>NW_024467118.1:5245000-6445000 GCF_017591425.1 Ochotona curzoniae | reverse complement strand
GAAGTCAGTTGACTGAGAAAATCTTGACTTTTGTGACTTTGAGAGAATGAGTTTATGAATGTGTGTGTGATCCCAGTTCAATAGGTTCAAAAGATTAAATCTGTTGACGGTTCCATTCTACAAGCTATGGCACTCCACATTGAGTTGTATTTTACCACATGTTCAGGTAGAATTTGATTACTGGGAACAATTGGCTATTGATTCATGTTTTTCAAAGCTCAGTAGGACAGGGAGAAAAGTCTCAGGCAATTGTAGGTTCTTGAAAGTGTTCTCAGACAACATGACTTACCACCAAAACACTGGAATTTAAACAAAATCTTCAAATCTTTGTCCGCTCATTTGCAAATGTAATAGCTTATTCCTCCCCATCTAACTTTCATGATCCAAGGGTAACTCATTCCTACCTCAAGTGTCATAATCATTTAAAATCTGTCCAGGGTAGTCCTGGCATTTTCAACCATAAAATCCAAGACAACTATTACATAGTATGTTATATCGGTAAATAAATTCATTTGCATGTAGCTTAGTATTTCTTGTATTCAGTTTTGATAATCCTCAAATCATAACATAGGGAAGATACAGAAGAAATGCAAGAGATAAATTGAAGTTCCTTAAATCCAGCAGCAAAGTTAAACCTTGAAAACTCTAAGCCTTGGAAAAGTATCTTCCCCTAGCTGAATATGGTAAGTTGAACTAAGGTAACCTCCAATGGAGAGGAAATCAAGCCAGGAGCCAGGAACCTACTCCAGGTTCCCTCCACAGGTGTTGGGTCCCAAGGCTTTGGGCCATCCTCGACTGCTTTCCCAAACCACAAGCAGGGAGCTGGATGGGATGCAGGACTGCCAGGATTAGAACTGGTGCTCATATTGGATCCTGGCGTGTACAAGGTGAGGACTTTAGCTGCTAGGCTACTGTGCCAGGCCCATTTAGTAAGTTTTTTGACCCCAGTTAATGTGATTCCCTGAAAACAACTGCTGGCATAGGAGGTATAGCCAAGTTTAGAAGCCAAGAAAACATCCTCTATACTCGAGTCCTTCATGCATCTGAGAAGAAATTTAGCTACTTCTATTCCATAAAAAAAGGAGGATTCTGAACTCAGCTAATTCATTAGGTACTATTGATACTATTAGGATAAATTGAATGCTATTGCCAACAGTCCTGGACAACATGACATTACAGCAATGCAATAAATTTGAATATTTGTATATGAATACTTCAGTTGTCCACAAGAATGGAACTTTGCTCAAGTAACTGACACTAGAAGGAAGCGAAATCAAGTGACAGGAAAAGGAATTTGTGATTAACTATGATTTTTGTCTATGCAATACTTAAGTTTTTGGATTACTTACTGTGCATCCCTCCAGTTTATGTAACTGCCTCTTAAAAAATCATTTGTATTCATTTAATTTGAAAGATAAAATTAGAAAATGGAGTGCAGGAGGGAGGGAAAGAAGGAAACCATCATGTACTCATCTACTACTTCCCCAAATGTCTGCAACAGCAAGAGCCGGGTCCAAAGTCAGGAGTGCAGAACCCAACCTGGCCTACCGGGCGGGGATAGAAACCCAAGCACTTGACCCACAATTGCTGTCTCTCAGAGTGTACATTAGGAAGAAGCCAGAGCCAGAGCAGGACTAGGACTTGAAACCAGTCACTGGTACAGAGCATGTGTGCATCCCAAATGGCACTTTGCCTGCTAAACCAAACACGCACCCCTACTGCAGTTTTAAAAATACTAATACAGGTATGTAACACACTGCCATTAGAACTTACAGAGCTGACACAACGGGTTCCAGAACTGGGACTCTGTTGTGGTATAGCTGCACAGGAGAACAAACTTAAGTGTTCCCTCACACTCAAAGATGTGTAGAGGCAAAAGGCCATATACTTTACTTCCATAATTAAAGAATGGCAATTCTTTCTCTCTGCATACTAATTTGAAGAGCCCTAATGTTTTCAACTTGCTACTCTAAGTGCTTGTCATCATGTAGGCATTCATTAAATGTATGTTTATTGAAAGTATGTGTGATCTCAGAAGGCAAATATTTTTCGTTTATCCGTTTTTTCCTTCCACAAATGTTGACAAGCTAAGGATAGAATAGAGGGAAATTTCACTGAGTATAAACTATTAAGCAAAATTTTCCAACTAAAATATAGAAGACAAACTTAGTAACAAATACTATTATAAAATATGGAGTTGACGAGGCTTACTTACTCTTATTCTTGAGGAAAATAACTTTATTTTAATAAATGTCCAGTTCTCTGTGTAAGATCAGGAATGTTGTTACAAAAATATTAAATAAATACATTCTTAGTAAATTTGGAAATAATATAAAAGATTTCAAATAACATTGCATTGTAAATGATTAGTACTTAGGATATTAATTTATTTCACAACATAGAACTAACCTCAAATTACCTAAGACGATGGAAAAAAAGGCGTGTGTCATTTTTTAATAATATGGATTTCTGTTATCAATTAAGACCACCTCAACCCTACCTCCCACACATCCACCTTTACAACTTGACCACAATTTAGGAAATCAGTTGTGTCTATTTGTTGAAGTATGTAACAGTGATCAATAATTACTTGTTAAGTGTTTCTCTGTCCAGGCTTTGGAGGGTATTTTCTTTAAGAACTCATGACCCACACGAATTAAGCATTTAATATTATGGAATATAAACAATAAGAAACAGGGAAACACCGTTAAGCTGAGATGATACAACATTAAATTTCAATGAAGCAAGCTTGAGGAAGCACAAATTTAGGACTGAGAGAAAGGGAGAGTAGGCAGATCTGGGTGAGCAGTTCTTTTGTTGCTTAGTGACTTTTTATTTAAAGGACTTTGTTACGCATTAGATTCTCAGGGTTGCAGCAAATACATGCTGTACATACAGCTGGGAAAACAGAACCCTCACATTAATGTGATGTTAATAAATAAAATGGATTCACTGCTGTTTCTACATCCAACTATCAGAACCTAGTGACATTTCCAATATTCCCTCCATTCTCTCTTCATTTTTCTTTCTTCCTTTCTTTCCTTCTTTCTTAATATTTGATGTATTTTTAATTGACATCACAGTCAAAGGCTTAATACTCCAATAAATGCTCAAGAAATAAATTTTTTTTAAAAAAAACCCAGTTTAGTAGGACTATGGCCAATGGTTATCAATGGTGATCAGTGAAAAGCTGTTCATTTCATTCAGACACAGAAAAATTTTTAATAATCACAGATCATAAAATTTTAATGTTTTAAGCATTCAGCGAAAGATACACAAAACAATATTTGACAAAGCTGTATCTGCAGCGATATTGACAAACAAGGTCCATTCTTTTTTTAGGCTCTTATTTTAATTTTTTTTTTTTTTAATTTTAGGTCCCAAATATAAGGCAGAACATGTGTAGCTTGTCTTTCTGTGTCTAGCGTATTTCATCTACTTGTCTTCCAGTTCTGTCTATCTTGAGGCAAATGTTTGGAAGGGGTTAGAACAACCCAGCGTTATGCCCAAGGAAGTTCTTTGTGACAGTCTCCACTAACTCCGTGATGCTGACGATTTTGTGACCTTGGACAAGTTATAATGTTTTCTTCAGTTTCAATCATATTTCCTAACCAGATAAGTAAGGAAAATCATGATAGGTTATAATGCAGGCACAAGAACAAAGAAAGCTAAAAGAGGATATTGGGAGTATTACTTAGGTTGAGTGGGTAACGCAGGTAGGGGTTAGAGTACAGTGGAAAATATTACTGTATTCCTAAATCTGTACTGTGAAATATATAACTTTTGTTCATTTATATGAATAAATCATGATTAAAAATAAAATAATTATCTGTGAGCCTCATGATTAAGTTAAAAGTTGCCAAAGAAAGAACTGCAATATAACATTATTGGATTTTCAAAATAATAATAGAATATTAAATGTATAATTTAAGCAAACAAAACCTATTCTAATGTTGACATAAACCAAATTTTCAGAATGACAAGGATAAAATGTCACATTTTTGTACCTTTTTGAAGAATAGATTGTTATGACCCATATTTTGAAATACTTAACCACACATTTTGTATTAGCTGATTCCAGAGTTGATTACTTCAGCTCCTTTAAGCCTATCATTTATTCTACTTGGGTGTTATGTTGCAGTCTGGAGTTTTTCCTCTACTTTATGCTCAATGCACATGTGAGATTTATCAAGGATAATTGTCAGTAGCCATGAAGAATATCCTAAACTTGAGATCTAAACTCTGATTCTAATCACTGCACATTCTTACCACCAGTCTAACTCATTCCTCAGCAGCACATCTCACACAGCCCGTGGCGATTCTGCTGTCTCTCCTCACAGCACTCTCTGGAATCTTAAAGAAGAACTCTGTTAATTTTCAGACCCAATAAGAGTATCTTTAAAAATTCTGCTAAGAATCATTCCTGGGCCCAGCATGGTAGCCTAGCAGCTAAAGTATTCACTTTGCATATGCCAGGATCCCATATGGGTGCCGGTTCATGTTCCAGTGGCTCAGCTTCCCATCCAGCTCCCTGCTTGTGGCCTGGGAAAGCAGTCAAGGATGGCCCAAAGCCTTGGAACCCTGCATCCACATGGGAGTCCCAGAAGAAGTTCCTGGATCCTGGATTCAGATTGGCACAGATCTGGCCATTGTGACCACTTGGGGAGTGAATCATCAGACAGAAGATTTTCTTCTCTGTCTCTCCTCCTTTCTGTATATTTGACTTTCTAATAAAAATGAATAGATATTAAAAAAAAATAATCATTCCTTTCTTGAACACTGTCACGATTGCAGCTCTTAGATAGCATGGAGAATGACAGCACATGATTCTACAGTGTTGTAGACCAGGAATGCAGATGGGCCTTAAAGTGAAAGAAGGATTTCCCATCATGAAGCAAACACGTTCTTAAATAATTTGAGGAGTGTGCACTTTCCTAAACACTGGGATAAGTGAAAAGCATGGAAGGTCTTTGTCCAAACAGATCCAAATTTCTACACAATCATCATGTAAATGAAAAATAAAATATCCTGAAGCAAGTAAAATATTTTGAACATGATAAAGTAAAGTAATAGACCAGAGCATTGCCCAAAGCAGGAACTAATCTGTTAAAATTATTAAGGAGAATTCTATAATCTTCCACCCACTTGCCTACGTAGCTCTAGAGGCTGGGTGACACTACTCAGCTCATTGTGTGGCGATGACAAGAGCAGAGCGCCTAGCTCCTGGCTTTAGCCTGGTCTCGTCTCAGCCATTACAGCAACTTGGGGGTGAACAAGCAGAGAAAATAATGTATGACTTTCTGTATTCTTTCTCTCTGCCTTTCAAATAAATAAATAAGTACATCTTTTAAAGTGAAAAACACATTAGAATTGTTTCAAGAGGTATTTTGGTTTTAGAATGCCCACAATGTGCAAGGACAGTAAATGGAGTTAATGTTCCCGGTTTCCTAGTAATTTCTTGTTTGTACCCCAACTCTTTATAACTAATGAGTGACATTAGCAGATGACGTAAACATTAGAAAAGGCGTGTCAAAGGATAAAGATGCATTCAAGCTGTAACTAAAACTGCTGTAATACACTTAAGACTGAGTTATTACTACATGTGTAAATTGTTTTAAAAGAATTCCCTGTGAATTTCATCTGTACAAAGTCTTTGAGTTCACACAAAGGAAACGTTAATTGAATAAGAATATAATATTGTTAAATACAAAGTTGCATGGAGGTTTACAGTGATTTTTTTTTATTTGTGATTTTGAAATGTGTGTGATTAAAGAGTCAAATTTGCCTATGTGTTTTAGTTTCTTATTTAAGCTAAATTACTTAATGATGGTTTTTTCTTTGTGCAACATTTCTTCTCAACTTCAAGTGATTGGTGTAAATCATAAAAAGTTCTATATTTAGAGTCTATTTTCATTTCAAACGGTGAGCATAAAGCCAATACATCCTGTCTTATTATGCTCCCAAGGATGTCAAAATGCTTAATAAGCAAAATCATTCCATAGTACATGTAAATTAGGACTTCGTATTAATTTCATCTCCTGTAGGGAAAAAACTTAAATTAATCACATATTTAATGATACAGTTTACATGGCATGGTTTCTATACATCATGAAAGCACATATTTTATGACCTATTTAACTCCATCCAGAATTCAAGACAAGTAGTTGTGAATAACACCTTCAGATTATACTACATTTCAAGTGTCTGTGCAGAATTTAATATATAAAGTAAGCCATCTATTAGGAGAGCTCACCAATAAAGAATGGACATGTACTTCGAAAAGTTTGTGGCACAGTGAAATGCAAGGTAAATACATTTTGCTGCAAACTTGTTATTGGTTCAGAGTTTCTTTGTAATGCAAATTTCCTTGTCTATTTTGAAAGTCATCCATTATATGTTGCTACTTTAAACAGCTGGATCTCCGTTGCTAGATTTGTCTAGTTCTCTTACTTCACGACTGAGTGGTGTATAATATTAGAAATAAATTATTTCACATCCACACAGATTGCATAAGAGACAATAAAGCGACTTGATATGCCCTGGTGTTACTGACTCTTTGCTTTTTCACCCAAAAAACTACATTGCTCTCAAGCAGTGTGTGTTTTTCAGAGCATTTCCAATGGGAAACAAAGTCAATGGATAAAGGTGTGGCATATGAGACTGTACGCAAAATTAAGTGGACATACAAGTAAGTATATGTTTAATTGTAACTTCTCAAACAACCACACCCAAAGAGAAAGCCTGGCAATTCAGAATGTGTAACAGGGTTCATCACTTCCACCTATTCCGGGGGAAAGTTTTCAGATTTTTTTTTCTTCCTTTTTCCGTGGCGTCCATTTTTCAAAGACCAGTTGTTAATGGAGTTACACATCCTTTCTTTGTAGACATTGTCCTAAATTGTATTAGTCCTTTCATTCTGAATATCACAACGTTTACCCACCTGCCAGAGCAGCCTGTGAGTTAGCTGAGCTGGACTGAAAATCTCCAGGTTCACACATATACACCCACGCAGATCCCACACACCTACTCCACAAACTAAGTCAGATGTGCGAGAGCCCTATATGGAATAAAATGCTTGCACTTTCTTAGTGGATTGACAAAGTGTGCAAACATGATCGTAGATGGAATGATTTGCAAGGAAACACCGAGGCGCCCACAGAGCTGCTGATCCTAACTGCCGCTTGGCCTCGCCACTGCACCAGTGATGGAATTCATATTAATGAAGACATAAGAGGCAGAAAGATCACTTATGGATAATTGACATGAATAATGCATAACTTAAAGAAGCATCGGATGTGATGGACAAAATGAAGTGTGTTTGTGGTTTATTTATTACATGCAATAGATAGAAATTGTAATCAGATTTTATTTATGAGTTAGGAGACAGTTCCAGAAATGAGTTTGAATGATCTGTCTAAACAGCCTGGTATAGCACAAAATTGTCAGAATTATAGAATATATTTAAGTAAAAGAGAAGAGGGCCTACCCCAGCTACCTTTGAGTCTAAGAAGCTTGTGAAAGGGAATTCCTAACAAAGGCTCATATTTAAGATTGTGAGAAAAACTACTACCCAGTGCATTCTCGTTTTACTCAGAAAGTGAGATCAGGTTGCAAGAACAAGTTCATGTTTAAAGACAGCACACATGCATCACCCTGATGTGTATTTACTACAGGTTAGCAGACACAAGTCCGTGGGGAGGGACTTTTCTCACTGAAACACCAGAAACCTGGGCTTATAACAGGTGTTGTGGGTAAGATAACTACGAGTCACGGGGGCACGGCTAGGGACGTTCCTGGTCCAGTATTCTGTTTCCGGCTTGCTGCTAACAAGCATTGTAGTAGGCAGTGCTGACGGCACAAGTGCTTGAGCTCCTGCTTTTCCAGTGGGAGACTTGGATTAAATCCCAGGCTGCCAGCTTTGATATTGCCCCTGCCAGAGTCTTGAACACTGTAGACTTTTGAGAAACAAATCACTGGATAGAAACCATTAATCTCTATTAAAAAGAATGAAAAACAAAGACATCCTCGGAATGAAGCAGCAGCCAATGTTTCTAATTTGCCAGTCAACATATCACATGCAAGAGGGAAACACAGTATTTTCAATTCTAGTCCTTTATCACCACTGTTCACAATTCTTTGGGCAGAAATGGTCACACTTCCACACCTACCTTCATGGAATAAATGTTTTATTCTGCCCTATGCCCTAAAAGAAATATCCAGAAAATGGAATGGAGACTACCACATCTTCTGAGCTTTGTTTCTGTGAATATTCTGATTATACCTATAAATAAACTGCCCCTTTGATTTGCATTAAAGCTTTCATATGGCAACCGCTGATTCCCCAAATGAAAGGATGTGTGGTTTTTTCCCTTGTTAACATTTATATTTAGCAACGGAATATAAGACATCTCTGCTAGGACAGTTGTGTTTCTTCTCTAGTCTATATGGAGCCTGATTCAATTATCAATGTGATTAGCAGGACCAAAAAGAAGACGACCAACGCTTTCATAATTATAGAAAGCTAATCCCTTGATTTTCACTTCTGCTCTCACCAATCTGCACAACGACATGCATTTAGGAAGAAAAGAGAAGTGTACTCTGCAGGCTATAAGTTGCCAGTGAAGGCACTGCTGGAGCCCCAGAAATCACCTCCCTTTCTGACCAATGTTCTTCTCTGGGGTTGCCCGTGGAATATGGGGTGATAAACTCAGGATTGAGGGTCAGAGGATACGGATCGTATTTCTCAACTCATCACTTGCTACTTAACAAATGTTACACAAAATGATTTTGTCTATAAAATAAAAAGAAATGCTTCATAAAGGAAAATCTACAACGCACCTTTAGGCGGGTCTTTCCTCCCTTCCTTTTTCTCTTCCTGTACAAACCCATTGCACTGTACCTACACTTTCAATTATACTTTTCTTGATAGCAATTTTGTGTATATATTCATGGCATTACAATTTCAAATAATCAGATCTACTCCTTACTACAGCATTTGCCAAACTGGTATTAGATACGACATCCAACAAAAAGTCCATTCCAATTTACAGATGAAGAAACTGGAATTCATAACAATGACTATTTCACAAGGTGTGTGGGGGATAAAATTAAATGGGATAAGCCACCACTCCTGTGAGTGGTGAAGTATTGTCGCCTTACAAATTACAGTGCCCTTGCAGGAAGATCAGATACCTGCCTCTCTGTTCATTCTCACAGGACTCAGGGCAGTACTGACGACTGTAAGAGCTGAGGATGTGTTTGTCACACCGGCCTTGGCATAAGCCTCCAAGAGCCCTCCACGGGTCCCAAGCACGGGAGACCCACAAGATGAAAACGCATCAAGCAGAGTTGAGCACTTTGCATATTTATGCAGATTATGGTGAGCCAGTGTAATTGGTGAGGATAACCTATTTTTAGTCATGCACACCAACACTCTCACTTGTAACTAAATTGTGGTTCTGCCTCTAAAGCTAAGTGCCCCTAAGCAATTTGAACCTGATTTTAGATTTTGAAAAGTAAATCAAAGTATATTTTTGTATGTGAAATATACTGTAGTGTAAATAAATCTCTGTATATATATGAATAAGACATAGTAGAACTTCAGTAATTGCAGGATATGAGAGAGATTAATATCAGGTATTAATGCTTTAATGAATTAGTCTTACATATTATTTATAAATAATGGGAGAGTCATAATTGTGCAGTGTGTTAAAATTCATGGTTACAGGTATCCCCCAGTATTTGCAGGAAATTGGTTGTACAGTCCTCCCGGGAATACTAAAATCTAAAGATGTCCAAATGCCTTAAGTAAAATGGTAGAATGTTTTTGCATAATTTATAAATATCCTACAAAGGGCCCAGTGCAGTAGCCTAGTGGCTAAAAGTCCTCGCCTTGCATGTCCAGGATCCCATATGGGCACTGATTTATAACACAGATGCTCCACTTCCCATCCAGCTCCCTGCTTGTGGTCTGGGAAAGCAGTAGAGATGGCCTTAGAAGCCCATACCCATGTGGGAAACCTGGAAGAAGATCCTGGCTCCCGACTCCTGGCTTTGGATAGACTCAGCTGCTGTAATACCTAACTTATCTTTGATATTTCACCCACTTTGGTGAATTCTCTTCCTTCTAAAAGATAATCTGCCCACACACATGCTGGTTGATGGAATTGCTGAAAAAATTTTGGCTTAATGTTCTAGTCTTGGAGATTTTACACTGAGATTGTCTATCCAGAATCCAAATCATCATTTAGGTAGAGTGTGGCCCGTGTTTCTTTTCTTGCTGCTGTGTAACTGACAATGGGAAATATGAATAGAAATGTGCAAAGAATGAAGATGTGAAGACATAAGCTTTGGGTGAGGGCAAGCGATGAGCTAATCACCCCGCATTGCAAGGCCTTCAGTGAGAACAGAGGGCTTATGGAGTGTCAGCTCCACCTGCATTTAGACGACAGAAAGCTGTAACAGAGATCTGAGATTAAAGGGGTACGCAAAGAAGTGTTTGGAATCAGAATTTACTACTGTCAGCCTCAGTTCTGCCATCACTGAGTTAGCATTTGGGAGCACCGCTTGACCTCTCATGTGGTCCAGGCCACAAGCCTGCTGGGGATGTGTCATCGCCTGGTTTGCCATCGACTCTTCTCAAAGCCCGCATAGCTCCTGGAATGTAACTATGCTAATTTACTACTTTTTGCCATTCCAGCTGAATGACAGTCTTTTTCTCCCCTGCTCAAAAAAGACCAGTCTTCCTTTTTCCACTCTGTTATGTGGAACAACATATAGACCTTCTTTATAGAAACAAAGAAATGGAAGGTATTGTGAAGGGCTCACTTAAAGAATAAAATGGCAGTGTATTCTATGAGGAACCTGTGCCTTGAAGGAGGAGAGTTATTGGAAAAGGGGTGATGACTGAGCAGAGCAGTGGGTTATAAATGATAGGCTCTGTGTTTTCCCAATTAAAATTAAGGAACTTATTAATGATGGCAAAAAATCAATCCAGCTGAGAAATGGACAAAGCATCCTGATGGACGTGTACCAAAACAAAAAATACAAGGCCCTGTGCGATAACCTAGTGGCTAAATCCTTGCATAACAAACATGAGACCATCAGAGCAAATACCAGTGTTACAGACTTAACTTAGGAGTAGGTATAAATTCTTCAGGCAGAAACAACAGCAGAGCAAATGGGTACCAAATTTAAGGCAAAAAGAGGCATGGGACTTTTGAATAGGAGTGATCCTGATCTTCCAGTTTTAGCAAAAGATATCTAAAATGTTGCATCCATTTTTGTTGTCTTTTATCTTTGTAAAATTAGAATGAAGTGTAACCTAAGAGAGAGAGAATGAAGGAGGGGTGTGTGAGGAGGGGCTGGACAGCAGGAGAGAGTTTTTTTTTCCCAAAAAACCAAATGCAAGCACAGGGTCAGAAAGGAGGTAATCACCCAACCAGCAGTTAAAGGGCTTGGCAGGCTATGGGAAGCAGGTGTGTTTGGCTATAAAACAAACATTGCCTGCCAAGCCCTGGCATGCTCCCAGATGCAAGGGTACCACACAGGCACATGGGGCTGGTGATAAAGAAGAGAACAGACCTGCCAGAAGTCGGGGGCCAGAATCAGAGTCATAGGCAGAACCCAACTACCTCACATGTCCTCAGTCCCCATCTCACACTCTGCTGCCAGGGATTTTGGAAATGGATGAAAGAACACATCAATCCCTTCATGACCCACGGTGAGAGGCTGAGTTTATCATCAAAAACAGAATGTGAACAGGTGTGTCCCCCTCCACTGTTATCTCTGTGACCATAGTGGTATTCCTGAGCCTCATTGTCCTCAGCTGAAAATGGAAACAAGTGTGGATTCATGTGCGGATTAAAGATATAATACAGGAGAGCATGCCTGGTGCACAGTGTGTGTTGATAAGTGGTAGGTTGCTTCCCTTCTCATGGAAATCGGCAGGCCCCGTCTTTTGATGACCATTCAGGTAAAGTCATAGATGCTGACTCTGGGTTTCTTGATATTGTGAAAAAGGCCCCTGATATTCACTCTCCCCCTTTCTAGTTGTGAAACAGCATTGATGATTGGGATAGGCTGAAGCAAAAACTTATTTAGAAGGTGGTCTCGACTGCAAGCCAAGAGAGCGGGCATTATCCTGTTTTCTCTCCTGGGAATTCCCAAGGTTAACCTCGGGAAGATTCACATCTCTGTATGTAAACATCTGATGCTGAATCAGCCAGTAACGTCCTGAGAAGCAGAACCAGCATGCGAGTGTGTTTGTGCACGCACAGGTGCAAAGCAAACCCTGCACTCACCTCATTGTGAATGCAGATAGATCAATTTTGAGCTCTGCAGGCAACAAGCTGGAGAGCCACAGAAATGATGCAAGCCCCATCCCCAAAGCTGGCAGGTTCAACCACCGGGAAGAATCGATGGATCAGTTCAGGTTCAAAATGAGAGAAAGGCTCCCATTCAAGCTCAAGAGGTCCTTAGTGTGAGAGGAATCTGACTCTTGGAAGAACGAGGTTTTCCTGCTATATAGGTCTGATTCAATCACCGGATTGTATGTTCCCAGTTCATAGTAGGGAAGGTGAATCATTCCACTGATTCAAATGTTCATCTCCTCCAGAAACACCCTTACAGAGGCACATTCTTGACCACCCAGTGGTCAACCTGCACCCCAGCAAACTGATGCACAGTATCAGGCAAAACATCACCCACACCGTGTGGAACAAGAGGATGTGGATGAGCAGAGCTCAGAAACGTAAAACTTAAAGGAAATCCATTGATACTTAACATCCTGTAGGGAACTGGATTCTGGGAAATGCTGAGAAGGTGTAAGGAGGACAGCACCTTATTACACTGTGAACAAAACTGGACGAGGACTTTGTAAGAGAATTAAATGCTCAACAATGAATAGAATGATCATTGCTCTTTGAGTGTGTCTTCTATGAGCAGGCACTTTCCATGTGTCATTGTGCTTACTCTTCACAGTGACACCATGAGGTGGCTTCATTATCCCCATGTTACATGAGCAAGGTGGGGGCTTCAGGGTCGAGGAACTTCCCCACGATGACTTTTCTCCACCTCCATCAGCCAATGAGGACTGCATATGTTTTCTGCAAAGAATGAAGTATTCTTTACAATAGAAAAGGACTTTGGGATATCATGAAACCTAGAGTTTCTAGTGCTTGTCATCCACAGCCCTGTAGAATGCTCCAAACAACTCTTATTCTGTTGTCTATTTCCAGAAAGCACAACTTGTGCTACACAAGGTTCTTACACATGATAACCATCATAAGAACTGACATTAATAAGGCCTTGGACTGCATCGTGTTGAGTTTATGAATTTGGGCAATCCAAACCATTGTTTACAAGACTTTCCCCATCTGTAGATTTTTGAATGATTGCCTCTAGCATATGGGGTTACTGTGAGGATTTAATATGCTAACTTACGCAAAGTACTCAATGCAGTGCCAGATATATGCTGAAGGATGGTGTGCTAGCTTTTATCGTTGCCCAGCACCAACCTCTGGTATTAGTTTAAGAAAGGTTTTGCATAGATGCTACTCTTCTTGCATATTCAAGCATTCTATACAGAGTGAAGCCATCCATTTCAGGGTCGCTTTTCCTGGTTGAATAGATTTTACCTACCTCATGCACTTCTTCTTGGATTTTTGTACATACTTAATCAACAGAACACTCAAACATTGAGATTTTCCAACCCCACTGCCCACACTATATTTCACCCTTGGGAGCTGCATTTTCTATATTTAGAGAGATGTGGCACTTCCTCTAGTAAAAAATCCTTTTTTAATTTGAATTAATAGCCTAATTGTTCCGTTTCATCACTTCCAAAGTCACTCCAACAAATAGAAACCAAAATATTTGGAAATTGCCTCCAGCTTTTGCTGTGTGAGTCTCAGAGAGAAATCTCCAGTAGCTATGTTTTTGCCTCACGACCTTCAGTTGCTCAGAGAATGTATAATTCATTTCTCACCTATCTCCACTAATCCCACTCTCCTTACATAAATATTAACTCAACTTATCTACTAAAACAAGCCCAAATCAAGTCTCTTATCAAATGAACTCAGCAGCAGAACAGAAAGCTGAGAATCCAGTAGGGAAGAAATTGTCTATATTAGGAAGGCAGATCCAGAACTCCCTTTGGCCTGCAGTTTCATTAAATCCAGTTCAACAAATCCTTATTGAACACTGGTAATGGGCTCCCCAGCAAGGAAAAACTCATGGAGATTTGAGTAACAGGAATGAGGACTGACTGAAAACTCAACTGTTCAGGAAAAATGCCTGTGTTATGACAAGAAAGACAAAACCAAGTGGATCAACTGTGGAGAGGTTACACAAACTTTAGAAATCCTCAAGGAAAATCATGCTTTGCCCTCTGCAGGGACCTAGTGATGCACTCTCAGTAAAGCATCATTAAACCTGCATGGGTCTAATGAGATAACTTCACATCATCAAGTTATTAAACAAACAAAAAGGTCTACTGTTATTTTCCAGAGAGCTCTCCAACCCACACACCTTCTCTTGTGTTCAATTTAGGGGATTAAGTGTTCTAACATCTGGCACCAGCTTGTATTTAAATGTTTAGTTTACAGAATTGAAGACAAAAGTAGAAGGGGGTATATTAATGATGTATTCCTTCTCATCAGCAGCTACTCATTAATGCAATCTTTCATAATAAGTGTATGAACTGGAACATACTTCATTATTATCAACACTTTGGTGATAAAGTTTATAGTAAGAAAAATAATAAGATAACATGGCTGGGGGGGAGGAAAATTAACAGGTAATTCTCAGATGGTAGGTGTTTTTCCTCCCTTCATTGTTTAGTCAAATTCATATATTTTAATATGGAAATATATTGTTTTGAACTTATATGAAAGGATTTTTAGTGGAGTGTGATATTATGTATATGGCCATTTAAAGTCTTATAAAATGATGTATTTGAAGGGCAGAAAAAGAGATTTGTCTTCTATTTACTGTTTCATTCCTCAAATGGCCACAAGTATTCCATTTGGGTAGCAGTGGCTAAAGACTTGCACCATCCATCGCTATCTTCCCAGGACCAAAGCAGAAGGCTGGATCCTAAATGGAGTAGCTGAGACTCAATTTGGTGTTCCAATATCAAATGATGGCTCAACCAACTGTGCCCACAACACTGGCCTCAAAATGTCCTGTATCCACACAGGATGAATTCTTTGTTTCAGCCAACTCAGGGCATGGGAAGCCAACACAGGACTATTTCCCTGGACAAATAGCCTGGGGATGCTCTGTTTCATTACTGTGTAAATCACTTCATATGTTTATCTATTAGTTTTTATAATAATCACATGCATATCTTCCAATATCATAAGTAACTGCTGGCTATAAACAACTATTCTAAATCAAAGATCTTCATCATTGCTAATTGTACCTAAATTCACTGATTCAGCTTCAACCTAATGAGGTCCAGCTGTTCTTCTATGGCACTGGTAGTTTATTGTGGGACCATGCTGTAACCCATGTTTATCTTTTTTTAAAAGATTTATTCATTTTTATTGCAAAGTCAGATATACAGAGAGGAAAAGAGACAGAGAGGAAGATCTTCTGTCCAGTGGTTCACTACCCAAGTGATTGCAATGGCTAGAGCTGCACTGATCCGAAGGCAGGAGCCAGGAACTTTCTCCAGGTCTCCAACGTAGATGCAGGATCCCAAGGCTTTTGGCCGTCCTCGACTGCTTTCCCAGGCCACAGGCAGGAAGCTGGATGAAAAGCAGAACTGCCGGGATTAGAATCGGTGCCCATGTGGGATCCTGGCACATTCAAGGCGAGGACTTTTAGCCACTAGACCACTGTACAAGGCCCAATCCATGTTTATCTTCATTTATGTAAGTTTTTTTTTTTTTTTTGCAAGTGAGACATAACAGAGGAGTGGGGGCCAAGAGAGAGAGAGAGAAAGAAAGAGGGAGAAAGAATCTTCCATCTGCTGATTCACACTGCAAAAAAACACAATGACCGGGGTGGGCACAGATTAAATCAGAAGCCAGGAGCTTTATCAGAGGCTCGCACATGAATGGCAGAGACCTATGTACCTGGACCATCTCTGCCCCATCTTCTGTCAGTTTTCTCAGTCCACAAAGAGAGAGCCAAAAAGATACCCTACTGCATTGCTGCTGGGAAGGTGGACTAGAGCAGCCACAACGGAAGTCAGTATGGAGAATACTCAGGCAATTGAAAATGCACTTATCATAGGACCCAGCACTTCCAATCCTGGGAATGTATCCAAGAGAACTGATACATGCACATGGGAAAGCAACCTGTACCCCCTGTATTCCTTGCAGCACAATCAACAATTGCAAAAACATGCAAACATGTTTAGCTTCTCTGTTGGCAACGCCCGCGTTGCCAAGTACCCCGAGCCCCGAGTCGAGCGGAGGGACTAGGGTTATGAGACAGACAAGACAGACAACACACAACACACTGAGACTTGTTCCTGTAAGTTGAAGTCTTTATTCAAAGTCAAACTCTCTTATATATTTGCTTGGTGGCCCATCCCAGATCTTCCCAATGTTAAGCAAACACCTAAGCTCCCCCAAGGACATGCAAAAAGGTGGAAGCAGGAAAGGAGGGAAATTTGCAGTCAGGACGTGCAAGATGTAGAGCAGGAAGGAGGAAATTGCAGTCAAGCCACGGCTAAATGTAATCAGCATGATTGCCATCCTTTAACCCCTTGGAGAAACAAGCTGTGCTGGAGTTAACCCTTGGAGACCCAGGCCGGTGCAATGTCTCCCCCTTTTTTTTGTTTTTAATGGACACCTGTCTTTAGGTGTCCACAGTCAGTTGATGCCTTACCGCGTCATGGGGAGCCCACCCGGGCATGTGGGATCCCCTGTCTTAGGTTGGTCATCAGCTCTGCCAGATCTTCCCCGTCTCCTGGCTGCCCGTTACACATCATGCTCAACCAGAATTGAGCTCTACTATGATTTTCCACAGCTAAAGTCATCACAGTTTGTCAAATGAATGACGCTGCTTCCGGGGCTTTGCTGCATAGGTGGCAAAGATGAGAAACAGTACTGCAATCATGGCTGTAACATCAGCCCCATTGCAAAGACTCCGCCTCCTTCCATTAACATCCCTGCTCTCAGTTAATGCCATTTCATGGGGGTAACACATAAATGATTTAAATTGAGGGAGTAGCTGAGATCTGCATTTCTCATGGGCCATGATGCCAGAAGTTGCACCACTGCTGTCAGGGTGTCCTCCTCCCAAAGCTTTTTTCCCTGTAAGAACATCATTCAGAGTGGGACCATGCTGAGATGGAGCCAAGGAGATTTGTCGTGTATAGTCTCTCAGGGAACCCATCTCGTGATTCCTTCATCCTGAGGAAAAACACAAACAGAGCCACGCCCCCATTGTTAGTACTGGATCTTCCCCGCCATTATTTGTGGCCAGATCATTCCATTTTACTTGGGCATAATTCTCATAGCAGAGCGTAGTCATGGCGCTCTGCAGGAACTACATCATTGGTGACAGTTAAAAAATTTAACACATAGATGGCGGATGCCAGTAGGTAAGGGGAGAGCTGCAATGTTCGGCCACATCCCCTTTCTTTATTTTTTCTAGATAAACTTTTAAAGGGTGCGATTGGCGACGTTTCAACAATGGCTTTACCCTGAGGATTGAGATGGGATGCCTTTTTTTGGTGAGTTATATTCAAATTCTTGCAGAATTTTTCAAAGCCTTGTGCTAACATAAGCGGTCCATTATCAAGTCTTATTTGTTTGGGATCCCCATATAGCAAGGCCTGTAAGCAATGGATTTAACGTCTTTTAATTTCTCTCACTGAATGACAGAGGCCTATATTTATATGGGAAAAGGTGCAACAGAAACATGCAACATATGAAGTTTTTCCAAGGACGGACATGGTAACGTCCATTTGCCCACAATGGAATGGCAATAACCCTCTGTGATACCCCTATGGATGGACTCGAGCAATAATGATACAGACCTTCACAATTGGTGGACAATCTGGTGGCTTGTTCCTCTAGTCACACTTAGCACGTAGTCTTAGAGAAGTTGCATTAGATGGAACCTTTTATGAAGGTGCCCTGCCTGTTCATCAGGCCATAGTCAGAGATATGTGCACACCTGAGGTCAGTGCATCTGTTCCCGCGCATTACCCCTCAACTCAGGGGGCAGGCAAGGGGGGTGCGCTCTTATATGCCCCAATAAAAAAGGGATGAGTGCGCTGGCCAATCTGCTCTGTAATTGTAAAAGAAAAATAAACTGAGGAGTCGGGGCTAATAGGCTGGTGGTTCTAAAGTAAAAAACATGAGCTACATAGCAGTTTCTGTGTATACATTCAGGGCTCATTAGGTAATTTGAATGGCAAAAAGCATAGCAGCTATTTCAGCCGGCTTGAGCTGATTTTTGGGAGATGGAAACATCCCGTTCATCCTGTCCAGAAACTATAGTAGCCTTGCCTTATATCTGACGCCGATCAGTAAAACCACACGGGCTCCTACATATGGTTGTTGGTCTAATTATTTTGGGAAAAACACCGATGTCTTTTGAAAAACTGTACTAAGGGAATGGAAGGATATGATAAATTAACTGAGAAAGAAACCGTGCACAAAGACAGACAATCATCAATATGTATTTGTAGCCATTTCACCTTTGGGAATCATAGGGAAATGGAGATGAAATCAGGATATTTCCCAAAAATCTGCAGGCGGATTCTGCATGCTCTTATACAACAAAGATATAAACAGCAGTGGTAAAAGGATTGCACATTTTGTCTAAGTGGATTGCTGGGGAGTGACCCAATATATAGGTCCAGTTTGCCAAAACACTGCTGTAGCGCGTGATTGGAAGGAAAAAACCAACAACCGCATGTGGCGCCTTATAAATCGCACATAACTAACATTAGCATTCCGAATGGCATGCTGTACTACTCCAGACATTCCCCTGCCTCTTTGACAGTTTGTCGGGGTGAGGAAGGATCTGGAACACCTTTAAGAATATCAAAAGGGGCTTGAGTTGCCCAGTAAAAGTTCAAAATTGCCGATCCAAATGATATCACCTAACAAACTCTGCCAAATCCTTCAAGGTTTTCCATCACTTAATCTGATGTCAAATTCTGAGGGGTTACACCAGTTGGCAAAAGCTGATGGCCTAAATACTGATAAGGAAAATCTGTCTGAATTTATTATCCGGGGCAACAACCAATCCGGCCGCTGTGGGCTAAGCCTGATAAATACATTGTGCTGCAAACCATAGGATGGTAACGAGTTTCCAGCCGCGATCACAAGATGCAACCATATAATGAATCAAATAGAATTTGGAATAGTGATCTAATTCCTTTTAAGGCTTATCCACTAGATCTGACAAATAGTAGAACTGTTCACATCCCCCTGAAGGGAGGACCAACCCAATGGGAACCGTTTGGAAGGCTTTTAGATTGATGGACGGTAAGGTAAAGGCAAAACGCGGAGCATCTTCCAGGTGCAAGGGAATGGAGAAAAAGCAGTCTTTAAATCTAACACAACAAATGCAATCTTTTGTATTCCCACAGGAGATGCAAACCAGTTGCGTGGCCCCCATTGGGGCCATGACAGCATTTTACTGCAACGTAAATCCCTTGCAAAAGCCCTCCAGTTGCCATTTTTTCCTTTTTAATTAACGAAAATTGGGGTGTTCCAGTGAGGTGAGGAACAATATGTCCAGCCTCAAGCTGCACCTTTACAATTCAATTGCAACATCTATTTTTTTGCTTGAAAAGTGCCATTGTTGCCACGCCAAACAGGTTCATCTGTTTTCCATGTTAAATTAATGGGTCTCCTCAAACTGACGAGGCTGCTCTACAATGGCCCCCTGGCAAAAAATGTCCTAAGCCTGTTCTATCCCCTGGGCTTACGAACTTCAATCTTTTTATCACAGACCTGTGGTTGGGGGTCACCTTTGAAGATGTCTGCCCAAGCCCTTTCCAGGAAAGTATCCTTGGTCTATTAAGCAATTTGGCACAGCTGAGAGGTCAACACAACATTCATGGCACTCAGCAAATCTCGTCCCCAAAGGTTAATAGGAAGGTGGGTAAAACATATGGCTGGAAAATTCCTGAATACCCGCTCTTGATCCTTCCCACTTAACCAACCTAGCACCTTTCTGTGTTGAGAGTTCCTATCCTTGAGAACGGTTTTGGGTGGCCATCTAACGCCAGAGCTGCACATTGCCTGGGAAATTTAACTTAGAATCTGCCCCAGATATTCAAGTAAATCCTGTGAATTTTCTCGTCTCTAACGTTCTTATCTCTAACTGCAAGGTAGGTCGTGTTTGCATGTCGGAGACCCAACATGCAAGGGGCCGAATCACCAAAGCCTCCTTGTCTATCTCTTTTAAGAATAGGGTTGTCTGTTGGAACCTTAGGGATCAAGATCAGCTGGCAAAATCCTCCTCCTGGTGGAATGATGATAGTGCCTTTGCTGATTCTCCAATGACTTCTATTTCTGCGGGGGTTACCTCATCTATCACTCCTGGATGTACTCTGATTCCATGCATGTAGCACTGCTTCTTCCTAGGATCGAGGCCCAAGTATTCTTAGGCAAGGGCCCCCCGACTTCCTGTCTTATCCGCTGGGTCCCCAGGAGTGGGTCAATACCCTCTCCGAGGCGGCACAGAGGTCCAGTCCTGCCGCTACCTGGTGTTGCTCTGAGAGAGTTGAGATGTCTGCATTCCTTGCCGTGGGAGCGGACTCTGGAAGTTGGTACTGTTCCAGAACTACCAGGTGTCTGCTGGGCTACTACACCTGAGGTTGGGGGGCCCGAGCGGGCCCCTGACCCCGTTTCCCGATAAGGGATTGCCTGGGCATCATACCTGGACCTTACAATTACTGTCCCAATGATAGCCTTTATGGCATCTCCGACAGAGATCTGGGGCCGCAGGATTGTGTGGTCGCCTTCCTTGTTGGGGGCCATTAGGACACTGTTTTTTAAAATGTCCGACTGTCCACATGCAAAACAGGCTTTAGGATAATGCCTAGGTTGCGGCTGAGGGCGTTGAACAGCAGCTGCTATCACTGTTCCAAGGCATGGGTGGAAACAATATGTCTGCAAATTTTAAGGTAATCATGCAGTAGACTAATCCTCTATGGACCGAAGAGCATCCTGCAATAATTTATTTAGCATTCTCCAAAAGCTATAATGTTTAATTACTGGCATAAGCTGGTTCTAGGTTACCAAAGACTTAGTAGCAACCTGCAAATACGGTCCACAAATTCTTGAAAAGTTCTGGAGGGCCTTGCAAGACCTTAGAATGCTGGTCTCCTGTATTAGCTTAGTTAAGCCTTCCAGGCTCCAAGGAGCTGCATTTTGTTAACTGTGCAAAAACTCCTAGATCATATTAACCTGTTGTTGGATGCCCTCAAAAGTCCAGTGCCAGTAAGCATTTCAAAGCTCGATCTGCATTCCCACAGCTGCGTTCTGCTCAGCAAAATTCCTGCACCTATTCCTGAAATCCGCTTTTCCATAGAGAAAGTCACCACCATCCCAGAGCGGAACACACAATTGCATCCAATCACTAGAGTAAATTCAAACTTGAAAGGATTTCTACCAGTGCCAAGTAAAGGGTGCCTGGCACGCATAATCTTTAACAGCCTGCCTTTATATTTTTGAGGTCCTTAAATTGAGGGTATGATCCCCGGCGAGGGGGACCCCTCGAACGGACTCAATGAACTGGAAACTCGAACCCCTCCTACTGGCTGATCATGGGGCTAATCAACTACGCAGGGCGCATGATACTTTATTGGGTGAATGGCCCACTAGCTTTCCGTCCTCAGGAAGAGCGGTAGGGGTCACAAAATTAGGGGCATATGGTGGTTGCCAAGAATTGGCCAACTTTGGCCAGAGAAATGTTTATCAATTCCCCCCGCCTTCTTTAATTTTCTTTTAATTTTCCTAATTTCTTGCTGTAAAGAAAATCTTCTCCTCATCCTCTTTTGTTCTCACTCACTAACTGAGAGAGGCCTCATTCACTTCTGAAGAAGAGGCTTCGTTCTCCCACAGAGCCAGCTTCACTCTTCCTCTAAAGAAGAGTCTCAGTCAGGTGCCTCCACACTCGAGGTTAGCCTCACTTGAGTGACTCGTTGAGGCTTCCACACAGACAGTCCACAAACCACCTTTCTATCTCTAACTGCAGGTAGGTCGGGTTGCATGTCGGAGACCCAACATGCCAAGGGTCCGAATCCACCAAAGCCTCCTTGTCTATCTCTTTTATGGATAGGGTTGTCCTGTTGAACCTTAGGATCAAGATCAGCTGGGGCAAATCTCGCTCCTGGTGGAATGATGATAGTGCCTTTGGCTGATTCTACCATGACTTCTATTTCTGCGGGGGTATCCTCATCTATCACTCCTGGGAGTACTCTGATTCCATGCATGGTAGCACTTCTCTATTATTATCATTATTATTAATTCTCATAACCAGGGAGGTGAGCAAGTGATTTCTCATAGTTAGATGTCAGGCAGACTGCTAATCATTCTGCAACATACAGATTTTTCTGCCCAAGTTCCAACATGCTGAGGTTTAGAAATGCTTAGGTAGAGTGGCTTTCATATTGCAGTCTCCTATTGGGAGACTAATGGGGAGACCAAAAGGGCTAATGGGAAGACTAGTTGGCATGAGGCTAAGTGGCACTCAGCCATTTGTTTTTGAGGCACACAGCCTATTTGCCATTTGTCAATCTCCTTGGCTGCATATGTTTAATATTCCAACACCGTGGACTCATAGGATTGTTAATTTCATCTACTGATCTCAACCTGGGGACAGTGTAATTTCCTTTTAGGTTCCCAAAAAGGGTTGGTTCTGACCCCGAGTCTCCACTGAGTCCACATCTGGGCCTTCATTTTCAATTCTTGGTTGTGGTTTAACATGCAATAAACAAGCCACAGCAGCAGAACAATTTATGATTGGGTCTCAGGAATCTACTTCCTTAACAAATACTTTGGCTATATCACAAGGTAGTCAGCATTTTATATTCACTAATTCAGGGACAGTTGTAAATTATTTGCTAGAAGCAAAGAAGCCCAAGGATGAATAGGATAATACCCTAACTGCCGGAATTATTGGATCTTTACTAAACTCAGTTTTAATTTTGCCTGCATAATGATAATACTAATAAAACACACCTCATGGAGTCTTTTAAACTAAATGGGATATTTCAAAAATAAAATCCTTAGCAAAATGCCCAGCACAGATAATCAATAGGCAAATCTGAGATATTATCAGTAAACCAAAGCTAGGGTCTTTATGGTTGGAAAACTGAGATGAAAGCTGAAATGCCCTTTTAATAGCGGGAGATTACAGACTACAATCAAACTAATCACGCACTTTCTATTGGAACTCCATCAATGCCCATTGTGTTGAAGCGAAATGAACTAATTTCAGCAGAACTCACTTATATCCCATTATTTGTAACCAAGCAACAATAAAAAATGAATCATACTGTGTTTGAAGAGAAGAGCTCCTGGTACTTTAAAGCAATGAAGAAAGGGAAACACAGGATGCATTACACAGAATGCAAGAGGTATCGCTTTGAGGCAAGTCTTGGATATCAGCTCCTTCCGCGTCAGCTGTCTCAGGAGTCCAACGTGCCTTGCTGCTCTGATAACTCTACAACATCCTCACATTAGCATTCCAATTTTTTGAAACCTGAGCAAACTGAACCACCAAGAAAAAAAAAAAAAAAGCTGAGTGCATTGCTGAAGGTCACATGGAAGTCAAGCCCGGAATAGAAGTGATGTCTGCTGCCTTCCCGATCAGCCATGACCCTTCCCAACACAACTTATTTGAAGTAGTCTAGCCAGCAATAGCTAATGGCTTTCATGTTCCCGAACCATTAACATTCTTTTTCTGAGTAATTCTTTGGCAAACTTGTCTGTTTTATGTAGTGAGAGACATTTCTGAAAATAGAGTCCATGGACATCGCTGATTATCAGTCTCAAAGAATAGTCGATGTAAAAGCTGTGAAGGAATTTTAACCAAAATGCAGTTTTTCAGACTGTAATCAAAGAAGAAAGCTTTATACCAATAATAAAAATCTTGAAAAACAAAAAGGTTGAAAAAGAGATGTTAAATATCAAGAGTTTGGAATGTCAGACAGGCTTTAGAAATGAGTTTCAATTCCTGCAGCGTGCCTTGGAAGCCTGCCCTGACCTCACAATCCTAGGCATTGGCTTCTCGCTCATGCTGCAAGCAACTCATTTCCTCCAGCCAATCGATGGCTTTCTAAAAGCTGAGCACCCTGCGCTGAATCACTGGGAAACCACTAAGATACACTTCCACTGTTTATTTTCTGACTGGAGACAGAGAAGAGCAAGGTCAGTTGATTCTTTCAATGATTGCTCTTAAAATAAAAACTTTTACCGCCATCTTCTGAACTTTGGAAACGCAATGTCCAATAATACAGTCATTTCAGAAAGTTCAGGTGCTCATCATTCCTTTTTTTTCCAAAACTTTGTCATCTGTTTCTATACGTATCTGTACATATCTTCAATAATTGTCAAATGATATGTTCCTTTTTGTCTGTGAAATGCATTGTCTTGAACTACATAAGCACTCAGTGAGTTTGAAAAGTAAAGATGCATACGAAGATAGTAAGCAGTTCCTTTTAAAACTAAGAGATTACTCTTCATGCAATCAAGAATTAACATGTTATAACTGGAATAGGCCAGCAATCATTATGTGAAAATAAACAGAAAGAAATCATTAAAGAGGAAGTGTCTGTCCAAGGGCCGTAGAGTATAATTACTGAATGTGGAAGTTACACTGAGAGCATATTCTTAACATGACAGAACAGTATGAGCAAAGGAATAGTCACACTATGTGTTAGATAATAAATTCACACCTCAGATTGCCCTTGGCACGCAATATTCTCATACGCTGCTATATCACCAGTGGTCCTGCCACCACAACCACCACCATCATCCTCAACACCGCCCACCATCACTAACAGCATTATCAGTCATTACCACCACCATTAGCTTCATGATCATGATCACCACTTCGGCATCCCATCCAGAGAATGACTCACGTGTCAGAAAACTAGAGAATAAACACTATCTGTTCTCCTAATTCTCTGTGTGAGATGATTTCATTAACAAGCTAGACAAAGATTCATCCCTTAAGTACTCCGCATTCACACTGACTGAGCCCTCATGGTCATATTTTGGATTGATAAATCAGTAGACATGGAACAAAGTCTGCATTAAACTTTTCTGACCAACTCTCAGCAAGAAAGTGAGAAAACAACAAAGTAGCAAAACTAGTTTAATTCTGCATTCTCACATTTTGTTATATTTAATATAAATGCTATATAAAGTGAAAAGCATAGCTTCCCCCCGCCCCAAACACTGGGGCTTTTGCAAAAGTGACTATAATACTTCAAGATTTCCACACCCCCCCAAATTCCAAGTTGTGTTTCAGATGTTAGCTGCCAGTTGCTAAGGGAACCATTACAGACCAATTATTAAAAATGCTTCCAAAATTAGATATCTGATAGAGAGAGAATTGTTCACACTTCTTTTCAAGGCAGATACTTAAACAAAAGATTTACTGATTAGACAGCTCAAACTACTTTACTTTTCTTCCTATTTCTTGGCAAAACACTGGAAGATAGAACTGAACAAGAAAAAAACAACCAATATGATCACTAAGATTTTAGACTAGATTGTGTCCACACAGTGTTGAAATCTGTAACTTAGGATGTTACATCTAAACCTGGAAAATGGTATGGTGCATTTTTCAACCTTTTAAAAATAGGTACACACTAGTCATATAACAAAATGAAAATGTTTTCTATATTTTGGTAATTTTTAAAAGTTTCAATATATAAGTGTATACATATGTATGTATCCCTTCCGATGGAAGGGAAGGAATCCAGGTTCAGATAGCGCTCTCTTGAGGAAGCCAATATTGGAGAGCGTTTCTAATGCATTAGGATGATCACAATTGAAATTTGCTTGCAATCAAGAGAATGATCACTGGAGAAAAAATACTGCATGGAACAAAGTAATACAGGCAAGTGATATGAAAACCAAGCCATACTCAATAGAAACACATAATCAACCATTTGTAATTTTCAGTTTCCAGGAGCTCATGTTTTAAATAAAAGTATACCACTCCACTGTTGGCTGAGGGCAGGGTAGGGCATCCACTACGGGAGTCAGTATGGAGAGTGCTCAGAAACCAAAAATGTATCTGTTGTTTGATTCAGCTATCCCACTC
This sequence comes from Ochotona curzoniae, assembly GCF_017591425.1. Taxonomy (NCBI): domain Eukaryota; kingdom Metazoa; phylum Chordata; class Mammalia; order Lagomorpha; family Ochotonidae; genus Ochotona; species Ochotona curzoniae. The sequence continues at coordinate 6,418,735 of NW_024467118.1, read as the reverse complement.
CTGGGAATATATGCAGCGGAAGTGAAGTCTGCCTATGAGAAAGTGACCTGCAATCCTGTATTTATAACAGTAAAGTCCACAATAATACAGATCTGGGAACAACCCAGATGAGCATCAGAAGAGGAATGGATAAAGAAACTGTGACACGTCTATTACGTGTAACACCTCTCATGGATTAAAAAAGAATAAAATTCTATCATTTCATAATGGTCCTAACTGGAGACAATTAAGCTCAGTGAAACAAGCCAACCCCCAAAAGACAGTGCCATATGTTCTCTCTGAAATAAGGCAAATCTCATATAAAATACAAGGTCAACAGTAACCCTAACCCTAGCGTATTAAAAATGTCATCTCAGCAATTAAATTTTTTAAAAAGCTGTTTGCAAGATATTTAATATTCTTTATATATTGAATCTTTGAAAACCAAGATATATCTTGCGTTTGCAAATATATTTGTATCTGAATTTGGACTAGCTACATTCAAGTGCTCTGTCCCTTGAGTGGCCACCATACTGGACAGAGCAGGCATTAATGCCCAAGTGTGCCCTCACCAGCTCCCCTCATTGGGCTGCTATGCATCAACATGCATGTAAACCCAGACCAGCTGTGAAATGGTGAAACACCATCAGCTCCACACAAAGGCGAGGAGCACAGGTGCAGGGAGGATGAGCCTGAGGACCAGCAGTAACTGAATCAGAGCTCTGCACGGGGGACCACTTGGTCTCCCCATGCTGCACAGAGATAGAGAAGATCCTGGGTGTTATAAGCATAAAAGGAGGGACTCAGGAGAGAACTTAATATTGGAGCAGATTAAACAAATGAGACCTCATCTAAGCACCTGAAAAGTGAAAAGAAATACAAATACAATGTCCTTTGTTCTGGAAGCCTGTGCACTTGACCAAATCAATCCCTACTCTTCCCTTCTGATTCATTGTGAGCATCCTGTGGGAAGGGATTAGCACTGGTTATTTTTAATAGTCCTCCAACTTTTACGTAATGTTTAAACTGTGGTGGGAATGTGCAGCCTCCTGCTGTCACCTCAAATAAGAGTTGTCATGTTGTCATGCTGTCATGTGTGTATTCAAAATTGTTGATGAAGGGACCACAGACAACCATTCTCCTTCAGAATCCAAGTGCAGGTTTTCTCCTTACAGCACGGACATGGCCAGATGTCTTCCTCTGCTCACATTTCAGGGACATCACAGTGCAGCTATTAGGAAGTCAAGACACAGGAACAAAAACTGTTACATTTGCATAGTCACTTATGTTAGATCTCATAGAATATTTTCATATTCAAATGTCATTTCAATTCAACAGAACAGTTGAATAAAGGCAGTCAACTAGCAAGTCCTTCAATGCAAATAGAATCCTGGTTATCTGACCCGAATCCAGCCAGCTCTTTTTCAGTCTCCCTTTTTCCACCTAATGGTTGGTTGTGAAGTACAGGATCAGTTTCTGCAGGCAATAAAATGCTCTAGACAAAGCCAAAGTATTATTGTCTTGCTATTTGGAGGGGTTTAGCAATCTCTCAATAAGGAAACATCATCATTATCTGAAAGTCTTTGATTTACCTTTACGTATATGAAATGCAACAATTGACCCATCGGAAACCTGAGAGGTTCTAAAATTTTAGTCCTCCCAGTCTAAAATGACGTCTTCGGAAGCAAGGGAGAATTGATTTTTAAATCGGACTCAGACATCAAAGTGGTGTGCTTTACCATATGAATCTTCCTGAAATGTCTTCAGGATCTCCTCTTACTGCAGCCAGTAAATTTTGTGCAATTAATTCATCAAAGCAATGGAGACAAATAAGTCAGGCAACATAACTGGCTTAGAAAACCATGGAAGTGTTTTGTGTTCAGTAAACAAGCTAAGGAGGGAAAATAATTTCTTCCCAAGACAATAGAAAGTAGGAAAGGACAAACATTTGCTCTTGCTGTATTCAGGCTGAATTATGTATCACTTGCTACAGATCTGGGTGTGCTAATAATAATATAAAATCTTGGCATCAGGAGACAGGGAGTTTGTAATGAAGTAAATTATGGCAGATCAACTTTGCAAGGTCTGGATTAAGGACAATTGTGATCATTTTACGCTGTGGTACATTCTGTGCTTCGGGATGGAAAAAATCTCAGCACCTTTGCACGTGGTGTTAAGAAAACAACGGTCTTGAGCACAAACACTTTACTTTCTGGCTTTGTCCTCTTTTGTTAGCTACCAAAATATCGATAAGGAAGCTAGTAACATCTGGTTCACAGGATTGTAATAAGAATTAGGAACTAACAGGGCTGCCCCAATTTGTCATCCATAGAAGAAGCACTTTTACCCAGCATTGGAAATTTCAACAATATTGCTTTTCTCGTTAAGATATTTAAACAGTTCTTTAATGTCTTGTGGACTGATATGTTGTTCAAATCCCCAACACTAGATTTGAAATTATTTTACAGAAACATATTTCTCATTTATTAACAGTTTTCAGGCTAAAAATTTTAACAGTTAAATTATTGCCTCCATGTGCAAGACACAGAACTAGGTTCTGAAGATGTGTTAGTTAATAAAACAGGTGATGTTTCTACCTCTACAGCCTTGAACCTGAGGTTGATCAAAGAACATTGGAGGAGAGGATTAGCAAATGTCATATAGGAAGAGTTATGCCCTCCAAGGGCTTTATTTTTTTTTAAGATTTATTTATTTTTATTACAAAGTCAGATATACAGAGAGGAGGAGAAACAGAGAGAGAAGATCTTCCATCTGATGATTCACTCCCCAACTGAACATAACGGCTGGTGCTGAGCCAGTCCAGAGCAAGGAGCCAGGAACTTCCTCCAGGTCTCCTACATGGGTGCAGGGTCCCAAAGCTTTGGGCCATCCTCGACTGCTTTCCCAGGCCGCAAGCAGGGAGCTGGATGGGAAGTGGAGCTGCTGGGATTAGAACCGGTGCTCATATGGGATCCTGGTACATTCAAGGCGAGGACTTTAGCCGCTAGGCCACGCCGCTGGGCTCCCTCCAAGGACTTTCTATGGAAAGAAATTCAAGACATCCATCTGTGTAACTCCAGTTTCAGTCTTTACCTCCTGTGATACCGTGCTGAGGTTGCACTGTTGTCTCTGCAACCTTTCTCCCACTTCCAGTTGTATCAGGTCCCAGGATTAGGGAGACACCAGGTATCCTATATAACTAGGTTATTTTTTGTGGTGCTGATCTTGTCAGAACCTGTTAGCTGGTTGGTCTGGTGCCACACGGACCTATTTAGAACCATACGATTGGTATTATTTTCCTGTGGGACCAGTGCAATCCACTGAACTCAGTGAGTTCTCACAAGCTCAGCTCATGCGCAGTTCACTGTTGTCCCCTGCAGTCCTAAAACTTTTGCCACACTATACATGGCACCTGACATGCAACTACTGGAGTCCTTGATCTGACAGCTATCAGGTCTGAGGGCTACCCACACCTGTCTTGGGTGGAACCTGTAGAATGCCGCGTTGCTGCAGTTCACTGAGTCAGAAATGAGTTCACTTCTAGCTTGGCCTATGCTCAGTCCTTTCCCTTGCCTTTGCCATCTTGAATGAAATGGTGCACAATTGGCTCTAGGGTGCTGACTGGGCTGTGAAATCCACCCTGTTGTCATACTGTCCATCTGGGATCTGCTGCTCTGTCTCTGTTCCTGGTCAAATCAAACATACCAGCAAGAGAGACAGATCTTTTTCTGGGTTCCCCTTCTGAGCTCCCAGTGAAAAGTCCCTTTCCACCTGGTTGCTGGTGGAGTTCCGGCTACTGGTGGAGTTCAGATCCCTGTTCCTGAGAATGCTGCTGGAGTATCAGTCACTGCAACACCACACTATTTTGTCTGCTGCTTTGCTGTGTCTGTCAGTCTCCAGGTACCCCTCTGCTGTTGTTTGTCCTCTCCTACTTCCTGGAATGTGCCCTCTATGCTTCATCCTGATTAAATGTTTCTCTGCCATTTAAATGTTTCCTTACCCTATTTCGCCATCTTGATTTTCCCAGGAAATTCAGTTTTACATTTAAAGTAGGAGTGTCTTTTTAACTGTGACTCAAAATACAGAGGCAGTAGAAAAACGTTGACTAATTTAATGGCAGAATTTAGAAAAAGAAAGTGCATGACCCAAGATGCCATACACAAAATCATAAAGCAACTGGAAAGCAATGAGAAAGTAAGTATAATGTGAATTATCTACGACAGTATGAGAATTCCAATACATAAAGAATAATCAGAAATTGTGGGGAATTAAGTCACAAAAATATAAAGCATCCAAAGCAAACAATGAAGTTCAAGTCAGCTCAAGATTTTGAAAACGCAAGTCATAAAAATAAGCAGATACTATTTCTTTTTGTTTCTCATAGATGACTGAAAAGTCATTAATGTAGAGTACAGATTCAATGTATTCCTTAGATACAAGTCTAAGAATATAATCATATTTTCTCCTCGCTGCCTTTCTCCCTCTCTCTTCATTTGTTTCCTTTTAATTTTTTTTTTGCAGTAACACAAACTTTCCATTTATTTTATGATCACAGGCTTGATGTTTCTCTAAAAAGAGTTCTAAAAGTAAGAATTAGAAAGAACACTGTTCTTCAAGAGCACAGAAATGGGATATAAACCATACTAAAAATCCCAAGATGTCAAACTTGCTCATATATACCATTTTTGTACTCTATATATTATCTATCATAAATGGGGAAAAATCATAATATATATCTTTTGGTCTGTCTTATTTCACTTGCATAAAAATCTATCTATTTGTTGCAGGAAGACAAATCTTCACTCCATTTTTGTTGCTAAGTAATATTTCGTTTTGTTTATATACCACATTTTCTTTATCCAGGCAACAGTCAATAATTATCTCAACTGATTAGAAAGCATAGCTATTGTGAATCTCACTAATACAAACATAAGAATACAGACAACTCTCTTATCTACTGATATCATTGCTTTTGGATAAATTCCCAAAGGTGGGATGGCTTGATCCTATGGCAGATCTATTTCCCAATAATTGAGAATTTTTTTTTAACTAAAGTGGCTTTTATTCAATTTTTTTTCTTTTTTTAAATTATATTTTTGACAATCTTTATGTAGTTAATTAGGGTAAAAATGTTCAAGGGCTACAGGGAAGTGGGCAAGACCATTATTCCCATACTGTTTCCCTCATGTATCTGAGGTAAAGGGGACATGGAGGGAAAAGTCCCACCCAGTCTCCCACCCATGGTGGTTATGTAGTCTACATTCCAACAACATTGTGTTACATTTCTTTCCAAGTTCTCATCCCATTTGTTATTGTTTGCTTTTTGAATGACACCCTTCTAACAAAACCTTAATGTGATTCCATCCTTTGAAAAAAATATGTTTGTGTCCTTTGCTCATTTCTTAACTTGATTTTTCTTTTATTGCTGAGTTTATTAAGGTCCTTACATTTTCTGACTGCTAATCCTTTGTTAGATGCATAGTTCACAAATATTTTCTCCCATTCTGTCTGCTGCTTTTTCACTTTGTTGAGGACTCTCTTTGCTGTGCAAAAGCTTCTTAGATTGCTGCAATCCCATTTGTCTGTGTTTGTAGGAACTGTGCCCCTAGGGTCTTGCTGTAAAGGGTCTTTGCCTATGCTGATATCTTACAGTATCTCCTCTATCAGTCTGATGGTCCTTGATCCATTGTGAGTTGGTTTTGCTACAGTGAGTGAGGCAGGGGTACTGATTCGTAGTTCAGCATGCAAAGATTCAATTTTCCCATATCATTCACTGAGGACATTATCCTACCTCCAGGGAGTGGTTTTGCCTTCTTTATCACAGATAAATTGGTTATAGATGTGTGGATAAATTTCTGGGGATTCAATTCAGTTGTACGTATCAGTGGTTATGCCAGTGCAAGCCATTCTGACTGTAATTTCTTTGTGTTGTGATGCTTCCGTCTCTACCTATCTATGGTCTCTTGTGTTTCCACATAAATTTTAGGATCATTTTTAAACTAGATCTGAAATAAGGTTTTGGTGTTTTGGTTGGGATTACATCAGATTTATAAATTGCTTTAATTAGAATGTCTGTTAGACATTTTGATATTAATTTTCCAATCCACAGATACAGAAGACTTTTCTAATGCATGTCTTCCATTTCTTTCCCTAGTGTTTTATAATCTTTGTAGAGAATTTTCACATTCATTGTTAAATGCATTTCAAGGTGTTTAAAAGTTTTTGTAGTTATTTTGAGTGTGAAGGTCCTCATGGATTATTTCTCTGACACGGTTTTGTCTGTGTATGCCAAGACTTCTGATTTCTGTTTGTTGATTTTAATTCTGATAAGTCTCCTTATTTCTGTGATGTCAGAACATCTCCTCTTTTACCCACTGGTTCTATTAATGCTGATCTCCATTTCGGCTTAATTGGGTCAATGATTTATCAATTTCATTAATGTTTCTCTTATATTTTATTATTTCTTTCCTCCTACTGATTTGGAGTTAGGCTTGTTCTTATATTCCTAGATCCTTAAGATGCTTTCTTGGAGTTTATTTGATACCGTTCCAATTTCTCAAGGCACTAATCCCCATAAACGTTTCCCATGTTTTGATACATGGCATTGTCATTTTCATTTGTTTCATAGAATGATTTTTTTCTCCTTTTTGATTTCTTCTGTCATATGCTATTCGCTCAGGAGCACCTTATTCAGTACCCCTGTGTTTGCCTGTTTTCTATAGTTTCTTATTTTGGTAGTTTCCAGCTTTAATTCATTACGGTTACAAAAGATACATGGTATTATTTCATTTTTTGGACTTACTGAGAATTGTTTCATGGCCGAGCATATGGATTATAGTAGGGAATGTTTCATACACTTTGGAAAAGAATGTGTATTTATAGCCATGAGATCAAATACTCTGTAGTTATTAATTAGATGTTGATAGGATAGATGAGTTGCTACTTCTTTGCTGATATTTTTCTGTCTGATTGATCTGTCCATTGATGATATTTAGGTGTTTAAAGTCTCCCATTATTATCACCTCTTAGCTTGAAAGAAATTAGAAAGTAGGACAACATCTGGTTGAATAATGCCTACACAGTCATTACAAAATCATGAATAAGCACAGACTTCACACCATACATAAAACATTAATTCAAAATGGATTACAGACCAAATGAAAAGCAAAACAGTATATGAAACTGCTGTAAGATAACACTTACTATCTACACGAACAGTGACAGGCTTTTGTAAATATACCATCCATGAATGAAATCATTAACAGTCGGATTCTTTTTCATTTGTTAGACAAAGAACTATTATCCAAAATAAGCAAATATTCTCAAAACTTAATTGTTAGGAGATGAACGTTCAGATTAGAAAGCAGGCCAAAACCTTTACAGCTATCTCAGCAAAGGGTATATACAGAAGACAGATAACTTAGGATCAGAAGTTACACATCATATCTCATTAGAGGAACCTCAACTAAGAGCAGTAATAAGCCACTCTGCACCATACAAGTGGCCCAAACTTGAACCAGTGTCAACACCAAATTCTGCTGCGGATCTAGAGCAACAGGAACTTCTTCACCGCCGGCGGACATGTGAAATGGTACAGTACTTTTAAGGAAAGTTGGTCATTTCTTACAACACAAAACTTACTCCTATCGTGCATTCTAACAAATCTCCCTCCTCACTATTTATGCAAAGGAGTTAAGAATTTATCGTGACATAAGAAGCTATACTTGGGTATTTATAACAGTTTTATTCATAGGTGTTGGAAGTTGGAAGCAATCAAGATGTCCTTGAGTAGGTGATGAATGAAAACACTGTGAGACAACCACTGCAGTCTCCTTCAGTGCTAAAAATAAATGAGCTTTCAAACCCCCGAAAGACACAGGCAAAACGTAAATGTATAATACTAAGTGAAAAAAAAACTAATGCTACTACAATATATGATTCCATATATTTAGGATATACAATCATAGGAAAGGCAAAAATTAAAAACAAGTTTAAAGGATCTGCGTATGCCAGGAGAAGGGAGGAATGAATAAGTACAACGTAGCAAACTTCTTTGTCAGTACAATTATTCTGCCACAACACTGTGGACAGCTTGGGCAACATTCCAACGGACAAGGTCAAATGGAATCTGTGGGCTTGGGGTAGCTACAATGTGTCAGTGTTGGATCACCGACTATAACTAATTTACCACCCTGGTAAAGGATGGTGAAGATGGAAGGAGCTGTGTCTGGAGGGAACAGGGAGGATACTTCTCATCCAACTTTGCTTTGAACCTCAAACTAGTACAAAGCATACAACCTATTAAATAGAGAACATGCTAACACATCCTGTTAGTAATGCTGTAGGGAAACAGGTTCTCTAACAATATGGCTGGTAGACATGAAAAATGATGTGACTCAACACAACAAAACTATGTATATACCTGTTAAACCCACAATGTTGATTCTTAGGAATCAATAATATAAAATACACATGAGAAATCTTCAAAACATTTATGGAAATTCAGATTGTGAAAGGAGGCATGGATTTCACTTTTTCTGCACCCAAGTATGATTATGTTTTGTTCATATATTCCAAACTTTTTGAAGTAACCTCTTAACTGTGCAAGGCTATTATCACAGCATTACTTGTTTAGCAAATATGAGACATATCTTCATACACATAGGAGAACTATTTTTTTAAAAGCATACCTATGCAAGGTGATACTATGTATTTATAACAAAAAGTAAAGTTCCCCCCGGGGTTTTTCCTGTCACCAGGCCCGGAAACCACTGTGAGGCAACAATGTTCTTCATTCACAAGATCCATCGGAGACAGTCAGATCAAGCATATCCGTTTATTGTAATGCAAGCACAAGCTTATATAGACTAGGAAAGGGAAAGCAGAGTGGCCTCTGCCGACAGTCTTCCCATACAACAACAGCATTGTAATTGGCTTGAAGGTGTGTCCATCCCTCTAGACCCTCCAATCATGTCACAGATCTTGTTCACCATGTGTGGCTGGCAGCTAGGCTGTGGGTCATGCCCACCAGGTAGTAAGAAAGGAGTCAGGGACAATCTCCCACAAAGTTTTCCAATAAGTAATAAAGAATGATTTTCAAGATTCAGTGGAATTAAAAAGAAAGTGTGGGACCCAGCAATATAGTGTAACTGTTCAAGTCCTTGCCTTGAATGCACCAGTTCTAATCCTGATGGCCCTGCTTCCCATCCAGCTCTCTGCTTGTGGCCTGAGAAAGCAGTCGAAGATGGCCCAAAGCTTTGGGACCCTGCATGCACACGCGAGACCCAGAAGAGCTCCTGACTTCAGACTGGCTCAGCTCCAGCCGTTGTGGCCACTTGGGGAATGAACCATCAGATCTTCCTCTCTGTCTCTCCTCCTCTCTGTATATCTGGCTTTGCAATGAAAATAAATAAATCTTAAAAAAAAAAAAGGCAAGGGTGAAGAAAGGGATATAAGAAAAAATACACAGAGACATGTAATGATACAAAATTACAGAAGAGGAATATCCCTCAAGTAAAGTGATTGTTCACAGGCAGGGAATGGGCAGGCAAAGAGCTAACCTACAACATGGTTTTGTATCGGACAAAAATGCACTAAGAAGACAATAAAAACTGAGTACAAATTCAGTAGATTAGTTAGTAAGTGTGTTCCTTACAAGGATATGGGTCAGCAGTTCTGAAATCGATTTGTACATCTAAAAGGGTTATATAAGGATTATGTATTTGGAAGAGTAAACGTGTTGTATATGATAAGAATTATATTTCGTGCAGAGAGCTGGAGCCGGGTGACGGATGCATGAGAACTCTTGGCAGCAGTGTCATTGAAGCATCCTACCAGTTTATAATTGTTTCCAGCTTAAAATAAAATAGAATGACAAAGTCAGCAAAAAATCTGGCGACTTTGTGAAGACATTTATTGTGATTAGCACAAGGGGAGCCAAAGATTACAGAACAGCATTTTCAACAAGGCACACCTGCACTGGGGGCAGATGTGTGTATACACATGTTTTCATATACATCTATGCAAATGTACCAAGAGGTCATGATTTCAGAAAGATTTTACAATTTCTAAAATGACTAGGTTTGATTTTTGAAGGGAAAGAATGATATTTTGAGAAAGAGAAAAGTGTAGGGATTACTTGTCCACCTTAAACAATTAACGTGGGGAAAAGGTGAGGCCCTGGGAGTTGAAATGCCTTAACGTCCGTTCCCCTGTGACCTCCATGGAGCCAGACACACCACCTGTCAAGGGATTCATCCATGGGATCTGAGGTGTCCTTCTCAGGCAGCACCTGATACATTCATCTTCCCAAAAGCCTTGTTGACAGAGGAAATCGGATTGGGAGAGACAAAGAAATAATTTTTTAAAAATTGACACAGGTGTGGTCAATACTTCAGTGTGAAATTTGAAAGCAAAGCCAGTAACTGACAATATCTGCATTACCCATCTGTTCATCACATTCTGACGTGATTCTTCAACGTGCCATTTATCTACTGCTGAACACTCTCTCCAAATAAAGAAAAGAATGATCGTAAACACAGCAGTGCAGATGTGTTCAAAGACTTTAAAAGTCTCTAATGCACTCTCATTTACACAAGGCTATTTCATTTTCCAAACCGCAAGTTCTAAAATGCCTTTAGACAACTATTTCTAAAGTTAAATACAAAAATAAAAGGCTATTCTTTCAGTGGGATTCTTTAAGTTAAACAGCTGGATTATTCCTTGAACTCAGGAACAAAGACTGGCGAGTAAGAAAGTTTTCTTGAGACTCAGATACCCTAGTTTTCTTTAGAAATTGTTGGGACTATAAACATTTCAGAATAAAAATACGATATAAAGTGTCATTTTTTAAATCAGTATTTTTACTATACTACGAGAAAGTCACTTTCACAAAAGCTAAAATGAGTGTAGAGTTGTTGGGCTAATACTGTTTTTAGTTTTTGCTTTAGATTCTAACTAATATGTACATTTGAAAAATAACACGTTAAGGATCAATGTGGACTATCTGCATTCCAATATAGGTTGTGGACATGCAACAATGAATTAGACCAACAGAGCTTAAAATATGAGAGAGTCCTATGGATCCAGTCCCTGGAGTTTGTGGAAACAGAAGCATACTTCCTCCACAATGAAGGAAAGGGTTTGGTATGAGAAAAAACCTTCTTTGCTCCATGCACAAACGAGTGACTCTGAAGTTCTAGGCATTAATGAAAGCACTGAACACTTGGAAGTGTTCTGTTAGTATGATCTGTCTCCCAGCAGGGTAATTTCATCATTTTACAGGGTACTGGGCTTCAGAGAGCCGCAGCAACTATATCATGTTAATGAGAGATGGAGCAGAGACAAAAGGCTTCTGGTCTAAGCAGGCATACATTATTTCCTCCATTGTCATGATCATGTTGAAGTATAAAAAATAAACGCACGGAAGAAAGGACATAGAGATGGTCTTACACAGCCAGCCCTTGCTCAGGCATGGGTGAGTCATATGTTCTGCTTTAGAAATGAAAGGATTGTCCCTAGTTTCACAGCGAATTCAATAGAAACAAGATTGCTGGTCAACTCTGGTGTGTGGCAATGAGGCCAAAAACTTGGAATGCGGTCCTTGTTTTATGTCCAATGACTACCTGTGTGACATTGGCTCAGAAGCCAGCATTTATGACTTTAAATGTAGCCTTATCCTTAATACTGAAAAATAGATCATGTACATACAGTTTTAGAGGAGGAAATGCCCAGCATACTGAATATAAATTACTTGGGAAAGAGTTGGCATGAGCTAATATCATTACTGCCACCCATGGGTCCCCATTTGAGGTCAGAGTAGGGCCTTTAAAAATACTGCCTTTTGAGCAGAAATGGATAAGAACCACGTGACACATCCACAGCCTGTATCAGAGTATCTGCATTTGAGCTTCGGCTCCAAACCTGGCTGCAGCATCCTGGTATTACACATTTTGGGAAGCAGAGTGTGACGGTTCAAGCAGTTGGGTCTTTGTCACATCCACATGGCAGACCTGGATTGAATTCTAGGCTCTCAACCCGAACTTGGCCCATGCTCACCTAGGTGGGCATTTCTGTGTCTTTCCAATAAGTAAATGCAAATAATTAATTTTAAAAAGAAACCCTGAATTTGGATTACCTAAACTTTTAAACCAGAACAGGAACAAGTCAGGTTTGGGGAGCAAGTGGGGAGAAGATGAAGAAATGGAATCCAGGAAGGCAGAATCTTCTTGAAGTTTTTGAACAATGTCACAGACATGACTGAATTTTGAGATCATCCACTGAAGGTCTTTTAAGTCAAACTGAACTGAATCAAACGAAGTTTCACCTGGAAACAGCAGATGGTCTTGCTTTCTCGAGATGCCCTCTAGCCCCCAGGTTCGATGATAGAATCGTCTTTAAACTACTCAGCCTTTTACTTTTTTGTTCCAGTGCTTTCATTCGTAAAGTCAGGGAGTGCTTGCCTTCCATTGCCTCTCAGTGGGGTTTATTTATAGCAGAACCACATGACAGCCAGAAATACCTTCAGACCTGGAGGGACATCGACCATCTGTTTCTCTGATAACTTCCTTCCAGTGATTTCTTTGGGATTCTGGTTCTTAACAAAATGTTGCCGCAGCATCATCCAATCTGTGTATTTATAGGAGGGGAATGTGTGTATGTTACATATTTGGACTTGTTTCTTTCAGCAGGAGAAATAGAGCCTTTGCCATATGTTTGCTGCACACATAATTACCTCACTTCTCCGTACATCCATTTTTAAATATCTCACCGCTCAGAGAGCAGCAGGTTGGACTCTTCCCCTGGAGTCGAGATACATTGAAACTCATCATCCTGGAACAGAGACCTTTAGTGGGATGGTCATTAATCAGATAACTACTAACTTTCCAGGTGATTCTCTAAACAAACATCCCAAGCCCCTTGCCTTCTCCTGGGGCTCTCAGAGAAGGCTGAGTTTTCCTTGTGAGTCCCAAGGCAGAAGCCCGAACAACCCTCCATCTTCTGCAGTCCCTACTGCTTCCTCTAAGGTAAATAAACGAGTGACTGCGGGCGAGAAACAGAAGCTGCATCCACGGAGCTTGCACCTACGTCATTCTGTGCAGAACCTAACAGGAAATCATCTGATTTCCTTTTCTACAGCAGTCTCCAGGAGGGTGTGTGTGTGGGGGGGGTCTCTTAATGTTCCCATCTTACAAATGAGAAAATCAAGGCTTAGGAGAGTAGTTAGGCAAAGGTAGACCAGTCTTTTGCGTCCACATGTACCTCATAAAAGGGGGAATCAGTTTGTTGAATTCATTCAACATTCATTGACTCAATATTTACAGAGGGCCTTCCAGCACCTTCCATCATGTTAAGTTTAGCAACACTACATATCACGCTGAGACAGTGTCTTCTCTGTCAAGGGAGTGTAACTCTGGTATACCAGTACACACATAAGCCAAAAAGCAAACCGCAAAATGCAACGCAGGACTATGCCAGAAGAACTCTGTGCTCCCCTTGCGTTTGGGGGTTAGTAATAAGAATTCAAAATAGTGGGCCCGGCGCGGTGGCGCAAGTGGTTAAGGTCCTCGCCTTGCATGCCAGGGATCCCATATGGGCGCCGGTTCTATCCCAGCAGCCCCGCTTCCCTTCCAGCTCCCTGCCTGTGGCCCAGGAAAGCAGTCGAGGATGGCCCAAAGCTTTGGGGCCCTGCACCCGCGTGGGAGACCCGGAAGAGGCTCCTGGCTTCGGATCGGCATAGCATTGACCGTTGTGCTTACTTAGAGACTGAATCATTGGACGGAAGATCTTCCTCTCTGTCTCTCCTCTCTGTAAATCCGCCTTTCCAATAAAAAAAATAATAAAAATAAATCTTTAAAAAAAAGAGAGAGAGAATTCAAAATAGCACAAGCCCAGGCCTCTGGAAAAGATTCAGGAAGAGGAAAAAGTCCCCAGAAAGGGTTTGAATGGGTCCGAACCAACAGAGAGGAAAGCAAGAATGGAACAATGGAATCAGCATATTTATTTATTTATTTACTTATTTATTTGAGAAGCAGAGAGACAGAGGATGAGAGAGACAAAGAGTCCCCATCTGCTGTTTCATTCCCAGATGTCTGCAAAGCCCCAGGCCATCTCAATCATGGTTTCCCATGCACGGAGCAGGAACACAATTACTTGAGCGTCACTAGTGCCCCCGAGCATCGGTTTAGCAAGAGGCTGGATCAGGAGCCAGAGCTGGGAATCAGTTTTAGGTCACTCAGTTTAGGATGTGGGTGCTGCAAGGTAATCACAAGCAGATGTCAGCTCCAGCAGGGAAGTCGCAGGTGTTTCAGAGTCTGAGAAGTACCAGCCTAGGAAAATCTGCCCCTGACACCAGTAAATCATTCCTGCAAAGACAAGAAAAGGGTGCATGGTGTAGGGTGCACAGTGTGGTGCCAGCCAATCTTCTGCCGGGCCATGCCTAGCCCAGGGCATGGATGGGCAGTGGGTATTTCACACTTAACTGTGTCTGATATGTACAGGTAGATGGAGAAGTGTACTCAGAACCCCATCTACACCTGTGCCTGCATCCACCTGCAGAGATGGTTGTGTAATGGAAGCAAGCACAGGTTTGAAAGGCTCACTCATAACCCAGTGAGTTCCCCGGAAGAAAAAACGTAAGATTTTCCCTTGACTGTCATTGGAAGAACTTAAAGTACACTGAAGGGTAAATGCTTAAACGAGAAGGAAACTGTCTAAATCCCTGCATGTTTGCACGACATACCCAGTGAATAGTCACTACATGCACCAATTGTTTTCATACACATATCCTCTTTTAACATAGAACAAGACTCCCTGATTTTCCTGTTTGAGTGTGTTCAGTGTGATTCGGATGGAGGTGAGCTCAGTGCGAAGCGTTGGATGAGAAGGAGGAAAATCACAAAAAGCCTCAAACATTCAATTACCGCTCATTAGATGGGAAATGCGTCTTTGAAGCTCATACCACTTTTTTTTTTTTAATTTCAATGCTGGATAGCATGTTGCTTAAATCTTTGCAGAAAAAAAAAAATCAATTAGCATTGTAGAGCTGGTAATTCTACACTATATTCTGCAACAAGGGGAATGTCAGCGAAAGAGCAATTTAGCCTGATAGCTACATCAACCACAGTACAGTTGATTAAAAATTTAACAGTTTTTCTGATGAATGTCCTAGCTCAGATTTGGAAAACACTGATGGATTTAATTTTCCACTGACTAAATAATCATTTTATAAGCCATGTATAATTCATGTAATGGCAATGTTACGGGCTTGTTAAAAAGGCCTGCTACTAAACAGTTAACACTCTCCAGCGAGCAGGGGTTGGAAGGGATCATTATTGGAATGAGTTGGCACTCAGTAACTGAAAATGAGATTTTGCCTTCTGAATCTTTAAAATAGAATGAGCTCAATCTTTCAGTACAAGGAATGCCCCACCTCCCTACCCCTGGGAGGGAAAGAAAGAAACTTCTTGGGTTCTGTCCGTGTGTATCAGCTGAACAACACTGAGCCAGAGCTTCAGCTTTCCTTATCAGGAATATGGTGACAGTGGAGCCTACTAAACAGTGATTGCAAGAATGAATGAAGTGTTGCTTTTGAATCCACCCGGCATGGAAACATTCGGCAGGGTGAGGCCTGGGACCACAGCCCTGCTCTGACTAAGCCCTCATCCCTCAAGACCATCAGAAGCACATTCCTCCACTTTCTGCCAAGATTTGTTCAAATGATTCCTTCTCAATAAAAACACAGGCAGACAACTCTATTTACAACTGCAAACATGTTGCGCCTCTCTTGGTTTTACTCTCCTTTTCCTAGGCTATTTTCTTTGTTGTGTTCGCTATCTTTTCAAACATCTTGGTTATTTTTATTTATTATTATTATTATTATAGGCAATTGTGCACCAATGGTGGCTCCATTAAGATTATAGTGAGCCTGAAACAAAATCCTATCACCTGGAGAGATTATAGCTGTCATCACTCCCTTCTCCCTGTGTTTGTGGAGCTGTTATTATAAACCAGCTCCTGCACTGCTATTGTATGAAACACACAATGATTGATAATAACAATAGACAACCCTGTTACTGCTCTGTGTATTAGCTGTATTGTGTTTCTTCTCGTTATTTTGGAGTGCACTCCTTCTGCACATTAAAAAGGCTTGTTGTAAAGCAATATGCTGTGTTATGCCAGCTCCGCCCTTACGTGTTTCACGTTTACAGACTCTGACCGCATCCAAAGGTCACATCAAGTGGCTGATTTTCATTGCCCAGGCTTCTTAGGTCACTGTATTTTTTGCATAAAAACAGCATTAACTGATGATACAATGCTTACAGCGAATCCTTGTCATACATGAGCATACAACTATATTTGCTACATGGTATTTTATTATTCTGTATTCTTCAAAAAGAATGCAAGCTACACAAAGGCAGAATTTTTGCTTGTTTTTCCTTGAGAGAAAAAGAGACAGAAAGAGGAGCTGAGAGGAAGACAGAGACCAAAACACTGCATCCACTGGCTTCACAGAGACAAGCTCTGGAGTATATTAAAGAGGAGGGCAGCTCAGGGAGCCTCTGCCCGTTGATCTGAAATGATCATTTGGATCCCCATTTACCTGGCACCTGTCCCAGCCAAATCAAATGCTTCGAGTTTAGCAGTAAATCTAGCAGGGTTTGGGTAGCTCTGAACTAAACAAATTTCCTAAGTGTAGTTGATTTATTCTCTTCTTCTGTATTTCTGAACTGGATGTTTAATTTTTTTTTCCTAAGAAAGTTACCGGATATGCCCACAAGGCTAGCATAGTATTGGTTTCAGGTTCAAATTTTTCTTACCTAGAGATTTTTATTATTCTCACATGGCAGACATCAAACACAAAACGGCGAAGACATGTGGCATGGGCACAGTGCACCAAAAGCAAAAGACCTGGAATGACAGCGGCATTGTGTGTTAAATTCTGATTCACCTCAAGCTCCACTGGACCTTACAGCCGGGCAGACCCTGGGAGTAATGATGCCATAAAACAGAGGAAAATGGCAAAAAAAGCAATGACCGAAAAAAATAGAAGAGTCTAAGGAATTGTTTGGCCACCTAAATGCCACTAAGAGAAGAGGAAAGGGAATTCCTCGGGGCAGACAAACCTGCTGCATCGGACTGAAGGCAAAGTAGAAAAAGGAAGCTCTGAGCATTGGCATCAAGGAGTCATGTGGGAGATAGTAATACACAGGTTTTTGTTGGGTTATTTAGAATGTCGAAGCATATGCTTGTAAAAGTTTAAGGGAACTACATGCTGACCTTGAGCTCCAAGACTTTTCTCGCCTACCCACAAAACTATGGATTCTGGTCTCAGCACAGTAGACTAGTGGCTAAAGTCCTCACCTTGCACATGCCACAATCCTATGTACGTACCTAATCCCAGCAGCCCTGCTTCCCATCCACCTCCCTCCTTGTGGCCTGGGAGGCAGCTGAGGACGGCCCAAAGCCTTGGGACCCTGCACCCATGTGGAAGACCAGGAGAAGGCTTCTGGCTTCACATCGGTGCAGCTCCAATCCTTGTGGACACTTGAGGAGTGACTCAACAGATGGAAGATCTTCCTCTCTATCTCTCCTCCTCTCTGTGTATCTTCCTTTCCAATAAAATAAAATAAATCTTTCAAATAAAACCCCAAATCTGTGGATTCTGCTTTAACTAGAATCAAAAACTGTTGACAAGACCATGTAATTTGGTGTTGAATAATCAAATATCTTAGAATTTTCTATTTCTATGCCAACTCCTAAGACAAGAAAAAAATAAAGGCACTTGATTCAATGTCTCACACATGAGGTAACACAGCACACTGCAATGTTGAATTGTTCAACTGGAGTTTCTGCTGCATAGTCTTAGGATCATGCAACTGTAGAATTGATTTCTTTGGGGTTTTATGTTTGTTTTCCTATTTGATTGCTGTGTGTGTGTGTGTGTTTGTGTGTGTGTGTGTGTGTGTGTGTGTGTGTGTGTAGGAGCTTGAGATACAAGGACAAACAAAACAGTGTCAGTCTCAATGTTAGTCAAGTTGGAGAAATATAAATATCCAAATCATATTCAAATAATGACAGAACAATTGGATGAGCTCTGAAAGATCCAAGGAAAAGAAATGATTCCTTCTTGCTTACGCTGGAGCAAAGCTTCCCAGAAGAGGCATTTAGGTGGCAGTTAAAGGTGAGTAAAAGTTCTGAACGGACAAAGAAGGGAGAATGCTGTGTTGTTACTGGATCAGAGTGTGAATACTCATGGAAACCTTTCTCATATATTGCATCTAAGGAATCCTATCAAGTATCAGACGAGAACCCAAGGGTAAGTTCACTGATCACTATCCTTGAGTTTGTGGTTGAAACAGACACTCACTCGGGCATACTCACACATGGACACTTACACAAGTGCACATACACAGTGTTGAGTAAACAGTGCATTTCAGAGGTTGCCATGGTAATACAAGACATTGGGCTGCTCAGCAAGGAGATGGGAAGTGTTTCAGAGAAGAAGCTGGGGACTGTGAGGAGATTACTAAGGAGGAGGATTGCAGGCAGTGATGTGCAAGAAGATGAAGCACATTGCAGCACTGGGCTCAGAGTCAGGGCAGCTCACGGCTTCACAAAGAACTTTCTAAAAATTCAGACATTCAAGATGGTGATTCCACAGCAAGATGGCGATTCTTAGCCCCAAGCAAGCAAGAGCCTTTGTACATGTGGGCACCTGTGCAACCAGACATGTCAAATGCCCTCAAAATCATCCTGCCTGTAGGGGGATGTGTGTGACATTGACCATGGCTGTTCTCCTGTCTTAGAGTCCTTTGTCCAAATGCACAGGATGGACAGGATGGTCCTTAGATTCAAGGCTGCGAAGCCCTTACTTGACTGCCTAATAAAATCCTGATGTCTAAATAGTAACAATAAAAACCTTTGCCAAACAACCATGTATTTCTACCAAAATCAGATCAGGCAAACTTCTCTGAAACTCGCGTGATAAACAATAGAGAAATAAATGAGTAACCAGAAAGGATTTAACAAAAACCAAGAAATTAAAACCCAACCAGAGCAGCTCCAGCAAACACAGCAATTTGCTAAGATCAGAAGAGCTAAATGATTCCTTGAGTCTCAGAATTCAGTTAAGATAATTGAAAAACACATTAAACTTCCCTGCAATCATTGTATATTTTCTCCCCAAACAGCGCTTGAAAGTAGAATGCAGGATAAACAGAAATACCACGAAAAATTGTCTAGGAATTAGACACATAAAGCCTTTTATGCTTCAGAAATAAAGCCCATAAAAACAAAATATCTATATTTAACTATTCCTGAGCATAGTAATGAGATATTTTTAGAAGAGAAAAAGCTTATATAGCATATGTGAATTGCCTTGTTTAGATCAGGTTCGATTATCCTGTAATCACCAAGCAACTGCAGGTTTTATGGTTAAACAAAACTCCATCTTATTTATGCACATGTTTTCTTTATTGCTCTGCAGAGTTTCTGCTTCTTAGGATTAAATATGTACTGAACTTTTATATACCTAAATTTAGGAAAATCAGGTCATTTAAGAGGTATGGTACATCAATTAAAATAAATTGGGGAATAAAATAGTCTTAGTGGTTTCGGAAGAAGTTCTGGTCTTCCTACCCAGTGCTTGGCAGACAGGCTTTCTAGCTAAGCCAGGGAAACTCTGGCCAGAATTTAATTTTTTCTTGATGCAAAATAGTGAGAGCCACCTGCAGACCTTGGTCTCCCCCAACACCCATGCAACTGCTTGAGAAAAAGGTGGCAGCAGGTTGAGTTGTCCAAGCAAAAGTATTTGGAATGCTAAATCGAAGTTTACAAGGAGTTGGTTATGTTATCACCACAATGGCTCATCATCACTGTCTTGCACAAATTTTCACAGGGGCCTACCACAGATTTAGCATTTCAGATGGATGACATACTTAGTTCATTCATCGCAACAACCCTCCAAAAACAGGTTTTAAATAAGGAAGCTGAGGCCTGCATACATCAAAAGCCCCTACCAATATCACTTGGTTCATGCTGGAAACAAGATTAAAACTTGTGTGAACAGTTATGGAGTTAGTGCTTCCCAGTCCTTACTTTTATATTGGCCTTGTGGTTAACACACTGCTTAAGAGAGCCACACCCTGTACCCAGATGTGGGTTTGAGTCCTGGCTGTGTCGCCCATTCCAGGTTCCTGCTACCACGCGCTTTTGGAACTCACAGTGTTGACTCAGGTGACTGAGTCCCACTGCCTGACTGGGAGACCTAGCTTGAGTTTCTTCTGTCCGACCTGGCAGTCGCCAGCATTTGGACAGTGTACCAGCAAGGCGGGAGGGAGCTTTCCATCTCTATGCCTGTATGTGCATCTCAAATAGAAATAGAAGTATTTTTTTTAATTTGCACAATTTAAATGTTTAATGATAATGGATTTACTATATGTGATGATGCTAAGCAAAATGTCCTGTTATCATTACAGACATGCAAATATCAATTTGTACAAATCATAGCTTCACTTGTCTTCATGCTTTTAAAATCATTTATCCAGTTCAATCACATCTCTTCTTAAACATTGTGCATTGATTTATTGAAATATGAATTACCCACATATCCCCTAATATCATTTGGGATCTCACCTGTGTTCATCTGACAATTTTTTTAAAAAGATATTTGCTAATATGTCAGGGATATCACACAGCAAGGAAATCAGGAAAATGACAACTTTTGGAGAAACACATGACTATCAAAAATTGCAGAATCTGCCAAAATCCTACAAGGAACTCAAGCAACTGGTCAATCCAGTGGAACACAGCTGGGTAACAATATAGACATGTGCGATGAGCCTGAAGAATTTCCCTTCTAGTTTGTGCTTAAATTAACTGGGACAATCTAAGGACAGGACATAGAAACAAAAAGAAGGGTTCAACCGCACTGCAAGAAGGTAAGGACCTTGTTCTACCCCCTGGTAGGGTGCAGGGGCCTATACTGTCAGGTTCCCCCTCTTAGGGTATATAAATGAAATTCATTCTCTGTTTTTCAGCCACTCCTTGTGGGTCCCTTCCTAGCCTTAAGAACTTAAGGAGTCTTTCTACCTCATTGTCATCAGTGAGAAAGAAAACAATAGCCAGAAACGAGAGAGATGAGCATCAAAGCTGCTCCAGTGAGTTTCACTGGAATGGAAGCTTCATGTGGTAAAGGACTTGAATCTGTTGTGTCTCTGCACTTCTTGTGAGGCTCCTGGCCTAGTGCAGGTGCTCAACAATTGTCCACTGACTTGGCAGATGGATTAGAGTCAGAGCATTCCACACACTGGGAAAGTAGGGTATTGGTGCAAATATTTCATCAGCCATAAGACCCCAGCCCAGAAGTCCTTCGACCATGAAAACAGCTATTACTGGGATGGGCATTTACCCTACTAGTTAACATGCCAGTTAAGAAACCTGTACCCCGCATCAGAGTGCCTGGGTTTCATATCTGGCTCTGGCTCGTGGCTTCAGTTCCCTGGGAATGCAGATGGCAGGAGAGTGTGCTGATGGCTCAAGCAATTGTGTTCAGGTATTCCAAGTACAGCACTTAGATTGAATCACCATTCCTGGCCTCAGCCCCTACCCATTCTTGGCCATTGCAGGTGATGGGATCTCTCTCTCTCTCGCTCTCTCTCTCTGTTTCTCCTCCTCTCCCCCTCTCTCTTTCTCTGTTTCTTCCTCCTTCTGTCAGTCTCTCTTCTCTCTTACAAAATTATATATACCTGGGCCCGGCACTATATCCCGCTGGCTAAAGTCCTCACCTTGAACGTGCCATGATCCAATATGGACCCTGGCTGTAATCCCGGCGGCCCTACTTCCCACCCAGGTCTTTGCTTATGGCCTGGGAAAGCAGTCAAATATGACCCAAAGACTTGGAACCCTGCACCTGCATGGGAGACCTGGAAGAAGCTCCAGGCTCCTGGCTTTGGATTGGCTCAGTTCCAGCCGCTGCAGCCGCTCTCTGTCTCTCCTCCTTTCCGTGTGTGTATTTTAGAAATAGCTAAAATTTATCAGTAATTGCTTATCTGAACAAATAAGCTTTACATAATCATTTTTGGCCTGGCCCCCTCTGAAGAATCCCCTGCACTGTGGCTGCTCACCCCAGACTCCCCACAGTGGTGTTAGGTGGGGCTCAAGCTGGGGCCCGGCCTCCTGCTGCCCAGGGGACTATGGGTGGGGCCGGCTGGGCACTGTTGGGCACTGACCACAAGCGACACGTGCTCCTCTACCCAGACGTGAGAGTCATGTTGGCCCACGACGGGCCAACAAAATGATTTACATAATCATTTTTTTAAGTTTATAATATCCCAGGAAACAGGTTCTATATGCTCACAAGCAAAGCTGAGGCATGAAAAATTTCAAATTACACAACTAGAGAGTGACAGAAACATGACTGAACCTCAGGCGGTCTTTGCCCTTGGCCTATGCGTTTTGTTGGACACCCAGTGCTGGGAGATGAGTTGGCATCACCTACCTTCAGGAACTCACCCTGTCTTTTCTGTAATTTTTTGTTCATTTCAGCTTTTAATATCATTTACTACCTCTGCAGTTCTATATAGGAACAGCATGCAGTGATTAATTTTATGTCCTAACTTGATTGAGCCACAAGACGCCCAGTATCTAGTTCATTATCCTGAGGTGTTTGAGAGAGTGTTTCTGAATGAGATTAACACTTGAATAATAGACTGATTAAAGCTGATTCCCACATCCAACGGGGGTTGTCCTTAGCCAGTTCTCTGAGGATTCCAATGGAGTACAATTCAGTGTAAGAAAATCTCGGAGCTCTCTGCATGTCTTGGAGCAGGAATAATGGTTCTGTGTTCTCAGACTGATCTCAGACTGGAACTAAGCCTCATCATCAGCTCTCCAAGCCACGCCTGCATGCAGTCTATGTTCTACACATACAGAATAGACGTCCAGAAAATTTATGAAGGTACTGCAAACTTTGAAAATAGAATTACATGATGTTCATTTTGGTACAGTTTTTGAAATATGTGCAGGTTTTATTTTTCATAGCATGCATTTTCTAGCCATTTTCTATGGACCCAAGGAAAGTCCACAGTCGTGTTAAATTCCAGGTTTCATGAAATTTTTGAAGTCCCATTATGTGTGTGGTGACGGGAGGCACACACACACATGCCCCCCCAGACACACACATCCTATTCATTCTGTTTCTTTGAAGAAATCTGATTAACATACTGCTGCAGAAATCTATGTTTACTTCCAAATAAGAAAATATGTCATACACATTCTTGTAAAATTCAGTTATTTAAAAGACAGAGATACAGATATGTTCCATTTGCTGGTTCACTCCCAAATGGCCATGACAGCTGAAGGTTGGCCAGAACAAAGTCTGGAGACAGGAATTGAATTCCTATGTAAGTGGGAAAGACTCGGATAGGATACCCGGATTGTCACCTGCTGTCTCCCAGCGTAATCATTAGCGGAAGCTGGGACCAGAAGTCAAGCTGGGCACTCTGGTAAAAAAAAAAAATACAAGGTATTCCCAAATGCCAACTGCCCATTATTGCATAGATAATGACCCTCACAGTTTACTGCCAGATAGCAACTTATTTTTTAAAACCGTTTTTTAGATAAATGTCTCATCTGAATGGGAGATAAGGTTTCGCCCTGAACCTGCAGCATGGGATGGAAGAAGAGTGGGGGTAGCAAACTGGACAATGCAGACCATGCCCAAGTCCACCAGATACTATCTCACACTCTTCTTGGTATGCTCCCCCATGAAGATTTGTTACTTCACATTTGATGTCCAACTCTGAGCCATTCCATCGTGCAGCTTAGGGACCATCTTGGTGGTATTTTGACCTTTCAGTCTGCCAATCACAAAAATGCCTAGCCTCTCTCTACCTGATCATTGAACGCAGCCTCTAGGTAATTTAGCAACTTAGTTGGGTGAGTTCTCCAGGATCGGAAACATCAAGGTCCCACCACTTAATTCCTTTCATTTATCAGCCAGTTTTCCAAGGCTGTGACTAATCAACTAAGATCAAGCCTGGCACTCCTCTACTTACCCATGTTTCAGATTCTCTGTACTGAAGGACACCTATTGAAATGTTACTGCCTTTTTTCACTTCATCATCTAGATAATCTGAAGTATCCATGAATCAATGTAAATGTCATTGAGAATTAAGTAAAAGGAACTCTGCTTGAATCTTTTCATAAGTGCTGTTACCAGATACTTCTATGGTTCTCAGTTTCATCCTGTCCTGATGATATGATCTATACATGATTGGAATGGGAACAGAGGACCAATTTGAATACATATTCACTGGTCATCTATTGCTTTGCCAAACATTTTATTTGGTTCTGGCCACAAAGGAAAATGACATACATGGAGTTTATGATTTGGTACCACAGGGGTGGTGAATAACTCCAACTAAAATTTGGAGCATAGTGAACCATGAATAAAGACTGGATAAGATTCATTTGCTATTTGGAAAAGTAATCAAGCCATCAATCTATTTAAGTAAAATATTAATCCCTGTATACTATTTTTAATATTTGACATATTTTTGTGAAATAGATCTGCTTTGTAGGGAGCCCTCTAAAGGTCAGTTGACATCATGACATTCATTTTCTCAGGAGCCATGTGGGTTTGCTGGAAATAATTAACTACTTATTTCCAGATATATATTTGTCAGATTCACAGTATATTTGATTCAATGTCAATTTCTGAAGAGAAGAGAATTTCCCCAGCTGTACTCCATAGCCTCAGTTGCCTTGTTCCTGGGTAAGTGCTACACTGCTGGGAGAAATGCAGCCAAAGGCTGGCAGGCATTCTGGGCCAGGTTAATGCCAACTCTGTGTTAACCATGCCAGTGTGCCCATATAATTGAGATTTAAGGAGAAAGAGGCTGGTGCACACAAGCAGGGCCACCTCACTGCCATCCTGAGAGTCTTCTTTCTTTGTTCTCACTTTAAAAAGAATTTCAAATTTACACCCAGGCCCAGTGCAGTAGCCTATTGGCTAATATCCTGAGTTGCAAATCCATTTGGGTGCCGGTTCTGATCCCAGCTGCCCCACTTCCCATCCAGCTCCCTGCTTGTGGCCTGGGAAAGCAGTTGAGGACAGCCCAAAGCCTTGGGACCCTGCACCTGCATGGGAGACCTGGAAGAGGTTCCCGGCTCCTGGCTTCAGTTTGGCACAGCTCCGGCCGTTGAGGCCACTTGGGGAGTGAATCAGCAAAGGGAAGATTTTCCTCTCTGTCTATCCCCCTCTCTGTATATCTGACATTATGATAAAAATAAAATAAATCTGGAAAAACAAATTTACACCCAGCCACAGCAGTAGTAACTATTTGGGGAGTGAACAATCGAATGAAAGAAATTTCTCTCAGTTTCTCGCTCTCTCTCTCTCTCTCTGTAGCTCTCTGCCTTTCAAATAAATAAAATAAATATTTTTTAAAAAACTTACACAGAAAGCAATATGACAAAATACTTGCAAGTAGAGAAACAGGAAAAGAAAACAACAGGAAAATGTGTGGTTTCCTATTCGTCTGTATCTATTCATTGTGGAGATTCCACCGTGGCAGCAATTACTCTAGATGGAGTTAGATAACAACCAACAACGTTGACAAAATTCCTGCTTCACTTTATAAAGCACACACATGGTCCTATTTTTTTCTAGAGTGAGCAGTAAAGTATACAATGAAACTGGGAAATGATAATGATCACATCTTGCATGGGAATTTCTGTTTACCCAAAGATGGCCTCTCACCGTAGCTGTCTGGCAAGCTCTACCCTCATCACAAGCTCTGCCACTCTTTATGAGGGCACCTCATTTGGAAGCTGTGATCTACCCAGTGTAGAATTCTACCCCAGACCAAACGCATCGGAACTGTCAGCCTTTCCTCTCAGGTGAGGCAAAGAATGTGCTGTGAATGAACTCCACAGTGGGTAGGGGCCAGGATTCTGAACCAGCAGCAAAGAGAGGAAGCCAGGAATTAGATGGGTCCCACATTAATACGGTCATGCCTAGAACTGGGCCCAGAACTTCAAAGTGGAACAGTGTGGGAAATAAACCACATGATTCTAGTAAGACACTGAATGTGAAACAATTGGATTGCATTCAAAAAGAAGAACTGCTGATTTTCAAGCTCTCTGCTCTTGACTTTCTCATATTTCCTACCTACCTGTCTTATGCACTTCCTTCACCCTAAAGAATCTTACATCTGTGCTTAAATCAGTGACTGTTTTAACAGGAGCAGAAAAACCTTTAACACCTCAACGCAGTCTCTAGGTCATTTAACCATATTTAGTACTTTCATTTATGCCTGTCCAGCCTTATGCTAATTTCTGGAAGGAATTTTCATTTATTTATTTATGACGCATACATCCTGAATCATCTCAGAAGGGTACCGGCTGATAACACCAGGTATTTAACTTTTCAGAACACACTGGGGCTTAAAATGTAATTTCTCTGTGTCTAGTTTCTGTCTTGTCATTAAAGCTGATTCTAAATAATCACTGCTTACACTAATATTTAGTATTTGAAGTCCTCAGTATTTTTTCCTGTAGTAATTTAAAGCTCCCTGGGGAATAGAGATGGAATATGATCACTGGCTTTGACCATTCAGAAGGACAGAGAGAAAGATGTTCAAATAAGTCAAGACTATATAATTCACACTCAAGGGTCATTGTAGCTAAAACCACATTCCTGGTAAAACAAACAAACAGAGTCCTTGACATTCAGGATGTTCTTATGCTCCAGGATGCCCCATTGTGCCACCTGTGATGAGTGAGACGGGCAGGATCTTTGCTTCACGGGAGCTACAGAACACACATGTGATGACCGTGAGATGTGTGAGACGTCCTATTCAACGCTTGGCAACACTTGACTGTGTGGCTTGAGTGCTCACTGAGATTGTGAGGGTGGACTCTTTATTCTGTTTCTTTTAAGCTTTATAGGACACCAAAGCAATTTATTTTGATTGTGAGGAAACTGAATATATTCTAACGAATAGAGATTTTCCTCTGAATAAAAACTAATAATTTATAACACACACACACACACACACACACACACACACCAAACAGAATCAGAACTCAGAAAGGAATGTTGAAACCAAAACCATAACTCAGCTGCAGCCTCCGGACAGCCCAGCTACTGTAAGAATTCTGGCCATGAGAAAGCTAAGACAGGAAGCAGCCAGCAACAGAGGCCCTTCAGTAGTGAAAATCTGGGCAATCCAGCAGATCAAAGGGCTTAACAACAAGCCTATGTTCTTTGAGAAAGGATGGCTCTCTTAATCTAAAACTGTCATTGATTTTTGATCCTTAACAATGTGAAGCAGCAGGCTATGAGCTGCACAAGTGGAGCTTAGCAACAATCATGCTAAAATCTGTGGGAGATCTCCCCTGGATCTCTGCCTACATAGCCCATATGGGAGGCTTTAGGCACACCGTGTCCTCAGGGGAACCCCTGACTAGAGTCTATGCCAACCCAGAACCCAACACGACTGTTCACTGAGCATGCGGCAAGAGTGATGGGCTGCACCCCAGTCTCTCTTCTCTCTCTAAGGAACCTGCTGGGACTTCCTTTGTAAGCAACCCTAGAAGTCAAATGTTACACTCATCCTGCTTTTCAGCAGGTAACGAGTTTTCCCTGAGACACAGCTTCCCTTGCCTCCTGACCTTTAACTGCATTGAAGGGTTCAAATAGATAGACATACCTGCTAGCCAGTCACAACGTTTTTGTTGGGTGGAAGTAATGTTGGTACTGCCCTTATTCCTGCTCCATTTTCCTACTTTATATAAGCTGGTTACTCTTTTAAACAAACAGACATTCCCTCACCAGTATTGTCTCCATGATTTTGCTAAAAAAAAAAAAACACTATAGCCTCACCCTTTGGTGGTCTTGGAGCCTGCTGACAGAAGACCTTCAAGAAAAACCATCCAGAAACTTACTCAATCTTGGTCTTAAAAGAGTACACTTCTTTAGCATAATGTCAGCTATTGATAAACTCCTACTGTTTTGTCTTCTATCTTGCATCTCTACTTGCTACTATTTTATCATATTGCTTGTGCTGTAAGTTCTTGAAAAGTGATGTACTCTATGAGATGCCATCTCCAAGCCAACGGCAAGCCTACATAACTGAAAGTGGCTCAAAATGCTCATTTCCATTTGTTTTATGAAAAGCTATACATTCTCACAGATTTTAAAAGAAAGCATCCCAGAGTCTGTTCATGCAGCTACAAATGATTCTGTTATCTCCGGGATTTTTTTAAAGCCACCTCTCAAATTCCTTTGCTGTGCTATCTTGGCAACTATTTCTTGTTGTGATTCAATCAGATCTTCAGAAAACTCAGCCACGGTGATAGAACAGATGTTAAATGACTGAGCCCCGCCCAGAGAGTTGGAGTCTAAGAAGCAAACACAAAGATGTAAGCCATGATTCATGTCCATCAAACCTATGGATTGTTTCTGAAATTGGACTTTCATTTCAACTGACTGGCGATACAAATACTTTGACAGCTGTGACTCTACTGACTGCAGGGTAGTTTAGCAATGGGAATTAGGTGCAGTCTCAAATCGCCATCTGCTCAATCCGCATGTCCAGTTTCCTCCAGAGTGCCTACAGACTCTCAGCCAAGTCAGCAGGATTGCACAGATACATTTTTTTTAATGCATTTATCTGAAATGCAGAATGACAGAGTGGGGAAGGAAGGAGGGCAGGAAGGAAGAAAAGGAAGAGAAAGAGGAAGAGGGAGAGAAAAAGAGATTGATCTTTCAACCATTGGTTCACTCCCCAAATGGCCACAATGGTCAGTGCTGAGCCAGGTAAAAGTCAGGAAGCTGGAATTCCATCACATTTCCCACATGGTGGCAGGACCACAAACAAACCCCAAACTATACTACAACCATGTGCAAGTATAATTTAGGGCCTCATAATTTGAGTTTGTTTTCAAATCACCTCATTTACCAACTTAATTACTCTGAAAAAAATAACCAACATTTGCATTTTTTGACTAACTTTTAGCTGTCTATCCATATGAAACAAAGCCATTTAACCGAATAAGTAGATCTCATTCAGTCTTCCTTCATTAAAACCTGCAATTTAGCTTTTACCAAATGAAAAACTCTTAAATCCCTTGATGTCTGCAATAACAGAATTCAAGTCTCTCAGTGTACTCCTGTGATTGCCACTTCCTAATTCTTTTTTCCTTTCACTCTAAGTTCACTTGTTGTAAATGAGTTCAGGTTCCAAGTGTTCTGGTCTCTTATAAGAAGGTAGTACAGTTACTCTATGTCAGTAGGTAATGCACACATTTTGCAGCATGCTCAAAGGGAATGCTTTTGGTCTTATGTTGATGTTATCCCCAGGCTAGCAAGATGAGTAAGTAGGGAAGAAGTTGTGTCTTTGTCCATTTTTTGCAGTTACAATACCTAAGATTTGGTAATTTATATTCTTTTTTAAAAAGGGGGGGAAAACACACAGGCTTATTTTATTTTTATTTTATCTTATTTTTCACATCTCTGGAAACCTGGAAGCTCAAGATCAAAGTACTGACTCCTGGTGTCCTGTGAGAGACCTTCTTGTTGCATCCTAATGGTGTCCTAATATGACATAGAATACATGGAAATCCCATGTTTGCAAGCTCAGTGTAAAACAGCTTGGATTCATTCCTGAGGATAAGGTCCTTACTGCCTCAGCTCCCTCTCTTAGTTTCCCAACTTCCATATATTGCATTGAAGATTGAGTTTCAACACATGCATCTGGAAGGATATATTCAGACATCAGCAGGTGGCAGCTGAGAGAATTGGGCTCTTGAGGATGTCTTTGGTCCATGGTATGTAAAATGAGACTCGGAGATTTGCTACTTTATGAGATGTGAGAAAGCCAGGGTTCCCCTTGGCTTCAGTAGCTCTCCTCCTTACTGACATTCACCAGCCTGTTTCTGAAACTGTCTTTTGGATTTGGGTGCCTGCCTTCTATATCTCTGTATTTATATTTTGATAATATATCATCTGATTCCTCAGATTTCTTTCCCAATTTGTTTTCAGTCATTTTATGTATATTGTACTTTGGTAAATTGCCAAAAGTATCCTTGTGACTGAAACGTATTTGCAACCTATTTGGAGTCTTGGGAAGGACCATCTCCATGGTGAAGTTCATGAGCTAGGATCGGGTCAGACCAGTCACCACCTGATAATGAAAATCTGGTTTGTTCATTTGCTTGACTACTCATCGGCACCTATTTTGCTAGTTAATGAGAGTTCGTATGTTACCTCCAGCACTGTGAAATTGGATTTGGACTTGTTTCTATATGCTGTTAAGCTGAAAGATACAGCTTTGTGTTATGTAAAGTAATATACTAAATAAGCAAAGAGGCAAAGGCAGGGCTTTGAAGTCAGACGTAGACCAAACCTGCCTCTAACACTTCCCCTACTCTTCAAAGTCATGGGTGCTCAACTAGGTCTTAAGCCTGCTTGTGTTTTACTGTCTCTGAGATGGGGATAAAAGCTGTACCTAGTCAATAAACAGTTATGAACATTGGAAATGCAATCACGTAAAAGGGTGTCCGAGCCCAGCGCAGAAATAACTGTGATGGAAACAGCACTGCCAAGTGTCAGTGCTCTTACTGTTCCTTGTATTCACTGATAATACTCAATGTACATGTGCTCATTTTATCCTCACAACCATTAGCTTTGCGTCCCAAGAAGGAAGAAGCTGAGGCTCTCGGAAGTTGATATAAGTTTCGCAAAATCTCAAACCAGAAAGGGAAGGGGTTCTGGGACCTGAAAAGTGATATGTTTGTTGCCATCATGTATATGCTAAAGATAGGGACTAAGAAGAAACAAAGCGAGACATTTGGTAGCCCTTTCTATTGGGTGATGGAGCACTGATGAGAAAGTTACTTTGGAAACCAGTTTTATAACAGTGCACTGCACAGTTTTTTCAGGAAGAATTTGAAAATTATTGGTGATGTACCTGAATTCTCAAAAGCAACTGTTGGTATTGACACAGGCTTAAATCCTCCAGTGGTTTCCTGCAATCATAGAATACTTACTGAGTTTCTGTTTGGTACCAAGTAGTATAAAGGACCTTGGACACAAAAAAAAAAAAAATATTGAGACCCCATTCCCTGGACCACATGATTTATCATGGCCTTTCAGAGAAACCCATCAACATTAATTAGGAAGAACATTCTCAAAATGGCATAGTAGGAACAATTGATATAGGATTGGGCCAGGGATCAAACTGTGCCAGTGAAACCTGAGGCTTGAAAAATCTTAGGGTTTGATCTTCTCAGTTCTAAAATATGCAGTTCAGATTCTATTAGAGACTAGTAGATTCTGTCTCAACAAAATTCTTCCTGAATCCTTACCTTCCTCAGGGGAAGGAATCCTCCACCCTCCAGTCCAACCCTCTGTTCCCGGCTGCCCCAGCATGCATATTTGGCTTCACCTGCCTAGCTTTCTATCGTAAGGCCTTCTGATTGTCTTTGCAACTAGTCACCCTTCCATGGACTCTGAATCCATAAATCCAACTATGAACCAGAATGTTTTCTGAAAACGCATCTGCACTGAACCGATACAGACTGTTTTTCTTGGCAGTACTCCCTAAACAACGCAGTGCAGCACCTCTTTACGCAGCACTAGACAGTGTAAGTAATCTGCAGAGGATTTAAAGAACACAGGAGGATGTGGGCCTGGCATGTGAGAAATCCTTCATGTTTCAACAGCTGCTGAGGAAGGAAGCTAACGGAAAGGGACACAAACGTGTATTTTCCATGTTGGGTACACAGGGCATTTTGAGAAGCCCCAGCTGCCTTCCTGGGAACAGTAAGAAAGGGATTGAGACACTCTTGCTTGCATCCTGCAACCCTGCTCTGATCAAATCTCCCCTAGTGTCCTGGCACAGGAGATGTGATTGCTACATGCCTATGTTCTCAAAGGGTCAGCCAAGGGGACAGGGCTGCTGATCTTAAGGACTGCCCAAGAAAGCAAACAAATGAACAGCACCTCTAGTTCTGGCCTGAACTACAAGTAGCGTTTGCTATTTGCCTGCAAGACTTGTGGCAAACATTGGCTTTTACAATCATAGTTTCATGAAGTTAATTTCATAACTTGATTAACTAGGACCTCTGCCCAAAGACTTATTATTTTACACAATCTCTTCTTAAGAAATTGAGGTGGTAAAATCAAAGTATACATCGAATGGATCAGAAAATAAAATAAAATCAACATCAGTAAATCTTAGTGCCGTGTTTTTTTTTTAACATTTATGACTGCAATTTATTTCACATCTGCATTTTATAAAGCATATTTCATTTTCAAACGTTCAGCTACACTGATGGGTTTACAGTACAGGTTGACAGTCACGCCGTTACTAGAAAGGATAATAAATTCACATTTAGAAAAGGTTTCTATGCATCTGTCAGAGATTTTTCTTTTTGCCTGAGATGGTTTACCTCTGGTTGAAAGGAAGAAAAGCTTTAAGTATCCGAAGGTAGCTGTAGTCATAGTTATAAAGTATAGCAGATAGAGCAAGCAACCAAGGAGTTCAATATGTCAAGGTAATTCTAGCTCTGGTCATTATACAAGCAAAACATATATATTAGTGGCATAAATTTGTTGTATGACTAGTTCTTACTGCAAGTGGAGGGAATAGAAGTGACGCCAATATTCTTTCAAGAATGTATTGCTTTGTTTCAACTTCAATATACCATTAAGTTGAGGTGATTTTTGTTTCGTTAGATTTTATTTTTTTTTCTTTAAAGGGACTACAATAACATATTGTTTGTCACTTACATTCCTTAATTATGGGCTGGACAGATGGGTGATTCTAAATAGTTTAAAAGTGAAATTTCTTTGAATTTTCTAAGAGTCAGACACCAGGTACCCGGTACATAAAATGCACCCAATAAAATAGCTTGGCAGCTTCACTCTATCTTATTGCTCCCTTCAGGCTCCCAGAAGTATGATCAATTCCATATGAAGAAGGTATCAGAGTTAGCTACTTGATGACTTTCGTCTGCTTTCTACCTGTTTTCACCTGGGCAGAACGACATGACCCAGTGGACAGTTGTGCTCTTTAAGGTCTACTCCCAAGAAGAGGTGGTAATGCAGCTGGTGGAAATAGCAAAGAGGAACTCCTTCCCGTTGGACCCCAGAGTGACAGGCGGGGAGTAGAAGGCATGCTTGCCGTATCCACTCTACCACCTGCTTGCTCTACACGAGCAAATTCCCTGACCAGATTGAGTTTCATTTTTCTCTCTTACAAACAGGGAAATATACTTTCTCAGTGGTTTGTCAGGAGAGGTCAAAGAACGCTCATGGACTTGTGTGCTGTTAACAGGCTAATGTCCACTCTGGATGCAATGGCGAAGGCCAGCACTGTACACTGTGGAGTAAGAGGTGAGAGACCGCCCACAAATAGTCGAGGTCTAAAGACAAGTGAGATTGAGGATCACACAGCTCGAGTAAACAAATCCTCCAACTTCCTGTTTTGAAGGGGTTGCATAAAGTAAAAGGAAAGTTTAAGAGCAACAGGAATAACAATGATACATTTCAACATACGTCGTGTCTTCGAAGTCATTCATCCAATCCCAAACCATATTTTTATTAAGTCTATGGGCAAAGTGTTTTCTTATTGGCAAAACCCCAACAGCCACAATCTGGACTGTGTCTCAACTCTGAGATGCTGTGTAAGACATGAATGCATTAAAAAAAAACATGGGTCACATGTTAGGGCCACTTTGTTGCATATGCATGCCTGTGCCTCCCAGGTGGGGCACACGAAGCCTTGTTCACTGTTTGGCTAGATTGCTGTTCACCTGTGGTCACTTTAATCTGCCAGCCTCCTTCTGAGCCAAATAAAACTTTTTTTATTTATTTATTTATTTTTAAATTTTGAGACACAAAGACATGAGCTATCTAAAGAGATCCAGAAACTACACACCAGGCATTGGCAAGAAGAATGTGCTGATCTCTGAGGCCTTTCTGGTACTTACAGGATCAAACATACATGAAGAGATTCATGGGTACATGGCATCCCAAAGGACAGCCACGAATCCATACATGCTAGTCAAGGGTCCTGAAGCCTGGCAGAAGATTCTCAGGCTGCAGAATTTTTTTTTCCCACTGATTCTAATTTCTACTGGACTTTTCTTGGGAACTTGCAGAGAAAGCTGCATATGATTATTAATGAGTGAGATATATTTTATTGGTCCTATAGTACAGTTACCATGGCAATTTACATGAGTTAGCACTCTGTTTCTGAAGCTTGCTGCAGTTGAGGATGCATTCATTTTAATGTACTAGTACATCCTGACTGACTTATAATTTTTATAGTATTTACTACATATCATCATTAAACACAACTAAACTAAAGTATGGAACCAACTGAAAAATATATTCATCATTATAACAAAAAAACACTTACCCATGTTCTGGTGGACATAAGAGAACATGATGGGTAAATTCTGTGTCATCCCACCTAAAGGAAAATTCAGAGCTCTACACCTGGATTAGGTTCCAGAAATCTAGAATGAGGATGCCATGGGCTTGGACTACAGAGCCCATGAACCCAAGAAAGAAACAGAATCCGACTGTAGATAAACAACGTAACCAAGTTGGCATTTCTCATTGACTTAAAACATGGCATTGTAAATTTCTAATTTTCTTCCTGTTGTTGGTTTTATATTGTGGATTTTCATATAAGCAGAAATGTAGTAACTGTGTAATGGTGACTATCATATCCAGACACGAGAATACAAGGCAGTATGCATCTCTGCTTCCAGGCAAAGATGGACTCCCAATGAAACTGCTTACTGTATCTTGAGAATAGGATGCTGGACTCCGCCATTGTCCGTGCAATGATGGACTCAGGGCTGTGTACGAAGAGCTATACTATAGTAACAATATAGGGGAACTCAGTAAGAGGGAAGGGAATTGGGGAGGAGGTAAGGGTAATCCCAGGGCCTATGGAGTGATTATAATAAAAAGAAGTAAAACTTTTAAAAAACAAGTTTAGAAAAAAAAAGGTCCTATAATGTCTCCTGGAACAGGTGCATTTCATATCATACAATGCTTGTTCGTATAGAAGGAAGTTCTGTCCATTTGAACTTGAGGGTTTTTTTATAATAATTATTAATAGTCCCCAGGATCCTTATGCATGTGTCCACTAGCAATTTGAAGATCCCACTTTGATGTGTTGCGTTACTTTTCCAGAAATTTCTGGAACCTACTGCTGCATTTGCACTAATCCCCCATCCTCAAAGTTCCTTGCTGATGATGCTGCCTTCCTGAGAGTCAGTGGGACATGAATTCAGACCTAGCTAGCTACTCACCTACCGACTGTGTGCCTTTGGGAGACACACTTAACAATTATGTTACCTGCAAGTATAAAGTGACAGGGAGAGCAACTAACTTCAGAGTTAAAATGAAGATTCAGATTAGCTATGCCAAGTCATTAAGAAAGTACCTAGTCATTAATTAATGGAGTTTAGGGATTTGTGCTGTTTGCTAATTTTCATTGTGAATCTTCCCTTTGTATTCTTTGGGGCAAGTTTTATTTGGAAAAGCAAGCATAACAGGCTAGAATAAAAAAATCATCAATATTATTCAATATTCAGCTTAATGTTTCCAAAAGAGTTTTTCAACCTGAAATAAATAAGATACAACGCCATGTATCAGTGGAATCCCATTCAATAAAAACTAATGCAAATGTGTTAAGTAGGTGCTGAAAATTAAATGAGTAGCATCACTATGGAAAACACAGTTTTTCAAAATGGTGGCTTCATAGGAAGGTTCTAAAAACCAAGAAATAAATTAAAATTGCTTACTTATTTTTTATATTCATTGTGCTTCTGAAAATCAAGCATATGATAAAATGAATAAAAATTCTTTAAGATTTTATTTTAAAATTAGGTGTAAGCATAGGCCCATGCAATAATGACCTTTTTTTTTTTATGTGACTGTCAAGGCTTCCATTCAAACCTTTGCAGAGTGTGAGATAAGCCTTTATTGCATGGGAGGCACTATTCAATGAATGGTAGAATGTCCAACGGTTCCAAAGCCTGCTCTCTGCCTCCTCCCATTCATCATGGCAATCAATACAGCTCTAAAATTTTACAGTTTCCTGTAGACTATTGCCTGAAGTTAACCAGGACTAGGAGATAATTCACTGGTGGAGTGAAAGCCGCGAAAGGGTAAGATTGCCAAAGGATTTTAACCAGAATAATAGGATAGCACAGACAAAATCCTGGGAAACAGAAAGTTTAATGAATAGGAAGGGATGAAGGACAAATGTGAAAGACCTACAATAGACAACAGAAGAAGCAGACAAAGCAAAAGGACCTGGAGCAGGAGAGCAGGCCTGACACTTCAGGGCTGAGCACAGAGGACAGGGCTCAGCAGGAAGACGTCAGACACTCTGCCTTGGAGGGAATGTGCGAGGAGTGAGTGTACTGAGAAGCGGGGCTCACGGTGAGGCAGGAGATGAGACATAAACCAGCCAGAACCCAGCCATGGAGTCTGGGAGAGGCCGGAGGCAGAGGTGAGGAGCGGACAGGAAGAGACCATTTTCAGAGCTTTCTTGTGGAAGAATAATGTTCCCTATTATGTGAGAGGAGCCATCAAGATTTCCCACATTAAGAAATAGGAATCCACAGAAAGGACACTTTAAGTTCTAGGAGCAATGGGGCAGTGTTCCTGAGTTCAAAACTTTTGAAATCAAGTCAATCAGGCCCATGTGTTGAGCACTTGTAGAGCACATGGAAAGAAGAAGGTGTTGGTTACTAGAGGGGAGGCAGAGTCCCAAACGAAGTCTGATGGAAATGTCTTGAAAACAGGACTCAATCCAAGGGCGGAGTCTCAGGATCCAGCGCCAATGCTGTCAGGTTCTCAGCAAGTTGGAGACTTGGGGTATTTCCGGCCCTAGTTTTTCTACTGAATAAATGATAAGATTAGAACTGAACATAAAAAAAAAAAATTATCCACACCATGATTCTCCAATCACTTTCAGAGTAAGCAGGATGCATTATCTTGAAAAAGCTCCTTTTTTTTTCTTTTTTTTTTTACAGATGATGAACAATTTACAATGCAGTCTACGGCACCATGCATGGCAGTGTAGACTACTGCAGCCACTATGCAAGTCAGTATGGGCAGTGCTCAGACAATTGAAAAGTAATCCACTGTAGGACCCAGATACCCCAATCCTGGGAATCTAGCCAAAGGAAGTAAAAGCTGCATATGAGAAAGTGACCTGCAATTCTACATTTATAGCAGCACAATCCACTATAGCAAAGACATAGAAACAGCCCAGATCTCTGTCAAAAGAGAAATACATAAAGAAACTGTGGAACATCTAATCCATGGAGTACTATACAGCCATGAAAATGATATATTACCATTTGCAACAAAATGGTCCCAACTGGAGATCATTATGCTCAGTGAAATAAGCCAATTCCCAAAGGACAAATACCACATGTTTTCTCTGATGTAAGGCAACATTCGTGCAAAATACAAAACAAATATATATGCCAGCAAATAGGCATTTACATATATTTACATACATTCCTATAGATGAACTGTACTATGAAGACAAGTATTCTGGGAAGTGAAGACGCATTGTAGTATATATCTCTACTCTGGAATGAAAAGAGGACCTCCAACGAAACAGTTAAATGTGCCTTGAGAATACAGTATCAGATTCTCTGTCTTTGTCTTTACCTACAATGCCATGGTTCATTTATATTGCAGGATGTTAAACTTGTAACTATTACTGAAGGATTGCATTATTGTAATACTGTGGGAGGGAGACGGGGGAGAATTGGAGAGAAAGGGGGAAACCCCACACCTCCAAAACCATAGCATGTAAAATAATAACCACAGAGTTTTTGAATTAAATAAAATGAACATGGATCTAATTTGACATATCCAAAGATGTATCCAGCTTGCCTGATGTGGTATGTAATTTGGACATAGAAGACATTCTACGATGTCTTCAAATAATCTATAATTCTTGGTGCAAACTTTGTCAGACTTACCATGTTCCAACTTAAGTGCAAGAGTTACACACAGTCAGTAGAAACTGTATCTCAAATTTTAACATTGACCATGTATCACTCGAGTAATACATGATAAAATTCTTTTTCAGGAGATGCCAGGCAGCCAGCAGAGCTGCTGATCAGCCCACAGTCCCTTGAGGAAACAACTGCTACTCTACAGTTTACTGTGGGGGTTAAGTGTTGTACATGCACCTTCAGCTTACAATGTGCCCGTCATAGAACAGGGGCATAAATTCAAACCTACACTGATCCACGAAACCTTTGTGCATATGGCTTTGTGTAACTCCCTCTCCTAGAGTACAAATTAAATCAAATGACTTTCATCTACCAAATAGAATATGATAAAAGTGATGGAATGAAACTTCCAAGATTATGCTATCTTCTCCCTTTTCTCCTTCCTTCTCCCAAGCCTTTTCCTTCCGTTTCCTCTGCCTTTTCCCTGAATCTCTCTGATGATGCCACTGCCTTATGATGAGATGTGCGACCAAGATTTCCACCTGACAAGGAATAGGCAGCAAAGAACAAAACTCTCAAACTACCTACATAGATGGAACCCTGCCATGTCCTGAGGAATGACCATGGAAATACATCCTTCCATATTTGAATGCTGATATTGTTGTATTTCTGATAATTAGTTTATAATATATCAGATGGCCACAGCTAAGATGTACCATGGACACTCTATGCTAATACAGGGAGTTTTTAAATTAGCAGGTTTGCTATACTGTATAATTGATATCCTTGGGATCAGTTTGGGCTGTAAAAGAAATACCCACTGAAGTACTATGTTCTTCGCTTGTGCCATTAACATTTGGTAGAAATTTCTATGAAACACACTTAAGAAAACAACCTGTGGTAGGTTGTCACCACTTTGGATATTCACATCACGCACTGGAGTACTAGGTTCACACCTCAGCTACTCCATTTTTTAAAAACATTTCATTATTATTATTATCATTTTATGATACAGTTGCATAGGTTCCTGGCATTTCCCTTATCCCTCCCCAATACCCTCCCCCATCTAGTTCCTCTATATTATTACTAAAATATAGCTCTTCATATACAGTCATATGTCCATGATTGCGTGCACGGACAATGGCAGAGTCAGGAATTCTATTGTCAAGATATAGCACACAATTTCATTGCAAGTCCATCTTTGTCTGGAAGTAGAAATGCATACTACATTGTATCCTCACATCTGGATGTTAGTCTCCACTGCACTACAAATGATACTTCAAGATGTTCTCTTGACAGAGAAAAGGAATAGCACCTACCAAATCCAAAGGCAAATGGGAAGAACATCCCAGTAAAATGACAACAAAAAACTAAACCAATGAACAACCCATTCCTAAATGACAGGACCAAAGTACCATCCATACATGTTAAACTCTGATTGTAAATGGCTTAAGCTCAATCAAACATCATAGATTAATAGACTGGATTAAAAAACAAAACAACATCTATTTATTGTCTAGAAGAGACACACTTCACCAACAAAAATCAGAGGAAACTATATTGCATGGATTTTGTTGTTTTCTGTTAGTTTCATCTCTTCAAAACACTTTCTTCTGATTAAATCATTCAATGACTTGTAGATCATACAGCAGCATCATTTTCTTCAAGAAGGTTCTTGATTTTCATCTCTTCAGCTACACATTAGGCATTTTGTAGCATAGTGTTGTTAATTTCCTTTTTCTCCCTGATGTTGATTTTGTTCTGTGGCTTTTCATTTAGGGGATGTATAGCAGCTGTGTAATGGAGACTGTCATATCTAGTAACATGTCATTTAACTTCATGGCATCGTAAATTTCTATTTTTCTTTTTACTGAGCTACTCCATTTCTAACCTAACGTCCTGCTAATGTGCATCACAGAGGCGGCAGATGATGGCTCAGGCACTTGGATTCCTGACTCATGGCTCCTGGCTTTGACCAGGCAGTTGAGGAGTGTTGCAACAGAGGCTCTCTGTCTCTCTCTCTCTCTGTCTCTGTCTCTCTCTCTGTCTCTGTCTCACTTTCTCTCTCTCTCTCTTTCTCTCTCCTGTCTCTCAACTATCCACCGACATTTCAGACCTCTAAAAGGCAAACTTCAATCAGTGAAAAGGAGCCTGTTTATACATCCTGTTCTTCCCCAGACCATT
This sequence comes from Ochotona curzoniae, assembly GCF_017591425.1. NCBI lineage: Eukaryota > Metazoa > Chordata > Mammalia > Lagomorpha > Ochotonidae > Ochotona > Ochotona curzoniae. Next base: position 6,378,556 of record NW_024467118.1, on the reverse strand, counting down.
TTTAATTAGATATAAGTGGAATATTTTAATAAGATTTTTCCTTTGAGATTATGAAAAATCAACTAAAAGACAATGAAATGGACATTGAAAAGTTGAATGTAAACTACACAGCTGTGGTGTTTTATCTCAATTATGAAAGTATGGGTGACCAGCAAAGTATGTAAATCGAATGTGTGTGGAAGATGTTTCTTGAAAATCACCAGCAGTGTTTTTTTTTTTTACTTTTTTATATGTATCATGGACACAATACAGATTCTGGAACCAAACAGTCTGCATTTTCTTGCTTCTTTTCTTACTAGTATGGCAAGCTGCATGCCTGTCCCCCCACCCTCCACAGAATGAGTATAGTAATATTACTCCCTTTATTGGTTTACTTTGAGGACTGAATGAGCTAATTCTTTCAGTATGTCCTATAAAACATCACTACTACATCTATATAATAAAATCCTTTAAAAATGTGGTAGAAAACAATAAGCATTAGCACTCATGAATATGTGGATCACATGCTGGCTGCTCATCTAGGCTATTTTTGGCAGAGTGCAATGGGATCGTCACGTGTCCACAGTCAGCTGATACAAGAGCGGGGCAGTTTGCTCTATGCTGACCTCACTTAGCATTTGGATGGCTGTTGGCCATCCAGTGATGCAATGGGGCTGAGATTCATGCCTCTTGATCTTGCAACATGCTATTCTGAACTGTCCATAACATTTGAGCTGTGCTCCAAGAGCCTCTCAAGAAATGGGCTCCTAGTTGGCAAGGCCTCATGTCTATCATGTTCGTAAGATAGCCTTACTCCATCACTTGACAAACGTACAAGGAGGCAGAAGAAGCAAGGGAACCATACAGAGATAATAATTCATAAGATCTCAAAACCTACAAGATATGGGTTTGATTCCCCTTGACCTGAACCCAAACAGAAACCCCATCTGGATCAGGCTTATATAAGTGAGGGGAATCAAGACTTACCTAGAATGACCTGTAACTTATTATATGCCCAGTATAATACAACAGTCTGCTAAATGTTCTACCAATCAGCTGTCGTGACAGAAAGATCAGACAATATAAAAAGTGAAACGGACAGGAGTTAGATTCTGAGAAATCACTACATACTTCACAGAAAAAAAAATCATAAAATATTACTCCCCATTAGTAGAATGTTTCTCCTGTTTTATTAGTGTGTACCATGCGATTATTAAGTAACCCACATAATATGAATCCATTGTGTGGGTTTTGTATCTGCTTTCCCACTATTCCCTATTCCCTGAGTTGCTCCTGAGTTCCTTCTTGGAGCGAATTCAAGAACATGCTATCAGGGAGCTATTTACTGTCCAGCTCCCTCGTTACAAAGACAAGGACATAATGTCACCTTGTTTTGTTTTGTTTTGTTTTTGTGAACAATGCCACCCTAAGTGCTAAGGATTGAAATGCTGGCTATTGTCATTGTGATTAGGTGAAGTTTTGGAATGGTAATATATAAAATCCTAGGATATGAAAACTGGGACTTTGGAGACCAAGTTCGATGTTTTTATTGTATAAATGAGGGATATAAAAGAAACAAAGCTGTTTGACCAATATTTTCGAGCTTGGTTAGGCATAAGCTGGAACTAAAGTGCACTTCTGCTGAGAGTGTTCTGAGCACATGGAAATGAATGTATATGATTATGCCAGCTGTTAATATTTTATGGAACATATACACATAAAAATAGTCATTATCCTTACTAAGTCCACAAAATAACATCAAGATACGTGGGTGTTTGCTTGCCCATTGAAGGCACCCGGTGCAGGCTTTGGACTTTTTTTTCCCTATTTGTATTCAGTGACTCCTAAAGGACACTATCAAGAATCTTTGGATGATGATCACAGAATGTTGAATTGAAAACATTTCCCAAAGCCCCAAGACATATTTCAACACTCACCTCCAGATACCATTGTTGCATGGCTGCCCAAGATAAGGCTGGCCCTATTTTATAATTCAACTTCACTCCGGGGCAGAGGGAGTGAGGCAGAGCTTCATAAACCCAGTCAATGGAATGTGTTATATAAAGCCCTTGTTCTTTCACCCTGAGGACAAGCTGTGGAGAAATGATATGGGAAATATGGATAGGCAGTTGCTGCTTTCAGATAGCAGTGAATTCTTGGAAAAGCCAGACAACCTTCACGAACTGTAACTGCCATGGATGCCCAGAAGGCTGAGGGATCTATGGTCGCATTTGGTGCAGCTGTTCTCTGTTGCTGTCTGTTAAAGGTCCTCTGCACAGGACATGGTGTCACCCACTCACTTTGGGTACATCTGGAAGAACATCAGTTCTTCCCTTGTGTGTTGTGTTCCTCAGGATGATCTAGATTATCATGCAGAAACAAGCAAAAAAATCCCCAAGTCCCAGCAGACTGAAACGGGCAAGATGGGATTACTGCCTTTGTCAAATGCTTATCATAGACCAGCTAAAAACTGCAGGCAGATCAGCTCATTGTTAGTCCTTGCAGGTTATAGTAGCAAAGGGAAAGAGAACATAGTCAGTATTAACTATTTTTAAGATATACGCTCAGCGGTGATGCCTGATTTTACTGGTCAAACCAAGTCATTTTGCTCTATTATCTGCAAGAGGAAAGCAAAGCCTCCACCAGGCCCACAGGGAACATAACCGCGGGACTTTGAGGCATTCAAGTATCTACTAGGCACATATCATAAAGGCAAGACTCTATGAAGGACTAATGAGTGGGAGGTAAAAGCAAAGTGCATCAATAGTAAGCTTAATTGTAACAAGGTAAGCTGTGTGGTCCAGTCTCATTTTTGTTTCACAAGTAAGATTCCCTGCAGGTTTCACTACAGCCTAGCAGAGAAGAAGCAGGACAAGCAGCCAGGCTTCTGCTCACTGACAGCCAATTCGCTAATTCCAGCCCCCTCTGTCAGCTTCAGCTCCTTTCTCTCTTTTTTTTAATTTTTAAATTATATTTTTGACAATCTTTACATAGTTAATTAAGGTAAAAGGTTCAAGGGCTATAGGGAAGTGGGTAAGACAATTATTTTCATATTGTTTCCTTCATGTATCTGAGGCAAAGGAGAATGCTGAGGGAGAAGCCCCACCCAGTTTCCCACCCACCCCAGGTCCCAGACGTGGGGTATGCTCTGAGATACTTGCTCAAGTGATTTTGATAGTTCACCATTTATAAATTGCTGCCAATCTCGTCACTCCAACCATGATGAGGTCGCAGAAGAATCCCCTGATTGACACAGTCCATCATAGAGTCTCCATTTGCCCAGTATTTCGCTGCCAACAAATAGCTGAGGTGGTTGATTGACTTGTTCTGTCTTCTGTCTTTTCTTGGTTAGGGTTCTAAGTCCAGCATTTCGACTGGGGAGGGCCCGGCACAGTCCATCACCCCGATCAGCTGGGTTGGTTCTGTTTTCACTCCCGACTTCCACTGGATCCAATGGGTGTTGCAGTCCAGCCTGGTTCTGCCCAGCACATACTCGGCCCTCACATAAGCCAGTGGGAGCTGCAGCCTAGTCAGAGCAACCCGCAACAACCCCCACCAGGCCCGCCCCCTACCCTGGTTTGCCAGTATGTGTAGCAGTAGTCCAGTCTGTCCCACATCCCATTTTGCTCTCATACATGTTGATGGGTCCTGAAGCTTAGTTCCATCCAACCAGCTCAACTATCCAGCCCTCACGGATGTTGTTGAGTGCCTCTCTGTCTAGCCACCCCAGCCCCTGTCCTAGTTTTCGTGCCCTCCCGTGGAAGTGGTAACCCAAGATGGAGGAGCCCATTATTTCCCTCCCAGGTCTCTCACACTCCATGATTATGCACTCTTCAGGTAGTTCTGGCATTTGACTTGACAGAATCAGCCCCCAGTGCCAGCTTCTGCCAGCTGATGCTAAGGCTAAGCCCAAACAACCCTCACCCACTCTGATTTATGCTTGCACCAGTAGGAATAATCAGCTCAGCCTGGCTTTTCCCTGATCTAGTCCACATGAGGCGCACAGATGTTGTATTCCTGTTTAGACTGGTCTGCCCCCATCCCAGTCCACGCTCTCCAGTGGGAGTAGCTGTCCGGCAAGGGGATCCTCCCTTTTTCCCCCTGCCGGCTCTGCCCCCTCCCTTCCTGGGTCTCACATGTACTGGATGGGCACTGCAGTCACATCTGGTACAGGCAACCTCACACTGCATTCCGTATTGTGCACTGTTTTTTGTCGCAACCAAACGTGGCCTGACCCACACTGTGTTCTGGTGTTTGGATTTGCCAGTGGATGACATGAACTGATTCAGCCTGGTCTGCCCCTGACCCATGCCAAATGTATGCCATCGGGAAGCTTTCCATGGCCTGTTTGGGGCTGTTTCCTTCCATGCTTCTTGCACTTAACCTGCTGGGACTGTGTCCTGCCAGAGGAGTTGCCCAGGCTCCTCCATCAGAACCCCTCCCAATGCCAGATTTTGCACATACCAGTGGGTCCATGAGCCAGACCTACACAGTTCACCTCCTGTCCTAGCAGGGACAGTGGCTTTTCCTGACTGGCCTTCAACCCAATCTAGTTCTTGCTGTTGGATGTTTCAGACAGCCATGGCTCGTCCATACCCACATACTGCTCACATATGGCTCAATAGGGGTTGAGACTTAGCCTAGTCTGTCCCACATCTACCCTGGTCCTCCAGGACACCAGACGGTATTGTCTGGCATGGCCTGGTGTGTCCAGTCCCCATCCACACTTGTGCCAAGAGAGACTACAACTGTATCCTGATCAGAACGCAGCCCCCCTTCTAGCCCACACGCCCATTGGTGGGAACCTCCACCAGCTAGGGTATCCCCTTAGCTCCCCAACCGGGCCTGTTCCCAGCCATAGATCACACGCATACCAGTGGTTGTTCTGACTCAGCTTAGCTCAGCCCCTCACCTGTCCTGGCTGTTGCCTTAGACACTGTGGCTTAGTGTCCCTGACCCACGCAGATCAGTAAGTGCAAGAACCTAGCTCAGCATGACCTGTACTCCATCCTGGGTCTCTAGTTTCGCTTGTAGGCCAAGGTTTGCTTGGTCCTGCCCAGTACATCGTACTCCATTACCAATTCACACAATGGCCAGGTGTTGGAGCTACTTTGTCCAGCTTGTTCGACCCCCAGGTCTGGACCACATGTTCACCAGCGGGAGCTCTGACTCTCCAGGAGAGTTTCCCAAGTTCCTCCACTTGATCCACTCCCTGACCCAGTTCTCATACATGCCAATAGGTTTTAAGCCAGTGCCCGGAGCAGTCTGGCTTTCCATTTGGCTGTGTATGAGCTGGTGAACGTTGCAGCCCGGCCTACCCCAGACCCTATTCAGGATGCACATTAGGGTGCTGTTGCATTGACCAGTCCAGACTGTTGCAGATTCCTATGCCTGTGATTGATGGCAAGCTCCTTGGTTATACTTAGCTTAGTCCATCACCACCCAAACTGTTGAGCTAACCAGTGGGGCTAGAATTTCCACAGGGTGGGGCCCACACATCCCTCACAGAATCCATCCCCGGATATGGTTCTTGAGTGCTAGTTAATGTCATGGCCCTGCCTAATATGTCCCATCAGCTGATCCATCATCATGTCAGGTAATAACATATCCTGCTGGACAAGCCCCGAGCCTTAGCTTTTGCATGAACTGGTGTTCGGTGGTCAGCATTTTTCAGTGATTACAAGTTCTTCAAAGGAAGAGTTACTGTCATTGGGAATCTTTAGGATTGACTCATATCCCAGAAGCACAGTGGGTTCAACCTGGAGTTACCTAAGCAGCGATCAAAGAACCCAAACCCCAGAGCTCCCCGACCAGGCGGCCAGCAGGCAGAGCCTGGCACCAAATGGCGTACTGGCTGCCCTGGGACAGCTCACCACGTGCACATGGTGGCTGGCATGTGGGATCCAGGCTTGAGACGTCCCATCCTGAGACCCACCCGCAGTTGGGAGGCTGCAGGAAGTTTCTTCATCAAGCTCCCTCTCTCCCCTGTACCTCCAGACACACCAGGAATTTGACATCTCCCCTCTCAGCCATCGTCCTCTTTCTTCCTGTCATTCCATGCCACGGACCTTAAGAGTAGTTATTGTGAATTCTACACACCCTTGTTTTCAAAGGAAGAAAATTAAACAACTGGGAAGGTCACCACGATCATCATAAGAGTTCTGCCTACCACAGTTGTAAAAAGAGTCAAGGACAAGAAATGTGAGCTTCTTCTCACTTAAAATGTCCAACCCATGGGACAGCATCTGTGGATGAAAGAATGGCTGAGTGAGTGAATCAGCAAAGCTTCCTCTTTCATCTTCTGTATTGGCTATCTGTGCCTAACGAGTAATACAATTCTAGGAGTTTTGATCTTCCAAAAATTCTAAAGCTTTTCCAAAAGGCATGCTTCTCCTTCTCTTATCCTAAGAAGAGCTCAACACCTTGGCATAAAACCTCCAGTACTGAACTGAGGAGCTGACAGTAATAACAACCTCTTAGTATTTTCACAGGGAATAGCTGGTATTGTAGCTCATCTAGGCCTAGGTGAGTGCTCACATTCACCCACTCCTTTGTGCCATCTGCATCTCGTCTCTCAGCTCTTTTCCCTTTCTACCCTCTCTAGTTTTCTCTTCCCCAGAAGAGAAGGATGTCTATTACATTAGCCAATTTCCTGACACAAGCAAAATAAAAATCACCCTTCACTAACATGCTTTTCAAAGAAGTGACATGATTAAGCAGTGTTCCCTCCTAATCACCCAGCTGACAACACTGGACCACAGTACAGGAAGTGGACCATTCAGTACAGGAAGTGAACCATTTAAATCACAGGGCTGGGTAGACCTCCACCTCCCACCTTTGCTTTAACACAGAGATGACTACAGGAAAGGCCTACAGAGAGGCTAAAGGCCTCAAAAACAAAATCGCAGGCAGGTTATTAGACATGACTTTTTTTATTACCCATCAGTGTGACCTTGGTACATTGCACTTGGTCATTGTGAGCCCATATGCCCACCTCTGCTGAAACATGAGGCTGGCCAGAGAGATCTAATTTCCCACATTGACACTGTGACATCCATGACCCGTGAGCAGCCCCCCAGAAACATCCAGAGGCTCTAGTGCAGGATTTGAACACACGTCTTCTAGTGACTGAGGTTAGCTCATCCCATCAATCTAACAAGCGTAATATCACCATAAGAGGCAAGGGATGCCTTCTTATGATAAGGTTGAAAATCATGGGGGAAACATAGCAATAGAAACTCATTGATATCAATATTCTCTGTGACTGTATATCAACTCCTTATGAAGCCCTTCCACGTCCATCTTCAGTCTGCATTCCACAAACAACACCCTGAGACAGGTAGGATGGTTATTATTTTCTACATTTGTGAGACAGTCTCACAGCCAAGCCCCAGCACACAATGAGAGAATAAGACCTAAAATACAGGTGCAGAATAGCAAGTTCAGAAGAGCCCATGCCCACAAGCCTGATTATATGTTTGTTGCCTCTTTCATCATAAGCCTTGGAATTTGACTATTATCAGATTCTTCACTCTGAGATTTACAGCTTACATTTTGTAGATCTACAGAAGAGGAATAAAAGCAATAATGACTCAGATATCAGAAACTGATTCCAAGATCGTGTACTTGATTTCATGTCACAGAGTATGGAATGGCAGGATTAGCTAGTTGGGTTGAGTTGTTTAGCGTTGGTCCAGCCTTCGCCTAACTCTCCCAGTAGGCTCACTCAGAGACAGGCAGCCTTATCTCCAAACTGTCTCTGCACATGCATGCTGGGGTCACTCCCTGAGCAGCTTACACCCAGTTTAGCTTCCTTCTTTCCAAATTGATATCCTTCTCCTTAAAGCTGTCATGAATTCTAACCTCATCAAAAACCCTGATGACAACACCCTCTGAATTCAGCCACCGTGGCAAAAAGAACAGAGACCTGAGAGGGTCACACTGAAGCCATCCCTTTTGCAGACTCTGTAGTCAATTGGTGAAGCTTGTCTAATAACAATAAATCTTTTAAAAATGATTTCAAAAAATGTCCTTTCTTTTTAACTAAGGAAGAATGGAGATAGAGAGAAACAGAACTCTCATTCCCAGTTCATTTCCCAAATATTCCTTGAGAGCAGTGACTAAGGCCTAAACTGGGAGCCATGAATTCAATTCAGGTCTTCTACCTAAGTGACAGGAGTCCAGTTACTTGAGCCAATCCCATTAGCTTCCAGTATCCCAGTATTCTCTGGGAAACAGGCATCTTAACTGACATTTTTAAAAAGATTTGGTTATTTTTTGGTTATTTTTATTGCAACGCAGATATACAGAGAGGAGGAAAGACAGAGAGGAAGATCTTCTGTCCAATGACTCACTCTACAAGTGACCACAATGGCCAGAACTGAGCCGATCCGAAGCCAGGAGCCAGGAGCCTCCTCCAGACTCTCATATGGGTGCAGGGCCCCAAGGCCTTGGCTTACCCTCCATTGTTTTCCCAGACCACAAGCAGGGAGCTGGATGGGTGTCAGGAGCCGTGTACTGTAGCCACACTGAAGCCATTTTGAATATAGAACTATGGGCCAGTGGAAAATCCCTGGCTGGCTAGATGCTTGAGAAAGAAGTTATGAAACTAATCACACGCTTAGCTTCAATTGTTTGTAGCAACTGTTTTAGAATATGATTTATGCTGTACCTGCCGACATCTTGTTACTGATTACCTATGCTATTGTTGATATGTTGGTTACTATTGTGGATATGGTGACTGCTCAAGAACAATTGGTCTGGAGACCATGGCTTGCGTCCTAGTTTCTCCTTTCCTCCCTGAGCCTTAGTTACTGAAGGATATAAAAACCCTCAACTAAAATCAATAAACTGACAGCTTGATCAGACATCCTGTCTTGCTGTCCATTCTTCGTGTCTCTTGTCCCCCAATCTCTCCTAGGTGGTTGCGACCCCCGTTGACTGTCCTGCTGGACGGGACAATTTGGCGCCCAACGTGGCTGGTGTGCAGACCACCGACAGGGAGATCGCCACGCAAAAGGAGAGGCCTCTCGAAGTGGTGTTGAGTAGAACACCGGGTGAGCAGTTTCACGGTTGACCCGCCGGAAGTCGTGCTCGTGGAAATTCGTGGCGCAAATCTTACGGGGTTAAGGTAAGATGGGACAAGCATTATCACAGCAAGAATTATTCTTGCAAGGTTTTATCAGTCTTATAGACTTATTCAAGACACGAGGAATTTGGGTGATTAAAAAAGACCTCAAAACCTTTTTGGATTTTGTTGGTCAGATTTTTCCCTGGCATCCCCAGGAAGGTTCTATATAAGTCAATTAAGGTTTATATAAAAAAACAAAAAACAAAAAAAAAATGTGTTCTGTAACTTGGTTTAACAAAAGTAATCTGATATAGAGTGGTCCAAATCCACTGTTAAATTAACCTAAACCATGAGATGAATTATGTGTGCTTGTTTTACAAAATATCTCCAGGTTAAAGTATTTCAAAAAAGAGGTTGGAAATTGCAAGAGATTTAATAGTTATGTGTCTCTGTTCTGACATGTTTGGTGTTTGTGTTTATGTTTGTTTTGTCAATATTGTTGGTGTTCTATTATTTTTGTCCGGACAAAAACTAAATTTTGTTTTAATACTCTTCCTCCAGTTGTGTCTTTATCTTGAATTGTTAAGTTGTTGTTCTTGTTGTGAATTGGGTGCGTGTGTGACTGACTGACAGACAAGTTGGGACGGACCGAGACTAACCTCCTTTTTCTCTCCTGGTAAATAATTTTAGAGAGGTCTAACAAATTTAACAGGACCTGGCCAGAACAGACTCCCCATCTCCACCAGGGAAATGTTCTTGTGTCATTTTCGTGCTGTTTGGTCTTCAACTTACAGTGTTGTCCTTGCATTGATTAAGTCTAACATACACTATTTAACATGTTCAGTTAAATGCTAAAGGTACTTTTTGTTTAACTCATTTAGACCTCTAAATTCTTCATAGTCTCATAAATTTGAGGGTTCTAGTAGGATCCCTGGAACTCTCAAAGCTTGAGACAAAATCTGAATAATGTACTTGTCAATTAAAATAATTTGGATTATAATCTCACAATATTATAAAATTATGCTAAATTTGTTGCATCATATATGCTATTAAACTAGGTGATTATTTATGTTTATTGGTCAAAATATTTCCTATTCATAAAATTGATTCAGATTGTAAATTACTTGTGTTCTTATTTACAAGGAAGTATGTGAGATTTTGCCTTGCAGGAGAACAATGAATTCTTTAAAGATGTATATAGTAAAATTGCTCAAAATGTGTATATTTTCTGAATGTTTGCCTTTAAAACAATGGAACTGAAGTCTGATTCTTTGTAAAAAAAACAACAGTGTTTTAAATCTCCTGTAAGTTATTTTCATCTTATTAATAACTAAACCTATTAACTAACTTCAGTAAATTCCAAGGTAGTCTCTCAAGACAACAGCCAAATTGAAGTTTTTTCAGCTCTTTTAACTTCAATAAAACAGAAACTAAAGAAAAGCTCCAGGCCCATCAGTCATAAAACAAGGAAGGGGTATGCCTGGAGTCTGCACTTTGAAGAATTTGGGAGTTTGTCCCAGTTGTGGTAATTCTTATCTGCCTTCATTAAAAAAAAAAAAAAATCAGCTAAAAGAAGGTTGTTTGAAAAAAAAACTTCTCTTTCCTGGTTTTAAAGTGGATTTGTGCTCAAATATGTTTCCATGAATTAGAAAAATGGTTGAAAATTGTTTAAAGCATTGTATTTAAAAGTTAGTATGCTTTTATTTAGAAAATGTCTTAAGAAAAGTTGAGGAATAAATCTTATAAGCTTTACATATAATTGGCTATAATTTTAAAGATACTATACTTAAACATTGTTTAAGTCTTTAACATTAATACCTAATACATGCTGATGTTAGAATTGATATCTGTGTTCAAAAAGTTTTTGAAGTGTGCATATACAGAAATGCTAGTAAATATCTAAAGATAAAAATATCTCCAATTTTGAAAGCTGTTAAAAAAAAAAATTGAAGCATTGAACCTTAGGTAGTCTCTGTTTAATTGGTGAATTTGTCAATTCTCTATCCAGCTTCAGTAAGCTCTATTCTTATTCCAACTTTTGAATTTGTTAAAGTTCTGAAAAAGTTATGAGATAATTTTATACAGTAATTCCTGTATTTAAGGTTATATTTCCATTTAGGTGATTGACTAAGGAAATATACATTTTGCCTTTCAGTTAGGTAATCCCTTGCGTTCTGTATATTGTCTTTGTTAAATTCTCATGATTTAAAAAAACTGTGTTTTCAAGAGTATTTTCTGATATGTATTTACTTTAAAATGTTTGGATGATCATTTATAATTGACAAAAAAAAAGTTTTTTTTGATCTGTTGCTATTTGAATCAGTCTGACTAAATGGGTGGTTATTATAATGAGAAATCTTTAATCAAATACTTTAAGGCCTCTTAGCATAATTAATAGACTTAACTCTTCTGGTTCTGGGATTTCTAATAAATAAGTAAATAAATAAAATAATAAAAATTTGAGGGGGCAGGGAGAATTGCAGAAACCTTGCCAGTGGGGAGCCACAACTAGATACAATCCTGCCAGAAAGGCTAGGTCTAAAAAGTAAAAGAGTGTGTAAAATCCTATAGGTCATATCACAGTGCCAAACATAGAGACTTTGTTTTCTAGGATTCCAGCAGACCTATTGTATCCATTAAAGCTAAAGTTTAATTGTAAACTATAGGTAAGGTTTATTCAGACTACTAAGAGCAAAATATAATTCTAAACAGTTGGTAATTTTAACATACATAAGAAAATTCTCAAGTAGCTGTTAAAAACTGTTGATATATGTGTGTTACCTAATATGTATGTGCATGTTTATGAATGAGAATTGTTAAGCTAAATCCTTTTTGAAAATAATGTATAGATGCATAATTAGGCTCTTAGAGAGTCATGTCCATTATTGTTTTCTCAGGATCTACAAGATCTGTTCAGCTCAATAGTTTAACATGATTTCAAATGCATTCACTTCTAGGGTACAGTTTCAAGACTGGGCATGGGAGCCCAAATCCACGTAAGCTAAATGGAAAATATATGAGTATGTGTATGCAAGTGTTTAATGATAACTCAGATCTCAGAGAATGTTAAAATGCTCCAACATGGGAAGCAGCTCCTACAGCAGACTCATAGACTGACAATTTTGAGTAGCACTCAGTGGCCTCAGAATCAGCCCAAAAGGCATTCTGGTCTGACAGGAGAGCCAGCAAGAGAACAAGCATATCAGGTGTGGAATGCCAGGACACTGCTGCTAAGAGTGTCCCTCTGTGAAGGACCTCAGTGGTCCACACCCCAGTGCAAAGAAGCAACCATCAAGGATGGTTGTGCTCTTCTCTCAATGGAGGAGAGAACTTCCACTTTGTGTGTGGTCTTGTCTAATGGGGTTGTTGTGGATTCAAGAGGCTTCCACAGCCTAAACACCATTTGTCTGGAACCTCAGATGATCACTGACATCACACATAAGAGTGCTAATTTGTTAAATCCACTAGAGTCACTGTGTACACTGTCTTCCAATGCAGGAGCTGTATATTCAGAGTCATAGTACACCTTGCTGTATTTTAGTATAAAGATTTATCATCTCAGTTTTGATTATGTTTGAATATTTAACTCTTTTGCTCTAAGAAGTCAGCTTGCATTTACCTGTCCTGTGATGGGCTTATGTCCTGATGCTGTATGCTAATCCTTGCATTGTTACTGTGCCTTCTGATTGATCTAGGTTAGCAATTTTATGCAGCTCAGAAGTTTCATGTGTCCCATTGAGCTTATTGGGTATGTTCCAAAATTTGAGACTTAAAGAACTTAATTTAGACAGACACAAATCTAGTCCATAGTCTTAAATTAATGTTCACTCTGACAAAAGTTGAAACCTAACAATTCTTTTACATCTAAGTTCTGATGTTCAAATATTCAAACTGCTAACTGAACTCACAACATGCTAGGCTGGGAAGAGTTATAACTCTATTATGTTTTGCTATTTAGACTTCAACACAGAGAAACTTTTCAAGTGCCAGGATGTACACCAAACACCTGATGACTTCTGCCTTTTATCAGGAACCACAAGATGGACCCCCAACAGCTGCTGTTACCCAACGGCGCCCCCTTCTCAGCAGGAAGTAGCTAAGAGCGGATGACAACGCCCCTTCTCCCTAAAAACAATTGGGGTTCATTTCTGTTTCAAAATGTAGGAGTCAGATGGGATGATAGGCAGTTAGGATCTCTGGTTCCTGATAAAACTGTTTTGTATACATGTAACATCTTAGCACTATGTGATTCTGGAATGTTAGTATTTTCAACAATACTTGTACCTTGTTAAGTATGTCTTCTTGAATCTCACCAGCCAGCTGCTCCCTAATACACCATCATATATGTATCACCCCAGTATAAGTTCACAATATTTCGGCCAGAATGATAAAAATTAATCAATACCTCTGGGGATAATGGTCTAACGCCTTCCTAAATTTCACCAGTCAGTTAGCCACCAGTATAATTAAAGTAACTGAGACCCCAGTTCTACCCATGTCGGGGAAAGTTATTCTAAATGGCATTAAGCTGGCAACTTGCATGTTCAAGAAATGCAGTGAGGTTATGGCCTTAAAAAACCTTGACGGTTACTGCAATGGCTCAAGCTCTCCAAGTGATAACACCCCACATTGTGCTGTGCGGCTCCAGTCTTCAAAGAGGCTCATCTAATATAATGAGGCATGGCTTTTCCTGGGTAAGCATTTAGCCAATGACGGGCATCTTTCTGATACCCCGCCAACCTAAGACAGGGAGCCCTGGATGACTGGCAGGGCTGCCCAAAGACGGGTAAGAGTTGAGGGTCCCTCAGAATGAGCCTAAGACAGGCAGTGCTTATCTTGCCTCAAGGAACCTTTTTCTTTTCGCCGCTTTCATTGATATATAGAAAAGAGGGGGAGATGTCAGGAGCCGTGTACTGTAGCCACACTGAAGCCATTTTGAATATAGAACTATGGGCCAGTGGAAAATCCCTGGCTGGCTAGATGCTTGAGAAAGAAGTTATGAAACTAATCACACGCTTAGCTTCAATTGTTTGTAGCAACTGTTTTAGAATATGATTTATGCTGTACCTGCCGACATCTTGTTACTGATTACCTATGCTATTGTTGATATGTTGGTTACTATTGTGGATATGGTGACTGCTCAAGAACAATTGGTCTGGAGACCATGGCTTGCGTCCTAGTTTCTCCTTTCCTCCCTGAGCCTTAGTTACTGAAGGATATAAAAACCCTCAACTAAAATCAATAAACTGACAGCTTGATCAGACATCCTGTCTTGCTGTCCATTCTTCGTGTCTCTTGTCCCCCAATCTCTCCTAGGTGGTTGCGACCCCCGTTGACTGTCCTGCTGGACGGGACAGATGGGAAGCTGGGCCACCGGGATTAGAACCGGCACCCACTTGGGATCCCTGCATGTTCAAAGTGAGGACTTTATCCACTAGGCCACCACACCAGGCCCTTAACTGACATTTTAATCACAAGGTCAGATGCCTGCCCATTATTAGAAACTGTACTAAAATCATGTCTGAAATATCACATGTGAAGGTGATGTCTGTTCCACAGGCATGCCACTCTGAAGATATCTCGTTCTCATCTGAAAGTAATTTCAGACTTGATAAACTTCCATGTTATTTTTGAAAAAGATAACAGAAGAAATAAATGTCTTCTGAATACCTATTAAAAGCCAACAAGCATATTAAATGTACTTGTGTTAGTTATTCATTCATATTCCCACAAACACTGTTTGGGGGTAAGTGGTGTTCTTTCCCCAAAGGTCAGAAGTTCTGGCAGTTTTCTGGTCAGGGTGGCAAGTGTGCGGTGGTGCCAATGATGATGCCAGAACAGAGAAGAGGGCAGAATGGAACCAGCAGATGAGCAGGAGGGACTTGTTGCTTTGCACAGGTGTAACTGCCCTGGGACAGGCAGAATCAGGTACGTACCCAGCAGGATTCTCAGCAGTGTCTGGATATGTATGGATCATTCGTAAGGGGGAAAATGAGGTCAGATGTAAGGATGTTTTCAGTCTAAGCAAATGAATAGAACAAAATGTTGTCATTATGGTGGGCTGTTGGGACTAACATGTTAAAAATGTGCTGAGAAAGCAGGCAAGATGGAGAATAAGGCATGGCTGGGTGGCAGGGAGGGAGGGCAAGAGGAATGGCATGCCAATTTGCCCTTGCTCAACTCAGGAGTTTTAAGTAGGAGGAGGCATTCAACAAAGCTTACAATTGTTTAACTTATGTAATTCAAGGATTGAAAAGTACCCCATGAATTTGGCAGTTTGCTTCTTGCCGACCACAGGATGCTATTTTCAGTGGAGCATGATGGTGACAGAGGGCTGCATCACCATCCTTCAAGAAGTAGCTGGACATGAGAGCTGACGATTCGATATGAGAGAAAAGACTGATGCCTGAGCCCGGGGAGAGGATGAGGGATCCCTTGAGAGTCTGGGCACGGGGAACGGCTGACAGGTCAGGGGAACCAGGATCTGCTCATTCAGCCTGGGCCCTACCATGTTAGCAAATACTTGGAGATATCTGAAACACTGTGCCCCTTCGGGCCCCCAGAACTGAAGAGCAACATGAACAACATGATGAATACATGACGGATGCAGTGTGCACATACATAATACACTCACAGTACCTGTCACATGGACAGTAAAAATACATCATGCAGTGTGGGTGGCATACATAAACACACTTGGCACACAGTAGCCATCACATTCACAAAGTGCACAATACAGGTTTTAAAGGCAAGCACAGCCACTGTGTGTATGTGATGTAAACACACCGTACATGTCACCCACACATGTACATACAGAACATGCACAGAAAGCCCATATTAACACATATGCACGCACTGTAGAGTTACCCAGGAACTCAAATCATAAGCACCAGGTCTCAGTGAGTAGATTTGGAAGGAGGGAAGGGAAAAATGTGTTCTAATCATGGAAGAGCTACATGTTCAGGCACTCCACCGAGCAAGTGGCCACTGGGCACCTGAAAGTACCCATGAGCGTTCAGCCTGACTCAGCGGGCTGCAGCTCCCGGGAGGACAGAAAACAAAGCCATTTCAGGGCAGAAAGTGAAGGAGCAGCCTCTTGGGAACTCACACATCTCCATCAAGAGCAGCCGTTCGTAATGCTGCAGGCACAGAAAGGGCACTACAAGTAAAGACCTTGGAATCCCATTTTGTGTTGATAGAGAAGAGAGGCTTTTAGTGAGCGTACCAGGCTCAACCTGATGTCGGTAAAAGGAGGTCTCTTGCTCTTGAAAGGGGCTTTGTTTTACAGCACATTGGCCCCACCACTGCCACCATCTCAGAAATGGGCCTATTTCTTTTCAATAGAAAGAATGACAGCCAAATGTGTGTGTGTCCTTCCTCTATATGCCTCCAGGGAAAAAAGGAGGACATGGGGGAGAAGACGGCCTCTAGTTAAAGTTTTTACTCTTTTCCCTGTTCACTCCTGAGCTGGGATGCTCTGGAAAGTATTTCCAGGCCTTTCGCAGTGAAATTCTGGCTCCATTTCTTTCTGCCCAGTCTCTTCCCCATGTCTCCACTGACAGCGCCAAGTTGCATGCTGGGCTGTCATAGAATGTTCTAAAGTCAGAACTGGCACACACTCAAAAAAAGTTTCTCATCGTCTGTTTTGATTAGCCATTGTCTCCAACAGAGGTATCCATTTCCTCTCACTCCCCTTGACTGCCTTCTTTCTTCTTCTTTTGTTTCTTTCCTGCAGATATTCTGATGCAAGTCCTTTCCAGAAGACCCCAGGATGCCAAGAATGATTCCTGCCAACCTACCCTCTTACCAGGAACCTTCTGAGAAGATTTTTGTCATTCTCTGGCTGCCTGGAGAATGTCTAGTCTCACACATGCCTGTTTTTCTGTGAATTTCTACACAGTCAAAACCTTATATGCCATGATAAGGCATCCCAATTGGCACAAATTTAAAGAGCCAAATGTCCTTGGTTGTCAACTGCTGGCCAGCTCAGTGAGAATTTCATGGTATGCCTCGAGCACAGAGTATTGGCCCAAAGTACATTAATTTAAAAAAAAAAAAATCCTGAGAAACAATACTCCTTCCTTTTGCTTGGGGTGGTTCTAGCTTACACCTACCCACAGAGAGATATAATTATTAATAGACCCTGATTCTCAAGAGAGTCTCATTTGCACAGAAATTACACCGCCAGTGAGAATAAACCGGACATTGAAGATAGAACACTAAAGCCAAGTCCTTGCCAGAGAAGAGCTCAGGCAATTACACAATTATGACATGACAGTAGAGCTACCATTAAAGTTTTTATACTGTCCTGTGTCTTTGCTGCACCCTGTGTGTGTATCCCCACTTTATAGCACACTGGCTAGGAAATAATTGTGTAAAAATTTTGTTGCTATTGAACATATCACTGTGCTGAATGGATGGCATATCATCATATGGCCGCCCCTTCCTTCCTCTGTCCTAGTCTCTCTCTGAGTGTTTGGGAAAGCCAGGGGTAACAGACATGCATTCCTGCCCCAAGCCTTCCCACTCTATGCAGAGGTCCAGCAGCCCACTGTTCTCCCAGAGGTTCTCTGCCTCTTTGTGCTAGACCATGGGTGCTCACCGCTCTTGGTGAGTCTCAGAGGTTGTTTTATGAAGTCTGATTAGGAAATCCTGTTCCATCCGGAGGGTCCCAATATGTTGCTTTTTCTGCAGCGTTGGTTACTGGTAGCATGGGCAGGTCTTGCTAACAACTGCTCAAAACCAGCAATGATGTTTGATTCAATCATGGTCGACTCAGTACAGGAAGTTGACCTCACAGGTCTTTTCACCCACAGATAATACAGGATGGCTGCTTAAGACTCTGGCCATGGCTTATCCATCCTTGGCCACTAAAAGGCCTTTCGTGAGCTGAAGAGAGGCTAACCCATTGAAGCTGTAACTACTCCGTCTCTCTCAAAAGGGTGATTTCACTAACCATTTTCTTCTAAGATTCTCTTTGCAAGGCATGCTGGCCTACAACTCCTGCAAATGGTTCATTCAAGCTGAGAAGTTTCATCTGAGTAAAAAGACAGCCTCCGTCTACATGTGCTAATGTTCCTAAGCTTGTTATGTAGGTTTGATTTTTATCTGCATTTTAATTAGAATGTCACTGTAAATTTAAGAGAGAGAAGGAAAAGCAGAAGAGAGGCCAGGGTGGAGGGAGGCACGTGAGGGCCGTTTCATCATCTCTTTACTCTAATGTTCTCAGTGTATGACATTTATGTAATTTTAGTAACTCCAAACACTGAAGATTACAGGCTGCAAAGTGTGAGGAACTGAGCTGCCAATGACAAGCTTATGGAAGCAAATGATGAGTTGAATAGTGAAAAGAGCAATTACCATGCTGCAAGAAGAAGGAGGCCAGTGGGAGCTGAGTTAAGAACGGGGTGGCCCCTCAGGAGAGCCTCAACCAGGGACCTGGGCTACAGGAAGCACAATACATTACTGACTCTCGATAATCCCTTGTTTTCTCCCAAGACAATTTGTCTGCTAGGATTTTAAGTTCTCAGGCCCTGCACAATGTCTCAATGCTATATTCTCACCTTGCAAGCACCAGGATCCCATACAGGTGCCATATATTGCATCCCAGCGGCCCCACTTCCCATCCAGCTCCACACTTGTAGCCTGGGAAAGCAGTCAGAATAGTCCCAAACCTTGGCATGCTGCACCCACACAGGAGACCCAGGAGAAGCTCCTGGCTCCTTGCTTCAGATTGGCTCAGCTCCAGCTGCTGTGGCCATTTGGATAGTAAACTAGCAGATGGAAGATCTTTTTCTTTGTCTCTCCCTTCCTCCATAAATCTGATCTGCTTTTCCAATAAAAATAAATGCATATTCAAATTTTAAGTTCTTCCAAGGAAAAGACACTATTTTCCTTCTCCACTTTCGTCTACGTGCCCTTGTGTTCTTAGCACACTGTAGGGTCTCTGAGCCCTGGATTGGATTGACAGACTGAGTAAGGATTTCAAGAAATGCGATACCCTAGAGAAGCCTTAGATTGGGAAATCATTGCGCAAATCTCTGGGTGACCCTGAACAACCACTCACCTATCAGCTTCTTCAACTGCGCCACCTGGAAATCCCCAAGCTTCAGACTAATATTGAAATTTCATAAACATAGCAAGTTTGACAACATACAGGCAGAAGACATTATAGGGGGGAACATAAATCTCAGTTACTCTATTTACAATTCTAGAGCATTTCTAGAGCATTAAAACAAATGATCTTTTCCATTCCATCTCCCTCTAATGGGCAAGAAATATTTGAATCAGAACATTGACACTTCATCTCCAGTGATCAAACCCCTGGACATGGATCAATCGCCAATATAAAGAAAAGAAATAAACCTCATCAACACACAATTCACTGGCCCATTGATAAAAAAAAAAGCCTGTATTTTTACTGGGCTCATTTTTATCTCAAACATAAAATTTCAATCCTGTTCAAACAAGATATTTTTCCTTTCAATATAAGAGGCAATTTATTTTATTGTTACTTGAAACTAAAGAAATCCAATAAACTGGCTAGGAGCCAAAGAAGATCAAATGACAAAATGATCGATCTTTTTATAATGCTTTGCAATGCTATTCTCAAATTGAAGAAATGTAATATAGAAGATATTCATTTATACCACTGACTGGTATTCATCTCTGTAATAGAATGTTATACCCCTTTGTATTTATTAAGTACCTGTCATTACTAAAAATACAAAGTAAAAGGGTTTCATGGCTAATTCTCGGGCATGGGCAAATAGTAGATGTTGGACCACACTGACAAAGAGAATCCATTTGGGAATTTGAGTCAGAAATATCATTTCTGTTGCACAGTGAGACACATAAAATGGTAAATCCAGGATCCATTTGTAGAAGTGGTGATTAATAATAGATAATATTCAACTGGAAGAGAAAATAGATTTTAGACAAGGGAGTTGGCTGACAACTGGCGCTGGCAAAGGATGTTCATCCCAGACATTAGATTCTGAGCTACACACATGCCTTCTTGCTGGTTGTTGAGAGTAACTTTCATATAAAAAACAAAACAAAACAAAAGCTTGTTTTTTGGGGAGGCAATGCATCAGAGAAAGAGATATAGACAGAGACAGACATAGAGGGTCCCCAAATAGCCATAATGACTGGGGCTGGACCAGGCTGAACTACATCTAAACCTCCCACAGGTAGGCAGGGGCCCAGGTGCTTAGATTGTTATGTCCTGCCTTCCGAGGTACACTGACAGGGAGCTAGGCCAGAAACAGGGTGAGGAAACTAGAAATGGCATGCCTGCATGTGAAGTGGTATAACCAGTGGTAGGTTAACAAGCTACGCCACAACACTTCTGCTCTTACAGCAATGTAGGGAGACAGATCCTGGTATCCCACTACACAGATGGAATCCTTCACCCTGAGTCCATGGATCAAGACTTGAAATGTCACTGTGTATTCCATTGTCACATACGTATATGAGCATGCCTAAGATACTCATAAAAAGGCCAGCTTCTCTTTATATTAATGCAAAACATAAAAAGAAAGGCCAGCCTAACATTCAATTGTTGCTTTTTAGTTATTTATTTACTTACTTGAAGGGTGACAGAGAAGAAGGGATAGACAGAGATGCACACACAAACACAGAGAGGATAAGAAGAAATTTTCCACGTGATAGGTAACTCTCCACGTGCTATGTCTGGGCCAGGCAGGTGCCAGGAACCAGAAAGTCCACGGTGGCCTTCCACGTGGGTGGCAGTGACTCAAGTACTTGAGCTATAACCTGGTGTCTCTCAGGTTGTTAACAGGAAACTGGATTGGAAGCAGATTTGAGGTTCACTCTCGGGTACTTTGATATGTGGGCATCCTGAATGACAGCTTAACCTGCAGCACACTGTGTGTGTGTGTGTGTGTGTGTGTGTGTGTGTGTGTGTGTGTGTGTGCTGTTTTGTCTTGTTTCTCTTTCAACTTCTACTGTTGATCATCTGTATCATTTGGAAGTGAACAGAAGAGATGTACATATGTCTTCAGAGCGATTTATGAATGCAATGCCTTCCTAAGGTTGTGATAAAGTAATAAGTCACAACTTAACTCCTGGTTTTTCTTTTCATTTGTGCTACAGACATTTGGTAACAGTTGATCATTCCAACTTGCTGATCTTTCTACCCAGGAGCTTTTCTAAAACAAAATTCAGGGGCCTGGCACGATAGCATAGTGGTTAAAGTCTTCACCTTGCACACACCGGGATCCCATATGGGCACCGGTTCTAATCGGGGTGGCCTGACTTCCCATTCAGCTCCCTGCTTGTGACCTGGGAAAGCAGTCAAGGATGGCCCAAAAGCTTTGGGAACCTGCACCCACGTGGGAGACCCAGAAAAGCTCCTGGCTCCTGGCTTCGGATTGGCTCAGCTCCAGCCATTGCGGCCACTTGGGCAGTGAATCATCAGACAGAAGATCTTCCTCTCTGTTTCTCCTCTTCTCTGTATATCCGCCTTTCCAATAAAAAAATAAATAAAATCTTTTTAAGAAATTCATGATGTTTTACACACCTGGAGTTCCATTGAGTCTCTTAAGCTTCAAGATAACCAGAGCTAGTTGTTCTAGACCCTGCTCCTGTTGGCTTTGCAGAATTCCTCAGGGGAAAGCAACTCAGCCTTGGTATTATTTTCCCAAAGTCCAAGGTCTTTCTATAAGATCTTCCCATTCAGCACTCACTGTCTTCTCGTCTCTGACAAAACTGCAGACTATCCCCACTACACTGAACCTGAAATACACATCCAAAGCCTTGGGACCCGGCACCCGTGTGGGAGTTGAGTGAAGAGTTGAATATATGAGCACGGTCACTTCTAAAGGTCATGAGTCCGGTCCTATGGAGAGAGGCAGTCCTCAAGAGAAGATACTGGAACTAGATGCAAAGAAAAATAAAGAAGTTCCAAGGAATGAGCTGCTTCAATCGGGAGCTATAACCCTGACCTCCCCATTACTGAGCTTTGGCAAGCAATTCAACTTTTTGAATTCACATTTTCCTCAACAGAAAACTATGAATAAGTACCTACTTGTACTAGCTATGTTTTTGTTATTGTTGTTGCTGAATGTTTAGACAGATCTCTTGCATGTTCCAGGTAATTCCTAGAGGCAGTCAAGGACTTTCCCAAAACCTTTTCAGTAACAACCAACCAATCCGAAGTCTCCATCCTCCGTCTCCTCTATCAGGCTCTTGCTCTGAGCAATCATCCCTCCACCCTCGTCATCCCACAGCCAGGCGCCATGCAAAAAAGACAGCAGTTGTGACCACAAATCTGCTGAAATCCAGATGGGCCAATTATCCTAAAGCTGCACATCATGCCTCATCTGTTCTTTCCTGCGGGAACCACAAGAAGTGCATTTTTTCATGCTTTTCCTCTACTCTTCTTATGCTCCAAATCCACCCTGGGGCTCCTCGGTGCAGCAGGACGGGCGACCTTCTCTTAAGGACTGTGGACAGTAAATTATCTTTGAATACCAGCCATATTCCTCAATTTTTAGGTTACCCATACCTGAATAGTAATAAAACATATTTTAGAACATTCCTTCTCGGGGACAGACACTGGACAGAACAAACTGTCATGTGTGTTGTTATAGATCTGGTCCAGACCCAGCTCCTCTGTTTCTGACACACCTCTAGCTAATGTACACTTTGGGAAGCAGTGGATAATTCCTCACAGTTGGGTCTCTGCTACTTATATGGAAGACACACTTTGACCTTGGGATCCTGGTTTTGATTTGACTCAGTTGAAGAGGTTACAACTATGTGTGAAGTGGAAACCGGGATATAGAAGTTGTTTCTGGGGCCTGATGCAATGGCTCAATTGGCTAAGCCCTCCACTTCCAAACACCGGGATCCCATATGGGTTCCAGTTTGTGTCCTAGCTGCTTCACTTTCTGTCCTGCTCCTTGCCAGTGGCCTGGGAAAGCAGTGGAGGATGCTCCAAAGTCTTGGGACCCTTCTCCCATGTAGGGGACCCAGATGAAGCTCCTGGCTTCTGTCTTCAAATCAGCTCAGCCCCAGCTGTTGCTGCTACTTCAGGAGTGAGCCCATAGATGGAAAATATTTCTCTCCATGTCTCCTTTCTCTGCAAATCTGCCTTTCCAGCAAAGATAATCCTTTGAAAAATAGGAAGTTTTCTCTCTCTGCCTTTCACATGAAATAAAAATAAATGCATAATTTTTTTACAAAGCTACTGCTTTTTGAGGTACCTCAGTAATACCTCAGTACTACCTCAGAGACAGTCATGCTGGGCATGGAATATTCAGCAGTTTGGTAAACATCAGGTAACATGCCAATGACTAGCGAGATTTGAAGAGATGCTGAGGGTGATGAAAGTTGTTATGCTTTGGAATGTATATTTCCTTAAAATCTTGCAGAGAGGTAGATTCCTTGGTAAACTGTATGTAATCTGTTCTCACTCATTCATTCATTGCATGTATGTATATCAAGCACTGACTCTGGGATGGAGCAGAGAACAAATCAGATATCATTCATTTCTGCCGCCATGAAGGTGAATCTAACAGATGAAAGATGTTGAACACATGTAAGGCTACAAAAATAACATCCATGAAAAGCACCAAACAGTTGCCATTGGTGGCTAGAAGTCTCTAAACATGCCATAAGGGGAGACAGGAAGGTAAATAAATGCGCAAGGCTCTTTTCCAATGCATTAGACGTTCTGTTTTCTAATGTACCCTATGCTCTTATGATATGAATGAGATGTCATATTAGTTATCACTCTTCAAAGAAAGGAAACCAGCAGGACCTGTATGGACACATAGCTGAGGACATTTGTTATGGGGATTGACTCCTGTTTGTTTGGAGAACAAGAAATCCTTTGATGGGACAAGCAAAAGCTAGAGAACCAGAAAAGCTGGTGACACCATTTGGTTCTGGGACCTGGGGAAAAGATGGACACAGGTACACCGCTATAAATCCGCAGAATGAGAAGGCCCAATACCCAGTCTACAATGACCTCGGGCTGGAGAAGACAGGTGCTCCAGCTCAAGACAATAGTTAAATCTCTCTCTTAACAACAACGAAAAGATTTATTTTATTTTTATTGGAAAGGCAAATATACAGAGAGGAGTAGAGAGAGGAAGATCTTCCTTCCAATTATTCACCCCCCAAGTGGCTGCAATGGCTGGAACTGAGCTAATCCAAAGCCAGGAGCCTCCTCCAGGCCTCCCACACGGGTACAGGGTCCCAAAGCTTTGGGCTGTCCTCCACCGCTTTCCCAGGCCACAAGCAGGGAACTGGATGGGAAGTGGAGCTGCCGGGATTAGAACCTGCACACATATGGGATCCTGGCGCATTCAAGGCGAGGACTTTAGCCTCCAGGTCACCGTGCCGGGCCCGGACATCATCTTCTTTACTGACTCAAGGTCATTCTCTTCTAGAAACCTCTCACAGATACACGAGGAATCACACCTGGGAATCCCTCGCCTAGTCCAGCTGATACATAAAATGTACCCTTAGATCTCAATGCAAATCTAAATCGTATCATCGTGTTCTAAGTAATAATAGCCTGCGTGTAAGTTAATTAGCAATGTGTGAAACCTGTACAGTTTCACTATTTATAACCCTCTGATATATATTAACAATCATGCTAGTAGAATAGCAATTTGCAAAGTGTTTTCACCTGCCCTGCCATAAATCTGGGTGTTCAGTTGTAACTAAATCCATGGATGGTTAGAATCTAAGCTCTGAATGGTTCCAACTTCAAATACAGAACAATAAGGATTTGCTATCATTGCACTGCTGTCCTTGTTAATTAGTATATGTACTAAATCACTGTTCCTAAGTTGAATTGGGGAAAACAAACATATGGTAAGATTTTATTGATGAAACAGAATAAGAGATTAATCCATTAACTAATAGGAAAATAATACCATTACAAAAATATGCTATAAAAAAGCTATATGAATGTTTTCTCCATTTCAAAACTTTGCGTTTTCTCCTTTTAAGAGGAGCACTTTATGCTTTCACTTTATCTCATTTCCAGCATCAATAATCCTGCGTTTTGAACCATTATTAATCCAATATGGCTACTTGAACATGAGCCTGGCAATATAATGCTAGACAACTCAGAAAGCAAGATGGCTACTTAGTGGCTAAGACGTGCGTAGCATATACCCCCTGCATAAAGCAAACATTCACAGTCATGGTAGGAAAGAGCAAGACTGCAAGATATTCTATCATGCTATCTAGCACGTTATACAGTATAAAACTACAATTTGCTGTCTCTGGGATTTTGTGCTTAATATTTTTTACACTGAAGTTGATTGTGGATAACTGAAACCAGGGAAGCGAAACCATGGTTCAGGAGTTTCCACAGTCCAGCAAAAAGAAGGAGGTTGACCTTTTGCCAGCAGAATAGGAGCAGAGGTCCCTGTTGAGAGAAGTCCTGAGGTCATTCATGGCACAAAGAACAAGATGCTGGCAGAACTTGATAGCTGACACTTTTTTGCACTGGCAAACTTCATGCACATCAAGCTCATAAGTTGTTTGCAAAAAAAAAAAAATCTGCTGATATTGAACCACTTAAGCAATCTTTGACAGTACCATGCTTCATTGAAAAATAAAATATGGTGCACCCTTGTGGGCACACTGTGCTGACTTCACAAATCTGCTGCAGCCAGAAGCCCAGGGAGCCTTTCAGTTCAGTGATGAGTGAATCTCCGGAGGTTTAGAGTTCAAGTTCAGTTCGGGTAATAGCTTCACTGTTTTTATGCTTCCTGAAGTTTAATAGAGTCTGGGGGAGGAAGAGGGGAATTGAAAAGGGAGAATTGCTTGGAGAAGCATGTTGCAAACGCACAGATCTGAAAATAAAAGGATAGATGGGTGAGGAGGCACCATCTCCAGCTGCAGATGGTGTGCGAGGAGTGCCAGGGAACCAGCCCTTGGCTGCAGCAAGCGAAAATGGAAAGGAAAAGGTGTCTGCTCTCTCGCTGTCTATGCTAAGACCTTGAGTCAAATTACAAAGGTACGGGCCATGCAGACATTCCGATTTGTTCCACCTGAAATGCAGCTACAAATGTGCCCCATCATCTCTGCCTGCACAGTGCTTCACCCATTTCACCAGCACTGACATAACGTACTGCAATCCTCACACTCAGCAAATGCATGCTAAGACATCGTCAGGTGCCACACACTGGCTCTCTCTCAGACTGTGTAGATTCAAACCCCGAATCTATTACTTATTTCCAAATGGCCTTGGAAGTCTCTGTACCTTAGAGTCTCACTAATGCAAATAAGAGAAATGGCTGTTTCACAGGGTTGGGCACATGACTTCGTCTTGGAGGTGGTTTTTCCCAACGAGTTATGTGTCAAAAGCCAGGTAATGCGAAGAATGATGATGAGGTAGTAGGTCTATGAACAGGAAATGATGCGAGAGATGCCATCAGGGCACTAACACAGAGTTCTGTGATTATACGAGCCTCTCCCCAGAACCTCTGGCTCCTGTCTCACCCATGTGACTTCTCCTACACACAACCCTGCCATAATGTTTCTGCTGTGATATGATGTGATATAGCCACAGAGCTCCTTATGAAAGCCAATGCCAGGGGCCCAATGCAATAGCTCAGTTGCTAAATCCTCACCTTGCACGCACCAGAATCCCACTGCTCCACTTCCCATCCATCTCTCTGCTTGTGGCCTGGAAAAAGAGCAGAGGATTTCCCAAAGCCTTGGGATTCTACACCTGTATGGGAAAACCAGAAGAAACTCCTGGCTCCTGGCTTTGGATCGGCTCAGCTCTGACCATTGTGGTCATTTGGAGAGTGAACCAGTAAATGGAAGATATTTCTGTCTCCTTCTCTCTGTAAATTTGATCTGGCTTTTTAATAAAAATAAATAAATCTTTAAAAATAAAACAGAAACAAAACCCAATGCCAGCCTGATAATCTATTCACCTGTGGTTCCTTCCACATCCCAATGGAAAGCTTCAGTAAAGATTCTGGAACCCACCTTGCAGTACCTGGCACACAAATATTATATTGTTATCTTTCTCTTCAGCACATCATTCATCAACATGACTGACTACAGCTTTATCTTCTTTCACATTGACCTCAATCCACGGTTGACGGCTTTAGAAAGAGATTATCTTTGATCCTTTGAAGAAATGCAAAACAAATCTGAAAGCAGTCCTTCTTCCCAGCCCTTTCCTGTTAATCTCGATCCATTTTCATTTCTAGCTGAGGTGATCAGCTTTCATCCTCAGAGCTCATGCTTTTTCTTCGCCTTACATTATGGTGGCAAAGCAACTGCTCAGTATGTTTCTCAGCATGACTTATTTCTCGATGACTCTCACTCTTGTACCCAGGGCCATTTGATTAATGAAATGTGGAGAGAAACAATGATATGTGTCACTTAGAGGACAAGAAGCTCCAAATATGCCGTGCCTTCTCCACTCTCTTCATCTCCATCTGCCACCAGAATTCTTGAGACCAACAGGAGAATGAAAATACAAGATCCAGTTACCATGTAAAAGGCCACAATTGATCAGGAACAACCATGTATTAATCAAAGCTCACCAGAATAACAGAAACAATATGAGGCAGATGGCATACAATTAGATATGTAGATAGAATAGACAAATGATCAATGATAGATTGAACACATAGATTTTTATAGATAATGCAAAAATGCACATTTGAAGTATTTTCCACATGACTATACAGGCTGAGAAGTCTCAGGAACCCCTCTGGTCTTTCCTCTGGGTCCTCCATATAGGCATAATGTCCCAAGAGCCATCCTGCACTGCTTTCTCAGGTCACAAGCAGGGAATTATGTCAGAAGCAGAGTAGCCAGGACACGAACCTGTGCCCATTTGGGATGATGGTAATTCAAGTAGATAATTATCTTGCTATACCACGGCACTGTCCTCAACCCAAAGACCTCCTTTACAGCTTTTAAGCATTGCAGACAAAATGTCACAAGGCTCTACATTCATTTTTTCCTCCATATTTTCAACATTATGTGTCTGTTGCCTTCCTCATTTCCCTGAATTTCCTATATCCTGAAGTGGGGTGAGGTCCTTTGAATCCCCCCTGTCCTCAACCTATAGGTGAGCCAACACCAATGTAGTCACCCATACACTTTTCCATTACCGTGCCATCTGCCTGCACTGGGACCTCAGGTCTCTGTGTTTCATAACTGATCCCCTAATCTGTCGTCTCTCCCCTTCCCATCCTTCCTCCACTGAATATGACAGAGAATCCTTTTAAAATTGGAATCTTCCCATGTCATTCTGAAGCACAATGGCACCCATTACACTGCTTCACTGGAGGAGTATTAAACTCTCTTCTCACAGAATATGAAATTTTTGTTATCGGCCCCTCCACACCTGTGCCTAAGCCCTCTCTGGGTCCTTCCCTACTTGGTGATGCCCCAATTCTGGCTGCCTCTCCTCTATTGATTCCTTTCTGGCCTCAATTTTCTACTCAGATGTCTGTCATCATAGTCACAGTGATGCGTATTTTCCTGCTGTGTGACTACTGTTCCCACCAATCGTGAGATTCTACAGAAAAGAGACGGGGTGAGTCATTATCACTGCTAGTTTCCAGCACAGTCTTTTAAAACAGAACTCCAGTCAGTGCTGACTTGAGCTCCATCCCCTCCCAACAAACACAGGGGATTGGGGATTAGAAGTCGCACCCTCTTCAAACCAAGAAATACAAAGGACTTGGCCATAGTCCCAAATCCTTCTCAATTTGTCATAATTGTTGGCTTGGGAGCACAAGCGCAAATAAAATCTAAAGAAAAACTTGAGACAGTTCCAATAATTCCCCAAGGTATGTAAATTATGCTTAAATAATGCCTCTGGATTTTTCAAACCCTAGAATTATGTTGAAAAGAAAGAGAAAGACTTTTTAGCTTTGCCTGCATGTGGCTTCCATTGACTGTTACTACATGTTCTACAAAAACCCATAGTTCTTACCTGCCTGACATCTTTACTCCCTGATCCTAGACACAGACTCACCTAAGAAACCGAGTAGGAACAGGACAACCAAATGTGGCTTGGACAGAGGCTTGGCTCTCCTGATCTTTGCAAAAGAGACGGGAAATTCTCTCTTTTAGATACAAATTGTTGCTAGAACGTCCCTCTGTTCAACCTTTCCAAGTGATGCCTAGAAAAGCGTGTGGCATCCGTTTTTCTCCCAGTGCAGGCCAGACTTCCTGAGAGCAGTTACAGTTTTCCCAGACCTCCTTGGGAGGCCTAGTTTCTTGTAATGGTAAGGGCTTTGGGAAGTAGAGAAAATACTTTGCTTCACTGGCACCCTGTGTAAAGGAAGGAAATTTCCAAATACCTTAGCTTATTTGTATTCCCAACGAAGGCTTTGCAGGCCAGAAGTCTTCTGGATTGCCTCTGGCATGGAAAGAGGTTTACCCGCCTTAGGTGTCTGAGTGCGTGCAAGCAGGTGTCACGATGGCTGAGTGGTCCACGGGGCCAGACTCAAGCTCTCAGTGCGTGAAAGTCACCTCACTGCTGAAACAACAGCGTTCCGTCTTGAGCATCCCTGCCCTTTGACAGGAACGACTATAGGTTCAGAACCAGAAGATGGGTCTGACTTCAGGCCTGAGCTGTGCAATCAGTTTTCAGAGTGGCCTCAGGAAGGTTGCTTTCTTCCTTTGCACTTCCTCTTTCGCACTACTACACAAACTCTAGTCAACGTTTTACTGGAAGGTAGGAAGCATTCTATCAGATGCCCTATAGGAAATTCAAAATAAATAAGTAAACTGTAGACTTGGTGAATATCTTCATATGAGATTACTGAGCAGGAGCTTCCAGAAGCTCACCTGTCAATCCCGTAGCTTTCCCACTAATCCAGGTGGAGAATTTCTGGGATAGATTTCCACATGAAGTAAAATTATGTGGTTGCAAGGGGGAAAAGTGAAAAAAAAAATGTGCAATAAAATCAGCAGCAAAACCTCTCCGAAGCTTGGAATACAATCTTAATTTTTGAATGGCTCTGATTTCTGAGCAGGATGGCTGGCCTTAATTTGGGCTTAGCTTCTGAATGTGTTCTATATATGGGCTCTGAGTGATTTGATAAGTAGAAATTTTCCTGGTGACCACATGTCTGTCTCAATAGTTTTTTTAAGCTTTCTGCACGCTTTCCATTATTGTTTCCCTATTCTGCGAACTACACAGCACACAGGGAGCAAGCCCCAGCCCAGGCAAGCCTGCCCCATCTCCTCCTGAAAGCTCTCCACATCCTGCCCTCACCCGCTGCCTCTGTCCTCATCACCACTGCCTCTCAACAACTGCTGCACAGATGTAGCTTGACCTTAACTTACTCATTTCTTATCTCCTGCTGAAACATACTGAGGGTGATTCACAGAAGGGAGAAAACTCTAACTGCATTCTAAATATAGAAAAATCAACTAAAAGTAAAGCAAAGATGGAAGGAGCTGGGAGACACTTGTGCCACAAGTGTTAATAGCATTGCTTTAATTATGTGTCAGATTTGGCTTTGCAATTCCTTGCAGCAGGATGCAAAAGAAAATCTAAAATAGTTCTCCTTGTTTAAAAAAAAAATGGAAACAGACAAATCCTCATGGGACAAAATTACACTTTTTTATCCTGCTACTAAACCCTGAAAGAGATTTTTCATGTGCGTTTTTATGAAAAGAACAGCATGATAGAGCAAGCAGGATTGTTGGAAGAGGAACAATTATATGCACACAGATTTTTCTGGCCATGTTTCAAGGACCCAACAAGTCTCTTGTTCCTGGAGATATGAAGTGAAAACCAGAGATTCCAGGCCTCCACAGGATTGAAGCACGACACTCACTATAAAATAGCTTGTCCCAGAACGGCAAGATAACTGCTGTGAAAGTGCTAAAGCCGTAAGTTAAGAATGATGTCACAACGGGTGGCACATCTCATCCAGTTATTCACATGTTATCAATCATTTAAGCAGTCGATTATTCCCAAATTTGATCTCCCAGAACATTGGCCAAGCAATGTTAAATGCTGTTGGGATATGTCAACGAACAAGACAGACAGAGAACTTTCA
Source organism: Ochotona curzoniae (assembly GCF_017591425.1). Classification (NCBI taxonomy): domain Eukaryota; kingdom Metazoa; phylum Chordata; class Mammalia; order Lagomorpha; family Ochotonidae; genus Ochotona; species Ochotona curzoniae. The sequence goes on along the minus strand of NW_024467118.1, from coordinate 6,347,461 downwards.
CTTAGGGAACTGAACTTACAGAGAAAGAGACAAAAAGTAAAAACAATTAACATGTTTGTGTCTGGGAATATCTGTTTGATCAATGTTGGAAAAAAAAAAAAACAAGCAAGAAAGAGAGAGGCAGAGGATAACAGAAAGGACAAAGGAACTAAAGTTGCTATTTTAAGGTTGGTGGTCAGCCAGTATCTATCTGAAGCCAAGACAAAAATGAAGAGCAAGCATAAATACATGTGATCAACCAATGCTGGGTGGAAGGATCAGAAACTACGAATGCCAATTGTGACTCTAAATCTTTACATGTTGAAATCAAAATCCTATGTACACTAGAGTGTGAGTATATTAGGAAAGAGTGCTTTTAAAGAGGTAATTAAGTCAAGTGAGGTCATTGAATTGGACCCTGTTCCAATATGGCTGGTGTCTTTAAGAGGACAGGCTATCCGAGGCAGGGAAATACGCAGAAGAGGCCATCACCCTGAAGCCAAGCACAGAGGCCTTGGAGAGAATCAGCCTTGATGGCACTTTCAGCCTCCAGGACTGTGAAACAATAAACTTTTGCTGTATAAGCTGTAAAATTATAGCAGCCCTGAGAAATGAATACAGGTCTTGCTCTAGCAATTGATTTGACTTGTGTGAGAAGAGTGAGTTGTCAGAGTACAGTGCGAGAGGCAGAGGGACAGAGAGACTGAGGGCGAAGTGAGGTCCGTGTAGTCCGTGAGGACAATGGGGACCTCCTTCCCCATGGCCAGCCCAACTCCATTCACTCAAAACTATCAGTGAAATTTCCATCCATGCTGATGGCATCTCCCCCTGCACACCTTCTTCTGCCCATTGCACAGTTTTCCTTCGCACCATGGAGACATATGTAATCCATGATCAGGGAAAATTGCATGCACCCAAACCTTAGCCATGGAACAGTGAACATGAGTAGAAAAATGTCAAGAGAACATCTTACAGTTTTCTCCAGAGCACTGCATGACAAAGTCCCAATGACCTGGAGCAGTGACATTTTTGTCAGGATAGCCTTTTGTGGCTATATCCCCTTTTTGTGTGCCTTTTACTCCCCATCCCTGTTCCACCCCATGCAACCATTTAAATTGAAGCCTGCTTTTTGTGGATATACCAAACCAAGACCATATTTTGGACTTTGTTCCCAAATGGTTAATTTTGGAGGAATCTGAGCAGGAATATAATATGAATGGATTTCATAGTAACAGAATGTCTCTGGCTGCTCTTTGGAGAGATGGACCACTTGAGTTAGAGCTTGAAGGAGTAAGACTGTGTCATATGACAGAGATCTAACATATTCATAGACACATCAGAAAGTGTCCTGCACCTACGGTCAAATCATATCCAGCTCCAGTGAGTCTGCTTGGGAAAACCACAACCAAGTTTGGTGACATTGTCATCTCTTTCATTTTATTTGAAACACACAGTTATGGAGAGGGAGAGAGACCAAGCGTGATCCACCAATGGTCACCCTACAAATGACCGTAACAGCAAGGGCAGAGACGGGTTGAAACTGGGAGACGGGATTTCATCAGGTCTTCCATAAGGATGGCAGTGACCCAAGCAACTTTACGATCTACCACTGCTTTCTTGGGCTTGTTAGCAGGGAGATGGCTAGAGAGCAAGATAGCCAGGACACAATCCAGGGGTGCTGGTGTTGAACTGGGCAGCTCATTCTCACATGGCTGGCTCCTGTCATCTCCTTCTTAATCTGTGGTTTCCTTCCTTGTCTCCAGAAACGACATTTATACTTGTGATCTCACATAAGAGTCAGTCCTCACTGGATTAAAACACAAAGTAGGTATTTCTATCACTGATTTATAAATGAAGAAGTAGAATCGGTCAAAACAGAAAGGGCATATCCAAAGTCAGTCACCATGAAATCAGTCTGTTGTGATATAGCAGACAGCCAGGTACTGGGTGTTCAGAAATATTTATTAATTAATGAATAAGCAGGATAAATGTAATGATTTTTTTTAAAAAGTAATGATTCTAGTACACTCCCAATTCCTTTATATCACCTTGATGCCTATTAAAATCCCAAACATATATTCACCACATTTTCCAGCTTTCCTTTCTTCTATCTGTACTGCTGGCATCAAATTACGATGACATCTTAACACATCTTGGGGGAAAGAGACATTAAGGATTACTGAACTGATGCACAAGAAAGGATGGACGTTTAGCTAACATTTTGTTAGAACTCAACCTGGGGGTGTGGAATTTTACATTCCATCTTTGGCCCTCCACATTTTAGAGACAAGAAAGCAGTGACACAGAGATTTTAAGTGACTTGCTCAACATGAACAGCCGACTCAGAATTATGAATCAATGAATCTCACCCAAAGCTTCAAATGACTATGCCCTGCCTGCCCTTCCCCAGCCCCTCAGAGAATGTGACACTGTGAACAAAAACAGCAGCTGGATGGAGACCACAGTGCATGAGCAGAACTACAATAGTGTCCAAAGATGAAACGTATCGTAGGGGAAAAGGCAGGTCGACAGAGAGCAGAGGGCGTAACTAGGAGTGCGGCGAGAGCTCCACTGAGATGTCCTTACAGTCTCTAAGCCTTTGTCTCTTGAACTGAAATACAGGACTTCCAATATCTGCCTTACCCTCACTCAGCTGCTTGGCTAAGAATAGGGTGCTATTTGACTACAACAAGGCACATGGATTTTTCTGAATACTCTCAGTTCTATCTTCTTTCCCCACGTCACATGCACGTGCATACACACTTGCAAACACACACACACAGTTGTGGTATGATTTCCAATACTACACCTTGGGTAGAAGAGACTCCTCCCTCCTGAAATGATGACCCAGAACTTTATCCAGAGTGTAGTATGGTCTATCACACTGAGAAATTGCTGAGTATCATTAAGGCAAAGTTTGAATTATTTGGACAACCATCCTCTTGATTTTGTCATTTGCATTTAGACATAGATCACTATGTCATGTGGGTTTTCTGTGTCCCGGTTTCCTCATTTGTACAGCAAGCAATTGCTTAAGTATTCTCCAAGTTTTTGAATCCCAATGTTTGGACAGTTGGGAGAGTTGCTCAGGGGCTTTATCATGATTAAACCAAAAAATTTAGAAAAAAAAATTGATAAATATTTTGAACATGCTCATCTCTAATCCGTGCTTTCTTCCTGCCAGTAACCAAGGATTGATAAGCAAAGGAGCTTTGAGTTGTCCCATCAATGCATGGACAAAGCACCAGAATAAGAAAGAACACTCAATATTTCATTAATTCACTTAAAGTGATGCCTGACACAAAGTAGATGCTGGATTAACTTGCCTGAGCTTCTCTGTTATCTGTAAAACGGGACCAAGGTCCTACCTGGCCCACCTCACATAGCCAGGAGAGTTACAACTGCTGACCCAGTATACACTGTGCTTACCAGCCTGTGACGCAAATCAAACACCTCTGCATAATCAGAGACCCACCAGGAGGAGTTTGTTGACAAGTCCTCTGAGGCTTGTGTTTAGTGGAAATGCCATCAGTTGTATGAATGTGTAAGTGGTTAGTGGGAAAGGGGAAGCACCAATATTTCAAATCTGCATCATCCATTGCCTCCTTAAAAAACTGCCCAAGACAGCTTGGATAGGAAATTAGTGAAGATGAGGGCATATAGACTCTGCACTGTAAGAAAATGAGGCAAGATGGAGAACAGGAACTTCTTTGTCCAGGAATCAGTCTTGATATTGTAGTTAGACTAAGCCTTGCTCAAGACACTAGCATCACTGTTGCAGAGTTTGCACTGAGCCGGTTTTGTCACTCCCCTGAGCCTCAGTGTCCCTGTCTATGCATTGGGCTATCTTGGGAGCTGTTGGGAAGATGGAATGAGTCAGTGGACAATGGAGGGCCAGCCAGCACTTGGTCCCCAGGGATGTTCATGTGCTGCAGATCTCAGCCCTTCTGCACTGCTCTCTGGAGAAAACTGCACTGCAACATGTGGCCATGTTCAGGATGCTTAGAAGACAGCAAGCAGACAGGAATTCCAGCATCACGTGTATGTGCATAATTCTGGACCTGGGCTCAGCTTGGCTTATAACATGCTGTCAACCTTAAACAAGCCCCATCCTCTCTCTAAACTCCTTTTTCTCAGTGTCTAAAAATAAAGGCTGATCATTTCTTCAAGAAGATCTCTTTTGCTCTTAGCAACCGGAGGGACTGTTATGTGGATAACAGTGGGCTTGTGAGAGTAAATGGTCCTCTGATGGCTACTACCCCAATCCCCAGCACATGCCATACTGTACCCCACTTTAGCTCTACAAGACAAACCAGCCTAGTATATTCTTTTTTTGTTTTCAGAAGAAACAGACACAGAGAGGTAAAGTAAACAGATTGAGGTCATGAGAGTGAAGTCTTTCTAATTTGAAGTTAGGCAGTGTAATTCCAGGCTTCAGATTCTCTGGTGTGTAAATTTTCTCTTATAAGATAGATATGCATCCAGCCAGCCCCATTTTACAGATAAGACAACCGAGTCTTAGGAATATTCCCAGTGCCTTGCTGGAAGACTCAGGACTCCCACTCACAGCACTCTGATAACAAAAGCTCTTCTCATGACCACAGTGGGAGAAGGCATCCTTGCCAGGATGCCTGCCCAAGCTGGCAGGCCAGGCATACCTCTTTGGATTCTGAGATGCCCTGACTGAACCAGGGTTTATCTTGCTCCAGCAGCTTCCTTTCCTTGCAGACTCCGGAGTGGGCTGAGATGGGAGGGAGTCTGCAGGTGAGCGAGCAGATGCCTCTGCTTTAGATTTATGAGATGCTGTATCAAGTCCCCGAAGAAGCAGATTAATCAGAAGAAGTTATTTGCCTTTTAATTAAAAAATATTATCAACCGTGGCTCTGCCTCTGCCAATTCTCACAGCAGACAAGAAGGGGTAGCATTAGCAAGTGAGCAATATTAATTTTCCACAACTAATTTAGAGATAATATCCTTCGCATGCGCCCACAGCTCACAGGACTGTGCACCAGGCTGTCCTTTACTCATGGGCCCTGGCTAGTATTCCTATCTTTGACTGACTTTAGAAGCTTCTGCAAGGCAGGAAGTACACAGAACACAGGGCAACTAGACCTGGGAGCAACGGGCATATGGGGGTCCAAAGGGATGCATCTATTAGCTAAAAACTGAAAGACCACATATTTCTCAGAGAAAACTTGGGGTGTTTAGCATCATCTGGCTTTTTTGTGTGACCAAATCTGATCGTGATGCTGTAGAATGAATTGTGCATTCACAGTCAAATTCATATGCTGAATTCTAACCCCAGTGCCTCAGAAATGGACTGTATTTGGAGATGTTTGATGCTTAACTATTGACTTGACTTAAATGAGGCCCTCATCTCATGTGACCGTGATTGTTATAAGAAGAGGTGACTAAGGTACATACATACACGCCAGGGGACCATGCGAAGACATAGGTAGATGCTGCCATCTGCATGCCAAGGCAAAAGAGCTCAGAAGGCATCAAGGCAGCTACTGTTCCCATCGTAAGCTCAAAACATGAGAAAATAAATAAATCTTTGTTGTTGAAGCCGTCAATCTGTTGTGATTTTGTTATGACACACAATAGTCAGACTTATCTGATTCCTGCCTTTCATTTCCATGAAACCAAAAGACTGAGAAGACAGATCCCCACAGTTCTGCTTACTCCAGTTTTCTTAGTTCAGCCGAGAGAGACCATGCAGGTAACCTATTCACCCCTGAAGCTTAACCAGGAGTAAAAGCAGAACAACCTCAGTGAAGAACTGCCATCTCTCTTCTCCAGGGAGGCCCAGAAGCCAGACTCTCTTCAGGACACACCCAAGTGAAGCTCTCCTTGACATCTTTCTTACTCCCAATGTTCACTACCTGCCTTGGGTCCACAGAAGTATCCTCTCTTGGGTAGCAGGTTAGCCCAGCAGATAAGACCTAGCTATCATACTGCAAGGTCTCTGTTTGAATCTTAGCTTGGCTTCCAATTTCAATTTCCTGCTAATGCTGCTCCTAGGTGGCCATGGCCATGGCTTTAGTAACTGAGATCCTGGTACCCAAATAGTGTCAAGACCTGGATTGGGTTTCCAAATCATAGTTTCATTCTGGTATCTCCCAGCATATCATGGGCATATGGCAAGTCAACCAACAGGGAAGAACCCTCTGCTTGCCTCTGTTGCCTCTTTTTCTCTGCCCCTCAAATAACTTTACAAAGTTAAATAGGTCCATTTTAATAAATTCCACTATATGCACATTTATTTGTTCCTGAAAATTGGAACAGCACATCAAAATTTCCTTTTCTTGCAATTCAAACATTTGAATATCAGAAAATCCAATTATCACCCATAATTATTATATTCTAGCTAAATCAGCCAATGCTTTCTTTACATTCCTCTTCCCCAAGCTACTTTGCACATTGGTCCTTGGTGTTGGGTTTCATCTTATTGATATCAGGTTTCTAAAGCATAAAGCAATGTCTGAAATATATTGGTGCTTACAACTTGAGCTAAAGTATATAGGAAATTACTCAAATACATTAAAACTATAGATTCCTTCCAAATTACCAGTATCAAGCTAGGAAGAGAAAGATACCACAGAACTTATGTGGTACATTTATCAAAATTACAAGTATACAAGTAAGACTTGTACACAAGTCTTAGGATAAAGTAGTGTTCTCTACTACATAAAATTACTGGCAAGAACAATGTAAGAATTAGTTACGCCTAAAATTATTCCATGTCGTTATCAATTCCAACCCAGCATCCTAAGAAGAATCTCATCAATGATGTAGGCAGTAGCCCCAACTATATTTGAGTGTCTCGCTTCTTGGTTCACTCTGAAATCCCTTAAGATCAATGTAAATGAATTGTCCCCTTTCAAGGTGAGAACAACTGTTCAATAAGAGGTAACTCAGTGTTACCAGCCTTTCTCTGTACTCAGATTTTCAAGGTCTTTCCTCCTGTTGGGCTTGGGCAAGTTACTTCGGATCTCCTGGAATATCTTCTGATCTCAGTCAGGCTGTGGAGGTGGATCATCTGGGACAAGGGACGGGAACTTAGTGGCAGAGATGAGTGTTAAGTTACTTTGGTCCTTTGGCAATTAGAGACTGCTGAGGCTTGACTGTTTCCTTCAGGAAACATCCGGAGTTAAACTGGCTGTTAAGTCATGGACTGAACACAATGATAGGAGTAGAATAATCTGGCAACGTCAAGATTAAATTATGTACCCCCCAAAATTATGAACCAAATACAGAGTCAAGAAATTGATTCTCCTTGCTTCTCTTCCTAAAATGTCGGTACACCCTAGTAAGGAAATATGGCTTGATCAATGTATAGTGTGTGCATTGCGAGAATAAAAGTATTGCAGCCAAGAAGGAATTACTGTCCCCATGTTTAACTATTCCCACATGATGATACTGTCCATACTGAACACAGCAGTACTTTCCATCCACATAGCCTTCAGTATGGCTCTGCCCCACCACCATGTGGAGGTGAGATTTAGTTCTTCAACCCCTTGAATATCGACAGGTCTTATAATTTCTTCAATAGATAAAACACAACAGAAGCAACACTGCACCATGTCTGGCCTTTCAGTCTTAAAAACCAGCTGCAACAGCAGCAAAGATATTCTTGAATTAGTAGTGGATTTCCAGAGAGAAAGGATCAAGAAGAGAGACAGAGGGGAGAAAATATTAGGGGAACTTGCTCTGATGTTTATGGAAGCTGGAAAGTCTCACAACAGACCTTTTAAAGCTGGTGATCTGGAGTATCAGTGGCCTTGTTCAGTTCAAAAAGGTTGAACAGTGAAGCAGATGATATAATTCATGGTCAGAGGCTGATAAGTGTGAGAACCCAGGGGGTGGCTGGTGTAAAAACCAAGGAGTCCTCAAACTGGGGATCCTTGAGTTCTGATCCAATGACAAAAGGAAAAGAGTACCTGGTTCCAAGAAAGAGAATCTTTTTCTTTTATCTGGATCCCTGCCCACTTAGATAGTGACTTGTCTATATTAAGGTTTGGTTTACCCTATTCATTTCACAGACCCACAGGTCAAACACCCTTAAAGACACACCAGAGTAGTGCTTTGCTAATTTTCTGTGTATTCTTTAATCTAGTCAAAGTAATGCTCAAAATTAAAACTACAATGATCATACTTTGATAAATCCAAGTGATGCTTAAGCCAAATGAAGAGAGGGGCAATGATGAAGACCAAGACATGAAGTGAGGCAATAGCTTGAATGTAAACCTTCCAACCTTAACTGTAGACGTCACATGGAACAGACACAAGTCCTTTCATATAAATTCACCTGGAAAATCGCAAGTAAAAGTGGCCGACATTGTGGCACAGCAAGTAAGGCTACTACATGTAATGCCATCCCTTATGGGCATTGGTTCCAGTTCAAGCTGTTCTACTTCCAACCCAGCTCCCCGTTAATGTGTTTGGGAGAACAGCAGAAAAAACAGACAAGTGACTGGATCTCTGCATGCATGTGGAAAACCCAGAGGAAACTCTTGGCTTCTGGTTTTGTCCTGGCCCAAACCATGACCTTTGTGGCCATGTGTGGTGTGAAACAATGAAGAAATTCTCTTTCTCTCTTCTTCCCTTCCTTCATCCCTCCATCCCTCCATATTTGCTTCTTTTGCCTTACCTGTTTAATTCTGCCCCTCAGATTAAAAAAAATAAATATTTGAATAAGTATAAGCAACTTAGAAGACTATTTTAAGCCATTCAGTTTTGTGGTTGGTTGTAGTGCAGCAATAAGCAAAACAATGTGGGTAGCACCTTGTAATAGAAAATCTAGGTACAAAGTTGCTGGATATAGAGCATTTACAGCCTGCTTTGACATCTTACCACAATGTGCTGATGGAGGGCTCAAATTTTCTTATTCTAAAAGTATTCATCCATATGATAGGAAAGAATTCACAAGTAGCCTTGGAGAAGAATCAGGAAGGTGAATTGCAAGCCAGTTGGATACATGAGTTGTATATGTCCACTTTAAGTCCTTTTCATAGATCTGACCAATCAAAGAAGCATGAAAACGAACTTCTTGAAATTGACTTTTGGGGTCAATTTTGACTTCTAGAAAGAGTGCAACTGAATACAGAGAATGCTCTGAGAAAAACGTTATTTTAAACATTGTTGGATGAGAAAGAATTAGATTCAAGAGAAAAACACTGTTTTAAAATTCAACAAATTGTTGCAGAAACTAGCACAGAATGTATAACTCAAAAATACAAACTTTGCTTAGTTGAAAACATAAAAGTACATCTCAGAGTCACTTCATATACAAGAATCTGTAGAATTGTGAAGTGCAACTTGCTGAAATGACCTTCCATGGGAATGAACACTGGTGCTGTTTGCAGAGCTGTGCAAAATGCATTTCTGGATTATATCTACTCAATGTAGAAAAAAGTAATAAAATAGGATGATGATTACTGAATCAAGGGTCATGGAAGTATAGGAATGGATTAGAAGTGTACTAAACGTAATGTCCAAATCTTGCAGAGAGAAGACAAAGTCCACATAAGCTACCAGGGACTGAGCTCTGGGCAGGCGGATCTGGACTCTGCGAAGGTAGGAAGCCAGGGTCAGGAGAATCAGTGAAACAACTAGCCTAGCCCCTCACAGCAGGAAGCTGTAGACACTGCCTGGGCTCCTACCCAAGAACAACTCGATCAGGCGCGAATTAGAAGTCATTGGTACCTTACCAAAATCGGTGTTATCATCTTGAAAGGTGACTGTCCACTCTCCATGATCTCTTCTAGGCCACATTCTGGTTTCCAAGACACTGTAATTCCATTCCCAAAAGGCTCCAAGTCTCTTGCTAAGGTCTATCGTAGTTTAAAAAAAAAATTAGAAATCACTCAAAATTGCTGTACCCATGACGATATGTTAATTTAAGATTTCTGAAATCACATAATCTACTCTGACATGAGTCATTACCCAAGAGAAGACAGTAAAGGAAATTTGACAAGCATAGTGTATAAGCATGTGCAATTATACGTCTCTGTATGTGTGTGCGTGTGTGTAAATGAGCCTTGCACACAAGCATGGACTAAGTGATGACCTAGTGCTTAACAGAAGGTAAGAGAATGAGGAAACACCTGTCAAGAAAGCCAGTAAGGCAAACGAAGGGAAGCACTTGGTATCCTTTAATCTAAGACACTTCCCACACTGATACCAAATGCAGCTTTGACCAGTGTTTAAAAGCCTGGATTTAGAAGTCTACAGGCCTGGAACAAATTAATTTCTTTTGGTGTGATCTAAGCACAATTATCTAGACTCTAACCCTAGTTTTCTCATCTGTAAAAGAGGATAAGAGTAATACACACATCATCATGTTAACATTAGCATTTAAATGAGATAACACAGTTTAAGTGCTTAGGAGCAGGCCTGGCACATAGTGAACCCTCAACAAACACTGTTATCGTGAACACGGAGATCAAAGTGGAAATGCTGGCTCTGAATCCTTCTCCCTCATATTCAGCTTTAATGTCACCACACCTAGAAAGCCCAGGAAGAAGCAAAGAAAGTCCACCATCATGGGAGAGAGAGAGAGAGAGGAGCAGAGGCTTTGACCTTGCATAAACCTGACATATATCCTCACACGGGTCAGCGTTGACACGAGTTTGCCAACGTCTACCATGCACCTACGAACAGCAAATAAAAGCCCAAAGGAGAGTAAGACAACTGTGACTCCTGTACATAATGGATGGTAATAAGTCATGAATAAGTCATTTGTCAGGAGAAAAACTAGTGAGTGGCCATGCATTTCAGCAAATAAATCACCAGCAATGTTTCTGGAAACTGAGACAAGAAGCATCTGCAGGGAACCGATCAGGTCTACCAAGACGGATAAGTCAGGCACGCCATTAGTCTGAATTAGCGTCTCGTTGATTTTAGGGTTGAGTCCATCTCCTGAATGACTTCAACTTCACACATTACTATATAATTTGACCTTGTCTTTCTGAGAACAGAGTTTTCAGCAGTCTGTTTCCTAAGAGGTAGAGGAAACGTTCCAGTCATCCGTGAAGAAACTGGTATTTGCAAATCCATCTGGACCAGTGATGTGCTTCTGACACATTTTAATGACAATTTGAGAATCAGGAAGTTGATTCTAACAAACCAAACATGTTATTTTAATGATGAAATCTATCATCCTAAGGGAAAGGTTGAGGAAATTACCTATCAAAGAAAGTCATAAAATCGTGAAGTTGAAAGGAACCTTAAAAATTAATGAGCTCAACACTGGTATAGGAAAATTAAGTGGTTTTTCTCTAGACCACAGAGCTCCTGGATATAAATCTGAACGTGGATTCCTAGTCTAACCTTTGATAGGCTTCGATATACAAGAAGAAGCATCCCATGAGGAGAAAATTAAGCTTAATAGAGAATAGGAGGCAGAATTTTTACTGGGTGTAAAGTTTTTCTAAACTCTATTGCAGTAGCTTGTTAAGAAACCCCATCTCATAAAACCAGAAGTTAAGGCCAAGGATTTAATCATCCTTTAGACTTGTTACCAGGGGTTACAAAACCGCTGCCATAACAGCACTGGATGCACTAGATTGGCATTTGGCTAAAGGCTCCGAAACATTTCATAAAGACTCAAACCTTTTCTGTGTGACCACCTGTCCGCTTTATCACTGACACTCTGTCTTTGTGGTAAGACATACAAAAATCTTTCACCCATGGAACGAACAATTCCCTATTCACTAACCATTCCACATCCTATGCTGGGCAATGGGCTCAAAACCAGTGTCAGATAAGAAAGTAAAAGTACCAGAAATCAGAAGGGGCTGGGAAAATAAACACAGGATTGTTTCATGTGGATACTTATCAAGGACATGAGAGTAAAAGACTGAATAAAAGTCTTTACTGAATTATGACACATCTCTACCTTCTGATGAAAACTCCAGGAGAGATATTAAATCAGCACTTAGATAGCTCTTAGAAGAATGAGGAAAGCAATGGCTCAAATTCAATGAGTCAAAGATATCAAAGCTACCAAAGGATTCAATTTAAAAATCTCAGGAAAGTGGCTACATTGCAGCGGATGCACTGTGGAGGAATGAAATGTCTAACAGAAGGTTTTATGTCATAGGAGGTCTGGAAGATCTTCCATTCACTGAGACCTTTTGAGATCTAACCCCATTTCATGCCTGCTTTTCTGAGAGCCCAGCACATGACTCTTCCGTATCTATCTAAAATGACTTAAGACCTTTGACCTTCCTATTCAATATAAGTTATAAACATAAAAATGATTGTAGCATTTACTTCTCCTCACAGGGTTTAGTTCATCCTCAGCTAAATATCCATTATTCCCAAGACTATTTTAATCTTTCCCATGTGCTTGAAGCTCTTGTGAAGTTTGGAAATAACTCATATCTCTCAGAGTGTGTCAAAATGCCAGCATTTATGGAAGTCGCACTTACTAATAAAGATATATGTGAGCTACAGAAAGTCTGTATTTATATTCTCATGTATATGAGAGTGCTCTGGAAATTGAACATCTAACTGATAATTTCTTTCATGAGACAATCACGTCATGAAACCCTGAGATGAGTTGGTCCCAGGGCTAGTCAACAGAACAGTGGAGTGCATGATTAAAACATAAAAATGTTTCAGATGGCAATGTGTGTAACAGATCTCTTCCGTTTACTAAACAATTCATTTTTAGCTTTGAACTACGGCACTTTAGGAAAATCCTAAATATTTTCATACATATCTTGTGGGGAAAGTTACACTCCAACCACGTCTACACAAGTGCAGGAACCAAGAAAACCTAAATGAAAAATTAGAGAAATCTGTTGTGTCAGGCACAACTATTCATATTTTGTCATACTCATTGATCAGATATTTCAGCTGTAACAAACTCACACTTGCAAGCTTCCTTAGAGAGAGGTCTCCTCTTAGTATTACTTAGATGCATTTCTTAGACGGCAAATTAGTATCTCTTAGATGGCAAAATTTAACAATATATAAAATAATTTGAAGCCAGGACATAATGGAGTGAATGAAGAAGGCCAGGTTTCAAGTTTCTGATTTGAAGAAGGGAAAGGTTGGAAGAGAAAAAGAAAACTGGGATGAGGAGCTAACAGATTTATTCATGTGTCATTTGGAGCAATGATTTAGAGGAGACTATTTTCCACCAAAAACCCTATGAATACTGAAGCCAATGTACTGCCCCTTTGCAGAGGCTGCGTGGCTATCCTGAACCCCTGGTCTGCTGCTCTCCGGGTGAGCGTATTGGTTCAACTGAGTCCAGGTCCCTTCAGTTCTTGTTTTCCTGAGTAGTGTGTCATCTGGGCTCTCTTGCTTCTGATGCCCACATGTCTGTGCTATCATAGAATTGATGGGTTTCTGTTATGAGAATTTTCTGAGAAATGCCATGTAAAGCCTTTATAGCAACAACCATCCTCCTGGGGTAGAGTCAAATAAATATTTTTCTAGCTTCTTCCCTCTCTCAACTTTGTCAAGGAAGCACAATTGCCTGGGGGAACTGTACATCCTCCACAGACTACAATTTTTCAGAAAGAAAAATGTAAAAGCCAGAAGAGGAAAGAAAGGAGAGGCCAGCAGCAGGGGGGAAGAGAGGAATGTATAACGATATTACTCAGCTACCTCCAAAGGGCATTTCCACCTGAGGGCAGAGACTCAGGCCACAGTCCCAAGAAATCCTCTCTTGCTGTCAAAAGAGTAATTGACAAATGGCCAGCAGCAGTTACAGCATTTATACCTGAGTGAGGATTTTCCACTCATTAGGTGTATGGGTTTTATTATTCAAATTATGGCTGTACTATATTTTCAAAAAATAAATTTCTCTGAGTAACACCATTAAGAATAATGCAACAAGGAATTCTGAAATTTTTCATGTCTCAGAGACTAAATAAACAACCTATCAGTTGGTTCATTTCAGTGGAGAATACAGGAAAACTTCACAACAGAAATATGTATATATCTGTGCTGAGAGGAGTACTGTCACTCATTTACTGACTCAGGCCATGTTGGCCTAAAACCAAGTCTGGGAGCCAGAAAGTCAATCCCAGCATCCTACATGGGGAGGACCTCAGGTCCTAAGGTCATACTTGCAGGAAGCTGGAGCCAGGAGCCACCAGGGTATCACACCCAGGCATGCCGGTGTGCTATGTGAATACCTTAACTGGTATCTTAACCCCTGTGGGTAAACGCCTGCCTCATAGAAACTATACTTAAACTTCCAAAGACATTTTATGCCATACAAGGCATATTTTTTAAAATAGATTTATTTTTTTATTGGAAAGAAAGATATATGGAGAGAAGGAGATACAGAGAGAAATATCTCCCATCCACTGGTTCACATCCCACATGGTCACAACAGCTGGAACTAAGCCAATCCAAAGCCAGGAGCCAGGAGATTCTTCTGAGTCCTCGATGCAGATAGACGATCCCAAGGCTTTGAGCCATCGCCCACTATCCTTCCAGGCCACAAGCAAGGAGCTGGAGGAGAAGTGGAGCATCTGGGACACAAACCGGCACCAACATGGGATCCCAGTGCATGCAAGGCAAGGATTTAGCTACTAGGCTATTGCACTGGGCCCCACAAAAATTATATTTTTTTAATGTCACCAGTTACTTTTAAAATAATGCTTCAATATTTTTAACATAAAAACATCTCTCTCTCCCAGGCATTTCTCTTATTTTGCCTGGGTTGAAACAGAACTGGGGAAAGTGTTTGGCACAACAAACATTGCAAAGGGAGAATGTTCTCCAATAATAATTTATTCTGCTTCCATACAAGTTAAATGAAAAGTAGATTATAGCAAGAACAGCTTAGTTTTAGATTGGCTCTTTCTGCAGGATTTATGGAGATCATTTGTATCTCTCTAACAGGAGAGAAGAGTGAATTATTTTCCAATAGCCACACTGACCATGGGTAGGCACAGCCTTCTGAACCAATTTATCATTAGGTTTGAGCTCCCAAGAATAACTATTTCAAAGCTGTACTTCATCTTACTGCCTCTAGAAGCCCCCCTAATAAAGACCCAGATAAAGAAAATCTCTCTGATCTCAAAAATCAGACTGGGGAAAAGATGAAAAGCAGACAGCATTATGCCTCATTCTTATGTGAGAAAAGTCAAAGGGGACCAAAACAGCTTGGGCCTCCTCATAATTTGAGCACCCGTCATGTAACAGTCCCATCACAGGTGTGTCTACCTTGTGAAACTAAATAAGACAATCCAAAGCAGAAAAAGGAAAGCCACTTTACTCAGAGCTTGGTATAGCAAGTTGCCTAACTACTGTCACCTTCATTTAGGCAGAAACTCACAAACAGACCTGGAAGTGGAACGCTTTCCAGAGGAAAATGGGAAGGTTTCAGGTGGGTGCTATCCTGAGGCCAGTGGCTGGGATGGGCTAACTCCAAGAGTGGCATCCTTTGAGGTTGCTTGGGATTGCATGGCTGACTCTGGTGACTTCAAAGATGGAAATGAGGATTGAAAATAGGTAATCTATCTTAGTACTGGAATTGACTGACAGATCGTTTGATAAATTGTTAATACTTCTAAAGGTAGTCCAGCTCTCTATAACTGCCTTCTGAGGTGAGCTGTTATAGATAAAGGGTTGATTGCATAAACTGGTGGCTTCAAGTAAGGGACTGAAGTTCTATTCGTTTTCTGTACATTTGCTGTGTGCATGTCTACGTTCCCTTTGTCCTCACCTGCATGCTGTGAATCAGAAATCATCACTCCATTCTATGAAAAAGCAAACTAAACCTCGGAGTGTGCCAGCCCAGCTCTTGTAAAGACTTGGGTCATGAGTTTCAAAGCCACAAGTTTAACTCAGCATGCCTTCTTACTGAGAAGCGTAATTAGAAGAATGTTCCCATAAGTGTGGAGCTATTCTATATACCACACACTAACTGCTTCTCCCACACCCTAAAAAGTAATAGATAGATAGATAGATAGATAGATAGATAGATAGATAGATAAAAGCATCTAGGGCCTGGCATGGTGACTCAGTGGCTAAATTCTCACCTTGCAAGTGCTGGCAAGCCCATTTGGGCTCTGATTTGTGTCTTGGCTCTTCCACTTTTCATGTAGCTCCTTGCTTATAGCCTGAGAAAGCAGTAAAGGATGCTCCAAATCCTTAGGACCCTGCACCTGCATGGGAGATCTGGAAGAAGCTCAGCTTTAGATGGGCCCAGTTTTGGTCAATGTGGCCATTTAGGGAGTGAGCCAGTAGCTGGAAGATCTTTCTCTCTGTATCTCATCTCCATAAATCTTATTCGCCTTTCCAATAAATAAATAAATCTTTTAAAAATGTTTCTAGATCTAAATAGGGTCTAATGGATTTGGAGTTGCTCCTCTCCATTAATGTTTATCCATCGTCAGTTCACCTCTGCCTGTGTCAGTTCATTACTTCAGTGCAATAAATGTTGATTAAGAGCCTTCATTTTGTTGGGACATCAAAATGTATTCACTCACAAGTACAGCCTATGATTATTCTGCATTCTGGTGGATAGGAGAGCAAGTTAAATACAGTTATTCAATCAGCTAAGTGCAGTAGGAGGGATGGGCCAGGCCATTTGTGCAAGAGTACAATATCAAGGTACATGATTCACCCCAGCAGAGTCATGAAGACAGCGCTCAGACTAGTCGGCCATCAGGGAAGGAATGGCCAGGTGCAGGGCGGGCATGCGCCCTAGCCTCCTGTGAGCTGCCATCTCAGCTGTTTATCACCTTCCGTCAAGACCAAGCTCTTTCCTTACAACACTGCCACCTGCTTTTGCCAGCATCTGTACCCAGGCCTGGGTGTTAGTTCTGCATGTGTTACTGTTTGTAATAGCTGGTGACAGAACAGATTTGAGGTAAAAAATGTGAAGCTCGAAACCCATAATTTTCTCTGTTTCCAGGTTTCTCTGCCACGAGAGACATGTGTTCAGCCAGCAGTGGCAAAATGCCACTGTTACTTAGAGCTGAGCAAGTATTCAATATTTACAGCCCACTGGAGGACACCTCAGATAAGTAGAAATCTAAAACCGCGTTTTGCTAGAGCTACTGTAACAAAAGACTGTCTTACTCAACAAAACAGCAACGCTCCACATCCTGGAGAGCGGAGTCCAGGATCACAGCACAAGATGTCAGCAGGCTCAGCTCTCCGTGAGGACTCTCCTGGTATGTACACGGCGCTTTCTTTAAAAAAAAGACTTCACATGGTCATCCTCCTGTAAGAGTTTATATTCAATCTTATAAGAATATCGGTTGTAACAAATCAGCTATCACTCCTGGGAGCTCTTCTTGGCTTAAGTGTAGCATAAACACCCTGTCCCAGGACAGTCCTATTCTGCAGGACTGTGGCCAGGCTTCAGTCCTCCAACAAAATGCTTACATCTATGTGGCCAGCTCAGTGTTCTGCACAAGCCAGCCTTGTGGACCGTGATAGACAAGGCCGTAAGTTTACTTCCAGCATCCTAGGAATAATGTGTCCTGACTTGGAGGCCGGACACTAACACCCTATCTAATGAATATAGGTCCAGCATGTCAAATGAAAAACAATGGCCTTCCCCACTAATAAAGAGAGTCTCCAGTTCTTAGCAACTCTGTCCCCATGAACTAAGGTTGGATACTAAAAATAAAGAAGGAAAAATAAAACTGAAGTAGAAGGTAGGTATTCTATTCTACGATAAGGGACTAAATTAAGATGGAACCCAGGGCAAGAGCCAACACTTCTTGGACTTGGTGTTCGCAGGTCATGACCCATGTGTCCCAAGGGCATCTGCATTTTCTTTCCACGGCTGCTCTGGCTCTCTGCCCAGCAGGACACTCTGTGCTTCACAATGCAGCAGCAAAGCATCCTTATCAACTCCTCAAGATCCAAGCTCTGCCAGGAACTTGCTCTACATGAAATGTATAGATCAAAACCCCCAAGGAGTTTGACATTTATATTTTTAATAGTTTTTTGCCATCTTAAAACACCCACAGGCTGCGACTGAAGTGGAAATGTGTTTGCTTTTAATTGCAATGTGTGCTCTGAAGCCGCAGATCCTCCTTCCTGGGCGCACAGCGTCCGCGTCAAGCAGAGCTGGCAAGGCTGAGAGGAACAAAAGGGCCGAAATGCCAGGCGGTAAGAAATACTCTTTTAGAACTCTTGGATAACAGGAAATCTAGAGTTTAATTCATAGAGGAAGAAGATTTAGAGGACAGGGCAGCTACAAACCTCTACATAATTATTTTCGTGCCGCTCCTGAGCCCGTTTTTGGAACCTGGCTTCATTTCTCTTCATCTAAAAAGCACACGTGGCCACCTTTCTGTAATATGTACTGAGTGCCTCTTGAGTGAATGTGAGGCACACAGGCATGCAGGAGGAGCGGCTCCTTTCTCATGTTAGTTAGAACTCTGCATTCCAAAGCAGTTCTCTGGACTACATGGGCAAACCAAGAGACAGAAGAGCGTTTCACATCTGAGCC
This sequence comes from Ochotona curzoniae, assembly GCF_017591425.1. Classification (NCBI taxonomy): domain Eukaryota; kingdom Metazoa; phylum Chordata; class Mammalia; order Lagomorpha; family Ochotonidae; genus Ochotona; species Ochotona curzoniae. The sequence continues at coordinate 6,329,034 of NW_024467118.1, read as the reverse complement.
GAGGTAACCTCCTGCCCAAAGTTCTGCTGAATCTATTGTACTTCTCTCTATTATGAATGGGGATTAGTTACAAATATTAAAAAGCCCATTTTCTTGAATAAGAGGATTATAAGCATTCTTTAGAGGTCTCAGAGTTCAATTACAAACTTCTCTGCATAATAATAAGGATAATTCCTTCACCAGCAATATTTTCATTATGATGTGCAAAGAGGGATCGTTGACTCAAATATCTTCTCTAGAGATAACATATATTTCCAGCCCCAAGCACCTGCATCTAACCAGATGCTGGGAAGCACCTTTGACAAGGCTCCCTAAAAAATCCCAGTATATGCCGGAGATGACCTCCAGGTCACCCTCTCTCTCTGTTTTTGATGTGGTGTTTCTTCCTCTCTCCTCTACAATTCTCTGCCATACCACAGGGCATCTTAATTGTAGAGGAGAGTGTGCACAGATCCACTGCTTCTCCTGTTCCCACACGCGTCCCAGCTGGAGTTCGGCTAAGCCCAACCTAAATGACACCCTACCCAGGTGAGCAGTTGGCACTTTTACGTCAGGCGTGTTGATTTGGCACTCAGGAAACACTATAGTTTCTACTGACTTTTTCTGGCATACAACATAGGCAGCACCCTTGTACTACTGTCATGCTATGTATCTTATCACACAGATTCACCTACACTCTTGAAGAGCTTCCTGCTTGCAATGTTCCACACTTGCTCTCCCTCCTCTCTGCTCACCACCGCTCGGCACCTGCACCTTACGCCCCTTTTGTGTGCAGCAGAACTTTGAGCACTGCAAGGTAGATCTCTCCTCAGCCTCGACAGCCAGCTTATTTTCTGTGATAGTCAACTTTTATCTAAAGAGGAAGTGAGGTATTGATTGTTCTTTCTTGAAATGCTTGTACACACTGAGAGTTAAGAGTCTCCCTAGCACGTGACGGTGGCCCAACTGAACTGAGTTCCCTTTCTATCAGTCTTAATCGTACCAGCCTAAATTGAACGAGGTTATCTCTGTAAGTTCATTTCTAAGTTTAAAATTTTATTAAAATACCTTTAGCCATGTCTTGCTCCCTCTCTTCTTGGAGCTCTGAAACCATGTTATCTTGTTTAGTCAGGTTCAGCAGAAAATTGGGTCAACATTAACAGATGAGGTTTTAATCCAAGCATACAGTAGTGGGCTATGACTGTGTGAATTGTAGATGTGTGCAGTAACTCTACTCCCCGCCTTCACCAGGCCAGTACTAGTAACATCAGCCAGGAACCAGGAAATAGTGGGTGCAAGCAACAGACACAGCAACTAAATCATCTGAAGTAACTTATTCCTTGCCAGTGAGACAAGCAATCAGTTCATCCCCAGCAACACCACAAGTTTTCGTGAGAATGAGTTTGTATAAGGCACTCACCAGCTGGCATGTTCTTATCATTTAAAGAAAAATTAAGGACATTCTGCTTCCACTTTCTTTCTTTTTCCTTTATCCCCATTAAGAAATAGTACGTTTAATTCTAGAGTTCAATTAAAGAGAACCCAATAGTTAGGAAGTAAGAAGAATACGAGGTGAAAAATGCTGTCTGCAATGATTTGCTTTTAAAAGTTGATGTCGAGTCACCTAAGCCTACTTGAGGTTATTACTCGATAATGGCATCGCTCAGTTCTTTGTAAGGTAGAGATTAACTTTCTCTTTCTTATGGAAATAATCCCACCTTTTAGCCAGAGCACTGCTCTCTCCAACTTGTCTTCTCCTTTCCTTATCTAATGTAATTTGATGAACTACATCCTTTGCCTCAAACTACCTGTGTCACCCACCTCCTTAAACCCTCAGAAAAGAAAACAAACAGCGGTGGAATGCATCTAATCAGCCAGAAGCAAACACATTTCTAATTAAAGATTATGAATATGGGCAACTCATTAGAACAAGCAAACACAAGTCAACCATCATTCTTCTTGATTTGTTCCAGGTCACTGTTGTCCTCTGATTGCAAAATGCTAATAGATCATCGTGATAAACATTCATTTTTCTATCCATCTGTTATATTGTACCCTCAATGTCAATGCCTTCTAATGTATCTTCAGTTAGGCCCAGGCCCAGGTGCAGCAGTACTCTATTTTACTAGAATAAAGTATTGTGTCTCCAACTTTCAAAAGAAGCAAGCAATTGCAGGACCAGCTTCTCTTCCTGCATTTTTAATTTTAAATTTTGACATATGCTACCATCATGTTTTTATTCCAAAGGCATTAGACCTTTTCAACCAGTTTCTTGATTCAGAACCGTATCAGATAAAATAAGCAGCTTATGCACATTTTTAAAATGAGTGAGGATCCCATCGGTAACAAATATCAAAAGCAACAGAGGAGAGAATATTTGGGAAACAACTCTTAAAAATATAGCATGGTTTCTTCTATCCTAATCCAATGAAAAAATATAAGGGGAAAGAATTCTTTAATTCTTTGAGATTTATGTGATGAAACTAGGCAGTTCAAAAAATTTAAAGTAATAAATATGTTTACAAATCACTTCCCAAGTGCATATATGAATTTTAAAGTAACCCACCAAGAGGGTGCAGATAGTTGTAGAAAAACACAAGACTTAGCATCCCTTCTCCGGTTGTAACTCCAGATAATAGAAGCAAGATCAGGAGAAACTTGACAGTGACAGAAAACAAAATAATTAAAAAATCAAGGATACAAAGAACAGAGCAACAAAACAAAACAAAATAAGGCACATACAGTCAGATACAGGCTACTGAGAAGATGCCAAAATAATGAACACTTAAAGGGGTTTTCTCAAAAAATCAGTCAATATAAAAGACTGTCTCCCCAATGAGCTGACTCCTCTCTGCTTAGGGACCTAGGGGAACAGTTTATCATTTACAATTTAACATTTCAGCGATCCCAATGTTGACCAGAAACCTAAACTTAATTCCATTCTCACTGACTTCCTGGAGCATAGTCCTTATTTTTCCAACCGTTTACAAGGTTGCGAGATTCTGGAACCTCATCTTCCTTTCTGCAGGGCACACCCTTTTCCCCTGCTGTTCCTCCAACACTGGACTTGTTAGCATCCATGAGACTCTGATTCCAGCTGTTCTTTCACTCTGGTCATGTTTCCTTCCTTGATCTTTGCATAGCTGACCCCTTCTGTCATTGCATTCTCATTTCGGAAGGTCCCTCCCCAAATTGGCCCACCTGGACTGCCCCAGGTGGATACTCCTCACCATCAGCCTTTGCCCATAATAGTTCTTCATTCTCTCCGATATGTACTTGTAGATTTGCTCACTGATCTTTGCTCCACGCAGAGTGCTGAATGTCTCACTAATGCCTGACGGATAAGCTTCCATGAATGGCACAGGAAATGATTCCAAAAGCAAAATGATATTTCTACCTTCTCCTTCCTTTATTATTATTATTTTTTTAATTTTAAAGCTTTGTGCTAACATCCTTGCTATTTTGAAAATGAGTCATTCTATTTATTGGAAAGGTAGAAGTATAGAAGAAGAGTGAGTGGGAGAGAGAGGAGGAGAGATACAGAATCCAACCTTCCGACTGCTATTCACTCTGCACATGCTGGGGCTGGTCAGGCTGAAGCGAGAAGCAAGGAGCCAGGAGCTTCATCCAGTACTCCCAAGTGGGATGGAGCCAGGAGCTTCAACCAGTACTCCCAAGTGGGATCAGGGGCCCAAGTACTTGGGCCTTATACCTCTGCTTTCCCAGGTGCATTAACAGGGAGCTGGATGGGAAGTGGGACAGCCAGGACTGTAACTGTCATCTTCATTCCAACTGGTGTTGCAGGCAATAGTTTAACCTGTGATACTATGCCACAATGCTAGCCCCAAAATACTTTCACTTTACTTTATAATCACAGACTCAGAGCTTCTATTTTGTATATATGCACCCTTCTGTTATCTACTTTGTGCATTCAGTACTATATTCTTAAATCTGTCCCCACAGCTGCATACCTTGCAGCAGATGCGCAGTGTTCCAAGTCATCCATCTACAATGCCCTCTCTTATCTCCTCTTGCCATCCCTTACACCATCTTTCCCACGTGCGAGAGGTTACTTCCTGCCGCCATATATAACACTGAGACAAACCTCATTTACAACCCCTTGATCACATGAAAAGGGATTCATATTCTCATGGATATTTATTCAGAAATGGGTTTACAGACAAGACAGCCACTATATTTGACTACTTCATGTCACCACCTGCAGGATCTGAGTTTGAAAACGACAGACATCCCAGAACACTCAGTATTCTTGCTTTCTAAAATTATCAAGATTACGCTTACGCACTAAAAATTGCTACATCTTTATTATTCTAATTTTAAAATCTATATCCACTACACATCACAGTAGCATAGTGGCTAAAGTCCTCGCCTTGCATGTGCCAGGATCCCATATGGGCACCAGTTCTAATCCCAGCAGCCCCACTTCCCATCCAGCTCCATGCTTGTGGCCTGGGAAGACAGTTGAAGACGGCCCAAAGCCTTGGGACCCTGCACCTGGGTGGGAGACCTGGAAGAGGCTCCTGGCTCCTGGCTTTGGATCGGTGCAGCTCTGGCTATTGCAGCCACTTGGGTAGTGAATTTAAAAACGGAATATCTTCTTCTCTTTCTCTCCTTCTCTGTATATCTGACTTAACAATAAAAATAAAACTAAATCTTAAAAAAATCTATATCCATTAGTAAGTTTGAGGCCCTCTGTATGTGCCATGCGTGCATCCCCTACATTTTTAGTTCTTTTTTCTGGTTATTGTCTGGAAGCTGGTGACCAAATCATCTGTCAGGAACGACTCTTCCTTATTACACTTTTAATTCCTCTGACTTGTTTTCTCAGTCACATGTCACTTAACGCAGAGGATATGCGCGGAAAGGTGTGCCCTTAGCCTGTCCTGTCACTTTATGAACATCAGAGAGAGCACGGACACGGGCTAAGATGGCCGACATCATTAAATGATGCAATCTTGCAGGAGTACAACTGTGGGTATTGTCATCATTGAACGGACAGCCATCCCATGCACATGTCGTCATCGCATTATGGCTTGCAGCATACAGAACCAGTTACTCTGATAACATTTTCTAAATCTCAGAAGTTTTAACTTAATTTTTTAACTCTCTGTTTTCTGATATTTGTGATGAAATAATACCATAAAATGCATTATATATGTTTAAACTGCATCTCAGAAACTATTTTTACTGCCAATTGTTTCAGTATTTTACACTTATTCAAGTTTTCATTACAATGCGTAACGATTTAGTAGCATTCATTTTTAATGCAGTAGTTATTTCTAATTTTGCTATATTGTAGACATAGAAGCTAGCCTGTGTAACACTGAGAGTTTATTAGTTGCTTACTTCTTGGTTGATATTGTGCTCTGTGTTTGGAGGCGTGGTCCTCAGGGTGGAGATGCTGACAAATGCTGTGGACCTTTAAGAGTTTAATCATCTTGACAAGATACTGGGAATGAAGGTTGCTGTACTTTGTTCAAGATCTGGTAGGTCCATGCTTCTGAGATTGGAACCCAAGAATTTCTATTCTAAATAATCTCTCCAAGTTATCCTCTCACTGCTAAAGGACCCTTGACTTCTTTTGTATCTTTTCTCAGAGCTTAACTCTACATTTGGCACTGCAAAATGAGTTCGATAAGTTTCATCGACAAACTGCTTCAGTTGAGATTCCACAACTTACAAATGCAATTAATAAGTGGGATTTTCTATTATGTTTATCTATAATTTTTAAAAGGCCAATTAGGTACTAGCCATTCAACAGAAATTAAAGGTAGGAAAACCAGGTACAGCCTGCTGTGGGATCTATGGCAGGTCCAGGAGGATGGGGCCTCAAAAGGAACAGTGGGACCCCCATTTCTCTCCACTGCTGAGTCAAGATGTGACTGCTCCCCCTGAAACATGACCCTGCATGATTAAATCCACTTCCAGAACCGAACTTACGGAGTCGGCATGTCCTAAGCGTCCGAAACTATTACCTAAATAATCCTTCCCATAACTACCTTGGGTCAATTTCCACATAATTATGCAAACTGAATTCAGAGTTTTTATGATGTTTTGCATATCTTTTAAAATAATATATGTTTTATGCCAGGTACAATGGCTCAGTGGCAAAATCCTCATCTTGGTATGTGCTGGGATCCCATATGGGTGCCAGTTTGTGTTCTGGCTGTTCCATTTCCCACAGCTCCTTACTTGTGGCCTAGGAAAGCCCTATTAGATGGCCCAAAGCCTTGGGGCCCTGCAACTGCGTGGGAGACCCAGCAGAAAGTCCTGGCTTCTGGCTCCAGATCTGCTCAGCTCTGGCTGTTGTGGCCACTTGGTGAGTAAACAAGCAGATGGGAGATCTTTCCCTCTATGTCAATTTGCCTTTTGATAAAAATAAATAAAAGTCTTTTTAAAAATGTATGTTTTTTGTGTAGTGAGTGCTTATAGATAAATAATATTTCATAGTTCAGAGTAATTATAGATAATACACTGAATATGACAGAAGAGAGGGAAATAGCAATGAGCCACGTGCAGTATATAATAAAAATGCAAGACACAAGAAGTGGGCACTGGCTCCATCCGTGTTTAGTATAACTGAGTAGACACTAGAGATGTACTGGCTACACTCAATCCTGGTGATGCATGTATTTGACCTGTAACACACTTCCCACGAGAATCAGACTGGGATATACTTGCGGGGAAAGTAGGTGTTTGTGAGACATAGAATATTAATTCCTAATTGAGTGAACAAGTATAAACTGATTTTATTGTGAAGAAAATTCTATTAGAATTAATGTCAAGTAAAGACTTGGTATTAAAATCCCAAATCATTCCTCATCTTACCAGGACACAGAAATTTTAAGAAAGCCAAATTGAGCAGTTTTGTGGAACCCTGGAAAGGCAATACAAACCACCCCAAAAAAAGCTGAGTAGAATCAAAGAGGCATTTTAAAAAGAAAGAGTTCAGTGTTGGAAGTAGTTATGTGTATCTTAGTAAGGTTATATTAACCGTGCATTAAATTTTCCCATGGCTATGGGTGATTTCATAGTCACAGAACAGGCTATTCATAAATACACACAGAAAAATTCACTTCATAATGAGTAAATTGCGTGGCAGAAAAAAGGTGGGGCCTCATTCTCCTGAGCTGATGAGTTTACATTATCCGTAAAACCTACTGCAGGTTCGTCACGAACTCGGGTCTGAGCTTTCTAACAAGCAACACAAAAGTACAAAACTCAGTTCTTACCAGATTTCAAATGTCCATGAAATAAGAATACACAGTGATTCAGAAAAATTACAACTTTTTTTTTTAATATCAAAATCCTACAGTTGGACCTGGTGCAATAGTGTGTAGGGGTAAGGTCCTTGCCTTGCACGCGCCGGGATCCCATATGGGCATTGGTTCTAATCCCGCCGGTCCCGCTTCCCATCCAGCTCCCTGCTTGTGGCCTGGGAAACAGTGGAGGGTAACCCAAGGCCTTGGGAACCTGCACCCATGTAGGAGACCCAGAAGAGCTCCTGGCTCCTGACCTCAAATTGGCTCAGCTCCGGCTGTTGCACTCACTTGGGGAGTGAATCATCAGATGGAAGATCTTCCTCTCTGTCTCTGCTCCTCTCTATATATCTGCTTTTCCAACAAAAATAAATAAATCTTAAAAAAAATCCTACAGTAATTACCTCCAAGGACTGCTATTAAATAGAGTAGTTGAGGTGTAGAGGGAGGGAGAGGGAGAGAAAGAGACAGAAAGAAGGTTTGTTATGAATAATACAGCGGTAAGTAGAATACTCTCTCCATAAACACTAAGGCTTCCTCAGGACACTTCTAGTGTCGACAGAACCAACATGCCTACCACAGCAAAATAAAATACAGTTCTTCCAGGTCATACCTTGAATTATGTTTTCTTATTCTGTGTGATGCAGGTATACATTCAAGATTCTCAGAAAAGAATAGCCAGCAGGTGTTCCACAAGCATCCCTCCGTGAGGACCACTCCTCTCCATTGATTCTGCTGTAAATACAGATGGAATTTGGGTTGGGGATTATTTCTCCCTGTGAGGTGCCTGGAGTTTGGCACATCCATGATTTCTGCAATGTATATACCTATGTGCCCAGGAGACGAACAAGCCAAGGGTAGAGGCAGCCAAATGTGCACAATGAGGAGCCAGATTAGACGAGTGTCTGAGTGCACTTTCCATTTCTACCAGAGGGAAGTGAGGAGGAACTGGCCCAGGGCAGAATTCACTCAGATTGTTTTCAGTCCGCCCACAGAGAGCTCATGGCTGAATAACTAAGGCCTGCAAATCCCTCTGGATCTGCAAAAAATTACAAAAGACAAGTCTAAACAGAAGCGCACCCAGGAGAAAACAAACAAAATTTTAGGAACGTATTAGCAGAGCACTCACCAGGCATCGAAATGTGGGCTATTCTCACAAGTGGAGTCCCAGTTCTCACAATGGAAATCTCCTCTGAGAAAATGCACAGACAGAAAAATTCGTAAGGGAATGTATTCACGGGAATTATGATGAATAACCAAGTCAGATCCATATTCTTCGATTTTTTCACAGTAACGTTCAATCTCACCATTAATGCAGGAAAGTATTTGGTTAATTCACACCTTTTCTAGCACCTATGTGCCAATGCCTTCTATAAGCAAGGCTTTTCCATTTATCCAATGATGACATTTCTAGGAATTGAACCTACATACATCCACGTAAACCAGATGTGACAAATTGTCCTGTAACAGGAATGTTTGCTTCAGTAAGAAGCTAGAAATGTATTTTCATACCTATTCATGTAGGCAGATTACATTTACTGCCAAAATTCAGTTCTGCAGCACTATCAAACATACTTATTAAACATCAAACAGCTAACGCAAATCACCAATTGTGAATGATACAGCGTGTACATGGATAGGAGAAGCTGATAAGCATACTATAAGAAGAGTCTAAGAAGATACTCCATGAAAATCTGTATTCATGTGGCCCACTTTAGATTCTCAACACCAAACCCTAGATTCTGTCTACCACAGAAAAGAATGAACAGAACTGCTTTCATTTGCAAACTACTCACACACAGACGGCCATGGCACACGGCCATTGATCAGGTGGCAGAAACCACACATGCCTGTTTTCTCCTACACTTGTTATGATCTTTCACGTTTCTCTTACAGTGTGCTTTTAAATGTTATTATGGAAATAAATCTCTCAAGGGGCAAAGCCAGGGACATCTTCTGGGGAACCATGCTTGATCGGCTAACGCTACTGCTTCGTAAGACTGCATCCTCTTCCAGGGGATGCTGTGGTCTTTGCGTCCCTTGTCTCCTTTCAGCAACTCCCACATTGCCTCTGAGCTATCCCTCAGCACCAGACTGTTGACATGAGCACCGATTAATTCGGTTAGTCACATTGGGCTTACATTCAATAAAACTTTCCCTCACAATGTAGAACTGAATTCATTTCATAGCACAGTCTTATGATGTTAACTTATCATACAATGCTTGCGTTTTGTAGGTATTATATGTCAAATCAGACATGTTCCCAAACATCCTCGAATAAGCACAAGATAAAGCAGCTTGCTTAATTTAGGGGACACGGTTTTTTCCAAAAGAATTTTATGAAGATTAGGAATCATACTTAATATAGTGAGTTACTCATCCGATGAGAGGAACAAGGGAATCAGAACCGAATGAAAAAGAAAATTAACTTAGAAATTTAGAGCTTGTGTCAGAATCCTTTTAAAGCTCATTTCCGAATTTTGGCGGACAGTCATCAGCAAAGAGCAAAAGCATGCGTCACAGTGCAAAGTCAGTCTGCACTCAACATCAGCCTTTTCCTAAAAACAAAGCAGTGGTCCATTTCCTCTAAGTGTTTAACTTTTTTTTTTTTGTCTTTTAATGGCTAATGCCACTTCTGATTTGATGATAAAATGTTTAAGCTTGTGTAGATTACATTGCATAATGTATATTTACAGTTAGTTCACAGATTTCTTGCTTACATGCTAGATGTTACGTTAATACTATTCGCCTTCAGATCGTTGCCACACATGAAAATTTCTTTAATATTTCAATTGCAATTGTGTTTATAGTGGCATTTATAATTCTTTTGAAAGCAATATGGCTCTGAAATTTTATTCTAATTCTTCTATCGAATGACAAGAATATTTGAACAATTATTGAAATTTTCCCAACTTACTTTTGATTTGAAAGCTCAGATGATGTCATTTAAATTTTTCAAAGGTCCTTTTGTCAATGGGGTCAACACATTGACAACTATGCTTTTTAAATTTTTTTTTCATTTTTGATGTATATGAAAAATTGAAATTAAAATGAAGAAAGTAATAACACAGGGGAAGTCAGTAGAGGGAGGGGATTTAGGAAGGATGGGTGAGGAGAAATCCCAGAGCCTGTGCAACTATATCACAAAATAAATTTTTCAAAAAGGAATAAATACTGGCACTATAAAAGTAAATGAATGAGTGAGAGTTTACTATGTGCTGGGCATGGCAGTAAATTCTAAGTTTACTTATACATATTTAAAATAAATTCAGAATACCACCCAGTAGACACAAACAAAAAGCTATGCTTTATTGTTTTAACATCTTCTGCAGGAGGTGGCATTAATGGATCACACTGCGCAGACTCTTCAGCTGATGACATCACTATGGCTTTCAGGGTGGGCATCAAATGCCAACAATTTTTCTGGGCAAGAGTATAATCGTCATCATTTTTCTAGAAGAAAAGAAAAATCCAATGCTTACTTTTTCATCAAGCATGTACTTTTGCTTTTTGAGCTCCTCACTGCCAGAAATAGTTACTGATGATGTCGTGGTGATGAAGAAGATAAGCAGTAGGCAGTGGCAGAGGAGGAAGAAATAATTCCCTCACTATATATATACATATATGGTCAAGGATTTATATTCCAAGAACACTGCAGGTCAAACTACACTCCAGGTATGACTTAACAGCACCATTCATTCCCTGCAGCCCACAGGTCATCCATAAACAAACAGCCTATGACTTCCCACACTCTGCTGGCCCAATTCACTGGTAGACCAAAGGACTGGCAAGAAAAGAAGCAAGAAACTCCTCCACTCCTGCCATGCAATAGAACAATTGAGCTCTCCTACTACCATTCACATTCAAACACTCGCTTTCACCAACAAAATCCCTACATGCCATCCTTGGAAAGCAGGTGCTACTGTGTGAGTGAGAGATCAGAAGAGACAGGTGACCACTCACTGTCACTTGAGTTTAGCAACATATCAAGCAGAGACTTCTGCTACTTGTATGTAGTACTAGACAGAAAGACAGAAAGTACATTCTTACACTTAAACATGGCATGGTTTCTGGAAGTGCATAGAGTCTGTGATAAACTGTGACTCTCTCTGAACCAAGGGGCTCTCACATAAGGTGCAGCAGTGAATACATGAGCTTCAGATCATTTTATGAAAGCTGCTAATCCAATGGAGGAGCTGGCATTGTGGCCTTGAGGATAAGGCTTCCCAACCCAGCTCCCTGATAATGGCCCAGGAAAGCAGCAGAGCATGGCCCAACTTCCTGGGCCCATCAACCCTCGTGGGAAACTCAGAAGAAGCTCCAGATTCCTGGCTTCATCCTGGCCCAGCCCATTGCAGGCTTCTGAAGAGCGAACGAGCTGATGAAAGAGCTCTCTGTTCTTTACCTCTCGCTCTACATCATTCTGACTTTAAAATAAATATACAAGGAGATTCAAATGGGTACCTGAATGAAAGGGACAAATGCCGATGTTCATGGCAATGACAACATTGAATGAGAACAAGTCATCTTTTGTACATGCAATGTAATATGACTTTCCAATGAGCTTTGGGAGATTTGTGTGAAGATCCAAACACAGGATTCATCACAGTACAGTACAGATGACAAAATAAAAATCACTGTGCTTTCATGCAGATATAGAGTCTAATTTTCAGTAGAGCATTTTTTTGAACTCTAATACCTTTACTGCCCTGGGGTCAAAAGAATTTTACCCTGAAACTCAGCTGTATTCAACAAGACTGACTATTACACTTAGTAAACATGGTTTCATTGAACGTGTAACAGAGTTGTGAAAAGTGCAAGTCGTGTGAAATACAAGGTGTCTTTTCACAATCAGAATGATCAGTCATGCTCCCCCAGGCCAATCTGCTCCAAGATGCATACTTCCACAGCTGTAGGCCTCTTACTAGAACAGATCTGGTTGAAGTATTATAAGCTCTGGAGGAAAAAGAAAAAGATTTCTCCCAGGTTTCTGGTTTGTGCTACTGAATGCATAGCAATGCCATTTGCTGAAATGAAGGGGGTTGAAGATGAAAAGAAATCATAAGTCCATTGTAAGTATATCTTCCTATTATTATTCCATTAAAAGCTAGCTTTGCTTCATGTTTGGGTTTCGATGATGGACTCTTTGAAAGAGAAGTAGTCAGTCCTTTGTATGAGATGGCCCTGAAGGCACAGTTAACCAACTGTGGACTAGAAATATTTGGGGGAAAAATTGTATCATTGGACCCAGTGCTATGGTTCAATTGTCTGATTCTCCCCTTGCACGTGACACCGGGCTCCCACACGGGCATTTGTTTGCCTCCTGGCTGCACGACATTCCACTCTGCTCCCAACTTGTGGCCTGGGAAAGCATCAGAGGATGGCGCAAAGCGTGGGGATAGTGCATCCATGTGGGAGACCCAGAAGAAGTCCTGGCTCCTGGCTTTGGATCAGCTCAACTCTAGCTGTTGTGGCCATTTGGGGATTGAACACGTGACAGGAAGATCTTTCTCTCTGCCTCTTCTTCTCTCAGTAAACATACCTTTTTAATAAAAATAAATATTTTTAAATAAAACAAAAAAGTTGTCTCCATTACATATACACAGACTTTTTCTCTTGTCATTGTTTCTTCAGCACCGCAATGCAGCAGTTCTTTACATAGCATTTACATTATATTTGGTATTATAAGTAAAACAGAAATAATACTTAAAGGAGGACTGTGTAGATTCCATGCAAATACTGTCTCATTTTATAGTATAAGGAACTTCAGCATCCACAAGAGGTCCTAGAACCAGTCCTCTGGGAACACCAAGCAGCAGGCATACTCTCTTTGTGTTGTGATTCTCTCAAAACAATTGCTCATCTGGAACGTTTCACACAATTCAGCAGCTTGCTCTCTTCCTTCTCAGCATTCACCAGCATTTCTCTACATTTGTGATTTTTTTTAAGTTTCTTTGAAGAAGTTGATATGTTTTCTCACTTTGCTAAGTAACTTGACAAGCTAAAGTGGTTGTATGAATTCATGAGACAGTATTGCAAAAATCAAACTTCTTGATGGAAAAGAGAATCTTCTCACAATAGAGGAGCCATACAGAGGGAGGTGATATATCTGCTAAAAGCAATGGCCTTATTTATGGACAAGTAAACATTACCTCATCAGAAGAGCTATAACCTCAAGTTTTCAGCTCCCAAGTATGAGTTCTGTTGCTTGTCATTCACTTGCCTGATTTATTCCTTTATGTTTTGATAACTGATCTTTGGTGAACGAGGTCTTTCCTCCCTTGATGACATCTTCAAAGACTATACTGCAGGAGAGTGAATGCACCTTTTTCTTGAGCTCAAGCCATGCCAGACATTGGGATCTGACCTTCATATCTTAACCGAAACAGCTCCAAGAAATTGTGCCACTCGGAGTGAAGATGAGAAGCAGCATCAAATAAGCAAGTGCTATGTTCTAGTCATGAGATTCCACCGAAACTCTTCTGAAGACCTTTCTTCTAAACAGCATCAAAAAAGAAAAAAGATATTGCAATACTCTAACAAACAGCACAATTCTAATATAGTTCACAAGGTCATTTGACACATTTTAATTTATTCAGGAATGATAACTAATATACCTGAAGTGAGAGTTAAAGAGAGAAGAAACAAAGGCTAGGGGAAATCACACACTTAGCAGTAGGATATCAGGATTCAGTCTACACCTAAGGACTTTGCTCCTTTTACTGTCATAAGAATGGATCTGGATAAGCTAGATTCTGTTCTTAAGTGCTCTGAAGAAAACTAAAGTGTAATTATTATCAAAAGATGAGGGAAGTTCACCAAAATTTAGAGGTAGGTTGGACAAATTTATCCAGAGAAATAGAGCTTACAGAATCTGTAGAAAAGAGTGGAGTGAGGGAGCAAGAGAGAGAGACTGATGTATGCTATAAGGAACTGGCTCAAGGCACAGAAGGCCCTGGTGGTGCAGTTTCAGCATCCAGGCTAGCAGTTAGAGGCCAGGAGGTCCGTTGAAAGAACGGCGCATTGAAGAGCCAGGGGTCACCTCACCTCCTAAGAAACGATTTCTCAGGAAAACAGGTTCATTTGGTTCTAGCTGGGCTTTAACGTGATTGCATTACCCTGCTCATGATACAGATGATATCTGCTTTTCTTATGACTGCATATCTAAACGCTAATTTCATAAATGATGATAACAACACTTGATGAACTATCTGCGCATATTGTAGTCTGGTCATGTTGACAAATAAAATTAAGCATCACAGAAACTTACAATAAATATGCGCTAACTGGCTTGGACAATGCCATGGTTCAATGGGCTAATCCGCCATTTGGGATGCATATATCCCATATGGGAGTCCTGGGATCAACCATCTGCTTGTAATTCAGCTTCCTGCTCATATGCACTTCCAGAAGCAGCAGGTGAACTCACATACTTTGGTCCGTACTTCGTGGCTTCTGACTTGGGCCTGGCTGAGCCTCCACTGTTGCATACATTTGACGAGTTAACTAGAGAATAGACACTCTCTCTCTCTTTCTCCGTCCCCCCTTCCTCCCTCTCTCTCCTTTTCAAATAAAATTTTTCTCTTTAAAAAAAGATCAGAGGAAGATCGCCAAGAGAGGAAGGAAGGACACACAAGATATGTCTTCCAACAAAAGGATTATATTTTTCTCTTGTCAAAGAAGTTACAAACAAGCCAAATCTTGAGATCTGATTATGGTTACAGCTCTTGTCTATACTCCTGAGAAACAATGGGTCTTTTACTTACCGCCTATCACATTTTTATTCAGTAGAAGGCCAAGCCTGCACTTACAAAGCAAATCGCAAAGTAATTGGAAAGTGGATAGTCCCAAAAATTAAAAGAAAAATAAAAAGTAAAGGAAGAGGGAAGATGGGAACAAGGTAGGGAAGGAGAGAAGGGTAGAAAGTACCATTATGTACTCAAAGCTGTACACATCAAACACATGCATGTGTGTCCCTTTATTCAAATGACTTAAAAAGGCACATACAGCTAAAAGGCAAATATAGATACAAAAAAGTGTGTATATGCGTTCATGTTTGCCATGGAAAAAGACAAATGCTATATCCATTCTTCTCAAGACTAGTCAACTAGAGCTCAAGAAGCACATATCATACAGAATTCACCTGCTGTACATCAGTACTTCTCTGAAGGTATCACGTATTACCAGGGGCTAATGCTATCTGGACTGAGATAAATCTTTCCAAGAATCTCATTTATAAAAGAGTTCTACTGAATCGTCACAGAACACAGAAACCCTACCAACTTACCTCACAGTTTCTTAGCTTCTTCCAAATACCCACAGTGAATGTCAGAGCACTCTCCCCACGGCCATTTCAGGACAATTTAAAGTAACACTAGTTAACAAAAACTTTGTTTTGAATGCAACTCCTATGCCTTTCTGTGATTTCCACTTTTATCTGACTTCTAAGACCAGGAAACTGGAGTGTAAATGTTTAGTCACTGGATAAATATTACTCTTTGTGACTCCTGTGTCCCTTATGATGGACAGCTTCTCTTATCTTCATTCTCTTCCTTCCAGCACATTCCTTCAGTCCACTATTTTCCAGACTCATCTCTACTCCTGCTTTCTAGTCATGTCATGGCATGAAAATACAGATGATAGAGTTAACTGTGTACAAGGGCTGGCTCAGGAAATGTCATTAGAAGAAGCACTGAACTGAATAGCCCTGGTTTAAAAATTACTTCTTCAACGAGGAAGGACTGACATGAGGAAGCCAGAGATCCAGGGTGATGGCAGCCTCCTGGAAATGGAGCTTCATTCCCATCAGAACCTCTTTCCTACCAGGCCTTTAAGGTAGTTGTGGATAGTTCTTGAGGGTGACAGAAGCCTACCTAATAGGCCTGCTGGAAGGATTGGCATGCCGAATGTGACCCACATAAAATGGTAGCTACCATCAAAGAAGCCTCAAGTAAGTGTTAAGACAAGTGCCAGAGGAAACGTGGATGCCAGCAGCCACTAGCAGTGCAGTGGCTGGATTCACTTGCACTAGTCTCTCACTGTCACCAAGTGATGATCATATTTATGGTGCTTGCTGTCTTATATGTCTTGACACAGCATTACTTTTTCTAGTCTTCTACTTTTTCTCCATTTTTCCTCTCTGTAAACATTTACTCAGTATCAACCACGTACCACCTACTGCATAACTCCATGTGACATCCAAAGAGACCTGAGTATTGAACAGTGATTTTTAAAAAAAAACAGAGAGAGGCCCGGTGCGATGGCGCAGTGGTTAAGGTCCTCACCTTGCACGCCTGGGATCCCATATAGGCGCCGGTTCTAATCCTGGCGGCCCCACTTCCCTTCCAGCTCCCTGCCCGTGGCCTGGGAAAGTGGCAGAGGACTGCCCAAAGCTTTGGGACCCTGCACCCGTGTGGGAGACCCAGAAGAGGCTCCTGGCTTTGGATCGACATAGCATCGGCCGTTGTAGTCACCTGGGGAGTGAATCATCAGACGAAAGATCTTCCTCTCTGTCTCTCCTCTCTGTATATCTGCCTTTCCAATAAAAAAAAATAAATCTTTTAAAAAAATTTTTAAAAAACCAGAGAGAGAATGAGAGTTGTGGTTGTGGTCGCCTGGGGAGTGAATCATCAGAAGGAAGATCTTCCTCTCTGTCTCTCCTCTCTGTATATCCGCCTTTCCAATAAAAAAATAAAATATAAATCTTTAAAAAAAATAATAAAATAAAATAAATCTTTAAAAAAAATTCTGAACAAACCAGAGAGAGAATGCGAGTGAGTAAACAGTTAAAGGCAGCATGGGACAAACAGGAGGCAGATGGTTCCTCACCTGACACATGCTAAATCAAGTTCGAACAGGTAACAAGCGAGTACTCTTAATATCTGAAAGGATGTTGTGCAGTTAGATTTTACATCCTTCCAAGAATAAAAGTTCTAGTAGTGACAATGGAAATGGGACAGAATGTAGACACTGGTTAAGAGAAAGGGAAAGGGGATCTTGGTTGAATCTCAGGTTTCTAGCTTAGATACCCTAAAGAATTATAGTGTTTCATTACCTGAGCGACAATAGGGAACAGACACTGTTAGGCACAGGAGAAACAGAGAATGACTTTAGTTTTGAACATTGATTAGTCTTTAAGACATCAGCTGGAGATCTAGAGGGGTTCTACCTAGAATAACACTGGCTCAAAACGCAGGACCAGATCAGCTACTCCTCAACCCCGTTCTTTCTTCCTGGGAACTTTCTAGAGAACATTTCCAGGCCTCCTCTCTTTGAGTTTGCATTATCCATATGGCCAAATGTTAGCTATTGGAATGTGAGTAGAAGCAGCAAGTCCTCCCCAGAGCTGATACATGACAAATTTCCCTCATCAGATCCGCAGTATGCCCTCTAGGTGAACTTGGAGCCGAGTGTCAATGATGGCAGACACTCCACATGGAAGATCTTGATTCATGAACCTCTCTTTTTTTTTCCAGAGAACTTCTTTTTATTATTGTCATTTTATGATACAGTTCCATAGGCCCTTGGATTTCCCTTTATGCCCTCTCCAATCCCCCCCTCACTGAGTTCCCCTATATCATTACTATAGTATAGTTCTTCATACACAGTCATATGTCCGTTATTGTGGTCATGGACAATGGCAGAGAATCCATCATCCTATTGTCATATAATATACAGTTCCATTAGGAGGCCATCTTTAGTCTCAAAGTAGAGATGCATACACCATTGTATCCTCACATCTGGATATGCTAATCTCCATTTCATAGTTACTGTACATCCTTTTAAATGAAAAGTCACAATACAAAATCAACAACTGGAAGAAAAATAGAAACTTATAATGCCAGGAAGTTAAATAACATGTTATTAGATATGAGAGTCTTCATTACACAGCTACTATACATCCCCTAAATGAAAAGCCACAACACAAAATCAACAGGAAGAAAAAAGAAATTAACAACACCATGAAGTTAAATAACATGCTACTGAATGACTCATGTGTCACTGAAGAAATGAAAAAAAAAAATCAAGAACCTTATTGAAGAACATGATGCTTCTGTATTACCTATGAGTCACTGAAGAATTTACTCAGAAGAAACTGCTTTGAAGAGATGAAACTAACAACAAAAAAATTAAAATCCATGAGATACAGTGTCCACTGATTTTAGTTGGTGAAATGTGTCTCCTGTGGGCAACACATAGATGGGTTTTGTTTTTCAATCCAGTCTACTAATCTTTGACATTTAATTGAGCTTAAACCATTTACATTCAGGATTAATATGAATGGGTGGTAATTTAGTCCTGTCATTTTAGCAATGGCTTGTTCGTTGCTTTAGTCTTCTGTTGTCATTTTACTGGGATGTTCTTCACATTTGCCTTTGGTTTTGGTTGCCGCTATTCCTTTTCTCTGTCAAGAGAACATCTTTAAGTATCATTTGTAAGGCAGGTTTGAAAGAGGCAAAATGAATATTACTGAAGACTCCCTTGCAAAGGAGCAAAACTCCATGCCAATTCAGAGTTCACTGAGGAAGACATTGGTAAAATAGGGGATACACCACTCAAAACACTTGTTATAAAGTTTCTTTTCAACAACAAGAAGCGTGTAAAGTAGGCATTCATGGAATTTAAAGAATATGTCACACTGGAAATGAATCAAATGAAAGATGATACATTAGAAATGAAGTTTACAGTGGAGCAAATTAAAAGTACAGGGGACAGTCTCCTAAATAGAATGAAACAAACAGAAGAAAAAAATCTCAGAATTGGAAAATATTTCCTGTCACCAGGGGGAAACAAACAGAAAACTGGAAGCAGAGCCAAAAAAAGTATTCAAGAATTGAAAGATACTATTAAGAGGACTAACATAAGAGTTATGGGAGTCCCAGAAGGTACAGAAAGAGAAACTGAGATTAAAGGTGTATCCAATGAAATAATAAGGGTAAATTTCCCTAATCTAAAGAAAGAATTGAGAAACAACATCTAGGAGGGGCACAAAACTCGCAACAGGTTTGACCAAAAATGATCTTCACCAAGAAACATGATAATCAAGCTCTCTTCAACCAAACATAGGGAAAAGATCCTTAAATGTGCACGTGAAAAAAAAAAATCAATTGACATATAAAGGAATTCCAATTAAACTCACAGGAGACCTCTACAGCAAGCTCTACAGGCCAGAAGAGAATAAAGCAACATATTTCAGATTCTAAAAGCAAAAAACTTATCAGCCCAGGATAATATATCCAGCAAAGCTTTCTTTTGTATTTGAAAATGAAATAAAATTCTTCCACAGTAAAGAAAAGCTAAAAGAATCTGCCTCTTTCAAGAACCTCTCTTAGGAAACTTGGAGTCCATCACTTCACATAATGTAAACCTAACAACAACAACAAAATCAACAATGGTAAGACTTGGTTTTAGAAGGAATGCCATCTAAGAGCACAAACAGAAATTTGGTTAACATGCCTGGGTTCCCTGATGAAATAAGCAGCGTAAACTGAAAGCTATTTTACTCTATACAGAATTGGATTCCAGGAAAGAGACTGAGACGTAACATATGCAAAAGCCCAAGTAACTTCCTTGATAACTCCACGTAAGAGTAATTCCCACTGATTTTACTGTATTTCACAGCATGACCTTCAAACTAACAAACAGAATTCTTGATTTGTCAGCTCCATGTACTGAGACTACATTAACCAGACGTATTAGTTCACCATGATCAACCTGATGCCCTTTTGTTAACAAACTATAACCACCCAATATAATGCCCAGGATGTACGCTGGTCAGCAGTTTTTTCTCCCTACAGACTTCTATGTAGAAGCTGTAGCATACTCAAAACATTGCTTGGTAAGCATTGCTCCAGGACAAAAAGAATTATTTATAAGATTCAAAAATAGAAAGGCACTAGGCTAAGATGACCTGTCAACTTCTTGATTTGATTAGATTGTAGTTGGAGTTTGAATTCTAATATCCATCAATTTCCAGGCTATCTACACATTCGATAGAAATAATAAATGTATCTTGTAATTCTAGGCATGAGACTAAATTAAAATTCTACATGTGAAAACACAAGGCCAGAGTCTGATGAAAGGGTGGGTACGGTGACACAGCAAGTCAAACCGCTGCTTGGTGCATCTTCCTTCCACATCAGAGCACTGGGGATAGCTCCTTCCCACTCCAAGTCTCGCTTCCCACTGACAGGCCTTGCAAGCACCAGGTTATGGAACAAGAACTTGTGTCCCTGCAACCCACATGGGAAACATGACTGGAATTCCTAACTTCCAGCTTCTGCATGACCCTGCCTCAGCTAATGTGGAGTGAACTAGAAGTTGGAAGACCAGTTTCTCTGTCTCTCACTGCTGCTGATCTGCTTTTCAAATAAAAAGAAACATGTAAACAAACATTTATTTAAAAGCCCAATGCAAACTATTTATTAATAAATATTGGCCATTACTAAGAAGATAATTAATACAATTGTTACTTATCTCCCCCAGGTGTATTTTCTAAAACCTCTTCATCCTCCCACCAGGACTACCGTGAAATATTCTGAAGTATCGAAAGTTATACAAACATATATACAAATATATATTTGTTACTTTAAGCTAACATACTTGTACAGTGCAAAGTCATCTTTCACTCTTGCTATGTATCAGATTCTCTAATCTTTTGAACAAATAAATTTTAATTTTATAATCAAAATTAAGAGCAAAAATTAAACTATAAATTTTACTTACTGGAAGAGTTGGGGGCTGATCACTTGTGTTTGTTAGAAGCTCAGTGTACAAATAAAACGTCCAGACAAGATTGTGAATTTACAGCAGTTTACTTGGAAACTACTCAAAGGAAATATTACTCTGTAGTAAAAATATGAAATATACTTTATAATATGATACAAACTGTTCTACCTTTGTCTGTACCTACAATGAGGAGCTTAAATAACTGTTAATAAAGACTATACTACTGCACTAATTTGGGGGGCAGTGTTGCAAGGCTGCAAGGGGAACATGGGGAGGAAGTAAAGGGTGGGATGGGGCAAGCCCTATACTATAACAGTGGATCCTGGGAAATAATAATTTAAACATTTTTCAAGAAATATTACTATGTGTTTAAAAATTATTTTGTGACAGACATCGTCTGCACACTCAAGCTGAACTTTTCCTTATCACAGCCCCATGACTTCCACACAATGGTTAGCTCTATTTTCTGAATGGTGGATGTGCACCACAGTGAAGC
The DNA here is from genome assembly GCF_017591425.1 of Ochotona curzoniae. Classification (NCBI taxonomy): domain Eukaryota; kingdom Metazoa; phylum Chordata; class Mammalia; order Lagomorpha; family Ochotonidae; genus Ochotona; species Ochotona curzoniae. The sequence continues at coordinate 6,307,551 of NW_024467118.1, read as the reverse complement.
TGTGCAGAGACACACAGCTCACAAGTAGCCACAGCCCTCTGGAATCAGAACTCACCCTCTGGCCTCATGTTGCATGACTCTTTAACAAGAAACGCACGGAAACAAAACCGGTAGAATATTGGAACTCACATGGCCATTTTAGAATCGTTTGTTCCCAACCTTCTTTAGCCTGGAGTGGCCTTTGAGATAGACAGGCATGGCTTGGAGCTAGGATAGGGTAGACAAAGTGAAAGGTGTGGAAAAGATAAAAGGATAGAAGGAAAGGCCTTCTTCAGAGCTGCCTGAGATTTTTCAGTGGAAAAAAGAGAAAATCTAAATACCCGATTTCCTTCTCTGGTGGCAATAGCACTCTGGAAACATTTTTAAATTTTACGGATGTTAAAAAAAAAAAAGGAGAGACAAAAGTTTACAGACTTGAGAGGTGTTATGAATTAGATGAAACAACTTTCCCGGCTGAAATACGAACACAATTTTTTTGATCAGCTGCTCACAAAATATTTGCAGAGGCCTTGGATTAGTATAGCAAATGACACAAAAGAGATACCCTTGAGGGTCTCCTAGTGCTTTGTATAAACCCAGAAATCTCTGTGGGATGTAGACAAACAGGTGTGCACAATAGCGAACTAGAACAAAAGAGGAGGAAGACGAGGTAAAAGGCTCTAGGACATCCTCGTGCAAGATCGCAACCGCAGCAGAAGAATTGAAATAAACCAGCATTTCAGAAGAGGCACAGATTGTTCACTTCAGCAGGGCTAAGAATTGAAATAGCAAAGAGCATTTTAGCTAAGTGCCACACAGGGGAAAAAAAAGCCAGTGTGTCACAAACTCAAGCAACCCCACCCGGGTTGACTGTCTATTGCAAGATGAATCGCTTAATCTTTCTAAAATTTACCATCTCAACAGTAAAATGAGAAGCATAATTAATATATTATTCAGCTGTTTTGAAGAATAAATGTATATATGTGAATTTCCTGTGAAATTCAGCAGTAGCTCCTGACTGCGCACCCCTCACACAGTCTACACCAGACAAGCACCGATGCTGAGCCTTGCAGTGAATCCATGGGCATCAGGACCACAGCTGGCACAGAGGATACTGGCATGGCTGTCAAAGAAGCCAACCTTTGGCTTTGCAGGTGAAAAGCTAATGAAGGCACAGATCAGCAAGATATCCGGGACTTCCTCAGAGAAGAGCCAGAAATCAAGCTCTGCCTCAAACACATATTGTTTAGGATCCTGGAGGCTGTTTTTTTTCTCTCTGCCAACTGGTTGACCCCATGGACATTACAATAAGTTACTGATTTCAATGGTATGGAGCCAGCTCCTGTGATCTTTCACAAGGACGGGGCACTGGCCTGGAGGGGATTGTGCATCCATGGAAGAAAGTCTGAGTCAAGGTTCAGGAAATGAGCTAAAATAAATAAAAGAGACCTCCAGGATTCTGTTTTCCTCTTCAGGGCAGAAATCCCAATCTCCATAGAGGATGCCGTCTGGACCCTGCACTCTTCCTGGCTTTATCCACTCCCTCTCCATCTCACACCATCATTCTGAAATGACATTCAGGTCCTCACACATTTACTTCTATTTGACACTTCCAAATATTTGCACTGGAGAGATTCTTAGTATGGAACACCTCCCTCAGTTCAATACTTTAGCCAATTAAATTCCATGTGCCCTTCCAAAACTCACATGGCTCAAACTTAATTTCTCCTCCAGGAAGTTTCCATGGCTGTTCCCTTCCCACTCAGATGAGGATGTCCCACCTCTGAGCTTCATAATTCACTCCACAAATATTGGGCCATCACCCATCATGGCAAGCCCTTCCTGCTCGTGGTTCTTAATGGATAATAACTCTTACATCATATCCTAATCTTACAACCCCATGTCTATCTGCCCTTCTTCCTTCAAAGTGGATTTCCTAATGGCAGGAATCGCATCTGTTCATCTCAGTGATCTCAGCTGCCTAGTAAAATGCCTAGTAAAGTCCAGTTGGACAGAGGGGAAGGAAAAAGGAGAGAAGGGAGGAAAAGAGGGCAAGGAAGGGAGGGAAAGAAGAGGGGAGCAAAGGATGAATACTGTCTCCAAAATAATCCACTCCCTCCCTCTGCCAGCCACCAGGTGGGTAGAGCTGCTGGGCTAACCTGCATCTTTCCTGTCAGTGGCACTCCAAGCTTTCTCAAGCCTGTAGTTTGCTCTAAACAGACACCTTTGGAGAGACTATTACAGACACAGCATGCGGTCTGGACATTCAGTCCTGCTCTGCTACTTAAAATCTCTGTGATGTTAGTCAAGTTACCTTGAATATTTGCATCACTTTCCTCATCTCTTAAAAACAATCTTTATTCTACAATTTGAAGGCATGAATAAAGTACAAGAGAAATGTTTGTGTTCTGGGGAGAATTTTATTAAGACCAAAAGCCATCCACAGAGGATCTCTCAATCCACAGAGTTATTATGAAGTTTGTCTCAATTACATTCATGTCTTGAAAACCCAAGGAAGTTTTATAAGTAAACATTGTAAAAATGTCTCCTGTTCCTTGCCATAACACACCTAGGACACTAATAAAATTAAACCTGTGCTTTGCTCAACTTATGACTCCCTCAGCTTTAATATTTCCTGCTAAATGGATCTTTTAAAAGTCCTTGGGAAAAATATTTGCATTAAATATGCCAAAAAAATAAATATATACCTACAACATAACAAGAGTAAATTCAAATTAGTGAGGAAAACATAAACTTCACAATAAACAAACAGGCAATGCATATTCAGTTCCTCCAAGAGTGGAGACAATCTGCAGCAAGTTCCCCAGATTCTCCTTACAAACCTGGCTCCGTCTTCCTCCCACTCTGACCTTTAGACATTTTCAAATTCCCTCAATCCAAGGTTTTCCATCCACAAAACAGATCCCACAGTAGATCCTCATGAGAAAGTTGTGGGGAGGATCAAATGAGAATTCATATTAAGTGTAAGACTGTCTCACATCTATGAAAAATGAAAATGCTACTAATCATTGAGATTATATTATAGTCTAGACAGTTGGTCATAACAAGAGCTCAGATGTGGCTTTTTCTTTTTAGAATCCTCTCACCTTTAAAACCAGTTTGATGGTTGTTTCAGACGTTAACCTGACAGATTACTTGTTGGCAAGAATGTTCTTTTTAGATTTATTTTTTTATTATTTTCTCATTGGAAAGGCGGATATACAGAGAGGAGAGAGACAGAGAGGAAGATCTTCCGTCCGATGATTCACTCCCCAAGTGAGCGCAACGGTCGATGCTATGCCAATCCGAAGCCAGGAGCCTCTTCTGGGTCTCCCACGCGGGTGCAGGGTCCCAAAGCCTTGGGCCGTCCTCTGCTGCTTTCCCGGGCCACAGGCAGGGAGCTGGAAGGGAAGCGGGGCAGCCGGGATTAGAACCGGCGCCCATATGGGATCCTGGGCGTGTAAGGCGAGGACCTTAACCTCTTGCGCCACCGCGCCGGGCCCAAGAATGTTCTTAAAACATTATTCTTGGGTTTGTCTATGTGTCTCAAGGAGAGATTCAGCACTTGAGTCAGTAAACTGAGTAAAGCCCGTGTGCTCTTGCCAGAGTAGATGGCCATTACCTAGGTCCTGGGGGACTCACGCAGAACAAGGTAGAAAAATGGTGGACTCACCCCTCTTGACCTATGACACTCATCTTCCATGTTCTCCTACCCTTCGACATTAAAGTTTCTGTTGGGGAATCCTTGAATTCACATTGGATTACGTTGTCTCCCTGTTCTCCTGTAGACAGCATAATGGGGGCTTTCTAACCCTCCTCCCCTCCACTCCAATCTCATGGGCCAATCGCACAATCTCCTATGGAAGAATACTTCAAAAGAATCATAGAATAATTGAAATCAAAAGTTAAGTTCATTTTGGTGTAAAATGTGTGACATTCATGCATGGTTTTGTCTTAATTCGTATTTTCCATAAGGTTTAAAATCTCTTTTCTAACACACACACACGTAAATCTATTTACTTTCTATGGAGAACCCTAAAAACACAGGTAAAATAGAATAATATTGAGATGCCATGGATAACTACTATATTAAAAAAAAAAACTTACTAAATGAAGATACTCAAGGCCAACATTGTGGCACAGTGGGTTAAGCTACTGTCTAAGAAGCCAATATCCAATAGGAGCATTGCTTCAAGTCTTGGCTGCTGCACTTCTAGTCAAGTTTCCTGCTAACGCACCTGGGAAGGTAGAAAATGGCCCAAGTCATGGGAGACCTGAATAGAGTTCAAGGCTTCAGCCTAGCTCAGCCTCTCAGGCAGTGCCCATTAGGTGAGAGTGAATCAGCAGGTGGATGACTTGTATCTCTGTCTTCCTAATAAATGAATACATTGTAAATGGAATTAATTTACTCTTTTTGATGGTATATTTGGAAAATTATTCTAGTTATACTTTTCTGAGAACAGAAGAAACAATTACCACAGCCATGCAGGGAATATAAGAAATAAACGTTAACTGTCTACCCAAAATTATGCTCCCTATTACTTCTTCCCCAAACATGACTGTCCGGCGTTCTTAAGGACTCTGGAGTTGCTTCAAATCAGTGCAAAGGCAACAGGCCAGAACAAACTACACATGCAACCAACTTTAAGTAAGCGATAACTTACATAAGATTGAAAAGTTCAAGTAGCTTAAATATCTTACAGTGTGCAAACATTTTTTAAATGGGTTGTTCACTTTAAAAATACCTTGTCCTTCAAAACAAATCACTGTGAAAATTTCATTGCAATACAAAAGTTGAAATAGCTAGGAGGAGAGGAAAGAAAGCTAGTGCTGCAATATTCATTGCTGATTATCTGCCCTATGTTGAGCTTAGCATATACAAGGGAAGGGCAGCAGGGATAGCCATTTTGTGAAGAAAACAGGATTTAATGCACTGTTTCTGTATCTGTCATCATTATGACTCTAATCAAAGTCTTCATATTCATGAGCAAGGACAAAGAAAAAACTTCACCAAACTTGTAAACTTTAATTTCCTGACATGAAAAGGTAAATTCTTCTCTTTATTTCTTCAATTTCTTTGTTTCTTTGCCATTGGTTTCGTAATAAAAGAAAATTATGCTTTGAGAGAACATTGCAATGAAACACAATAATTTCCAGTCTGAAAGAGTAAAACCAGAGTTTTCCAGTTTCCAAAAATGTTTCATACACATATTGTGGAAAGTAGACTATTTAATATTAAATCTTTTTTAAAAATTGATAGAAACAAACCAAATCCAAGGCTAATAATAGAGGCTAAGAACTTCAAATCTCCCAGCTTGCTTTCTCTCCTCAAACTGATTATACTCCACAGCAAAGAGGAACCCTTTTCAAATGCAAGGGTGGATAAACAGTTCTTGGAAAATAGAACTAAAAGGGCAATTCTATTTTGTCGCAATTCAGTCACAATGCACAGAGAATGCATATTGTGAAAAACATGTATGGATTTCAAATTTTTTCACCAAAATAAATTCCTACTGTTAATTGCATTGCTTCATAAACTTCTAAAGGAAATTCCTGTCAATGAGATTATGCTGAAACATGAGGGGCAGCTTCCAGGAAAAGACAGAGGTCAGGCCCATGGTAGAGGGGTACCTGGAGACCCCTGGACACAGGGAAGCAACAGCAACGGCGGAGCAGTGCTGCAGTGACCAGATAACCCAGCAGCAGTTGGCAAGCAGCAATCCGAAATCCAGTGGCAACCAGAGCTCTGGCGGCAGCCAGGTGGGAAAAGAAGTTTGCCAGGAGCTCGCCAGGCTAATGCAGGCAAAGAACTGTCCATCCTGCAGATTTGCTTGACCCAACCATGGACAGAGAAGGAGCAGTGGACTCCGAGGAGCAGTGCAGGAACAGGGTGGATCTCACAGCCCAGACCCCTACTAATGCTGCAGAGGGCACCACTTGTGTATGCAGTGGGGCAGAGAATGTGGATTTGGAGAGATGGCAGGGAGCAGGCTCATTTCTGGCTCAGCACACTGCACTGATCCCTCAGGGAAACCAGTACCAATTTGGCACCCTGCAGGTTCCACAGTGGGTCTTTATGGTTCCCAGATCTGACAACCAGGAGCCCTGGACTTCAGCAGTGCCATCAAAGGTATCATTTTGTGCAGTGGGTGCAAGGGCTGAGGGGAAGGGAGGAGGAGCAAGTTACACATATGCTAAAACAGGAGCAATCAGGCACCATTTTCACAGGACCAGAAGCTGTGGGACCAGAACGACAATGGCAGGCTCTGCAGCTCTAAACTAGGAGCAAAAGTACTTCCAACTTAGTGCATTGCACTGGTCCCCCACAGAAAACAATTCTGAAGAGGCATTCTACAGGCTCCACCCAAAATAAGTCTGGGTGATCCCCAGAACTAGCAGCCAGGAAGGGTCGGCTAGATCAGCACCACTTATTTATTAATTAGGACAGTTATTTAGGACAGGTGTCTCCCAGTTATTTAGGCCAGGTATCCTCCCGAATACAGGGCATTCCTTGAACCGGAAGTGGGAGAAAGGCTGTACAGACAACAGTGTGATTACAGCATGGTCTCATAGCAAATGGAGAACAGTGAGTCACGAGCTGGGGCCACCAAGGGAATCAGTGGTAGCAGCAAGGCACAAAGGTCCAGGCCTGAAACTCAATAGAGACAGTGACACAAGTGACTATAAAGAAAGAACTGGATACCAAACCCAACCAATAAAAATGACTTTTAGACCTGTAGGTAACACAGCTTAGAACACTGCCCTAAGCAGAACTACCTGCTATCCAGAATTGCAATGACCAAAAACAAAAAAAGAGACAGATGCACAAAGAATATTACTGAAGACTCTCCTGCAAAGGAACAAAAGACTCTGCCACCCTCAAACTTAACTGAGGAAAGCCTTGAGAAAATGGAGGATAAAGAACTTGAAAAATTCATTATAAAGTTTCTTAACAACAATGAGAAGCACATACAGGAGTTCAAAAAATGTGAGGAATATGTCACACGGGAAATAGCAACACTAAAACAAAATCAAGCTGAATTATTGGGAATGAAAGTCACAATAGAGCAAATTAAAAATCCAGAGGAAAATTTCCATAATAGAATGAATGAGGCAGAAGAAAGAATCTCAGAATTGGAAGATATTTCTTGTGACAATGGGGGAAAAAAATCAAAAATTTGGAAACAGAGCTTGGTCAAGTTAAAAAGAAGTATTCAAGAATTAAAAGACATAATTTAAAAAGTTATGGAAGTTCTGGAAGATGCAGAAGGAGAATCTGGGTTTAAAGGTGTATTTAATGAAATAATAACTACATATTTCCTTAGTATAGAGAAAGAATTGGAAAACAATATGTAGGAGGGTTACAGAACTCCTAACAGGGTTGACCAAAAGTGATCTTCACCGTGACACATGATAATCAAGCTCTCTTCAGCTGACCATAAGGGAAAGATGTTTAAATGTGCACGTGAGAAAAATCAACTGAACTATAGAGGCACCCCAGTTGGACTCACAGCTGACCTCTCAGAGGAAACTCTACAGGCTAGAAGAGAATGTCGTGGCATATTCCAGATTCTAAAAGGGTAAAATTTCAGTCCAGAATAACATACCCAGCAAAGCTTTCCTTTGTCTTTGAAAGTGAAATAAAATTCTTCCACAGTATAGAAAAACTCCAGGAATTGCCTCTTCCAAATGAATAGTACTCTCCTGATAGAACAAAAGAAAAGCACCTACCAAACCAAAGGCAAATGTGGAGAGCATCCGACTGCAACGCCAACAGAATCAAAGAACAACCAATTGTTAAAATGACAGGACGAAATTACCACCTATTCTTATTAACACTCAATGTAAACGGCTTAAACTCATCAATCAAATGCCATAGAAACGATTACAAGCAAATATATGCTAACAAACCAAAAGACCTAGAAGAAATGGATAGATTTCAAGACACAAACAATCCACCAAAATCGAACCATGACACAATTAATCATCTAAATAGACCTATAACATGGACTGAAATTGAGTTGGTACTTAAAGCCCACCCAAACAAGAAAAGCCCTTGACCAGATGGCTTCACTTCTGAATTCTATCAAACATTTAAAGAGGAAAATTCCCTGATTCTCCACAGCTTTTCCAAATAGAAAAGGAGGCAATCCTTCCAAACTCTTTCTATGAAGTCAATATCACATTTTTTAAAATAATAAAATCAAATGACTAAAAGACATGAAAAGATGCTCAGGCTCCCTAGCCACCAGGGAGATAGGAGATTCCACCTATCTTGAGTGAGTTTGGTCTACATTCAGAACTCTACCAACCACACCTGCTGGCATGGATGTGGGGATAAAGGTACCCTCCTTCAATGCTGGTGGGAGTGCAGGCTAGTACAACCACTACGGAAATCTGTATGAGAGTGCTTAGAGAACTCCAAATAAACCTGCCATATGACCCTGCTATCCAGCTCCTAGGAACACATACAAAGCAAAAGAAAACCACACAAGAGAAAGGGATCTGTAATCCTATATTTGCTGCAGCACAATCTACAATAGCAGAGACATGGAAACAATCCAGATGTGTGTCCAAAGAGGAGTGGTTAAAGAAGCTGGTACATCTACTCCATGGAATATTACTCAGCCATTAAAAAGAATGAAATCATACCATTTGCAACTAGATAGTCCAACTAGAGACCACTATGCTCAGTGAAGTAAGTCAATCCCAAAAGGACAAACACCATATGTTCTCTCTCATATCAGATCCTTCATGCAAGTTATAAGATTCAATAACCCTTTCCACACTATTTTTGCTGCAACCCATAGGTTTTGATATTGTGTTTATTTTTATTTCTTCAAAATATTTTATTTTCTCTTACCAAATTCTGTGTGACTCATAGGTCACATAATAGCACCATTTTCTCCAAGAAGCTTTTGTGTTTTTTTTTCATTTATTCATCAAAACAGTGGTTATTCAGTAGCATGTTACCTAACTCCATGGCGCTATACATTTTTTTGTTTTAACTTCATTCCTGTTGATCTTGTTTCATGGCTTCTCATTTAAGGGAATGTATAGTGATGGCATAATAGAGACTATCATAGCCAGATGTGAAGATACAATGCATTATGCATCTGTATTTCCAAATCAAATATGGGCTCCCAATGAAACTGTTGAACATATTTTGACGACAGGATGCTGGACTGTCTGGCATTATCTATATCAGCAATGTCAGGACATACTTAAATAACAGAATGGTAACTTATGACTGCTAATGAAGGACTGTAGAGTTGTAATAATATGGAGGAAATCAGTTGTGGGGGAAGGGGGTAGGTGAAATCCAAGATCCTATAGAATTGTACCATAGGGCCCGGCGCAGTGGCGCAAGTGGTAAAAAGTCCTCGCCCTGCACGCCCGGGATCCCATATGGGCGCCGGTTCTAATCCCGGCAGCCCCACTTCCCTTCCAGCTCCCTGCCTGTGGTCCGGGAAAGCAGTCGAGGATGGCCCAAAGCTTTGGGAACCTGCACCCGTGTGGGAGACCCGGAAGAGGCTCCTGGCTTTGGATCGGCATAGTATCGGCCCGTTGCGCTCACTTGGGGAGTGAATCATGGGACGGAAGATCTTCCTCTCTGTCTCTCCTCTCTGTATATCCGCCTTTCCAATGAAAAAAATAATAAAAATAAATCTTTATTAAAAAAAAAAAAGAATTGTACCATAAAATAGAAAAAAATACTGTGCTACTTCCCAGACAAAATCCAGCAACAACAACAACGATCCACATACTGTTCCAGGATCTTGATATGTACCAACATTTTTTTAAGATTTATTTATTTTTATTGGAAAGTCAGATTTACAGAGAAAAGGAGAGACAGAGAAAAAGATCTTTTGTGCTTTGGTTCGCTCTTCAAGTGGCTGCAAAGGCCAGAGCTGCGCTGATCTGAAGTCAGGAACCAAGAGCTTCTTTTGGGTTTCCCACACAACTCTGGGCCATCCTCTACTGCTTTTCCAGGGAGCTGGGAGGAAAGTGGAGCAGCTGGGATATGAACCACTGGTATATGCAAGGCAAGGACTTAACCACTAGGCTACCCATCCAGAGCCCAGATGTACCAACATTTTTATTTACTTTATTTTTTCCTCTAACTTATTTTCTTATTTGACAGCTAAAAATTGTATGCATTTATTAAGTATAATATGATGTTTTTAAATAGCTATATATTGTGAAATGGCTGAATAAATGTAAAACATATGCTTTGCTTCACATATTTATTCTTCATAGTGAGAACACCTAGAATCTCTCAGAAACTTCAAGAATATAATACATTGTAATTAGCGATATTCATCATGTTGTATATCTCTTGAATTTTGTACTCTTTGACATATCTGGTCTCTCCTCCCATAAGCAGACCTTGTTAACTATAATTCTTTCTGATTCTACAAGCTCACATATTTCTGAAATCATGTGGTGGTTGTGTTTCTGTGACAGGTGTATTTAACATGAATGCCCTTCAGGTTCATTCATGTTGGCACAGATGGCTGAAATTTTTTCTTTCTGAAAGGCTAGATGTTACCATAAATATACCTACTGTTTTATTTCATACATTGTATTTAACCACTGGTGGACACTGACAATAATTCCATTTCTTGGTTATCGTGAACAGTGCTACAGTGAACAGAAAGTGCTGCTATCTCATCAGCATTTGCAATCTGTTGCCCTTGGACATATAGCAACCAAGACATGACAGGTTCACCCTATATTTCTATAATTATTTTAGAGGACTCCATAATATCTGTGCTGATACATGTTCACCAACAGTTCACAAAGATTTTTCTTGTCCATATTCAATCAATTTATATTATCATTTATCTTTTCAATAATAGCAATTATAACAGAAGTGAAGTGACATTCGTTGTGGCATTAATTTACATTTCCCCAACAGTTAATCATATTTTTATTTACCTGTTGGTCACTTCTTGTACATCTTTCAAAGAATATTTGTCTATGTCCTTTGTTCACTTTTTAAATTGGGTTGAGTTTTTTCCTGCAGTTGAATTTCTTCTATGTTTTAAATGTTATTAGATCAATGATTCAAAGTTATTTTCTCCCATTGCATAAGTTATCTCCTTATTCTGTTCTTCTTGACTTCAAGATATATTTACAAAGTTACAGTGAGTATAAGAGTGTAACAGTGGCATAAGAATAGACCAATAGTACAAGAATACAACCCAAATGACTTTTGACAAAGCTGCCAATCACACACAATGGAGAAAGGACACGTACTCAAAAAATAGTGTTGGGCCAACTAGATATCTTTATACAGAAGAAACTCATATCTCACATTATTTAAATGTATACACTTAAGAAGTAAACGTATAAACATATCTCCTGAAACTGCAAAATATTAGAAGAAAAGCTGGAGGAAAAGATGTATAACACTGGTCTAAGTAAAGAATTTCTCCTGGCTACGACCCCAAACAGACAGCGAACAAATGGGATTAAATCAAATTGAATAAACCTAATAAGTATCTGTACATCCACATAAGCAACTTATTAACTTTTTAATCTTTATATAACCCAAGTACATCAATACCATTATTTCAATTATTGCATTTCAGAAAAATAAAACAGAGCAGTTAAGAAGCTTACATAAGATCAAATAATCTTTCAGGCAAGGAATTCTAAATATGTGAAGGACAGCTAAGTTTGGGAGAGTCTGACTGAATTTCAGATGACACTTCTGGCACGGGAAGAGCAATGAGCTGAGCTGTACAGAGAGGCACCCAGCATACCATTGGTCAGTACACAGGAGCTAAAGAACTGTAATAGCAGTAACGAGAGCCATTCAGCAGATCCAGGTTCCTATGCCCCGAAAGTATTTTTCTACCCTTCTCACTATTAAAGTATCTTTAAAAATAAATCTGGTGATAAGATGGAGATGGAGAAATACAGGTCAATTTGAAGATGTCTTTGAAAGAAGCTTTACACGTCTGCCTTTTGAAGAGGCTGGGCCCATATCTATTGGTAAAGAGATTTAATGGCACTAGGCCTGAGAATTACTGCTGTTTACTGAAACACATTAATTTGCAAAGGAGTATTTTGTGAAAGCTGCTCTAAACGGGACTGTCAGGGGAGCAGCCCCTGCAATTATGGCCACTGTCGATAAAGAATACATATTCAAAGGCATCATTGTGAAAATTCAGATGAAGGAGTAGGATTAGTAAAATAATAGCTTTTAATTTCTATTTTCCTCTGCCTGAATGAATGAGGCATATAATTAAGTCAAATGACCTTCACCCACTCACACATATGCTAATCATGCACATGCATGCATGCATTTGCAACACACACACAAAGTTCCATTCTATATCTATATGCACAGTCACTCACGCTAGAAGAAAATACACAAAAAATTTCATTTCTGTGTAAGGAACTATACTTTCTTTCATCCTACTTCACCACTGTTGCATAGTGTTAACTAATTTCTTTATCAAGAGCATATTTGTCGTTACATTGTGATCTGATTTCTGGTCCTGAGTCCCTCACCGCAGAGTTGGAGTAACAAGAAATGGACTGGTGGACATAAGCACTGCAGCTGCACTCCCCTCAAGAATGGAGAATCTCCTACTTACAGTTGCTGTGAATGAGCTGCTCATACCTCATGGCAAGGAAACTGACTTGGCTGACGTAAGTTCTGTGGACTGTATATCTGGTCAGCTGGATGGTCTGCTGTCTCCTGGTCCTAAACAAAAGCATGGACAAACTCATCAGATCCTGGGCCGCCGGGGCCTGCTAGAGGCCAGGAACTTCACCCGGATGGATCTCTGTCTTCAGGGTGCTGTACTTTGAGTGCGTCACTAATGGGGTACCACCCACCCACTCTGAGCAACTTCTGAGTTGTTCCCTGGGCACACCAGTCCCCTTATTCTCCTCCCAGCACTGGACCTTTTCCGGGTGATGAGTTTCTAGCCCTGGTGCAACACTCATTGATCGCACTGGGGGAATGTGCTGAGTTTGTCACTTGCTCCACAGTGACCCTCCTTGCTCCCAAAAAGGTTCAGCTCAGCTTCTAATGCATGGATCTACGTTGTAAAGAAGTTTCTTTCTTAACCTATTAGAGCTAGTTATGCTTTGTGGATATCAGGATCTTCCTTTCCTTTGTTTTCTGACTTTTTTCTGGGGCAATATAAATTTCTGACTTACATGCAAGATCCATGTTAGAGTCATGTTTACTGTTAGGACAATTTTCCTGAAATTTTTGTCGTTAGTATTGCCATGTTATGGGCCATTTTCTTAACACAGGTATTTTTAATTTGCACAATATTTCAATGGTGGCCGATACACTCTAAGAAAAACTGCATAGTATTTTTGTCCTAATTGATCCATGGAGGTTTAGTACCACAAGGCACCACATACCTGATTATGTTGTCAGAATGAGTTAGACTTTAAAATATTTTAAACCAGTGTAATATTTACTTTTTCATCCTCACTACATCTAGAATAATTCTTAGAGCTGATATCACCCCATAGAAAATACATGGGAGCTGGCCCATGGAGATGATAATGTGCTACTGGGCTCCTTGGCAGAGATTCTTTCGGTTGACCAGTTCCAGTGGTCCGATACTTTTAGAGAGACTCAAAACTCAAGAAAGCATGAGAAAGATCATGGGGCCTTCATTTTCTGCCATGTTCCTAGAGTCTCAAAGTCACACGTGATGTTCCCTGTTCTACCTATGAATCACATTGCCTTCTTGATGCAAATACTCTATAAAGAAACCTGGGTATTCAATCTCCGTTTGCTTTGTGCCTGGACCTGATAGGAGATCGTGACTTCACACACCTAGTTGTTAAGGGAAACTAAACTTCCTCCAAACAGAATGTCCTGAAGGCTCTATTTAAGGTAAAGAATATTAGCAACCCTGATTTGGCAGTCCAAAGGTACATCTGCCAACAATCTGATCTACATTCCTTCCCTTGCCTTATTTTTATTTTCAGTTGGTTCTAGGTACAAGAGAGAAAAAAGGTTGTCAATATGTCACTTTCACTTCTCTTTTCCTGAGACTCCCCAAGTGAGACGTGAAGAAAACATGTCTGCATCCTCTGAAGGTGCACCCAGCTTTGCCACTGTGAGACCCTGGGACATAGGAGCAACGCGGTCACAGGGATGAGGAATCGGGCAATGAGAGAAACTCTAGGCTATATCCATGAACCTGAGTCATAAGTTATCATCAGAGCAGTCTTGCTTTGTCTCTGCTCTCAGTACTTTCCCTAGAAATCCTACAGTATCTAAAAGAAGACACAAGGTGAGAGGGAACAGAAGAATGAGAGAGGGATGGATTGTGAGAGAGAATTAGGTAGAAAAAGAGATGACAAGAGAGAGCAAGAAACAATGAGCTATAGGGAACCAGACATCAAAAGAACTAAAGATGGAGAGAGTAAGAACAGGGAAGAGAGAACCACAGGGAGATCAAAAGATTAAACGTACATACACACACTCACACACACACACACAGGGAAGAAAATAGGAAAGGATGGAGAGACAGACCCTTAAAGAGCTCAAAGTAAAAACAGAGCCATGGGAAGAGACAGAGAAAGAGATAGGAATAAAGGGGCTCAGAGGCAGATGTCAACAGGAAGAAAGGCTAAAGAGTTGCAGTGAAACACAGCCATGGAGATTGCCAGCAAGCAGACAAAATAAGCTTTCTGAAATCATTTCGAAGGACCACTGTTATCAAGATTTTCACCCTTTAGGTACTCTGCTTGGCTGGAGTGGAGGCCCGGTCTTCTCCTGGTCTCTCTCCTCCTCCGATGCTTTGCTTCTGCACAACAGAGTTATTTGAGTCCTGGGTGTCATTAAACGCTCTCTTGCCTACATTTACAATGTGCTGGAACATGACATCCCTCAGGAGATTTCATGTGGGAGAGTCCCTGCAGCCAAGAATAGCAGGGGCTGCCAGCCATCCTCCTGCACCCACGGCACAGCGCAGAGTGGGAGCACCTTCACACTTGAACCTCGTGAGTTTGCAACTTCCACTTGAGAGCCTCAACATGCCAACGCCAAACAAATCCACCCCAGCCCAAAAGTATTTTTGTCTCAGCCTGGCTCCTCAGAAAGCAATTGTTTAGCTATGAAACCCGAAGCCTGGTGAAGATTCCACTCATAGCAGGAACTTGCTGACTCGCAGATCCCACACAGAGAACCCAAGAGCTCCTTGGGAGCAGAAGGATTTCTTCATTTTTCTCAGCTTCTCTGGATGTCAGGGGTTCACAATTTGATGGACAACATCATTCAGCATCTTCAGGCTGTGATTTAGTCCAAACATCCACCCAGTATTAGTTTACTTTGCTGGTTTTTCTATCTTCATGCTCTTCCCTTCCTTTCTGTTCCCTTCCCTTCCAGGCAGGTAGTCATCCATACTCACATATAGTGTGTATAGCTCCAGACCACCTTTCATGCTTCGGCTTGTGTTTATCTGGATGTCTCTGAACACACACTGTACTGTATTGCTCTGCGTAGACTGTTACAATCTTGCCTAAGTGATATCTTTTTTTTTTTTTTAAAGCATGACACTCCACATTGAATTGTATCTTATTAAGTAAAGTGCCCAGAAGGGTGCCTGACAGTAGGTATTCGATGAATGCTGTAACGAAAGCAATAAGCTTGTACTTCCATTTTGTCCTTTTTAAAACAACAGATGGCCAGTGAGTGGGGTCACACAGAGAAACTCGAGGCTTCCCACAAGAAACAGGAAGGTGCCAATTTCTCTTCTGGATCCTCCTGGAAATGCCCAGGTTCAAGTGGAAAAACTATCAGAATTGGAGCTGAAATCTGGAAACTGGGCTGAGAGGGCCTGAGTCCATTAGAGAGTCTCCACTTCATCTTTAAAGCAGGAATAACGAAACTTCCCTTGCTCAGCTCTCATGAGGGCCAAATGCATTCATGGTAAGAAAGATTTCAGTAAATAGTAAGAATTTCATCCTCTACATTTATTTTTTTTTTTTTACTATCATTAACACAAAGGCAAATAGAGACTGATTTATTTTGAGCTCCACAAAGAAGATTGATTTCGGAATGGTTCTGATCCCCTCCCTTGAGTCCCTCTCTTCTACCCTCTACTGTCTGCTGGCTATTTGCTTTTTAACTTTCTCTTTTTTTTTCCAAATTATACCCCCAGTCCTTGGCCTGGATCACAGGCATTGCCACCTTCATCAACATCTCAGAGCCCCAACAGACGTGGACAGTATTCAACGTCTGATCTCATCAACATCCCTGTCTCTGAAACTGCTCACGTTTTTGGCCACAGGAACTTCCTTACTTCAAACACACATCCTCACATGAAATCAATGCCCGCTCCCAGAGCAATAACCTCTGCTCCACAGGCCATGAAAGAAGAAGAGTTTCCTGACCCACATTGATGCCAGAGATTTAAAGAGAATCACGCTGCTCCTGGGGTATTGGAGAAGCCGTGAGAGGCTGGCACCCACAGGAAGGGATGCAGGTGAAGTCATTCAATCAGTCTTCACGCTGTGTCAATAATATCCCTTCCAGTCCTTTTTAACTCTTTTAAATCATCAAAGGCCAGCAATGTGGGGATCGGGAGGCCTTCTGACTATCTAGAACATTCCTAAGGTAAACAACATTGCTTTTGTTTTCTCTGAGTGCTTCCCTGTAACATACCCTGAAAACAAAAAGCAGCTTCAGAATTCAGGGTACATTTAAGTCCAAATTTTCAAATCTTTGCTGTTAATCCCTTTTTAATTGGCATGAAATGTATTCCCAATTATTAATGGAAAGTGTACTTTTTGGAGTTTAATTAAATGTTCAAATCACTTTTCTACCATTGAAAGTGCTTTTTCTTTTCCCTAATGAGTTGTTTACTCTGCTGATAACTATAGTGTAGATGAAAGAGGAGATTCAAAAACAGCTCCAAATACTCAGAAAGAAATAGCTTTGCTATTGACAAAAATACTAACCTCACATACAGCAGGGGGTGGTAAGAAAGCCTAAATTTATTGCTGCTGTGTTGAATGTGCAAATGTCACTTCCTTAAAGAGGGAAAATTAGTTTTTAAGCCTGGTTTAGCAGCTAGAATCTCTGACTGTCTGTATAATATTGGATTTTTCAAGGCTTCTATGATGCCCTGGGGTGGGGTGTTTTGCATGCAAATTGCAAATTATATAATGTTGAAGAAGTTATATAAGAAAAAAAAAATGAAGACTGAGTTCTCATCGTTTTTATTCATTCCCTTTTTCAGTTTTTCTGGTCCTGTCACTTCAGCCACTATGTATTGAGCATCTGTTGTTTCTCAGGAAGTTTTACATTTAAAACTCATGACAAGCATTCAAAAGAAGTAGAGCTATCCAATTTTTGTCTATGAATAAACTGAGCTTTGGTTTACACTCAATCATTCATAAGGATGAAGTTTCAAACCCTGCCACACCAGGACTTCTCAGATGTAGGTTCACACTCAGATGGCCAGACCCCACGCAGGCCGTATGCCTCAGTGTGTCTTAGGTGGACCCAGAAGTGCGCATTTCCCACACATTCCTGGATCGTGCCATCACTTCTGGTCAATGGGCTACTCTGTGAAAAAGCATTGCTGTATAGTATTCTCTTTCCCTCCAATTGTTAGGTCTTAAAGGGGATTCCAAGAAGTCATTCCATCCATAACTGGTCTCAGAAAGGTGAAGTATTAGCTCTGCCTATTTTACAGATAAATCATTGCAGAATGATTGGGGACAATGGAGGGAAGGAAAGTCCTGCCCAGAGTCAGCCACTTGGGAAGTGCCAAGCTAATCCTCATTTGTCACTGGGCTGAAGGTTAGCAAATGGGACACTTTAAAAGCAGGGATTCATCCCAGGGGCTAACTATATACTCATCCTCTGGTCCTGGCAGCCGGTCCTCAACTGATTGCAAGTTGCTGGTTACAGACATCAGGATCAAGGGCCATCACTCACATTGGCAGTAGGAGGGGAGAAGGCTTCCTAAATTAAGCCTCAACTTCACCATGGTCTCAGACACTCCAGAAGAGGAATGGAGTTGTCCACTGTCACAATGAGCCCATCAAGTCTGAAGGGAGGCACCACTTAGTTTTATACTTGAATGTGCTTCCAGTAATATCCTATGAACTCATTCTTCAATTAATAAGATTGTTTCCCTTTGCATTTTTTGCACATGCAGAAAGGTGTAAGTAAAAAAGGCTTAGATCTTGTGATACAAACATTACTTCTTTTTATTCCTCTTCTTCCTCCTCCTCCTTCTTCTCCTTTTGTTTAAAGGAAATGTCAAAAGAATATCCTGGGTTTCTCATTCCACCTGCAGGTGTGAAGCAACCATACTTCACAAAGCAGCATTTGCCAAGGCATAAATCAAGGGCAAACCTTGGCAGATACGTAGCCTGCTTCTCTCTGGGGCAGCCCCACTCTGTTCCAGGGGAAGCAGGAGGAGCAGAGCCACTACGTGGCTTGGTGACAAAGCGAGGGATCCCTAACCCGAATTCTCCTGAAACCCACGCTCACTGCCAGTCTCTGCAGTAAAGCCGAAATGTGAGCATTTCCTGCCTTTAGGGGTCCCTGCATTGGGACATTGATCCAGGAAAATACTCCATCCCTCGGCTCAGTTTACAATGTCAGAAAATTCAATAGGAAGGAGCTGAGGCCAGGTGTCCATTCCAATTGTCATTGGCTAGCAGAACTGGATTTGCCTGAACGCCATCTCCACATTTCCATAGAAGATAGAGTGTAGAAAGTCACAGTGGAAGAGGGGAAAAAACATTACCTTTTAGAATTCCACTTACATTATTTAGCTAGGATGACAAGGAAGAAGGGGGCAGTTCAAATCTAGTCACAAAGAAAATACAGGTAATTTTATCTTCACTGTATACTTTTAATAAAGTCCCACTATCTGTTCCAACATGATTACTGAATTACAACTTGCACATTTGAATAAAAGTCCATCACTAAATCCAAGGTTGCTTGGGCTAGAACATGAGCCACATAGAAGCCAGAGAAATGGGGACATTTATTAGAAAACACACAGCTAGGAAGGTCCAAGTACGGCCTAGGCCCCAGGTCACTATTGTTTTAAAAACTACACTCTTTATTGATTGGTTGGTTGATTGGAAAGGCAAAGTTAGAGACAGAAAGAGAGAGAGAGAGAGAGATCTTTCATCTGCTGGTTCAATCCCTAAATGTCCACAATGGTCAGGATCTGGCCAGCCCAAAGCCAGGAGCTGCAAATGGGTCTCCCACACTTGGGTCACCTCTTCTGCTTTCCTAGGCACATTGTCAGGGAGCTGGATCAGAAATGAAGCCTGAGAGACTCAAACTGCACATGGGATGTTGGTACTGCATGAGGCATAAATAGAACCGGGTGTCTCTCCTGACATGGGCCCAGGACACTGAGAGCAACAGCCTGGTATTTCCTGAGACTGGCAGTCAGAAGCCTAAAGGAGAATACAAGGGCTAAAGAAGATATTGTTGTGTAATAAATTATCATTTAGAAGAACCACATGTTGAAGTCTATTTGACTGCTTTCACATTAAATAATTCTCAGCCAGCAACCAAGAATTGGCAACTTCATCCTGGTTTCTCAACACTTGGGTTATCTAATGCTGTTTTCCAAGACGTAGTAACAGGAGCCAAGTAAGAAATGGAGCAGCCAGGACTCAAACTAGGCCCTATGCCACCAGCATTGGATGCCAGTATGACAAGTAGTAACAATCTACAGCATCACAAAGCTGATTAATGTTTTTTTTTTTTAACAAAGATGTATTTATTTATCTGAAAGTCAGCATTACGGAGAGCGAAAAACAGAGATGAGTATCTGCCAATTTACTCTCCAGAGGGCCGGATCTCTCAAGCCTAGGCCAGGCCGAAGCCAGGAGCCAGGATTTTCTTCTGGATCACCCATATGTGTGGTAGGAGCCCAAGTACTTGGGCCATCCTCCACTGCTTCCCCCAAGCCACTATCAGAGCCGGAGCAGCTTGGACTTGCATCCGTGTCCTATAGGATGCCAGTGTCATGGGCTGTGACTTTACCCGGTGTCTTTATAGACAGGTTTGAGTTAGTTCACTTGAAGAGCATCACCATGCTTCCATCAGGGATAGTTATCTTTTTGGCGACAACTGTACAAATAGTGGAAAGGTCATGTGGTTGTAATTCATCACGGATATGATGGGAAATGTAAAGTCTTAGCACAAATACCCATTTCGTGATTTTTCTGCAGGACTCATCTCCATGCAGGACACATATCAAACGGATCCACACTAATTCAACCACTCCATTCAAGCAGTTAGATGCATTTAAAGTAATTACTAAATAGTCAAAGCCCACACTCAGAATTCCTCCACCTCCTCCTAGTTGTTCATTCCTCCTCTTAGTTGTTCATTATGCTCTCCCCAGGCCAGCAGAAAAACATCTCTTTGATACTTTGTCTTCTTTTAAAGAACATATTAGCTTAGGTCAGGACCACCCAATATAACATCCCACTGGGTTAACACGAGGAGGGATGATTACAAACTTGTTCATAGGACCAACATGCCATCATCCTTCCAGGCCATAGCTGGATTTTAGGGAAACTTCTCCATTTGCAGTGCGACCAGTGACCATGGCAGACAAAATGGAGAGTTTTGTACTCACAACCAAATGCTCTTGCCTAAAAGAAAAGCAAGCATGCCTGTCCAGAATTCATTGACCAGAGTAGATCCATGACCCACCTAATAATATGACAATCAGGGCAATCAGGAAGTGCCTAGAAAGGAGATATCTAGAAATACTAGACAATCTCAAAAGACAGATACAAGGTTTATCTTTTCCTTCTGGATTCCTAGATTTATTTAATGACTGAAACACCTATTTAGAAATGTTGATATCAAGAAAGAACACTTCCAAAGACCTTCTTCTACTATTTTGAAACTCAGAGAAAATGGAAATTCATCAACTTTATTTTTTATAACTGTTTTGCATTTATTATTGGCCTAAAAATGTATGATCACTGAAATTAAGGAAAACAAGCCCACATTTGAGACATAAAAGATCATAAAACATTGCAATACTTTTATGATAAAAATGAAGCCATGAATTTCTAATATGTGACACCTAACATTTTTTTTATGGAACAGGAGTTTTCAGGGGACTGTTCCTTTGCCCGTGGGTTGTTTTCTTTTAATCCTAAAGAGAGGGATAATACAATAGGGTTAGAATTCAATGTTGTGAGCTGTACATACATGGTGACCATCTTTCTTTTTTTTTTTTTATTTTTGGTGATATTTACACAATTGCCTAAGATGGGAAAGGTCAGGGATTAGGTGCAGGAAGGTGAGACCAATGTTTCCAAAATTTATTTTGCTTCTTCCTCTATCTGGGAAAGGGGGGAGTTAAAGGGAGAAGCCACGTCTAGCCTCCCAACAGCCTCAGTAACCAGGATGGGGAACCACCACCCGATAGCATCCTAAAGTCCCAGATGTGGAAAATGTTCTGAGGATTCTGCCAAAGTGGTTTTAGTAGTTCTGAAATGCTGTCAGCCTCACCAATCCAAGAATGGACTGCCATATCCTCCGCGGTCAGATCACAGGTCCTGTGATTCTCCCCATGGTTGGGGTTGTGAGTCTAGAGATTCAGTTGGCATGATCCAAAAGAAACCTCATCTGAAGTGATTCCAGACCTGACTCTTGTGTGCTTCTCAGTTCAGGGTCTGACTGTCACCTACTTCAGCCTAAGCACACACTGGTAGTTGCAATTGCTGGGTTGGTTCTGCCTTCAGCCCTACCTTTTATTTAAACCAACAGATGCTGCTGCAGCCCAAACCAGTCCACTACACACTCGGCCCTCATGTACACCAGCAGGAACTGGATCCTAGCTGGAGCAATCCCCAATAATTCCCACTAGACCTGTCCCAACCCTGGCTCGTTTGCTTACCAGTATGTGCAGCAGACTGGTCCAGGCTGTCCCATATCCCATTCAGCTCTCATACACATCAGCAGGTGCTGGAGCCTAGCTCAACCCAACCAACCCCACTCTCCAGCCTACATTCATGCTGGCAAGTACCACTGCCTCTCTAGCCAGGCCCATCCCCAGCCCATATTCTCATGCTTAGCAGTGGGAGTCGGAGCCCATCAGAGAGATTCCCACAGCTTCTCTACTGGGTCCACTCCCAGATCTTGAACTCTCCAGGTGGTTCTGCAGTCTAGGTTGACAGGATTTGCATGTAGACCCAGTACTTGCCAGCTGATGCTGCAGCAAAACCTGACCAGCTTGCACTTATTCTGGCCCATGTCTGCACCAGTGGAAATAGTTGGTTAGCCCAGCTTGATTCTCTCCCTAAACCAGCTTACAACATCAACAGATGTTGTAGCCCAGCCCGGCCTAGTCAGCCCCAGGTGTCCATTCTCACGCTCATTAGCGGGGGCAGCGGCCCAGCAGGGGAGCCACCTGTAGCCCCCCTATTGTGCCCACACCCCCTTTTCATGCCCCAGATCTCATATGGGTTGGTAGGTGCTGCAGCACATTCTGGCATGGCCTCCCTCACCTTAGCACTTGCCAGCGGGTGCTGTAGCCTGGCCTGGCCCAAGCTGCCACCATTTTGAGCTGGTGGGTACTGCAGCCTAGTCTATCCCAGACATGGCAACCATTTCCATTCACCAAGTAAGAAAATTTCCTTGAAGAAACACATTCATAACATTTCTTACACTGTGGTAGTTTTTAATGGTTCTGTTAGTGTGATTCAGACAAACTCCAAGGCAGACAGCAATCAACAGACAACTCACGCAAGCAGCCTTGGCCTAGCGTGATGCCTTTGGGGGAAGTAGTGAGCAGCCTGAGGATGCATCAGGCTTTCCCCAGATCACTGATTGAAACAGGACATTGCAGTTACTCCAGTTATTTTTGTGCCCAAAATATGTCTAAAGAATCCTCATCAGTGACTTCACCTTGATTATTCTTACACTGTAGAAAAGTGTAAACATATATAGGTATCAGACTAACAAGCTCCAACACACTATACAGTGGAACAATCTGAAGTTAAAGGAAAGCAGAGATATTAAAAAGAAGTTGCTCCTCTACTATGAATAGACAGAGCCCAGGCTGTCATCCAAGAAGTCCACTTTCTGTGCCATAAATACACATGAAGATGAGAACAAGCTCTACTGACAAAACCTGAATGACTAGTGCCCTGGTACTAAGCCTGCAGAAGACAGTGCCATACTCAATGTTCCAGATGACACGAGAGCAAGGATACCCTGGCATTTGAGTATTTGAATTCTAAGACTTAGAGACCTCAGATCTAGATTACAGGAAGCAGGGAAAGATAAGTCAGTCAAAAAAAGGAAGATACATGAATGAGAAATATAGGTCAGACTTACATGACCTGCGATAAAAAGCCCTAAGTAGAGGGTACAGAGCTGTGGTATAGTGAGTTAAGCCCCTGCCTGCTGCAGTGCTGGTATCCCATTCAGGCATCAGTTTGAGTCCTAGTTGTTCTACTTCTAATTCAGCTGCATGCTTAAGTGCCTGGAAAAGGAGCAGAGAATAGAGTAGTGCTTGGGCCCTAGTACCCACATGGGAGATGCAGATCCAGATACGCCCCTGACTCCCAGCTCTGGCCATCATGGTCACTGGGGGAAGATATTCTCTCTCTCTCTCCTGTTTCTATGTAATCTGTCTTTCAAAGAAATATTAAAGATAAAAAACCTAGCTTCTCATTCACTCTATGCAGCTAAGGTAAACCAGTTGTGAATAGTCTAGAGCAATCAGTCCAGGAGAGGCAGAGGAAGATCTTGCAGGCAACAATCAGCAGTTTCGGTATATGACCCAACAGTTGGAGCGGGAAAGGCAGTCAACATGTGAGTGCATAAATAATACAGAAAAAATGACAAAAGACCCGGATTGATACTAGGAGAAATGACAGCAGATTAGCCGTAGGAATTAGTATTCAAGTGAAAGTGATACCAGGTCAATGTCCTGAAAACCATGCCTATTATTTTGTTGTTGTTGTTGCCTAATTTGATTTTTCAGGGATTCTTTGTACATTTTTGTACTTTTTGCCTAAAAAATTAAACAACAAAACTGTTTCAGTAGCAAAATGACAGCTTTGAACGCAATAAGGTCTGAGGTTGGAACCCTGTGACTGCACTCTGCTTCCTGGCTCACTCTGTAATACCTGCACGCATATTCAGCCAGCCGCTGGCCTCACTGGAAGGCTAAACCAATGGGACGTGCTATCGTTTGCAGCGCATCCCCAAAACTGATCTCTCTCTCCTATTAGATTGTCTCAAACATTTCACTATAGAAATAAAAAGCTGGGTTGCACAGGATCTAAGGAAAAAGGCAAAAATTCACTGGAGGAAGAACCCCTAAAATCCTTGAGTTTATAGTTGCAGAAAGGTTTTGGTGACAATTAGGATTGTTTTGGTTATGTATACAACTCATCAAAAGCATTATCAACTTAAAGCCTCATTCCTCAGAACAAACACCTGCAAGAACAGACTGATCAGCATACTTCGTTTGCTAAAACCATGTTTGTTATCCCTAGTCAGGAAGTCTTCCCTCTCAGTTCTTTTTTTAGTTCAACTACTTAATGAATAGTAAATAGAGTCCTAGGTCTTCCAAATTGCAAAACTACAGGGATCAGTAATGTTGAAGCCCAAAGAGCAGAGGAAGAGAATTCCACTGCTGAGGACAGTGTCCTAAGGGATTAAATCTGTTGTTCACAATTTTTGTGCTGCTATATATTTTGAACTTTTTGAAGCAGTGGATAAGCAAAGAAAAAGGAGGGAAGTGGTATGAATGCCATGCTGTATATAACTTCCGTGAGGCTCTTCCCACCATTTCTTCATCAAAGAGTCCTTTGCCTTTGGGGTCTATCCAATCTTGCAGGCACCCCAGGAGACGTAAGTTTCATCACGGAATCAGTCAATAATCTGTCCCAAGGTTCAGAACCTCAATCTATATCCAAGGCCCAAGGAACAATTTCCTGTGACTTTCATGACTTCCATTTACTTCTGAGTTAGGAGTTGAAGAACTAAATTCAAGCTTTTGCTACACTTACGTTCTCAGAATAATCTTGTCACATACAAACCCATACTCCAAATGTTTTCTTTAAAAATAATTCTTTCTTAAAGTTACCTTTTGAAACTTGAAAGATTATTTCCTAATTAGTGGTGCCGTTAGAATGATAGCGTAGTGAACATAAGATAGAAAGCAGAACACCTCCAGATGGTTTTCTTTTTTCTCCGGCAAAAAACCATCACCTTCCTGTGTGGCTAGCACATGAGACTCAGCATGAATCCACGACCACACTCCCTGTGTGGCAAGAGATTGGGGAAGAAATTTTAAAATATATCCACAAAAGTAATGGTGATACAGTGTGTTTAAATAGATTCCAGAATTAGTAATGTACTTTCATGTTTCCTTTCATTGCCCTTTCACAACAGTACTATCAGGAGTTGGCTTGCAAGATAAGCAAAATGACTTAGTGGAAAAAGCAATAGCATTAAAATTTGTCCAGCTTTCAATTCCAGCCGTGTTATTATTCCTTAGTGTTGTGATCTTTATCTGAAGACCTAGCATTCCATTGATTGACCTCTAGCTGAGATAATAATATCAATCTCAGACTTGCATTATTTATTCAATAAACATGTACCAAGTGTCTATCATATCACAGGAGTCCATGTAGAGTTGAGGCTATAGGTGAAATTTGAGAAATCAGAAAAGATACATTCATAAAATTAACATAAACAGTAAATGAACTGACCTATATGTAATGCCTATTATATGACAGATGCCCATTAAGCATGATGACACCTTACAACTCTACTTATACATGAATATGCAAAACTCAGACTGGTTGCACGGTTTTTGTGGACAACAACATAATAAAGTGACAAAAAGAAAAAGTAATTCAAACTAGGAATGTCAGCTAGTACTTGTGTAAAAATGAAACATAAACCAGGATTTGGGAAGATTTTCTAAGGATATAACTATTTACAGATTAGTGAGTACAAAATAAACCTTGGGGTAACAAGAGACTATCAGTCAGTGGTCATTCGTGGTCTCTATTCCTGATGGAAAAAGAGGAGCGATTGGGGTAGAAGGTCTGCCCAACAACAGCTGGAGTCAGAGAAGAGCCCAGCCTTGCCAAGTCCCTGCTAATACAGGAAGGAATCAAAGAACAAAGCCTTAAGACTTTCTGTATTGAAAAATGTCTGTTCATTCCCTTTGCCCACTTCTTCACAAGGTTTTTTTGTTTGGTTTTGTTGTTGTTGCTTTTTTTATTTGTTTGTTTACTGTCCCTGGGTTCTGAAGCTCTTTGCAAATCCTGGATATTAGTTCCCCTTTCAGTTGATAGTATGAAAAAATTCTCAGGCCCCCCAGCTGTCTGGAAAATACAAATGAAAACACATTGAAGTTCTACTTAATTTCAGTGATAATGGCCTACATTGAGAAATCTACTAATAACACCTGCTGGCACGGATGTGAGGATAAAGGCAGCCTCCTTCACTGATGGTGGGAGTACAAGCTAGGACAACCACTATGGAAGTCAGTATGGAGACTGCTTAGAGAACTAAAAACAGACCTGTTGTATAACCTGGCTATCCCACTTCTGGAAATACATCCAAAGGAAAAGAAATCTCCAGATGAGAAAGGGATCTGTAATCCTACATTTACAGTCAAATGTCAGGAACCCAGAAAGCAAGCCTTGACACGTCCCTCGTCAGATTTCAGAACTGCTATAGACGAGTGACTGCTATGTTCCTTTCGATCCTTCCTTTTAAATGTGTTTCTTATAATTCTTTTGTTCCTATGTCATGTTGTATGTTGGGGAATTGCACCAGAAAATTCAAAATAAAAAAAGCAAAAGCAAAACAAAACATAAAGCAGATCATAATTTTATCTATACTTTTTGTTCTGAGACTGAGTTCTATAGGTTGTAGTTCCAGGGATCCTTTGCACCCTGGAGTTGAAAAACATGCCACTGAATAACCAATGCATTGATGAAGAAAACACAAAAGCCTCTTGGGTAAAACGTTTCCACCGTGTGATCCATGAGTCACTGATGAATTGGACAACAGAAAAGAAACTAATTGGAAGAAAACAAAAACATCAAAACACATAAAATCTACTTTTCCACATCATTAACCCATGCCCTCTCGTGTGCTAGCAATGTTTATTCTCTCTCAAGGCCATCCAAATCCTCACAGACCACAACCTGCATTAAGTTCACAAACAGAAACTGGGTGCAGAACATTTTGTGAAGGTGTTCTTGAATCAGAGTTCCTAAAGCAAGTAGGTTATGTGTTCCCCAACATACACAACAAAAGAATGATAAGAAGCACATTTGAAAGGAAGGAACAGAAAGAGTGTAGTGGTCCCTGATCTACAGCAGTTCTGGAATCCAGCTAGGTACGTGTTAAGATTTGCATTCTGGGATCCTGACATTTTGTTTGTATCTTCCTGTACCGCCACTTTCAGCCTCACGAGTCTCAGTTCTTGAAGGCTCAAAACCACCTCCATCAGACGACTGTCTAT
Source organism: Ochotona curzoniae (assembly GCF_017591425.1). Taxonomy (NCBI): domain Eukaryota; kingdom Metazoa; phylum Chordata; class Mammalia; order Lagomorpha; family Ochotonidae; genus Ochotona; species Ochotona curzoniae. Next base: position 6,280,066 of record NW_024467118.1, on the reverse strand, counting down.
AGCAGCCCTGAAGAGGAAGTTAAGACTGGAACCAGGAACCTTGGGTTCCTCTCACCACTGAAACTACAGATAAAGAAGGCAGCTCTGGACAGATGACAGTGACTGATCCTATCAAAAGCATGCAGTAACAGTAATGCAAAATTGTCAAGGACAAGTATATCTAGGACTCACAGACTTATCAGTAATTCCTATGTTACAATGTCCTTTGATTAAAAAAATAATGAATGGGAGAATGGTAGAAGAGTGAGTAAGATGCCCCATGGGATGCCCCCACCGAGCACCAGAGTGCCTGGTTTGAATCCTTGCTTCTACCCCTGATTCTGGTTTACTGTCAGAGTGTTTGTTCAAGTCCTGGCATCTGAACTTCTAATCCAGCCCCGCTTCTAATGTGTCCAGGAAAGCAACAGATGTTGGCTCAGCTGGGCCACTGCCACCTCTGTGGCACTTCAAGATGAAATTCCTGATCCTGGGCTGCACAGCCCTGGCTACTTGAGGAAGTGAATCAGAAGATGGAAGATCTCTAAGTCACTCTTTCTCTTCCTCCCTCCTGCCATCATTCACTCTTTCAAATAAAACAAATAAATAATCCTAAGAAATGAATCATGACTATCAACAAAAGGGTAAAGTCACATACAACTTGTGCATTTTATTTTGAGGCTTAACTCCAGAAAATTTCCCTGAGGTTTTTTTTTTTTTTTCCTGTAGAAAATATACTATTTGAATTCTTGCCAATATTTCAGTTAAAAGAGTCAAGTTTCATTCTCTTTGTCCCCATTGTGCCTAGTCCATGCCACCACTGCAACAAGGAATTATGTACTCTGCCTGAGATTAAAATGTGAAGAAAGAATTCCTGCTAAGTATTGAACTACTCTTTGAGAACAAATACTGGAGCATGTCACTCATTCTTTTCTGATACTCCCTATTGTTGTTAGTGCACAGCTTTATGTATATGATGTGTTTAGTAAATATTTCTTATGCAAATTGACATAATGGATGAATGGACTTAAAAAGAGATATTTTATATAATAATTACTTTATTTGGAGAATGAAATTTTAAAGTCACGAATTAAACAATTTCAAAATTTGTGCTTAAAATCTAAGGTCTAGAACCTACACTAAATGTAATTAAAAATAAATTAACACAATTGACAAATAAGTGAAAAACAAGAGAATTGAATTTGTTTTTTAGATTTTCCAGTTGCAACTTGACTGTGATGGACAGATAAATAAACAATTACTGTCAACCTCGATAAGGTATAAATGGAAGCTATATATAGCAATTTGACTGGGATTACATGCGTAAATGGCATTGATTTTTTTGTTTATATTAGAGTAAATCACCATAAGAAAATTGCCTTTCAAGTCAATGGCTCTAATTTAAAGCCTAATTATTTTAATTACTCCCCAGTGCAATCACACTCTATTCTATTCCAATAGCTTAGGAAAGTGCATTGTGGCTATGTCTATGCAAGTTACACTAGCATCCCAAACGAGAGCTTTCAGCTCATCTCATTCTGTTAAGATTAGCTGCCTGCTAACATGCCTGAGAAAGCAGAGGATAAATTCACAAGTGTTCAACTCCGAGGACATGGCTCAACTAAGCAAAATGAATTTGTTTTTCTCTACCTGAAAGGGACCTCGGGAGGGCCAGCCTCACCCAAGAGAGTGGGCCTTGGCCCGGTGTGGCCCTTCTTTTCGTGGCTTTCCAACAAACAGACACACATCTCACAGACTGAATCATGAATATTGCTCCAAGAAACACATTAGGAAAATGAATGGAAGGGAGGCAGGCAGTAAGGGAAGGAGGAGAGGGAGAGAAAAAAGAGGAATGGGAAGGGAGGTAGGTATAGAGATGGTTAGAAAGAGAGAAAGAGAAGAAAGGAAGGTAGGAAAGGAATAAAGGAGGGGAAGGGAAAGAAAAGGAAGAGAGATGACGAGGAAGGAGAGACAGAAAGACAAAAGTAATGACACCAGCCTCTGACAACTAAATGCCACAAACACACAACCCAACCTAGGTGAGTGGAGCAAGCAGACCTCTCTTATGTGACAGCCTTAGCCACAATAGCCAGTTCCCATGTTCTGCTCTCTTCTGTCACTTGACAGAACTGGAAAGATGCATGAGCCAAGGAGCTTAAAAAGAATCCAAACTTTATTCCAAAACCACCATATGCTAGGCTTGAAACCAAACTCTGCAGCATATGTGCCTGAGAGCAACTGAATTCAAACAGTTACACGGAAGCATCATGCCCAGAAAGGCTTCACGCATCTGTCTTCAAGAACGTGTAAGCTCTGCAAATTCACTCAGTTTCCCTTGGTCTTCCTTGGGGCACTCGTCAGTTCATGGATCCCAGGGCTAGGATGCTTTAAACTGTGAATCCCTCACAAATGAATGCAACATGCTCACTCCACCAATAATACACAGATACATTAGAGAAAACAGAGCAGAGTCCGAGAGCTGAAATTAAGGGCTTTCAAAGACCATCAAACACCTTCACCTTTTTGGTGAGGATTTTAAGATCCAGGGAAGCAAACTCATGAGCAGCACTTGATTTCTTGCCTCTGATTCAGCATTTGGGGGAATTTTCCCCCTTTCATTGTTGCACATTCTATAGAAGTCTTTCTAGAACATTACATGTCTCCTATTTTCTTTTAATCCCTCCATCCCTTATAAGGCATGAAAGATTTAGTTAATACCAGTTATGTTCAGTCTGCTTTAAAATTAAACAAAACTACAAGTAGTCTGTTTGCTTTTTGATAAATATCATCAAAAAGGAGTCCCCAACAATTGCTCATTTTTTATTACTGATTTTTTTAAAAGATTTGTGCATTGTTGTTGGAAAGGCAGATTTACACAAAGAAGGAGAGACAGAAAGAGCTTCCATCTGTTGGTTCACTCCCAAATGGCTGCAATGGCTGGAGCTGAGCTGATCCCAAACCTGGACCCAGGAGCTTCTTCTGGGCCTCCTGCACTGGTGCAGAGTTTCAATGTTTTGGGCCATCCCTGCTTTCCCAGGCCACAATCAGGGAGCTGAATGGGAAGCAGAGCAGCAAGGACACTAAACTGGCACCCATATGGGATTCCAGTATGTGCAAGGCAAGGGTTTAGCCAATCAAGCCATCATGTTGGACCCTAAGCATGCTTTCCCAGAACTAGTAGGAAACTCCCTGTCCTATCTCCTCTAGGGTGCCATATAGGGTAACTGATGCCTGCTTCTACTTCTTGAGCAAGCACTGCTAGGCTGAGCTGACTGCTCTCTCCCTACCTGAGGGCTTATGGCTTGTTCTGACTCGCTCTCTCTCTCTCGCACTGTCTCTCTCTCTACCTGTGTTTCACTTTCATATGCTCTGTACTCTGTATCCACAGTTTGCTAGTATAATTATTTTAAGTCATACTGGAACAGAAGGTTGGTCTTAAACTTTGACCTAAGTTCATCTGATGCATGTGTATGTGTAAGGGGGGCATGTATGGGAGTGGGGCAAGTTGGGGGGCTCTTGACAGGTAAACTTTTTCAGATATACCGATATATAGAACTTATGATGATGTTGATAGAAATACAATTGACAATAATAGCAGGCCCTTTCTTTCATCCTCCTCCTCTCTTCCTCCATTGCTCCTCCTTTAAGGTAAAATAGAAATAAATAACTGTCAATGTCAAAAAGAGCCATTTAATTATTCACTCAAACTTCCATTAATAAATGCCTTGAATGAAAATGAAACAATTACACTTTAACTTTTAAGCCTCATTTTCCTTGTCACATAATTATAACAGCAACATCTATAGTATCCAAAGTAAGAATTTAATCTCAAAAACTCAGTTTTATTTGTAATTAGATACCTTCATTTTTATTTTTTGATGATTTTTACATAGTTGATTATGGTGATAAGGGTAAAGGGCTACAGGAACGTGGATGAGATCATCATTTTCACATTATTTTTTTTCCTTCTTGTATCTAGAGGAAGGGGGAGACAAAGAGAGAAGCCACTGTATCCTGGGTCCAGCTACCTGACACCACCCCAGGTATCTTCTATAATATTTGCTTTTGGAAATAACTATAATAGCATCTTAATTGTTCACTTGCTAACCTCTCACTTTTTTATTTTGCATCAGCTTCAACAGCAACATTCTTTACCAAGAATGATATTTTCCAGGAATATAAGCCTTATAGTTGGCAGGAGTCACCATTTGCAGCAAGTTGGAGTAGCATATGCAGATGGCTTGTTCTTATGATAAGCTACATTTAGGGCCACTTTGTATAAAGAGATTTTATGCATGCATAATAGAAACTGAACTGTAATTTCTTAGAAAGGGATCCAGAATATCCCATAAGAACAGAAACCCTATGATAACTAAGTTCATTGAATGCCTGTTAGATCCCAGAGATATGCTTGAGACTTGATAGTCATTATCATAGATAGTGTCATATGAACCTTGGTGCTAACTGTCACTGTACCTGGTTTTTAGAAAAGGTTTTAGAAAACAATGAGGTTCAATTTTTACATAGGTAGATATCAGTAGATACCAAGAGCTTAAACCCTAATATCTATCTGCAAAGCCACACAAACATCTTCCTTGCAACAAGAATCCCAAGACATCAAAAGTCTAGCCTCTTAAGGGAAGTCTTTACCGTGTGAAAGCCATAAAAATGCTCAGAGACCTCCTGTAAGACAGTGTCGATGCTGCTTATAATCCACGTGTCACCATTATCTGAGTACTCGCTCTTCTCCTGCTGTTGAGCTCATGAGCAGTTCTTCTTCCAACCCGTGAAATCCCAAAGGATCACCAAGGCAAGCAGGACCAACCTTGCCAAAAAGGTGACATTGGAGCAAAGCCTTGAGAGGTGGGATAAGCAGTCAGACAGGTGTTTTCTGGCAGAGGAAGCGACTCCTACAAAGGTACTGAGGTGTGAGCTAGAAAATAGCATGGCTAGCTAAAGCACACTTTACATAGTGATGATGTGTACATGAAAAACAGAAGGAATCCATCACAAGTTTACTTTTGTAGAAGAAAGTCTTGCAGTCCAACCCACAAGGTGAGTTAAAATGAGCTGTAGAATTCATTTCCTGATATAATATAAAAGCTCTTTCCTGCATTGTACCTCCTCCTGAACCTTTCTCTAGCTTTTTCCACCTCTACACTACAACAAAGCTCACTTTCAAACACAAGAGAAAGGAGTAAAAGTTGTTTACCCATCAATATTTGCTAGTTTTAAAAACTGATGGTAGTTGGGCATTTGGCCAAGCAGTGCATATTCTGGGTAAGATGCCTGCAAGCCACTTCAGAATACCTGGGTTTGATGCCCACTGCGACTCCTGCTTCCCACTTGTTCTAACACAGCCCCTGGAAGGCATCTGTGTGGGCTCACACGTGGTTTTATGACACCCTCATGAGAGATGGCTTGAGATCCCAGCTCTGGGCTTCTGCTCAACATAGGCATTACAGGTCCATGTGCAGAGAACCAGTGAAGGACACTACATCTCCCTTTTCCTTTCTCTCTCTCCCTCTTGTTTTCTCATAAATAAATAATTTTTTTAAAGTCCAATAGTACATGTTCTATTTCTCAGCCAATGTAGCATATAAAATTGCTTTTCCTTTCTTAATATAGAAGCATGCTTGAACTAAGAAGGTTTGCCTTTATTTTCTGTGAGGGACCCCATTGAAGCACATCATCCATGTGCTGTGCCACCTTCCTCAATGGCAGAATATCACGAGTGGGGAATGGGATTGCTGTTTATTACAGACCACTCTTAGGCACTGGATGTAATAACTGAGTATTAACTGAACGCACTCTACGTCAAGTCCAGGGTTGACTGCTTCACAGGGATCTTCACATTTCATCTTCGTAACAACCCTCAGGAAGGATCTAAAATTATTACACTCCATTTTAAAGAAGAGACAGAGGCACAAAATGGTTAAATAACCCAGAGAAGAAAACTGGAGAAGAAAACTGCAGTAGAACCAAGGAATGTCCCTCAAGTGTGCCAGCCCTTGTAGCTGCACTCCATAGCTCCTCCTGTGATTTATTTGAAAGGTTACAATGTTGTGAATGATTATGTGGAAGCAGAGCTGTGGCAATAGATTTCCCAGACCTCATCCATTCTACACAAGTTTGAAGATCGTTATCACAAATATGTTTACTACAGCTTCAGTTCAATTGTGTTATGAGTACAAAATTATCAGCTAGGGAGAGCCATGAGTAAACTGAGCTTCCGCAGGCCAGAACAGGGTGCAGCTCACACTTGCTTGGTGTGAAGAGGCTGCATGATGAGAACCTGCATGGTTGTACAAACTTTGAGATTTCATGCATCACAGGAAAGAAAGACCTTCTGCCTCATGAAGTGATACCAGGAAGAATACTATGGGTAATTCAACCAAACACAGAGCAAAAGAGGCATTTCAGGTAAAAGCCTTGGTTCTATTTGTCTTCTACCAAATGTCCAACCATCACACTCTTGCACCTTCATGGTATTGTCTTAAGATATTCAGAGCATGAGAAACTTTTTGGGGGTTACAGAGCTGGTTAGTAGTTCATCAAGCGCTCTAAACAGCTTTTTATTTTTTTATCCAGTGCTCCAGTGTTCCAATGCTTCACCTCCCCAGACTGAATTCAAACCACATCCCTAAGACATTTCACTGGATAATTGCTTGAAATAATTCAATCAAGCATGGTTCACATGGTGGGTTAGCAAACGTATGGAATATATGAATGATGCTTTGGTGAAGAGCAGCACCGACCAGTTGCTTGGTGCACAGCACTGGTGAAACATTGTGTTAAGAGTTCTTGGGAACAAACAGCAGAGTCTGGCTCTGGAAACGTACAGCAGCAAATGAATTTATTCGGAGGCTATTGAGAAAATGACAGAATTCCCGGAAGACCAGAAAACAGAAGCGTAAAACTGTATATGAGTGAACAATGGTGGATTTCATCCCTGCCTTTGGACTTGTGGTTACTAAGTGCCCTGCTGCCATTGAAGCCACATGGGTGAGGAGGGTGCTTAGAGAGCAGTGAGAGCAGCATATCAAATTCAAACTGATCATGAACTTCATCTCCTTTGGCTCAAAAGTGTGACCAGAAATGCAGCTTACATGGGTATAAACCATTTCTACCATGGCCATAGGTTTCTGTTTGTGTTACCAGAAGTGCTGAGTTCCAGGAACATCTCAGTCCTTAACCAAGAGTTTTAGAAATCATTTAGTAGTTCACATTTTGCACCTGCAGTTGGAGATAGTAACCCCCGATCTGTCCCCACAAAGGGCTGCTATGCAAAGCAAATGGCGATGGATATACAAATGGTCTCCAACAGCCTTACATGCCACAAAACACTAAGCCCTAATGTTTAGTCACTATCAGAAGGAGATATAGCACACACAAAAATAGTCTCTGTAAACATATGAGATGAGGGTCAAACACTGGCCTTACTTCTGAGCACTTTATTGGCTTTGGAACATCCTGACTGACTCCTTTTAAGTTGAGGATAAGGATGTGTATCTTATAAAATTAGTGTAAAAAAAAAAAATCAAGGCAATGCCATCTGCAATGCAGACTGTCTGAAAGGGAAAAAAAGTAGATAGGAATAACCAATCAACATTAGCACACTTCTCTCCCTTTGGCTCACCAATCCGTACTAACCTTCTCGCCATTGCGATTAATCATGGATGATTTCAAAACACCTCTTGAATTATTGTTTGGAACTGCTAATCAAAATTTTATTTACATTTTGTCCCTGTTACTGTTGTTGATATGCCATCTCTAGTGGTCTTTTTGATTGAGCTCACTTGAGCTCCAGCCAAGAGCTTGCCACCATTTAAGAATCTCTGTCTTCAGTGTGTCAGCCCCAGAGATGAAGTGGTTCCTGGGGATTCTGAGCACTTGTCCAAGTGTGAAGCATTTGACCTTGTCAGAAGCCCCTGGGCTTTTGTGGCTCTTCTACTTGTCTTTACAAGCAGCGCAAAAGTACAGCCCAGACCCTGTGAATTATTAATCTCCTCATGACATCAAATACCCACCAGATAAAAAGAAGTGGGCCCCACAGTGAGGATCCAAGGTTCAGTTATGTCCTTTGGACCACAATCAGGATTTCCCCTCTACATTAAGGGACAATGTCACTCATTCTCCACTCCCTCCTACACAAAACTCTCTAGGGCACTAAGCGAAAACACTTCTGCTCTCCTTGGGCACTGGTGCGTGACAGGTGGCATTAGAAGTCCCTCAGTCTTCAGCTGATGATGCCACCCCAACTTCAGATAAGTTTCTGTTTTGCATTCATGGGAACTGGAACATAAAAAAGGATTCAAGGTCTTTCTGTTTCCCCATTATGGACCAAGCCACCAAATCTGGCAAGATCAAATCCCCCTGGAGCACAGTCACTGACGTGGAAAACACCAGCAGTGAAATGCCCCAGAGAAAACACATCCGTCATAGTCCACATTACGTGGCAAGGCTTAGAAAGAACGTTTTTGGTAAGAATAACCTCTGAAGCAATGGATTTATTTTAAGACAGAGAAAATAGCACGATAGAATGAACAAGATATTTGAGCTCTAGAGTATGAATATTTCTTTCACAAGCACTTCTTGAGCACAGAAACACTAGAATATACACACATACCCACCAATGGAAAGCAATCTACCATTCAGGCAAAGCCTAGCACCCATCAGGCACTTTGCCAGGTGGTTTATTCATCACATAAAATTCCCCCCCACACACAACAACTGAAGGAAAGACATGTGCATGCCCCTTTGACTTGAGGAAATTGGTGTTTATTAAGATACATATTGACTAAGTCATCAGAAGAGAAATCCAAGGCCAGGTTTCTCAAGATTCAAAACACTGAAGGAACATGTCATTTAGCAGAATTGCCCAATCAGTAAAAACAATGCCAGAGTAATGCACATTTATCAAGATAAAATTAAATCTGTGATAACCAGAGTGCTGTACAACCCACAGGCGGGGAGGTTACAGGATGACCAATTGTTTCAAGATTGTCAGGGCCTGGAGTATTTTTCTGGATGCTACTTTTTAATTCTAAAATCAGAGCAGTTTGGGACAATCCAGGACAGTTGTCTCGGAAGTTAATGGGGGTCATATCCTGAAAGACAGGAGAAAGGCCCACTTCTGGCCTTTGTCCTACGAAGAACAAAATGGCTCAACTGGAGAGGTGGTTGTTCCAGAAAATGAGAGGACAGTTAGAGAGAGATACTCTGACTGCTGCTCAAATAGTGAGCAAGATTGATGGCTTTGAGACTTGGAATGAGGAAAGAAGAATTATGTTAAGGACTTAAAGGGAGAATATGAAATAAATGTTACCTTTCCTTTGAGTTGTTAAGATCGTGATTCTAAGATTTGATTTTTCAAATAAATTATAATCGGTACAGAAGTCCATGTTAAACTTTGATGAAGCAGATTACAATACATTGGCATAATATTTAGTATCCACCTGTATGGATTTAATTGTGCCCTCTCCCCACCCAAGCAAAAGCACATGCTAAGTCCTGTCTCTCAGTACTTCAGAATGTGACCTATGAAAGTTGTGTTGTTACTGACTTAGTTCAGATGAAGTCAAGCCAGCAGAGGGAGGCTCCCTGATCCAGGATGACTGGTTTCTTTACAGGGAGACACTCATGCAGCACCACAGGCACAAACTGCAGTGCTGTAACTGCAAGCCAAGAAATGCCAAAGTTCTCTAGAAAACCACGAGACTCTAGGAAGAGGAATGATTCTTCCAGGAGTTTGGAAGAATGTGGCCTTTCCAACATCTTGATATAGAATATTGGGCCTCCAGAGCTATGAGGTAACAAATTTCTATTGTCTTCATAGCCTATTTTACGATGTTTTAGGGAGAGCCCTGGCAAACTGCTCTGCTAGACAATCTATTATCTAACTAGCTTTGTCTGAAAACAGGACAGAGACAGGGTGTGACATAAATATTCTCCCAAGAAACATGTGAGAAGCAGGCGCCAGCCAAGCACGCTGGGGACCCTTCTGAATCATCACAACCTAGAAACAGGTTGGGGTGAGGGGTGGGTGGATGATAAGCTGCCCGAGTCAGAGGCCGATGCAGCAGGGACGCGGCTAGCAATGGCAGACCCCAGGCCCTAATGCCTGTCCCTTTGACACCACAAGCCCTCTCGGCGTTCCTCCCTTGCATTTCCTAAAAGGTGTGGCATAAGGCAAGATAAAACTGAAAACTGGCAGAGCACAGAGCAGTTTACAAACACGAGAAAACACAACCTTGAGGGTTCTGGGGCAGGGTGGGAGGAAAACAGGCAGAAGGCAGGCTGCCCGCCCCAGGGCTGTGCGTCACCACACCGTGCATGCCCTTGGCACCAGGACGTCCCCTTGTGCTCTGCCGCGCCGGGCTGTGGATGAAGCCAGTGCAGAGGTTACTGAGAATGAGGAAATCTTCCAAAGCCTCCAGGGCCTTACAGGGAAGACACTTTCTAAAGTTAATTGCTTTCTGGATGAACATCTGATTAGAAATATCATTTGTAAGCTCCACCTGCTGCGGATGTCTTCTGTTTCTAAAATGAATGTTCAGAGAATGTTAAAATCCTGATATATATCTTCATCTCCAGTGAAAAAAAACAGAACGACGACTATTTTGGGCCTCAGGAAGGTGGGATCTAGTCACAGAATCCATCATTGCCCTTACGCAATCTAGGAGAACTGGGAACAGATCGGATGAGAAAACGCCAAAGGAAAATGTGCTGCCTGCAGAACTAGCCCGAGTCATTGCACCAAGTGAGAGGTTATGTTGAAATCAGGAATCATAGTTAGAATTTGAACCAAGGAGCCGGCCCTTCACTCGGGCAGTGAGTCTGTCGTCTTTAGAAATGAACCACCTATGATTCTGTCTCTCGTTAAAGAACCTTGTACACACTGCAACATTCATGATCTGGTAGAGAAGTCCAGGAAGCTGTGGCCAGGAGAACAGGCTCCAGTCTCTACCATGTGACTTCGGTCAATCCCATTCCTCTCTGTCTCAGTTTCCTCACCTACAAAATGAAAGTTTTATTCTGCTGGAATTGCCACCCTCACTCCATGCCTCATCTGTCAATTCCTTTCTACTGTTCTGAGGAAGACATTAATGGGGAGTGGGCAGCAATGCGGAATGGGCTGGGACAGGACACATAGGCCCACTCAGAGAAGTGCAGAACTCCAGGTGAGCTAAATGGGGAAGTGAGCCTGTGGTTGAAGTTTTGCTGTTTCTTCGTTTTTTAAACCTCATTCATTCAGGCATTCCTTTCACCAAACACCCACTACGTCTTTTAACGAAACTCTAAATCTCAAGCTAGGAGAACAAAATATCCCTGGAAACTGGAAACCATGGTCCTAGGAAAGAGGGAACAGTAAGACGTTAATAATCACTGAATGTGATACACAAACAGACATTTAGGGTATGATGGAAACAGAGCTTAACAGACATCATCACATTCAATTAAGTCATGAAAATTGTCTCAAAAAGAATGAAGCTGGAGAAGAGTATGGAAAGAACATTCTAGAAATAAGGATCCAAGAGCATTGCAGATGTTTAAGTAACAAAACTGCCTTCAATTCAAAGTTCTAATGTTTGTGTCCCAAGCTTGGAACAAAGAGATACGGGAAGTTGAGTCTGAGGACCTTTAAAGGAACATGATTTATCAACCATGACCTGCAAGCTGAGATGAGAGGGCTCGAAGGCCTCTGCCAGTACTAACATACCCCTTGGGAGTCCATGATTTCCATGTCTCAGTGAATGAGGGGCATCACGTGGAAGAGTGATGAGATCCATGTGTGAAGCTCCAAAAAACCTGAACCAAAAGGTAGGAACTACAGAGAAGTATAAATGTTTGGTAATGAATGATGTTTTTAGGAAAGGAAGCAGGCATTTATTTAACTTGGCAGTTAGACACTGGTTAGAATGCTCGTGTCCCATTTCCCAGTTGGTGGGTTTGTCCCCAGCTTTAGCTCCAGATTCTGACTTCCTTCTAATCAATCCCCTGGACATGAGGATCACGGCTCGAGTCCTTGGGTTTCTGTTGTCCACACAAGAGGTCTCCATTGAGTACCAGGTCCTGGCTTCAGCCTCTTCACAACTGCAGGCATTTGGGGGGCAAGCCAGAAAATGGGAACTCCATCAAGCTCCCACTCTCTTCCAATCCTTCTAAAGTTAATTAATTAATAACCAACAATTCTAAATGGAAGAAGATGCCCGAGGCCACAGTAAGTGCCCCACTATTAATTTCTTTACTATTTCCTCAAAAATGTAGAACAGTTTGACAACGTAAGCTTTAAAGTCACTTTCAGGCCAGTGAGGGAGGCTTAATTTGCGTTCACATTCCTCCTGATAGACACCGGTTGAATCATCTATGAAAAAGCATGTGAGAACAAACGGATGGTATTTTTAAGAGCTGTCACCGACAAAGCTTCTAAATACTTTCTTTGTTCTTTGATTACTCCACCATGGGCCAAATCTTTTTGAAATTTTCTATCCATTAAATACATTTTGTTTAAACAAGAATGCTAAATTTTATTTGAGTTGTGCAAATCAAACAATATTTTTTATTTCACTAAGTATTTTTGAATATGGAAAACAGCTTCCATTCTACCAATGAGAAAGTCAAGATTAGAGACATAAAAAAAAAAAAAAAAGAACCACCTCCAGTATGTGCTCCAAAAATGACTCTGTAGCTCTGGGGCCTAGAATGACACAAAAGAGTAAAGTTGAACCCTTGCAACTTTCTGAAAACATGCTCTGAGAAAGGGAAGCAAGGGTGAACACCTAACTCAGCGGGAAGGCAGACTTCAAGCAGGAGCACGTCCAGACAGCATGGGCTGTGTGCATGTGCAGCTCTGGCTCTGAACTGGGGGTTGTTACTCAGATTTTGGTTAAAGCACAAACGTTTTGCCACGCACACATTTGTATACATCTTTGCATACTGGGCCAGTGATCCTTAACCTGAATGTGCTGTTGCAAAGACTAAATGAAATATTCTAAGTAAAGCAACTAACTATGCCTGACTTGCAGTGGGTTTACAAATAGACCATAAATAATTATAAGAATGACAGCAATGCTTTAATTCAAAGGTTTGGATACCAAGGAGCAGTTTAATTTGTTTACTGTGCAGCAAGATATGAGTCTTTATTGCTCTAATGACAGTTAGATGACTTTAGATGCTGCCTAGGGATAGTGTGCTGTTGTCATTGTGGATAATAAAAGCAGAAGTGAGAGGAGAATTAATGAGGAAGCCAGACAAATCCAAAATGCTGGGCCATCATCCGTCTGGACTGCCTCAGTGCAGAAGGAAGAGATGACGTAAGTGTTTATTTCTGACTCTCCCTCTCTGACAGTGCTGAGTGTTTTCAGTCTGGCTTCTGCTCTAGCAACTCTCCAACACACCTGGACTGCAAACCGCATCCTTCTTAAACCCATGTTGTGTTGTTTTGTTGTTATTATTGGTTTGGATCCCTAAAGCAACTGCATGCTGAATTACGTTCTTGGGGTATGGCTTGGAAAATAATAGCAATATGCTTCCCAAGAACAGGTAATAAGAGCAGACAGAGCATCCTGTGAAGAGTTAAACTGGAAAAATCAGCGCCGTTACAATGCAATAGCAAAGTCACTTCTAGAGATAGTGGGCCCTGAGCCAGAACAGTACTCAGGCAATATTCAGAGGGAGAGATCAGTGCATTTAGAGAAAAAAAGATTTTGTTTAGAAGGAAGCTGAGCTGACCAGGACAGAAACACAGAGACAACCACAAAGAGTCAGTGTGATCCAGGCCCTGGCCAAGGCCACGAACCCCATGATGCACAGGGATGTGCAGTGACTGCTAACCATCTTGGGAACAAATTTCTAAACTGCTTGACCGATCCCAGAAACCCACATGAGGGGCCTAAACACATCTCACTCCCAACCCCTCCACCCCGCTCGGTTCCACTCTGACCCCGGCCATCTTGCTGCTTTTACAATGATTAATGTTTTTGGTCCAGGTCTCTTTTTCCCCACGTTTTAGATGGCACCCTTTCTTATCTCATTGTTCACTTTAAAATCAGCCTTCCCAGAACAACAGAGCATCAGGCTCAGGGGACAGGTTTGCAACCTGGGAAGCAATGGGCTGTTTCTTCCAAGACCTGTGAAGAAAAGGAGGCAATGCATACCACCCCTGTGAGGGCTACTTTCAAAAGCTGCGAGAGAGGAAGGCTGTGCCGCATAAAACTGCTGAGGCTTTTGGCCTCCGAGAAAGCCATGCTGCAGCAACCAGTCCTCAGCCAGGAAGAACACACCTAAGAGAAGCTGACGCACTCGGGGAGGGTTACACGGTCATGCATTCGGCTTATCAAGGCAAGCGAATACTGTGTATCACACCCATTACCTTTGTCTTTTAAATGCACTTAGTGAAAATTTTGAATAGGTTTTGCCCTAACCCTCATTTTCTGTGATCTTGATCTCACCAATGGAGGTTTATGAAATTGTTGATCTTAGAGGAAGGAGAGCAGTGACTGTTTCATTTCCATTTGGTAAAAACATCCCAAACGGAAAAATGGGGTTACCACATGGTTCTAAGCTGTCACTTCACTTCCAAATCCCGGAAAATTTCTTTTTCCGATTTCATTGTCGCTGAGCAAGGTTCTGCTTACAACCTGACCTTTCATGTAAGGCTGCTAGGGAAAGAGAGAATTAGACTTGAGGGCAATGAAAGCTGTGCCTGTGCTGTGTGTGTGTGTGTGTGTGTGTGTGTGTGTGTGTGTGTGTGTGTTTGGTACTGCAGCAAGAAACTGCCCTGAGGACTCTAATGGGGCTGGTAAACAGACACTGTGGGAAGAACAAAACGAGAGAAGGAGTAAGGACTTTCATTTTTCAGCTTCCTCCTCAGCATCTGGTTCCAAAATAGGAGAAATGTTCACAGAGAGGGGGACCACAGTCTTAGAATTTCTGTTTGCTGGACTCCTTGAAACATGGGAAAGGAAGGACAAACCTTGCTCTCTCTGCTGCCACTGAAGGAACACTCTGTGGGAGAAGAATGGTCCAGAGAGCCTCAATCTTAGAAGCCAAAATCCAGGGCACCTGTGGTCCAACTTGGTGTGGAGGAAGAGGACAAATCAACCTGCTGTGAGAGACCAGCAAAGTCTCAACAATGAACTGCATACATAGAACAGTTCCCTGGCTGAAACTTGAATCAATTCTAACAATTTGAAAATCAGAAACAACTGGTGATGGAAGCCGGCTGAGACTGTAGAGATGACCACAGATTATCTGATGTCTCATATAGACTTCTCTGCCTTCACTCGCAGGCAAAAAACCCAAGACCTGAGTTTGCACAATGCAAGGCCAACACCACGATGATGAATGCCATGGCAAGATCATTTTGCCTCCTGCCGGCAAGACTCTACAAATAATTCCCAACCCCCCTGTGGCCACTTCTTTGAAACCTGAACCAACTAGATGCCAGGACAAACAAGTCTTTGAGATTACACAAATTGCACAAATAAATATAGTTTTTAGGAATGTCCTTCAAAATTAAGTCCATGTTGGTTCTGTAAGTGGCTTTGTTGGGGGTAATAATGCTTAACGGAAAAACAAAAATGAAAGTCATAAAGTAGGTATCACATGCCTCACTTGACAATGGATGAGATAACATTCAGAAATTGTAAAACACTTATAACCACAAAGCCAAAAGGAGACAGGTCTGACACTCAACCTGAATCCTCAAGTATAAAGCTGTTTGGACAAGATCAAGTCATCCTACAGGCATGGTGCTACTTAAATATTATATGAGAGTATCATCCATGTGCTATTTTAAAAATGACCACCTACCATGCAAAGGAACCTATGTCAGGCTCCTGAGACCAACATTCAGGGTGAGGATCCCAATTGTTCCGAGACAGAGTGAAGAACTTGCCCAGGCTTTCTTGAGACTTCTTGCAACGTGAAGGAAATTGGGGGGGCATGTGGAAAGCTGCACTAGAAAGACCAGAAAGCAGAAGGAGCAATGAAATAAAAGGTGAGGTGCTTTGAAACAGGTTGTGGGTAAGGCCAAAGAGTCACAAGCTGCTTATTGCACTTCAAGAATAAGGGTAAGTTTTCAAGTGGAAGAATAGGAGAAAATGATTTACAGCTTCAGAAATGAAGGCAGAACAGTGAGAAAACAGGAGCTAACCACCAAAACCAAGCAACTTGGAAATTCTACCACCTTAGTTGATTCACCTCTGCTAATATTCTCGTTACTTCCACCACCTCAGAAAGCTTACTTCAAAGGAGAGCTTAAGGGCTCATCCTGAACAGCACAAAGACCAGGAGCTGAACGGACTCCAGCTGCTTATGGAAGAAAAGCAGTGAGCAGAGGCGGTCTGAAGCTGATCCGGAAGACACAGGATCTCTGGAGCCGGCAATAAGCATATGGTAGGAGCATGGGAAGTAGATATGACTGGAGAAGGAGCCCTGGAGTGTTCAGTAGAAGTGTCCATAAGCTCCCAAATACTAAAAGGAACTCTTGCAAGTATACTTTCTAGTGCTGACACAGAGCTCAAAGGAGATGAAGTGTGCAGGATGGCTACCCAAGTGTTCTGATGAAAGGCTGGGGCCTTGGGATTCCTGCCACTAAACTCCCTACCTCCAAGTGCCCATGCTTTGTTTTTGAAATGCTGTCTTCCAAAGGACTTTCATTTGTGCTTCTAGACCCGGTGTACTGCTCCAGCCCAGCCTCACGGGCTGTCTAATGAGACTGCAATGAAGCCTCAGAGTGTTCTAGAGGAAGCCTCTGTCCTGCTGCTTCCCCTTTAAGGAGGAGGCCTTGGAATCTGGGGTGCATTAAGTATGAATCAAGGCTTCTGTCTGTGCCTGGTGCGCACATGCGTGAAATCCACCTCCATATCACTCGTTCCTGGAGGGGATTTTCTCTCTGTAATACACCTGCAGAACACCATCCTCTTTTCTCTGGCAAGCCTGGTTACATGATTAATATTTTAAGCCTCCCAGGTTCTGCTTTCCCCTAGTTTCAAAAGTGCCTGAATGTTGGACTTTTAAAAAATGTATTTATCTTCCCATCCAGACTGCTGAGGAGGAATTGCAAGTAGAAGACACAGCCACAGGGGCCTCAACAAATCCAGGCAAATCTTCAAATTGCTTCTGCAGTCATTGGGGTTTTCTTTCATTAGCATCTCAGATGCTACTTCCCTCTCACTGACCTTCATTTTGCAAGAGAGGAGAGAACAGTTTTAAGAGGGCATTATATCTTTTCCTTTCAAGATGTAGACTTAAAATGGATGGCCAGTGTTCTCAGCTCAGTTCAGACAGAAACGCATCTGTCTTCCCCCTCCAGTCCTGGACACCACCCTCTCTCTCAGCTCCCCAGAGATGCCACTGATTTCACTCTCCACAAGGATCCCTCCCCCTGTCCAAGAAACACTGCAGAAGCTTCCCCCAACACATAAGCTTCTAGCATTCACCTCACGGACGGCTGCAGACACCTGGTTATCTCACGATCTGCAGCCTCCTTACAGCACAGCTCCTTTTCCCAACAAGCAGAAGGAGCCTTCGATATGTCAGAGGGAAGAGCTGACTCTACTGCAGCATCTCGAAGCTGACTGCTTATGTTCTCACTCAGCTCTGACACTAATTCCTAACTAACTGCAGTCCTAGGAGACTGAAGCAAGCCCATAATCTTGTTAAGATCAATTCCTTTACCTGTAAAAAGTAGGGATGGTGATGATAGCAAACAAATAAGAAAGAGTAGGTAAGAAATAATTGGAGTGCAAAGAAGACTCACCCATCACAAAACATGTGCAGTGTGTTACAGATCTATGGTGTGCCTCGATCACTCAGGTGACTAGAGCTGGGAACCCTGTGACCCACACAAGACACTCTTTAAGTTTCTTTTAATCTCTAAATCCCTAAGAGTTGATCCCCGTTAGAAAACCACTAATTCAGCAGCCATGCCTGGCACGGGAGACAGAATGAGCAGCATGTTTGCTTTTGTGATGTTCATATATAATGAGGTGGACAAATCCATAAACAAGTTAAAAGAAGCTCTGGTCATGACCTCCTCTTGGCCAACAGCCAGGGTAACAGAAGAGTTTGCTTCACTGCATGAAGTACGCCGACTCACTCCCACAAACACTGAATGTTTGGGATGGCAGACTCAGCTCTGTGTACTTCTTGTGCTGCTGGCCTGGCACAGGTCAAGGTAATTCGACCTGCCTATCAATAGTGCTGGGAGGAACAAATGAGACAATGCACATGAGAACGCTTCTAGACTGTAACCCTCACAACATGGTATGCACAGGAGGTTGAAGAAAATTTCGGAATAACATCCAAAAAAGGAACAACAACAACAACAAAAAATGAATGAGAGGAAAGACAAAATGCAGGTGCAATTGTCAAAAACAAGAAAATATAAAAACAACTGTCACCTCTAAGGGAGAAGTTATCTATCCATTCATTCATGCAAAAACTGACTTTCACTTAAAAAAAGACACATTTGTTAGAGGTAGTACAGTGAATAAAATTCCCTTTATATGGTTCATCACCTGGTAACCAATAAGACACATAAATATAGTAATAACACAATCCCAAAGAATGAAATGGAATGAATTTTGTGCTTTGGTGCACTGCTCTGCCCCTCCAGGGTCACATATTGAAACAAACATCTCAGATGTAATGAAAGAGAAGTTTTGAATGTTGGGTTAGATTATGAACAGGATAATTGACTTTCTAAAAGAGAATTCCATTCTTCTCCCCCCAACTTAAGGACACAGCAAGACAACAGTCCACGAGACAGGAAATGGACCTTCATGAAACAGCGAGTCTGCCACTATCTTGACCTTGCCAGCCTGTGGAACTGTGACAAACAGATTTCCATTGTTTATAAGCTACCCAGTCCATGGTGGTTTGGATTAGAACAAATAGTGATGAGTGTGATGAAGACAAATCAGAGATGTAAAAGCATTAGCCATGTCTGACATGAACATTGATATGGTGACATTTACCTGAAACCTGGACTATAAAATTTGAAGAAAAAGTGGGGATAGAGACTAGATTCTCTTATTTGAGCATGTTGCTGGATATCATCTGGCATTTAGACTTCTCCTTTGAAGTTGTTTTTTTCCTTCCTACATTACACAAGCCCAACCAACCAAATGGTCTCTCCTTCCCTTCCACTGAACCACACAGAAGAAAATGCTTGGAATTAGCTGATAGATTTTTCTGCTTCTGCCATGTTAGGTGCCTCCACATTTTAAAGTGTTTGATGAGTGAGAACAGGAAGTTCAAGGAAGCTACCACATGGAACACAAACTAGATGGATTTCTTACACTGAATTAAAATCTGCAGTAGCAGAGACGGGGTTAGAACTCGCACCATGATCACTCTCACCCGCGCTGGGATGGACAGCTTGCAAAGTGCCTTGGTTGGCTTCACTACACTTTAGCTCCGCAGTTCCTGTGTAAAACAACAGCATTTTCTCTAATTTATAGATGAGGAAACTAATGCTTACAGAGCTCATATAACTTTCCACATGTCACTTGTAAGTGCTGAGGGTAAGATATGAATACATCGTCCAACTTCCTTTGGGTTTTCTTTTTACCATTGCTATCCTTTGCTATTCTGAAATAATCTTGGTTGCATTTATGACATTGGGTCCACCCCCACCCCCCCCGTTGCTACCCTTGACTCTTACTTATCTGTAACCTTCGTTGATCATGTTTCCTGAAGTGTTCCCCAGGCTGAGATAGCAGAAGACAGCACTAGTTGTCTGGGTCACTCATTGTACTGAAAGCTGAGCTTGACTAAAAGTGTTTCCTAATTTTTCTACAGTCTCCAGATGTGTAATACAGACTTGCTCAGCCTCTCTATGCAATACCTCTCCTGTTCTTGAAACTTTCTTATGCTTCTTTCCTGCCCCCCAAAATGAACGAAACTGAGCTCCTAAAAGCTGGCTCCAGGAGCCCTTCCCATCAATGGCCTGAGAAGCGCTGCAGCTGCTGAGCGCTTGGCCATACTGTGGATGCTGCCACTGCCTGTATTGAAAACTCCTGCTTCATATTCCACCTCCAGACAGAGGGCGTGCTGGTTACCTAGGAATGGACAGAATTCTGTTGCTTCCTCTACCACTTCAGTTAGACCTCCCATGTGCTCTCTAATGTGATCCCACTCTCAGTATCTCTCTATTACATAAAGCAGCCAAGACTCAGTCAAGTTGGAACATACATTCAAATCCACACACTAAGTAAGTGGTAGACAGGCAGCTTCAAACCCAGGCCTTTCTGAAGACAGGGTCCTATACTTCATATAATACTGAGATTCATAACCAAAAGTATACATATATATTATTCTCATCTTTGCTTTTGCATCAGAACTCCTAAACTCCTGTGTTTGCCTAAAGCATGGGCATAATAAATGTGAGGAAAGTTTTTGTTATTCACTACAAACTGCTTTCAGTCACAGGTGAATTTAATTAGGCAACTTTAGAAATCCCCTAGACAATCACTGGATGGTGACTGGTGACAAGGAAACCACCATGTAATTAACAGGTCAGAACTTTTGGAGGGAAGAATGGATTGAGGTTGAGTAGATCAACCAATCGCCAATACTTTAATCAACCATGCCTACAGAATGAAACCTTCAGAAATGCAAAGTCAATCAGTTCAAAGATCATCCATGTTGGAAGAGAGCTGGAGGTGACGGGAGGTTTGGCTAGATACAAACTAGGGGCCGACATTCAACCTAGAAGTTAGGATTTCACTTGAGATGCCCACATCCCATAACAGAATCCCAGGTTTAATTGCCTATTTGAGGCATTCTTGAGCAGATATCAGCTCTGATATTTGATAACATGAACCAATTGGTGAATGAATGTCATTCAAATTTGATGAATTTCAACTTCAAAATATGTGGCAAATTGTTCACCTTCCCAGTGTTCATTTTCATAAAGGCAAAAATGTGCATCGATGATTGAACTCCAGTCTACTCAAACACAAACTTAACTAGATAACACAATTGTATTTTCAGTCTAGTATTTAATGGATGAACAGAAACACTGCACCCTTTCCCTCCCATTAACGCCTGCTTGCAGAAATGCCCAGCAAGCATTTTCAGTTTTGTCAGCTTTATGAAGGACCCAGCAGGCTGTTGATCCATGATATCAAGCTCCGGTCAGATGGTCCCCCACTGGCTTCTTAAATCAACAAAGAATGGTTCTGATCCAGTCTGAGGGAGGCTGAAATTGACAGTCCAAGGTTGCCAGTGGGAGGTGGCCCAAGGAGCACTCTTGATAATCAAAATGAGCAAAGATGTTCCTTTCATCAGGCTATTGAAAATAAATCTAAGCTATGGGTTGTTTATGAGGGCACACCATCCCCCTCTAACCTGTTCGACCTCACATTCCACTGCCCCTCCCTGGCTTGGCTGCTCACTGCTGGCAGAATCAGCTGCTGTAGGTTTATAAGCTGTCAGGCTTGGAATTTAAATATTCTCACCCAGCTCAGTTCAAGGTCTAGGTCAGCCCACGGTATTAAGTTAAGTACATTGGGAAATACATTATCTTTTGGGTCACAGGGGTACAATTCAGTGAATAGTAACAGGATTTCCTGGTTGATAGATGATTCCACAAGAGGCTATAACTTGCCTGCCCTAGAAATAATAGCAATAATCCCCTACATTCATATTCCACACTAGAGTCTGTGGAGGGTTTTCACATCCATTATATCTTAGGACTTTCTCAGGGGAGTCAGCACAGTGCAGGGGAGAGGGCAGAGCGTTGAGTAGCCAGACATCAGCTCTCATTCCCACTTCCCACGGCACAGCTCCGGAATGCCAACGGTTTCTGCCTTGTAGAGGCATCCAGGACATCACGTGAGGTGATGTGTGGGGATGTTTCAAAAACTGGCATGGAAAAGAACCTATCAGAAGTGTCCCAGAGAAATCAGAAAATTGAAGAACCCTGTACTACAGTTTGAACGCTAATCTCCCTACCTTCTGGACCCCAGAACTGAGAGTTCCCGAATCTCAAATTAATAGCACTAGAAGGATGAAAACCTAATCCAAGTATGATGTTTAAAGGTAGCCCCTTGGGATGGGGCTGCACGATTAGAGCTTTGTAAGAGACCACATAGGCACACAGGTCACATTATTCCTTGTATTTGACCAAGTGATGGTCTGCACCACTTCAGAACTGTGCTGGCACAAACACCATCAACACGAGGAGAGCTGGTGAAGCATACCTGATTTTAGACTGTGAACTTTCACAATCAGCAGGCAAAATAAATCTCTTACAAAGCTGGCGCACATAGGCAGATAGTGCTGAAAAACTAATATGCACTGAAATAAGTATGTTTTTTTTTTTTTTTTGGACCTCGACCCTGAATGATTCAGAAAGACAGAAAACATAAATAAAGCAGTCTCACGAAAAGATCCGGTAATATGTATCTTTGGAGATCTGACGAGTCCATTCTGGAATGCGACAGTGGGTTGATTATTACAAGAAATTGACAACATTTTGAGGCCCAACCTCTGATAACCGAGTGGACAAATGACTTCTTAAGACTCTCTCCTCAAAGGACATGCGCACTTTCGTCCTGTGGATCTCACTGAACATTTCAATCACCCTTTTGCTTCCTTCTGAGTCTCAGTGCATGTTGGAACCATATGCAGTGTAAGCAGTGCACTGACTGTGTCTAAGGTAGCATGAGAGAAGAGAAAGCTCAATGACAAGTGTATGCATGTGCACACTCAGGCCCACAGTGTGTGTGTGTGTGTGTGTGTGTGTGTGTGTAAACAAAGCAAGCCTCCTGCTATCACTGTCTACAATAGCTTCCATTCTTGGTGAGTTACCTGAACACCACGACCAAGGAAGCCAGAATGAGTTCAAGTCTCAAATGGCTGCTAACAGAAGGTAATTCTTGAGAAGATCTCATGCAACTCCCAGGAAAGATCCACAAAGATCAGACCAGTCCACAGGGAGGAGTCCTAGACTTCTCAAAAAGAGAACTGTCACAGAAATGACAGACATGTCTTAAAATCATTGCGCTTTATCTTCTGGATGCACACCTTTATTTCACATGAAAAGTATCTTCATCCTGAGACCTCCTCCTCCTGCTAATTTTCTCTGTTATCACAACAGAATCAAGGTCTATGCTTAAGATCTAATCAACAAATATCTCTAAAATGGAAACCACCATTTCATATGACTAGGCTAAAGATCACGTTAAGTATATGTGGGAGTATATTTATATGGCATGCATACAAATAGAATGCAGAGACAATCTACACACACATAAAATCAGGAAGGCTGGAGCCCAGCGAGGTAGCCTAATGGCTGAAGTTTTCACCTTGTGCATGTTGGGATCCCATATAGGCACCAGTTCTAATCCCGGTGGCCCCACTTCCCATCCAGCTCCCTGCTTGTGACCTGGGAAAGCAGTTGAGGACAGCCCAAAACCTTGGGACTCTGCACCCATGTGGGAGACCCAGAAGAGATTCCAGGCTCCTGGCTTCAAATCGGCACAGCTCCAGCCTTGCAGTCACTTTGGGAATGAATCATCAGACAGAAGTTCTTCCTCTCTGTCTCTCCTCCTCTCTGTGTATTGACCTTTCCAATAAAAACGGAATAAATCCTTAAAAACAATCAGAAAAGCTTTTGCAAAAAGGAACTGTTAATTATATACAAAGTAACCAATTTTTACAATTTTATGTTTTCTTCTAGGTAATTAGTTTTATGGAAATTTACAATCCTAGTCCTCTTCTTGCCCCCTTCCCCCCTACACACACACCGGTCTTAGTGCTATCAGGAATATTGAACAAACACTCACTGCACAAATTGTGTTAAATTAAATTAACACTAAGCATTGAATGACAACTACATCAACCAGAAGATGTTTATAGGTGCAGAGCAACCTCAGAAGGCTAATGTCTTTATTCATTAATTCCTTGTTCTCAGATGGCATTTAGCACATCCAAATGTTCCTTGAGATGGGAACTGGGTGCAGCAGTTAAAATATTGCTTGAAATAAATAAATAAATCTTTGGGGGGGGGGAAAGATTCTTCGTGGGATGTCCACATCCCATGCAGAAGTCCCTGAGTTCGAGTTCTGGCTCTACCACCTACCGAGCTCTCTGCCAGTGCTTACCCTGCAAGGCAGCAAATGATGCTTCATGAACAATAAAGACTTTAGCTGAACACATCAACAACCTTTAGCCAATGAGTTTGTGTCTTAAATTCTTCTGAAGTTAGATGTACCCGTGTGACTATATTCTGCTCAATAATGTAGGAATTGAAGTTCTGAATTGCATCTCCTGGATCGATCCTGGACATGTAATAAAGGTACATGTCTTCTCTTGTTTCTTTGTGGCTGGAATGTGGGTGTCATAATTGGAACTATAGTAGCCATCCATATTCAGTCACAAGATAAAAATTGCATATTGAGGATAGCAGAGTGCATTAGTCCATTTTCCACTGCTGTAACAAACTAAATGATGCTGTGTAATATGTCAGGGAGAGTCTGCTTACTTCACAGTGTTGGAGATTCAAGAGCATGTTGTCAAAATCCCCTGGTCTATGGTTAAGGCCCCCTTGGTTTTGTCACATCACAACTGATGGGATCACCATAGAGGTGTGTATGATGAAGTGAGTTCACATGGAAAGACATGAGGCAGTCTTGCTGTTATGGAAACCAACTTAAGAGAACCAACCAAGCTCCCACAGAACCTTCTGGATCTCTTCTGAAGACAACATCCCCAATAACCTAAGCACTTCCTACAGAACTCTACCTCTTAAAGTTACCAGACCCTCCCAACAATGCCACACTGAAAACCGAGTTTCCAGCACATGTGAGAAAAACCCAAGCCATTTGGGCCCGGCGGCGTGGCCTAGCGGCTAAAGTCCTCACCTTGAATGCCCTGGGATCCCATATGGGTGCCAGTTCTAATCCCGGCAGCTCCACTTCCCATCCAGCTCCCTGCTGTGGCCTGGGAAAGCAGTTGAGGATGGCCCAAGGCTTTGGGACCCTGTACCCGAAACATCAGACGGAAGATCTTCCTCTCTGTCTCTCCTCCTTTCTGTATATCTGACTTTCCAATAAATAAATAAATCTTTAAAAAAAAAAAAAAAAAAGAAACCCAAGCCATAGCACAGAGCACCAGGAAAGCACATCTCAGTTTGATTTGCTATTATAGACTGTTTATATTCAAACACTAAGTTTCCTAAGAGAAAAAATTTTTGTCTAACTTGACTGTGTTAAAGCAAGTAGGCCACACATTGTCCCTACATCTAATCCTTGTTGCCATCTTGCCCTCTCAGAAGCCATAGACCACCTAGTAGCTATTGCATGCTTGGTTTACACTTCATCAGACTCATGTCTTCCACAAAAATTCTCGCATCCTCCATAAGAAATTAAAATTCTATTTTTTTAACACTTAGTTTTTAGTCCACTTAGGCCTCTTACAAATCCCTCCGAAGCTCTACAGGAAAGTTGCAGAAATGATAGGAAACTGGCAAGTGTAACAAAGACAATATTTACAATTTGAAAGTGCCAATCAATGAACAATCAGAATGGATGCCATAATAAACAACCAGCTCAACCGCTGGCCCTCCACAGAAGTACAGACAGCCAGTGCACACCAGTTAACCCTACAG
Source organism: Ochotona curzoniae (assembly GCF_017591425.1). Lineage (NCBI taxonomy): Eukaryota > Metazoa > Chordata > Mammalia > Lagomorpha > Ochotonidae > Ochotona > Ochotona curzoniae. Next base: position 6,254,463 of record NW_024467118.1, on the reverse strand, counting down.
ACTCTTTCCTGCTTTCCGACTAGCTCAGCTTGCAAGCCCCAAATCCTTCTTCATAGTCTAGCACTTACCATAAACAGAATCATGTGGGAATCATGATTGCTCATGTCATTAGATCCCTGAAACATACGTGAGAGACATGGACTGAGCTTCTACTTTCCTCTTTTGAGCTAGCCTAGTACCAACCACTGTAGTTCTCTGGGTATTGAACTCAAATAACAGATGCAAGTACTTTCTCTCTCTCTCAATGAATAAAACCTTTACAAAACAGAAGTCTGGTGTTTAGCCATGTTAGCTGGCACTTTGTTTCGTCACACAGACTAGAAGATGCCAAGGTGACAGAGGGAAGAACCTGGCTTTGGTGAAGACACCTGATTCCAGTTCTTGCTCTTCATGCAATAGCTGCACATCTCACTCACAAACCTCAGTTTCCCTAAACTACAAAATAAGGTCCTAATTAGCTCAGTGTTCTCGATCCAAGCTATGCATTCAAATCACCTGGGGAACTCTTACAGCAGACAAACGTCCACAACATTCAATCCGAATCCTTGGAGTGATCTGGCAGAGGCCCCTCTGCTTTGAAGTGGGGACTGAGAAATCTGGACTCCCATGTGAGTTTTATTTTAAATTTCATTTTAATGTCATAAAAGCCAATGTGTAGTATGCTGGCACGAAGGGACACAGGTGCTAATTCCCACTAACATGGAACACAAAGGCCAAGGCAAAAATCAAGCCTTAGAGATTCCTATTTTTGATTCCTATTACTTCTGCCTCATTGCTGGCCCCCATAAAACAGCTGTTTTAGACAATTACCTCCTAATCAGCACCCAGTAAATTTTAATGTTGAGATGCTATGTGGCAATTAATATGCCTTATGTCGTTAACTTACAGATTATTATTTCTTCTCTCTCTCTCTCCCTCTCTCTCTTTCTCTTATTCAACAAGGATCGTCTTTTGCAATTTCATCCCTGTTGAAAATGCATACCTTCTGTAAAGGAGCTGAGAATTCAACCTGTCTCCAGAGATGGTTCAAGTCTGGTCTGTCACCTGTGTTCACCATGTCCATCTCCATTTCGGCACCCTGTAACCTGTTGCCATATCCGGGAATCAGAGAGGGAACAAAAGGTCTCATTTCTTCTATACTGGGGACAATCCTAAAAAGTCACTCTGGCTACTTCCAGGTGACCTGTAAGCCTGACCAAAGGTGTCTCTGGGCTCACCCCCCAACTCAGGGTATCCCCAGGGTATCCCACCCCCCAACTCAGGGTACCCCCAGGGTATCCCACTCCTGCTTCATTCTTCTCCCTTCCACTGATGTGCACCCAATGACTGCCTCTGTAAATACACACAGGATTCTGTGTTCACTATCTGCTTCTCAGGGGTCCAGAACAACCCAAAGTGTACATCCAAAGGTGACACAGTGCTATGGTTGGCGCTGTTGGAGAACTTTGTGAACTTTTAAACACCAGCACAGAAAGCTGTTCACTGAATTTGTAGATGGGATTTCAAGTGGTCTGACTCAAACCTGCAAAACAGCAGATTTCCCAGCAACATTCAGAAATGAAATCAATTGCAGGAGAGTAAGTAGGTCAGAGGTCTGTGCCAGAAGGTGGCCCATCATGATTGTTAGTGTTACTAGTATTATTACTATTATTTGCATTGTATCCATCCCTTTCAGACTCTGCCGTGAGGAAAGCCATTCAGTCCCCATCTAGTTTATGGGACTGTCCCTTCTAAGGCTTTTTGTGATCTGTGTTTCATATTTGACATCAGAAACAACAAAGTAGGCTCACCCCCTTTCACAAGTCACTACCTCATGCTGTGTTTGGGTTCTTCAAGGCCTTGGACTTTGGATCAGGTGCCGTCTTCCTAAAACTGAGCACTGTAAAAGAGAGCAGCCTGATTAGGCTCACAGTGCTGGAGCCAGGGAAGTCCCAAACAGGGCAGCAGCATCTCTCGGAGGCTGTATGGTGATCCAAACATGGCAGGTAGCATCAAGGGACAAGAGTGTGCCTGAGAATGGCACATAGAGAAGATACAGCAAATCACATGCTGAAGTAAGAAGAGGGTGAGAAAGCTGAACTCACTTCCCAGCAATCCTCTCTAGTGAGTGCGAACTCACACCAAGGAGGCAAGCATTAATTTCACCAGGGGTGGAGTCCTGGGACCTAAGTCTCCACCTTTCTCCAAGCTTTCAATACTTCCCAATACCTCAAGGACCAAGCTGCTAGTGCAAGAACCTTTAAGGGATGTTTGACCTCTGCACCATAATACCTACCTGCTCCCATCACTTAATTCTTGACCAAGTAGATCTCAGTCCCTTGGCACAACCCTTCTCACCTCCATGTCCACTGCCCTGTGTGGTTGTCCCTCCCTGCACTGACCTTAGGAGGTTTGACTCCCAATATCTGAGAAACACACTGAGCTCAGTTCCAGAAATCATGGGTTCTGGCAACATATGCTGACCTGCCCAGGCCAGCTGTCATCAGACCTCCTGTTTCCTGTCTTCCATGCCAGCCCCACTCTCAGAGACACTTAAGTCAAAAGACAAGGCAGAATTTGAGCCACATGGATAGTCAGTGTTTTTCTGTCAAACTCTTTTTGACTGAGAAGTTCATTGGACTTTAACTTTTCATTTTTAAGAGGACACCCAGCATGTGGACATATTATTTTATTCCTATTGTGTCTGTCAGGGGCTTTTATATATATATATATAAATAGAGGAGGAAAGATCAAATAAAAGGTTTAACTTTATAAAGGGTTAGGCAAATGGTTCATTGACACATCTCCCAGGCTGAGAGTCCAACTCCTACAGAGCCTGAAAATGAATGTCCAGGCTTCGGGTTCCATAGCCGTGAGCCACCTCTTCGCCCCTGCCCTCTTGGCAGTCAGTGAATGCCTGAGCCCAGCCTCCTTTTAACACCAGTGTGCTCCTGCTGAGGGTAAGGAAAGAAAGGGACATCTCAAGGTGTGACTGTTGATGAGACTCCTGGCCTGCATTTAATAACACAGGCCATCCGTGTTTCACTTGCACATTAAACATCTGCAGTTATGATGCCTGGCAATGTAAACAAAGGTAGCATTTTGCAAACGTGTAAATGTTGGTTTTACTTCTGCTCCGTGTTCTAGGGAAATTTCTTAATTTGTCGAGACTTCAATTTCTCTACTATATATTGAGATATTACTAGTATCTGATATCTGTGTGCATGTTTGTGTGTGAGGGTATGTGTGTGTGACTGAGAAGATTAAATAAGTTAACCAACGCAAACTCTAGAGACTCCTCTGTGGCTGATAACTTTAGGAATGGAGGTGATGAAATTGTTGTAAGATGACATTTTAAATAATGCAGCATTTGAGCTCTTTTCCTTTTTAGACAATAAGCCTGTCTTAAATCCCTGGATCATTTTTGACCCTGTGGAATGGAACCAATCTACAAGCAAATATACTCCCAAACACTCACTTTTGCAATTAGAGCTTTCCTTTGCTGAGTCAGCCACAAGCCTCTGGCTCCTACTTTTTCTTGCTTTGGCAGGACCCTACAAAATTACAGAAAGTTTCCAAAAAGAGAGTAGTTCAAATGCATCCAAAGTGCTCTCACAGTGACATGAAAGCACCTTACAAAACGAGTCACACACACACACCGCAAAGATCGCCACTCCTCTTATGGCTCCTGGAAGGATTCTGTGTCACAATGGGGGCTCAATTTGGAGGTAACTATTCTATCTCCTCTGAATATTGTTAACACGGCTCGGTCGAAAAGGAAGAAACAAAACGTTAATGGAGAACCTACTGCTCTCGGTGCCCACCAGGCTCCATCATGTGTAGTCTACTGTGTCACTTATAAGAAAACACTATGAGGCTAGGATTATTATTATTTATTCTCATCCCAATCTCCATAGTAAAGAAAATAAGCCTCAGAGCCACAAAGTAAACATTGCCCCAAGAGCATGTCAAAATGTTTATTCCAATCTCAGTTCTTAATTCAAATTCCAATATTCTTTCTGTGGTATCACATTGCTTCTCATTCTTGCTTCTCTCAAATCGCTTTCATGTTGTTTTCACAGAGCTTGAAAGTGGAGAGCCCGGCATGGCGCAGTGCATGCACATTATCACATGCCAGATAGGGAATCTGTTGTTCAGAATTGTGTGAAAATTGCCCCAAAATAAATAGCACTTTTTCAAGATATTACAGGTATAAAGTTTACAAAGGAAAGAAAAAAGAAAAGGTTAATTAAGTGGCTTCATATTCTTTACCAACACTTGGTTTTCTACTTCATACCTCCCTTCAGGGGTCTTACTGACTTCAAGTTCCAAGTGTCAGGTCCCAACTCAGGGTAAAAGCAGTGAAAAGGGAACACCCAAGCTAACATGACTAAAAGAATGTTGGCACAGGTACGCTTTTCCCTCTTGTCTCAATATCACTTAGAATCATTTGCTAAAAGATTCTACTTATATGCCCATCCGCATATCTAAACCCATACCTTCCTCCATTTTACAAAGCCAATGGACAAAGTACCCTGCTTCCCAAATCTACATATTAACTACATACTTGTCTGGTCAGGTGCACAGAGCACCTGCAGCCAGTCATTCTGCCCAGTCAGGGCCACATACCTTCTGTTTACCTAAGGTAAAGACAGGATGTTTTCTATGTGCCATAAAGAACATATGGATTAAAGGAGAGGCTCAATGAAGTAATCAGAGAAGAGAAGTGATTAGAAAGCAGGTTGGACACACATCATCAAAGTGATTAATACTGTTGCAAGAAATAGGTCAATTACAAGCTCTGTCCACCCTATCTAATCTTTCTGAAATGCTCAAAGATGTTGTCCTAGGGGAAACAGAAATATTCTTTACAAAATGCCAATGACCTTGATGATATTCTGGTGTCATTCTGTTCCCCTGCTGTCCTTTCTGCCTGTCTTCTCTGCTATGGTGTGCACATTTGCAAGCTTAAAAACAAACCCATCCTGCACTCTTATTAAGTCCTTAAGCACAGTGCCACTAAGTAGTCATTACCCAGTATGATGTCCGCGCTCTCATTGGGCTCCAATGTCAGTCTGTAGAATATGGGTTTTGTGGAGCGCTACTGCTTATACACAAAGATGTCATGCAGTGTTTCCTCTTTTTAATTTATTTATTGAAAGGAAAAGTTATAGAAAGGGAGATGCAGAGGCAGAGAGGCAGAAATCTTCCATCTGCTGATTTACTCCCCAAAGGTTCACAAAAGGTAAGACTGGGCCTGGCCAAAATGGAAGCCATGAAGGTCAGCTGGGTCCCAAGATTATAGTGAGCATTTCAAACCCAGATCAACTCTTCAAATGTTATAAAGGCACCAGGCTTCCATTCAAATCAGTCTTCCAAACATTTATTGTGCCAGGGTAAATAAGTAAACTCTAGGTTTTCTGGATCATGAGTTTCATGTTACAAATGGTGGAAGTTCAAAGACATATCTAAAATTAGTGGAGAAGGGAGGTCTCTTTGGACACTGTGCCAGTTGGATGCTCATTACCATACTAATATTGCCTATGCAGAAGCTCTAGGGACATCCTCCAATATATGCAAATATGTGTTGGAAAAATGGAAATGCATGTAAATGACGCAGAGGTCACACAGGCCTATTAACATCACAAATCCCCATTTACAACCCATTTTTAATTTAAGTGATCTTTCTATTAGGAGGACCACTTATGAAGTTAATCTGGAGCAAAATCACAGCATGTCAATTAAAACGGTGTGACAGTGAGACCACAATCAATTGGTAACTCTTAGCAGATGTCTTAATTATGCTTCTCAGTAGCAGATTGACCAACGACACTGTGAAAGTCATTTTCGGGTTTGCATCTGAGGGCTCTCCAAACTTGTCCTTTTTCTGTTTGAATCCTAGCTATAAGGACGCTTCCTTTTGTGTAGTTGTTTTTTGTTTCGTCTTGTTTTTTTCGCAAAGACTTGATGCTTCTCTGTTTTCTTTTCACTCTGAGTAAAAGTATTCCAGGGGGACTGGTCCACCCCTGGGGATGGGGCAGAGGTGGGCAGGTGTGAGAAGAGTATGATTTTAAGCAAGTTACAGGGCTCAGAGTGAGCTCTCCAAGGTTATAGACTTTGTCTTACTCTCTTCTCTCCACATCGTTAAGCTCAGGACCAAGCACCTAATCAGTGCCCACACTTTCCACTGGCTGGGTTTTCTGAAAAATCAATACTATCTCTACATCTAGGCAGTTTTCTTTTTCTTTCTGAAATGGAGATAACAACTACCTCAGAAAGTTATGGGAAGCAATTTCAAGCGATAGTTCTCTTTTAAAAAAAAATAGTAACTCCCCAATAGAAATAAATATTATATGATGAAGAAATACTTCAACAAATTTAGATGCTATCAAATAAGGCCAGTATTTTACTGTTTCCCTTTGAGAAAACAGAATGAAATGTGATGTATAGAACCTCGGTGACAGTGTAGGATAGATGTTACCTGCTATCAAAGGCCAGGGCTCAGGAAATAGTTACTGGAAAGCATCCAATAGTAACGCTCTTCAATTCAGTAGGCCATACTGTTTCTGCTGCAACTGCTCAACCCTGGCATGTATCACAAAGCAGTTGTAGACAACGCTTAATGAGGAATAGATGCAGACCGATGGGTACCAATAAAATCTGAATTTCAAAAAGTGGTGGCCAGTTGGATTTAGCTCTAGAACATTCTAGAGTAGTTAGACTCCTGTGTAAACTACTCAAATAGTGTAATTGCATAACTTTGACATTGTTCCAGGTTTATTTAAACTGTTGCTTTTAATTTTTAAGGCTAAAATAGTAGATAACGTCAATTTACACTCAAGAAATATGTAAAATAATCACAATCCAAAATACCTAAGTATGATCTCTAATTATTGATAACAAGAAACACCTTCCAGTCATCCTATTAAAAATTAATTGCCAAGCATTTTTTATTTGCTTTAGAACTTCTTAATGTGATGATTCAGAAGTGTTTGCAGATAGAAGAGTTACAGAACATGGGTTCATCTAATTGCAAGAGAGTTGATAAGGTTTGGTTCACCCATGACCTTGGCTAGGTCACTAATCCACTGTCCCACATGGAAGATGCTAACAGTAATAGAACAAAATAATTTCTCTTGTACTCAAGACAGCCAGAGTAGAAAATGCTATGCCAGGAGAAAAAATAATGGTCTTAATTTCCCTGTAGTGATATAGGGTCTGATAACCTGGGCAACTCTGTGGTGGAATAGAACAAATGTAAACCTTGTACATGGAGATCCAGATTCAAATACCAATTTTGCAACTGAATCAGTGATGAAAGACAAAGTTCATCAAACCACACAAGCTTCCATTTTCATGAGCTGGAAATACGAGCTGACAATGAATTGGTGCACCATGAGCTCTGTGAATGCTCACTGCGCTGCCCTCCCATCCCTCTCTCCAGCAACACAGAAAATGAGACCTCTGCACTCCTCTTGGCCGGATCATCCCTTTCCAGGGCTTAAGGCTCCTGCCCAATTGTGGAATTACACTACTGGCCTTGTGCCTCCTGTATACCTGATCCCTTTGCTACTGTGCCGTTTTACCTTGAATTGTTACCTAGTGTTTTGTACCTCCCATCCTCTCCCACCTGGCTGTAAAGTCATGATCAATTCTTGTCCAACATGATGGTGCTTTTCTAGCAGGCTCTTGCACGCACACTTCAATTGCCCTCACTTGTCACCAAGCACTGTTTCAAGTTCTCTAGCTCTATATTTACAATTGCTGCTTTTCTTTCTCCTGTTTCAGCACTCCATGTTCCGTTTTTGCATCCCTATGTGTGTGTAAATGTCTGCGTAGATATACTTACACTTGCACACTCACACACACAACATTCTTTCTCTAATTTTTTGAAACTCTTCTTTGGAAAATAAATTAGTGTTAAATGATTAGCAAACTAGATATGAGACAATTGAGTTAGTATATTAAATATATTTAAAAACGGCAATTTTTTTCAAACATGGGAGAACATAGATTAGGAGTAGTCTCTTGATACTTTAAATTCTAATTGTTCCTAATCTACTCATCAAAGCAAACCAATTAAGATTTGTCTTAGTTTTTCCTCTCCTACTTCATTTACAGCACAAGATAAAAACTTGCTGTCTGAGAAGTTTACCTTCAGGTCTGATAACACATAGGATCTTCAAAAAGTTTGTGGTAATGCATAAAATCAAAAAATCTCGGTATGACTTTGTAAAAATGTAATCAAACTAAATGTGTGTTTGAATTCCAGTTGCCATAAATTTTTTGGAAGTCTTCATACATGTTGATCACCTCTAATCCAAAATGCTCCAAATGCTGACATTTATTTGAACATCACCTGATGCTCAATTATTTCACTTTTAGTTTCATTGTTGTATTATTAACAGGTAATGCTGTTGTCTGAGGTGCCAGCATCCCACAGGGGCGCTAGTTCCAGTTCTGGCTGTGCTGCTTCCAATTCACCTCCCCGGTAATGTGCCTGGGAAAGCACTGGAAGCTGGTATCAAACAAAAGTAATTTTTTCAGTTCAGTTTTTACATTAAGGATGCTCAGTCAAGTCCATGCCGATTTTCTCAGAAAGAAAACCCTCAGAAACCTGAAACATAGCTAGAATGCGGGCTTAGGGAGTCAAACACTTCATTTGAGTGAAGACTCACACATGTGCTCCGAAACATCTGGAGTGTGTGTGAATTCTGTCATTGAGTAGAACTGGGAACCGCTGGAGCTAAACGAGAGAGCGAACCTCAACCAAGCAGTCCCATTGGTCCTGTTGCCTCAAATCAGTCCTTCTCTTGGTCTCCTCCTTGGGGTCAGAATGACCCTCGTGAATATTCAATCTGAGCTTCCAATTTCCTTGATTAACTTGCTTCAATGGACCTCAGTTGTACGTTCTTTAGATGACTATAAAACACTATCCCAGCACATATCTCCAACATCCCTTTCTAATAGTCAAGTTAGTCAAGTCTTGCCTGTGGATGCCTCATGTGCTGTGTGGACACGCTGGAAGACTTCTCTTTATTCAATGAAAATCATATGTAACTAGGTGTGCTGCATTTTAGGCAACTATCCTTCTCCAAAATCCAGCCAGAATGAAATAACCTTAGTTTCTTGAATACATTCTTTTTCTCAATGGGTTTTGAGACAGCAGAATCACGTTCTCAATTCCACAGCACCATCATAGACCTACAAGTGATAGTTGTTGAAGAAGAAAGAGAAGGAAGAGAATGATGGAGGCGAAAAAGAAAATGTGCAGTGAAAGATACATTTTTAAAAACGCAGGAGTTATATTTTACATGAAGAAGAAACATTCTACTTCGAAATGTCTCTAGCTAGCTATTCCTTCCTGACCTTTAAAGGGATCAAGTGTTTCCTTTGCTTCTAAACTTCATGGATATGCACCTTTACGTACATGAGGTACAGGGCAGGTGTTTGGCTGAGTGCTTAAGTCCCTGCTTGGGACACCTGCTTGACTTCAAGTCCCAGCCCTGCTCCTGGTTCTATCTTCATGTTAATGCACACCCTGGGAGGCTCCAAGTAACAGCTCAGGTAGCTGGTGCCCTGTGCACCACATGGGAGACATGGGAGACGCAACTGAGTGTTCAATCCCTTGGTTTCTGCTGAGCAAATGAGGACAGGTCTGTCTCTCTCTCTCTCTCTCTCTCTCTCTCTCTCTCTCTCTCTCTTTCTGTCTCTCTTTCTTGTCCATGTAGCTTTAGAATCTCATCAAAGGAAGTGTTTAACCCCATTATAAAGAGTAAGGAAAGAATATCCAGAGAAATCTTAAGTAGAACATTTTTACCTTGGAGGGACTACAGCCCTACAGCATTTTAAAATAATACAGATTTTTCTCTCTCCCCCCATCTTTTCTCTCTCCGTTTTTTCCTCCTCTTCTTGTTTTCTCACTATTTCTGCCTTCAACAAGTACTAATTTTTAGTTAAAAATTGCTAACAGCAGCCATAGCTACTGTTATGGAATGTTTTCTTCCACTTTGAATAGTAAGTATGTTTCTAACTTTGATAGTACGGATTGCTAAAATTAAACACAGATTTTTTTTTTTTTTTAGTAGTGTTGACTTCATTTTCACTACCACTGAGCTAATTTCACCCTGCAGATAATTTTTAAAATTTTAAAGATACAAATAAAGACAGCCAATCTGACCTTCTAATAACATGATCATCAAGCACGTAACCAACAAGAAGCAGAAACGGCTCCTTCTGTTTGCGACCTTCATTTGTTTTTACATATTTTAATGTGCTTGAAATAATCGCATACATAATATTTTGAAGCATCATTTCTAAAAGGAAGATAAAATTAAAAGTGACTTAATAACAGATGATATCTGCCAGTGGGTGGTTTATCTCTTTCCAAAAACCCAGACTCTTCCTTGGTTTCACAGAAATTTAAAGTTGCAGAACACCATGCTTCTTCAGCTTTAGAAATCGTCATGTCACTCTGTGTAACCATCACTTTTATAGAAAAGAAAGTGGGTTTTGTTTGTTGTTTACTAACTTTTCCCAGTGGAGTTTTTAAAACACTTGGCTATGTTAGCAAGCATTATCAAGTGACTGCACAGGATAGCAGGAGTTACTGTTCCAAAGAGGTATCAGCCTTGTACATAGACTCCACCTGATTCTAGAAACACACCCTGGAGACTGGGAGGAAGAGAAGAAAGATGAAGGCATACATCAGGAGCATGCCTTTCCCGGGGGTAGGGGTGGGGCGGGGCGGAGGGCGGAGTCCCATGACACCAAACTGGACACTGGGCATAGTCCAATTCAAAGGAGAGTACCACGCCATTCAGATTCTGTCTTTCCCATTTGGGGCCTCATCATTTCTGGTTGATACTTGGCACATGGACTATGGCCTCAAATCCTTTGCTGCTTCTTTTCCCCAGCTGACAGATGTGAAGCATACTGAATGTGAAAGAATAACTTTTTCATACAAAGACTACTTGGAGTAAAATTCTTTGTGTACAATATTATTTTTTTCACTTAACAATACTGCAGATGCAATTCTATTCAAAGACACAATGCCAGTCAAGGCTGTTGGGGGAAGCCTTCTTGAATTCCACTCCTTCATGAAAACTGGTTGGAGAGATTGTTCTGTGTTGTTTCATTTATGCCTGCCTGTATTTTTGTGAAATGCTTTTGTCTTCATCTTCAGAACAGAGTATATCAGAGTAATTACACCAAAGGAATCCAACATCAAGAAATAGCCTAGCAATGGCTATTTGACAATAATATATAAAAATAAGAAAATTGAGTATCATTGTCTATGGTCAAAAAAGGAAGGGGATCCACCTGTAGTACAGGGAGTACAGTCACCTCCTGTGACACCAGCATCCTATGTGAGCGCCATTAATAGTAAGATGAATTACATACATCTACATAAAAACAATTTTAAGAGGTTCTAAACTACTATAAAACCTCAATTTCTAACAGAAAGGAGCTACCACAAGATACAGCTAAATGAAAAAAGCAAGCTACAAAACTATTTTCTGTAATAATCTTTTCATCTAAAAACTAACAAATACTAATAAATACAGGGTGAAAATAATCGAGGTTGTTCAAGAACTATTAACACCTTCACCTCTGGAGAACAGGAAAAAGAGAGGCAAGTATGAGCTTGTATTATTTTTATTATATACTTCTGGGGTATCCAAATACTTGATGATTTTTATAATTAAAAGCAAAGGAAAGCATACACAACTGTGTGCCTCACTGGTATTTTGTTCATGCTTGTTGCTTATTTCATTAACATTACTTGTGATTTGAACAACCAGTTCTAACAAAGGCATAAATCTTTTCACTCACAAATTTCCATTAAATCTATCACCAGGTTAGAAAGGCAATTATTTAAATGCTAGTGAGGATGTAGAAAAGGAGATATTATTATACGCTGTTGGTAGGATCATAAATTAGCCCAAGAGATCTTGATACAGGTATCCATCAGGAACATTCAATGCATGGTAACTACACCTGTCCCTTATTAGGTGCACCTGCAGAGAAGGTCGCGTGCTGAGGCTCTGAGTCAACATGAATTCCCACCAGGGTGTTCAATCAGGATTACATCTCCCGAGAGACATGCAATCCAGGGAATGTACAATGAATAAAGGATAATGGTCTTTGCCATCTGTCTCCATAGGACATTACCTCCCCAGTCAAACACATACTGATGGAGTGTACTTCTCCGAAAGTCCTTGCAGCTCTGGCCTTCAGTGGAATGTCAGTCCAAGTTTATGACTGTGTTTTGAGTTTACATCTTCTTCTAAGCCTTTGTGGGCATTTCACTGCACATTACTGAGAAGCTGTCCCAGGGGCTGTTAGCACACACCATTTTAAACCAGCACTCAATGAATCAAGTTTATAAGCTGCAATTTGGACACCAAGGAATGGATGAAGCTTTCCACCTTCAGGTAAACTCCTTATTTCCTCCTCATTCTCCCAACTCCTTCTCGTCAAGCCATGAATCAATCCTACTGGTGACTTGACAGTGACATGGGAAGAAAGATGGAGTTCCCTATGAGGACAGAGCAGCAGGCTAGACGAGCCTGGCAAGCAGCACACAAGAGCTACAGAGAGCCTCAATCGCTGAGCTCTGAAGACCGCATTCGTTAGAGTTGATTAAACAATGAAACAATTCCAGGTCAGGAGAGTGTTAGCAATCAGTACCACACAATAACTATTGTCATTGGGTTGTACATTGAATGAAAAAAAAACACTAATTATTCAATATTCATTATTGTATTATGGTTAAAAGAGCATATCAAATGTGGGGGACTGGATGTCTTTTTAAAACAAACAACAACAAAAAGTTTTACTCCTAGGAAGATGAGAGGGAAAGGGAATAGAAGAAAAGGATAAAATTTCCAAAGCGCAGCTTAGGAACAGATATGAAGAGGCAAAATGACTTGCCCTTAAGTCACTCTGCTAATTAACAATCAAACTAGACCATAACTTCAGCACTGGGAATTCCAGTCCACTGTTCTTATCTAGAAACAGCTCAGTTAAATCATCTCAAGAAATTTGAGGACAACTTCATGTTCAATATTAATTCCATTAGTTCATATATTATTTAGCAATTCCCAAGTGCTTTGTTAACCTTTTACAAAATTTGTGTTTTGATTTTCCCACTAACGCTCTAATCCAAAACTAGAGGTATGAATTTACCATTGTGTAGGGTAGCACATGAAGCATCAAACTTCCTACCTTGACTCATTCATTTAGTGAATACTACTCACCTATCCTGCCCCAAATTCCAAGACAGGTTGGGAAGTCTGAAGAGACAGAAGTTACTGGATAACTGTCTGAAGAGTATGAGAGAGGTGTGTCTGAGAGGCTAGGAAAGCAAGAATGGAGCAAATGAGAAAGTAGAAATTGAAGGAGGATTTGTGTTTGATCTGAAGCTAGGGAGCACAGCAGAGTGAACCGCAGGGAACGATGATGCTCCACCAGAAAGAAGAGAACTACCACAGCCAAGTGACAGAAACACGTGACACACCCACAGTGACTCCCACGACATCCGGGAGGGCCACAGACAAGGAAGAGCTTGGAAGACATGGGGGTTATATTCCCAAGACTCTTGTAGGCCAAGGGCGAGAGTTCAAATTCCATCTACTAGGCAGGCAGACAGGCTGGCAAGAGGTTTTGAGAGTAAAACATGATTAGACTGTGATTTGGAAAAATTTGTCTGTAAAGTAATGTTTTTTAATTCAAATATCCCACAGTGTTGGGCAGATCACAAAAAGGAGTGGATTAAAGAGAGAGAGAGAGAAAGAGAGAGAGAGAGAGAGAGTGTGTGTGTAGAAAGAGAGAGAGAGAATATGAGTAACTAGAAAGAAATCATGTCTGGTCTGAAAGGAATGGCCACCATCTGGCATCACACTCTTGTTGCTTGATATGTGCCTGTGTGGTCAGCTCGTTCCGATTTTCAAAAGAAACGCAACATGGATTTTTTTCATAAAGTCATCTTAGTCTTTAACTTTGACACCTTACAAGGTAGTAAACAAGAAAAAAATTAAATTCATCTGTGGGTACATTCAACCAACAAAGAACAATTTTGTCATTTAACCTGGACACAATGCAAAAGTCTAGAGGCAGTGAGAATAGTTACAAATCTACTTCTGAGGAATATATTTAAGGCAAGTTCAGTAAGAAATGAAAAGAGACACTGAACTTTGAGAGATAGATTCAAGAAGCAGGTGCTGTGGTGTGGTGGGAGAAGCTGCCGCTTGGACTCTTGCATCCGATATTGGAGCACATAGGGTTGATTCTCCCACCACTACTTTGAATTTAGCTTACAGTGACTGTGCACCCTGGGAGGTATCAAGTACTTGGTACTCACGTTGGAGACCCCGGTACAATGCTTGGCTCCTAATCCAGCCCTGACTGTTGTAAGCACTTGGTAAGTAAACTCTTATTCACACGCTTTCTTACACTCTGTCTCTGCTCCATTTTTTGTCATCATGTTTTTCGAGTCAGTCAGAATAAACCAATAAGCATTTAAAACTAGAAGTAAATGTTCCACCAACTGGTAGATGGATCCACCTGCTGAGGCATCCACTTGCTGAGGCATTTGGACTCTGTGATTCAGTCCTTGCTCTCACTATCATGATTTGGGGGATAGGGTCTAAATTTTTGTTTTTAACATAGAAATGAGATGTGCAAAAGGTGGGTTCTAAAACATGAGTTTCCAAGTAAAGAATGGACCCAGAGCCAAACTGAGCGGGGAAGACAACAGCTCCCTTGCTTCTCTTCTTCAGCACCGGGATATTCATTGAATGTTCCTGGGCATAAAAATAGAAGAGACAGTCAGTCCCCTTTCCCTAACTATGCTGTCTTTTTGATTTAAGTACTTTTCACCTGTGAATGTCCTTGGTTATTCTTGAACCATACTTTGTCCTATTAAAGACTGCTGCTTTGGCTCTGTGTTTTAGTGAAGTCATGTTGAAAGTCCTACAGATTGCTTCCTCCTTCAGATTTTCTGAGATTTTCCATAAAACCCATCCCTTGAGCTCAGATGACCTCTGTACCTGGAAGCCTTCTTTCACCACACCGACCTCATATTGGGCTAGTGCACGTTGACTGTAAATCATCATCTGTCGCCACTAGACTGACTTTCACTTCTGAAAACGTATAAGCCATGCTCCACGTACCAGCCAGAATGGTCTTCTTAAAATTAATCAGATCACATCACCATCATTGTTGGATTTGCTCCTCAGTCAGAATAAATCTAAACGCCTTTAAAAGATTGACCACCCTCTGGCTTGTTGGATCCTATCTACAGCTCCAGTTATTCCTCCACTCCTGATTTCATTCAAGTTACACTGCCATTAACAGGGACCTTCAGATATCACCATTTGCTATCTGCATCTTATTTAGCAACAAACACCAATCAAAATCATCAATTGTAGGCTATCTTAAAGGACCAAACCCTATACCAAGAACATTTTCCAGAGCAAAAACAAACAACCAAAGAAAAGAAAACCCGAACCCATTGAAAGATGAAGGACAAAAGTCCATGCTGTGAGATTACTCTGACAGGATTTTCATGCAGATCAATGAATCACTCCCATCCCTTCATCTGAGGTTAAATCTCATCTCCCCAGCCTTGCCACACCCTTGCCCCATCATCCAAATGGTTCCAACTCCAAGGTTGCTATCTTTCCAACTGGAGATATTGGCTTGCATTTGTGACAGCCATGGGTATCCTCCTACACAGGTGCACAGCTGTCCAAAAGCCCCTTCTGCTACTGTCCTCAGTCCATCCACATACATGCTTTGGCACCCTACTTCCTGCAGGCTGCTCCACCCACTAATTAGAGCAGGGACACGAAGGCTGCCCACTATGTACTACAAAGGAGATGGGACTCTGTGATGCACAACATTGACTTGGGGAGCGATTCCCTCCCCTACTCTGTCAGTCAGCTTTGCTCACATTTCATTATACTTTACATCCGTCAGAGTTATTTTTTTTTCCCCACTCACTCTTTCTTCTTTCCCACTCACCTTTATGGATTCAACCAGCACAGAAGTCTGACAGCTCTACCAAACCCTCCAACATCCTCCCAAGTTTCATCAGACCTGTCTTTTATATGATTTCCTAGAATCCAAGTAACACAATATTTATCTGGATCCCTTTGTCTATTTCTGTTTTTTTTTTCTTGCTGTGTATTGTCTCCCCCAATAAAATGCAACCTGCTTCAGGGAAAAAAATCTTGTCAGACTTATTTGCTGCCATGTCAACAGCACAGCACAGGTGTTCATCTATATTTAACTGCTTCAGAAATTGTCTCCAAGTACCTTGTACATGTGTTTATCACTGTATGGACATGTTATGTTAGCACTAGCTGAATTCCCACCTTCATCTCACACTTGACCACAGGGTTTTAGAGAAACATTCTGTGTACAGGACATGACCCCAGCATTTAACCCAGAATCTGTGACACACAATTAATTTACCTCAATTAATGTTTATTGAATCGGGATGCCATTTCTTCATTCCTTGCTTACTCTCTCATAATCTGCCCTCACATACCAGGAAGCACAGGTGATATTTTTATCTGACTTCCATAATGCAATCTACCTTTTCCAAGTAGTTCTTCCTCTGTGTTCTAAATTTCTGTGAATCATCTCAGCATTCCAAGAATATCCACGGTATTTCTAAGTTCCACACTATCACTATGCTTTACCTCCCTCCAGCATTCTAGGCCTTCCAAAATAGCACTAGGCCCTTCCGAAACATCTCCTAAATACCTGTACGTTAACACACTTGGCTCCACTCTATTGCCTGCACTCTGATGCAAGCTATGTACCTATGGCCAATTCAAAACATCCTGCTTCATAGGTTTTTCTTCGCTCATGTTTGTGTTTTTGCCATTCATTTTCCTCCCAGCAGCCAACTGTCCTTCCTAAAAGATAATCTGCTCATCGTGGGCCCCACTTGAAGTCCCTCAGGTACCATTAGACTGGGGAGGAGGTTTCTGTGCCTCCTGTATGGGAGCATCCACTTTTTCCTGGGTTCACACTCAAACATACTCCCCTCCTCCATCTTCCAGCTAACCAGAGAAAACAGTTTTCTATGCCCCAAGTCTACGTCCTTCTTTATTGGAGAACTGTCTTCCCCTATTCACCCTCATCTTCTTCGTGCTAATTCTGCTGCCATCACTTCCTCCGAGAAGTCCTTTGCATGTCGGCGCAGTCTGGATAAAACGGTTTTTCACTGAATTCCTAATGGAACTAAAATTATTTGATCATGACTTGTATCGTACCAGATTATTTATTTCTCTATCCACAAGTCCTTGCTTCTGAAAGGTTTAACAAAGTCATTGCATTGTATCCAGGCCTTTAGTGATCCCCCATCTCCTTCAGATATGAAAGTGCCCAGCTATATCTCTGGCCCTATTTCTCTATGTCCCTTTAAGTTCTGACCATCCATAAACAGCCTCGCCCATGGAGCACTAACTTATATTCCTAATTCATCCTGCTTCTTTTGTCTGAATGACCTTCCTCTTTCTTGTCAGTTATCCTCCATCCTTCCGCACCCATCTGGGGGATGTTCTTTGATCTCTTTTACTCTAGGTAGAATTGCCCCCCTCCCACTGTGGCCCCACATTGTCTATACAATGTCCTTTGGGTCATATCTATAAGCTTTTCATGGGTAGGGACAAAGTCTTATTCATCATTCGTTTCCCAGTGCCTGCCATGTACAGAGAAGGTGTTCAATACATATTCATTGAATGAACAAGCGAATAAACAACCCCAGCCATTCTTCGGGGAATTACAACGTTCACCTCAGCAGTTATTGCTCCTTCTGTGAACATCAAAAATTAGGTGGCCTTATTTTCCAAGCTCTGCACAGATATAACTATGCAATCTTTCTTAGCAGGTTCTATGCATCTGAGGAGCAGGCACAAAGCCTTGTGGTTTCTTTATCTCTCCCTCTTTGCCTTGCACATAGAAGGAGCTCAATATATTTCTGCTGATTGATTGCTATTGCTTGATCCACTATTCTTTTTTGATTTCCCTACTTACTGAGAAACTTTAAAAGGAAAGCTTTCTCAGAAATCAAATAACTAAAATCACAGAATGTTCTTTCCTAAAAATAACACTTGAGACAGAGTGCATATTTTCTCCACTCCCATTAATGAGAGGATGACGCTACTCGTCTTCATTTTGCCTGCGTCACGTCTGTGTTGCCTAGAGATTCTTGGCTCTTGTTTTGAGAAGGATCAAATGACAAAGGCAGATGGATGGTCTCTTTGATTAAAAAGTGGCACTCAGATACATCAGCATCCTTCCAATTCAAGAAGGAAAGGCTGGTTTCATTGCTGATGCCTGCTTCCAGGGCATGCATCCCTGGGTCTAGCTGAGGCTGGCATGTCACATCCACTCAGGACCCCTAATGTGCTGACACTTAAAGCCAAATCAAAGCCGCTGTAAAGCAATGACTTAGGAGCATTCTTGGTGAGACAAAGAACTGGCGTGGCATAGTTGGACTTACCTGCTTTCAAATCCCAGCTCTGACAGTTATAAGCTTTCTGACCCTTGCCAAACTCCTGCACCTCTCTAAGCTCCAGTCTCTTCATTTAGAGGATGGAGATGATAAGATCACACCAAGCAGAGATGCTGATGTGATGGAGGGGGGTGAATGGTGTCACTTGTCCCTTAATGTTCATTAATGGGAGCTGCTATTGCAAAGAGCAAGAAACACTTCTGAGTTAACACCCATCAGTTTTCAGATTATTCTGATACTCTCTGTATCAATTTCTTCACTTACAAATATAATTACAGCTCTTCAAACAAACATTTTCTCCATCTTATACTTGCAGAGGCTAGATTTTCAATTTGCCCAATACCATACAATTATGGAGAAAATCCTTGCAGCAGAATGAATCCTCCTGTGTGGGGATGAAAGGCTTTCAGATCCCGTCTAACTCCTACAACCTGCACAGAGACTCAGGACATGGGGCAGCCTGGCAAATCAATCCTCACAAATAAAGGCTGTTGGTTTAGGTGTCAGCTGCACTGGCCTTTCCATCTTCACAGTGAAGGAGACGACAGAGCACAAAACCCTTCCCCACTATCACCGTCAACAGCAAAACTGCACATGTTGCATGCTGTTTTCCCCAGGCACAACCTTTGCTATCACTTTCTACAGACAAGAAAAGCCTTCACATCCTGTTGTTTCTTCACTGGGCCCAACCAGTAGGTAAAGTGTGAACCACTGGTCCCTTCCCCCACAACAAATCCAAGCCTTCCTTCTTTTCTCCTTCTAAATATTCTCATTTACCCAGCAGCGTGAATTTTCATGTTCCTCATTCAATCCTCAATCATCGGAGGATCTTCCTCCTTGAAGCCTTGCTCTCAGCATCCAACATGGACTGTGACAGACAGCAGGTAGTAAGGCATAGGTGAACATGGGCTGCCTGTCTCTGACCGATAAAACCCCACCCCAACACAAAGTACTCTCACTCCCAAAGGGCCACTGATGCCATTCCTACCGATCCCACCTACAGGAACTAACACCTTGGTTTAGGCCTTTGACATTCATAACTGTGAAAGGATACACTTCTGGCTTTTTGATACCATCCAGCTTATGGTGATTTTGTATGACAGTCATATTACACTCTCAAACTAATACAGTATTTTACTCTTAATCCTTTTCAAAGAGCCAAGCACCATCTGGTTAGAATTGTACTGCTCCCAGTTCTCCACCTGATGACTGGATCTTTCAATCACACAAATAGAATTCAAGGGTATGTCACAGAGGTTTGCTAGAAAACTTAGCTAAAACTATGGAGGCCCCATAGGCTCTCCTTTAAGCAACGTGCGAGGAAAGAGAAATGATATAAACCATGGAATACTCAGTTCTATGGAACATCAATTTTCTCCCTAAATATTTTTGTAAAAGCGTATTTTTTTAAATGCAGGTGCATTTCCCAACAATGTTCTGCATTCCAGCTCTGACATCCTCCCATTTCTAGGTATAGAATCAGTTTACCCTTTGTTCAGGACAGTAAACAATCACCATGGCCTATTAATCTCATCTCCTTCCTAACATAAGCGAAAACCAGCTAATATAAGTGGCAGATCTCACCACCTCCCCTTTCTGAAAAAAATAGTTTAGAGGGGCTGACCTTGTAAGAGACAGATAATATAATAAGAGGAGAAGGGTTGTTTTTTTGTCTTTAAAGCTGAAACACCCAGTATCAGGTATAACTTCTTGTAGACTCTGAGGAAATCAGGGATAGGAGAGTTGAAGGTAGGAAGAGTTCTTCCAGTGGTCAGGGTCACCTGTCCCATCCTCTCCTACCAAAGCCAGTAAAGACATGAGAAGGAGCTACCTCGGAATCATAACAGCATTTCGCATTAATCAAAACCAAGTTCTCTTTACAGCCGATTCAGACCATGACAGGGTTTCAAATTTGCCAGCTGATGTTTAAAAATTCTTTTCTTTCAGGTGAACAAGGTAAGATGAACAAAGATGATTGTCCACTCCGACCTACTTCCAAAACATCTGCTGCCAGGAGGCAACCCTTGCAATTTCTTCAGTATCTAGTGAACTTTTTGCTGATTGTCTACATGGCCTGTATGCTTTCTTCACAACAAGGTTCCTGGAAGTCCCCACGGATTTCCTCTGGGTAGCTCTCACAGCACTCATTCAGCTGAGAATGACACCTGCTGGGTGGGATGCAACCCCGCCCATCTTGAGTCTTAACAAAGAGCTTCTGCTTTGATAGTGAAGGAAGACGGTGCCAGAAGGGTAGTCTGAGTCCTCCAAAGTGTTTCACCTCGAATAGTTTTCATTCAGCTTAGCAAAGAGTGAGATCCGAGGAAATGTTTCAAAGCAACATCTCCTTTCATTGTGTCATTTAGATTTTCCAAAGAATATTAGCCTTTAATAGAATTGGCTGAATCTGCTTCTAAGGGAATATTTTATATGAGCTTGGTTACATTGGTAACACTAGTCAGAAGAAGAGAAAATCAAGATTTGAAGAGAAAATGAAAGAATGGGGAAATGTTGAGTGGGGGCTATGCTGAGTGTGAGCTTTAAAAACTTAGCCTGGGAAAGGAACAAAGAACTGCCTTTCTTTCTGATGAAAGAAAAAAGCTTAAACACCAATAGGGAACAAGTAGTAACATTAATAAAGGGTATCATACATACATACACACTCTCTCTCTCTCTCTCTCTCCATCACTCTCTCTCTCTCCATCACACACACACACACGTGCACTTGTGCAAACACAACTCCTACATTTGCAGACAGCCTTCCCTAACTCAAGCATCCAGGATTTTTGAACCTCTAATACCCAGAAGACAAGGGTCAGCACTGTGAGTTATAAAGGTCAGAGCACTGAGACCAGAGGAAATGTAAATTGAACTGTTGCCATAGTGTGACCACAGGGGAGAATGTTACTGGAGATCTGCAGCACTACATCATCCTGTTGCCATGAAGATGACCTCAAGGTACCAGGGGGAATTGGAATTGTCATTCCTGAACCCAGGTCAATCCACCTAAAAAGTTTGAAGGGCAACTTTCCTATATACTGAGAAGATTCTTAAAAGATTACATGAAACAAAGACTGTTAAAGACCAAAGGGCAAGGATTATCAATGTTTCAAGACAAATTCTGCCTTACCCAGTGAAGGCTTCCTTGCTAAAGAGAGGAATTAGACATAACAACTTTGAGATATATGCTGGGGGAGCCAAGGTCTTTACAGAATGGGACAATTTAAGAGCTTGTGGCCTTATTTTACAATGGCAGGCAAAATGGTACTTGTTGAAATTGAGCAGAATTTCTCTTTAGTCTTGCAATTTTGAGCAAAAAAAAAAAATGGTATGTACTACCTATAACAATTTAGAGTGTGTATTTACGAATGTGTGTAATATCATGCCTTCTGCTAGTGCAATACCTTAGAAAAATTAACTTTCCTTCTACTACATATTGACATTCTGTAGTCTCGGCAGCCTGGGGAAGCACCTGGGGACATTCTGTTTCCCAGGCAAGATAAGAGACATTTTGCCAAATACACCACTTCTATAGGTTATATGACATCAGAAAATAACCTATCCTCTCCGGGCCTCACATTCTTTACCTATAAAGCACAGCTGGTAACTGTACCTATCTTCAAGCTTGCAATAGCAATCATGTAAAATACTGCCTGCAAATCATTCTACACAGGGCCCTAGTTCTGCAAAGAGCTAAATACATGTCATTCCAGCAAAGAATAATTTTTCTCTTGTTATTATCATTATGATCATGGCTACTATTCATTGCCAGACATTTTATGTTCCCCTATCAGCGAAAGTTCCACAAACCCGATGCTGTGTGTTTACTTGCTGAAATCTCTCACAAAATGGAGAACTCCAGCTGGCAGGCATTGGGCCGGTTCCTTCTCTTTTCCCCAGTTCTCTGCTGAACAGTAAGGGCTCAGTCCTTGCCTAGTTTGCCAAATGAAGAGTTTCCAGCAGTTGCTCTTAATCATGGCTCCACATCTGAGTCACCTACACAACTTTTAAAAATCTCCTTGTTCAGCATGCTCATCTCTTAAATTCTGGTTCAGAGGCTCAAGATTTTTCCAATTTTTGAAGACTCCCACAGCCTGCTCCTGTAGACTTACCACATTGGAATAATATCTTCAAGGTCAGCCAGGCCAGTGGCCTGCAAGCTTTCTCTGTTCCAGATAAATTGTTCTCCACCACAGAATATTGGCCAGCCTGTTATAGACAAGAGACTGAATCCACATCCCTTTGGTAGAGGTAAGGGAAGAGGATCTGAAACTCACTCTTCAGCTGAATGGTTCTGAGGTAATTCACGAAGTCCATGACCCTGAGGACACAATGGTGAGAAGGTCTCCCCTCTGCTCTGAGTGGCATCTTGTCACTGCGCAACGCTGTCAGCCCAGCTGACTCCCTGTGGGCACATCACTGCCCTCGCCCTGATCCTGGCCAGCTATAACTGTGAGCTTTATTTTAGCAAGATTCAGGCGCAGCTCTCAGTGAGAACCCTTCTTACGCCTTGCCAGATGCAGGAGAGATAATAACGCCTAAAATACATAAATAGTCCAGGGCCAAGTCTGTATAAGCTCTCCCACCCTGGCAGGCGGGCTGCCTGCATTGCATTTATTACTGCAGACAGCCTGTTTGCAGCTGCTCTGATTTACACACCTACATTCTATCACAGGGGTAAGTTTATAGCACACTGTGTGGGTCTGCTGCTGACACTGTAGGAGGAGCGGGGAAGGCTGGGAAGGAAGGAGTAGGGGTAGTTAGCTGTCAGTTTGGAGGAGAGCAAAGGAAATGGGTCTGCCCTCTGTAATAAAGCATCGGATTCGTTGTCAGGAACACAGGCAGCACACACATTCACCTGCAGCAACACTGAGTTGCTATATTGTTATTTCTGCCTAGGCCAACAGAAGTTTACTGAACACCTGCTAAGTGACAGCTTCTTCTCCAAGGTCATAATTGCACACCGATGAGTCCATTACACAGCATTGTGTTCCTACAAACATGGTCCCGGTAAAAATGACGCTACCACTATATTTGGCTCCCCAGTAATATTTAGCACAGGTTCAGTACACTCAACAGATATTGAATGGATAAGTGAAAAAAAGTGAAGTTACACTGAAGGATCAGTTTTAATTTGTCCTTTGCCACAAAACTAGATGAGAAAAGCCACAAGAGGGACTGACATCACAGCATAGAGAGCAAAGCCACCACCTGTAATGCTGGTATCCCATATGGGTGCCTGCTCGTGACCCAGCCACTCCACTTCCCAATCAGCTCTGTGCTAGTGGCACAGAGAAAAGAGCAGAAGATGGACCAAGTGTCTGGACCGCTGACACGCACATAGGCATCCTGGAAGAAGCTGCTGGCTTCAGCCTGGTGCAGTTCCAGTCGCTGTGGCCGCCTGTAGAGCAAACCAACAGATGGGAAGGATGTAAGATCTTTTTCTCAATGTCTCTTTCTCTATAACTCTAACCTTCAAATAAATAAATAAATCTAAAAACACAACAGAAAAGCACACAAAACTTCATATATCAAAAAAATTATCATCTGTTTATCTAGGATGTTAACATATCTGGGATGAACCTAGGATACATCCAAATAGCCCATCTATTGCTCAGAGATGGCTCCCTGCCCACTGATCAAATCAGGCTGTTCAGGATCAAAGAGTGTGACTTAGATCTGCTCAGTGCAAGGGCTCCAGTGCTGGTTCCACTGGTGAGAGTAGCAAAGCCAAGTAGAGACAGATGACTCGGAGCACAAGTCGAAACTCAGCAGGGCATATGGAAAAGAAGACCATGAGAAGGAGAGCATCTTGGTGTGCTGTCATTTTTGTTGTGTGGCTAATCTGTGAAAAACTGGAAAACTGCTATTTCACAGAAGTGCAGTTAATGAAATACTCACTACTATAGGAAACAAAAGTGGGCAGGAAGATGCCTCAGTGATTCAGAATAAGCCCATCGGCTGCAATCTTTGCCTCGAGGAAGCCACATTGTCTCCCAGGCATGGCTGCAATGGTACAGGGTGGCACTGGGTTTGCTAGAGAATTCAGAGGCACAGCCAAAGCAGCAGATGCTAAATGCATCCTCGGAATGAGGCAGTAGCTGAGGTGTGAGCCAAATGGGAGGCACAGGACCAGTAAAGGGAGGGAGGAGACCACCAGGGAGGACAAAAGAGAGGCAACGGTGGGGACTCATTCAGCACTGGCCACCTTCCCTTGCAGGTGGACTTCTATCTCTCTGAGAGGGCTCAGGCCAGGGTGGGATGGACAGCTTCCAAGGGAGGCTTAATGACCTGCTCGTTTTCATTTCTTTGTTCTCTAAAGGCACGTACAACCACATTAGTATGCTCAGCAAAGGGCCTCCCTTTGTTGTGGCAGGTGCTGCAGGAATTCAGAACAGCTGATGTTTCATAACATCATGAGCCTGCAGAGAGCCCTGGGAGGTCAGAAAACCCAAGCCCCTGCCCCTCACATCTGGCACATTGGTGCAGCAGTGCGGTAGCTCAGAAGTATTCTCAAAATCATGTTTATTGTACTTCATCTTCTTATTTTAAGAGGGATATGCTTTCATTGAAGAAAATTGGAGCAGGCAAAAAGCACAGAGAAGAAAGGAAAAAACAATTTCTAAGCTTACCACCCACTGAAAGCTACCATTAGCACGAGGACCTATAATGCTCGCTCTCTCTCTTGCTCTCTTTCTATCCATCTCTTCCCCCACTAAGTTACGAGGTTGAGATGTGTTTTAATAAGCATGCGAATAGTTAAACCTTTTCTATTGTTTCACTGTTTGAAATGATACTCACCTGGCAAGGTGAAGGGGCCAGTTAGATCTGTAAGTCATTTGTGGGCCCTACAAATTATCAACTTAAAAATTAGCCTGCCTATATATAGATGCCTTGAATTGCAAGATAGCAAGTGCCACCTGCATCTTCCTTTGCATGGTCGGGCCAGTTGGTTCCCTGGGTCTTATACCTCCTGCCAGCTGAATGTTCCTTACCCTTGTAGGTAAACAACAAGGCACTATGTGTTGTGTACCCTCAATGTAGTCAAACACCTTCTGCAAGGGTTACCCAGGGGTACCTGATTCAGGAATCCCAATTCTAGGTTTCTGCACAGGAACTGAAATCAGCATCCAGATCCCCTCCATTGAAGCATGATTCACAACAGCCAAGATATGCAAATGATCTAAATATCCATTGATGATTGAATGGTGAAATAAATTGTGGAATGTAAGTGTAGTGGAATATGATTCGGCCTTCACAAAGAAAATGCCATTTGTGACAACACGTATGGACCTGTAAGGCATTATGCTAAATGCAAAATGCTGTATGCGACCTACTCTTCTGTGAAATATGAACTAGTCACACAGGAATGAAGACAAAGACAGTGGCTACCAGAGGATGAAGGAAGGGGAAACAAAGATTTTGACCAAAGGGTACAACCTTTAATTTGTACAAAATAAATAAGCACCGGATCTCTTTAACATTCAGCCAGTGCCTATAGCTTACAATACTGCACAAAATTCTTCAAATCAGCTGAGAGTAGGTCTTACGCCAAGTGCTGCGCCATCAGCAGATAGTTAGAATAGGAATAATATAGGGAGCAAAAGAAGCTTTGGCTTTGAGGATGGTGGTGATGTCTCCACAGGTACATACTTAATAAGTTTATACATTAAACATCTACTGGCTTTTACATTTCCTTCATGGGAAAATAAAAGCAGCTTGTTTTTAAAAGTTGCTGTACCTTCAACCATCATCCAGCAGAAGCATGGCCCACATGCCCCTCTGTAAAGAAGACAAAAGCGAGGAAAAAGGCAATGCATCAGCTCATCTGAAAGCTAAGCGGAGAGTCTCAGGTTTGGAAGAGGCTTTGTGGATAACTCACAGGCATCGAGAGCCCTATGACACAGGGAATACTGACTCATTCCCTGGCTGGGCACATGAGCGAACAGTGGCCTTGTTGAGCTGCTCTGTTCTCTACAGTGCAGAGAGAAATCCCAGCAGAGATGCGCCAACCCTCCACATGCCAAGTGGACACCAGAGAGATCAGTGTTGATTCCATCCGAGAAAGAGGTTCCCACCATGAGTGGACCACCCAGGTGGCTCAGAAAGGACAGCCACAAATTGTCAACTGGAATTACACCTGCACTGAGGAGGACCCTAATGAGAAACCTGTCACAGCTTTTGCTTCCACTATCACAAGAGTCACGGAAATGAAATCTGCCACCAAGAAGACGGAAGAACCAGTGCTGTTAAATGATGAATGGGAACAAAAAGCAGAGTGAATGGTGCCAGCAGCCAGCTAGAGCAGCTGTACTTGTTCACACCCTTCTCCTTACTGTCCCATGCACAACCAAGGACCTGGCGCCTATTCCGGGGAGTAAGGAGCACAGTTCCCGAAGAAAGAATGAACAAGGAAGGGCTGAGACTGGTCCAAGGCCCTCCTACCCACAGGCCTTAAGCTTCCAGCCTAGACATTGCTTGGAGGGGAGAATACAATGTCAGTCCTTTCAACTGGAAGAATTTGTTAAAGCCAAAATGAGCAGGAAATTAGGGCATCCTCCACACAGTGAGTAAGAAACATTTGACACAGAATTACTGGAAACAGTAACAAGAGTGAAAGTGCTGTCTGTAACCCAGAAAGTTGATGCAACCACACACACACACACACACACACACACACACACACACACGTGCACGCGCAAATGTAGACAATACATATATTCAATTTTTAAGCTTTCTTTTTTCTACACCCCGACTTTCCTCTCCAATATCATGAGCCTCCCTTCTGAGCATGTGTATGAAATTTTAAGCAGCTTACATAATTTCTCCACTAGCTTTCACGTATAATGCCAGTTGTGCCTGTAACCCCGTCACCCATTTGCATCCTTTCTCCATTCACGGTCACATGTAACAGTGTCCAGCTGTACTCATACAGTCTGTCATCCCATTTGCCACTCTTCTCCTCCCCACAGCTCTCACCTATGTCACACTGGGGACCCGTGTGAGGAAGGGCACATGCTTTCTAGGGCAGTGCCTTCACTGATTGCCATCTGGAATCACATTGTCTCTCAGGGTTTTCTGGTGTAGAACTCTCTAGAGATTAGAGGATATAGTGACTCAATATTATTTCCACTTAGCTAAGGAGGACTCAGTTCCCAGAGGCTCATCCCTGTGGGTCTCCACTTTGGAAATGCTATAATAAAAATAAATAGTAATAAAATTAATATAAGCCATGAAAGCCTGCAGGTTAACAGCAACCATTTTTTTTTTGCATGCTCAGGTTTTGTGCCCAGTGTATAGGGTGGCAAACATGGAGGCAGGGCATACACACCGCCATTGATATGTGAGATTGTCTTGCTGGAATGGAGCAGCACCTGAGCTCACAGCTCCTCTAGCACCCTCTGTATTTCCTCCTTCAGTTTCTCTAGATCCTGGGTCAGATGCATCTGTGGGTTCCATGGTGAAGGGTGCTAGCTGCCCTGAGGTCACCACAACATCAAGGTTGATGGAGGTAGACGACAGGGGTTCCAGACTACTCTGGCAAAATCCAATACAACCCTGCTCTCTATACTTGCTCTCTATATTTTTCTATACTGCCCCACTCTGCCCTAAGAGCTGAGCTGCAGTGACTGGAGACAAGTCCAACACGAGACACAGAGCATGGCCTTGTACAACTTCTCCAGTTTCTTTCTCAGCTGCAAGATCTAACTCCTTGATATATTTCTCATGAAGACTTTGTTTCTCCATTGATCCTGGTCCCTTAGAGAGCTCACAGACTGATCATGAGGTGTTACTGACTTTCAGCACCTGATTTCCTAACCACTTACACTGTCTCATTTGATCACTTCCTCTCTCCAGGACATTCTTTCTTCAAAATCTTGTATAAGATAACCCAAGATTAACTCCCTTCCCAAGGGTTAATGTCCAGCTTTCTAGGAATACACATGAATCTAACATCCACTAAATTCTGCAACTACAGTCTCTTCTCAATGTAGTCCTGAATAAATATTTTTAATACTTGATCAGGTAGTAGCACCTATGTTTCCCAAATGCCAGAGAAAAAATATCAAATTGTCTAATTGGTTTTCTTTGGCAAGTTGCTGTTGTTCAGCAAATATATCCTCCCCACAAGGTAGTTCATTTCTCTATCCAAGTTGATGTTGAGGTTGGCCCTATGATCAGTTTTGGTCAAAATGATATGGGTAAAGAGATGCTTGCAAAAAAACAAATAAACATTTTAAAAGATGATACATTTTAAACTAATTCTTGCATTTCTGTCATCACTATAAAACTACATCTGAAGAAACCTTTGATTCAGAACAGTGAGACACACAAAACAGAATTAAGCCCAACCTGCAGCTGGCAGCAAATCTGGATCAGACCAGTTTCAAGTGCAGGTACCCAGATGAGCCCAGCTTAGATCATCCAAATTGTAGTCAAGCAACAATCACTTACTGTGATATTGTTACGTGTTTATGATGACAACTAGCTAGTACACTTTCAGGAGGAAATTTCCTCCAATAATTCTCTTCTGAGCACTTTCTCAGATAAAGAACCATCTAATGATCCTTAACATACTTTGAATAGAGGTGAGGAACTAATGGCAAGAAACTCAGCTCCGTTGGCCTGGAAGTACCTAATTAATGGCTTACACATCGTCTTTGAAATTGAGAACAGTTAAGCAGCTATTGTTTAGCTTGAGCTGAAGTCAAATTGGAGATAATAGAAAAAGTCACATTTACTATTCTGGTTTATAAATAAATACAAATATGTGGATCAGACTAGACATATAATTTGCAATCTTCTTTTTTTCCTTTAAAAGTATATATGAATAGTTTCCCTTGCCACTCAACTTTCTTCTGTTTTTGTATAATCACTTTAAATAACAGCATCAACAGAGTAAGAAGGTGGTGCCACTGAGCCTTTTTCCATCTGCCTGTATGCTGTTTACTCAGTTGTTCTGAATGCCCTGGTAAAACGCCACCAGGTGAGGCCACATGTCTAGCAAGGACTAAGACTGTGCCACTAATTCCGTTTGTGCCCCCATCATGGCTGTGACTACTTGAGTATTTACACAGTCTCAAGGAATGAGTAAAATAAGCCAGTCCCAAAACGAAAACTATCATACATCTGTTCTGATACATGATGATTAATCTAGAACACAAAAATACAAAAGTAAGTTGGACATATTATCTTTAATTCTTCTTTACAGCTCTTGTCTGTGTCCCTACAGAATAATGGTCTTTCTATTTTTCTCTTGTTGAACATTATGGTTACCACTGCATTACACCTGTGGTTATAATGTAAATTTTGAAAGTTCATTACTGTGGAAGTCACAGGGAGAGAAAGAAAGAAGGAAAGAGGGAAGGCAGGAGAATCAAGGAAGCACAGTGAACTTCTTAGAAGTGCATCTGCAAAATACATGAAACTATTTTGTAGTATTAATAACAGTTTTTGAAAGAAATAAACTGTATTAAGCTCAATAAATGCATTAACTTGAGCCACAGAGAAAAGAAAAAGTAAGATGGCCAAAGAGCCTAGATGGACTTAACACAAATGCTCTCCCAAAACAAATTACGGCAGAAGCAATCTTCAAGCACATTCGTTCCTTTTACTTTCAGCAAAACATAAAAATCAGTTAAAGAAACAAACACACTTTCCCCAAATGTTTGGAAGTTTCTCTCCTTATCCCATGCCAGGACTTCATATCATTAATGGAAAAAAAAAGTTACGATACCTGGCTTTGTTTTGCTAGAAGAATGAAGTTAATATCTGTCTTTATGGAACATGATCACAGCTGTTCCAATATTTTTGTTTTTCCAGTATCTTCACCCCCTTTCTAAGTTTACCACGACTTCCAAAGGAAAGCAC
Source organism: Ochotona curzoniae (assembly GCF_017591425.1). NCBI lineage: Eukaryota > Metazoa > Chordata > Mammalia > Lagomorpha > Ochotonidae > Ochotona > Ochotona curzoniae. Next base: position 6,224,081 of record NW_024467118.1, on the reverse strand, counting down.
TTGTGTTACTGATTCCCCCATTATCCCGTCTCTCTGCCTTTGTCCTTGGTTTTATTCCAACTCTGCAGGGTTCTGAGTATTCGGGAGCATCTATATGAAATGCTTGGCTATTCTCAAAGGATTTCTTCTAAGCCTATGTATAATTAGCGAAAATGCATCCCAGAACTCTCTGGAGTGAATGTTAATAAGATAATATGGTTAGGATTAATGGCCTCTCACGCTTACCTTTCAACACTCATCTTTAGGAGCAGTAATGGGGAAGTACCAAGCTCCCTCAACAGCTACTACATGATCACGGGAATGTTAATAATAACAGCTACCTGCTGACCAACTCCACAAGCTGGAAGTGGTAGCATCGTTTAACTCTCATGCCCAATAAGATGATAAGAGAAAGCATTGGTGTCTATACTTACATTTGAAGCAACTTGCCAGAGAATCCAATGCAAGCAAGCGAGCCATCCTCTTTTGCTCCTGAGTCCAAGATCCACACTCACATTTCCTGCGTCAAATTCTCTTTCCCAGAGTAAGAATAATATTGGCTATAATTAATTAAACACTAACTTGCTTGTAGTTTATAGATGCCATACATATGAATTCATGGCACACTAACATCCAAGAAAGGCTACGTACATCATATTATTTGGCTAACTCACATAACCACCCTTGGAGCCCCAGTGAACCAGGTGGCAGGAAGTCCAAAATGCTATCACTGCTGGGGGGCTGTTCTTCTCTGCAGTTGAGCAAGTGTGCCACATACTTCTGATCTGGAACACATGATGATGGGCCCTCTGGCCACAACTTTAATCTCATTAGCCCTAAACTGTAGAGCATGGTTCCTGCACGCCATAGGTTTGTACCTGATCACACCCATGCCAGGATAATACACAGAAATATAGCCAAAGTGGCTACCATTTTTCCAGCTCTAAAGTCCTTTTCTTCTCCAAGTCAGAGAAAGAGCCAGCATTAATATGCAAACCAATATTTCAGAGTCATTCTGGAGTTGGTGCTTGGGACTCACCATCTCCAGCCATGAGGGGGGCATGAACCGACTCCCTCAGGAGGCTGATGCATCGCTGGATCTCAGCATACTTTGGAGAGAAAAGAGAAATGTGTTGAGCAGCTATACTTTGCTGGACACTGCCACATTTTTTGCTACTTCCTCTAACTAAGTAAAAGGTAGAAGTTATTATAATTCATGATTATGCTAAATAATCAGATACTTTTAGATTTTTATTTATTTATATTATTCATTTGAAAGACAGTGGGGGGGGGGAGTTCCATTAGCTAGCTCCCTCCCCAAATTCTTGCAACAGCCAGGACTGCGTCAAACAAAGTTAGGATCTGAGAATTCAATACAGGTCCTCCATGAAGTCAAACCTGCCACATCTCAAGATGTACATTAGTAGCAAGCTGGATCTGAAGCAGTCAGATTTGAATCCAGGTGTTTTAATAAAGAATAAGCTTTAGCTTATTCACTATGCCAAACATGTGCCCCTAGAGTCGTATCTCAAAAGTCCCCAATCAACCATCCCACTACCTCACCCTTTAGAGATAGCTTGAGGAAACTTGTAACTAACTTTAATAATATAACTGTCATTTCTTGAGTTCTCAGTCTTCATCAAGCCATAGCACCCAGAACTTCATGCCATTACCTTTCATAATAGCATTACAACTTAATTCATTATCCCCACCTTACAGGTAAATGCCAACCACTGAGGTCAATAAAAGCCAAGTCCTCTGTCCAAGTCCATACTCTGGGGCATGATGGGACTTGGATAGGAACATCCAAGGCTGGTTCTTAAGTAAGGCATAGCACAATCTCTCCCTGAGCATTGAAAACATGGAGGCAGTCCCTGAAGCACTGGGTCTGTGGGTGAGAGAATGGCTAAGACAGACAGAAAGAAGACCCAGGAATGCCAGATAGCATTTCCGGCAATCTCTCAGTCTTGCTGCTAAGTACTTTGAGGTATGAGTCACAGGACACAAGGGCAGAGGCCCAGTTTGCTTTGTTTTGCAAACTACACACTGTCAAATGAGAATAATTATTACTCATCCATTGAACCCTGTGAGGATGATAGCTTAGTCACTCCACCAGTACTATAGATCACGCATTCCTAGGCATCTGGGTAGAGATTCAAACCACCTACAGAGTCCTTCATCAACTCCCCAGATTCCCTGGACTGGAATGAGGTCAGAGAGCACTGCAAACACCTTCTCCAGAAGCCACACAGCCTCCTTCCTAAGAGATGGATACCTTTTGCCAATAGCACTGTGGGAGTCGGTAGCAAAATGACTGCTTTCAACAATTTTTGCTCATTCCAATGACCCACGTGCTCTCCCAATTGTTTTCCAGCATGATAAGACATTTAAAGCAGTGTTTGTTTCCCTTAGGGAACAAAAGGTTCATCTTGACTCTGCTAGAAACATGGGAAGGAGAAAAACAAAACAGAGCAGATATTTAAAAGGGTAAATGTACCAGTGTCTAACAAAAGTTATATGAACATACACATACATACATCAATTAATTACCTTCTAGCAAAATGGGATTTAGAACAGCCTGGTGAGCCACTTGTTCATTTGCTTCTCATTTTGAATTCTAAGTGTGGAGCTACTGAGATGAGTAAAACAATGTAGATATCATCAAGGGACTCCAAATTTAGGAGAGATATAGCTAATATCTATGCAATACAATCAAAGAAGCCATGATGACAGTTCTGATGGCAGACATCTGACCCCAATGGAATGCAAGTGATCAAAAGAGGACCAGGATGATTTCCTTGAGGACAGGGGAATAAAGCCAAATCTTTCTGAATCCATGATCCTGTTCAAAGCACCAATTGCTAACGTGATACCTTCACTTCCAGATTAACTGGTTTCACTCACACATTGTACCAGTAAGATACCGTGAGCTTTAAATAACAGAAAACTTAATGTCAGCTCCCTTAAACTAGAAAAAGAAATATTGCACAGTTGTTGTGAAATTTAATTAAAAAAAAAAATGAAGACCTAACATTAAAAATAAGAACCTTCAAAATTAATTTATCAACACAAAGACATGATCTCATAATGTAATAATACAAGTTTTCCGTTATTCTACTCTGAAATGTTCAACAAATTGTCCTAACTCCCTTCCATGTCACAAAGCTGTTGCTGTAGTCTGGGCAAGTGGGCAGGACAATATCTACTAGGAATTTAACTCCTTTCATAAATAAGCAAAGCATTCCCAGAAGCTTTCAATAGAGGTTTCTCTTCTTATCCTATCCATCTAACTGGGACACTCTGATTGGATCAGTCAGACCTCACCAGAGGTCTTTCCCCCTCACCCAGCCAGCTCAAAGAGCTGGAAAGCATAGAGGCAGGTACATTGGTAGAGTCACTGTTTCATTGTGGTGGTATTTTGAGTGTGGTATATGTGAGCAAGAAACAGACTAGAGCTCATGTAAAACAAACTCTTGGGTGGGATGTTCTGATCCAGCCCTGTCTGCAAAGCTGAAAGCATTCTCCTGTGACTGGGACCACATTAGATGCCTGTGTTGGTACTTTAGAATATTGATGCTGGATATATAGACATATATAATTGTGGACATGTTTATCGTCGAGGGCTATAATCAGTGTTGTCGCTCACAGAGCAGGCACTGTCTCTGTGTCTTTGCTGCTTCCTCAGTGAAATGATCTTCGCATCTGCATCTTGGGGCAATGTCAGTTGCTTCCCTAGTGTCTTTCCAACCCTGGAAGTCATGTTTCTCTCTGATCCCTTCAGCCATGATTTTTTTTGTGTATATATATAATACAGGTTCATAATGCTCCTTGTTACCATTGTTGGTAGACAGCCTAGTGCAATGGCTCAATGACTAAATCCTCACCTTGCAAGTACTGGGGTCACATAGGGGTGCTGGTTTGTGGCCTGTTGTTCCACTTCCCATTCAGCTCCTTGCTGTGGCCTGGGGATGCAGTAAAGAATGGACCAAAGCTTTGGGACAATACACCTGAGTAGAAGATCTGTAAGAAGCTTCTAGCTCCTTAGATCAGCTCCGTTCCAGCCATTGCAATCATTTGGGGAGCGATTCAGTAAACAGAAGATCTTTCTGTCTCTCCTTTTCTCTATAAATCTGATATGTGTTTCCAATAACAATAAATCATAAAAAGGTAAGTAAAAATACAGATTCTTCAGTCAACCAAGCAGATATCGGACAAGCTGTTGAAATTCAAAAATGGAAGGATGGAAGAGAAAGAGAAGGAGGATGTGAAAGAGGGAAGGAGAGGGGGAGGGAGGCAGGAAATTGAGAATAACAATGGAAGAATTCAAAGGTATACATGACTAATTCATTACCAACACTCTTGGAAATTCAACCTGCAGAAATTATTTAAAACTGTCAGAGAATTCTTAAGCACAAGAGTCTCATCAAAATTTTATTTATGAGCAAATCATGAATACAAAAATACTTTTATATTGAAATCTAAGGCCTTGTTTATATGAAGTGGTATATATCCAATTGGAGAATTATAGTCATTAAGAGTATATATTTGAAGGGCTTTCAACAGGCAAAAAAATACATCTTACGATACTTAGTGAAAATGGCATGAAATTTCATTCAGAGTACAGTCAGTGATGTAAATCAAACAACCCATCTATTTTGAAGGGAAAGGAATAAAACTGAAAAGATAGGTTCCTGACTGCCCATTCCAGTTCTATTAGGAAGTGACTCAAAAGTCATTTTTATTTTACATTTTCCAAAATGTTTATAATAAATATGTATCGCTTTTATAATGAAGAAACACAACAAAAATCACTGATGGATTGCTTGATTATTATCTGATTAATTTAATTTTATCCATAATTAATCCACATCACAGTTAGAAACAATAATAAATAAAAGTGCTAAAGAAAGAACCTAATGGACATAGCTTGGTATTCTAGATCTTGCTTCACTGGATTAAATTTATTTCCCAATCCAAACTACTCTCTCTCTCCCTCTCACCCTCTTTATCTGTCTCTCTTTATCTCTATCTGTCTCTCTCTCACACTCTCTTTAGATCTATTTATCTCTCTCTCACTCTCTCTATATTCTTTTTTTCTCTCTCTCTCTCTCTCTTTTCTCTCTCTCTCTCTTCCAAAAGACAACAGTGCACAATTCTGCAAGGCCTGAGCTGCTTTACTTCCACTAGACTTCTTCTAGCCATTCATCCTCCCCAGTGTCCTTCCTTTTTCACATCACACTTCTCAGATATCCTGCGTCATAAAGCTCAAGTGAGACACCTCATACCTTGCTGAATGGTCTTAGGCAAACTGTTCCACTTCTCAGGGCTCCATTTGCCACAGTTCTATAAAATAAAATCAAACATCCATCTCCACTTCATTTTTTTTCCTTGATGTCTGTTAAGCATCTGACACATAGTACACATATGCACACAATCCAAGAGAATTTCAAAAGGGTAATGGGAAATAAAATTAAAAGATATTTATTTTGGTGTCAAAAACATTTAAATCTGTGAGCAGGTTTTTTTTTTCCTAATACGCACTTTGCATGAAAATTTTGAAAACTCTCATATAATAAATGGTGACTGTTGTTTTTGTTCCCTCTGAGTCCTCCTGTCCCTAACTTGCAGTTTGCTCAGTGCTTTGGCATGTCGAAATCACTTCGTCCATGCTGGTTGGATTAACACTGTCACTGATGATGATGCCAGACTCTGCCACGTGAGATTCATGAGGAAGTGCAGAGGAAGGGAGAACTTTTAACAGAGAGCTTCCTTTTTACATACAGAAAGAGTTTTATCCACCAGGATCAAAAAGCATCTTTGGAAAACTGCCTTAAGGCATGTCTGTAAGAATTCACATCCAAGCAAAGAACATCAGAAAAGAAGATGGAAAGTTTTCTTACCCTTTTCGCCCCCACTCCCACACCAGGCTCCTATCTCCAAAGTAGGACTTGGTTCTGTTTGTAACTGAGCTATTGCACTTTCTCAAAAGTCAGCTAGATACCAATATGTCCCCACAGCTGAATAAGCACAATTAAGATGAAAGATGTATCCTGGGGGCAGCAAAAACTGTTCTCCAACTGCCCTCCAGCTTGTATAACTTGTCTTGTTTGGTGAGAACAGGTAGGGAGTTGAGGGTCTGCTAGCCTGCATCAGGAGGGACCAGCTGCCTCAAAGTTCATGCTCACTGCATTGCACTTTGTTCGCTTTGAAACGTCATAGCTACTAAAATGGTCTTCAGGTCTATCTCTTCCACAGAAGTCAACCAGATCCACAGGCAAACAGAATGAGTGTCTTCCTCTAATCTGACCAATTTGAATCAGCTCCTTAGCGTAGTCTCTCACACAGTAAATACAAGTGTAAGACATATCAGCTTACTAGTAGATGGTACCAAAACAGACATTTAATGGGGCAGTGAGTTGAGACAAGATACAAGAGCACTTTGCCAGTTGCAGAACATCTTTTGGTTTAGTGAAAAGAAGTGTACTTGGTAAATTTGCCTCTGAATTCATTAAATTATTCACTTCTTCCTTCAACAAAAACTCAACAATAAATTACTGTTCCTTTGCCTTTTCACTTATTCATTCAATAAACATTTACTGAGCACAGAGTAGATACCATGTACTTTGCTGAGTATCATGAAGATTATAAATAATAAGTGTTCATATTTGCTGAATGATTTCAGTATGCCAGAGATCATCTGTGCTTATACAGGTTGCTGGTATTGGAAGCCAGGTTGCATCTATCCTGGAGCCTAACCCCAGGTCTCATGCCTTTGTTCTTTTGCTATATTGCTTCTCAGAGATGGGACACTCATGTGAAGATCTAAATGCTGACCTCCTGGAGTTTAGATGGTAGCAGAGCTGAAGCATCTTAAAAGAGACTCAAGAAAAAGAATTCTAGATATTACAAGAAAGAAAACGTAATTTCTTCTTTGCTGGAGGAGTGAAGGCTCTTTGGAGATGATAAAAGCTGAGATCACTCACAATACGAACAGGAAGCACCATGGGGCAGGAAACGTATCCTACACTCAGGAAACAATCTTAGCAGATTACAAACAGTGAACAGAAGTGGTACAGGAGTGAGCTGGCCTCTCAGGAGCATACACGCCGATGAAGAGAAATAGTGGGAGGAAGCTGGATAGGGAAGTTGAAGTATGTGCATAAATGATATTCGTTTATATAACTACTTGCCCAAATAATATTCGTTCCAGTAAAATATACCTACAAGCAGTTGCTGGTACAAGGTGAGGCCAACAGGTCTGTGAGTCTGAGAAAGAACTTTGAAGAAAAGCTCTGCTTCAAAGAAAGATTTGCCTACAATGTTTGACCCACAGTCACATTTCCTGGGTTCATTTCTAGAGTGGAAAAGAGCAAGTGTGCTGTATTCATAAGGGGCATCAGGTCTACTCCCTTCTAGAATCGTACACATGGGACACTATTTGACCGCTCCTAGCAGTGTGATGTGGGGAATGGTAGACACTGTTTAAGCATCAGAGTTTCACTTTCCAACATACATAAAAGACTGCCTCAATGGACACTATGCAGTCCAGTCTGTGTTCTTATTTAATGCATGGGGAGAGGAATGCACAGCCAGTTAAACGATCAATACTTGATATATTATTGACACACCAATGTTTTAAATATGAACATATGTACAGATAGAACATACATGTTTCTGAAGGACAGAAACTGATCAGTGAATTAAAATTCATACATATTGTACACTGCCTTGTGACAAATAATTATACATATGATACTAAACAGTTCTCACACAAAGATACTTACAGTACAGCAGACATTAAAGTTCTCACTTTTCAGCTAAAAGTCTCCACTATCCAGGAGGATCAGATACAGTGGGAAACCACAGCTAACGATAGAAGGAATCGCAATTTAAACCTTGCCTCTTGCTGCCATTTACAAAATGAACCGTTATGTCTCTTCCCTTTCTCTCTCTCTCTCTCTCTCTCTCTCTCTCTCAACTCTAGTTTTCCAATAAATCAACAAATCTTTAAAAAATGAAATGAAGCATCACTGTTGCATCAATATTACCAAACACTGTGCTGGACCCTCAATTTCTAACATATGAACTTTGAGGCACACATTGAAAGCTCCGCTGCGTGTTGTATTCCCTCCCCAAGAAAAGCAACCAGCTGCTTATGTCTGCACAGGTGTGGTCTTTTTAGACTCAAGCAAGCCCCCCAAAAAATGAGCAAATGACCTAATCTTATAATCAGTTTCTACTGATTAAAAGAAGGATATCACAGTCATTATGGTGGATCTGATGACAGATACTAACGCTTTGCAGAAACTGGAGTTTAAGACTTCTTCTGAAATCACGCAAAGTAACTTCCTGGAAGGGAAAAGCCAGGCTTTTCATGTAATAAACATTTATGAAATTGTTTTCTACTAGAAATGGCACTAGTTTCTGGGTTCACACATTGAATCCGACCTGGTCTCTGGTCTTGAGTTGTTCATGGGCTTGTGGTTTAGATTACTGCACTTGGTAAGCAGCTATCTAAGAGCTGTGCACCCCTCAGCTTGATGCCGCAGGCTTTGTCACTTAGGAAACAGAATTGAAATGTCATGTTCCTCTTGGCCTGTGAGGCAGATTTAATGAGAAGATACTTGTAAATCCCATGGGATAGTGTCTCAACAGACCATAAAAAGTGGTGCTATAGTAGATGCCTGCATGGGAGCTTGAGAACTCACGGACCTCAACCTCTGGACGTGAGTGATCACATGGGGCTCGGGACGTGTGTTCCAGATACTCCCTTAACTGCCTTTCCTAGAAGCATCAACTTCTGTCCACTTTTTCCCTCCTTGAACATGCCTATATTTACAGTCTGCTCTCACGCCCACATACTGCTTTAAGGAGATCATGCCACCCTCCCTGACTCTAGGATAGATCTTGATTTGCCTAAAGTGATCATTACCGTCTCTATTTCATCGGGTAATGGTTGGCTTAGATTTGGGCATTTCTGACCAATGAGATGTGAGTTTTCTGGAAGCTTTCAGAAAAGATTTTTACATTATTAAAGTACAAAAATGTTGGGGGATGCCATTTTCCCTCTGCAAACATATCCTGTCCTGAATCCTAGAGTCTGTGATTAAATTTAAAAGAGAATCTTGATGGTAGTAATCAGGTTAACATGACTTCATACCAGATTACGGTGAATCCTAGATCCCATATGATCTGTCTTTATAAGAGTGAAGAGAGAGAGGGACACACACACAACACACACACACAAAGCACTTGGAAGGAGGTTGGAATGATAGTTCACAAAGCAAGGTGCTCCAAGGTGTAAGGCCGCCCTTTGACCGGATGAGGCCATTATAGGACACCCGGGAATGATGATAACTCCAGGGATCTGGGAAGAGGGTGGATTTCCTCTTCCAGTGGGTCATCAGAGGAGGTATGGCCTGGATAACATCTTGAGTCTGAATAGCTATGCTCTGGAATCTTGGAAAAGGATGTTAAGTCATTAATTTTGTAGCACTTCCTTGTGGCATTATCAGGAAATGAACATAGGCACAAAGCAATAGTGGGGTCTTGGGATCTTTGGATTATTTCTAGAAGATGAAATCTTTGACATTTCTGCAGCCTCGGGGCAGTTCTGAGCCTGAGGGCTGTGGTGAGTGGCTGGGCTGGCGGCATGAAGTGTACAGTCGCTAGATTTGACTATACACAACCTCCTCTTTTGTTCCTAGTGAGTTAATTCATCTCTTTCATTTAAGCCAAACTTAGTGAATTTTTCTGTTGCTTGCAAACCATATTTTCCTAATCAACTCAGCAGGTGATTTCCTTCCTACCCCTTGTTTTCTGGTTTATGAAGCGATCATGCTGCACTGTCTACCCCAGAGTGTTTTGAGAACATTAAGCGATGTAGTGAACGGTTCCGATTGTTGTCCTTGTATCTAATTTTTGTTAGAGTATGAAAAGAACCCCCAGCATCATAGAAGTAGTTATCCTTCTGTATACTTTAAGCTTTGGCATGTAATAAGCATTCCATATTTACTTTTGAATGAAAGAGGTCATTCTAAGGCAACCTGGGAATGATCTAAGGACAGGGGAAGTTTCAAGGAGTCGTTCTGATCCCTGGTTCAAGTCAAGCCCTGGGATCACCTATGGCCCGAGTCAGGTCAGAAGGAATCACAGTTGGCAAGTTGGTGCTTTTATGTGCAGCCTTTTCAATCACAGAAAACCTGAAGGGGTTTACAGACAAGGTGAGGTGCAGAATCGGCAGGAGCAAATGAGGCTCAGAAATTGCCTTCTAAATCTCCCCCGAGTGAGGCCTCAGCCCGGTGCACAAGGATTAAGGCAGAAGTGGGAGCTTTGTTACGTCTCAGAGTTAAGGAAAAGACTTTCATTTTGCCTGAGGGAGAGCAACTGACTGTTTCTCCCAAAGACCTTGTTTGAAATTAAGGTCTTGGAACACTGGATTCAATTAACTACCAGTTTAGGAACCTTGGGGAATTTAACTTGCTGCGTGCTTCATTTTCCCTTACAAATCACCTCCTCTTTTCTCTCCTTGGTATTTCTCCCAGTGTCTGGGATTGGGTCAAGAGCAGCTCCTCAAGTTCACAGTGGGAAATACTGTGCAGATTTTACTTGCAAAGCCCATTTTTGCATCAAATTGGCCTGGAATCAAGATCTTGAGAAAGTGTGTGTATTTAACCAAATATATGTATATGTTGTTAGTATATGTATAAGTGGAAGATGACAGAGACATACTTACTCAGTTTAAAAACAATAAACACTTCTTAAAAGCAGACTGTCTTCACTCTAGGAGTATTCAGAGTCAGAGATAGATTAGAGAAAATCTTTATCTCAGTCTTTATCTTGTGGGAGAAGAGAGACAGATAAATTGATAAGCGTCTCCCGATACTGTCTGATCCTGAATTCACATGAAAATGAGAGAACAATGAAGCAGGCTTGGAGGCAGTTTAGGGATGAGGTGTAGACAGAAGAGCATTCACAGAGAGATTTGGTCTCATGGTGTGAGCAGGAGTTTGCCAGCGGCAGATCTCGACAAACAAGGCAGCTGGACAGGCAACCGTGTTCCTACTCTGTAAGGGACACAAACTGTCTGCGAATTAAATTGCAGCAAGATGTCAGTTGACCCAGGTTTTACCTCGGGTTCTGTTGTTTTGGAGGATTGTGACTTGGCTTCTTATTTGAAGGATATAATAAAACCTAAGTCTGAATTTAGTACATTATGAAAAACTAGAATTCCTTTTTGATAATTGTAAATTCAGTTTCCAGCTTTAGCACGGCAGCTTTTGACTCTTGAGAAACAGTGTAAAGAAGGGGGAAGCACATGTTGGGTAGAAGGCAGAGGGTTCATTGCTGTGAGTTAGAGATGGGGAGACCAGGATAGCAGTGCTCCTGGCAACAGTGGCCAGGGGAGCATCTGGTAGAAGACACAGCGCTGCCTTGACTGAGACAAGCTGACTGTGAGGAAAACAGCCTCAGTAGCCTGGAGCTATTTCTTGTTACTTACTGCAGTCTACATCATGCAAATGTCCTTCTCTATTTTCTCTACAACATGGAGACTCAACATAGTGCTTTTATTCCACTTTCCATGAAACTTTAAAATTGCCCTTGTATTTAGCTTTGCCCGGAGATGGACAATTGTTCTAGCACCATTTATTAAAAAATCACTTTTCATCATTAAATAACCTTTTCTCTTTGTAAAAAACCAGTTAACTGTATTTCTTTTTGCGTATTTATGGGGTGTTTACTTTGCTCCATAGTTTGCTGGCTAATTGTTCAAAATAGTATGCTGATCTTCCGTCCGATGATTCACTCCCCAAGTGATCACAACGGTCAGTGCTGTGCCACCAATCCGAAGGCAGAAGCCAGGAAATTCCTCCAGGTCTCCCACATGGGCGCAGGGTCCCAAGGCTTTGGGCTGTCCTCAACTGCTTTCCCAGGCCACGAGCAGAGAGCTGGATGGGAAGTGGGGCTGCCAGGATTAGAATCAGCATCCATATGGGATCCCTGTGCTTGCAAGACAAGACTTTAGCTACTATGTCACTGTGCCAGACTCAGTGGCTGCTCCACTTTCATTCTGGATCCCTATTTATGGCCTGGGAAAGCAGCAGAGGATGGCCCACACCACTGGGCCCTTGCATCCACATGGGAGACACAGAAGTTACTGGCTCCCAGATTGGGATCAGCTCAGCAATGACAGTTATGATCACTCAGGGAATAAACAGGAGGATGAAAGATTACTCTGTGTTTCTCCTTCTCTCTCTGTAAAATCTGCCTTTCAAATAAAAATAATTTTTAAATGCAATGTTATACAAGATAACAGAAGAGAAAATTAAGGTGACTAATCTACTTGAATAATACTTGGTTCACATATCACATAGAACTTTAAACACCAAATTACTAATTTTATGGTAATAAGAGTTTAGAAACAGGGAGACTCAAGATGGTTGAAACAGATGGAGAAACCTTAGCCAAGGTGAAGCAGAGAGGGCACATTCCAGGAAATAGGAGAGGACAGAGAACGCAAAGGGGCACCTGCAGACTGATGGACACAGGAAAGCAGTGGAAACAGCAGGGTGGTGTTGCAGTGACCAGACAGCCCAGCTGCATTCAGTCAGCAGCAATCTGAACTGCACCAGTGGCTGGAACTCCACCAGCAATCAGATGACAAGGGGAGTTCACTGGGAGCTCAGGAGGTAAACCCAAAGAACTGCCTATTCTGCTGGTTTCTTTACTATGACCCAGAGCAGAGATGGAGCAGTGGATCCCAAATAGGCAGTACAGGAACAGGGTGGATTTCATAGCCCATGCCCCCAGTAGAGCTGAACCAGGCACAATCTTGTCCCATAGCAAAGCCTATGGGACAGAACTGCACATGCACTAAGCTGGGTGCAATCTCATTTTGGGCTCAATAAATTGCAACGATGTGGCATCATACAAGTTCTACCCACACCCAACGGCCAGCAGATCAAGAACTTCACCCGTGGCACACCAGGCACCATTTTGTACAGTATGGCAAAGGCTTTGAGGAAGAGTGAGCTGTGCATGCCCTGAGCTGAGAGTGAACTCACTGAGCTCAGTGCACTGCACTATTATCACAGGAAAATAATATCGACCTTAGCATGTAGGAGTCAAAACAGGTCCTTGTGGCCTTCAGATCTAACAGCCAGCAGGATTCAGCAAGATCAGCTCAACAAACAACCTGCTATTTAGGATACCTGGTGTCTTCCTAATCCTGGGAATGGTGTAAGCTGGAAAAGGAAGAAACATTGTTCAGATAAAGGTGCAATAAGAGCATGGGATCACAGGAGGTAGAGTGATGAACAAGGAGCTGGAGCTATAAAGAGCATGGTGGAAATATAACATAAAAGCCTAGATTTGAAACTCATTGGAGGGAATGGCATAAATGACTACAAAGAATCATGTACCGGGCCTGGAGTAACAGTGTAGTGGTTGAAGTCCTCACCTTGCACGCTACGGGATCCCATATGGGCACCAGTTCTGATCCCAGAGGCCCTGCTTCCCATCCAGCTCTCTGCTTGTGGCCTGGAAAAGCAGTCAAGGATGGCCCAAAGTCTTGGGACCCTGTACCCATGTGGGAGACCTGAAAGAGCTCCTGGCTCCTGCCTTCGGATTGGCTCAGCTCCAACCATTGTGGCCGCTGGGGGAGTGAACCATTGGATGGAAGATCTTCCTCTCTGTCTCTTTTCCTCTCTGCATATCTGGCTTCCCAATAAAAATAAATAAATCTTAAAAAAAAAAAAGAAAAAAGAATCATGTACCCTACACAATAAGTAAAATTGAATTGTAAAAGAAAGACAAAGCTTAGAAACCTGCCCTAAGATGACTCTGCTAACCAGAAGTACAATGACTAAGAGCAGAAGAGATGAAGGCACAATGAATATTACTGAAGACTCCCTTACAAAGGAGCAAAAGCCTTTGCCAACCTTAGAGTTAACTAAAGAAGACATCGAGAATATAGGGAATACAGAATTCAAAACACTTGTTATAAAGCTTCTTATCAACAACGAGAAGCACAAGCAGGAATTTAAGGGATATGTTAAACAGGAAATAGCAACACTGAAAAAAATCAAACCAAATTATTGGAAATTAAGGACATAATAGAGAAAATTAAAAATCCAGTGGGACCCAGTGTGGTGGCCTAGCAGCTGAGGTCCTTGCCTTGCATGTACCAGGATCCTATGTGGGCACCAGATCATGTCCACACAGCCCCACTTCCCATCCAGCTCCCTGCTTGTGGCCTGGGAAGGCAGTGGAGGACAACCCAAAGCTTTGCGATCCTGCACCTGCACAGGACATCTGGAGGAAGCTCCTGACTCCTGGCTCCTGGCCTTTAGGTTGGCTCAGCACTGGCTGTTGTGGCCACTTGGGGGGGTAGTGAATCAGTTGGTGTAGGATCTTTCTCTCTCTCCTCCTCTCTGTATGTCTGAATTTCAAAGAAAATAAATAAATCTCAAAAAAATTCAGTCCAAAGTCTCAATAATAGAATGATGGAGGCAAAAGAAAGAATCTCAGAATTGAAAGATATTTCTTATCACCAGGGGAAACAAACAAAAAGCTGAAATCGTAGAGCTGGGTCAAGCTAAAAAAGTATTCAATAATTAATAGACACTATTAAAACGCCAAATATAAGTAGTATAGAGTTCCAGAAGATGCAGAACAAGAAGCTGGGTTTATAACTGTATTCAATGAAATAATAAAAGAAAATTTCCCTAATAAGAGGAAAGAACTGGGAAGCAATACAAAGGAGGGGCAAGGAATTCCCAGCAGGGTTGAGCAAAAGCAATCTTCATGATGACACATGATAATCAAACTCTTGTCAATTGAACATAAGGAAAAGATCCTTAAATGTGCTCATGAAAAAAATCAGTTAACATATAAAGGAATGCCAGTTAAACTCACAGGAGACCTCTCACAAGAAACTCTACAGGCCAGAAGAAAATGGAGTGACATATTCCAGATTCTAAAAGAAAAAAATTATCAGCCCAGGATAACATACCCAGCAAAGCTTTCCTTAGTCTTTCAAAATGAAATAAAATTCTTCCAGAGTAAAGAATACAGCTCTTCTAAACCTACCCTACAAATGATACTTCAAGATGTTCTCTTGACAGAGAAGAGGAATAGCACCTGCCACAACCCAAGGCAAATGGGAAGAACATCCCAATAAAATAACAACAGAAGACTAAATCAATGAACAACCCATTGTTAAAATTACAACAACCCTGAATGTAAATCATTTAAACTCATCAACCAAATGTCATAGATTAGGAGACTGGATTAAAAACACAAAACACATCTATTTGTTGCCTACAGGAGATATATCTCACCAATAAAGATTATGGAAGCTACATCTCATGGATTTTTATGCTTTTAGTTTCATTTCTTCGAAACACTTTTTTTTCCTCATTAAATTTTTCAGTGACTCATAGATCTTACAGAAGCATTGCTTTTCTTCAAGAAGGTTCTTGATTTTCATTTGTTCAGCGACACATTAGTCATTCAGTAGCATGTTATTTAACTTTATTGTGTTGTTGATTTTTTTTTCTTCCTGTTGTTGATTTTGTTTTGTAGCTTTTCATTTAAGAGGATGTATAGTAACTGGGTTATGGAGACTATCATATCCAGTGGCATGTTGTTTAACTTCGTGGTATTGTATATTTCTGTTTTTCTTCCTGTTGTTGATTTTGTTTTGTGGCTTTTCACTTGGGGGGATTTATAGTGACTGTATAGTAGAGACTGACATGTCCAGATGTAAGGATACGGTACAATGTGCATCTCTATTCTGGATCGAGGATGGACTCCCAGTGAAACTGTTGAATATGTCTTGACAATGAGATGCTGGACTCTCTGCCATTGTCCATGCCCACAATGATGGGCTTATGAGTGTTTATGAGGAACTATGCTATTGTAATGATATGGAAGAACTCAGTGTGTTTGGGGGTGGATTTGGGGAGGTGGTAGGGGAAATCCTAGGGCCTATGGAACTGTACCATAAAATGATAATGATAATAAGAGGGTAGAAACTCAGTCCATTTATGTGGCGTAAGAGGAAGGCCTACTGGGAGGGCCTTAGGTCACTTGGAACACGCCCTCAGAAGATAATTCTTGCAAGAAGGATATAAGAGCTTGAATTGGGCCCAGTCTCTCCCTTCTTCCCAAGTCTTCTCATTCTCTGCCATGGCCATTTACAACCCTACCACATATCAAACCAATGGGGTCACTTCATTCTGTGCTTGAACCTCTGAAACTGTGAGTTCAATGGACAGTTTCTCTTTACCAAGTTCATTATCTCAGATATCTTGTTGTAATAACAAAAAGCTGTTTGGTAGAGCAACCTTGAGTCTGATGCTGGCTTCTGGAAAAAACAGTAAGGACACGCTTTCCTGGAGTGGTGTTGGACATAAAGGCTAAGACATCATTTGGAATGCCCACATGCCATATTGTACTGCCTAGATGAGACTCCTAGCTCTATTTCTGATTCCAGCTTCCTGTAATGCATTCTCTGAAGAACAGCTGATGATGATGGGAGTGACTGCGATCCTGCTACACACCAGGGAATCCTGGAGTGCACTCCTGCCTGCTGCCTTGAGCTGGCCCAACCTTCACCATTATGGGCACTTGGAGGAGTGAAACAATAGATGGCGTTCCTGCCCCACAGATGTGAGTGTGTGTGTGCGTGTGTGTGTGTGTGTGTGTGTGTGTGTGTGTGTGATCTCAATAAACAAAATAAAAGTAATTATCTGCTTTAAAAAAGAAACTCTTAAGAAAACAAAATGATGAATCATAGATTAAGAGAACAATATTCGCAAAACACAATTATGATAAAGGACTTGTAGCCAAAATAAGTGAAAAGCCCTCAAGCCCAGGAATAAGAAAATCAACTACACAATTTAAAGATGAGCAGAAGATCTGAACAGATACCTCGCCAAAGAAAAGATGTAGAAAAAAAAAAAGAGTATATTAGATCACAAATGAGCACGTTACCAGCAGGTGCATAAGGCAACTCAATACACATATGAAAACAACCGAAGTTTCCAACACTAGCAGCACAACACCAAACACTAGCAGGGGTTTGTGACAACCGCAGATCTCATTTATTATTGATAGATGCACAAACCTTCAACCACTCATGAAGACAAGTTGCAGGTTTCTTACAAAACCAAAGATACTCTTGTCACAGAACCCAGCAGTTGTGCTCCTAAGAGTTTTTTCAAATGCTTTGGAAACTTAATTCCATGCAAAAATGTGTACAGGAATGTTAATAATAGCTTTATTCATAACTGCCAGACGTTGGAAGAACTACGCTGTTTCCAACTGGCAAAAAGATAAAGACTCTGAGGACCCTTAAACACAAATTGTTAGGTACAAGAAGCATGCTATAAGGTTTATAATTGACTCTAACATTCTGGAAAAGGCAAAGCTGCATAGATGGTAAAAAGGTTGGAGGCTTCCACGGATTCAAGGGCAGAGAACTGATGAGCATAGACTGAAAGCTGCTTCCGTTCAATGATGAGGACATGACAGCACATGCAAAATCCACAGAGCCATGCAGCAGGAATAGTGGATCCTGGCAGAAACCATAGATTGCACTTAGTGATTGTATTCACACGCGCTCATCAGTTTTAAGAATGCAACAATCTCAGGTGAGTTGTAACTGCACACAGAGAGGCGGCCATGGGCACAGTGGGTGCCCCTACTACAAGTGCCTGCACACTCTTCGGAAAGCTTGACAGTCAGAAATACATGCGTGACATTTGAAAGCTGCCAGGAATTCTGGAGCTGCATCTGATGAGGAGGCTCGATTTGCTCGATGAGAAAAGGCAGAGCCTTCGTCTGGGTGAAAATGCTTACAAGGCATTTTAATTAGACCAGGATAAAGCACGATCCGCTCCTGAAGCAAAGGAGCCCAAAACAACAAGAAATCAGCCGTGTCTGTGAGCTGGGTTATCTCTCCAAGCCTCCAGAGAGCCAAGGAATCAAGGGCGGCAGACTAGGTGAGGACAAATCTACTGAAGGGTGTTAACCTGGGCATGGCAGCTGGGAGACAATCAAGAGTGAGCAGAAAGCAACAGCATGGGGAAGCCCCGAGGAGGGCAGGGGTTGAGGTAAGGACATGAGGAGCAGTCATTCTGGTAATATTCCCCTGCTCTGTAATTCATCTTTCAGGTCACAAGTCTTCAGCAGTATTTTATAAACAGCACAGTAGAAAACTAATGGTCAGACCTGACTGGTTTGTGTTTAAGGAAAAGCACTACAGAGAGAATCACTCGAGGAGGCTAGAAGCAATGTGAAAATACTCAACGTCCAGAAAGGAGCACAGGTGTATAATGAACTAAGTGTTTGCAATCACCATCCTCCCCCACAAACACACAAAAAACCTCTTATGTTGATATCTCCAAACCACAAGGTCAAATATGAGCAGATGGAACCTTTCGGAGACGGTCAGGTCATGAGAAGGCGGCTCTCCTGAGTAGAGTTTGGACCCTTAGAAGAGGGACCCGCAAGAACTGACTCAACCTCTTTCCACCCGTGTGGACACCATAAGAAGTCACAGGTAATGAAAGAGGCTGTGAGCCGAGCCAGGTCTTCTGGCACACAGATCTCAGTCATCCGCCCCTAACACCATGAGAAATAGATGCCTGCTTTACTACTTTGGCACACCCAACCAACCACAACAACCCGAACTTGTCCAAGACAGTTAGGCCTCTGAAGATTCTAGAAAGGGGGAGAAGGCACTGTAAGCAGAGAGGACAGCCCTGAACATGCGGAGGACTGGGATACAGGGGAGAGCAATGTCCTAGCAGGGACCAGAGTGTGAAAACATGTCACAGAGTCACTCATTTTGTAAAAAAAGTAAGTCCCATCTTTAAAGGTGATTTGAGACTTTTTCTGGGGTAAATGTGATCATAAAAAATGATCTCCTTATGAAAATGTAGAAATAGTTTCCACCTAGGAGATGCTCACAAAGTATGTGCTAACTCACCCACTAAAGGGCATACACATCTATACCCACATACACATCTATACCCACATACACATCTACAGGCCTCACACACACACAGGCTCACACACACATACACTCTCACTCATGTAGACATAACACCCAGTACCCGCATACACACTTTCACACAAGTAGTCATGCTCTTCCATGCACAGTCTCTATCTCACACACACAAACACAAACACATACACTCTGACATCCGCACTCTCACCCAGCACACAGTCACACGCATACACACACAGACACCCTGTCACACAGTCACTCACACACACACCCTGTCACACAGTCACTCTCACACACATACCCTGTCACACAGTCACTCACACACACACACCCTGACACACAGTCACTCACACACACACACCCTGTCACGCAGTCACTCACACACACACACCCTGTCACACAGTCACTCTCACACACACCCTGTCACACAGTCACTCACACACACACACCCTGTCACACAGTCACTCACACACACACAGCCTGTCACGCAGTCACTCTCACACACACCCTGTCACACAGTCACTCTCACACACACGCCCTGTCACACAGTCACTCACACACACACAGCCTGTCACACAGTCACTCTCACACACACCCTGTCACACAGTCACTCACACAAACACTCACACCCTTTCACACACGTACATTCTTTCTCATGCTCATCATCACACACACTCTCACGTACATACACAAACACACATCTCACTCACACATTCACATGCTGCATAGGTCTTGCTGTGCAGTCGCTCAAGCAATTCCAAAGTATGCCTGATTCACTCTGAAGTTATTTTTCCTTCCCAGCATTGAACGTGAAATTGTGTTTTCATATTTCTTTCACTCCAAGTCCTGTGGATCTGCTTAATAAGATTCAGACTTTCATTCTTTCCATCTCAGGAACTAAAGAAAAAGAAGTCTCCAGGGGTCAGCCCTGTTTGAATTCTCAGCAGTCTTGACAATGGAAAAGTTCAAACATTATGGCCTCCAGTCATTTTCTAAAACAAACAAAACCAAAGTAGGCCTGGGAGGCTCTTTCATGACTTACATGACCAAAATCCTCTTTTTCTCATTTCTCTTTGATTTTCTTGTCCTTCCTCCTCCACATATTCTTCAAAAACATGTGAGTCATGTGTACATTTGGAACTCAACTGATGAGTTCCTACACATGAGTGTGAAATGTCAGCAAGTAAATTAAGCTGCAGTCCTGACTGGGAAGGTAAGTCGAGCTGGAGAGCCACAAGAGCTGCCTTTTGGGGTCTGCCTTCTGAGAGGAGAGAAGTAGCAGGAATCCAGGACCAGAGATACAAAATCAAAGACAAAGCTGGGGTGGGAGCCAGAAGACTGAAAGGATGTGGGGGTGAGGGGCAAAGCCCAAGCCAGCAGTGGCTCCAGCAGGCAAGTGAGACGGGGCTGAGGGAGCAGGGGCAGCGGCACCCCTGGGAATGCAGCATCGGCCCTGCAATTGCGGCAACACTGTTCAACCTCCTCCCTGTGGGTTCCCCTTAGTTTGTTCCTTCTAACACTGCTTGCAGTCATCTCAGAATCTGGCCACTCTCATCACATCCCTGTGTTCCACAGAGCTGTGATCAACACACTGCCACCCTGTGCCTCTCCCAATTGCCTTCTGCTCTTACATCCTCTTAAAGCTCAGGTTGACAGGCAACCCAACCTCTGTCCCCACCACTGCAGGGCCAAGTCACCTCTTGATTATTACTCATCTTGGGGGTGGCTTCCTGAAAACAGTTGTACCTGACCCAAGAGTCCTCTTCATCCCATCTCATCACAAGTGGCCTCAACATCCATCAGATTTAACATCTACCTCCACCAGATTTCCCAGATCACTAGGAGCCTCACCTCTCACTCACTATTCACCTGCACTGGTTAGCCAACAGAAACAAATAGCATCTATTATCACTACGCTGTGTGTCAGGTGCCCTGATACTGATGTAAATGGAACCCTGGCCTCCAAAGATGCATAGACTAGTAGGAAAGCTAGCCACAAAGGAGAGGGACTCAATCTGCAAGGCAGAAAGACAGGATCTACTGTACTGACAAGGTAGAGACTCTGCTGGGACTATGGCAGTGTCCCATCAGCAACTGAGGATGAAGGAGGAGGGCTTCAACCCCTGAAAGGGAGAGGGAGAAAGCACGAGCTGTGCTATGTCTCCTAAACTCTGTTTTAGGTTTAAGGCCAGTTTTCAGGTAATAATCAACCAGAAACCAGGGAAGAAGGCCAATCATAAACAAGGGATCTTTGTTATATTTATAGCCTGGCATCTAATGCATATGTTGGCTCCTGACAGGTGCTCAGTAAAGGTTTCTCACACAGAATTCAACCATCGTGGACGTGACCAGCATTATAAGGGCTGGAGGGAAAAGCTGCAGACCAATCTAAGAGGCACAAAGCAAAAAGAATGATTACCTTTGTGGACGTGGCTTTCAGGGCCATGTGCAACTGAAACTATAGGTGAGAGGTGATATGTAAGCAACTGAATGTGTATGGAACAACTACAGCAGTCGCAGTGTTAGTCTGGCTCTGAAACAGTGTACAGCACCAGGAGGAATCTACAGAAATCAAATCCATCTTTCCCCAAAACCTCTTGGACTTCTTTCATTGTAGTAGGACCAAACCAGCTTCCTAAAATGAGAACCACCTCCCCTTACCCAGCCTGGGTTGGCACTAGAAACCCAAGACACACAGGAGTCTTGAAAAGTGACCAGAGGCATCATATCTTTAAAATCCCAATAAATTAAAATCCGTATAGGCAAACCAAAGTATCCCCATTGTCCACTGAAACTAGAACAGCCTCAGCATGCTGACACTGGCCATGTGGAAAAGAAACTGTGATTGGAGGGTATGTGTGCATTTAATTAAATGCAAATGCAGAAGAGAATCAACTAGTTATTATTAAGTGGAGTTTGCCTGACAAAATCTTTCAAAACATGTTGTATTTTGCAAGGAGTTAATAAAACAGGCTTCTGGTGTAGAAAGGTTGGAAATCATTTAACAAAGAACAAGGAAAAAGCCTGTTTATTTCATCAGCTCATTACATGGGGCAGCAGCATTTTATTCCCTCTGCCTGAGGAGGTGCTGATCATGTGTGTTAATCCCTGACTGTTACTTGGGGTCGAGTGGCCTTGGACAAGAGACTGTGGCTTACAAATCAAGTATTGATCATGCCTGTTCTGTACTAAGTGGAGCAGAGAATAATTAAAGAGTTAACATGGGGTTCTCTATTCAAAAGTATGAAAGCATGTTCTGTGTAATCTTTAATAACAGTGTGAAGGCTTTAGATAATATGATACTACCAAGACTGGATTTGAAAACAAGCTTCCCCATTTGTCACATATGTAATTTGGGGGGAAAAAACTACATGCAATTCCAATGGCCAAAATGACTTTAGAAACTGGAGTTTGTCTTATATAATAAGATATTGGGTATAGTAACATTCAGATAGAGCAGTTTCTTAAGGGTGACACCAAAGAACTGGATTCCAGTGCAATTTCTACAGAACCATGTAATGCATAGGGAAGTTCATCTTCTTTTTATCATGATCACAGCTACAGCTACAGCCATTGCGGACATTTGGGGAGTGAACCAGCGGATGGAAGACCTCTCTGTCTCTTCTTTCTCTGTAATATCTGCCATTCCAATAAAAATAAGTAAGACTTTAAAAATGGCTGGCATCGAAGTGATTAATATCCCTCTTGGGATACTTGTATCCTATATTAAAATGATTGGGTTCAAGACACCTTTTCCAACTTTAGCTTCCTGCTTACACTCACCCTAGGTGGCAGCAGTAATGGCTCAGGTCCTAAGTGGAATCCCAGCGACCCTTCCCTCCCACCCCACAGGACACCTAGTTTGAGTTCTGGATCTTAATTTCAGTTCAACCCATGATCCTTCCCCGACAATTATTACTGGACTGAAGATAGGCTTACTACCTGAACTGTTAGTCTAATCACACTGAGGTAAAACATTTATATTCCAGAGTAAGAGAGGTGGAAACAAAGAAGTCTATTGATTCTATTGCTGCTGCAGTCATATTGAGAAGATGCAGACAACCTGCTTCTGCCTTGACCATCATATGGAAACCAATCAGAGACACTGGGTACAATGCTGAATGACCAGAACAATCTGGTCTCTCCTTCCATTGGACATATAGTAATGAGGGATGATGCACACTCTTATAATGCAAGCTAATTTCAATTGGGTTGCTTAGTTCAGCCTAAATCATGCTATCTCAAGGGATGATACCAAAGGAGTAACTGGCATGTTGGAGAGATCAGATTTAATAGCAACCTGGATGAGGCAAGAGTGTGTGGGAAAGTGCTGTGGCAGAAAAGAGTAGAGTTCAGCACCAGAGCAACAGGAAGTGATGGAAACCAACCTGGCAAAAGTTAAAATAGATGGGGGGAGTAGGGAATTCCCAACATAAGACAAGGTTGAGAGATAGAAAGAGCTAGTACCCAAATAGAGATCCTGTTAAGATTCTGGTCTGAATCCTAATGAGAAGTCTTTGGAACATGCTATGGTTTCATGATTACATGGTCAGATTAATACCATGTTGAGCACTAACAGGAGGAAGGCAAGAGACCATGGCAATTTAGGCTAGCTTGGTGTCTACTGAGCTAGAGCAAAGTGGACAAATATACATCTATTTAAGTAAGTATCTTAATTATAACGAATAGAAAGAGTAACAGTTACCTTTGCTGAGTATTTGTTAATGGACAGAACCTACTGGATGCTTAGTCATTTAGAATCACCACTGGGTGATTCTGTATTTTCCCAAGAGGATCACATCTCCAAGCCAAACTCTCTTTTGTAGTTTCATCTCTTTCCCTTTCCTAACAAGAATCATTATTTATGCCCACACCAATAATTTGGACAGGTTTGTAGGCCTCCTATCAAATGAACATGGCAGAAGGGATAGTTCTGACCTCTGAGCCAAATTCATTAAAAGCCACACAGCATTTGACACATACTCTTGAGACACTCATTTTCAAAGAAGTCGGACCACATCAGTGGGCTTCTCTGAGACTACCAAGCTGGAGGGGCTACAGTCGATTTCTCAACTGTCACACTCAGGAGAACTTTGTGTTAATTGCCAATGCCAACTCAACAGCCAGGTGAGCACACTACCTTGGAATTACATTTACCAACTCCAATCATATCACCACATCTGCCTTCAGGAGAAACAGGGAGCCACAAAAAAAGAGAAACTCAGAGTAAGCAAAACAATTTGTAGCAACTGATCTTTCATGGCACTACATTTTGGAGGTAGTTGGTTATACCTTGCCACTGTGTAGGTGAAAAACAAAAGAGGTCAATACAAACTGCTAATGTGCTTACGAGTACGGAAGTCAGAATTCTCACTTATCTGGTTAAGAACCTGTGCCATTCTCAAACCTCATTGCTGACACCACGTTGGTTACATCCCCAAATTAAATTGCTGTTTCTATTGAAAATCTTGCACCTTAATCCAAAATATGTCTTCACACTATAACCTTAAACACATACATTTTGAGAGTAATCTATTCAGCTCAAACACAGAAACTTGCTAATAGAAATGAAACATGGAAAATTGCAAAAGCTTGAGAAGTCTCTTTTTCTGCCCCCCGCCCTTTCCCAAGCATTTCCAAGGGAACTGACATGAAATTAAAACAGACAACTTCCATCTTCTTTCAACAGAGATTTATGACCAATGTCTACAGAATTCCCAGCTGTGAAATGAACTGCAAAACAAAACATTTTAGAATGATACATTTAACACAGAACATTGTTATGTACAATTAATATAAAAATGATCAGAAGTGATAGTTGCCAGGTATAATTAAATGGAGAAGATGGTGCCATCAGAATAAGAGGATCTCAAGAAACAATAATCCAACAGCAAGGAGCACAAATCAAGACAGTAATCAGGCATATTCATGACTTCATGACTTTCTGGTCTTAATCAGACATCTGAAAACAAAGCTCAGTCCCCTGCCACTGATCAGAGTAGGTCCTTAAGCTACCAGCTGGTGCTCCTACAGCCTCTCCTTCCCCCACACCATGTCACAGTAAAAATTTCACCAATATCCCACACATTAGCCCACCCTCTCACCATATCCAGGACTGCTCTCTCTTCCAAAAGTGCCCACAGCCTGCCCTGGCCATGATGAACCTTGTTAATTCTTAATTTTCCATACACATGCCAGGTTCGTGGAACCAACTTTCTTGGGCTGTTTTCCAAACAAAGACAAGATATTTTTCTCTGGCTTTCCACAAAATAGCAAAGTGAACTCTGCAATAGCTCTCCAATCAACCTGAACCACCCACTCCCCAACCCATTTACCCAGCACTACAATGTAAGCACACTCATAACTCCAGGTGATGGAGAGATGATGGAGACAAGATAGACCACCACTGTTAAGAGAGAGACTTTGAAATCAGGATTCTTAGCCCTTGGTAATTCCTCCTCAGGGACATCTGGTAATGTCTGTAAACGTACTGTATTGTCATGCCTGGAAAGAGTGTTGCTGGCATCTAGTGGGTACAGGCCAGGGCTGCTGTCACACATTCTAAAATTCACAGGACAGTCCCCACCCCTAAGAATTATCTGGCCCAAAATGTCAACAATGTCAAGGTTGACACTAAGCAGACAAGTAAATAAACAGGATCATTTCAGAAATTATAAAGACTCATAGCACAAATAAATAGGGGCATGTACTAGAGTCACGTGAGGGTGGGAATGTCTCTCTAAACTTCAGCAAAATGTATTGGAGAAAAGAAAAGAATCCTCCTTAATCCTGGCTAGAGCCTGCAGAAGCTGAGACTCCACACGGCAGAGTGCTCTGAGCATCTGACACTTCACTGGGAGTCATGTGCAGTGACACCTTATGAAAGTGAAAACCTGCCTCGTGCTGAGGACTAGCGCACCATCTCACAGAACCCATCCATTAATGTGAATTTCCCATATCCCCAAATTGAAGTTGACTTGAGAACATGACTGGTGTTTTTATTCCTCATAAAGTTTCAGAAAAGGCATGTACAAGAATTAAGGAATGAGAATGAATGACCTCCACAGAGCAGGACATGAAATCTGAGACCTGAGCTCTGCCAGGCGCCTGAGGAGGCTCAGGGCAGCCTATTCTTATCTTAGGGTTGCCGTAACTAAAGAACACAAACTAGGTGGCCTAAACAGCAGAAGTTATTTTCTCACAGTTCTGGAGTTCAGAAGTCCAAAACTCAAAGTGAAGCCAGGGTTACACTCCTTTTGGAAACTCTGGATAGAATAATTCCCGGCTTGTAGTCTTTGATGTGCATTGACTAACAGCTGCATCTTCAGTCCCAGCCTCTGTTGTCCACGAATCTTCTGCCTCTTGCTTTTGTAAAGACAACAGTAACGTTGGCTGGGTACCCACCCCGAGGACCTTATCTTACACCTACAAAGATCCTAATTCTAAATAAAGTCACATTCATGGATATCAGGAGTAAGGACTTCAACATACCATTTCGGACAGCATAGTAAATTCTCTGATAGGTGGAAGCAATGGGTTGGAAGCTAATCTCTATATCAAAAGCAGTTCGTACCTGTCAAGCCTTACCCAAATAAAAGGGGCTTTGAAGCCCTTGATAAAATTAGAGCCAGCTGCAAGAAGGAGTCAGTGCCCAAGCTTTGAGTTCTATGGTTTTCACAATATAATGTATTGGTACAATGCACTGGTCCAAGTAGAAGCCACAACTTCTCAGGCATCCATCTTTCTTCTCCGGTTTCTCACCCAAGTAATGAAAGCTGTCAGTAATCCCTTGTGTTTTCCCAGAACTCTGCAGGAACCCAGCACCTTCTCACCTACCCATCCCCTGTGAGCCACCTGCTAACCTCTGAGGGGGCAGAACCGGGATCAGAGCCTCTCTCCAAAGTCTCAGGCACCATGGCTATCAGGCATCAACTGTGGCACTAATCTTCATCTGCTGGATGAAAAATATCTAACACAGAGTGAGGTCTCAGTAGAACAAATGTAACTTGAGTTTGACCTTCAGAACTCACGGTTTCCTCTGATTTTAAACACAGTGACCAAAACACAGGCCCCTCCTCATGTCCGCTCAGCTTCCTTCAGTTTGGGTGTAGCCTCTGGTGGTGGCCTCTCCTCCTCCAGGGTCCTCTCTGTGGTTCCTATAGCCTCTCTGGACACCTCATTTAAGCTCCTGCTTGCTGATTGCAGATCTGTCTCTACATCTCTTCTACACAAACATGGACAAAACTCCCCACCAATATTTTACTCCTAAAACCACCCAAATACAATGCTACCTCTAATGTTCACCAGTCAGGCCCCTCCCAAGTAACCACTGTATTGTTGTCACATTGTCGTGACTGCATTGCTCCAAAATGGTCCTTCCCCAATACTGCCCTCCACCCCAACCAACAGGCTCCACGCATCCTCTTTATCCAGTTCTTCAGCTCCAGTTCTCCAAGATTCCAAGATGCTCTAGAAGGACCTTAAGAACAACTACTGTTTAATCACAAAGGACACTTTTAGATCCCCTTTGATTAATCTCTCTATCCAAATGTAGGCCAAGGAGCCTTTTCTTACATAATGCAGAGCCCACTGAGTAATAAACAAAAAAATCATGAATTCTACCGCAGTCCTGAGAATGCAGAAATGACTGATTATGTACAACTATTCTTCCTCCTTAGCACACAGAGTATGCACGTGTTCACCTGCAGGAACTGTATACTGGAGACTAGCATCCGAGAAGTGAACATACACTGAAGTATGCATCTCTACTCCAAAATCAAAGATGAACTCCCAATAAAACTCTCAGATATATACTGACAATAGGATGCTGAACTTTCTCCCATTCTCTATACCTACAATGTCATCATGCTACTTAAGTAGCAGCATGATGGACGGGTGACTGTTACTGAAGAACTACACTATTGTAGTAACAGGAGGGAAACCTGGGGTGGTGGGACAGAACAGATGAGGAGGGCAGGGGAAATCCTTGAGCCTATGGAAATGTATGGAGAAATGAAAATTTAAAGAAAACAAAAACGCAAATGTGAAGAATTGACCTGTCTGTAGCAAAAGTCAAGAAAGCAGCTCACCTGGACCAGAACCCAGAGCTGATGATTCAGCACCACTTGGTCTGAGAAGGAGTGAAAGACAAGTCCTTTCCTTAATCAGCAAAGCTCTCAGCGTTTTGAAAAGTTACTTTGCCATGCAGTGTCTGTTCTTGGACTTGAGTTGCTCGTTAAAGTGACACTGAAACTCCCACCTTAGTCTCTCTGCTTGAGTTTACCCTTCTGTAATGCATCTTTGAAGTAAACCAACTGCTCATCACTGCAACTGTTCTCACTACAGATCGTAGAGTCCAGTGACTGCGCAGCCATTGGTATCTGCACAGTGATTGGTCACCCTTAGAAGAGTGTATCAGAGGATACTGACAACCAGTAGTATTTTAAGAAAGGATGGAGAGCCAGTCTTGGAGCTGTACACCCAAGAGCTATACCTTAAAAAGCAGACTAATAAGGAAGGGAGTTTGGAACGTCTTAATGAAATAGGACGCGGGTAGAATTAATTGGGAAGTAGCCATCCCAGATGATTAAGGATCAGGTGGGACCAAGGAGGAAGCGATGAGGATCTGAACCAAGTCACGTCACTGAGATGGAGAGGAAGGAGCAGACTCAGGACGCAACGGGAAGGGCAAATTGACAACACCTACGGACTAATTAAATGAACTGAAGGAGCAGAAAATTCTAAAACCATGTCCTAGTGGCTAGTGAGCTAATTGGATGGATGCTGGTGCCACTGATGACAACAGGGAATGCAGCCAGAGAAGCAAAGGTGAAGTCGGCTGAAGGGAATAGATGAGGGCAGACATTGGAGTATCAACCCCCAGAAGGGTATCCACCAACAGATGGACTGGTGATAAAGGGAATAACCCAGAGAGGAAAAAGCACAGGTGCTTATGAACATGCTGGTGCATACATGGTACCATCCAAGTAGGGATCATGAAAACAAGCCAAGGCCAAGACTGCAATAACAGACTTACTCTAGTCAGCATAAGATTTCTCTCTGGGTTGTAACTCTAAGTCTCACATAGAAATCCTCTCAATCTCCAGCAAATCTGAATCTACCATGAAGGAAGTAAGAATGACACAAGAGAGAACAGATTTGTTTTTGTCATCTACCTGGCTGGGTGCAAAGCCACACTAAAATTCAGATTTCCTAAGTCTCAGACCACAAATTCCTCTTTACCCTTTGCCAGACAAGAGCTAAATTTAATGAAATATCAGACATCTATTAACATCCAAATCCAGAATTTATGAACCCCATTAGGTTCATGACTTTAGGCAAACTGGTTCTTTCTCTCTCTCTTTCTCTCTCTCTCTCTCTCTCTCTTTCTCTCTCAACCTGACTTTCCTGAAAACCAAAACTAACACATGTATATTCTCTACCATCAGGACGGTGTGGGCACTGGGCAGTTGGTAAGCCACAGCTGATGACATTCACATCAGCCTGCCTGGGTTTGAGTTCCAGCTTTGCTTCTCCTTCCACCTCCCTACTAGCAGGCATCGTTAGAGATAGCAGGTTCAAGGAGCTGTGTCCATGGTACCCATGGTAGAGACCTGGACTGAGTTCTTGGCTCCTGGCTTCAGCCTAATGTCAGCATTTGGGAACAGACAGAAGGTCTCCTCCACCTCTCTCCGCCTCTCTCTGCCTCTCTCTCTCTCTCTCTCTCTCTCTCTCTCTCTCTCTCTCTCTCCAAAATCTGAAAAAAACTAAAATGAAAACACAAAGACAGCCAAAGATATGGATTCTGCCAGCAAGCTAACAACCGCAGGAAAGAGCTGTGGACAAGTCTGTCGAATCACTGACATTAAGATTCAATCCCAAGACTGTTGCATCTTCCACAGCTCAGCCCTCACACTGGTTGCAAGAGTTTAACCCTCATTGAAATGTCCTCACCAATTCTTCAGAAAAAAATTCTCACTACTAAAACTGTCTGCAGTTAAAAATTATTTTCCCCAGAAACTAGTGGATTTATCATAACTGGGCCATTCATCTGTTAAAAAACAGAATGGCATTTATTGCCAATTGCTTGCTTTATGGGAGAAGAGAAACAGGGAGCCTAATAAGCTTGGTTAATTTTTTCCTTTATGGCTCCAGAAACTGCACTAAATATTCTGTCTGCTTTCCTTACACAGTTTGGAGACTCTGGACTTCAGAAGTGCCTCCCGGAAGGATGCAGCCCACTGTGAGCTGCCACCCTGGGTGGTGACACTAGCTAGGTAGGAAGAACTTCTGAGAACCAGCCAAGGAAGCGTCTCTGCTGGGTGACAGCGGGCTAACAAAGATGAAGGGAAGTACCTTGGGTCACTGATCAGTTCATAAGATCAAAGACAGAACTTGAAAATCGGGGTCAGCTTTGTGGTGCATCCAGTCACACTGCAACTTGCAGCATCAGTATGCCATGTGGGAGCAACACGTCACAGGGGTACCACTGACAAAGATTCTGCAACCATTTTAGCCAAGTAGATGTGAGATTTTTTTTGTCACTGTGTCACTCTGCCTTTCAAAGAAAGCAAAAGCATCTTTTAAAAGATTAAAATAAAATAAAAATTTGTCAATATCTTCAAGGATTTGGCTAAAATGCTTAGAAATACAAAAGGTTTTCTGTTCTTAAGGCACATAGAGCAGAATAATCATATTGCAACATGAAGGCCTAATCAGGCAGGTCCACAGCTGAGTTCTGATGCTTGTTAACTACACAGACAGTGTGGATATCTGGAAACACTGGGAAGACCAAGTCCAATCTCATCCCTCCATGCCATCCCACAGTATGTGCATGTGTGCCCTGATTTTCATTTGCCCCTGCAAATTCCATTCATCATCTACTTAAAGAATCGAGGGCATTTTCTATAGATGACATGCTGCAGTCTCAGGACTGTGACGCTGAACAAAGCACATGTGGAAGGCCTGCTTTCTGAATCCTTGCTTTTAGATTCAAAAGACCTTCCTGGCCAGTGCTACCCAGAAAAACTTCCTGAAATGATAGAATTACTCTAATCAGCACCACTCAGTGGAGTGGCCACTCACCATGTGGCTGGCGGTACTGGAGCACTGAACTTTGGATTCTTCATAATTCTAGTTAACATATATTTATTAGATAGTACAAATACTACCTGTGGGAGACCCTCATCCTTCACCTGGAAAATGGTGATATAAAATCCATCCAGAGCAAGATTGTCAAAGGATTATTGCAAAGCACCCCATGCCCGGCAAAGAGTCCGCAATCAAGAATGCAATAAAGTGGTGCCCGGTGTGGACTCCTCTTCATTTGGCCCTGGAGTCTGTGCTTTGAGGCACGATGTTAACTGGGGGTGTCAGGCGACATAGGGACTGTGATCAGCACTTGTCCTGGGGCCAAAGAGAAGTAATCCATCTTTTAGAGAATTTTCCCATTGGTGGCCAAGAATGTTCTGCATGAAGAAACCTATTAACTGCTTCGTGTGAGCGAATATTTACAGCAAGGCCAAAAAGTGCTGACTTTAGCTAAGGAAAATGCTCCTCTGTGGAGTTTTATGGCTGATTAATGCCCCGGAATTTCAATGAAGGGATTTATAGATAAAGGTTACTGACTAACTACCCAAGTGTACTTTTAAACATATTCTCACAAACTCGACACTTTATGCAACATGTGGCACAGGGCTTCCAAGCAGGCTGTAGGAGACTCTTCTATCACAGCTTTGTGTAAAATCAACACTCTGCTGCAGGCAAAACTCCACACACTCCAGGGTTCTCAGTCTCATGAGAGTGCTCAAGGTCATCTCATCCCAACCTCTCCAAGGCTGACATCCTCCAAACATCCGGGTTTCAGCTGCACAGCCCCTGTGATGGGAATATCTTTGTGGCCGGAAGCAGCTCCTTTCATCTCATATCGAACGTGTACTGTCATCCTCTGTTGCACAATATTCCAGCGAAGGAGCATGGGTTCTTAGCACAGCTCAGGGCTCTGTCATTTTCAAATCTATGAGGTATAAACCAGGAATATCAAAACTATAAAGCATGATTGCTGGAAAGACCCGCCCACTTGGAGAAGCAAGGCAGTTACTCCACAGCTCTGGGTTAAATGGATGATTGACAACACGTCTGCAGCATCCCACAGTGACAGCAGAGGCAGCTGTAGCAGTAGAAGCAGCCTCACTGTTAGAACATTCATTTGACTGATGCCATTGCTCTTAATCCCTCTTTCAGTGACCTGTAAACACGTGGATACGTGCCATGTCTTGTCATTAGGCTCAGCTGTCTTATTTCCTTTCTCATCTGTCATTTCTTAAGGTCCACACACTTTATGGCCTCATGGCTGAACATGGCTTGATGTGCTGTTGACGGGCTGACCTAGGGAACTGCCACATGCATGGCATCTAGAAATTGTCCATCCCTCTGGCCTCACCGATGATGTCAGTGGTGGTACAGCAACTAACAGTAATACAATTGATTCCTGAGGCTGACCATGAATCAGCCCTCGCAACTGTAGTAAATGGTAGATATTGTTATGATTACTCTCCTCTGAGACACAAGAAAATTGAGCAAAATAAGTTAAATCACTCCCACCGTGAGAATACAACTGAAATCAAAATAACCTGGGCAAACACACTCCAGATTCAATGCAGTTTTCTGATGTAGGGTAGGAGTGTTAGGAAGGCAGGCTCCTGACACAGTCAGGAGGAGCTCATCAGTGGCAGACAGACTGAAAAGAGATTCTTCTACAGTGGCAGTCCCAGTTAAAGCAAAGACATCTTGAGCTGAAAAGTGGAGTGAGAAGAAGATAGAAATGGGATGGGAGATGTCAAACTAGAAAGATGGAATTCACAGGATTCAATGTTTTGATTGGAAGTGAGATAGTGGAACCTTTGTCTAATCAAGGAAAAGTGTCCGTCTAATCAAGGCCAGTGTCCATTGGGGGTGACAACGAAGTTCCTGCAAATCCACAAAATGCTGAGAAATCAAGTCACTGGGAAAAAAAAAAAAGAATAAACTCGAGCATTAGAATCATCAGAACAAATTGTGTATGTGAAGTTACTTCCCAGAGACACGACTTCAACCTGCAACAGCTTTAAGATGCTTTTTCAGTTGACAGTTCTCCCTCTGCCTTCTAAACAAGCTAAGCTCCTGGATAGGCTGCCACTTCAGCCACCGGTGCAGTGACCTCCTGTTCTCACTTCTAAATCCTGTCCATTTCGGGCTGCAGCATTCAGATTTCTCAGAATCACAAATGCACATCCTCTTTCTGGCATTTGTGCTCTGTGTGTCCGCAGCAGCAGCTCTCATTTAATGAGTACCTGCACAGTTGCAAGCAGACTTGAGTATTTTGCATTTATAGCCCATATTCTCTTTTCCTGATTCTGTGAAGTGGGTGTTGGTGCCAATTCCATTTTACAGATGCAAAAGTAGAGATCAAGCAGGCTTGCCAAGTGGCAAATACTCCAACCTGGATGTGAATGCTAGCAGCCTGATGCCAGGACTTGTAATCTAAATGTGTTTTTAGTTCATTTTTAAAGTTTGTGGTGAGCCCCTGTTGTACATTCTTTTACCTGAGAGAGGTTACACCTTTTATTTTAAGGCAAAATAACAAGCTTCACAGAAAACCAGAATTCAGGTCAACTAATCGAGCTTTTAAATGACGTGGGGTAGTAGATACTGAAAGAGAGCAATGACCTGTATCATCTCCCTGTCATGACAAAGCCTCATTCAAGCCTTTGGTTACTCATTTCACTGTTCTTTCAAAGATGTGGTGCCTGAAAATACTTCAAAAAGTACCTGTTCTACAAGTTTATGATATATTTATCATTGTTAATATCACTGCTCTCCCCCAGACAAATGATTTTTACACAATAGGTGGCCGACATATTTAGGCATTATAAAGTGGACCTAGGAATATAATTTAAAACTCAAGGTCTTAGGTAAAAAAGGCATTTTTGCAGGACCAACATTCCATTAGTCCTTCAAATCATTAATCATATTTTGTGTTTAAAGTCAACCCAGTGCCTTTGCCTTTACACGTTTAATAGATTAGAAACAGGTGACCTTCTTCCCAGACTCTCCTTCAGTAGCAAAACACTTGTGGAAGAACGAGCTGTGGAGAAGTTGCTTAGGCACAGGCTAACGAAGGCCTGCAGTGCACCACAGAATCTGGCAAAGGCACCACAGGAGCTCCGGGCTCAGGCTAAAGAGTCAGCAGAGAAACTAGACTACAACTCCACTGAGACTCTAGGGTAGAGCATGAAGGAAATTGTGGAGGCTACATCTGCATTGACCTGACTAAGAATTCAAATAAATGAAAACCAAATTGATGAGTCTAACATGGTAGCAGAGTGTCTAAAAGTCATTGCCTTGCACTCACCAGGATCCCATGTGTAGGAAGACATTGCGACCCTAGAAGGTCAGCGAGCACAGGATTATAGTTGATTGGACAATATTTGTATGATAAACAACTGAATGGGTGCCTTTTGTGTGACTGATTGGACATTCTTTGCGTGAGAACACCAGAATGGCTCCCTTTTGTACACCTGATTGGATATCATTTGTATAAGAACAGTTGAGTGGAAAGTATGTGTGTGAGAACACTTGGTGGAATATACAAGACAAAAGGACTTCCAAACAAAAGCATAGAAACAGTTGATGGGTTTGTTGATGAGCTAAATACCTCCACCCTAATCCTATAGGACCCTCAGTATATAAAGTCTGTTGCCCCTAATAAATTTCGGCTATTGATCATCAGTCAGTAGTCCATGTGTGTTATTATCGGCCCCATGCACCAAGTCCACCGCTGCAGGACAGCAACACCATGGGCATTTGTTTTTATCCTGGCAGCCCCGCTTCCCAGCCAGATCCCTTCTTGTGGCCTGGGAAAGCAGTGGAGGACAGATCAAAGCTTTGGGACCTGGCACCCGTGTGGGAGACCCAGAAGAAGCTCCTGGATCCTGGCTTCATATCACATCGGCTCGGCTCTGGCCATTGCAGTCACTTGCGAAGTGATTCATTGGACAGAGTTCTCTGTCTTTCCTCCTCTCTGTATATCTGACTTTCCAATCAAAACGTAAATAAATCCTTAACAAAAAGAAAACCCAATTGAAGTCATACAACTCCAAAATTCTAGAGCATTAAACAAATGTCTATATCCTACAATCACAGCAATTTCATTATCTAGGAAAAACAATCAACAGCAACTTCGAACTCTCATCCCTAGGGCTGCTATCTTTTGTTCTGAATTGGTCTGAGTGTCTTAGGAATTTCTAGGACATGTTTCACCTGGTTTCAACTGCTAATAGTATCCATGCCATCATTAGCATAAAAAATGTTATGAGAAAATTTCTCAGGAGACTTGCAATGCTTTCATGATTCCCAAAACATCCTGAACCTCAATTCCCCACTCCTCTGAAAAAAATATATGGAGTGATTTTAGTACCTGTGTCATGAGGTTGTTATATAGATTAAATGTGTTGGCATGTATGAAGCCCTAAGTTCGGCACCAGGCATGCCATAACCACTGTGTGAGTGTGCATTGTCTGCCAATATATTGGAAAATTCCATCTAACAAAGATTCAGTGTGCCCAGAGGCAGGGCAGGCAACACAGAGAGGGTAAGTCAGAAACCGAAGGCTGGTTTATACATCCTCCAACTATTCTGTCAGTGCTGAAATGGGCAATATACTCAAGCTGCTTAGTGTAGGTTGTTGTTCGGATGTAATAATCTGTTTTTAATCTTGTGTGCAAATGAATATAAAGGTTAGTCAGTGTGTGCATATTAATCTAAAATAAGTGAATACATTTGAATTAATCAGATCTTCAATCTATGTAAATTGATGATTTATAATGATATTAGCACAAATTGCAATAATAAATCATCTTAAAATTAGAACCAGTGCTCCTTAAGGCTGCAAGGACTCTGGAGATTGGAACATAACTTTGAGACAACTTTAAAATGCAGCTTGGCAGCATAAGCAAGACACTGAGAGAAAGAGGCCAATTTTAGCCACATCTGGAGCGGTGATGGTAACAGCAGCTGCAAGGTCAGAGAAATAACCAAAAAACCAGGAAATTCAATGAAGCAAGCCATTTCTGCACATCACAAGCTTCATGTTCTTGTTGTTGTTGACTAAAGATTCTGAACTTCACTTCTATGCAGGAATTAAATTAAGACATCTTAATGAACAGGAAAGATGTTTTTTTAAAACTGGTTCTTCTACCTTTTGGTAATTTTGGGAAAAAGAAGCTTGCTAGGTGGTTTCATCTAAAAATGGGCTTTCTCATTACAAAGTTAAAGTATTCCTATAAGAATGAAATAATAATGAATATAAAGTGAAAATCTCAGTTCATGGAAAATCAACTAGTGAGCAAGAGAATGATTCACGCTGCCTGGGTACAAATCCTAGAACCATCATCTGACAGCTAGGAGACTACAGAAAAACTGCCACGCCTTTCCGACTCTCAGCTTTCTGCCTCATGAGATCAGGGATTACAAGGTCATTCTCCCAGGACTGGTGTGGGGATGAAAATGCAAACACACCATCCTCAGAACTAGGGAGATAGTCAGCAAGCACCAGCTATGAGCATCTATCCTACCATGGAAGTTATCTTGCTTCTTGGATAGTGATTGTGCAAAACTGGCTTGCACAAAAGGAAAGGAAATGGAGAACTTTACAGAACTGACCAATGAAAAAGAGGAGGAGGAAGAAGGAAACAACTTTGCAGAGGGGAGACAAATTCACGGCGCCCAAGCCCTTTCTTTCTCCCTTCTTTCTCTCTCGTGCAAGGAAGATACCGAGAGTCACACACGGCACCTCCTGCAGTCATCCTAGATGTACTCTCTATTGTTTTTGTCTTACACACAAGGTTAAGGGACTACCTGTATAGATTATCTGAGGCAGGGAGTTGAACAATACGCTGCAAAATAAAGAATAAGGGGTAGGAAACTTGTAAAATTCCTCTCCTGAGAAATCAAAAAAACCTGCCCTTACACACAAAGTTATAATTGTTGGGCAAAATTGTTTAGAAATAAATGTAATAGTGTTCTGGGATCAACTCAGAATTTTTGAGCCATCTGATCAATGACATAATCTTGGAAACTTCAGAAGGAAATCCGAAGGAGGAAGATCCCTCTTGTGCGATGACTATGAGTGGGAAAGGAGAAAGGTCAAAGCCCTCGTCATTGACCACAGGTGTGTCCCCAGAAGAAGACAATTCCACAACAGTGGTTAGCTTTGCTGTATCCCAAACTCTCGGGAGGATGGCCCCAACATCTTTCCTGAACATCTACACAGATATTTCACTCTGTACAGATAGTTCTCTGAGCTCATATTAAAAACAAAATTGATCAAGTCTAGGGTTAGCAAATGCAGAAGTATCAATGTTATTGGCTTGATTTTTACCCAAGATACTGGGAAGGGGGTTTCAGATCCATGGAGTTTTCCTTAGTAAGAGTAGATTCTTTGTCACTCATGTGTCCCTCAAAGCACAGCTGAATGTCTGTTCCTTAAATGACTGAGATGGATGCTGGTCATATTGAAAAGACAAACCTTTTAATTACAGGGTGTGGCTTTCCAGTCACATAATGCCACGCAAAAAGGAGGGAAAAGAAGACAGAGAAAGGGAAAGAGAAAATTGAGCTTAAGCATGTGGGAATGATTCAACCAATTATGCCTATGTAATAAATCCCCAGCAAAATCTCTGGGCATTAAGGTTTTGTGGAGCTTCCTGGTTGTTGGACACACTGAGGTTCAGAATTGAGAATCTTTAAGGTGTCAATCCTATCCAAAAGACATATGTTATAGAATCTGAGTTCTGAAGTTAGTTTTACATTAACCATTGCTATGAGCAACTTGCCTGTGCATATTTTCAAAAACCTATTTTCGTTTTTAATTCAAAATGTTCTTCTCTCACCACCACTCTTTATTTTAATTATATCTTGTTTATAAATCAATTGTGCAATCATTATTGATAATTCAATCTAAAGGAAAATAAATCAGCTGCCTCATACCTGCCTCACGTTCCACCTGCAGCAACGTATGCTGTAACACCTAGCACAATGGTCAAGATCTCCAGCTCTCACAGCAGACACCGAATGTTTTTTTTTTTAAGCAGCTCTGAATAACTTCTATGTCTCCATCCAGCATATTCTTACGATAGAACACACTGGATTTGCAACTGGCACATGATCATTTCACCGTGTTCAACTGAGTAAAGCCAAGCCCAGTAACGAAGTCTGGAGTGGAAAGTATTGTAAAGGATGTCAACACACACATGGAGAAGAACTGGGGCCATCTGGAGCTGACCGTGACATCTAACACCCGTTGAGGATCAATACTATGCTAGGATCTTTACCAAGCAATGTTCTTGTATTAATGCAGAGCAGTGTTACTGGGACTTTGCCAACTTAGCGTAAATAAATTGTTGACGTTCAGAAATAAATAGAATCTGAGTTTGAAATAAATAGAATCTGATTTCAGATCCAGTGCCCATAATCCAAAATTATAGAGCTTTTCTCAGTCATGTTTTAATAGTGACATTGAGACGCCCACTAGCTCAGTAAGAGAATTCTCCTTAGGCTAGAATATAACATTCACCTCATTACTTGGTCCTATTTATCCAAAGTGCCTGCTTTTGAATTCCAATTCAACCACTTATTAAATGTGTTTAGCCAAGGTTGGTCATTTTACCATTCTGTCTTAATTTTCTCATGCAAAAAAGGAAAAGAAATTAGAATATCTACCTTAGAGGGATGTTAAACAAAATAAACAATTTATAATTGCTTATAACAAAGCTAACATTTATATACCACTTTCTACGTATTAATCATTAAACAAATTATTTTTCATAGATTAATTTGTATAAGCCTCATGAGGACTTATAGGGATAACAGCATTCTTATTTTATCTATATATTTCAAACAAGTGGGGTATTAATAGCTTAATCAACTTTCCTCAGCTTGCAGTGAAAAGGAATGGCAAAGTGGGATCTAATAGAGCAATTTGCTCTCCATCGAGAAGAATCTGCTTACCAACAGGTTCTTTGCAGAGCAATTGATGTTACACACTTCCAGAGAAGTTCGTCAAGGACGACACCCACCCCAGAGTTCTGTAACATCACAGATACATTAGCTCCCTGTGAGTGGGAGGACATACTAACACCCCAAGCCGAACCGCACAAGGAGCTCGAGGATTCTCGTTGTCAAAGGTGGAGGGCTCCCAGCAGAGCTGTTTCCCTCACTGCAAGTCAAAAACAAACAATTCTCAAGCGATCACTTTTGAGGCCCTACACCAGACATCCAGGCAGGAAGCTGAGGAGGCACTCAACACACAGGTCCCTGAAGTATTTGCTGCTTCTAAATAAAACTGATCTGAGTGACTCAAACAAATCAAATGATTTGGTAGAAGCTTTAAAAAAAAAAAATCAGCATGAATGTGGAAAAGTGGTTGTTAAAAAATGGGAAAGAAGGAGAGAGGTAGAAGGAACATGTCCAAGAGTTCTACAGCCCCTACCAATCAATCACATATCAGCCCCTACCAATCAATCACATATTTCATAAATAAGGGAAGACAGAAATACAAAGCTTAAACAGAAGAATAAGGATAAAATGCCAGTTACTTTGAATTGATCAATACATGTTGCATAGATGTGTCAAAACATTCAACTATAATGTATATAAATGTATATAACTATATAACTATTTTATGTCCATCCATCAACATGTAAATTTTAAAACAGAAGATAGCATCAACACTTACTGTTAATAAGTCTGAAAGTTTAGAATGAATAGGTAAACTCTTTTCACTTAAGACAGGGATACATTCTGAGAGATGCGCCATGAAGCAACTTCATCCTGATCAGAGCGAGATGATGTAACCTACTACATCCTAGGCCGTATTGTATATATTATTATTCTGAGGCTACAAATCTTGACAGAATGTTACTCAACTGAATACTATGGCAACTGGAAAACAATAGCATTTGTGTATCTAATTGTGCCTTTTTAAAACTCCTCATGCGCATGAAATTTGAAAAAGTTTTACAGCAAAATAAACTTATCTTTCGATGCATTTTTCCACAAACTTTTTGAAGTTCCTTATATATTTCTTATTGTATTATTTTTTCATAGCATGCACTATTTCATACTAATGAGGACTTTTTAAAAATAAACTTTACAAAAAAAGCTTTTTGGGAGAATAAAGACAAGAAGAAAGTTGTAACTGAAATAGAGACATAGCAAGGAGAGACATTTGATTTAATTATAATTTGAGTTTGGTCCTTACGCATAGGCACAGGAAGAGACAGGAATCTAGAGGATATGTCTGCAGCAGATCCAACTTGTGACCAAGTGTCTCCACTAGCCAGATAAACCCCAGCAGTAAAATGACCTATTTTAACCCCAGGTCAGAACTAAGGAGTGTGCTCCAGTCTCCTGTCAGTTTCCTCTGTCCTGAGTCCAACTCTTTTCTCTATGCTATATTTTTAGGCAACTCTATTTCCCTCCAAAATCTGCTGTATTTTGCCCCTCTAGAGGAAAATACATTCTGCCATATTACTTTCAATTACCATTTAATAATTGATGAAATTACTAAGCATCATACCTGCAGTATTTCAGTCAGGCCCCATTACATTGTAATGAGCTTTGATTTAACATGGCCATTATAAATGCTGCTAAAGGTTAATAGGGAAAAAAAAAGTTTCATTCTAATGCCTTTGATTTCAATCATTTAGGAATAAAATAAGCAGCTGTCACTAAGCATAGGCCTCCCTTTGCCTGTGCATAACAGCATGGGATTATTCCCCTAACAAAAGTTTAGAGGAATATAAAGCGCCATGATCTGGCAGAAAGTCAACCTGTGACACACACAGGGTTTTGGGGAGAATTTTCCAAGGACTGTACCCGAGACCTTTGGGGCAGGATAATTACTTATCGAACAGGACTCTTACAAGTGGCAACACAGGAGCCTTCTGCATCTTTGCCTACCAAAAGGCCACAGCCTTCCATCAGTACTGCAAGCTTTCAAATGTCCTGGGGGGCGGGGACGGGGGGAGGGGAGCAGCACTGCTTCCAGTTCATTGCTACTAGTGGAAAATACTGAGCACTGATTTCCAAGTCTGGAGAGTCTATCTTTGTAAGTCCTATTTATGCTAAATCGATTTCTGTCGCTGTTGCTACAGAAGAAAAAGCAGGTGATTGTCATTTCAAGGATCTTTTACAAAGGGTGGACACTTTGTTTTCTGAGCCTCTTTGGTAGCAAGCTGGGGCCAGCTTCCACCATCTCCCAAGAGCAGGCTGCGCGCATCTATTTTCAGCTTTGTTTTCAGTGACCTCTTGCTTGTAGTCTGAAATTGGCCATCAAGGGAATTCTGGGAAGTTCAATCATTCACTTTTGCCCTTTGTGGATGTGATTGAAAAAGTTACACCATCGGACAGTGGATGCACTCATTTTTGCTGCTGTTAATCCTGACACAGCTCATTTGTGAAGAAAAAAATTATGAATTTAGCCCACTATTTTGGAAATCAAGAGTATGGTGTGAAATTGGCTTGACTTTGTGAGGTTCTCTTGCTGGCACTGTATCATGACAGATGGTCCTAGAGACTAGAGAGAGACTAGATAGAGCCATGCTCAGTCGTTCAGAACAGTGTTCTCATAAGAAATAACCAAAGTTGCAGGGCTGTGGCGATGGCACATATGCCCGGGGTGAGGGGCTCTGGGCTCTCACATCCAAGATTGGTGGCCTGACTATGGAGTTGATGTGTCAGAGCGAGGCTCCTCAGTGGAAAAGACAGAGCTGTAGATGACTGGCCCAGAAGATACGGCAGGCCATTGTGACTTGCAAAGGACATGTGGTACCATAGCAGAGGAATGAGGTCAGAATGGATTGGACAACTATCTCAGCCAAACGATGACAGCAAGTATCTGGACAAATGGAGACTCTGTGTTCAACTGTGTCAACTAAAGGACATCGGAAGGAGTTCCTCACCCTTGGATAGACGAGATTGGCAGCATTTCAAAACTAGCAAAACCAGGTGGGCAGAACCATTGGGGCATATGCCGCATTGGGGACCTTGGATTGATACTGGGTGGCAGTTCCCCATCACTGGGTGCTGGGGCAGTGGGAGGCTGGGCGTGGCTTTTCCTCTTGTGTTCCTCCCTCGCTCAGATACAGGAAAAAGAAATACAGAATTTGGACAGTGATTTTGCCCACTTTTCTCTAAGCCTCAATCCTTCCCACCCTGCTCAACTATGTAAACATCATCAAAAATAAAGATAGAAAAAAGGCTAACAAAAAAAGAAATAAGCAAGGTCCCATGAGAAATACCTTAATCACTTTCAAGGTCATGACCCCAAATTGATGCAGACCTCCCAGGAAACACCACCCCTAAGGGTGAAGAACCCAGTATCCAACACGTCGTCCTTTATAGAACAAACCACATCCAACCCTTAGCATAGGGGCACCTGAATTCTTCCCCATTATGAAGATAAAACAATTTGCAGCTCGAGTCTATCTGCTCATTCAACAAATATTTCTTGGGCACTGACCAAGTGCCAAGTATTCTTGTTGGCACTAAATGGACATAGACATACAGAGAGTGAACACAAAACTGCACAAGTTTGAAAAGAGGGGATTCGTGGGAGGCAAATTTCAGAGGATATAAATTCTATGATGGATAATTGTAGATACTGCTTAGAACGCGGTGAAGGTCTAAGGAAATTATCTTTGGACATAAAAACATGGAATTTCATAGAAGATGAGAATTCTTCTGAGACTTAGCAAAGAGGAAGATTCCAGTGTCATAACATATGAGACTAAATTGCTTCCTTTCCTCATGTTTGAAAATAGTGTTCCTTTGCCCTTAATTTTGACACTTGGGAGATACTGAACCACAAGGGGACACCAGGATAGGGAAGTATCTGGAAGGCCATGCCCTTTGGGGAGCCTAGGGTCAAACTAACGGGAAATTAGGTGTTTCCTCTCTATCTCCCAGAACAGGGCTAAAAACCACTAGACTGAAATAACAGGTGGCAAATTTAGAATCAACAGGAGAAAAAAAAAATTCTAGCAGTCAAGCTGATTAGTATTAGAGCAATTGTATAGTGTCCCTATTGTACCACATCAATAAGAAAAAATCGGTATAGCTCCTAGTTTTCTCAAGGCCCTCGTGGTTCCTGCATGATACACTGCCTCCAAGAGCTTCCATTCCTGCCTCACATTTAATGTTCTTCAACGACTAGACTGATTGTGGTTCAGCAGATATGAAGCTTTGTATTCTCTCGGTGCCTTGATTTGGTCTGAAATGTCCTCTTCCCTCCTTGTGATTTGCTTAAACTCCTCCCATTTCTTGACACTTCCAATGCCCTTAAAGCTGCTCCCACAGCAACCTCTCTCCCTCCCCATCTTTTACTTCCATACACACATGTAAATAAAATATCTGTTGTAGATATTAAAAATAGTTAAGTTTATTTTCATTTCACTTAAGTTCTTCAAGGAATGCCCCTTACTAAAATAGATGGTTTGGCAAATATAAAATTCACTAAGGCATCCTTGGTGACACTTCCAGAACAATCATCGTGCAAAGCAGCTGAAGCTGCAGCAAGAAGCCACACAGAGCTGCCGGTTGAAACATGTATATAACATATGTTTAAATTCCATGACTGGAGTGGGTGCTGAGGCAGAGAGGGTTAGGCTGCTGCTCAAGGCATACACATCCCACATCACAACATGGCTGAAGTCGCAGCCTACACTGCTTCTCATTTACCTGGGAAATGTAGTTAGAGTTCAAGCACTAGAGCTCCTGACCCATATGCGAGCTTCAGACTGAGATCTCAGCCCCGGCTTCAGTCTGGCCCTGCCCTGATTGCAGATTCTCTCTCTTTCCTCTTCTCTCTTTCTTTCTCCCTTCCCCAACCCTGTCTCTCTCCCTTTCTCATTCTCACTTTCACTGTGTTTGTGTGAGTATATGAGAGAGAGAGAAATGCTGCCTTTTAAACACATAAACATGTAAATTATGACGCTTGTAAAAACAAAGGTAATGGCTTCAAATATGAACCTTAATTTCAAAGTCCTGAGAACAGTCACTCCAAGTTGTAATTGTTCATTTAAAATGGATTTGCTCTTCACAACTGTTAAACATGGTTAATAAAAGCTCTTGATGAGTGTTCAGTAGATGAGCTAGTCCTATTAAACTTCCTTGATTACTTCCTTCTCTCTCTTAAGTCAGTGA
Source organism: Ochotona curzoniae (assembly GCF_017591425.1). Classification (NCBI taxonomy): domain Eukaryota; kingdom Metazoa; phylum Chordata; class Mammalia; order Lagomorpha; family Ochotonidae; genus Ochotona; species Ochotona curzoniae. Next base: position 6,179,842 of record NW_024467118.1, on the reverse strand, counting down.
ATTGGTTAAAGGCAGAGAAGCTGAATGTTACGTACATGGCTGTGCCTCACTCCACTTAGCTAGGGAGGACAGAGTACAAGTGACAGGCCTGCGATCCCTTTCTCTCCCAGTCATCAAGGCAACACATTAATGGAAGAAAATTCAGTTTAATCTCTTACAAACATACTGTGACTTCTGGCAAGCCAAGTTATATTACCTAGCAGAGGGCAATTATATGGAGTCTTCCCAGCAACATGTCCCCAGCTTCACATCACCTGTGGGAGACAAACCTAGAATTTGTGACTAGAAGAGGCTTTGCTCCTTGGAGCATGCTGCACATAGTGCCTAGCTGTCTGAGTTATAAAGTGGAGATGCTTCCGAACACAACCTCACCATGTGTGCAGTAGCAAGACTAATGCAGTTCCCATTAGAGACCTTCTGTGTTTTGTTGGGCCACATACTCCATATCTAATATTGGAAGTCCCCAGCTGTCCCAGAAATCTTGTTTCATCTATGCTACTTTATTATGAATACCCATTAAATTAATAGGCCTTGATGCTGAGTAAAATATCTGATTCATGTAAGTCTGATGTGATGATCCAATCTTTTATTTTAGTTCACTATTAAAATGCCTGCCTCAGTATGTATGGTTAAACCAAACACCCAGATAGAACGTGCAATTTGTGAGTTAGTCTCACTACTGGAATTATTACAGCTGGAGCTAGAAGACAATCTTTCAAAGACACCTTACAGGAGAGTTCTTTGTTGGATGGCAGTTTATACTAGATTAAACTTTAAAGGCCTCCAACATTAATGTTCAATGATATAATAATTCATTTTTAAAGCTTGACTCTCATGCATGCCAGTCTTAACTCAAACCTAAGTTGGTTTTAGGCAAACTCCTAACAACACAAAGCTCAGTTCACATAGTTCCTGACACTGTGGAGTGATTTATGAAATAGACCCAAGAATGACTGACTCTGTAATAGCCATTTTAGGAAACCCAGAATATTTTCATAAAATGGCTTTGTGCTCCTTATGATAACCATGTGATATTATGAAGAGGAGAAGATATTATTCTAACTATTGGGAAACAGATAAGAGACTTTATCCAAGTTCACAAAGCCAATGCTTACTAAAGGTGAGCCTCAAACCCAAGTCTTAGGCCTCCAAAGCCAATGTGCCTTTATCAGTATTACACATCAGAGCATAAATCATGCCCCCGGGAGCCAAGGAGTACAGCAACAGAGTGCAGGAAGCTGTACATGCCATGAGACAACTCCTTTAACATGATGCAATCATTGAGGCACTTGAATCCTTGGCCTTTTGTGGAAAGACTATCCTTAGTTTCTGAATAGTCTTCAGGGATAGTCTTCTATTATATTAGAGAATCACTCTTAACTACTTGTTGATTTTTGCTAATCTCTTTATCAGTCTGTCACTTGTTCATACTTTTTATTTTCTTCCCCAATAGATTTTTCCACGTTTTAAAGATATGGGTAGGCCAAGAAGACTTTTAAATCTTAGTTCTGTCACCTTTTGGGATAAATGCTTCATCTTTAATTACTTCTGTGATCTTGAATTTTGCAAAAAGTGGTCAAGAGGAATGGGGCATCTGGGTAGACCAGCTGCTGGGAGCACTCAGACCAGATGTTCCCAGGTCAGACTCCATGCTTGGGTACGTCCTTGGCTACAGCTACGGTGACCACGTGGTGAACTGGGCCTGGGCCTACCTGGGCTCAAGAGGCTTCTGCCTTCCTGATGAGTATGCTGGGACAGGATCTCTTGGGAACAAGGCAGGCCTAGGATCCACCCGCCGCCAACATCGTGTGGTGGGTGGAACCAGGAGAGTGTGATCTTGGGGTCTGAGTTCACAGAACTTCCTGCAGCCACCAACCGGCTTCCAGCGGCAAGCTCTAGGGCTTGGGGTCGTGGAACTGCTGCCTAGGTATGATCATGTTGAACCACTGTGAGTGTGCACGAGGAATCAGTCCTGAGGGACTCCCAACAACAGGCTAAATTTTCCTTGAAATAAGTGAGAGTACGGAGACCTGGTGGTTTGGAGGAGAGAGAACGGGCGATCTGTTTGGGTCAGATTGATATACCAGCCCACTTGTGAGTCCAGTGTAGAACCTGTTATCACCAAACACTAATCCATGCAAAAGCTAGGGCTGAGGGCTTGTCTAGCAGGGCTAGAGCTAGTACCTGACAGAATGTTGGATCAGGGGACAGGTCATATTAGGCAAAGCTATGACACTAACCAGAACGCGAGAGAACCAGGTCCAGGAGTAGATTCTGTGGGAGATTTGTGGGCCAAACCCCATGGAAATACAAGTCCCGCTGGTTAGTTCAAGACTGGGGTAGTGGGGCCCGGCGCGGTGGTGCAACTGGTTAAGTCCTCGCCTTGCATGCCCAGGATCCCATATGGGCGCCGGTTCTAATCCCAGCAGCCCCGCTTCCCTTCCAGCTCCCTGCCTGTGGCCCAGGAAAGCAGTTGAGGACAGCCCAAGGCTTTGGGACCCTGCCCCCGCGTGGGAGACCCGGAAGAGGCTCCTGGCTTCGGATAGGCATAGCATCGACCGTTGCGCTCACTTGGGGAGTGAATCATCGGATGGAAGAGCTTCCTCTCTGTCTCTCCTCTCTGTATATCCGCCTTTCCAATAAAAAAATAATAAAAATAAATCTTTAAAAAAAAAAAAAAAGACTGGGGTAGTGATGGACTGGGTTAGGTGTTGCCATAGAACCTGCCATCACCCATGGGTAAAGGAATCAACAACTGTCTAGGCAGGTCAAGACAGCAGCACCTAAATGTGCATCCTAAAACAGGGCAAGGGGTGAGCCGGGCTACAATATTCACCAGCTCATACAAGGACAAAACGGAAGGACAGACTATGCAGGGCACTAACCTAACACCACTGGCATGTATGAGATCTGGGTCTGGGAGTGGGTCAAATGGAGGAACTTAGGAAACTCCCCTAGTGGATCACAACTCTCACTGATGATCACATGGTCCAGGCCCGGGGGTCGGGCAAACTGGGGATAGTGGCTCCAATGCCTGGCTAATGTGTAAGCTGCTATGGAAGGGAGTAGACCAGGCAGGGTCAAGCAAACCTTAGCTCACAAGGAAGAACAGAAATCAAGCTGGAGCACAGGTCATCCCAAGCTGTCCTCTTATACTACTTGTCTGCATGAGCCAGGGATGCTAGGCCATAGCATCTAAGGCAAAGGCCAAGACAGGTGAGGGGCTATGCCAAGCTGGATCAGAGCAACTATTGGCTCACGCAAGATCTATGACTGGCCTGGTTAGGGAGCTAAGAAAACACCCTGGCTGGGTTAGGGTTCCCACTGGTGAGCGTGGGAGCTGGAGAGGGGGCTTCATTCAGGTCTGGATATGGCTGATGCGTCCCTTGGCACAAGAGTGCACTGGGACTGGGCGCCCGACCGGGTTAGACTCCAGCAACATCTGGTGCTCTGGAGGACCAGGGTAAATGCAGGATGGACTAGGTTAGGTCTCTGCCCCTACTGAGCCATGAATGAGCTGTGTCTGGATTTGGATGAGCCTTGGATGGGCTGAAACATCCAACAGAAAGAACCAGAATGGGTGAAGGCCAATCAGGAAAGGCCATTGTTCCTGCCAGGACAGAATGTGCACTAAGTAGGGATGGCCCATGGACCCACCAGTATGTGAGAGATCTGGCATTGGAAGAGGCTCTGATGGAGGAGCTTGGGCAACTCCTCTGGCAGGACACAGTCCCTGCAGGTGAGTACAAATACCATCATAGGTAACAGCCCAGACTAGGCCAAAAGATGGTACCCACCGGCATACGTTTGGCATAGGTCGGAGGCAGACCAGGCTGAACCAGTTCACGTCACCTGCTGGTGAATCTGAGCAACAGAACAGAGCATGGGTCGGGCCAGGTTAGGTTGCAACACATACCAGTACACATATGGCTAGGATGGAATGCCAGCTGGGCTGGGATAGGCTGTAACCCCCCACCAGCATCATTAGGGGTAGGCTGAACCAAGCTATAGCAGTCACTGGCAAATGCCGAGGTGAGGTGGGCCATACCAGACTGGGCTGCAGCACCCAACCAGCACATGTGTGAACCAGCAGGGGAGGGGACAAAGCCAGTATGGGGAATGTGTAGGGCTCCCCTGCTAGACTACAACACCCACTGGTTCATGTGAAAGACAGGGCTGGTAATAGAAATGACCCAGCAACTGAAACGACCAGCATGTGCATAAGCTGATTGGGGTGACGAATGGTACTAGACCTTCTACTGGCAAACACACACAAGAATCAGGTTTGGGATCACCCCTGATGAAGTTTCTTTGGAGATCCATCCAACTGAACTGCTGATCTCAGAACTCCAACCATGAAGAGACTATGTCAGCCAGTGGATTCTGAAGAGATTTCATCATGCATTGAATGGCGAGATTGGCCGCAATTCAGACCTGTTGAACTATCAAAACTGCTTGAGCAGGACCCCCAGAGCATGCCTGACATTGGGGACCTGGGATGGGTGGGAGGCTGGGTGGGGTTTTTCCCTTTGTTTCTCCCTGGATCCCAGATACGGGGGAAAATGATGATATTAGTATGGAAACAATGGTATTACCCACTTTCCTGTAGCCCTTGACCCTTTGTACCCTAATCAACTAAGTTAGATTATTAAAAACAAACAAAAAAAAAACCCAAAAATCTCCTCTAGCCTCTGTCCACCATCCAATTCCAAGATGACTTCAACATTTTGCAAGTATTTGTTACAATATTATCTTCTTCACAATACCAATTTTCTTAGTTTGAGCTGTTTTTTTTTTTTTTAATGTGGACTAGGTGCAAATGGTCTCTAACATTTGGGTTTATTAACAACTAACATTTTTGTTGGACTCTTAAGAAGGGCAATAATTGAATGATCTTGAATATTTTTCCAGATCCATACACTGGTACAAAATATTGGCTCAACAAATTTTAACAAAGTTTCACTGTCTTCATTGGTGAACTACAGATGAAAATACCTGTCTGTTTTTCAATGAAAAAAAAATCTCTCCATTAAGATTTATTCCTCATTTCTTCCTGGGTACAGAGAAAATCTGAATTTGCCAGTTTCATTTGATTTTTCAACATAATCCCATAACTGGAGTTTAAGTCTATGGATTGTGGGGAAAAAAAGTGATATATTCTAATCAAGATGTGAACTATAAAAATGTCTGCGGTCATCCAGATTCTTTTGCCTCCCATGGGTGGAAGGTAATAATGCAATTAATGTTCCCTTTGAAGGCACATGTTCAAGACGGAGGAGCTGCTACCACCCTGAGTCCCAGCGGAGACTGTGTAGAGCAGAAATCGTCCCATTACTAACCAGCTCAGCTAACCCAGAATATCAGTGCTAGGCTTGTGGGTAAGACGGACAAGCTTCCATTTCTTAAGCGTCATTCTTGCAGTTTACCATACAAAACTAATACTACTACCTAAATACAGGGTTTTTTTTTTTTTTAGTATTATTATTCTATAAAAAGTTCACTGGCAGTTTAATATTTATGATATATGTTGATTTTAGAGTCAATCTATTTGTTTAAATAATATGTTGCTTGGGCCCAATATGATAGCCCAGTGGCTAAATCCTTATCTTACATGCATTAGGATCCCATACAGGCACCAGTTCATGTCCCTGATACTGCACTTCCTATCCAACTCCCTGCATGTGGCCTGGGAAAGTAGAAGAGAATGACCCAAAGCTTTGGGATCCTTCACCCACATGGCAGACCCAGAAGAAGCTCCTGGCTTCAGATCAGCTCAGCTCCTGCTGTTTCGGCCACTTGGGGAGAAAACCAGTGGACAGAAAATCTTTCCTTCTGTGCCTCTTCCTCTCTGTATATCTGACTTTTGAATAAAAATAAATAAATCTTAATCAATAATCATAATATGTTTCTCACAATGGTGAAATTGCCATACAGACACTACAATTTCTCATAAACTGTAAATTACAACAATAAAATTTGGTTTAGTAGTTCCTAACTCCAACTATACCAAATATGACATAACTGGTTATATCTTAATAGAGGCAGTACATAGAACAAGTTGATTCCCACTTGTACCCATGCAAAAGGATATCTAGAAGGGTGAAGAATATGAAATACATCAGAACGCCTTGAAAGCCCATCCTCCACTCATTTGTCTGCTTTTATAGTGCATTCGTAGAAAAAAGGGTATTGCTGAATTTTTAAAACTATGATAAATTGCAATGCAATGAGTAATGTAAAGGCTTCTAGTTTCTGCTACTCTAATTTACCCTGAATATCACTCGTACATTATTCTTCATTTAGCATTAGAATATTGCATTATAATGTTGCTCCCAAATGGTTACTTCTTATACTTTAGTCTGTCCTTCAAGTGTCCATTCCATAAACTCCTCAAATGGCCACAATGGCCAGAGTTGAGCTAATCTGAAGCAAGGAGCCAGGAGTGTCTTCTGGGTCTCCCACATGAATGCAGGTTACCAGGGACTTGGACAATCCTCTACTGCTTTCTCAGGCATTAAGCACAGCGTTGGAGTATAAGTGGAGCAGCCAGGGCATGAACCAGCACCCAAATGGAATATCAGCACTTGTAGGTATAGAATTAGACTGTTGAGCTACTGTGCTGTCCCCAGCAGTTGTTTTACAATGTAAGAATTGAGGTAGGCAATAATATTAGTTTATAGCATGCATTTACTAATTAACACAAATAAACCATTATTCTCTCAATATAATAAATACAAACATGAAAATAACACTCACGAAGGCATCGCATATACCAAACAGAATTCTGATAAGATATATACTGAAGGATGTGGCTAGTTCTGGGGCCACACTTGCCACCTGCAGGGTTCAAAGTTGGAAGCGAACCTGGGGGACCCTTCCCAATACATGCATGAATCGGGCCACTTTGCTCACCTCTGCGGCTTCTTGGTCAGGGACAGAATGGGGAGATAACTCTTCATGGAGAGCTACCTTCTGCTCCCTCGTCTAGAATCACACCCTGTCTCCTAGCTTAGGGGTAGGAGTCCCATGCATTTCTTCCCTCTAGGATCACAGGAGAGGTTACTCCCAGTAGCGCTCAAAATAAAATGTTCTTCTGATATTGAAACATATTCAAGTATTTGCACTACAAGTATTTGAGTTTGTTTGCATGAGATTACATATGTTCAATGCTAGAAACTCCTAACACTTCCCTAAAACAGCCATACTAAATGTTTCCCTTTTTTGGGTGCCCCCTTTAGAAATATTCTGAGGACCCAGCGCAGTATTCTAGTGGCTAAAGTCCTCATCTTGCACATGCCAGGATCCCATATAGGCAATGGTCCTAATCTCGGCAGCCCCATTTCCCATCCAGCGCCCTGCTTGTGGCCTGGAAAAACAGTTGAGGTTGAGAATGGCCCAAAGCCTTGGGACCCTGCACCCATGTGGGAGACCCAAAAGAAGCTCCTAGCTTCTGGCTTTGGATAGGCTCCAGACATTGTGGCCACTTGGGGAGTGAATCAACAGACAGAAAATCTTCCTCTCTGTCTCTCCTTCTCTCTGTATATCTGACTTACCAATAAAAATTAAATAAATCTTTAAAAAAGAAAGAGAGAGAAAAATATCCTAAAGTCATACTTGTTGTGAAGTTCAACCACGGAATACTTTCCATAATGCAGATTGTTTTATTGCTTATAAACTATAATTATATATTTTTTAAAAAGAGTTGGCTCAAAAATAAAAATGCCAGAAGTACAACAGTAACTTTTCATCTGCTGTAGATTTTAGCATAACAACAGGCCTGCTGAGCCCTGCAAACCATCAGACCATATGCTGGAATGTCAGCCCCACTGAGAAAGGGTGCAGTTCCTAGACCTGGTCCCAAATGATGTAAAGAAACCTCCATGAAACTCTGACCCCACCTGCCAATTCTGTCTTCATAACCTATTTAACATGTGGTCTTGTCCAACGTGTTGTTCCGTTCTTAACTCCAGGCCTAATTTCAACACAGCTCAGAATCTCTCACTACCTGTGTTACTCCCTGCCCTCCCTGAGATTCAGTCCTCTCAACTACAAGTCTGTTCCATCACCCTGCTCTGTGCTTAACAGAGGACTTCACCCGATGATCCATCTTATGTCTGCTGCACTCATCACCGCAAGCAGGGAGGAACTGAGAAACAACTGACTCTTAAACCTCCTCCTTTTTATTTAAACTTCTAATATTAGTAGCAATGCTTATTACCTACTTGCTATGAGCTAAGTCCATATTAACAAATTTGCATGTATCATGTTCCTTGACAAATGATACAGTCTTTAAGGTAAATTCTATTATCAGCCCTATTTTATAATCCTGAAACTAAGGTTCTGGGAGGTTGTGACCTTGGCCAAGGGACCACAGTAAATGAGAGCCGCTGGAACCTGAGTTGATCTCATGTACTTTAGACCCTGGACCTTACTCTTAATGGTATAGGAGAGTGCTGAGCCCTCCTTTGAGCCTTTCTATTGTGGCCTAACACACGACTACAGAATTTTGAAACCCTCTCCTTCATGAGCTACCATGGATTATGAGTTTTTTGTTCTCCTTCAAACACTCAACTCTTCTCTGTACACTGAGTGAGAGTAGCCCAATGTTGGGGGGAGTTTCTAACTTACAAGGTTAAGAGATTCCATGTAAGCCACACAGCCCCATGATTTTAACTTTTCATCTTCAAAATGGGTGCAACTCTCCAAGCTTCACCTTTCCCAGCCACTTTTCCAGAATCCCATATGAGAGTCTACCTAAGTGTCACATATGGTAGTGTCACAAAGCAGCAAAGCAACCCAATTAAAATACAACACCCAAGACCCTCAGTCCTTTGTCTCGTGGGTACCGAAACCACCTAGACAGCTTGTGAAACACAGCTTGCCTCCACATGCAACAAATGTCTCCCAGGCTCCTGGCTACTGGGACTGTAGCTGGCCCCAGGACCACATTTTGAGAACTACTACCCGGTCCCACCATTTCCTGTACAAAACACACTACATGTACCCAGCAGCCTCCACCCCTGCCTCCCTACTAAATCCCAAAACCTTTCTGTGTTAAGCCAGGTGACAAGCACAGGCTGAATTTGAGCTCTCATTATTCTAGAAGCATCATAAACAAACAAAAGAAACTGCCCTTGTTTCATGGAAGTTCCTCGGGCTCTCGAAGGGGTCCTGGGGGTGAAGAGAAGTGCTAACCTGAGAGATCCAGTAAAGACTGTGCACAAAGGAAGATGTCTGGGCAGGTGCAGTCACAGCCACCAGGCAGGAAGACGCCTGAATCAAAGTCGAGCTGAGACACAACGCTGGGATGCAGCAGATCCCAAGGCTGTGGCTAGCAGCTCTGTGACACAACAGCAAATGCACACGTTGTACTCTGGGCAAACTCTGGGGAATGCAGTACCCCAGATCTCCTGACAGCCTAGCAGGTATTTTTCCTTCTTGAGGCAAAGGAGCTGTTCTCCCTTGATACCTTTTTGAGTGTGGCTGTAGCTGATAACAGCGTAAGTTCCTGAGAAAGTGTCCTTTCCTTCTCTTTCTCTCCCGTTTACTATTCTATACTCCCTAATGGAGAGAGAAAGAGACCGAGAATGAATAACAACCTTGGCAATATTCGTTAGTTGTCTCATGCTGATGATGGTCTAGAGTGTTAAGTCTGGAACCAGGTGCAGCCTCTCACCTGCCCCAATCACCTGCCCATTGGGGGGATGCTGTGGTCACAGATGCCAGGGATGCTTGTGGCAACCAACTTTACCCAGAAGGGGCACCAAACGGCCACAATGGCATGGGTGACACCCCTGCCCGCTCAGTGACAGGATGCCCTGAAGTCACCTGGAGGCAATGACTGGACCTTTATTTTGGTAGGAAAGGGTAAGAGGCCAATCCTTCTGTCCCTGTTCCTGCTCCTTGGTATTCTGCCTCGCACGTTCTCTTGGGTATTCCTCCATTCCCTTGTCTGATCACAAAACAGTCTGGGCTCCTCAGATATGCAAGTGACTCATGTGCCATCCATCAGAGATGAGACTTAAATAAATAAAAAGGTACTTCATGGGGCGGCTGGGCCTAATGATAAGCAATTACAGGAAGCCAAATGAAGGCAGTACGTTGTGCGGGCCTGTGAAATTGGTTAAGCAAAAAGAACAATGGCCCGTTTCAGTGATTCATCCCTTTGCTCATTTCAGAGGGAAAATTGTCTCAGTTAAGTGATGCAATTAATATGAAAATGAGGGAATCATTGTTTAAGGAGATGAGGATAGAGTGAGGAGGGGGCCAGAATGCCAGTGGGAAAGAATGAGGGCCACTGAGATGGAAATTTGCATAGGTCAGTAGCAACGTGATGCCTTAGAATGCATTCAAGGCTTAGCTTGCCTTGTAATACCTCGCCATTAAATTCTCATTATGGTGACCAGTGTCCAACACAATTCAATTTTTCAGAATGTTAATGATAAAAAGTTAATTACACTAAGGTGAAAACCTTTTGTACTGGGCCCTAGAATAACACACAGAAAGGGCACTGCAAATCCCTTCAGGACACTGCAGGTAGAGTCAGGGAGGCTTAATTTACTGTTTTATTAACCATAACATGATTTGCAGGTTGATTTTTTGTGAGCATTGCAGATCTTTTGTAACAAAGTCAAGAGTGATAAATTGGGTGTTTGTCTCTCCTCTCCAGTCCTCCCTCTCTTGGCTTCTTTGATGGTATTTTTCCACTCGACAGTTTCCAGACTCCGTTCAGTTGATATTCATGGACAAAGGGTAGGAAGAGAGAAGGGAAGCTGGGCAGCGAGGGAGCCATCTGGCTGGCTACTTGTGGCATCGTGGGCCACAGTGCTTCAGGACTTCACACTGCAGGACTTCAGGCAGGGAACCGAAGCATGATGTGGATCCTGCCAAGGTCTGTCTGGTTTCTCCCACTTCTCTGCCCCGCGTCCCTGAGCCAGTTCACTAACCATGCAGAATCTCGGCATAATATCAAAAAAGGACGATGCCACCTTTTACAGGAATTATTGGGAAGGGAGCCCATTCACAAACCGTGCAGCAGTCCAAAATAATATCAGAAAAAGAATAACTGGGAGGATTTGGCATTAGCAGATGACAGTAGTGTAGGAGGATTGGTGTTGTGTCAAAGCAGATTAAATTGACTTTTGTATTGAGATCTTCTACGCCATTTTCTGGCTAATGAACCTGGGAAGGCAATGGAGAAAGCTGAAGTGCTTTGATCATGTACCACACAAGGGAGACTCAGGTAGAGTTTCAGGTGCTTGGCAACAATTATGACCACTCAGGACATGAACCAAGATCTGTGTGGGTGTATGTATGCTTGTGTAGGGGTGTGTGTATGTGTGTGTTTGTGTTGAGCAAATAAATATTTTTTAAAAGGAAAGAGTGGAGTATATATACATAACCACACACATCCTTCTATATTCTTCAAATCACCTCTTCATAATGTTAGTGCTGTGTAAGTAATTACTAAATTGTATTGTCTAGGGAATACAACAACGCAAAGATTCTGGACATGTTCAGTACTGATGCGATTTTTCCCAAGTATTTTCTTTGCCGAGTTTGTCAAATCTGTGAATTCATAAACCTTGGATGTGGAGGGCCAACTACAACACGCACAGTGCTTCACAACAGGTTGGGAAAGGAGGACACTGTCGGTATTGTGGTACTAGCTACTACATCTCATCCGCAGAGGGTGGGCAATAAGCCTCCATTTCCCTCCCATACTACATCTCCATTTCTTTCTTCATAAATCAGAAGACTAATCTTAATTTTTAGAGCCTAACAAGATAGGAAAGCAGCAAATACTGACAGCTCCCTCAATCTAACCCCACAATGGGAATCCCCAAAATCTCCCAGGCCAAAATAAGAACTGAGAGAATGCAAAACAAGTGTGTTTAGGTTCCCTGCAGGTGTGTGTGGGTGGGGAGAGGGCAGGGATAAAGCAACCCAGAAAAGAATCTATCCAGAGGGCAACCCACTGCCAAATCAACAGGCAATAGAGGTGCATTAAAATGGTGGCACCCATGCAGGCTGACGTGGGACACTGAGAGCTTAAGAGGTAGTCCCAACACTAACACTGACAGCAGTGCTCATCATAAAGGGAGCTGTGGTCCATGGCATTGTCTTTGGACATTTTCTAATCTAAGAGTCCTCCAGAGTCACCCATATTAAGTACATTAAAGCAGGGGTTTATATCCTTTGCTTCCATAGCAACAAAATCCAATGTATAATTCTGATGTCTTGAGTATTTATAATACTCATAGATGCCTACAGTGATACACTACTTTATCTCCCGCTGAGGTGAAATAGTTAATATTATGAAGCAGCACACCCAGCAGGTCTTATTGTGAATATGTTTAGATGATGTTACAAATAGTTGGCTATGCTATGCTTGTATGTCGGGAAAATCTTAGGACCTAGATGACAAAAGCTCAAACAGAGGAGGCAGAAATATAACACCAGATTGAAAAACAGAAGACTCTTCACCCAGGAAGAAGGTGTGTTTATTAAATATAAGATTTGGGGCATGTTCAGAATTTTAAAAAGAGATGTACAAACATGATGCTAGTAAGAAGAAAAAAAAAAACAGACATAGGAAATCAGAAGAATGGAGGGTAGACCATCAAAGACCAGAGAAAAGTCAGGAAGACAGAAATCCAAGCTTCCTGCTGCCTGGGTCTGGAAACACATCGATCTCTCCTGCTGTGACACCAAAGGCACCTACATCCACTGGACAGCTCCAGAAACTCACCACTAAGGGAAGTACCCAGAATAGCAGTTCCTGTCTTATGAGCAAATCTGGGTCACCTTCAGGAACTTGACTCATTTTATGCATCAAAACACTCCTGGAGATCCACAACATTATACACCAGTGGCTTTTATGCATGTAAAAGTAAGTATTAGATGGAGGGTTCTGGAGTTACAGCACAGGAACCAGCATTTTCTGTAAGTATTCCACATAGACAACAAGATGTCCCTAGCACATAAGCAGTTTGAGGAACTGCAGTTATATAAAGCACGAAACAGTTTACTTCTCTTTAAGTCCAATGCTAAAAGTGTGTTCTGACAATGTGCTTAAAACATTGTTCTCTCATACCATCAAACGTATTGTTTAGGGAAGTATCTACTAAGTGTGTTCACATTTGGCATTACAATGAAATTACTAAGACAAGCTACTGATTTCATCTCATGGCTTGGAAGATTCATGGCCCAAGATCAGATGGGCTCCATCCATTGTGCCATCTGTTGGGTGTGGAGGAATTATCACATAATGAGCCCAAAAGTAGAGAAATCAGCTAGATGCACCTTGGCCTTTATAATCAGCTTTTACCCAAGAACTACCTCCGAGGCATGCCCTTCAATGATCCAAGTAATCCTTACAAGTCTACCTCCAAAACATCATAACTGTATTGTTTCAACCTTTCTTAGTACCATTAACTTGTGAGACTTTGGGATTCAGTATTATGCATAAAATTAGGAGCCAAGTCTTGTTCAAGCTTTATCGTTGAGTGTATACAATGGAAATAAGTGAAAAGTGACATCTCTCAAAGGTTTAATCATGTAGGATAGTTCAGGCCTACACAATATGAAGACAGAAAACCAAGCACTGTAAAAAAACATACAGAAATAGAGAAGAAAGGGGCTGTTGATTTTGAATTTTATGATCAAGGAAGAATGCATAAAGGAGACTGCATTTGAAGTGAACCTTCAAGGATGAGCAGAATATAAATAAAAGGGAGGAAGGACTAGTGAAGAGAATGCATGGAGAGATGATAAAGCAGAAAGCACTTGTGGCTGATGATGAGTAATCCAGGGTGCTTGAATATCTAGGCTGCACCACCAGGGACAGCTTATCAAAGGCCTTGAGCATCTTACAAGGATGCTGGGCTATTTTTTGTAGCCTGTGTGGAGTCATTACAGAGTTTTCAGGATGAAAGAGACATGATTTAAATCTTATTGTAGGAAGATGATTCTACTACAGTATGAATCAAAAGTTAAAGAGACAGAAGACTGGAAGTGGGAACACAACTTTGCTGTTATTAAGCTGATCATGGAGGGAAAGCATGAGGCCCAAATGAGAACAGGAGCACTGTGGGACGGAGTGTGACAGCTCCAAGTCCAGTCACTCCACTTACAATGCGCATGACCCTGGGCAAGCAGTTAATCTCAGGCTCACCTGCTAGGTTAGCTTCCCAGAGTTAATACAGACTATGTAAATATGGAGACAATACAAAGACAACTACAAGGGCTTTTTGAGGTCAGTGATGAGAGGAAATGTATACCAAAGGAAGGTCAAGTTGTAGAGAGCCAACTGGAGGAGGAAGGCCAACTTTACCCTTCACTAAAGGTCTTTCACTCCTTATTAAGATGCTTCATACATGATTCAGAAAAACTTGAAAGCAACTGCCCCAGCTTTTTCTTACTTTCTGCTAGTCTTTTGGAACACTTGTGCATCTCAGTCCTCGTATTTCAATAGGCGGATTCCAAGAACTAAGCACATTTAGAAAGTAGTAGAAAATCTGCATCTTACTTAAAAAGTGTCTGCAGGCACAGGAGTGGCTGTTACAGACTTACTTCTTAGGCAAATGAGCTGATCGAAAGTATAGATCCTTGGGTAAGGGCTTGAGGTATTATTCCGAATGTGTATTTCAATCTTTTCTGCCAGACGAGGCTGCAGGAGGTAACACTATTCAGTCTTTCAAAGATACATCTGGCTTCAGAAGAGGACTTAAAGTCTTAAGCAGGATCCTCCATGGAGTTCTCCATCTGCATTTGATTCACCTTTTCTTCCTCATCTTTCCCCAAGTACTTCCAAAGTTCCACTCCCAAAGTTCAACCCTGATGATCCATTTACACATGAGTATCCTGGGAAAGCAGTGAAGAATGGCCCAAAGCTTTGGGACCCTGTACTTATGTGGGAGACCCAAAAGAAGCTGCTCTCATCAAATGGGTGCAGCTCCAGCCATTGCAGTCACTTGGGGAATGACTCATTGGACAGATGATCTTCCTGTCTCTCCTCCACTCTGTATATCTGACTTTGCAATAAAAATAAATAAATCTTTAAAAAATGAATACCAGGTTCCAAATGCCCCAAACCGCAACTTTCTACACCAAACCTGCTTCTTTTCCTGTTAGAGCTCTGAAAAGCCCCCCAGCAACGCACAACCCCAGGTCAGAGTCTGCCTCTGCCTCTGTGTTTCCTCTCAGACTCCACCTGCCATCAGAGAATGACAATTGCTGAGATGGATGCCCAAGGCCACACCAAGGACAGGAGCCAGGACCGAGGACAGGAGCCAGCTCTCAACTGAGGCAGTAGTTATGACTCACATACCATCGCTGGTTTTCTGTCACGTCCTAGAACCTTTTTGGCTAACTTTGATGTGAAGTGGAAGGTCAAGAAGGTAAAAAATGGACTCTGACCAACCCTGATTCAAGACACGATGCTAACACCGAGTCAGTGGCCTATGACTTACAGACATCAGAAAGTGAATGCATTAACTGGAATCATTATAACCCACAGTAACGGTTTTTGATGAAACCACAGCCAGGTAAAATCTCACTTTTGCTCTTCATTGTTAATTGGATTTTTTCAGGTTTACAGTTGCTAAATTGTAAAATGTGCTAGAACTGTGGAAGAAAAGGAAAGAGTTATGTGAATTCTATTCTCATATATGCGTTAGAAAGTGAAATTTGAAGTGTTAAAAGCACTCCTGAGAATTCCAGCCCCGTTCCTCCTCATTCACACGCCTCTGGATTTCTCTTGATAGAAATCATGGTCTGAGGAGGAACCCAAGACAGCCAGCTCATTTGTAACAAGTGTGACTGAGCCCCAACATGCTACTCAGGCATCCTGCAGCCTTGTGATTCCAGGGCAGGTCAGAATGTCTCACAGCCACCCCAGGGATTCCTAGACGCTTCTTTGCTACTCAAACCCTGCTATGGAAAATGTGTCTTAAAAGACCCAAATTATCAACATCACCACCTCTATCATTTTTCTCCAACATGCTATGTGATGTATAGAAAGCTACTTGCTGGGTCAAATATCCATTTTATGATCTGTGACATGCAAACTTCAATAACTCCTACCTCCACAACACAGATCTCACCATTCAAAAGTGCTCACTCCACCGCAGCTACCAATGGAATTAACAAATATGTCAAGCCCAAAATTACCCAAATTCAAACCACCTCCCCAACCAAGGGACTGTGACTGAAGTACAATTTCTGTCTTCCATCTATTTGGCTGAGGATAGGAGAGTAAAATAATCAAGATATTTGCTCCTCAGAGAGAACTCTTCCCACTCACAGCACAGATCAGCCTTGCCTTGCCATCCCCAGTAGAGTAGACTGCCCGTCCAATAACAATGCTGCTATGCACAGATGAGCACAGCATTTACATTCATAGACAATAATACTGGGGAAACATTGTCTTGGGAGTTGTGTATTAAGAATCTTCCTCATGAAAGACTTTGTAATTGTGCTTTAGGAAAAATAATAGATCAGATATGTAAGCTAAGAGGGGAAGTCACAAGGTTTGTGGAAAAATAGCAGTTTGGATGCTTTCTAAAGAAGATGGACTTGTTAAAGTATTTTTTACACATTTATATAAAGGAAAAAAATAACATACAGTTTTTAAGAACATAACGATATTCCTATCCTACCTTTCTCTCCCCCTCAAATGTGATTATAAAATAAATTATGTTGTTGTAAAGCAGTCAAAGAAAAATAAGGAAGGAGAAGGGAGGGGTAGGGAAGACAGATTTCTAAAGCGAAAAAACGAAGAAGGAAGAGGAAAGAAAGGCAAGAAGTGAGGGGTGGGGGGAGGGAGGGAGGAGAGGGAGCAGAGAAGGAGGGGAGGGGCGGGGTGGGGGGAGGGAGGGAGGAGAGGGAAGGGAGCAGAGAAGGAGGGGAGGGGCGGGGTGGGGACAGTTAGTCATTTCTTTTGCTGTACAGAAGCTTTTTAGTTTGACGTAATTCTATTTGCTTATTTTGTCTTTGATTGCCTGTGCTTTTGGCATCTTTTCTAGGAAATCTTTCCCCATTCTTATATCTCGGAGAGTGCTTCCTATGTTTTCCTTTAATAGTTTGATGGTTTCTGGGTGTAGATTAGGTCCCCAAACCATTTAGGGCTGATTTTTGAATAATGTAACAGGTGCATGTTTTGCTTCTTAACTCTGCAAACTGTTATCCAGTTGTCCCAACAGCATTTGTTGAAGAGACCAGGCTTTTCCCCTGGACTGTCTTCAATTTTCTTGGCAAAGATTAGTTGGTTATACATGTGTGGGCTCCATTCTGGTGTTACTGTTCTTTTCCATTGATCTTCTTCTCTGTTTCTGTACCAGTACCAGACTGTTTTGATAACCACTGCTCTGTAGTATGTCTTAAAGTCTGGAATTGCGATTCCTTCAGCCCAATTTCTATTTTTCAGGATAGGTCTTTTGTAACTCCAGATGAACTTTTGTATCATCTTTCCTCTTTCTGACTAGAATGTTGTAGGGATTTCGATTGGGATTGCGTTGAATTTGTATATTGCTTTTGGTAATATGGTCATTTTGATAATGTTGATCCTGCCAATCCAGGAGCATGGTAAGGTTCTCCATTTTTCAAGGTCTTCTTCTATTTCCTTTTTAGATGTTTCATAGTTTTCATCATAGAGGTCTTTCACATATTTAGTTAGCTAATTCCTAGGTATTTAAGATTCCTCTCCTCTATTTTAAAGGAGACTGTACTTACAATTTCTTTCTCATCCATGGAATTATTTATGAACACTAGAGCCATCTATTTGTGCTCATTAGTTTTGTATCCTGCTACTCTGCCAAAGGCTCTTATGAGTTCCAATAGTCTCTTGACAGTTTTTTGGTTCTCCTATGTCATCTGAAAATAGAGATAATATCAATTCTTTATTTTCCATTTGAATTCCTTTAATACTTTTTCTTGCCTAATAGCTCTGGCAAGGACTTCCAATACTACATTGAGGAATAGTGGTGACGTGGGCATCCAGATTCCAGATTTTAGTGGAAAGGCTTCTAATCTTTCCCAATTTAGTATGATGCTGGCATTTTGTTTTTTTGCGAAGTCCTTTGATTGTGTTGTAGAATGTTCCTTCTATGCCTATCTTGCTTAAGGTTTTTAGCATGAAATGGTGCTGGATTTTATCAGATGCATTCTCTGCATATACTGAGATTATCATATTTTCATATGTTCTTTGATTTAGCCTTCTGTTGGCCTTTTAGTAGGATATTTTCCACGTTTGCCTCTGCTTTTGGTAGTTGCTATTCCTTTTCTCTTTCATGAGAACATCTTTGAGTATCATTTGTAAGGCCGGTTTAAAAGAAGCAAATTCTTGGAGTTTTTCTTTACTGTGGAAGAATTTCATTTCATTTTCTAAGACAAAGGATATGCTATTCTGAGCTGAACATTTTTTCCTTTCAGAATCTGGAATATCTCACTCCATTCTCTTCTGGCATATAGTGCTTCCTTTGAGAGGTCAGCTGTTTGATTGGGATTCCTCTACAGGTCAGTTGATTTTTTTCACATGCACACTTAAGGATTTTTTTTCGTTATGATCAGCTGAAGAGTGCTTGATTATCATGTGTCATGGTGAAGTTTGCTTTTGATTAACTCTGTTGGGAGTTACGTGATCCTCCTGTATATTGTTTTCCAATTCTTTCTCCAGATTAGGAAGTTCATTTATTATTTCATTGAATACACCTTTAATCCCAGCTTCTCTTTTGGCACCTTCTGGGACTCCTATAACTCTTACATTTGGCCTTTTAATAGTATCTTTCAGTTCTGCATTCTTGAATACAATGCTGCCCCACCACTGCTGCTTCCCTGTGTCAAGGCCTTCTCCAGGTTGCCCCCGCCCGGCCGCCTTACCTCTATCTTTGCCTGTAGTCTGCTTCTGTGCTTCCGCCTGTCTAATGAGTCCTCATCATCCCAAATGTGTGTGCACCCTATGCTGCCTTCCTAACAGTAATTGAAATTGCCGTGGAATTTTTCCTTATTTTTTGGAGACAAGGGAGAGAATTCTTTCTTACAATTGGTGCCATCTCAAACTCAATTACAAATGGAAGGTGCTTCAATAGATGTGGCAATGATTTCAACTCGCCAAACCTCATTTCCCACATCCGAGAGTTATTCCAGTCCTCAGGCTTCAGGCCAACAAAGTCAGGACCCATCACTTTTTCTTAATTAGCATATCTCAGGGTTCAGAAAGTTTCTTATCTAAACACTAGCATGTGATAGAATGTGGAGAAGAATCATTTGATTTTATCTGACACATGGTTGATCAGCCATTAACAACCTGCTTAGACCAACTCAAAGATATAAATGTCTTGAATTTCTCTACCTTCTTATCACCAAGGTAATTCAGAATGGGTACCTCAAGGCCCCATTCTCCCTGAAAGGCATTATTGTCCATCCTTCCCATGACTTAAATCTAGGAAAAGGGAAATTCACATGGTTTTTATTCCACATTTTCCTCAAAGAAGAAACTCAAATTTTTAACTTCATTTGTTTCTGCTGGAGATTGTGATTTAAAGACAAAATCAAGAGCCCAGTGTGGCAGCGTATGGCTGAAGTCCTTGCCTTGCACAGGCCAGGGTCCCATATAGGTGCCAGTTTATATCCTGACAGCCCCACTTCCCTTACAGCCCTCTGCCTGTGGCATGGAAAAGCAGTCAAGGACAGCTCAAAGCCTTGGGAGCCTGCACCTGTGTGGTAGACCCGGAAGAAGCTTCTGGCTCCTGGCTTCAGATTGGCTCAGCACTGGTCACGTAGGGAGTGAATTAGTAGATGAAAGATCTTCCTCTCTGTCTCTCCTCCTCTCTGTATATCTGACTTCCCAATAAAAATAAACAAATCTAAAAAAAAAAAGACCAACACAATTTCTTTAGTAGAATGATGAATATGACATAACAAGAAGCTCAATGATGCTATAGATCCTTAATTAAAAACTCACAGGAATGACCACACACACATAGGCACACACACATACTAGACATATTTGTACTTCTTGCTAAAGACCGTGACTTGGTATCTAGGTAGACACAGGATTCAAGACTACGTGTTGTTTAGGGATTAGCTTGGATGCATGTATGTATGTATGTATGTATGCATAAGAATCAACCAGAAATTTAAAATGAATGGATGAAAGTGGCTACATGGCTTGTTGTTTGATACAAAGTTGGCCACAGCAGGAATTCTCTGACCATCTTCTGTGTACCTGACAATTACAGTGAGTATCAGTGACACTCTCACCCATCCTTCCCTGGTCCAACGGGTCAGGTGCCTGAGGTCACAGATCAGCAAACACCAGGGCTGAGATTCAGTGCCAGAGCCTTAGCTGTCTCCCTTCTGCCAAGCTGCTCTCCAGTTTTCAGGCTTTGTCTCCACTTTCTCGCCCTTCAAAGAGCTCGCTAGCTTGCTGGCAGGAGCCCCAATGAAGCTAAGCGCACTGCCATCTCCAGATGGTGAGGAGTCTTCTCCCTTTGCTTCTGACCTTGTGTTCTCCATTCAGAGCTGACAGGTAGTGGCAGCCTCTCCTTTCTGAAAATGTCAGGGAGCCAACGACACAGAGAAAAGGCAATGCTGACATTCTACTTTTCCTGTGACTCCCAGCAGAACATTTAATCCCCATGACCTTGTGGCTATTTAAGAAGAGGCAGTCACCAGACTTGTCAGTTGGTGACAGCCAGCATTTTGTCTAATGGGCCTGAGGGTGGGCATGACTTGCCATGGGGAAGGATAACATCTGGCTGCTGTTTAAAAAGCAAGTGGGATTTCTTGGTGATTATTATTCATCAACAATCCTCAGAGGCACATTTTCCCTGTGCTGCTGTTTATAGGCAGGACAAATCCCTAGCACAGATTCAAAATCTAGATTGTGTTGACAAGCAATCAAGATTCCTCTTTCTGGCAAAGAACTGGGAGATCCTCCCCCAATTTTATGTTTCTGACATCATTGAGAAATATTAGAACATAATATCTATTGATATTAATAATTATCACATTTTAAGTCAGATGGTGGCCTTAGCAATTTTTTACATTGTTCAATCATACCCTCATAATAACACCATTTGTAAAATTATTCCCATTTTAGAGATGGAAAATTTGAAGCAAAGTGACTCAAGACCAAGTTGTTTTGAGAATCATGTGTCACCTGTCTGTGATGAGGATAATGTAGAAATAAGAGAGTTTATAGACAGTGGAAATTGCCACAACAAATAAGCATTAATACTGCATCTCTCTAGTATTTTATTTATTTCTACTGCATTTTCACAGTATAATCCACCTACAGTAGATTGGAAATTAAACTACAATGTGTCCATCACCACAAATGTTTTTATAAGCAGTGTTTCAGCATGATTCTTCTGTAATGACAGTCAAATGGGGGGAGAAAAAACGGACTCAAATGTTTCTAAGTTGCCATTAACAATCACCATTCATCAAAATGGCTTGGGTCCCAGCATGGCCAGTGGACCCCGTCTCCTATGAGATATGAAATTCTGAAAATGTGCAAGCTCTGTGAGAGTGACATCTTTACTCTGCATTGTTAACTGTTCATCTCCAATGAATCAGTGCCTAGTACTAAGGAGACCCTTAAAAATCATTGTTAGGTCTGTGAACAAATTAACAACTTCATTAGAGAAGGAAATGAAATTATAAAATCAGTATGTAGTAAACTATAAACATTTGTTTTAAAAAATTATAAAAACTTACCACATCCTGATTCATCTTTATGTAAAATTTCAAATGTTTTTACCTTGGGTTTTGGATAATTTTAAAAAATAACTATTTTATTTAAATTATTGCATTACAATATTGTTTTCATTGGTTACAGAATTTCAGGAGCACTTTCATACTTTTTGTGTGACATAGAAACCTCACTCATCTCACCCTAAATCACAATCCTGTTAAGTTTTCAGCATAGCACACCATGCTTTCCAAATTTTCATCCCTTATTATCCCCCTCCAGTCTACCTGTCAACTCAACAGGCCTCAACATCTATTGCTTTGCCAAATCACATACAGATCTACTTACGTCTTCCTGTACACACAGTGCAATGTCAAGTGTCTGTTATTTGCAACATATTTAGCTTGGAACATATTTGCCTTTTTTGTAAAGTCCCTTCCTATCCTACAAGGTTAGGAAAGCTTTCCTTGAACCTCAGGTTTGAGCTGGGCACTCCTCATCCAGGCTCCCACATAGCCTGTTCGTCTGCACAGAGCTTTCCACACTGTAAAACAAACTGCTTATCACGTATTTCTCTGCCTCTGAATTGCAGCTCTTGGTTTCCTTATCTGATTATACATTATCCACCAAGACAAAAATTCCAGATACTGGCAAGTGCGTAGAATGTGGCAGATGACCATGTACATGTTTGTTTAGCAGTTCATCTAGATAGCTGTGTGATAGACAGAAAGCAGTCCTATTTTCCTAAAGTGAACACAGACGATTTCTCACAGAAACTACGTGGGAGTGTGACACAAGTTCAGTACCTGGCACAGGCCAGCCTACTGAGAAGTGAGGCATCCAGAGAGCAGAGACAATGCCTGAAATCTTTGCTAGAAATCCTGGGACAGAAGCGGACTCCCTAAACTCAGCAGAAGGCCAGTCCCGGGTACTGAAGGATAACAGATGAATTTCAGAACAACTGGTCCTACAGGTTCTCAGAAAAGGCAAGGAATCCGCTGCCCCCAGAGAACTCAACAGGGAATGACACGTCACAGATCATATCTCATTCACTTGCTGTCAACCCATAATCATTGATGAGGCTTATTTATTTATTTATTTTGATTGGAAAGTCAGATATGCAGAGGAGAGACAGAGAGGAAGATCTTCCATCTACTAATTCACTCCCCGAGTGAGCGCAACAACCAGTGCTGAGCCAATTCAAAGCTAGAGCCCATTACTTCTTCCAGGTCTCCCACATGGGTGCAGGGTCCCAAGGCTTTGGGCCATCCTCAACTGTTTTTCCAGGCCACAATCAGGGAGCTGGATTGGAAGTAGGGTTGCCAGGATTAGAACCAGCACCCATATGGGATCCTGGCATGTTCAAGGTGAAGACTTTAGTCACTAGGCTACTGCACTGGGCACAATGAGGAATCTTTTAAACACTGGGCTGGGCTCAGAAATACAGAATACAAAGATCAAGCCCTATCATAGTTGAATTCAAGGTGATTAAAGCCATTACAGCATTCCAAGTCCATGAAAGTGGTGATGACAGAGTTCGACCCTCTGCAGTCTTGCTAGATTCTCCCAGTTACTCCTCAATTCCACTCCCCACCCTTGTCCACCCTGTTGTACCTTAAGAGACTAAAATCTTTGAATCACATCACTGATTTCCACCCTTTGGGCCAGCATTGTGCATTGGCAAAAAATGGGAGGACGGCAGCAAGTGTTTAGCAGTTATTACCATCCTCAATGGTCAGTTTTGTTGCAAGAGAAAAGTACTATTAACAGGTCTATTCCACACAGCCTGTATTTTCTAGTATTATTGCCTTTGTCCACTCTGGGCCAACAAGAGTCACTCAATCTCATGGTCCTCTGGCAATGTTCTAATATTTGTTTTTTCTCATTCTGCTCCAAACTTTGCCTAACAGTCTTTTATTAAATGCTTCTCAAATTATCCAAATGTGAATGTATCGTGTTTCTCACCAGGACCTTGTCTGACACAAAGAGCTCCTAGGAGAGATGCAACAAGAACACTAATAAACAGCGGAAGAAAGGAGGAGTCCCTTTGGAGACATGAATGAGAGCACATAGCTGCCGCTTGGGAAAGTCAAGGCCAAGAACCTTGGCTTTATTGACATTTGTGCCCAGGAATCTGTCTCCTTCAAACTCTTTAGAAATATTATTTTGTTTTTCATGTTACTGACCATCAAAGGGGGGAAAAAAAGGAAGGAAGGAAGGAAGGAAGGAAGGAAGGAAGGAAGGAAGGAAGGAAGAAGGGAGGGAGGGAGGGAAGGAGGAAGGAAGGAAGGAAAGAAAGAAAGAAAGAAAGAAAGAAAGAAAGAAAGAAAGAAAGAAAGAAAGAAAGGAAGGAAGGAAGGAAGGAAGGAAGGAAGGAAGGAAGGAAGGAAGGAAGGAAGGAAGGAAGGAAGGAAGGAAGAAAGAAAGAAAGAAAGAAAGAAAGAAAGAAAGAAAGAAAGAAAGAAAGAAAGAAAGAAAGAAAGAAAGAAAGAAAGAAAGAAAAAGAAAGGAAGGAAGGAAGACAGGCAAGCACAGAGAGAAAGAAAAGGAGGGAGAGAGATAAGAGGGAGAGAGAGAAAAAGAAGGAGGAAGGAGGAAAGGGGGAATTGATAGAGAAGGGAATATCATTATATTCTTAAAATTATATCTATGAATACTCTAGACCTCTTATCTTTATGTTAATATTACATTAATATGAAAAATAGGGCAGGGGAAAGATGGCCGGCCACAGAGGGTTGGTGTAAAGGAGAGTGCAGAGAGAGGGATGGAACGGGACAGAGCAGCAAGCAAGAAGCATAAAATTGCAGGGAGAGGTGAGTGAAGTTCCCTGGACATCGTGGAACTAAGAAGATACACACACAACTCGGAGGGGCAGCCAGAAAAAAAAAAGAAAGGGAAGATAGCCCCCCCACCCCCCCCCACCCCGCTCAAAACTTGGTAAGTCATGATCCCAGGCAGGGGGAAGGCCAATAGGCGTCTCAGCCTACCAAAGGAAGACAAAGGCAGTTGTAAGAATTTATTACAAGTACCCTCCCTGGCAAAGTGACAGACGGGAGTGCCAGAGTCCTCAGTTCTGGTGGTGAAAGTGAACACAGGGGTGACCTGGGCAGAGGCGGCAGCCAGCAGCTTCAGCAGCCATGACACTGAAGCCAGAGCCCTAGGTGGCAGCAAGGACTGACTGAGACCATGAAGATGTCAAAGGCCCCACTGGCAGTAGTGAACATGAGCACAGGGGCCACGCAGAGTGCCCCAAAACTCTGCTGCCCAACGGTACTTGGGCCTGAGTCATGCTGAGGGTCTTCCAAATTTGCCCAGAGCAGAGACATGGAGCCCCAAGGCTACAAAGTTTCTTTCCAGCTCTCCGCCCCTGAAGGCGCACTCAAATCAACTCCAAGGCCAACAAGCCACAGTGGAACCCAGTTGCAGACGCATAAATCCAGGAGTAAACAAAGCTACCCAACACCCCACCATCGTCTGCCATCCCCAATAGAGCATGGGGAATTATGTTTCTGTCTGCTCTCCATGCAGCAGTAGCTGGACCACATTCGCTCTAAGCTTCTGCACGGAGGTCAGAGTCTGTGGACAAGCAAGTCAGAGACTAAAATCCCAAAACAACAAGAAACCATAATGGGATGGGGAGAAGAGTTAGAAAAAGTAATGATTTAGACGAAAGAACCAGCACTGCCCTCAAAAACGACCAAAAACCAATCTCATTCTCTGAGTTGTAAGATGAAGACTTTGAGAAGATACCAGATAAGGAATTTAAAAAATAATCATAAGAGTCATCAGAGACAGTGAGAAGCACTGTGAAGAGCTCAAGGAATTCAAAAATCATGTCATCACAGAAATAAAACAAGTCAAAAACGAAATCCTTGACTTAGAGCACAAAGTTGAGAGCCTAACCAACAGAATGAATACAGCAGAATATAGGATATCAGAAATGGGAAGACAATCAGAACAAAAACATGCAACTCATCAAAGAAGGCAAAAAGGAAGACATCCTCACTAAAGTCCACACAAGGAAAGACAATTAAACAAAGATACCATCATACGCAAATACACACATGCATACATACACACACATATCTCAGGTCAAAACCACAACCTCTCAATATTAACTCAACACAAATGGCTTAAATTCATCAATCAAAAGACATAGATTAACAGAATGGATCAACAAACAGGACCCAATTATCTCTTGCCTACAAAAGACACATCTAACCAAAAAAGATGCTAAGAAACTGAAAGTGAAGCAATGGAAGAAGATATTTCACATCAATGGCTGAGAAAAAAAGGCTGGCATAGCTGTTCTAATTTCAGATATAGACTTCAATGTGACAAATATCAAAAGGGGCAGGGATGGGCATTTTATATGGCAGAAAGGAACCATCCATCAGGAAGTGATTGCCATTATAAACTTCTATGTGTTGAACACAAGTGCACCGAGCTATGTGAAGCAATTACTGACATACTTAAGGGGAAACATAGATGCAAATACAATCATGCTAGGAGAACTCAACACCCCATTAACACCAATAGACAGATCAATAAGACAGCAAGTCAACAGAGAAACAATAGAACTCACACAGACAATAGAACAATTGGACTTAGTAGACATTTCACTTTCTCCAGAATCAACCACATAGTAGGGCACAATGCAAGTCTTGATAACTTCAAAAAATTGCAATCATACCATGTACCTTCTCAGACCACCAAGGAGTGAAGCTGGAAATCAATACATCAAAATCTCCCAGGAAATATGTAAACTCTTGGAGGTTGAACAATATGCTACTAAATGAACAATGGGTCAGAGAAGAAATTAAGGATGAGATAAAAAAATTTACAGAAACCAACAAAAACTCAAATACGACATTCCAAAACTTGTGGGACATGGCCAAAGCAGCTCCTCAGTTTACACACGCTTGTGATGTGTAACATGGGATATTCCTCATGGCAGGTGCTGACCTTCTGCCTAGAGACAAGTTTAAGGATGATTTAGCATTCCCAACATTCCCGGATGGGAGTGTCAGCTTGACTTTGACAGGGCAGTGAAGACACTTCTGCTCTGCCCAACCTAACATGTAGATATGGTCTTGAAATACACATGTCTTGTAAAATCATTGAAACAAAGCTGAATAACATACATGTTGCCTCACATACTTGTCATTTTTTTGTGGTGAGATACTTTAATCCATTTTCAATTTCATGGTGTGTGACACAGACTCATTGTTCTTCTTGACTGATTTTGTCAGTTATTTTATTTGCTACCTTTGTCAGACTAGAGCAATTGGCCAATCTGATAAGCAGGTGTGACCCAAGTGACTGATAAAAATGTTAAACTGACAGACTGAGGAGTTGTTCCCATATAGTTGTCCTCCTTTTAAACCTTCCCTATCCTTTTCTCTTTAGATATAGAACAAAAGCTGCAAGCTCCATGGCAGGTGTGTTTTTACCTGTGCAAGAGAGATGATGGTTCCTACCCTCCTCCCCACTGAAATCCTTCTGTCAACACAGGCTGACATCTAAGTTCCCGCCAGCACTCTAAAGCTCATGTTACTGTCAGGTGAAACACCTCCATCACTCTACTCTGCAGATACTGGGTGCCATGCATCCATCTTTCTTTTGGGGGTAGAGTGAAGGATTTGTTTGTTTAATCTGAGTGTAGGATAGTTGCTTTCAGTCCATTCTGACTTGTCATGTTCACATGACTTGGGATCACTGTTGCTGAAGGACCTTACAATTGTAATATGGGTGAAGATAGTGGGTGGAAGGAGAATAGGTAGGGAGAAAGGGGAGGTAGAGAAGGGAATCCTTATTCCTACAAAACCATGTCATGAAGAAAGGCAAAAAAAAAAAACCAACTGCCATGATCTGACTTGTGCCCAGCTGACTGTCACTATCCTGGCCCTGCCTATCATGTCAACACTGTAACTGAAGCTGTACAAGCACCTTCTAGGTCTCCCCATGTTTCTGACACTGTGCATGAGAAGTCATGAAGTGGAAGCGAGCAGGACCACATGGGGCAGAGCAGCAGGGTTAGTTACCCACGGAGGCTATGAGAGGGAAGAGAATGCAACATGACATTTAGAGCATGGTTCTGAGTGACTGAGTAATGGTTTTATCCTGCCAGACAGGGTGGCATTTTCCTGGGCCAGGTTTATGAGCAGTGTGATAGGATGCTAAACATTTATCTTGGCTGTGTACCTTCTATTCAATATTCAAATGAAGATACAAACACTCAAAGCCACTTGTATTGTCCCCAATTTCCTGAAGAGAAAACAGATTCAACAGGTTAGAAAATTGGGACTCAGACGTGGCCAGATACAGTTCATGTTACAACACCTCCTCAGCACATAGATGAAGCAAACCAGTGACAGGGATACAGGCTGATACAGAGAAGATCTCAGGAATGGAAGAGCTCTGTCTAGAAGCTGGGTGCACTGTAAGCCCAGGTTGGCTAAGTTTCCCAAGACGAGCTTTCCAGAGGCTGGTTCACATCATCTCAGAATTGTTTACACCTTCTGGGCTAAACAGTTTATGGCTGTGCAGATGGGGTCACATTGTGGGGTGGATGCCGGAGTCACACAGCACTGCTCGCCCTCCTGGTGAAGGGCAAGCAGCAGGGTCCATGCACCTGCCAAAGTTGAGGGGGACATTTGGAGTGGACAGAAACGCAGCTCTAGCAAAGAGTGTGTCTGGGCCAAAGGCAATTACTGAATCCCGAATTCTCAAGGTCAAAGAAAGGCAAGCTAATGTGAGGGTCAGCCCCTTTGCATAGAAAACTGAGCCACCAAAGGAAGGGTGTATGGGTAGAATTTCTGTTGTGTGAGGGGAATGTTATCAACGCTACACACTTGCTTATTATTGACATCCTGAGACCCAATCAGTCTTGTCCTTTGAAAAGCAGCATTACCTCTGGCAAGAAGTCTACTTAGCAAACACCAAACTATTTGAAAACAGGAAGTAACAATGCAGATTTAGGTAAGGAAACAAAGAAAATCCAATTCCTTTGTCCTTTGAAAGGCTTACTTTCAACCTCACACAGTTGACAAGATCCTGCCCCTTTCTCAAGAACATCCCAAGGGTTCCCTTCCTCAGGAAGCCCTCCTTCATTCCCTCGGGCTAAGCTGTCTTCCTTCTCTGAATGTGGTCCTACTAATCTCCTACACTGAGCCTAGGGCTCCTGAGGAACAGGGACTCTTTGGATATGTAGACAAAGAACGCAGTTGGGTCTTGGCACATGGATAATGAATGGGTGAAACAAGACAAACACCATGGCTTAGGAGGTCTTTCCCTAAGCTATTATGGGGGAAATGGTGCAAAGTACAAAGACTACATTGGTTCTTCTCTCACATGAAATAAGGATTTCCATGCAGAAAAATCAGTGGGCAAAGCAGGATTTACTAAAACAGAAACTTCCTGCTGCAGCAAACATGAGAGTGGCTCTGAGAGAAGAGAGACTGGAGAGAAAGTTCAACGAGCTGTCTTCAAAGCACAGTTCAGGCAAGCAGAATAACAGCTGACAATTACCAAAGCCCATCAGATGGCCAGAACTGTGGTCATGCTCAGTGTGCTCTTGATCAGACAAAAAGCTATCAGAAGTGTGTGGTTGGTAACTTTGTGTTCACATGATAAAAATGGAAACCCAGAAGGGTGGGATGGCACGTTTTGTCTCGTTTAAAAGCACCTTCTGGGCAGAAGCCATTTTGGACACTGGTAAAAGGAATCTCACATTTCTCATTCCAACAGGGATGTGACCCTAACTATCTACTCACCCATCTGTCACACAGCCACTGCAGGAGTAATACTGCTTTGAAGATGAACATTCATAAGAGAAATGGAAGCCAGGTATGAATAAAAGGAGCAAACATGGCAGAAACCACTCAGTACCTCCTACCCCAGCCCCACTGGACCAGTTTCTCCCCACTTCTGACCACCAAAAAGTTCAAGGGAGGACACAGTGGCATAATGAGTTAAGTCACCTTTTGTATCCCGTATCAGAGTGCTGGTTCAAATACAAGCTCCTCTGTTTCTAATCCAGTTTCCTTAAAATTATACACAGGAGGCCAAGATTGATGGCCCAAGCCTCTGAGTTCCCACCACCTACATGAGAGATCTAGATGAATTTTCAGACACCTGTGTTTAGACTAGCCCAGCTCAAGCTACTGTGAGAATCTGGTGAGTAAACCAGTAGATGCAAAATCGCTCTGCCTTTCCAATAAAATTTTTTTAATATTTATTTATTTTTATTGAAAAGGCAGATCATATTTTACAGAGAAAAGAAGAGACTCAGAGGAAGACCTATCCCCTAGTTCACTCCCCGAGTGGCCACAACAGTTGGAGGTGAGCCTACCTGAAGCCAGAGCAGATTCTTCCAGGTAACCCATGCAGATGCAGGGTCCCAAGGCTGTGGACCATCCTCTGCAGCTTTTCCAATCAATAAGTAAGGAGCTGGATGGGAAGTAGAGCAGCTGGGACATGAATTGGCACTCATATGGAATCTCAGCACCTTAAGGGGGAGGATTAGCCAATTGAGTCATTGAACAAGGTCCAAATGGGCTTTTCAAAAGAAAAAAAAACACATCAGGAGTAAAGACCTGACTTTATTTTCAGGTTGTCAATTTCTACTGCTCTGAATGTCACTCCCTACAAGAACTGAACCACACCCTGCTGCAGCTCACATTTGACACACTTGTGCTTCATCCTCAAGATACAGTGGCAGCTGGAACTTGAAAGGTCTTTACTGTACTTCTGTGACTTTTCTAAATATCTTAGATTTAATCCTCAAAACAACCTGTGAAGTTTCAGTAGACTTCCATTCTGTTCATGACAAGTTAAGGCAAACAAGTGTCCTTTGTAGGAAGATTGGACATGTCACACTACATTCAGGAGATTTTACTAGTTGGTGTTATAAAATAAGATCACATCATTGGGAAATAAATGCATCATCACTAAAGGGCTTGGTCTTCCCGTGTTTGAGATACCAAGGACAGAATGGGTTTTGGTGTCAAAAAATGAAGCCATGTAAGGCAAAATTTAAATACACAAGATAAAGAAATGTCCCTCCTTCTCTGAGCTCCCTCTGTTTAAGTTAAATACCAAGGCACCTAAACATACTTTAAAAACTGTAGGGGAAAATTAGTCCTTGCATCCAGGAAAGTATATACAGATGACGCAAAGACAGGGCAACACCTTGTATGGAACTTGGCACTTGTGCTGTAGGAATCTCATAAAGAAAGCCAGGAAGTGATATTCTCTAGAGTAATTCCCTTCTGTTACCTGAGACCCCAGTTAGACATTCTTTGTTGCCTCGGTTCACCATATAGAATGAAGGAGTCGATTTAGATATCCCTTGGAATGCCTTTGCAAAAGCAAAATTCACAATTTCCAAAGTCAGGTGTTTGGTCAACAGCAATAAGAAGAGGTCCAAAGAGAATGTGTGTCTTGGGGAATGGAGCAGAGCCCTGCCCCAACCACAACGATGCCTCCACTCAATGCTGTCCAAAATGAATGAGGGTTCAATGTCAACAAAGGATCTGGCACTTTATTGTGCAAAGGTAAGTAAGTTTATACACAAGTGAAAAATAGATGCTAATTCATCCAACCTGGGAGACTACAGGGCTCAGATATTTGGGGTCCTAAAGGAATAAAGGCAAATAAATTAAACTCCTTCATGTGAAAAATAAATACCAAATGGCAAGTGATAGTGTGATCTGCCTGGATGACCAAATGAGGCTTAGTTCTTTAATTATTTCCTCCTATCTCCCTGTGGAGATAAAGAGCAAGTTGGTAGGGAGAGATAATCAGTATACAAAATACTTCATCTCGTAAGCTTATTTTATTCACTGAGATAATAAAAAGATTGTAATAATGGCACACACTGCTTGTCGGGTTAATTGATAGCAAACAGGGCATGGAAACACTGCAACACTGCAATCCAAAAACCTGTGTCTTCGATTGTCTTTTACCTTTGCAAGTTGATTAACAAACTACAGTGTACTTGTTTTCAGATTGTAAATCTGTCCATTGCTTTTAGCTTTGCAATTCTTGAAAGTTTTCTGGGTCTGATTATCGTATGATTAGTCAATCATCTGTCTTATATCTATATGAAGAGTCAATTATGTATCTTATTAGACTGTATGACTGTTCATTATTTAAGGATACAAACTTGACTTACAGACTTTAATGTATGTCTTCCTTTTGACCTTTGTGTCTGCTGCCTATCAAAAGTATACAGAAGCTCAGTTCCTAGCAAGGTAATGGTGGTCTAACACTTTCAGATGGTAACCCACGCATGCGGAATGGATGACAGTAAGCATCAGGTGAAATTGGCATAGGAACCACTCCTTCTAAAACCTCTTTGTTGCAAAATGTGGCTATCACGGGTATTTGACACTAACTCCTGTCATCAGATGTTTCCCTCCCGATGTGGGACTGGATCAACAACCAGGTCTAATTCAACCTGGCAATGAGGGACAATTGACTTTGGTAATGGATCTTCACTTCAACAAGGACATGGAAATCAAGATGGAGTCACCAGTGTCAGCCGTAAACCAAACAGATCAAAGACAAGAGGTTATGAAGGAAGGGTTCCTATGTAATTGCTGTTAGCAATTGTTACAGAAGACTCTGCAGAACTGTACCCTCAGAATGGGTCCCTGTTTCAGAACTGAGAAAGAAAGAATTATAGAATGAAGATTATCACTAACAGAACAGCTGTTTGTGATGTACTCTAGAGATGGAATAGTTCATTTTTAGAAAGTCGATCATTGTACACAGCCACTTTTGAAGTAAAAGGTAAATAATTGGTTACTAATTCAGCCACTTTGCCCCAGATCATTCTGGGGAACCTGTATGTGGCTTAAGTCAAACCTAACTAAGGACAACTACCTCACTTATGAAACAAAGAGGTAGCCTAACACCAGTGGGGCCTACCAAAGTGCTGGTTACAGCCTTCCTTGACTGAGTCTGGCCCAAAACAGACTGGATTCCATTGAAGAGGCTAAAAGGTAGACGTAACTACAACAGGTTACTCAGGATCCAACAGGTCTCTCCAGACGGTGCAGCAGACCTACCAGAAGGCCTCTCCCCAACTCCGGCTATCCCAACCTGCAGTGGACACCAATGGAACCCCCACCTCTGTATGGCAGCCTAGAGACATCATGTGAATTAGGACACATCACCTGCAGACCTAGAATCTTGCTGCAAAGGACCTTACTGGATAAACCTCCAAGGCAGTGAAGGTGGCAGGACTCAACCCCTGGATGCATAATTCCCAGCTAAAGAAGGTCACATTGGAACTGGAAGATAGACTGTTCAGCACAACTGGAGATCTCATAAAAATAAGATACTTGTTCTCTGTATGATTGAGAACCACGGGGTGCAGACATTAGAAAACCAGCATAAATTCTGCAAACCACACAGGGTGCCACTGGATGTGAGATTGAGTCAGTGATTTAACTTAAGTATTAAAACACCAGTGGGGAATTTAATGGGGGTACCACCATGGATGGCACATACCAGTTGTCAGGTTAATTAACAGTGGACAGGGCACAAAATGGAGTTTCTGCATCCTTCCCTTCCTACTTCCTCTCACACCATTCAAGTTAATTAAAGATACGGAAAGCACTCCCTGTCCCTCTTGCCTTCCACACCATTCACAACAACTCACAGTTCAGAAATTATTCCAGAGGTTCTGTGCACCTGGCACCTCCTCCCTCCTGCTGTGCTACGTTAGGATAGTTAACTATAGGAAAACTTTGGGCTCTGATAACTCCCTTCCTGTCTGAAACTTTGTACTGCATGGT
This sequence comes from Ochotona curzoniae, assembly GCF_017591425.1. NCBI lineage: Eukaryota > Metazoa > Chordata > Mammalia > Lagomorpha > Ochotonidae > Ochotona > Ochotona curzoniae. The sequence continues at coordinate 6,146,338 of NW_024467118.1, read as the reverse complement.
TCTCAGTCTAACTGAAGGATGCGAGCTTAAAAACCCCTGACTTTTGCTGCTCAATGCAGTGGCTCCTGGAGTGTAGCGGCAACTGCTGTCACCAACCTTAGGAAATAAAGACTTTTCTTAACATCCTACACTTTGGTCCGGTGTGATCTCTCTTGCACTCCACAACAACATTTCTCAGTTGTATTTTTTTTTTAATAAATGGACTTGAGACATTATTTTTATCTTAACTTCTGTTCTAAACAGACCCATATATTGCATAATCACTCAGTTTGGCATTATGTTCAATACTACAGCTAACCAAGCCCAATGCCATGCCTTCTACCCAGAAAGCACTAAGTCTGTCCTCACTTTGAGATTTCCACAACACGAAATGGTGAACTTTTAAAACATTTAGATCTCAAATGAATTTTTAGAGAATGCCTTCAAAAATATTGGATCCATCATTGACAGACTGCGATTTCACCAATATTCACCCACATTCTAGAAGCTTATGTCTACCAAACTTCTGTGTCTATGCTGAGAATACTGTGTATGTTAACAAGCAGTTGGCTCACCTATTTTGTATTGAAAAGTTCCAACAAGAATTTCTTTTAAGAAATAATTGTGTACTTACACTGAGTCAATAAAATGGTAAGTTCAAAATGTCTAGATTCATTCAATAACCATGTATATAGAAGCATCTGCTGTGTGTCAGGCATCATTTGGCACATCAGAATTATCAGAGTAAGAACATTAAAAATATATATATTCCAGTTCTTTGTTCAACACAAATTGTAGTGCAAAAGTAAAATCAAAACAATTTATAAAAAGAAGGGTGAATGTAATTGCACATAATATCATGATAGCTGCTATAGGAAGAAGTAAACAAGAGGAAAAAGAGGTAGTTGTACAGATATGTTGGGAGAGTGATAAGAACAGATGGAGCGACCTGTTAGAGTCACCCTCATGGGACTCATTGAGAAGATACTGGTTCAAGCAGATAAGAGTGATGCACATGGACAACATTCTAAGTAAGGCTGGCCTTCAGAAGCATGCTTAGAGCACCTGGGTATCAGTAACTCAATGGAGCCAGTCAAGAATCAGCCTGAAAAGCATCCCAGAACAGTGGTGCTATAGGGAAAGGCAGTGCAGCACTGGATGGCATGCTACCAAGACATCCCAGGAAAACAGAGGGCCCTGGGTAGTTCTAAACCCAGAACGACATGACAAGGAAAAAGTGTCATGTTTTCTAGCCTGTGCACTTTTATTTAGGCCACCTCTAGGACATCTAGTATTCTTTGTAAAATACTGAATCCAGAATCCAGAGTTGGTGCTCCTATTCATTTCACAAAAGATAAAAAGAAAACCAAGAATGGGCAGTTGACCAGTTTATGGACATCCCATGGTTTAGGAGCAAGCCCAAGGTTTGACACAGGAACCGTTCCCACATAATGTGCCATTAACTGAAATGAGCATACAAAAAGAAAACTTTAGGTGGTACATTAATTTCAATTCTTCAGCTCTTACAAGCTTTTGCTTAACTGTGAGTAGGAAATTAATACTACTGTGTGAAAATATTATTAAATGAGCCTCAATAAATGTTATTCTTTAAATGTTTATTTTCTCTGTTTGAAAGAGCTACACAGAGAGCAGGGTTAGAGAGAAAGATGTCTTTCATTTGCTGGTTCACCTACCTGATGCACACAACATTTGGTGCTGGGCAAGGCAAAATCCATGACCCAGGGTTTCTTCAAGGTCTCTCACATTGGTCTAAGGGCCCAAAGACTTTTGCAATGCTCTACTGCCTTCTGAGGCACATTAGAAGGGAGCTGGATTAGAAGTGGTTCAGCCGAGGGCTTGGCGTGATGGTTCAGCGGCTAAACCCTTGTCTTTCATGCACTGGCATCCCTTATCAATGCCGGGTTGAGTCCTGGCTACTCTATTTCCCATCCAGCTCCCTGCTTGTGGCCCGGGAAAGCAGCAGAGCACAGCACAAAGCCTTGGGACCTTGGACCCATGTGGGAGACCTGGAAGAAGTTTCTAGCTCCTGGCTTTCGAATGGCTCCATTCTGGCTAATATGGCCACTTGGGGAGTGAACCAGCAGACAGAAGATCTTTCTCTCTGTATCTCCTTCTCTCTGTAGATTTGTCTTTCCAATAAAAATAAATAAATTTTTTTTTAAAAGTTGAGCAGCTAAAATTCAAATCAGCAACAGAAGAGATGCTAGCATTGTAGGTGGTGGATGTTAAGCCACAATGCCAACCTCAACTAAGTTCTATACCAGGTGTGAAAAGACAACCACTATTGCCCATCTCGAAACAAATCTGTTGAGAAGTTTTATCTGCTACCCTCCTCAAGTGGGAGGAAATTATTCCCAATTCTAAGCCATTAGAGCTGTGAGTGTACAGTGATAACAACCATCCTTCATGGAGTCCTTACTCTGGGGGCCAGGCGCTTAAAACTCATCATCTCTAAACTTCTCAGCAAACCCTTGAGGCAGATATAAATATTATCTCTCCTTCAATAAGTGCATGGATCCTCAACTAAGTTCAATAATTTGACCAATGTCCCACAGCTATGAAGTGGCAAAACTTCTCTCAAAAAGGACTTTGGAAATGCCTTCTAGTGTGCTGACAGCAGGAAACTGAAGTTTCCAGAATGCCTCAGGTGTGAATAAGTGCAGAAAAGCCAGAAGCCCTCTTAGTCACACAGGATCCCCAGAACCTGGGCCCACTATGGAAGCCCTGCAGACATCTGCTGAATGAGTGAGTGACCTTCCCTCTGAGGTTCACGTTCCTAACCCCTGAAGCCACAACTGCACTTCAGGGATAGTGCAATTGAACTGGGTAACAAAACATTTGATGAGTGCTTTATGAGTAACATATGGATAATGGTCATTGCAGATCTGAGATGCTATGATTTGACCTTTGGTTACTGTTTTGTTTGTGCCCCTTCTTTTCAGAACCTATACATAAGCAAGGGCTTTTGATGAAATATGTTGTCACTTTGAAGCCCAATGAACAGTCACAAAGAAGTTTCAGAGAAATGATATAAAAGCAATACAAGAATCAGGCCAGAGTAAGTGTGCATCTCTCCAAGAGCCACCTGTGAATCTTTCAGGATTTGGCCCTTCAAAAAAACAAAGAAAACAAGATTACTTTAAACTCCTCTCCCAAGCTCAGGACTTTGGTTCTGCAGGTCTTTCTCCTTCAGTGCTCGTGTTAACTGGCAAAAACAACTATAAAAATCAATAGGTGTTGCAGGCTGGATGGAGAGAGAGAGTGCAAAACAGAGGATAATGTCCCTCAGGAAGAGAGGCGAGGACATAAAGGAAAACTGATGGCAGGTGTTTCAGGACAGTCCTTCCAGCAGAGCTTCGGAGGGCTCTGAGCCTGCAGGAGGGCAGGTTCTCATTCTAAGCAGTGCAGGCCCCCTGGGACTCTGTTCTCCCAGAAGGCTTTTGACTGGTAATTCTGCGACAGCTAATCTTTGAGCCTCAAACTGGCTTCCTGTCATTCCTCCTGGGACTTGGCCTGCTTTCCTCTCCAAAATCATAATGCCAGCTTCCACATTTTCTGTTTTATCCCCCTGAAAACCTGCTTGTGGAGGGGAACCAGGCTTCTCAGTCCCACTGACCAGCGATGCTTCAGTACTCCTGCAAAAGACAAGCCAGCCCTGGGCCTGCTGCTGCCTCTTTTAGGGAAACACTGAGAACTCATAGCAGGTGCAGGTGGTCTCCCATGGTTTCTCCTGTGGAGCCTCTGTCTGTCCTACAGCACATCTCTATTACACCCATTGTACCATTCCTTCTCCCTTCCAGAGCCATCTTTTCTGAATTCCAAGCATTTCTCTAAATCCTCTAGCCAGATTTCTTTTTTTAAGAAGTGCCCAGGGTTTGTTTCAAGTGAGCATGCTAAGACATGCAGACACAGAAATGACTATCATGCAGGAAGTCATTTGCCCACAGTTCCACAGTTCCAAGTGTATCTTACATTAACAGGTATTGCATTAGCTACTTGTTGTGAAACCCTTCAACACCAATACCCAGCTCACTTCAGGGTGGGCCCATCTCTCTAACCCAAGTCCACAGCAAATCAATGAAATCTCCTCACCATTGAGAACCAGTTCCTTGAACCTAGTGCTGCCAGGGGCATTTTATCACTGGAGTTGGAGTTCAAGGCCAAAAGAGCAATCTCTGCTATTGGGAATGTCCTGAGGCCCTTGAGCTATGTGCCCACTGTGCAGAACCCAGAGGACAAAGTGCGGAGAAAAGCCACTCAGTTTCCTTAAGCCACCCGGTTTCCTTGGGTGGCTAGAATGTGCCAACTAGGTGGGTAAGAACAAGAGGAATTCATTTGTGCTGAGTTCTGCAGGCCAGGAGTGCACACCCAGTGTTGGCAGGACTGCATGTACTGTGAAGTCTTCAGGGAATTATCATTCTCACATCTTCCTGGCTTTGCTGCTTGCACCCAATCTTTGGCATTCCTTGGCTTGCAGGAACATCTGCCCAGTCCCTGTATGTCTCGTGAGGCCCCTCGTCAATTGGTTCATGTCTCTGAGCCTCGGCACTGTGTTCTTAACTACTGCTTTCCAAGTCTTCCTCTTCTGCAAGCAGTAGTCACTGCTCTTATCTAGGATGAGCTGGTATATTTTGATGACACATGCATGTCCTACCTACAGATAGGGGTCATCTGGGTGTGCAGGCTAGTACAGCCACTATGGAAATCTATGCAAAGAGTGCTTAGAGAAGTGAAAAGAAACCCACCACATGACCAAGCTATCTTGTTCCTAGGAATATATACAAACCAAATGAAAACTACATATGAGAAGGGGATCTATAATTTTATATTTACAGCAAAGACATAGACACAATCCAGATGGCAGTCCAAAGAGGAGTGGTTAAAGAAATCCGAGTACATCTCCTCAATGGAATACTATTCAGCCATTAAACACAATGAAATCATTCAATTTGCAACCAAATGGAACCAACTAAAGACCACTGTGCTCATTGAAGTAAGTCAATTCCAAAAGGAAAATTACCACGTATGCTCCCTGATATGAGACAACTTTAATCATACTATAAGATCAATAATCTTTTCAATATTATTTTTGCTGCAACCTATGGGTTTTGATATATTGTTTATTTTCATTTCCTCAGAATTGTTTTCTGTTGTTAAATTCATCACTGGCTCATAGATTGTATGATGGCATAATTTTATCCCAGAATTTTTAATGTTTTCTTTTTTATTTCTTCATTAACACATTGGTATTCCTTTACTCGTGAGTGATGGCTGGTTCCATACCTAGCTGGTCATACCTAGCTCAGCCCATCACCACCCCAACTCTTGAGTTAACCAGCAGAATTTGTATTTCCACAGGGTTTGGCCCTCACATCCCCCACAAAATCTACCCCCAGACCTGGTTCTCTCCCGTGCTAGTTAGTATCATGGCCCTGCCTAATGTGACCCATCCTCTGTTCCAACAGTCAGTCAGGTACTGGTATCTAACACTGCCAGACAGGCCCCCAGCTATAACTTTGGTGTGGACTGGCATGTGGCAGTCAGAGATGCTCTACATCAACGCACATCTCAGGACTCCCATGTGGACTGGTAAATCAGTCTGGCCCAAATACATCTTATGGACTCTCCCCTCCAAACCACCAGGTCTCAGTCCCCATGCCTGCCAGCAAGTTCCATGACCCCTGGCACTGGGTGTCACACAGGATTCACCCCTCACCTACACTCACACAGCACTTATCCATGGATGTCACCAGGCAGCAATTACATACCCTAAAAACCCTAGAGCTTGCCGCCAGGTGGCCAGCAGGCAGAGCCTGTTGTCCAATAGGTGCATTGGCCACCCAAAGCCAAGGACTCATTCACTGCATGGTAGCAGAGACCATGGGCTCAATCCCAAGCATTGGATCCAGCCTGGCTTGGGCACCCCCCACAGCCGCTACGCTGCAAAGGGCTCCTTTTGCCCCAGCCCCACGGGCGAACACTGCCCTGGCTCCTCCTGCAGCAAGATGATGGTGACATGGCAGAGCCAGGTCCCTACTCCCATTCCCGAGATTCCCTCATCACGTACTTACCCTGAGGGAAGAAATCTCTCAGGTCTGGGAATGCCTAGGACTCACCATGTGACAGCAGTGACCATGGCCTGAATCCCAAGCATTGGGTCCAGCCTGGCTGGGGACTCCCTGCCCCACAGCTGCCATGCTGCAGGGGGCAGGGATCCCCCCAGCCCCATGGCCGAACACCTTTTTTCATCTTAGTAACAGAGGCATATTTGGAGAGCAAATGTGCTCAGTATAAAAAATAAAGTGGACTTGTTAAATCCACAGTTGCACCAAATACAGAGCTATTTATGTTACACAAAAACTTGAGTGCTCTCTGGTCTTAGGAAGTCATTTCCCTTCCTGGACCACTGCTTCTCCACTCTCTAGAAGAACTTGAAGTAAATGATCCTTATGCTCCCTTTCTGCTCTGTTACTATTTCGCAAATGATAGGAAGACCTTGAATATCTTATTTGTCCACATTTGGTAAGCATTCTTTCTTCTTTCCACTTCCCCCTTGAGAGCCATATAAAAATATCACTCTCCACCATAGACGAGACCACAAAGGAAAAACAGCATTGAGCTTGACTGATGTGACTTTTGTAATGTAAGAAAATATTAAATTTGAACACTTAAAGAAATGTGTTTATCATGAATGAAAGTACCAGTGATCACTGAGATGCAATAGGGGAGATAGAGGCAAAGGTTAAATGAAGCAGGGTCTTGCAGACTGTGATTAAAATGGAGATATTGCACTGCAATCCACTGGCAGCACGTATGAAGAATGTAAATTCTGCTTTCCATTGGACTCTGCACAAGGAACACTGTTTGGTGGCTATCTGAAGAAAATGCTGAGATCCATGTTGGAAAAGGTGAGGAAGGACTTCGGGGACAAATGAGCGGGAGCTGCTGTGTGGATGTCTTACACAAACCCTGAGACTGAGGGTTAAGTGTTTGGCATAGCAGTGAAGCCACCTTTCGGTTGCCCAAATCCCTCATCAGAATATCTGTGCTCAATTCCTAGCTCTTCTCCAAATTCCAGTTTCCTGCTAATTCCCAATTTCCTGGGAAGCAGCAAGTGATAGATCAGATACTTGTGTCTCTAAGATTGAATCCCCGGCTCCACCTTCAGCTATGAGCATTATGTGGAGTGAGCCAATGAATGGAAGATTCTTTCCTGCTCTCTTAAATAAATAAAAAATTAATTCATTAATCTGTCTACCTCTTCAAAAAGAGTCCTGAGGATGAAATGAAGATGAAAATTGTTATCTAGAGAACAACATGAGAATAAGAGAGTCCAGAGATGTTTAAAGTTTCCGGAGAAAGATTTAGAAATAAATGATAGAATACGGGAGTAGAGAAAGGCAAAAGCACAGCATAAAATGGGGCCAGTGGAAGCAGGTGAATCTGGGAATGCAGTGGGACTGCCTGCTGACCTGCAAAGAAGGAAGGCCCTTGCTACACTCTACCCTTGCTCACTTTTTACGTCTGTAGAGCTGTGGACATTCACCATTGAAATGAAGGAATCCTTTTCTCACAATGCATGTAAGGAAACTGGTGTTCAAACTGGTTTGAGTGACCAGCATGAAATCTTACAAAGTGTTCATGAAGAACTGCTATTCAAATTCAAGTCTTTAGTCTCCCTCTGACTCTCTCTTCCTTTTATTTCTTCCTGCTCCCTTTGCTGCTGTTTTTTGAATGCCAGTCAGGTTCTTCAGGATCATCAACCTTGGAATTAGTGTACTGAAACCCTCTGACACATGCTTAAATTAATGTTATCAAAGGACAGATTGGCTAGCAGATTAAACTGTTTGAAGCCTTCAAGCCTCAGTTGTTTATAGTTAGAGACCTCTAAAGTCCTTGATTTAAAATGTTTTTGTTTCTTTCCATTTTGTTGACAATTTCCATCACAGCCCCATCTTCCTTCCTGTTGTTCCAACACAAAAGCTTTGGCGGTCAAAGAATGCATTTGCCAAGGCTGGACGCTGACGGAGGCTCCCTGAGTTCAAGGCTTTATCCTGCTCTCCCAACTTGTCTGTTTTTCATTCACTTGCACTTGACCTTTGCAGGGGTTGGGACATGTCTCTCAAAGGTCATGCCTTGGGAACGTCATCCCCAGTGTAACAGAGTGTGGCTAGTAATGGGTGATTCCATCAGGAGGGCTCTGCTCGCAGAATGCGGATCAGTTATTGCAAGGCTACGTTTGTTCTGACAATGGGTTCAGTTCTTCCCGTCTGTTTCCCACTCACCTGCTCTTGATCTTCCACCTCTCAGCCGGGGATGATGAAGCACGAACGCCTTCACCACAAGAAGGCATCATGCTCTTGAACTTCCCAACCTCCAAAACCATGAGCCAAATCCATCTCAACTAATCCTAAATTACCCAGTCTAACACTCTGCTCTCACAGCACAAAACAGAATAGGCGTCAGTATTGCATTCTTTTTCTAAGAAAAGCGACTTCAAATGATCTGTAACAAAAGATCATAAGCACAGAGCATTCATTTATCCAACTATCTTCTAAAATGAATAAGAACGTGTAAATTAAAAATGTAAATGAGCAAGAATCATTTAGGGTTCACATTACCAGAAATCTACCAGAAAACAAATAAAAGGCTTGAACACGGGTAGCACCACCTTTCGATCACCTCGTTAGAATTAAATAACACAATAGCCAAATTTACTTCAGATGTTCAAGTGAAAACCTTTAGTGCAAATAAATGATTTCTGTGAAAACACATCTGCTTCATTGCACTAGATGGTGCTTGTTTGGCCTAGAATGTTAATGATGCTCTCAGCCATGTCCAATAGCACGCATGAAAATCACAGTGCTGTTTAAATAAATATGGAGAACTATTACCAGTGCTGAAAACTGCACAACGGAGGGGAAAGAACAGGAGGGAGTGTAGCTGCAGACACAGGTTCCAACCCTCCACATTCTAGCTACATGAGTTTGTGCACATTAAGTAAGTCTAAGTGGCTTTGTGTACATTATTTGGTATCAATGAATCCATTTCTTCATTTTCTAAATAAGGAGAATAAGAACAATAAAAACTCTCTCCCTTAGCACTGTTATGAAGGTCATGTGAGAGCGGTCAGTGTGGTGACTGGCATCCAGTGAGCAATACATATCATTTCTCCCAGACAATCAACCCTGCTGCATCTCAACTTTGAACACTCACGCATACGTAAGGTGAAGTGCTTGGCCTGGGACGACAGTACTTCCCTTTGCCCCCACCTTTTCCCTATGCCTCGGTCTCTTCTTCAAGCATCTACACAGTCTCCTGCAACGCACAGAGAACTCAGATACGGCACTGTCTTCTTTCTTTTTAGCAGATGAGGAGACTGGACTCCAGATAAGGAAAGTTACCAGCTCAATGGCCCTTGGCAAATGAGCATAATGTATTAGTGTTATATCTCCATTCCTAAACCTGAGGTGAAGGTAACATACTGTGAAATGCATAGTATGTCCTCCCTATTTTAGGAAAGTTCAGGGGCGACAGACCAGGGAATGATTAAAAAGCTCGTCTGGTGGAAAACAGCCAATACTTGGTAATCATTCAATGATTCAATGCTTATTAAATTTCCTTTCATCAAAATCCTCTGCTGGAGGTGCTGAACTGAGCAGCTTGAAATAAACATAGTCATCAGTCTGGCAGACCTGACAAATATCTAATAATTAAATACCAATGAGGATGTGTGACACAGCAAAGTCAACACAATTTGCTGAGAGAAAAAAAAAAAGGCAACATAGAATGCGACTGTAAATTGTATATACACTAGTTGCTTTAAAAAAAATAAAGAAAGAAATAAGTCACTTTAACGCTGAACTCAGTATGCATTTATGGGGGCCAGCACAGGGGTGCATAAGCTTAAGCCATGGCATTAAGTGCCAGATCCCATATTGATACTGTTTTGAAATCCAATGCTCCACTCCCTATCCAGCTCCCTGCTAAAAAGCCTGGGAAAGCAACAGAAGATAGTTGAAACCCATGAGCTCCTGCAACTACCTAACAGACCCTGAAGAAGTTGCTCATTCTTGGCTTCAAACTGACCCATCCCCAGTTATCACAGTCATTTGGGAAGTGATTCAGCAAATGAAAAATCTCTCTCTCTCTCTCCGATCCCCCCTCTGTCTCCCTCTCTTTTTCTCCCTCTAACTCCTCTTTTCAAATAAATAAATTTTCTTTTTAAAAAATATTTAGCAAATTTATTATAAAAATATTTATGTATCCCTGGCTCTATACAGAGTGTTGAAGATAAATAAAAGAAAGATAAAGCTATAAAGCATTGCTAGTGAGTTCCAAGACTTGATGATCAGTTGACAGCACAAAACAGAGCCTTGAAGACTAGTTAACAATGCAATGGATTCTAAAAAGATGGATACTGAATGAACTGAGTGGCAGACTGCATGGTTCACAAATCAACGAGCAATAAACTTTAAGCAGTTATAGATTTCAAGGAATGATATTAATCCTTGAGATAAACGAATGAAAAGCATGGCCTTTGCCTTCAAGGTGATCACACTTGGTTGGGACATGTTAATAAACAGACAATTGCACTGGAATAAGGGACATGGCAACAGGAAGGCACACAGACATGTGGTAGGCACCAAAGAAGGATGCCTGCCATCAATTGCGGGAACATTTGGGAAGAACCTTGTGCAAGAGATGTGACACTAAATAGTGAACATATTATGAAAGACCTCAGACAAGAGTGAGAGCATTGTATAGACACAGCTTCAAGGGAGAAGATAGTTTAAAAGAGATTTGCAGAGCTACTCATCTAGTGAAGAAAAGATCGATATTTAGTTGGCAGTTTATATTTGAGAAAATTTTAAGATCTTGCCCTTACATCTCTAGAAAAATACTAAATAAGACAGAATACAGACTTTGTTCCACATAGCATGTATCTGCAGCTTTTCTTATGTGAAGAAGATAAGGGTCCAACCAGCTGAAGAGAAGGGATCAGTGTCATGCGTAGACCTCAAACCATAACCGAGAATAAGGCACGACATCAGCAATAGGTATCAATTTTGAAAGTAGGTGGCAGCCACCAGCAAGGCGTGGGAGCCCCACGATGTCCTACTGTAATCCCAAGGTAACACATCACTTCTTAGCCTGGAGTAGAGGGAGGGAGGAAGAATATTACACTGACCAAGTTCAAATGCATAAGTAACTGAGTTGCCAAGAAATCACAAGACATAAGTTTAACTTAAACAGAAATGATGGCTCCTGAGAAAATGAAAATAAATATATGGGAATTCTGAGCAACGTTGAGAAAGGACAATGACATCCATACACCTGGAGTAATGTAAGTATTCTCACTCAGGTGGAGTGGAGCCCATGTACACTCAGATCTCTAGTCAATTCTTGTGCAAGATGTCAGGAGAGGTGTGGGGGTGGCAGCAAAAGAGCTCAAACTTTGCCTGCTTTGAGAACACCTTGTAAGTAGCTACGCATCCAGAGTAGGGTGACTCTGGGGGAGGATGTAAGATGGGCACTGATCTTTGTGCCAACAAAGACAAGGGTGGAAAGTTCATGCAGAAATGCCCCCAGAAGAAACGCAGCAACAGAATGATCAGAGTCACGAACTCAAAACAGGAGTAAAAGAAAGGGATGCCTTGTTTGTCAGAAGTTTCCCTTTATCTAGAATCCAGAAAAACAGGAACCTCAAACCCATGCCTTTCTTTATTGTACAGATGGACAAATTCCCGATTTTGTAGGTGGCATTTATGGAAACATGGTCGTATCATCCATTACCGTATTGTCTGGTCCCACTTCTATAGCAAAGACTGAATGCCGTGTAAAGTTCCTGCCTGTCTGGCTGCTGTTCACTGACTTCTGTTCTTCGGCCACCATTTCACAAAGTCAAACTCGCTACCTGATCCTTGGGTCACAAGAGCACAAGGCGGGGTGGACAAACGGACGATGCAGCAAGGGGGAGACTAAGATCCTGGCACTTGTAAAGAAGATGAACATATCAGGCTTTAAAATTTATACTAGCTATAAAGAAGATTTTTTAAAAAATCAATCATATATTCCAGAATTTGCAGTTTTTATAGGCCCAACATCTTAATATGAGGTTAAAAGATGTATCTTGTTCTAAAACTTAGGGTTTTTTTGGATAGTATTAAATTTTAAAGAGCTAAAGACCCAAGGAAAATCCCGTAATGGTAGTTCTAGAGTGACACAATTTATGGGGACATATCCAAGTGCGGGTCTTTATTAAACCACAGGACAAGCATGGCACATCTTCCTGAGTCATCCATCTTACTAGACAGGCATGGCAAAGCCTTATTTTTATATTAAAATATAGAGATGTATATTACAGAGTAGAATATAAAGCTTCGTAAATTTCAAACTTAAAATAGAAGACTTCAAGTGAAGTGTGTTCTGTCCGCCCGGATCCTATCATCTCTCCAAACCCTCTGCTGTCAGTAGCCTAGGGAAAGGTAGAAGTAAGCTTTCAGTGAATCCCCTATTCAGACCCTCTCCCTACAAAGGCAGTGCCTTCACCACCCACCTCCACTGTAGCGGGGTCACTATCCCTGAGTTTTACTTTCATCTTATGTTCCAAGGAGTTAACATTAGACACCACAGGAACCAGGCTAACGAAACATATGGCTGCTTTTGAAGTGATCTTACTGGAAGTTTTGCTGTATCATTCAGAGATAAGTTTGAATGTGTGTGCAATCAAAGCCCTATGTGGAAAGTTCCTTTAGAATTCACTCATGGGAAATATTTTGGTTGCTTTAAGGGGCTGGTATATTCGTTTCTGAACCTAAAATGTATGATGCACATTAATATGTTTACACATATCCCTTTATATGTGACCTTACAAGACAACACACACATCTTCTCCTTTGTTGTCGGACTCTCGGATATTTCTAATGACTCTGAGAACCCACAGAGACCATACCCTACATCAGGAGCTTCGTAGACTATGGTTGACACTGAGTCACCCAATACCTATCCCTACAGGACTCCTATTTATTAAAATATCCACTCCTACGCTGGCGTCAGATCCTCATCAGCCCAGGTCTAACGGCACCTGTTACTCTCCCTCTCCTGAATGTGTCTCAGGGTGGGCAAGTGACCTAGGTAAGTTGCATTAGTGTGCTTACAGTTTCTCTCCCTTTCCTGGCTATCCCACCCTTCCTTCTCCTCCTTGCCAACTTCCTCTTCCTTTTCCCTTCCCTTATCTATTTCTCTCTTTATTTCACCTTCTCTCTCTCAAAATGATCATGAAAGAATGAATGGGACTTAAAGAAAGCTAACTAGGAACGTGAATGCACACACACACACACACACACACACGGAGAGAGGAAGGAGGGAGGAAGAGAGAGCGCGAGAAAATGAATTATGTTACACCCAAAGGGAGGCAAACAAGACAATTACAGAAAAGAGGCTCAGGACCTTTTTAAAAGTTTGACCTTTGTTGCAGTTTAGCCACATTGAGTTGCAGTTTCTATCACAGCCATCAGCACCTTCACTGGTCCACAATTCTTATGAACACAACTCATGCACACTAATGCCATTAAACTCTTGTTTCCATCAGAGTGCTTCAAGCTCCCAGAAGACTGATATTGATAGAATATGAGTGTATGCATAGCAGGTATGAGTCAAAAGAACCCAAAATCACCCTTTCTCTCAACTGAAAATATTTCATTTACTGGCACGTGTTGGTGCTAAAAATGTCCATGTAACACATTTTTGGGTCATTCTAACGAATGTTTCTGAGTATGGAGCATTGTAAAGATCCAGCAGTCATGAAGAGGCAGCAAGCACCATGTCATTTCATGGTGGGCTGAACTCGCTGCTTTTCAGTTTGCACAAGCCAGCCAGTGGAAGCTGATGTGCGGGCGGTTGGCACAAGGGCCCACAGACCAAAAGAGGAAAGGGCCTGAATGCAGGGTTACTTCCATCTGCAAAAAGGAACCATCCTAAGTTCAGAGTGTCAGTGTGCAGAAAGCTAGACTCAAGGGATGATAACAAGGAAAAGCAGGGAAAATCAATTTCAGGAGCTATCCTTTGATCAGAAGCAATGGAGCTCCTGGGAGTGGAGTTTTGAAATCAAAGCAGAAACCAAAAGAAGGCTTGGATCTCCATGAAAGGCAGCTCCGTTTTAGGGAATAAAATGCCGAACTTAGATTCAGAATGTTCTGGGTATACACTCTGAATCCCCCACTTAGTAGCCCTGTGATCTCACACCAGTACCCTTAGCCAAGCCTTAAATAAGCCTTGGTTTTCTAATCTGTGAAAGTCACTGTAGGGGTTGAGTGCTACACGTGAGCTGTCCTGGTGATGTCTGTAAATACAGCAGATTCAATGCAGAAGCAGCCAAGGCAGTGACCAGGACTCGGCCTCTGGTCCAAGGTCTCAGACCCCTTTTACGCTCTCTTCCTCTGACCAGCCTTCAGACTGTTCCTCTCAGGCCTCACTGGTTAACTTCCACACAGCCTCATCTTTAAATTGCTGTCACTTTTAGTCTAGTCACTATCTAACTTCTTATTTATGAATAAGTGCTACCTCCCACACTAAACTGAGTTCCCTGGGGGAGAAAGATGAGGCTCAGGTAGTGCTCCCAGGCAGAAACGAAGTGATTAAGAACAAAACTCTACTAGGGCATTTTTGCAGACAAGACAGCAGTCAGCCAAAAGTTGAAGCCTTGAGATCTAAGTGTTGTTCTTAAGAGAGCAGGTTCAGATCGCTAGGGAAGGCCATCAGCAGACACAGAAGGACTGAGACAGACTAGTTCCAGGGGGTCTGATGATCAAAGCTGTAAGAATAATACTAAGTTAACAAGGTCGGTAGTTGCCAAGGCCAGAGCCCCGGGCAGCGCACATTCCTAAAATAATTGATGACATGTTCTGTTCTTTTTGTCCTCTGGACAGAGATGATTCAACTGAAGACTTCCTGGCCGAGGCACTGATTAGTCAGTAAACAAAATACCCACAGATGAACCAAATTAAAAACTGCCAGGTCAGGCACTGAGTTGATTCACGCTCGCAGAGAGGATTCTTCGAGGTATCCACTTCTGAGAATCTCTCCTTATCTGTCTTTTTTCAGCTCCTCTTGCAACCCTGGTTCATGCTGTGCAGGTCTCAGCAAGGCAGCATTTACTCCCCATCACTCACAGATTTTGACTACAGTGGTTCTTGAAGGGCATCTTGATGATGACCTTGAATGATGAGAAGACTCCAAGAGCTGTCTCTCCACTGTTGATGTCAGAATCGGCGTGGAGAGAACATAGCACTCAGACCTTACTGGAGGAATCTGACTGTTGTTACAAAGGCAACAAGGAGAGACAGGAGGTTTCAGAAGCAGTAAGAACACATCCATGCGTGAGACCTTGGTGGCTAAATGCTCAAAGAGTAAGTTTATTCTAAGGAAGCCCAGAGCTGCTTGAGTTACCAACAATAATATATTACCATAAAAGACGACTTTACCTCCCCCTGAGAACAAAAGACTGCGGAGTGCAGTAAAGCAAATGATGTGGCAATCAGAGCCTGTCTGAATCTTTCCCCTACCACTTACCAGCTGTGCAACCAGATAAAAATTATTAGACACCTGTGCATTTGTTTTCTTACCTGTAAAATGGGAATAATAAAAACATCTCCATCCTATGGCTGTTGTGAGGATTAAGTAAAATGGAGCATGCAGAGATCTTGGCACACTGCTGAGTACTGCAACACACACAGTCTGTCAGGGAGCTGCCAGCACCAGCATTGCTGTGTCTGGAGCTACCGATGGTGCCAGCCAAGAGGCTACCTCAGCAGCCTTTATCGACCACTGCGGCACTTTCCTTCTCCCCTCTCCCCCTAGGTCTCTGCTTCAAGTTCTTCCAGCAGCCACTGAACACTCACCCCCATTTCTGTGCTGTTATATTGAATTTATCCAACCTTGCCAGCATCCTCCTACATAGGGTCACTGTGGAATTAATTAATGACTCAAGGAGACGCTTCCTCCTCAATTTGTAGGAGCCTCCTGAATAGAAATTTGAGTTAGGTTGAGGACTTCAAGCCCAAAGTCAATGACCACTGACCTCTTTTTCAGATATTGTTTTCTTAGAGTCAGTTCTGCATATTCATTGCTTTTTGGATCAAATTATCAGCACGTGGATAGTAGCACTTACCCAGCAATTTTCATCTCCAAAGCAACATAAAAGCCCCAAGTCCATCTGTCTGTTCACTGAATTTTCCATCTTTAATAAAAACAAGTTTCAGGCACCAACTTCAAAAGCTGATGCAGGCAAACCCACCTCCCAGGAGGCAGGTGTGCCCCATGCATATTAATGTGTAAAAAAATCAGAACTGGGAGGCAGGGAGGAGACTTCAAAGGCTTGGGATAAACTGTTAGAAGATAAAGATTCCCTTTGGGAATTCTGACTCTGGGCAAATGATTTAACCTCTGAGTTTCAGTTGCCTGACGTGTGAAATGGGGTTGATAAATACACCTCACTTGTATCACAGTTTGTTGGCAAGAATTAAGTGATATAGTAGCTGAGAAAATGATTGCTAAAAAGATATGAATTATAAGCATTCATCATTACTTCCCAAAGGGATCACTTTGATCCAAATGTTGGTCCCTATCAACAAAATGAGAGGTTTGTATCTTCCACCTCTCCACCAAAATGGTCCCAAGGTCCCTGCTGCTTCAAAGAAAAAGGTGAGAGGAAAACTGGCTCATCGCACAGAAATCGTAATTGACTTTGATCAGGAGCTGGATTCTGCACTATGCTTCCAACGTATGCAATCTTTAGACAGCTCAAGGAGACAGGTCGTATTATCACTTCCATTTTACAGATTAGGGAACTGAGACATGAATGTGTTTAACATTTCACATTTGTTTATTCAGCAAAAAGAGGAAGAGCCAATTTTATTAATCAACTGTTCTCAACACCTGGCCTAGGAACCACTGGAAATATTTCTGGAAAGTGTGTGAGACCAAAACAGTCTTCATCACAGTACTAAAACATCACAGTACTAAGTCATCACAGTACTAAATCATCACAGTACTAAATCATCACAGTACTAGATCATCACAGTACTAAATCATCACAGTACTAAGTCATCACAGTACTAGATCATCACGGTACTAAATCATCACAGTACTAGATCATCACAGTACTAAGTCATCACAGTACTAGATCATCACAGTACTAGATCATCACAGTACTAAGTCATCACAGTACTAGATCATCACAGTACTAGATCATCACGGTACTAAGTCATCACAGTACTAAGTCATCACAGTACTAAATCATCACAGTACTAAGTCATCACAGTACTAGATCATCACGGTACTAAATCATCACAGTACTAAGTCATCATAGTACTAGATCATCACGGTACTAAATCATCACAGTACTAAATCATCATAGTACTAAATCATCACAGTACTAAGTCATCACTGTACTAGATCATCACAGTACTAAGTCATCACAGTACTAAGTCATCACAGTACTAAATCATCATAGTATTAAGCATCATAGTACTAAATCATCACAGCACTAAGTCATCACAGTACTAAGTCATCACAGCACTAAATCATCACAGTACTAAGTCATCACAGTACTAAATCATCATAGTACTAAATCATCACAGTACTAAATCATCATAGTACTAAATCATCACAGTACTAGATCATCACAGTACTAAGTCATCACAGTACTAAATCATCACAGTACTAAGTCATCACTGTACTAGATCATCACAGTACTAAGTCATCACAGTACTAGATCATCACGGTACTAAATCATCACAGTACTAAATCATCATAGTACTAAATCATCAAAGCACTAAGTCATCATAGTACTAAATCATCACAGTACTAAATGATTGTCCCACACACACACCCTGAGGTTATCCAGAGTCTACATGACTTGTGATATTGCAACAAACCGAACAAAGAAAAAAAGCATATAGAAAAATCTGGTTCTCCTCTCAAAAACCACAACATTCTCTAAAACATAACACAATGCCACTTTCTCACTTTTCCCATTCTGGAAAATATGTGACTTTCTTTCAACATGTTATTGCATTAGGGACAGGAGCTTGGCACAGTGACCCAGGTGCCTCCTGGCGATGCCCATAGCCTGTACAGGAGCACCAAGGTTTGAGTCCCAGGTGCATTCGCGAGTCCAGCTGCCCACGGATGCACACCCTGGGAGACCAGCACGGCTAGCTCGAGCACATGAGTCCCTGCCCCCTGTTATCCATGAAGAGACCCGGACTGAGTTCCTGACTCCTGACTGTGCCTTGGCCCACCCCAACTACCACAGGCATCTGGGAAGTGAACCAGTACATGGGAGGTCTTTTTCTGTCTCTCTCTCTCTCTCTACCTTTTTGCAGTAAATATGCACATAAAAATGCTAAGGTCTAATTATTTCAACATGTAATGCATTTAAATTGTGATTTTAAGGGATCAATTCTTACTAAACTTTTACTTTTTAACATGGCAAATATTAAAATATGAAGAGTTGTACAATTGTAAGTGGAAGCTCTTCGGACTTAAGTGGTCTTGACTCCTGTTTGAGAGAGTATACAGAGTGTACTACTAGCCATATGCAGCCCTGTGCTCCTACAAACTAGAAATAAGAATAAAATTTGCAATACAATAGAAATAATACCAATGACTGTTAATCCTCAATAGCTGTACTGTTATGCCTACTTTTTTATATAAATAAACTGATATTTAGAGAGTAATTGAGTTATTCAAGGTCACAGCTTATAAAATTTTTCAATGAGAGAATCCAGGTCTAGAAATGATTAATAATTTAATTTTTCAATTTATTATCATTCTCCCTACCTCTAAATGCTGATAGACTGTTCCTTTACTGATATAACTCAGGAACTAAATCATGCATTTAAAAGACCACAGAAGCTGCAGTTTACAGCCTTAAAATCTGCTCTTAGGGCCAGAGTTGCAATGCAGCTGGGTAAGATGCCACCTGCAGAGCCAGCATCCTATATGCTGGCTCCACATCCAATCCACCTCTCTGCTAATGAACCTGCCCCTCTTTGGAAATCTGAATAAAGTTGTGTGAATGCGGCTTCAGCCTCGCCCACCTGCTGCCATTACATCCACGTGGGGAGTGAACCAGCAGATGGAAGACTGCTCTCTGTCTCTTCCTCTCTCTCTGTAACTTGACCTTCAAATAAATACATCTCTTTTTAAATTGCTTTTAAAAGCTCTTATTCTTTAAGGTTAAAATTGTATTAAAGATTGCACACATTGTTTCTGACTATCCTAAAAGGTTCCCACCAAATTCCCTGCAAACTAAAAATCAGACGGCATCCTCATGGTGAACGTTATTTATTTATTTATTGATTGATTTTGCTGCTGCAGAATTTGGGCAAACTCTTCCTTCTCCAAGATCCTTTTCCCTGATCTCAGAGTCCCATTTATTCTAGGGTTTCAAGGAGATCTGACGCTACAACAGAAATCTCTTTGTCAAGAATAGATCTGGAAGTAACAGAGATTAGAAGACAAATAGCTTGAAGTAGCTAATGTAAATCTGTTCACAAATTTAAAGAAAACATAAATGTGACAAAGGGAGAAATAAAAACAAATTAAGGAAAACTGAAGTGCAGTCCTGCCGTAGACACAGGAGCACAGATGTGTCTTTGACGCGTCGATTTGCTTTCTTTGGCTATATGCTCCACAGTGGAACTGCTGAATCCTGTAACTATCCTATTTCCCATTTCTCGAAAAACCCTCACTGTCTTCTCCTTAACAGCTGTGCTAATTTATATTCCCATCAATGGAATATAACTTCCCTTTTCTTCGCTGCTTTCTCAAAAACGTAAATTTTATGTGTTAATTTTGGAAATGGAAAGAATTTTTTTTAAGGAATGAAAAAAATCTTGGCATTGGACCTGGTGGTTAGGATTCCTGCACCACCTCTGGTTCCCAACTCCAGCTTCTTGCTAAAGCAGACAGACTCGGGCAGCAACTGTGATGGCTGCAGTAACCATGGCCCTGACTTGCACGGGTGAGGCCTGCACTCCTGGCCCCTGGCTGCCGCCTGACTGCACTACGATCCGAACATCAGAATAGTGAACCAGAGCGTGGGCGCCCTCGCTTTTCATGCAACTCTCTGTCTATCTCAAATAAATGAACAGATAGTTTTGGGAAACAAAGAACCAAATAAGCCTTCTGGAGCTGGATTTAAAAAAAAAAAATAGTGGAAATGAAAAGTGTACTCCAAATTAGATATCAAAGAAAAATGTTTTTCTGAAAAAAAAAAAAGGATTACAGGAACTCCCTGTACTTAAGCACCAGAGACAAAAGACAGAAAAACTTATCAGAATCCCAGTACCATACATGACAACCAGAGTCTGACAAATAGAGTGGAAAGAATGATATTTAAAGAAATGATAGCTGTTGAAATTGTATTCAGACCTGACTGAAACCATTAGCACACACAGTAAAAAGTTCAACAAACATGAAGAAAAGCAAATGCAAGGAAAGCTATACCAAAGCAAGTTGTGATCAAATTGCTTCAAAACTAGTGATAAAAACAATTGAAAGAAGTCATAAGTAAAAATGACAAAGTCTATTTGGAAAAACAAAGATAAGAATGCCAATTCCATGTCACAAAGAATGTAACACAAAAGAGCACAATAAAACATCTTTAATGTACTGAAAGAAAACACAATTCTACATCCAAAGAACTGGAACACTTTAAATGACAAATATCTATATGAAGGGGAAAAAAAAGGTTGGTCTTGAATTTTAAATCCAGGAAAGACTAATAGTAAAAATGATGTATCATAGAGTGCATAAATCAAAAGAAAATAGACATCAGGAAAATCCTAAATAATTTGGAAAGAGCAATCCATTTCCAAATATTCCATCTTTCATAGAAAAATGGACCAGAAAAATTAGAAAATATAGTCAGTGCTTGGGGGCATAAACTCCAGGGCCCCCTAGAATACCAAAATCTATATTTGCTTAAATACCTCATATAAAATGTATTGCCAAAAATGAATGCAAATCCCACTGTACACTTTAAGTCATGTCTAAATATTTATAATACCTAACACGGTACAAATATTGCACAAATAGTTGCTATTAATAGGGAAGAATGACAATCAACATCTGTACACTGTCAATATATTGCAACATACACTTAATATTTGCAACTGCCATTGATACAGCACTGCAAATACAAAAGGAGCAGATTTCAAGATGAATGAAACACACTGCATCAAAACTTACAAGATGCAAATAAAGCCATACTTAGAGGAAATTTTATAGCACTATAGGATCAGACTGACAATGTTTAAGTCTCTTAATTTCTACCTCAAGAAGTTAGATAAATAAGCACTGATATCCAAAGTACATAAAGGAAATAACAAAGTATAAATCAATGAAATGAAAAACAAGCAATAAATATTAATCAGTGAAATTGGGAGTTGGTTGTTTTTAAAAGATCAATATAAATAATAAGTGTCTAGTGACACTGATCAAAAAATATGAAAATGAAATAGGATAAAGAGTGCCCCTGACAGCCTTTTACTAGGAGGTCATATGCACAGGACAGGAGGGGATCCCAGAGCGGAGCAGGACAGGAGGAGGTCTGTATCCTAGACCAGAGAGACCCCCAGAGGCCTCCGAGGTGCTTCCACCGCAGAAGCAGTGGACACTTCACCAAAGATTGTCACATGGCCACAAAGGACACTATCCCAACTGCCAAGGAGAGCTCAGGGGATTTGAGTGCCCTTGTAGGCTGAGAACCCTGAGGTCAGCCATTTCCTAAGGGATCTCCCAGGCAGACCTGAAGCAGCCCAGAACCCCCTCATGGGGTCTGGTGACATTGGAACAACAGCCAGGAGCTCCAGGTGGTCCTCAGAGATAAAAGAATTGTAAAGTTCCTTCCTCTTCAATTGTTAATATATGGCTTGTTAGAGGCACAAGACTAAGTCAGCTGACTGTCAGGCTCAGCCTGTACCTTACAGCTGAGCTTACAGGCTCCCGACTTGGCTTTTCCTAGACCTCCCCAGGTAGGATGTAGAGTTCAGTCCTCCCTCTCTTGTTGGGACATTGGGAATTTCTCTGCTCACCCGCCTAAGGCTATTCTACTCTTCAATTGTTAATATATGGCTTGTTAGAGTCACAAGACTGTTTTGATTGCCCTAGAATGCATGAAGTTCTGTAAAATTTTGAATACTACAAACTGCTAAGTTAAAAAAAAAAAACCTCTAGAAAATTTCCATTTATTGTAACATTGCTGTTTTGTATTGTAACTGGGATGAGATTGTTACAGGGAAATGGGGAGCTAAGAATTGACTATTTTGTTTGTGACAACTCACCTTTAATTTTGGAGGAAATAATTACTCTGCAACAAAAATAAATTCAGGGCCCAGCGCGGTGGCGCAAGTGGTTAAGGTCCTCGCCTTGCACGCCCGGGATCCCATATGGGCGCCGGTTCTAATCCCGGCAGCCCTGCTTCCTTTCCAGCTCCCTGCCTGTGGCCCGGGAAAGCAGTAGAGGACGGCCCAAAGCTTTGGGACCCTGCACCCGCGTGGGAGACCCGGAAGAGGCTCCTGGCTTCGGATCAGCATAGCATCGGCCCGTTGCGCTCACTTGGGGAGTGAATCATTGGACGGAAGATCTTCCTCTCTGTCTCTCCTCTCTGTATATCCGCCTTTCCAATGAAAAAATAATAAAAATAAATCTTTAAAAAAAAATTTCAGATAATTACTCTTCTTTAAAAAAAAATCCAAATAAACATGACATTAAAAAAAAGGGGGATGGGGGACACAGTGCGATAGCGTAGCAGCTCAAACTCCTCACCTTAAACTCGCCAGATCTCATATGGGCACCAGTTCTAATCCCAGCAGCCCGGGTTCCCATCCAGCCCAAAGCCTTGGGACCCTGCACCCGCGTGGGAGACCTGGAAGAGGCTCCTGGCTCCTGGCTACGGATTGGTGCAGCACCAGCCATTGTGGTCACTTGGGGAGTGAACCATCAGATGGAAGATCTTCCTTTCTGTCTCTCCTCCTCTCTGTATATCTGACCTCCCAATAAAAATGAATAAATCTTTAAAAGAAAATGAAATAGGACATCACTGTATATTGTCTGGAAACTGTAACACATAACAATGTTATAAACAATAAATGACAACAAATTTGATGTCTTGGGTAAAACACAAAAATTCATTTAAAAACTATGTCCAATGAGAAATTTACCAACTCTAACACAAGAATGAAAACAAAATCAGGATCCAGTGTGGTAGTATAGCAAGTTAATCTAACCTCCACCTGTGGCAGCGGTTCATGTCCCAGCCACTCCATGTCTGATCCATCTCCCTGCTAACTGGGAAAGCAGCAGAGGTGGTGCACTTCTTTGGGCCCCTGGATCCACAGAGGAGACCTAGAAGAAGCCACTGACTCCCAGATTCAAACCAGCCCAGGTCTGACCACAGTGGCTATTTGGGGAATGAATCAGCAGATGCAAGATCTCTGTTTCTTCCCCTCTCTGTGTAATTCTGATTTTTCAAATAAAATATATAAATCATGTTTTAAATTAAAAATAGCTATATAGCTGTTAAAGGCACTAAGCTTTTAATTTAAAAATTGCGTGAAGACCTCCTCCAAATCTAAACGACTTTAACAGTGAGATCCATGAGACGTTTAGAAAAGAATACCACCAATCTTACCAAACACTTCGAACAAACAGAACAGAGGTGATTACCTCTCAACTCATCTCCTGAGGACAGCATTCCTTTGACATTAGAAAACTGCTATTTCGTGAAGAGATGCAGCAGTTTGTTATAAAATATGAACAAATGAAATATGACCACAATCTCAACAGATAACCCAAAATAAACAAGGACAAAGAAAATTAGGAAATACACAGTTATATCCTTTGGTATCTACAGAAGAATGATTCCAGGCCTCCTTATATACAGGGTATGTGGTGGATCTTCAAAAGCCTTACCTGAAACGACAAAGTGCTCGAAGTGCTCATCTGTAACCTACACAAACCCTCCTGAGCACTTACAACATAAATGTAACGTGTACAGTTGTTCTATTGTTAGATTGTGTATTCCAGGGAAGCAAGAACAAACAGTCTGTGCATTGTTAATACAGACTCTAACAACACATTAGAAGAGTTTTTGCAACATTGTTTATCCCAGAAATGCAAAACTGGCTCAAGACATGAATATTAATCAAATGTAATTTATCCTTTTAATGTACGGGAGCAAGAATCAT
Source organism: Ochotona curzoniae (assembly GCF_017591425.1). Lineage (NCBI taxonomy): Eukaryota > Metazoa > Chordata > Mammalia > Lagomorpha > Ochotonidae > Ochotona > Ochotona curzoniae. The sequence continues at coordinate 6,122,078 of NW_024467118.1, read as the reverse complement.
GTGGCTCTTTCCATAGACAGGCTGAAGAAAAGCAGTTACAATTCAACATTCCTTCAAGACTGAAAATAAAGCTCACAACAAACCAGGGACCAAAGGAAATGCCTTCAACCTGCTCAAGGGCATCCAGGAGACATCCACAGCTCACGTTGCATTCAGTGGTGGAAGACTCAGAGCTTTTCCCCATGAGAACAGGAATAACACACATGTCTCCTTCTGCACTTCCATTTTAGCATTACGCTGGGGGTTGTATCACAGAAATTAGGCAAGAGTAGAAATAAAACATATCCAGGTTAGAAAAGAAGTAAGACTTCCACTCTTCAAAGATGACATCCTTGCATATAGAGAAAAATCTTAATAAACCCATAAAGAAACTCTGTACTAGGGAATCCGCATAGCTACAGAATACGAAGCCTTTTATCACCAAGGACCGGGGCAGATAGCTCACTGCTTCACCTACTTAAAATGGTGCTTAATAATAACACTTTTATACTATGCAAACACGCTAGAATAGTACGGTTATTTAGACTTCATAAAAGAAGGGGGGGAAGAGAAAGGGGGAGGAAGGGAGAAGAAAGGAGGAGAAAAGGGAACCAAACAGGGGAGCCTAATTTGAAAAGAGAAACCTCCATAACAGGAGCCAAAGAGGAAAGAGCTTCAAGCTCACACAAAGGGGCTGGAGACACGAGATGGAATTACTGGGGAAAGAGAATGATGGCCTTGGTCTTGACCTTCTGTTTTCTCCCAGGTTCTAGTACTCTTTTTTTCCTTCACTCACAAATATCCAAAAGATCATGGTCTCAGATTCCTCACTAATCTCACAGGGCCAATCCAAATCTAAGAGAGACTTGGGACCAAAACCCAAACTCATGACAATTGTGTATTTTACTAGCATGTCCGCAGTCATAGGCCCAATTGGGTCCTCCACAAAATATTGATAACCTGATTCCCGATACCTGTAGATATTACCTTATTTTGATACAAGATTTTGCTGATGACCAAGTTAAGCTGAATTAGGATGAATCCTAATCCAATATGACTATTGTCCATATACAAAGGAAAACTTGAGACCCAAAGGTGTATAAGCATGCAGGGAGAACAGCCTACAAAGATAAAGGCAGCCATCAAGTGGTTGCATCCACAAGCTGAAGAATGCAAAAGATTCTCGGCAAAGCAGTGATGAAGAGAAAATCATGGAGCAGATCCTGTATAGCAGCCCTCAGACATCGACCCAGCTTACCCCGCGGCCTTGGAGCTCTACTCCGCCCTACACCACCATCAACTTCTGTTGTTAACATCAGCAAGTGTGGGCTGATTTCTTACAGCAGCAAGAGGAAACTAGCGCCTCTCTTAAAGTTGACAAAAGGACAAGGATTCAAAGCATTAGGATCTTATGTATTGTTCAGAAATTACGACCCTGTGGCTGATCCTCTTCTTCCACACCAAAGAGGATAATTAAAATAATAGTCTGGGGTTAGATATTGTGGTAAAACATGTTATTCTGCTGGTTCCAACACTGGTATCCCATGTCAGAGTGTAAATCATGTTCCAGCTATTCTGCTTCTATTACTGTACCTAAAAAAGCAGCTGAGGATGGCCCACCCACTTGGGCCCCTGCCACCCATGAGGAATATCTGAATGGTCTAAGGGCTCCCGGCTCTGACACAGGACAAGTCTGGCCATTGGGCATTTGTGGAATGAACTGCAGGAAAAAAGATTTCTATATAAGATGAAAGAAAGAAATAAAGAAAGAAAGAAAGAAAGAAAGAAAGAAAGAAAGAAAGAAAGAAAGAAAGAAAGAAAGAAAGAAAGAAAGAAAGAGATGATAGATACACAGATAGATATTGACTTACATATACATACAGAAAAGACTTGCTCTGACTTTCACATAAGTAAATAAATCTTTAAAGTGGAAAATAATATTCTGATTCACCTGTCTCTAATGTTTGAACCTAGACCAGCCTTTCCAGTTCCCACCCTGAGAGGCATGTAAGACATAGAGTCAACCGGACTCGAGAGGTCCATATCACGTGCTCCAGGATCAGATAGACCCTGTCACTGTGGTCCTTTCACTCTTCAGCTGTAAACTTTGAACAGCTCTTATCATGATTTCTTCAAGATACATAGCAGTGTCCAATGCACAGCCAGTGCTCATCAAGTATATTGTAACACATGCTTCAATGAGCTGGGGTTATTCCACACCATCCATTTGCTCTCATCTTTCCTATGTAAGAATGGTTCAGTATCTCAGCCTCAGTGCTGCTCTTTGGTACTTGTATTTGGAAAAGCCTTTGTCTTGCCCCTCTTCATGGTTGCTCCTTCCTTGGCATTTCAGGGATTTTGACCTATTCTCTGTCTTTCCCCAACCTCAAAAACTTATTGTGGACCTGCCCAGCATTCCTCTTCCAAAATTTTAAAGGAAAGATACCAATGATGTAGACATGTCTAACCCCCTCTCAACAAATATCGCAGGGTGTCTGGGATCTCCATGGAAAAATTCTCTGTTGGCCAGCCCTTGCCCCATCTCTCCACATGGCTCGATGTAATCATTCTGCCTCTAGCACCAATTCCTCTTTTGTGTCATTTTCATCAGTTTCAGTCAACTGTTAAGAATTTTCTATCAGGTGCCCCAATAACAGTGCTTTCTTGGTCAGAAACTAAACAGGAAATTTCAAACTTCCAGGGTGCTAAGAGAACCAAATGGGCAGTCTTCATTCCAACTTTGGTGGGCACGTCGGTCATGACCTCCCTACTGGTGGTACACCGCAGTGCAGGAGCTCTGGATCACACCATCATCGAGGTCAACAAGCTCCAAGCGGACCTCAATCAGGCAATAGAAGACTCGGCCCGATCCCCGGCATATCTATAGCGACAAACCGCCTTGCTGGCTGAAGTGGCACTCCAGAATGGACCAGCTCTGGATCTCCTGACGGCAAGCAAAGGGGGAACCTGTGTCTTCCTACAGCAACAGTGTTGCTACTACACTAATCAATCTGGCATAGTAGAAACCTGGATAAAAATCTCCAGTCAATATGGGATCGACTCAATAATTGGCAAAATGTGGGCAATAATTCGGGTTTTGATATCTGGGAATTCCCCCTAACAACCTGGCTACTGCCTGTACTAACCTCATTAATCGGTATCGGTCTTTTATTAACAATCACCCTTTGCTTTCCAAGGATCCCCAAAGAAAAAAGTCTGTGAAGCCTCACAGGTCACAATCAACTATTACTCTACCCCTACATTCAGGTGCCCAAGGAACCCTCTCCAGACCACAATTAGGGTCTATGCCCCCTCTCTAGCAGGAAGTAGCCAGAACAACTTTGTCACCCCTTTTCCTATTACCAGGAGTCCAGATAGCTACCCAGGGCACTGGAGGTGAGGGACTGGATCTGCTCCAGACCCAGCATGTCTCCCAGGCTTCAGTCCAGTACAGGAGGGGCCACAGGAGCCAGTTATGTCACCAGTCTGGCGGGATTCCAGCCGACCAATGACACACTTGAATGGACATTCCTTGTCTAATTAGGGCATAGATAGCCCCGTTGCCAGCCCAAGTGTCTACAGGGGTATAAAATTCCTTAATATGTATCTCACCCACCCTTTCTGCTTCCTCATTTCCTCCACTCAGCACAAAGTGGGCCCAGGAGCAGATTTTCCAATAAAGTTTCCATTACAACTTTGGGAAAAAAACAGTCACGTAAATGCTGTCTGTGGAGGTGGGCCCAGAAAATGGAAGGATGAGCTGATGCATACCCTGGTGGGCTTATAGCAAATGGGATACATGTAATCGATTTCATTACCTAATCTGAACTTCAGAACTTCTGCTGCTCGTCAGAACATTGCAAGTCTTGGATCAAAGTGTTGCAATTGTCATGCTTTGGCAAGCACAAGGTGGAGATGTAATTGTGCATCCAGCCTGCTTTGATGAGCCAGAGACTGCACCACACTCACTGGAAGCCTTGTTAGAACAGATAAGGGACTAACTCCCACAGATTAGGGCTGCGTGAGTCACCTTGGGGAAATCAGAACCCCAGCTGCCGAGAGGAGCAATTTCAAAGCTGAGAGTTGTCCAGAGACAATTGTGTGCACAGCAAGGAGAATTTGTGCCTGGTCAGAGCCAATTCAGTGCTTTGTCTGAGCCTGCTTACACTGTCCCTAGCTGGAGGAAATGAGCCCACAGGGCACAAATAGAAACGTCTGTAGACATGTTAGCCACAACAGGGAATAAGAGTGCTCCTGGCACCTAGTGGGTGGAAGCCAGGGATGCTGTTCAACCAAGCACAGAGGAGCCCTGGAGGGTAAATGATGCAGCCTGCAGTGTCAGCAGCACAGCATGGGAAACTGCCCTGTAAGGAAGGTCTACGATGATTTACACAACCTGGGAGAGGCTGGTACTCCTAACATCCCAAGGCCTGGCCTCTTATCAGTGAGTGTCAGTAATTAATTAAGAGAATGGACCTCGAGTTCAAATGGAAGCAAGTACACTTGGCTAGCATGGGTAACTGGATACTGGGACTGGTCTCAAAACTTGTCAAGTTGCTGAAGGGCTAAATAAATAAATGAACAATAAGAAATAATGCATGTAAATTGTTTCATCAAGGAAACAGCATTGAATAAACAGCTTTAATTTGATTCTATTCACTCATATTTTGGGCAAAAATATCTCTTGTTATCTGATGAAATTCTGGTTAGGAAAAATTAACATTAACAAGCATGGTTTTGGATATAGTTTGATGTCCACATGAAGACATTCCTTCCAACCTGGAAGTTTTACGGATTCTTCATTAAACACAAATTCCCATTTCTTGAGCTCATGTCTTTCCTACTTAACCCTCTCCCTATGAAAAGGGAGACAGAATCATCTACCCACGTCATAAACACAAAATTAACCTTTGTACCCAAACAGAGGGCTTTAGGATGGGAAGGCAAGGAACCAACGTTCCCTCCTATATAAACTGACACTTTCCCAATCCCCATTATGATCCTATAAAGCAGATTCCCTGTAACAAGATATTATTAAATTTTGAAATTGTAAAATTTAAAGGCAAAGGTAAAATGAAGCCATTGAGGTTTATATTCAAGGGCTACAGGAAAGTGGATAATACTAGTATGTTTTCCATATTGTTAGCTTCATATTCAAAGGGGGGTATTTAAGGGAAAAGCCCACCCAATTTCCCACCCTCCCCAGGTCCCGGATATAGGGCATGCTCTGAGGTTCTTGCTCAAGTGGTCTTGATATTGCCACAGTTATGAATCACTGTCAATCTTGCCACTCCAAGCACTATGAGATCTTTGAAAAATCCACTGATTGACATAGTCCATCATAGCTGAGATGGTTGGTTGACCTGTTCTGTCTTCTCTCTTTTCTTCGTTAGGGTTCTGAGTCCAGCATTTAGATTAGGAAGATCTCCAAAGAAACTTCTTGTATGTGCTAACAAGTACAGGGCCTGGCACCGTCCATCGCTCCAATCAGCTGGTGGTTGCAATTCCTGGGTTGGTTCTGTTTTCACTCCCGACTTCCACTGGAACCAATGGGTGTTGCAGTCCAGCCTGGTTCTGCCCAGCACATACTTGGCCCTCACATAAACCAGCAGGAGCTGTAGCCTAGGTTGGAGCGACCCACAATAACCCCAACCAGGCCCACCCCCTACCCTGGTTTGCCAGTAAGTGTAGCAGTAATCCAGTCTGTCCCACATCCCATTCCACCCCAGCCGCTGTCTTAGTTTTATGTCCTCCCATGGAAGTGGTAACCCAAGAGGGATGAGCCCACTATTTCCCTCCCAGGCCTCTCCCACTCCCAGATTCCAGTTGATGCTGCCCAAACAAACCTCGCCCACTTTAATTTTGTTTGCACCAGTAGGAATAATCCGCCCAGCCTGGCCTTTCCCTGATCTAGTCCACATGAGGCGCACAGGTGTGGTAGCTCTGCCTAGTCTGGTCTGCCCCCATCCCAGCCCATGCTCTCCTGTGGAAGTAGCTGTCCAGCAAAGGAACCCTCCCTTATTCCCCTGCCAGCTCTGCCCACTTCCTTTCTTGTTCTCAGGCTGGTTGGGCGCTGCGGTCCCTTCCGGTACAGGCAACCTCACCTCGGCATTCCATAATGTGCACTAGTCTTTGTTGCGACCGAACCTGGGTCGACCCACACTGGTGCCTGGATTTGCCAGTGGATGACGTGGACAGATTCAGCCTGGTCTTGCCCCCACGTCTGCCAATTGTATGCCAGTGGGTAGTTTTCCATGGCTTTTTCTGGGCTGTTTCCTATCATGTTTCTTGCGTTTACCTGCTGGGTCTGTGCCCTGCCAGAGGAGTTGCCCAGGCTCCTCCATCAGAACCTCTCCCAATGCCAGGTTTCACGCTTACCAGTGGGTCCATGAGCCAACCCTACTCAGTCCACCTCCTGTCATAGCAGGAACTGTGGCTTTTCCTGACTGGCCTTCAACCCAATCTGGTTCTTGCTGTTGGATGTTCCAGCCCAGACATGGTTTGTCCATACCCACGTATGGCTCACACATGGCTCAGTAGGGGTTTGAGACCCTGCCTAGTCCATCCCACATCTGCCCTGGTCCTCCAGAACACCAGGGGGAGTCGGGGTCCGGCCCGGTTCGGTGCATTCAATCCCAGTCCACACTTGTGCCAAGGGAGACTACAACTGTTTCCAGATCAGAACGCAGCCCCCTTCCAGGCCACGCGCCTCTTGGTGGGAACCTCAGCCCAGCTAGGGTTGTCCCCTTTGCTCCCCAACCGGGTCTGTTCCCAGCCATAGATCACATGCCTGCCAATGGATGCTCTGACTCAGCTTGGCACAGCCCCTCCCCTGTCCCGAACTCTGCCTTAGACACTGTGGCTTAGCGTCCCAGGCTCCCACAGACCAGCAGGTACAAGAGCCTAGCTCGGCATGACCTCTGCTCCCTCCTGGTTTCTAGTTTTACTTGTGGGCTAAGGTTTGCTCAGTCGTGCCTAATCTACTCTGTTCCATTACCAGTTGACACTTTGGCCAGCTGTTGGAGCTACTTGTGCAGGACAAGCCCCAAGCCATAGCTTCTGCATGACTGGTATTTGGTGCTCAGCATTATTAGTGATTACAAGTTTTTGTTAGGACTTAGAGTTTAATACTCAGAGAAAACAATTATTCCACTGACTCTCAAAGCACAGTAATTTGTACATTTCTAACGACCAAAAGAACAATTAGAAAGGAATAGTAAACTCTTCAGTCATCATATTATTAGTATTAACATGTTGCAGTTATTTTGAAATGATAAGACTTCCGGTATGGACCATCAGGCATTTCCTTGGCCTAGATTTCTGTTGACTTTAAAAGAGAGAATACGGCATAAAAGGCTGTCTCACCAGCCAGTCAGAGGCAGTGGATGCCCCATATCTGGACCAACCTCCCAACCAGCTTTGGGCTGTTTCTGGTGATTACTCAAAAGCAAATGCACATCATCATAAAAAATTATCAATATTTTCCTAAAGTAAATAGTGATAATGTGTTTACCTATATGACTTGAACTATATTCTTATAAGAAATGTATCCTTTTTCTTATTATTGAATGACCAATCTTTCTCATTTGCTTGGGCCTTTCTTGGCTCTAACTGGAAACTGCAACACCTTGTAAGCTCCCTCATATCTTAACAGCCTAGGACACTTGATCACCTACAAACAAATGACTGGCTAGCTTTCCTCTAGGTTTATGTTCTTGTGAAAGCCTCTTGTCAGCTAAGGATGATCTTGGTCATTCCTTCTTTCTCATCCAAAGCCCCTGTTTCTCCTGCAATAGAGGAAAGGGAAGAGCGCTGGGGATCTAGTGGGATGGGGATTTTTATTTTATTCCACATAACCTAGGTTGATACATTAGAAAACTGACTTGTGTTTCTCCCATGTTATCTTTACTTTGACGCCCTAACTGCCTTCCCCCCAAAGCACACTTCTACTGGGTGTGTGAAAGGGAGGGAGAAAGAAGGAACAATTCTCACATCCCCTTGAGGGTATGAGTAAGGTAAAAGTGACAGGTGGGGGATAAATCCCTGAGAACAAGCAGTCTGTGCACAGGGTTAAGTTTATGGGAACAAGGCCTGGGATGAGGGTGGAGGCTGGCGTTAATGGGAGCATAAGAGAAATTAAAAGACAAAATACTTGTCTGTCAGCAAACTGCAGGATGTGAGTGAAGAGGCTATGATGAGCAAATGGAGCAAACACTGGCACAAAGGAATATGAGGGTTACAAGAGGAGCTTGGGAAGCAGAACATGGACAAGTTTATGAAATGACTTGGCATAGATTTCAAACATTTTGGTTGAAGAGAGCTGTACATATATGTATGTGTGTTTTCTTCCACCATCCATTCATTCATTCCTCATTCCGCAAATGAACACATTGATTTAGGCCAAACAAGTGACTTTGCAAGGCTACTTGCTTAGGAAATCCATGAATGCGGAATCATGTCATCCAAAATGTTACAATAACATTATCTCAGTGTTGTAGAGGTAATGGGTAACTTGTCTTGAATATCAGAGTCCCCCCTCAAGATACACCACTGGTGGTATCTGTGAGGTTTCCATTATGAACAAAGACTTCAACTAAGTTTTCCACCACAGTAAGCTAGAAATGGTCCATCTCAACCTAATGGGTGAGAGGAGAAAATGCATACTGTTAGCCTGAGCAGGTGCAGGCAGTCATCCACTTCCTTCCTTCTTCTCAAAGGACCAATCATCACAGCTTCATGGTCAGGATGCCAGAGAAGCAGGGCCTACAGCTGGGCATCCCTCGTGCCAAGAGTATGTAAACCCAAATAAAAGCTGGAGGGAAAAGCAAGGCAGCCTTAGCACATCAATTCTCCTACTTGTTCCCTATTGGAACTGGATCTGGGGAAAGCAGACATAAAAACATCACCAGCTGGTATGTTTCCTGCCAGGGACACCAGCCACAGCCATGCTTGCCCCTAGACACGCTAGTACAACAAACAGCATCCATCTGTAGCTCTGTTCTCTTTGTTTACAAGAGATTCTACACAGGAGATGAGAAATAAAAATGTTTTGGAGACCCAACAGGACCTGAATGTTGCTTCAGTGGAAGAGAGTTGATGAATGGGAGATTAAATGTCAACAGCTAAAGTCACACTACATTTGTAAATCCAAGTTAGAAAGAAAGAAATGTGCCTTATGGCACAGCTCCTTCATTGCTTGCCCTCATCAGCTTCTCTCACTGCCTTCTTTGCTCACACTTCCTGCTCTCAGCAACCCAAACAGGTCAGCTGAACTTAGAGAACGAGGAGGATGTCCCTGACAAGGAAAACCCAGGGCAGGTCGAGCTCAGCAGGCACAGTTGGAGGAAGGATGAGAGAGCTCTCCAGGCTGCCTTGGCCTCCCACCCTTGACCACTTACCTCTCCCTGAGGAACTGCAGTCTCTTACCAGGTCTTCCTTGGACCACCCTAAAAAGGGCAACAGGAAAAGAAGATGACAGAGAACGGCTTTTGGGCCCTAACATGGCAAGATCTTCTTTTTTTACAATTCATCCATGTCTCCTCTCTCTTTGCTTCTATCCTCTCATATATCTACATACTGCCTGCTTTTGGCATGGCAGGCAACCTTTTTGGTCATTCTCCAAGAGGATTCCAAACAGTAAGGTAAAAGCAATTACACACACCTCAGCCTATCACATTGCCAACCAGTTCAATTCAACAAGGCTTTTAAGGCATCAGTTTAGTTACAAGGCAGAAGAAAAAGACTAAGTGAAGAATGGAGAACATCCTGTCCTCAAACCCAGTGAAAATCCCATGTATGAAGACAAAAAGAACCTCGGGTATTTATCAGCCATTCATTCTGCAAACACTTACAAGCACCCCTTTTAAAAAAATAACTTTGGGGTGCAGAAGTTCAAGCTGTAACCTGCAATGTTAACATCCCATATCAGAGTGCTGGTTCAAGTCTTGGCTGCCTAATCCATCTCTCTCCTAGTGTGCTTAGGAAAACAGCAGATGACAGTCCAACTGTTTGGGCTCCTTTGACCCATGTGGGAAAGCCTGATGGAGCTCTAGGTTCATGGCTTTAGTTTGGCCCAGCTTTAGCTATTGAAGCCATCAGAGAAGTGAAACAGCACATACTCTCTCTCTTTCAAATAGATAAATCAATCATTAAAAAAGAGAAAACTTTTTTAAAGTAAAATGATTCTCTATTATAGCACCAATGTTATAGCACCAGTGAAAACAGAAAAATTTGTTCCTAACACGAGGATTTGGATTTGATATTGATTCGATATACAGCAAGTATTGATCCAGTATACACAATGTACTTTTTCTATTTGTGGAACTGCATATTAGATCCTGGGAGGCATATAAAATTTTTGTTGTGAATTACAATCTTTAGATATATAAAAAATCCAGTGGAGAAACATACACCAATAACACCTGTCAAAACTGGATATACTAAAGAACAGGGGGAAAATGACTATTGCTAATTTATAATGTTGCTATTGTGTTCTTGTTGCTTTACACATTTGATTTGTAAGGTTCCTTTGGCAATATTTACTGGCCATCTAATTTATACCCTTGGGCTGGTGATGTGGTCTTCAGATGCAATATAATGCAAATTAGTCACGAGGGAAGTGTGCAGCAGACAAGCCATCGATGCCAATTTGTAGCATCAAATAGAACTTCGAGAAGAAAAGACTTTGAAGCTTAAACCTACAGAATGAGTCACCTAAACAAATCATAGCAGAGGTTGTGCTAGGTCCCAAAGGCATGTCAGAAATTTAAGGTCTTCATTTAATAAAAGAAGAAGCTAAAGTTCAAAGGTTATATAGCTTGTTCAAGCTCAAACAGATGGTGAATGACAAATACAGGATTTAGTTCTGGTCTGAGTTCCTTCCACCTAGAAAGGTTAATAACAGAAGGAGAATGGAGAAGTTTTTGATAAATTGGATTTTGAAGGACAGGGCAGACATGGAAGGAGGTAGACTCGAAGGGGCAGATAAATGAAGAAAGGGGAGTACGGTTTGGCTGGAATGTGGCACAATGTAAGTGTTAAAGTATTTCAGGAGATAAAGTTGGGAAGAAACATTTTAGAAAGATCCATTAGTCAGGTGAAAGATACTTAATTCCCTCCAGCAGGGTCGCTAAATCCATATGCCACTGGATATTTTAAGTGGCAGACAAAAGGAGAAAACAAAATGCTGAGGACTGAGTATAAAGCTGTCGGAGCCCTGTCATGGGAGGCCATCTTAGCTCATTTTCTAGTTTTTTTAGCAGAACACTCACAGACCAGTCAGCTTAAAAGAACAGATTTTGTTGTTGTAGTTTCGGGGTCATATTATTATTTTATTTTTATTATTATTATTATTGGAAAGGCAGATTTACAGAGAGAAGGAGAGACAGAGAGAAAGATAATCCATCTGCTGATTCACTCCCCAAGTGACCACAGTAGCCAGAGTTAAGCTAATCCAAAGCCAGGAGCTTCTCCTGGGTCTCCCACATGGGTGTAGGGTCCCAAGGCTTCGAGTCATCCTCTACTATTTTCCCAGGCCACAAGCAAGCTAGAGGCAAGTGGAGCAGTGGCAACACAAACTGGCACCCATATGGGATCCCAGCGTATGCAAGACGAGGATTTCAAAATATGGATGCTTTATTTCCTCTGCTACTTGGGAAACTGGAGAGTACCAGAGTGTCACACACAGGGCTCTGGAGAGGACCTTCTTGTACATCACCAAATGATGGAGAGCATTACCTTATGAAACACAAACAGGTGTGTGTCTTTCTTTCTTTTCTTATAAAACCAACAGTGACCTCATGACCTAATCTAAAGTGCTTTCCAAAGGCTACACACCACTAGCATGTCAATGTGGGGAGCCAGTTTCTAACATAGGAACTTTAGAAGATCACACTCAAGCGCTAACAGGAGCATCCCTCTGATGAAGCGCATGGATGCAGAATCTCAAGTGTGTCCAAGCAAAGACTGTAGGCAGTTTATTCTTGGGGCACTGAGAGTTACCGCTAGACTCTTACTTCCAGAATGACATGCAATGATCCACATCTTAGCCCCATCTTCCTTTCTCCCCGTGTTGCTCCTTCTCAAAAGCATATTTTCATCTTACTGCTTTCTGTTTGGGGGAGGATGGAGAAGAAGCCATTTGAATGAGAGATTTTATAACAATGTCTTCAAGAAAACATGTTGTAGGAGCCTGCGTGTGGTGTAGCAGGTAAAGGAGCCACCTGCAACGAGCTAAGATGCCTCCCATGACAGGGACGCTACAGCAGGTCACAGAGCAGCTGCTCCGCTTCCAAACCAGCTCCCTGCTAATGGCCTGAGCTAAGCAGCAGCAGATGAGGCAAGTGCTGTGCCTCTGCCACCCATGTGGGAGACCTGCAGGAAGCTCCCAGCCTAGGCCTGGCTCAGCCCTGACCTTCACGGACATCCAGGAGTGAACCAGTGGATAGAAGAGCTCTCCATCTCTCCCTCTCTCTCTCTGTAACCGTGACTTTCAAAAAAAATAAGTAAATACTCTTTTAAACACACACATATATATTGCTTTAGAACATGTGTTTATTTCTAATGATTTTAGCTAACTATAAATACTAAATAATAGAACATTTAATATCACCGCTTCAAATCAAAAAATTAATTATAAGAGAATTCTTCCTATTGCAAAGAAAATTTATTTTTGTTCACTGTTATTTGTTTGTTGTATTCCTTTTATGATCTTTTAAATATTATATTCCATGGGAAATAAAAGTTACAAAGGGCCCACCATCATTGAGAGAAAGTAAGAGTCCATGGGGGTAGTCACTGGCAGAGCAAGAATTGCTAATAGTGACAAAGCAAGCCTTCTAAGTGGTGGAACAATGGAATTTCGCATGGCATGGCCTCGGAGTCAGCTGAATCTATAATCATGGCAAGACATTTCTCTCATTCTCTCTTGGTCTCATTGGTGCATGCATCTCGCTATCTCAGGGTCTGCAACAGGAAGGAGATTCTTGATGCTAGGCCCCACCTCTGCGGTCACCTCCCACATTCATGTTCTCTCCCTCTGTGGGATTTTGTTATATGACATTTACAACACTGTGTTTTAATTTTCTGATAGCTAGTCAATCTGTCCACCTAGGTATGAGCCATTTGAGAATGCTACTCCAATCTTAGACATTTATCTCTTCTAATTAATGGAATGACTAGTAGTTGCTCAACTAACCATTCATTTCTCCTGTGCCTGAGTTTAAAAGCTCTCAATTCAGTTAGGAATCTAAAATTGATCCATGACCCGCAAAACACTTTGGTGATAAACTCTGAGATATAGACTTACTGAAAGTGCTGAAGTTCAGAGGATCAGAAAAGTATGAGGCACAGGCCATCAGGGAGTTTTGTGAAGGTGGCAAGATCTAAAAGGAAACTGGAAGATTGGGTAATCCGCAACAGAATGAGAGAAGTCACTTCACAAAGGATGAAAATGAGCAGAAGTGCAGTTGCAGAAAAGAACATATGACATTTAAGGAACATTTTCAAAGCCAAGCAAGGAGGTTTGCACTTGAAGTACGGAAATAGAGTCTTGAAGGATATATACAAGGAAAGCAGAGACTTCACATTACTGATAATTAGACAAGGTCATTGGATCTAAGAACCACAACTTCTGACACCTGGAATAAGGGCATTCTTTGAAAAGATTTGGACTTTGCCTGGGGCTGTCAGAGAAAGAAGCTAATAGGAAGTAGAGCTCCCCAAGTGCCCTGCACCAAGGGATAAATAGCCCCGGGAGGTAAATTCCCAACACAGAGGAGCTGTGTTGCCAGCAGGAAATTGTGCCATCCCTGGATCCTGTTGGATGGGGCAGTCATGAGACCCTGCTGAGAAACAGCACTGCCAGGCTCCACGGCAGCCTCATAAGAACGTTGTCCTAGAGCCTCAGATATTTACATAAAAGAATGGCCAATGATAGGCAGAAAGGAGGTTGGGGTAGGACATTTTTATAAGAAATAATTGCCAAGAGCCATACTTATGAGTAAGACAGTGATAATCTCACATGCAAAAGCTTTTCTCCCTACTATGACGTTTCACTCACTCAATCCCATATCACATACGAACAAAGCAAGGCTGATGAGAGTCAATGACCCTGTCAGGAGCACCACACCTGCACATGCTGGAGCTAGCATTCAACCTCAGCATGGCATTTCCTAAGTCCACCAAACATTTCTTTCAATCAAGCCACAGTTCCAAAGCTCAGAAGTTAACATAAAGGGAAAAAAGGAGAGAAAAATAAGTCCCGTCTACGAACTCACAGAAGCCATAGCAGGTGCTTCTCAGTAGATGGCCAACACAGGAGTAAACTAGACCTCAGTTCCTCCCAATCTGAGAATCAAGACATCCTTGTTCGTTCCCTCTCGGGTTGCAGTTTTAGATGGGACACATTGAAAGGCCGACAAGGAAGAGATTGGCAAGAAAAAACATGATAAAGTATCATAATTGCTAAGGTCCCCTGCAAACTGCCCTGCTTGGTCCTGTTTATTATCATTTCCAAATGACTAAATGTTTTTCTTTGCTTTGTGATAGTTTGAAAACTGAATAAGTTGAGAGGGTTCCACTCTCGGTTTATGACTCAGCTCACAACTGCGTTTTCTTGCTAGGCAAAAAGAAGAAATGAAAGACAACTTGCCTTTCTAGCACAGAAAATAAATTGTGAGCTATTATGTAATTATGTGGTTACTGTTTGAAACCAACCTATAAATCCATGGGCGAGCCAATAGTTGTGTACACACAACTCAGTTTAAGCTGAAAATCACAGTGTCCCACACATCACTAGAACAAGAAACCCAAACCTAGCCATGGGGGAGCTGGGGTGAGGGGACTTACTGCTGATCCTTGATTTGTTTACTTACGAGTGTTGACACACATGCAAGTGCTTTGAGATTTACAAAGCACCACTCCAAAAACCATTATCACCGAGGTTAAAAACAATAATACTTGTAACCTTCAATCTGTAGTTTTGTGCCGTAATTAGACTGAGATCTGTTCTTTTCTGATCTGTTGCCTTTGTGAAACTTGTGGAATCAGAGTTAAACTGGAGAAAAATCAATGCTTGGGCCTAGGAGACCCCAAATTACCCTGGAGTTTTTACTTATATGACAACTCTGGCTGAAGCCTCTACATCTGATTACACAGGTAATTCCTGCAACTGTAGCACACCTGTAGAAGTAGAACAAAGTGATTGTAATCATGGTTGGAAGCAGGCAGATCATGATTTAAATCATGCCTTCTGTATAACAGTTAAGCAACATGGGCCAGTTATAGGTCCCTTCTGGACCACCCTGTATGGACCTGTCACATACAAAGAAGCAGGCAATCAAAAAGGACCATATTAACAAATACATTTAAATTATTCACACAATGATTGCCACATAGCAAATACTACATAAATGCTTATTTGCTACCATAATGTGCAAACATAAAAATTACATTATCCAATCTAAAATTATCAAACTATCAAGGACTGATTCTTTTAGACCCTTATTGCATTCTTTGCATGTGCCAAGAACTGTGCTGGACATGAAGTATACAAATACGAGTAAATTATAATCTTCCAAGTATACAAATTTTGATGAGTGGAATTAAGATGGTTCAAAATATTTAGTAAAGTATCAAAGCATTCTATTGTGTAACGAAGATTCTTAAGGGGTTACTACAGCAGAAAAACAAAGAGCTGAATCTGTCAAGGTCATTAACATATTTTTAGCATGTAGCAGAACTAAATTTTGTTAAGTAAACCTTTTAGTGAATGAGCAAGAGATTCCTCTAAGGTGTGGGATCTACACTCTTAATTCCAGCTGAATCCCCCTTGATGTGTCTTCAAGATGCAACAATCATCTCTCAGACAAGAGCTGCTTCGTGAGACTCTTGTGTGGCAGGTGGCCAAGACCTGGATGGGGTTTACCAACTGCCCAGTCTGAGCCCTACTGCTCAGACACTGAACAAAATCACACTTAGATGGAAAGGAACCACGATCAGCCTTGAACATTTGACCCCCATCCAGAACTCTTGCTGTGATGCCTTTGGAGTTACCTCTGGTTCATAAATGTCTGCATAGTACACAGCTACTGAAATCTGCAGACAGTGAGTGGAAAAAACAAACAACCACTACAACAAAGACACATGGTATCGTGTTTCAAACGGGTGACCCATTGTACTGTCAGCTCTATACACAGATCTAGCTGTGAGGATGTGTGATTTTATTATTTCTAGATTCAGAGAAGCCACCATGCGTTTTAGTGGCAAATTCCAAGAATCTGAAAATATCAGTCAAGTTTCATTCCTCTGTATGATTCAAAAGAGCCTGGACCAGTCAGAGCTCTCACTTTTCTTTGTAAACTACTTCCATCTATAAGTGGCAGAAGGAAGTGAGTGTTGGTGATACTTCCTCCCCCATTATCCAGAACCACCCAAGTCTCAGCCCATTATCATGTCACTTCACAGTGTCACTCACACAACTGAGGAAAACAGTGTGAGCACACTTCCCATCTACACATTTAAGCCTGAATTGATTAACAGTTGATGTCCTGTTTGCTGAGTTCTGTCCTAAGTGCTTCCTATACATCATCCATTCTTCATACCTTCCTACATGTGGGTATTCATATCATCACTCTTACCTTGTAAGCAAAGGAGCACAAGTCAAGGCCATCACATTACAGGGATGGGCATGTTTGCACTTAGCCGGGATACCACTTGGGCAACCCAGCTCAGAGTGTCTGGGCTCCAGTGTCGGCTATACCTCTGACTCCAGTCCGCTGCTAATACACATCCGGGGAGGTGATGACCCAAGAGCTTGGCGCCCAGCCACCCATAAAAGTGACTGTGGCTGAGCTCTAGATTTTTAGCTTCAGCGTAGGCTGGCCCCAGATGGTGTGAGCATTTAGTGTAAATGAGCTCTTTCACTTTTGTTCATTCTCTCTCTCCCTTTCAAACATAGTAAACATAGTTTTCAAAGTCACACTGTAGTGTCACTTTCTATCAGGAAATGACCTGTTCTCCTCTACCCCTCAAAGGGCATTCCCTCCGCCTGTCAGCTCATTCTCCTGGACTTCTAAGAGATGTCCTGCTTTTTAGTTTTCCCACCTTTTTCCCAGCTGTTGAACATTAATTCTCTGCTCATTTCTTTAATACAGCATGCAGTCCTTGCTCATCATAAGAATGTAATTCTCCAACCCTCTGTTCTCATTCTAGTTCTAGTTTTGCATCTCCTACCTTTGTTCTTTCCTTCACAATCAAACTTCTTCAAAGATTTGCCAGCTTTCATGGTCTTCAAGTTCACTTCCCAAGTGCTTTTCAACTCAGTAAAATCAATATCGCTTATAATACCATGTCAGCACCATAGACCTTCTGTCCAATATTCCAAATCCATCCAAATGTATAGTGCAGACCAGACTACTCCACACATTAAACTTGTGTATCCCAAGTGACTACT
The DNA here is from genome assembly GCF_017591425.1 of Ochotona curzoniae. Classification (NCBI taxonomy): domain Eukaryota; kingdom Metazoa; phylum Chordata; class Mammalia; order Lagomorpha; family Ochotonidae; genus Ochotona; species Ochotona curzoniae. The sequence goes on along the minus strand of NW_024467118.1, from coordinate 6,104,647 downwards.
GGTACCTCCATTTGTTTATCTCAAAAACATATCAACCATGATCATCCTGTTGACTAACCTTATCACATTCCAGCACTCCATGTCTCCACTGGCACTACAATCAACTTCTTTCCCCTTCTGCCCGCCCCCAGTTAAGCACAGGAGATGCAGTTGTGCTGCAGCGTACTTCATTTGGCTGTGTTGACATTCAGCCCAGCTGCAGTCACAAGATATGCCACTTGGGGAACAACAGTTGCTCTTCTAAGTCAATGTATGAGGGCATAACAGAACACTACAGAACAAGCAGTGAGGCAGGTTTTCAGCTCCACTACTGCATCTCTAAACTTCCTTTAACAAAATGACCTTCTGTGCCCCATGTTCATTTCCTGGGGAGGAATAGAATAATCACCTGCCTATTTCCCTAAGGTCAGAAGAGGCATTAAGGATTAACTGCAATGGTAAACTTAAACGCTACATTTTCATACAAACGTTAGTAACAGCCAATACTTTTAAACATTTTCTGTGGTGCTAGGGATTCTAAATACCTATATTTGGCTCCATTTAATCCTGTCACCAATCCTATTATTTAAATACTACTGGTTTAATTCCAAATATAAAAAAAGAAAAGCTTAAGGTACTTGCTTAGATGACAAAACAAGGAATATAAGATACAGGATCTGATTCCAGGCTGTTAACCATGGTTATAGTGAACATCCTCATAATTTTCTCCAAGTGCTTTAAATTTGAGTTTAATAATATCCATCACACCAATAAATCAATACTTTGCCCATACCCTATCAATGTATGTTCTACTTGCTGAAATTTTTATATGCCCGTCTTCTCCATTAGATTGTGGGTTCCTTGAGAGTGGGAACAACATTGTATTTATCATAGCTGTTCCAGTTTGGCATAGCATTCTTAAGAGATTTGCTGGGAAGATGCATGGAAAGAAAAGAAAAACATGCACAGAGATAAAGTGGATGGATGGATGGATGGATGGATGGATGGATGGATGGATATATATGAATGCAATGTGTAAATGAAAAGGTGGAGGGATAAGTTAGTAGATGGGTGACTGGATAGGTTAGTAGATGTATAGACAGAAGCATGCCGAGTATGTAGGTGCATGGATTATCTAGGTGGGCATATGTGGGTAGAGGAACGTGTTGGTGGTGAACAGATGAAAGATGACTGGAGATGTGCAGTGATGATTAACTGAATCACACCTGTCAGTTTTATAGAGTGGCATCTATAATCACTTTGAAATTATACTTGTGTTTATTTTCCACTCAGAGTTTTCCCATAAGCTCAAGTTATTTTCTATCTTAAAGTATACAGAACCAATTTACTATCCCATAACTCAATAAATCCATAAAATTTGAAAAAGAACATAACAAATACGGTTGATTCTGCAACAAAGAATCAATGGGCTGATTCTAAGTTCTCCTAGGTCTTAGGTATGTCTGCTATGAACACGTTGAGAATGAGAGCCATATTCTGAACTGCCTGGAATCACTGACATACTTGCTGCAACACAAAAGCAGACAAGCATCACATGTCAAGTTAGACTAGTGAGTAAGCCAAGTCCCAATCCCCCACGTGTGCAGTACTCCCCATCACACCCAGCAGGCGTTTCCAGTGTCTGCTCGCTCCTCCCTTTCTAGAGAGATTGTGCTGCCAGTCACTCACTCTCTAGTGCAAACATAAGCAGCACATGAACTTCACTTGAATTTTATTCCAAGATTTTCCTCTCCACTACAATAGTTCTTCAATTGAGGCATCAGCAAACTGCCCTTTTGGAAAAAGTCCCAAGGAGTTTCTCTAGAAGTCCCGATTTGCCTGAATAAAATATAATGGCTCTTCAAAAATTTATGAAACTTAGATATTTTTTTAAAAAATATGTATAGGCCTCATTTTTGTACTGACATAAACCTATCTTCCTTTTCATTTTTCCATGAGGTTATTTTCAATAAACTAACATTCTTGAATTTAAATTCATTTTCAACAGATATAATATGGCTCCAAATACAATTCAAGAATACAGTATCTTCCTCCTATCCCTCTCTCTCCCTCCCCTTTTCTCTTCTCTCCCCCTTCCTTCCCTCCATATTTTATACTTTCCATTCTTCTTCTACAAGTCTTTGAGACAACACACTTCAAATTAACATCAAAATTAAAATCTCAATGCTTCACTGAACAAGAAGTTCTACAAGCAACAAGCAGAAACCCTCAAGTCTAGTGGGAATACAGACAAGGAACAAACACAACAATGGAATGAAAGACATCTTCTTCACCCACATACAACAAATTTCAAAGCAATCACAGATCACAAAACTATAACACAACACTCTTACTGATTCAACAAAGGTACAAAACAAAGTTGCACACAACTATATTTTCAGCACCACTAACACAGACATTTTTCCCTGATTTTTCTTTCTGCTTTTTATATTTCTTTTTTTAATTGTAACATCCAGGGCCCGGCTCCGTGGCCTAGCGGCTAAAGTCCTCGCCTTGAACACGCCGGGATCCCATATGGATGCCGGTTCTAATCCCAGCAGCTCCACTTCCCATCTAGCTCCCTGCTTGTGGCATGGAAAAGCAGTCAAGGATGGCCCAAAGCTTTGGGACCCTGCACCTATGTAGGATACCTGGAAGAAGTTCATGGCTCCTGGCTTCAGATCAGCATAGCATCGGCCATTGCACTCACTTGGGGAGTGAATCAGAGGACGGAAGATCTTCCTCTCTGTCTCTCCTCCTCCCTGTATCTCTGACTTTCCAATAAATAAATAAATCTTAAAAAAAAAAAAAAGATTACATTGCCTACTGATGTTCTAGGCATTTTCCTTTTTGCAAGTATAGGAGAGAGATTTGCACAACAATGAAGTCTCCATGACAGTAAGTTTCCTAAACCGTATATCTGTGGTTAAGCAATGCATGATTGCAGTTGTATTGTAGTTGTATATTATCCTAAGATTATACAAGCTTGTATTGTCATGCCAAAAGCTTATAACCCCAATGTAGTGCTTTCTAAAAATATCCATTTGCACAAAACCAATACTTCTTAGAATCCATTTGTGTTCTTAGTTCCAAGGCCCTTCTGGGAACCAAAACTGTTTACAAAGTTCTCAAATTGAAGAAGTGTGGCATTCTCCCTTCTGCCCACAGTTGGCAATCAGGTAGAGGTTCATTGCCAATGGATGGCTGCAATACAGGAGTGAGATATAAATACGCCAGGACCACTTAGCACCAGCACAGCAATCCAAAGATATTTCACACCTACAAAGCTAAAAGAAATCAAATTCCAATCAAGAAGCAATTGTGTTTTTCCCCATAGCTTCTGACGAAAGAAGAAACTAATGCCTATTGAGTCAGATGGAAGCCACACAGACCATAATGTTTCCTTCCTGTACTTTAGCACATCTTCTCTACTCTGCCGTCAATCTCTCCTTCTATTACACATCTCTCATAGTCTCCTACAGCAGTTCTGCTCCTTTGCTATTATTACTTTGTATCTTCATCTCTGTGTTACATAAGGAAAATAAAAACAGAATGCTTTGAGGGATTTAGTCAACTTTTTGAACTTTACACACATACACACTCACACACAAAATATTCCCAGTACTTTCTCATCAGGAAGTTACCTGTAACCTAAAACCTCCTGGAACCCCAATAATTCCTCCTATCTGGTTTTCTGGTGATTGAAATATGTGTGCTGCATGTGTAATGACAGTTACTCTAAGGCAGAACTGTGCTCCCCAAAAGGTTTCTGTGAATTTTCTTGATACAAGGAACCACAAGCAGACATAGACTGATGTCGAAGATTTCCATTTATAAAAATTAAAAATATATTAATGTGTCTCACACATTTCTCTCAATTTGCTTACTGTTCGTATTGCGTTGGGATTCAAACATCACGAATAATCATCCTGAGATTCTTGGATCTGCCATTTTAGTTAATGTGATTTTGTTTTTCCTAGATGTGGTCCATGAATGCAATTTTAAGTAGGGTCCCGCTGAGACACTAATGAAGGAAGAAAGCAGTATTTATTGTGAGAAACTTTAAGTCAGAATCCAAAATTCTTCTTGAAGATGATCATCCTAAGCCAGCAGTCTGTCACAGCTCAGTGAGCACCTCCTGTGCTGTCTGCCCAGGCCATTCTGAGAGGGTCTTGTCAATGACACCAGCTACAATGTCAATTAGCATCTGCATCACTACAGATGATATGAAAGGCTTATGGAGCACGCAGTGTGTAACATGGAGGAGTAAGACCAGCCGAGATGTGCAGTGCTCTGCACTTGGCCTGGTCACACAGAGCTTCAACGACCTCATTTCATAAAATTCAAATCATTCCTACATCCTAGAGTTAGTATGAGGGAGTCATGATAATGATCAAAGACAAACTATGCCAATCATGACTGTGTACACTGGTAACCACATTTTGTCCTTTTCCTCACAGCAGATATTTTCTGGTATTTTTTTTATCATACATGGGAAGAAACTGAGATCTTAGCTACTAAATTGAGTTTCCCAGGGTTCAAGAAACCATAGGTCATCAGACCAAGCATAAGCCCTATTGAATAACCCTCCAAATCATAGTTTTTCTGCACACCAAGCTGCCACCCATCAAACAGATGGGTGCATGACAGGTAGAATGGCTTTTTAAAGCACGTGATCCATCACCCTCAGAAACATGACATGTGTTGCAAGGAAAGGATGTGGGAGAGAAGCAGAGTGTGGGCACAATGTGAACATCAGGGAGAGATCCATACGGTAAGAGGGGGCTGGAGCCAACAGAAGAATTTTGATGAATAAGTGTGCTCTCATTTAATGACATGCCTCACGTAGGTGTCTCTTGATCTAGTGCTACAGCACTGCACTTTCAGGATACCAATGCATGCTTTCTTCTCCTGGGGATTCTGGCACCCTGTGAAGCAGAGACAAAAACTGCTACTAGCAAAGCTAGATTATACAATGGTTTACAGCATAACTTACCCCTTTCTTTCAGCCATGTTTCCAAAAATTCTATTGCAAGAAGGAGATAAAGTTAGACTGCATACAACAACAATTTTCACAACTTCAACCCTGATCCTAATTCGTCCTTAAAAGGGAAAAATTATTTGTGCAATTCATTATTTATGAACCAGGACAGTGCAAATGGAATGAGGAAAATTTCCTTCCTCTGGTTATAGTAAGTTTACAGACCAATTTATTCAGGCAACATAATGTCCTTTATTTGAGGAACCCTCTGACTATATTGACTCTCCTAGGAAAACGTATTCCACCTTCCGAACAACCCACACTCACAAAGGCTGGGAACTCAACCCACTTTTCAGTAGTCCAACACTCTATTTTCACAGCACATGTTATCACTTAAGAAAGGGAGTACGCCAAAGGTCTCACTTCTAAAGAAAAAGCCAAAACAAAGCTAAATGCTATACTCTAGGGGCCTCGGTGATGATGAGGAAACTTGCAAATTCCATCAAGCCATCTCCTTTTTGTTCTCTTCTCTGTACATAATAACCCCTACTTAGACTGTCTTCTTTTCAAAACCCCAACCATATAGGGAGCAGAAATATTTTTGAAAGAAAAACACTTACATGGATTGTGCAACTATTCTTCTGTTAGGGCTCTGTACAAAGCCAAGTGCTTACAGAAGCAAGGGAGAAAGGATTTAGCAAGTAATTCCCCCAAAGAGCTAATTTGCTGTGCTCTGTTTTTAGAGATCAGCGCCCCTACTTTGACTCATTGCAGAACAGGATGCATTTCTTTCTACCTCCCTGCATACATGAGGAATATGTCCCAGGTTGCGATCTGGTTGTCTCAACAGAAAATCCCTCATTAAGGGACCCCGGCCTTGGGTGGCCAGTGCACTAAGTGGTGCCAGGCTCTCCCTGCTGGCGGCCCAGCGGCGAGCTCTGGGGGTTTTGATGATATGAAATAGCTGCTTTGGGACACCCAAAAGTAAGACCAGCGTTAGCGTAGGTGAGACACTAATTTCTGGTGATTCCCAGGAACCAGGACATGAAACCTTAATGTAAGTGTGGGACTGAGACCTGAATGTTCGGACTAAGCAAACCTCAGTCCACAAACATGATTGGAACACAGGGTGCAGCACAGGACATGCCCAGCTTGGTTTTGGCTCCAACTGGTCCACATTAAGCACAAGTTGTGCCACGGTGTCTAAGGCAGGGTTCGTGACAGGTGGATGGGGCTGCCGTCGGGTCTTGATACAGTTGTCGTCTCCCTTGGCACAATTGTGGACTGGAAAAAGACATACTGGGCCGGGCCAGACTGCAACACCTTCTGGCGCTTTGGAGTACCAGGGTAGATGTGGGACAGACTAGGCTAGGTCCCAACCCCAACTGAGCCATATACGAGCTATATGGGGGTGTGGACGACTGTGGCTGTTCTGAAATACCCTACAGCAAGAACCAGAATGGGATGATGGCCAGTTAGGAAAGGCTACTGTTCCTGCTAGGACAGGAGGTGAACTGGCACATGGACCCACTGGTATGCACGAAACCTGGCACATGAAGGGGTTTTGATGGAGGAGCCCAGGCAACTCCTCTGGCAGGACACAGACCCCGCAGGTCAGCGCAAGAAACATGGAAGGTAACAGCCAAGAGGTCATGGAAAGTGTCCCACTGGCATGCATTTGGCATGGGTTGGGGGCAGACCAGGCTGAATCTGTTCATGTCATCCACTGGTATATCCGAACGCTAGAACAGAGTGTGGGTCGAACGAGGTCTGGTCATGACAAAAGCAACACACAATTTGGAATGCCAAGGTGAGGTAGCCTGAGCCGGATGCAGCCGTAGCACCCAACCAGCACACATGAGAACCAGGAAGGGAGGAGGCAGAGCTGACAGGGGAATAAGGGGTGGTTCCCTAGCTGAACAGCAACTTACACAGAGGAGCGTGAGCTGGGTAGGGGGTAGACCAGACCAGGCAGGGACACAGCACCTGCGCACCTCATGTGGACCAGATTGGGTGAAAACCAGGCTGGGCTGACTATTCCCACTGGTGCAAGCTATAATCAGAGTAGGTGAGGGTTGTTGGGGCTTGGTTGTAGCACCAGCTGGCGGAAGCTGGTACAAAGAGTTAGACACGTTGAGTTGAACCACAGGGCCAACTGGAGAGGGCACAACTGGAATGGGAGCAACCAGGAAGAGAAATAGTGGGCTCCTCCCTCTTGGGTTATCACCTTCCACGGGAGGGCATGGGAACTAGGACAGGGGCTGGGGTGGCTAGATAGACACCCAACAACATCCGTTAGGGACGGTAGGAGGAGATGGTGGATGGAAGTAGGTTGCAACACCCGTTGGCAAGTATATGAACAGAAGGGTATTTGGGACAGACTGGACTAGTATGCCATACATATTGGCAAGCCAGGGTAGGGGGTGGGCCTGGTTGGGGTTACTGTGGGCCGCCCTGACTGGGCTGCAGCTCCTACTGGTACGTGTGAGGGCCAAGTGTGTCCAGGGCGGAACCAGGCCGGACTACAAGAGGACACAGGTGGAGACAGAACCGACCCAGCAACTGCAACCACCAGCTGATCGGGGCAATGGACTGTGCCAGGCCCTATGCTACTAGAACACGCAGGAATCTGGACTGGAAATACCTCAAAATTTCTTTGAGGATCTCCCCAGTCGAGACATCGGACTCAGAGTCCTAACCAAGAAAAGACAGAACAAGTCAAGCAACAACCTCAGCTATCTGTTGGCAGCAAAAAACTGGGCAAATGGAGACTCTAGAAGGGACTGTGTCAATCAATGGACTCTTCAACGACCACATCGTGCTTGGAGTGGCAAAACTGGCAGCGACCCATAAATGGTGAACTATTGGAACCACTTGATCAAGTATCTCAGAGCATGCCCCACATCCGGGACTTAGGGTGGGTGGGAAACTGGGTGGGGCTTCTTCCTCTATATCCCCCTTTAGGCCTTGAACCTTTTTTACCCCAATTAAATATGTAAGGATTGTCAAAATTTAAAAAAAAAAAAAAAGAAAAATTTAAAAAAAAAAAGAAAATCCCTCATTAAACTGAGAGTTTATACTGTCACAGGGTCTATCCCAGTAAGTGGGTACTGATCATTTACAGATGATCCATCTAGTACCCTGACTCCTTCATCTCCCATAACAGTGTGTCCTTCACTGCACCTCAACCCCCTACTCAGCTTTCGTATGCCAGACTGTTGTGTTACATGATTATCCTCCTAAAACTGCCAACTTACACAATACCATCCTTACCACCTATACCATATAGAGCTCTCTCCTATTATGCCCACATTCAACCATTCCTCAAACTAACGTCATCATAATTCATTCTTTCAAGCTTCCTTTTCTTTCACTCCATTGTTACATTCAACTCAAAGTCTATAATTCACTGTTGTAATCAATTCCTTATATAATTTCAATTTTACTCTCCCTCATTCTGCCTGGGAGGAAAAACAAATTGTTTAAAGCCAATCCGTCACATATTTTGTACCTGCAAATATGGCTGAGAAACACATACAACCGTGATACTTGGTTCATTTCAAATCCATGATCAGTAACCTCCAGAAAGTCCTCGCAGCTGCTCAGAAAAGCCCCTGCTCTCTTAGCCAACGGACTCTCCAGCATTCCACATGTCTACTTCTCACCTTTCTGTCTCCTCAAAGTTCTGTCACCTGTTCCCATCACCTTATTTTGAGCTGATGACATTGTGTTCACTGAGACAATGAGACTATAACTTCACACACTCCCACACCAAATCCATTATACTAAATGCATTTGTACCATACATATTGCATTCTCTCCTATACCATGATAAAAAACCTCTGGTTCTATTCAATTTCCCAACTCAAGGAAATCGATCCAGAACATTTTCATGTGTTTCTGCCATCAGTACTTCGCTGCCTTCTGGAGGAGCAGCAGCAGTTTACAGATGTGATATAATATCCCCTTTAACCAAGTACTGTTCCATTTTCTTCATAGAAAAATTCTTACTGAAAGCCACCTGCATTCTTCAGATGATGATAAATTATGTGCATTTGGCCGAAGGATTTTTGACAAAAGTGATAAGAGTATACATTGCAAAAGGTGTGGCTTTTTTAAAGTGATGTTTGCAAAACTAGATATATACATACAAAACAAACACAACTACATCGCAATCTTTCATCATATGCAAAAATCAACTCTAGAGGGAACCGAGTCCATCCTATTGAATACATGCCAGTTGGGCTTTGACCTTCATGCATCTGCAGAAACTGATTTCGAATACTGGGATGCTCAGGAAGACCCCTTCCTCGGATCTTTTATCCATAGTATCTTACTTACACTTACTCCAATCACATGGCTTTAAATATCCAAAGATCTGATTATAATTTCTGTAATGTCCTCTTCTGTTACCGTAGGGCAATATACTGATTTGGTTTTGAAATTGTATTATGGGTGAATCGTATTACCTTCTCAGTAATGAGAAGTGTCATAAAAGCAGACATGAGATAGTAAATCAGTGCCCTTGGACAGTGTAATCTAGCCAAGGTACAGTATCCCTCTAAAATAATCTTTGGTTATTCATATGTTAACCATAGCAAAACTAGTTACAGGAGCAAGCATTAGCCCTACTAGTTAAAACAATGGGCTTAACTCCCAGGTGCAGCTGCTAACTGCAGCTTCCCGTCAGTGCAGATCCTGGGAGACAGTAGTGATGGCTCAAGTGTTGAGGCTCCTGGCTCTCACATATGGGAGATGGGAATGAGGTTCCCAGCCCCCAGCTTGTGGCTCCTGGACCTGAGGAGTGATTCAGGAGATGACTGGTCTCTTTGTTTACTGATCTCAATCGCTGAATCTCTGTTTCTCAAACTAGTCACTACAATTTCACACAAACCCACTAACTGATTCTGTCTAGGATTTATTAATCTAAATCAGAGTTTCTTCACATTGCTTAATCCAAGAGTCTCTCTCTCTCTCTCTTTCTCTCTCTCTCTCTCTCTCTCTCTTTCTCTCTCTCTCTCTCTCTCTCTCTCTCTCACACACACACACACAAAATTTTCCTCTGCCCAGCGGAAGGCTCAGTCCTCTTCACAACACTTGATGATGGCTGTTTGAGGGATCCAACACTGATGCATCCCTAACCTATCTCTTCTGAAACAGGCATAGAACAGGACCAGACATTTAATAAATGCTTGATTTATTTATATTTTTTGTAGAGTGGATAAAGCAGGAGAAAATATTGGCTGAAATTAAAATCAATTGCTCAAATTGCTAACTCACCGTTTTCAATATCCAGAGGAAATATTTGTGGCAACACTTGCCACCACTAAACCATAGAAATCAAGTGCCCTAATAATCCCTCTGTAATGCAAATATCTTCACATTAAGTGCAATTTTGCACAAAAAACAAGTTAACTGCCTAGAAATGTTCGGGAAGGTTGTGTTACAAGTTATCATAACAGAAGTTTATAACAAACTGTTGCCTCAGGTATATGTAATTACATGGTTTATTTTTCATATTCTCAACATCTTCCTGAGATAGTTATTATTATTCCCACTGCACAGATGAAAAAAATCAATGAAGAATGATTACTGAGCGGCTTTAAAGGAATACTCTGCGTGAGTACAGGGTGATTTCTGCTTCAGCCAAACCACGTGCAGCTGCACAAAGGCTACATGGTTTGGAACTATCGCTTGATCTTTTCAGTCTTCAGTTTTTCCACACATACAATAGGGAATATAATATCATCAACATCACAAAATTATGCAGATTACAGGAGTCACTGCTGATGAACTGTTTAAGCCAGCATCTGGCATACAGTAAGGGCATGCCAACATCTGGCACACAGTGAAGACAGAAACAAATTGGTAATCATATGCCTTGGCTTCTGCTGCTTTCTGCAGAAGGGGTTTCTGTGTGTTCAAGACAGTGAAGAGGTTTTTCACACATTCACGGGACATTGAGCTCTGACACGAACGGGAAAGCAGAAGGCAAACACCCTAAAACCAGGTGTCCACAAGAACAACCCATTTTGCATTCCCAATGAAAAGAACTTTCCACATTTGGTAATATCCATCACCTATTTGCAGAACCTTTGTATTATTTTGACTTCTAAAACATACTTCCATCACCAGGGGCCTTGAAAATCCAGAGTAAAACCCAGAACTGAGACATTGCAGATGCACAATATCCATACAGGTTCACACACAACCTAGACTGTGGGGAACTCATGGAATGAAAGGTATCTTTGCGCCTGTACTATAACAACCACCACCCCTATCTTAATGAGCAAGAAACTCAGGCTCAGTGAAAGAAAGTGCAGGCCTCTCAAGTTGAACCTCAACACCTCTGTGAGATCACCCTCTTTGACTCCCTACTCTCTACTTCATAGCCTGTGATCCAAGAATTGCAAATGTGAAAGCCCCAAAGAGGCCACACCCTCACGTCCCTCTACCTTTCACATGTTGTTCATCTGTACAGAATCCCAACGTCTGAAACTCATCCATTCAGCTGAACTCCAGCCCCTTAGTCTGCATTTTAGTGGTTAAAAACAGTCTTAACTGGCCTCACTCCTTCTGTGTTTGCCTTCCCACTTTTTTGAATCTTCTAGTCTAATACAAACTAGACTATGGCACTCTGCTACTTAGCTTCCAGGTACACTTAGCAGAAAATTCAAAACAGGATTCCACAGGATCTGAGATTGAGTACTCCAATCTCACTTTGTAATACCCCTATGTTCCATCATCAGGGGATTTTCTTCTGTTCCCCAAACATGCAGGATTATGCTAGGGATATTAGGGCATTCGTATCGGATTCTCTGAGCTGAAAATTCTGCCATCAGACCACCAATAAATCAGAGGAAACCTATTCTTGTCATTCAGTTTTCAATCAAATGTCCCTGCATCAAATTCTTTCCATCACCCACAGCTATCTTTAAAACATTTCTAACTGTCCACGATTGTTGTGCTGGCACATTTATTGCCTATCCTTCCCCCAACCTGACAGGAATGCCCTGCTCTATAATGGAAGAAATGAGATCTTGTTTGCTGATGATTTTGAGCCCAGCAAGTGCCTGGCATGGTGCTCAATGATATTTACCAAACGATGGGAGAATCTACACGCAAACCTGCAAGTCAACACCTACAGGGTTTTGTTTTGTTTTTCTCTTTTTTTCTGCTTCTAAGATTTATCTACATGTTTCAAAAACAGAGAGAGGACCCAGCGTGATAGTGTAGTGGCTAAAGTCCTTGCATCGAATGCACTGGGATCCCATATGGGAGCCAGTTCATATCCTAGCAGTTCATATCCCATCCAGCTCCCTTCTTGTGGACTGGGAAAACAGTCAAGCATGGCCCAAAGCCTTGGGACCCTGCACCCATGAGGGAGACCCAAAAAGGCTCCAGGCTCCTGTCTTTGGATGGGCGCAGTTGCAGCCATTGTGGCCACTTGAAATCCTGTGATCCATGTAGGCAAGCTAGAGGCAGTTCCTAGTTCCTGGCTACTGAGGCTTTTTGGAACATAAGTCGGTGGATGGAAAAATATATCCCTGTCTCTTTCTGACTTTTTTTCCATCTCTCCAAGCACTTGGGCCATTATCTGCTGCTTTCCCAGACACATTGGCCGGGAGCTGGATTGGAATCAGAACAGCCTGGACTTGAATTGACACTCTGATTTTTATGCCACTGATGCAAAAAGTTTAGCCCATTGTGCCATAGCACACTACCCTCTCCCCCAAGACAATGTGCATTACAATAGCGGTTGTGTTTCACAGTAGCCCTGCAATCCCCAGTATCTACTGTCAACTAGTATAGCACATGAGAGTCCCCAAATGCTGGTGTTAAGATATGCTCATCCGTCGCATGCATCACTTGTCATAAACTCAAACTTATCTCCATCCAGTTTAAAAACTGGACTGGGGAAATGTTCCTTTTTTGTGAAGGATGCTGATGACCCCAATATGACTGTGCCCCACATCCCCTTGCACTGGCAGAGCAGAGCCCTCATCCAAGTTGGGAGAGGGACAGCTCACCCCCTGCTCAGATGTCAGGGCACTCAGGGTCTCCATCTCTCTCTGGGGTAACTAGGATGACCAGTGAAGGTCTCATCTCTTTTATCTTCTAAAATGTACTGGTTGCCCTCTGAAATCAAAATCTCTGGATTTTCTATCCATCCTTAGAGAAACACAACCACTTGGGCCATGCCTCTGCAACACTGAAAGCTGCTGTACAGACGGCCTTGGCAAACATGATAATGACACCGCTGCCTGCAGGTATTGCACACGATTCCCCAGAGCTAAAGCTGTTTAGCTCCCAAAAGGTTTCATTTTTTCTATGGAACATTTCAACTACGTGGGAATTTCTTATATCCTCCACTCCAGGGTGAGGCTCCTAACACTTGCCTTCGTACTTCACATCATTCTTTCTGCCATGAATGAAAGCGGTCTCACCTGCTGTGTTCTCTCCTGTCCCTGCGCGGAGTGGATCCACCCAATGGGCTTTCCCCATGTTCTTCCCTTTCTTCCAAATACCACAAGCCAGCAGTGCAAGGCAAGCTACAGCCTGTCAGAGAACAAACTGTGTGGATTGTTAAAGCTCATTCTACCACCCACTTGACAGGAGCGCTTGGGACTGCATCATGACCTCTCTGGGCTGATTTCCTGATCTCTAAAATAGAACTGGAGCAGGCCAGTAGCATGCAGTTAATTCACAGTTTGGGACACCCACAATCCTTACTAGAACACACAGGTTCAAGTCCCAGTTCCACTGATCATTCCAGCTTTGTACTAATATGTGTCATGGGAGGTAGCAGAGATTACTCAAGCACTTGGGTCCCTGTCGACCACATGGGAGATCCAGATTGAGTTCCAGGATCCTGACTTCAGCCTGGCCCAATCCTCTTACCGGCAATTGAGGAGTCAACCAGAACATGAAAGAGTCATCAGTCTATGTGAAACTCCATCGCCATGTCTCTGCATTTCAAATTAAGTGAAGCTCAGATGTGATGTCCGTAAGAAGGAATTTCTGAGACCCCACCCTGCAAGAAGAGGAATTTACAGGGTTCCCAGCTTGGCCCTCTGTAATCCAGCACCAACTTGGCACACACAATCAGCAATTCCCAGTTCAAGTCCTATTGTGTGTGGGAGAGGAAGGCTCATTTCTGGACCATGTGGGAATCCTTGGACAACGATGAACATAGAGACTCTATTAGTTTTTGCTGAAGCTTTTTTCAAACCGCACAGTTGTCTAATACTTTTCCTACTCAAACTTTTATCATCACATGCTTGTGTCTAATGGTCCCCCAAGTCTTCTTTCCATTTTTTCTCAGGGGCAGTATGCCTGATCAATCTTTTTAACTAATTATACAGAGAGAGATGTCCATTCATTCCTCCACTGATTATACTCCCCGAAACTTGTAAAATCCAGGCCTGGGATAAGCAAAGCCAGGAGCCTAGAATTCAGTCTGGTTCTCCAACGTGAGTGGCAGGAGCTCAACGTTCGAGTCGTCATCTGCTGCCTCCCAAAGTGTGCATGAATAGGAAGTCACATAGGAATCAGAGAAATCAGGATTCAAGACAAGCGCTGTGACATTGGATGCCAATGACATAAGCAGTACCTTAATTGGTTCATCAAAAGCCCAGCCCTTACACTAATATACCATAATAATATCTTGAATTAAAACAATGAGACAATAAGACCTTATTTTCCTTCTGCTATGTTCTTGTGAAGATTATATCAGTAATATGTTTTATAAAACACAAATTTTTATGATGCCCAGCACAATAGCCTAATGGCTAAATCTTTATCTTGCACCTGCCAGGGTCCAATATGAGTGCCAGTTCATGTTCCAGCTATTCTATTTCTTATCTAGCTCCCTGCTTGTAGTCTGGGAAGGAAGAAGATGGCCCAAATCCTTGGGATCATGCCACTGCATGGGAGACCTGGAAGAAGCTCCTGGCTTCTGCCTTCATTGAGCTCAGCTATGGCCCTTGTGGCCACTTGGGGAGTGAAACAGTGGTTAGATCTTTCTCTCTGTATCTTCTTCTTTCTCTGCATATCTGCTTTTCAAATAAAAACAAATAAATCTTTTCAAAAAGTATAGAGTTACATGAAAGACAGGGTCATTCATTCATTCATACAACATGCACTGTGAGCTGGTCTTCTCCAAGCAGGTGCAGATAGGAGGGACATTCCAGATCCCTCATGACCTTGCCCTTAGATAACAGTATCTTAGATCATAATTGTAGAAAGCGAAATGGTTGGTGGGGTGGAAGAGTGGGGAGGGGCGGATATTAAATAAAAAGATGAAGAATAGAGGCAGCCAATTTAGCAAATCATTGCAAGTGTTCTACGGGGAGAGTGAAGCATCTGTGAGTTTTTTAAATCAAGCTCAGATGTAGTTGGGTGCTCTGTTCCTGCTGGAACCCTGCAGTGTGGCTTCTTAGGATACAATGGCTGTAGTGCTTCTGCAGGGGAAGGTGTTCGACTCCTGTCACCGTTTCATGGCCCAGAATATTCAGCTGGAGAAGAGACCTCCAGGAGAATATGCTCTGTGTTGTGATTTTCCAGCGGTGACACAAATACAAAGCCCAAGCAGATGGAGAGACGATTGCAGTGGACGCAAAAGGCTGTTCACAGTTTCCATTTGTTGACAAAACCATTATTTTTGAACACACTGCTGCCACAGTTTGATGGATTCAGTACTCTTTGCCGCCTCTGCTTTGCAGAGAGCCCTGTAGCTCTATCAGACTTTGCAAACAGTTGCAGAAAGCTATTTTCGTACATTTGTTTGTGTCGAAGGCACTGGCTCATAGGATTTCATATTTCACTTGTGGTTAATCTCTGAACTGCCATTGACGAACAGTTCCCAACCCTGAAAATTGGGCTTCAATATAAATGACGGCATGATCATCTCTTATTGCAAACACTGCTGCACCCCATCCTTCTGTGTCAAGGCCCAGCTTGTTTATGGGAGAGCTTGATTGCATAATTACATATTAGAAATCATTTGTAAGGAAAATTGATTGGTGTATTTACAGCCAGGAACTCACCAGAAGTAATCCTGTCTCAAGCTGCAGGAGCAGCGCACCAGCTGAAAATGGCACAACATTAGAAGCCTGTCATTGTTCTGTTTATTTTTCATAACAGAAAGGATGAATTGCCCACGGGGCAGTGGGGACAAAGTGTCAGCTTTTGAACCACAGTGATCCACAAATCAACCTTTAGTTTACATCCTGAGGAGCTCTAAGGAATACTCCACAGAAATCTGTACGGTTCAAGTTCCAAACCTGCTGTTAACTTGCATGCAAACTGCTTGCCTTCTTCAAATCCCCGTCTTCAGGTCCGCTGCAATAGCATAGTGGTTAAGGTCCTTGCCTTGCACGCGCTGGGATCCCATGTGGATGCCGGTTCTAATCCCGGCAGCCCTGCTTCCCATCCAGCTCCTTGCTTGTGGCCTGGGAAAGCAGTCGAGGATGGCCCAAAGCCTTGGGACCCTACACCCGCGTGGGAGACCTGGAAGAACTCCTGACTCCTGGCTTCAGACTGGCTCAACTCCAGCCATTGCAGCCACTTGGGAAGTGAATCATTGGATGGAAGATCTTTCTCTCTGTCTCTCTTCCTCTCTGTATATCCGCCTTTCCAATAAAAAGAAATAAATCTTTAAAAAAAAAAAAAATCTCCGTCTCCCATCAACAAATGGGGATGCAACTGTGCATCCCTAAGGGTAAAATGTGGGCAGGGTCTCCCGAAGGAAATCTCGAGGCACAATCAAGTACCATCTCAGACTGGATGATTTAGGGACTATGGGTGGCTGACCTAGGTTGCGTATCTTGGTTCTAGCATGTTTCCTGTCTGCATATTCCCTTCCTCACAAAAGGAAACATTGTTCTACAAAAGGCATTCCAAGTCTTTCCATGAAGAGTATGTTTGCAGCCTTGTTCCTAATTATGCTGAAGATGGCTTGTGTTTTGTGTCTTTTTTGTGAGTGGAGAGTGAGGAGAGCCACAGGACTATTCCATTGGAAACGCAATAGCAATAAGCATAATAATGAACCCTGTTCTTCTAATAGCATCGGGAGAATTTCCCTCCTGAGACACAAATGCCATAAAAGGAGTACTGTCATAATGAAATACTGACTTACAGAATTTTCTTTTTTTTTTTACAATTTATTTATTTGAAATCCAGAGTTTCAGAGGCAGAGGACAGAGACAGGGAGATATTTCATTCACTGATTCACTCCCCAGATGATCACAACAGCTGGGAATGGGCCAGGCTAAAGCCACAATCCAAGACCTTCTTCTGGGTCTTCCACATGGGTGGTAGGGCCCAAACACACTTCATCCACATTCTGATACTCCTCCCAGGCCTTTACAAGTGGGGCACTGAGACTCCGACTCAGACCATATGGCATGCCGGAATCACCATGCCGTAACGGTGGTTCTAAAGGATTTCCCTTCCACCCTCCTGTACTCTCTTTCCTCCACTAGTTTCGCCTAAATTGTAATGATTGTTTGGTCCCTCAACAGCAGTCACAAGTCAATCATTCTGTTATTTAAGTGTATTCTGACACTTTAGGTCTAGAAAATGGTATAAAGGCCAAGATTCTAGTATCAAGGTATATTTCACAGTTTCATTAGGAGTTCATATTTCATTTAGAAGTAGAGAGGCATACTGCATTGTATCTCCACTTCATGATATACTTCCTTATATTATACAGATCCTCTAGATAAATATCTGCATATATATAACATATATATATGCTTACCTATAGCTAAAGAATTTTTTCAAATTGACTTTAATTTTGCTTTTCTACCATTTCTTAAGTCATATTCATCATGTGAAAGAAAGGAAATGCATATGAACAAAATAGTACAAAGAAAGAGAGAGAAAGGAAAAAAAAAGGATGAAAGGGAGTGAAGAATATAACCATCCCGAACCCATCTTTACAATCCCCCCATCCCAAAGAGAACTACTGCTAGCATTTTAGGGCATCTTCTCACATCCTTTTCTGTGAGTGTATAAATAAATTTCAAGAATGGAATCACAACATACATATCTGTATTAGTACTTTGCAACTCAAATACATGCATATCATAAATAATTTTCAACATGATAGTATATTTCTTTGCTTACAGTTTTAAAACATTCCATTGCACATATTTACCATAATCAATAAGAACTCAGAAAATTTCTTTGTCACCAAAGCTTTACACATTTTCAATTGTTTCCTTTTACCCAGCTCTTTTATGAAAATATTGCTGCCATTACCATGATCAAAAATATCATTGGGGCAAAAATAAGCAGGCAATGGTACCATGTTTAATGGCATTCAATATGGGCAACAGGTGAGGTCCCAGATGCTCCACATCCAATCCAACTCTGTTCCGGCCTAGGAAAGCAGTGGAGTATGGCTCAAGTCCTTGGGCCCCTGTGCCCCATGAAGAAGCTCCTGGCTCCTGCTTCAGATTGGCTCAGCCCTGGTACTGCAATCATTTGGGCAAGTGAAGCTATGGATGGAAGACCTCCTTCTCTCTCTCTCTCTCTCTCTCTCTCTCTCTCTCTCTCTTTGTAAAATACGCCTTTCTCTAGAAGAATAAATAAAACTTTTTAAAAAAAATCACAACTACGAGCCAAGACACTTTCAGGAAGTAAATATACTGAACAAGGTTGAAAAATGAGACTGTATATAAACCTACTCATCTCTTCTGCCCAATTATAACCACCACCACCACCCCCCTTCGTGACCATTGACTGCACTTGCTGTTGCCACATTTATGAGCTTCCTGAAGTCAGCAACGAGGCTCTTCCAGCCTTCTAATTGCCAGTGTTAAGGCTAGGGTGTACCACATAAGACACCTCGATAGATAACTGTCTAGTTGAAATAATCTCGACCTTCTCACACCCAGGAGCAAAAACTACTCATCCCATATAAGTCCCAATTCAAAAATTACCCTTTTCCCATGAACATGTAATTTATTTAGTTCCACAATTGTTTCAAAGAATTTCATCCACATGTTACAGTATGATTATAATGTATTTCTATATCTGCTCATCTTATTCATTCTGCCTGCCTGTTCCCTGCAGAATCTCACATGAAGGAGACTGAATGGGGAGTCACAGCTTGGGTGTTTCAGAGCTTGCATGGTCATACAGGATATTGACACTTAATAAAAAAAAATGTGTGAATTCAATTGTATTGGATTGAACTAAATTGAACTGAATTGTTTCTAAAATGTTCAGTGGTAGAGCTGAATAAATTGCTACTTGTTTACCTCTAGTTTTTAACCTTAATGAGCTTGCTGATGTCCAATGATGAATGAGCACAGCACAAACGGTTTCCCTTTATCACCTCCCAAAACTGAAAGTGCTGACGCTTTTCATGTCGTGTTGGTTCCTCTCCTTCTTGCAAAGGATAAGGTCAGACACAATTTACTTATAGTGGTTGTATTGATCCTCATTCTTAAAATGCAATTGGATCTTCCTCTTGCAGTCTCATTGTCATTGACTTTTACTTGGAAAGACAGACACTGACCATGGAGGAAGCAAAAACTCAATATTCAATTGTGACCAGCCCAGTGAGCTGGAGTTCTTATGCAGGCAGCACTTACCTTCATTCCCTGGTGATATGGGCACTTCCACTCCATTTTCAAAAATGTTTTATTCAGGCACAGATTTGCAACATGAGAAAAGGGATATTAAATTATCAAAACCTTCATACTGAATAAAATCTATATCCTTTTCCAGCTTGTCATTTGTATTATAAGCCATATATGCAGTACAACAAAGGACAGAGAGAACAAGAACCATCTGGGCACGCAAACCTAGCCAGACTAAAACTTTTACCTTGCAAACAGGCTGTATAGATTCTTTAAAAAAAAACATTTTCAGGTGTTATATTTGAAACTCTTTGCAATATAAGTATATTCCCAACTTTTTCTGACAGAGAAGCCAAGATTCAAATGGAAGAAGGACTAAGTTGGGTATAACACTGCTTACAAGAGGTCTACTTGCAAGAGTATCACAGGCGGGAGCTTTAGTTGTCGTGTCACAATAGTGGTTCTAAAGGATTTTTAAATATTTTTTTTTCTAATGATACAGTTCCTTAGGCTCAAGGATTTCTCTTCCGCCCTCCTCCACTCCCTTTCCCCCACTCATTTCCCCCCTATTGTAATGATTGTTTAGTCCCTCAACAGCTTTCTCTACTATACCACAAGATTGTGTGACTTGATTTTTGTGAAATTTAATTAATTATGAACAATTTTGGATGAAATATCTCATCTGATACAATAACCAAATGAAATGGTTTATTATTCTTTTCCCATAAAAACATTTGTGCATCAATAAGTGATTTTTTAAATGTAAAATCAAGTTAGGTAATAGCATGCATGCAAACATTTTAACAATTAATTTCAAATTCTTCCCAAACTATTCAAAGCAATTGAAAAGGAGGAAATCCTTCCAAATTCTTCCATAAGGCCAACATAACCTTAATTCTAAAACCAGCAAAAGGAACATCAAAGAGAACTATAGACCAATATCCCTAAAGAACATAGATGCAAAAATCCTCAGCAACATATTGGCTAATCGAATCCAACCACACATCAGAAAGATTATTCACACAGACCATGTGGAATTTATCTCCGATTTGCAGGAATGGCTCAACAAATGCCAATCAATGTGATACATCACATTCACAAACTGAAGAAAAAAAACCATCTGATTATCTCAATACATGTAGAAAGAGCATTTGATAAAATCTAGTATCCTTTCCTGATTTAAAAAAAAAAAAACCTTAAGCAAATCTGGTTAGAAGAATCACTCCTCAACAAAATCAAGGCAGCACACAAAAGAACCCAAAGCCAGCATCACACTGAACAGAGAAAAGTTAAGAGAAATTTCCAGTAAGATCCAGAACCAGATGAGATTACCCATCTCACTACTGCTGTTCAGTACAGTCCTGGAAGTTCTAGTCAGAACTACGGGCAAGAAAAAAAAAAATCAAAGTGATACAAATGGAAAGGAGAAAGTCAAGCTATTCCTGTTTGTAGATGACACAGGTCTCTATATAGAGGAACCTAAAGACTTCATCACTATTGGAACTCCTAAGGGAATCTGGTAAATCTGCAGGATATAGTTGACACACAAAAATAAGTAATCTGTGTGTACACAACTTCATGACTGATAGAGAACTTGTAAGAACAATCCTGGGTCTAGTGAGGTAGCCTAGTGGCTAAAGTAACTAGCCTTGCATGGGCCAGAATCCCATATGGGTACTGGTTCATGTCCTGGATGTTACACTTCCCATCCAGCTCCCTGCTTGAAGCCTGCAAAAGCAGTTAAGGATGCCCAAAGCCTGGGAACCCTGCACCCTCATGGGAGACCTAGAAGAAGGTCTTCGCTCCTGACTTCAGATCAGCTCAACTCTAGCAGTATCAGCCACTTGGGGCATGAACCAACAGATGGAAGATTTCTCTCTCTCCTCTCTCTCTCTCTTTCTCTCTCTCTTCCTCTGTGTAAATCTGACTTTCTAATAATCATAAGTAAATCTTTTTTTAAAAAAATCAGTCCCATTTGAACTAGCTGTGAAATATCTTTAAACAGAATAAATTTAATCAAGGATATAAGAGATTGCAAAATAAAATTTGTGAAACATTAAATAAAAGAAGGAACCATAGCAGGCAAAAGCTTTCCATGTTCTTTGATTGGGAGAATCTATACCATCAAATATCCATGCTACCTAAAGCAACTTACAGATTCAATGTGAGTCCAATCAAAATACCTATGATATTCTTCACAAATCTAGAAACAATGAATGTTAAATTTCATATAGAAACACAAGAAATCCTGAATAGCTAAGTCAATTTCACATAATAAAAACAAATCTGGGAGCATCACAATACCAGACTTCAAGATTACTACAGGGAAGCTGTAATTCAAAACAGCCTTGTACTGGCAAAAAGCAGACATGAAGATAAATGGGACAGAATAAAAATCTCAGAAATGACAGAGCTACAGCCAATTAACTTTTGAGAAGCAAACCAAAATCAATCCAGAGAGAAAGGACAGTCTCTTGAACAAATGTTGCTGGGAAAATTGGATCTACATGTGCAGAAGTATGAAGCAAGATCTCTGAACTCAGACCTTATACAAAAATCAACTCTAAATGGATCACGGATCCGGATCTACAACATGACACCATCAAATTACTAAAGGAAAACATTGGTGATATTCTGCAAGACATAGATATAGGTTAAAACTTCTTGGAAAAGACACCAAGAGCATAGTCGATCAAAACAAAAATGAAACAAATGGGATTATGTCAAGCTAAGAAGCTTCTGGACCACAAAGGAACCTGTCAATAAAGTGAAGAGGCAGCCAACAGAATGGAATAAAATAGATTAAGGAAGCTTTGTAACTGATAAAAGTATTAATAGCCAGGATCTATAAAGAGCCCAAGAAACACAACAACAGCAAAAATACAGTTAAGAAAAGGGCAAAGGAAATGAACAGCCATTTCTCAAAGAATGAAATGCAAAGGGCCAACAGACACATGAAAAATTACTAAGGCTCACTAACCACCATGGAAATGCAAAGAAAAACCACAGTGAGCTTTACCTCCCCCATTAGAATGGCAATATCTAAACATTAAAAAAAATATGCTGGTGTTAATGTGAGGAAAAGGTACTCTAATCCACTATTGGTAGGAATGTAGACTAGTGCAACTACAATAGAAGACAATATGAAGATTCCTCAGATGCCTGGAAATAGAAGTGCCATACGGCCCAATCATCTCACTCCTAGAATTTATCCAAACAAAAAGAGATCAACAAGAGTGATCTGCATCCGCATGCTGGAGGCAGCTCAGAGAAAATGTGCTACATTTACACTATGGAACAAAGAATGAACTTTAATCTTTCGTAATTAAATAAATACTCCTGGAAAGCAGTATGTTTAGTAATCTGTGCCAATCCCAAGATGACAAAAATGTTTTCCATAGTCTGTGATACCTAACACAGAGAGTATTAAAAAAAACACAACCTGCAGGTGTAAACATGATATGCTCGGATTTCATTATCGTGTGCAGCCTTTATTTATACTCCCAAGGAGAAGAAGGTTTGAGATTTTATTGTTTTCTCTTTTGTTATCCCATTCTTCTTGGCATGTGTTCCTGCCGTCACCTAACAGAATCTCAAACCTGTGAGTGGAAAGTGAAACGAAAGTATGTTACTGTAAAACTAGGGTGAAAAGAAATAAGGAACAAGGGTGGTGCATGGGAAATGCAGACATAGGAAGGAGGGGAGGGAGGGGATCATCACTAAGCTCCTAAATCTGCACTGCCATGTGGTGAGATTTATCAACTTTTTATAAATACATGTTTAAAGATAAAATTTAACGAGTAAGACTCAAATCCAAAGTTTAAGTAGAGTGTTCACAGAGTCCAAACATCACTGAATTCTCAGCCCGAGAATTCATCGAGGCCAGATTTCTGGTTAGATAGAAGATGCTGGTTTCACTGTACTCAGACAGCCTGAGTCTTAACAGTCTGCTGGTCCCTCTTGGTCTAAATAAATCACTGATTACTCCATGATAGAGCCTCATGCTTTTTTTCTTTAAAAAAAAAAAAAATCTTACAGAAGCCTCTGTCTTGCTAGGTAACATTAGCCAACTCACAGGTCCTTCTCCATTGCCCTTGCCAACCCACTAAACTAAAAACCAGAATCAGATCATATTGTCACGAATCAAATAAGCACCTGCAGTATGGTAGGAAAAGCAACGTACTCTGAAGGAGCCATGGATCTAGTCAAGATGTGCCAGGATAGACCTTGGTGCAGAGGGCAAGACACAAAGTTAAACAAGGATTTTCTATTGATATGAGAATCCACCCTTGTTACAAGATTGTTCCAAGATTGGTACAAATCTCATAACCCAAAACACACCCTGAACCTCTTACACAAACACAAAGATGAAAATGAGAATGAGATAAAAACTGTAGCTTTTCAAAGTAGCAATTAAATAGTGAGTATTTCTATGGTAAAACAAGACACCACATGTCTAAGTATTTTGAAAAGAAGTATTAGTAGCTAAATTGTAGGAAGATCAAATATGGACTAACAAATTGACCAAAGGAAATTTAAAGCATACCATGACCACAGAGTTCTCAAAGATGAAGGGAGTTCTCAAAGATGAAGGGAATTTTAAAGAAGCAATCTGGTGCTTACACTGTCAGTCAAGTTGAGGATAGAGCAGACAATGACAAATCAGAGGTAGTTAAGAACTCCAGGAGATTGTTAGAAAATTTTTCTTGTATGGCTTTTTAAAGAATGAAAGATGGGCATGGTTTATTTATTATAACAAATATATCATACTAATATGTTAATAATGGGAACGTTGAGTGTGGAGTATATTGGAATCCTTTATACTACTTGACAATTTTTGTTTTGCAAATTTAAAATAGTACAAAATACAGTTTTAAGATATGTTTCAACAAATACACTCATTTAAACATTTGAAAAAATGAAAAGGTGAATTGAATAAAACCCTTGGAGCTTTCTCAACCATAGGAGCAAGAGAAGAACTGTTACTATTCTTAATAAAGCCTTTTCAAACTTAACGTGTTTGTGCAAGCCAGCAGATGTCCAGCATAGGACTGCTTGCAGAGCAACCAGCCTTGTGACCAGAGGGTTAAAATTCTCAGCTCCAAACCCCAACCTCTAATGAGGAGCATGAAATTGAATTAACTATCAATCACCAGTGATTTTCTCAATCATGGCCACATAATGGCACCTCCATTGAAACCCTAAAAGTCAAGAACTTTTCAGAAGGTGGATTTGTGGAGAGAGCAGTGTGCCTGGAAAGGGCACGCATGCTCCACACCCCTTCTTTACTACTTAGCCCGATTTATTTGTGCATGTTTAATTTTAGATATCAACCTTATTGGGTTAAGTAATATTTAAAACATGGGGAAGTGCTACCTCTGGGTGTGGTCTGTGACAGTGTTTACAGAGATCAGTGACCTGCAACTGAATGGAAAGAGTGAGGAAGATCCATCCTCCACGGGGGTTGTCACCACCCAACAGAAAAGCTGGGACACAGCACCCCTCTCCTCCTGCCCTTGGGTTTCAGAGCTCCTGCACTTTGAGGACTACCGCATAGGCTTTGCCGGTTCTGAGGCTTTGGACACAGATGAATCACACTGCAGGCATCAGATCTGGGGTCTCCACGATGCACATGTCTGTCGGGTCACTTCTCAGTCTCCGTAATCACATGTGTCAATTTCCCTAATAAATGTCTTCTCATATGTAAGCTGATACAGATGTAGTCTCTTAATTCTAATATACTAGCCTTTAGGATGAATCAGCAATGGCAAGCAAGGTGCATTCCTGAATTCAGCGAACCATTCCAGTAAATTATAAATCTGAGAAAGGGGCTCTGGAAACCTCCAACTGTACAGTCAGACAATTCTGACAGTTGTCTAAAGTGAGGGCAATCTTGTGTGAATTAACCCCGTGACCCTTTGACTTCAGTGGAGTAGGTACTAAATCTGGGTTGTGTCAGAATTGAATTAATCATTGGATAACCAGTTAGGATCTGGAAAGTTATAAAGACTTGGTGAGAGTTGGGAGGAAAAGTGCACAAATTTTGTGTTTAAAATGTTAAGAGTGAAAGACATAACTCAGTAAGTATGTAGCATAGGTTGCTCAACTAAATGAATTCATTAAACTTGCCGCTAAATATATAAACAAAAATTCTAAAATGAGACAAGATGTGCTGACATATTTATGCAGTAAGAAGACATTACCTTTCAGCTTTTTATATCATTTGTACTATTTAAATCCTTTACCCTGAAAATTTTCTTACACTATTTTTAAATAATAGAAAATAATTTTATTAAAAATGGGAACCAATAAATTTGTATGTTAAAATTTTTTTTTAAGTTGAGTAGCCCTGAGAAATAACTTGGCTGAGCAAACTGACCATGAAACTTGGCTCATCACAAGAAATCGAGTAACTAGGTAACCAGCTGCCACTCACCTTGACAGGTGACCGTTGTCTGCAAAGATCATGGCTCCTCAGCCTTACCACTGAGAATCACAGAATGGAACAAGAGAAGGTCTTGGCCACGTCCAAATGACAGGCAATTGCCTGATGAACACAGAAGTGTCCACATGACAATGTCACTAACTGGCAGCGTAACGTGGACAGCTATTATCATGAGGCAACATGCACTACTAAGTTTCGATCTAGAATGGGGGGTGAGTCTTTTTCTTTATAGATACAAAATTGGCAGCTGTTACAAATTCCAAGTGGGTGACACTGGTAGAGAATACCATCTTCTTTCAGAGTTTTGATTACAGTAAAAATGAAATTTGAAAGGGGTTATGATTCACAGAACTAATCAATTTACTGTGCCATGTTTATTAATTAATTCTCCAAATAGAACCAGCAAACTTAGGGTCACATGTAACAGCAAGTCTGAGGTGCACTAAACAGTATTTGGTTAAGTCACTCACATGCCTGACTTAATTCTTCCCCATTTGCCAAGACGGTAAGAGATGACAATGATTTTAAAAAATTAATTTACATTATTTAAACATTAAT
Source organism: Ochotona curzoniae (assembly GCF_017591425.1). Lineage (NCBI taxonomy): Eukaryota > Metazoa > Chordata > Mammalia > Lagomorpha > Ochotonidae > Ochotona > Ochotona curzoniae. The sequence goes on along the minus strand of NW_024467118.1, from coordinate 6,078,090 downwards.
CAGAAAAAGAAGTCTAGGGGCTAGTGTGACGACTCAAGCAGCTAATCCTCTACCTTGCAGTAGCAGATTCCACATAGGCACTGGTTCATGTCCCAGCTGCTCCACTTCCCTTCCAGCTCCCTGTTTATGGCATGGGAAAGCATCAGAGGAAGGTCCAAGTGCCTGGACCCTTGCACCCATGAGCGAGACCTGGAAGAAGCTCCTGGCTCATGGCTTTGTATTGGCTAACTCCAGCCATTATGGCTATCTGGAGTGCAACCAGTGGATTGAAGAGCTTTATCTTGTAAGGCTGCATTTTTAATAAAAATAAATAAATCCCCCCCCAAAAGTCCAGTATTCATTCCTACCTACAGAGCACAAACATAAGCACACAGACACATCCACGTTCAACAGTGTGTCACATTGCCCTTGGCCCCGGGGAACACACTCATGGGGCACGCGGAGATGCTCCACCTAATATATCATAACTTATTACTACCTCCACGTAACAAACGTAATTCCATAAACTCTGTCATCCTAAGGATCAACTACTACCTCATTGTACATACTCACATACCTGCTAGTCAGATGTCTGTCACGAGGATTTAACTTTTCACAGATCATCTTCCCTATTATACATGGCAGTCGGAACTGCAAGGTATCAGCTAAGGGGCAACAGAAAATTTTTGCACCAAAATAAACCTAACATTTTAATTAAATATTTTCGCAAAGTGTTTGAAGTTTCCTAGTTCATCACCCTTTCCAAAAGTTCCTTCCTCTTCTCTGACATTATCCCACAGCAAAATAAAGGGGTAGAGAGAGCTTAAAGGAAGAATGGAATATAGATATGTCACATCTGTAGCTCAGTTCCTTTAATTCAAACCACAGAAGACATTATCAATTAATTGTATCTCCCTGTGGATTTCAAATGTGAGATCAGACACCTTCCCACCACAAGTGTATCGGGTTGGCTTCCAAGTTGTGACCTACGTGCCTCTCCAGAGAGCCTGAATTCACATAGGCAGCTAGCTGTACATTGGAGGGGGAAAGAAGACACGTTCCTTCTTTTCCGTTTATCCTCTAATATAACACGGAATTGCAAATTAGAAATATGGCTGAGAAATACTTTTCCATCAGAAATTTAAAAGGTACTGGTGTTGCAGCTCAGCCAGTTAAGCCACCATCTATAACATGGGCATCCCACATGGGCACTGATTCAAGTCCCAGCTGCTCCACTTCTGATCCAGCCCCCTGATAATGTGCCTGGGAAAACAGTGGAGGATGGCCTAAGTGCTTGGGCCCCTGCATCCACATGGGCGACTTGGAAAGAGCTCCTGGCACCTAGCTTAAGCCTGGCCCGTCCCTAGCCTTTTGCTTGTTTGGGAACTGAACCAGTAGATGAAGATATTTTCTTTCTGTCTCTCTCCATTGCCTTCTCTATCTCTCACCATGTGTTTGTAATTCTAACTTTCAATACATAGTAAGTCATTTAATGTGGCAAGATGTGTGTGAGAGCTGAATGGGATGTGGGGCGGACTGGACCAGTCTGCTGCACATACTGGCAAGCACAGGAACCAGGCCTAGGGTCAGGGTGACTGCAGGTTAATGGGGGGGGGGGGGTCACTCCAACGAGGCTGCAGTTCCCAATGGTGGGACAAGTGTGTAGTGGACTGGGTTGGTCCAGGCCACAGCATCCATTGCTTTGTATAAGAGAAAGGGCTGGAGACAGAAATGACCCAGCAATTACAATTATCAGTGTGTGCATAAGCTGATATGGGTGATAAACTGAGCCAGACTCCGTACTGGCAAGCACGCACAACAAGAGTCAGGTCTGGGATTACCTCAGCAGAGGTTTTTAGGGGATCCACCTGCCTAAACTGATCCACTAGACTCAGTACTCCAACCATGGATAGAACTGCAGGATCAGTAGATTGACTGTAGGGTGAATGCGTCAGAACTGGGCCTCCTCAATGGAAAAGATGGAGCAATGGATGGCATGTCCAAACGTGCATGGAGAATATGGCAAACCATTGCAGCCTGCAGAGGACATCTGATACCATAGCAGAGAAAGGACGGCCAAGCAAATTGATCAACTACCCCAGCCAAGTTTTGACAGAAAACATCTGGGCAAATGGATGGATACTCTAAGGTAGACTATGTCAGTCAATGTACATTGGAATGACTTCCTCCCTTGGAGTGGTGAAACTGACAGCATTTCAGAACAATTGAAACCACTTAAGCAACCCTCAGAGGGTGCTCCACTTCGGGGATCCTGGAACCACACTGAGTGGCTATTCTTCATCCCTGAGTACTGGGGAGCAATCTTGTCATTCAGGAAGATTCAAGGCACTTTAAAGTCTGTTAGCACTTTCTCCAGGAGAAATCTACAGAATTAAACTTGCGCAAGCATAACGCACGGGGGAAGAGGAGGAGAGTGGGGAACATTGCTGGTGGTTTCATCAGGCTACATCCTCCTCCAAGGATCTCCAGGAACATTCTCCCAGAAAAGGGGAAAAATCATCTTTGCCACTTCTAAAAGCAGCATGTACAATTTTTGCCAGCAATTCTGTGAAGTTGGCAGAAACACCCAGGTGAGAGGATTCAAGAAGCAGTTTAGTCCAGTGACCTGCCCAGAGATGCTGAATTCTCTGGCAGGAACAGGATGTGACCTTAGTGGATCCCTCCACTAAGGAATTCAAGCTGGTGAATTCATTACTTTGATATTGATTGTCTCTGTCAGAAAGAACTATGAGAATTCTGGACCCTAAAAAGGAGACCAGTTCATAGTTGGTGCCTGGTGACTTCGTAAGGGAGAGAAAAGGGAAAACCCAAGATCCTGACTCCCAGGAACAAGCATTTGGCAGCTCTTGGGACTGGTGAAAGCCAAGAGGTACTTTATGGCTAATCACATTCGCTCTCACTCTGGAAAAGACCTACACTCTGGTTCATTGTGTTTCCGGCCCAGTTACATCTAATATTGGCTTTCTTTCATATCACAGATCCAAATAACACTTTGTGGCAGAACAGAAGCTGCAGCCAATATAATCCTATCTGGCTAATACCCTTATCTGCACAGCTAGCAAGTCCTTCCAGAAAGGACTGCTGTCTGGCCAGGATACTCATGCAGGACCATCACACCCCACACACACACACATGCACATAAGATAAACTAAAATAAAATGAAAGAAAATAGAAAATTTTTCCTATTCACCTTATCATCCATCCCCTTGCCAAAATCAGATTTTGGTCTAGATAAAGATTTATGTCTTCTACAAAAGCAAAAAAAATACAGTTTATTCTATGATTTTGAGTTATAAATATTCCAGGTGAAGTGATATAGGCCTAATTTAAGAGATTTCTTCCCCATACTTTCCATCAAGGGTAATTTTAACTGTCTCTGATTTTCACCTTCTATATAAATTCCAGAATCTTGAACTGCCTGTACCCTAATGCCAAAACTCATTTATGATTGGCGAGTAGGAGGAATGGAGACATCTGTCTGGGTAGATTTTAGGGCACAGTAACTACAGAGATATTGAAAAGAAGGGAGAACATCTGAGATGGTTTTACGCTCCTACTCTGGGCATGTTTTTTAAAAATCCTCATCCTGCCATTGCTTACACATGAACAGCGAGCAGTAGCTCAGCTATGCACAGAAGCCATGACTCATATCACTGGCTCTTAATGATCCAGAGACTAAATCTCACACCGCATATACTTAACCTCAAGAAGACTAATGTAAATATAAGCACAGATTTGTGGCAGAAAAAAAAAAACACAGAGACAGACACCCAAAGGGTTCTAGCAGGAATTTACAAACAGTCCACTGCATTTAGAATTTTTTTTTTCATAGTTAGAAAACCAGTTCTCGATAAAAGCACATGTTGCCAATCAGCATTTCGTTTAATTTCATCTCAGCTTGACATGCTCCTTCTGGGTAAATTTGGGAAACATCAAGAGCTCCTTTCTAAGCACGCCTCCCTACTCCTCCAAATAAAGATGCCACAAATACACAAGATATCTCCAAATAAATGTTCCCTAAACCCTCAATATGTATACTTTCCTCTTCCATTTATAAAGCTTGTACTTGCACCATGGCATAGTAGGCTAAGCCTCCACCCGTGGTACCAGCATCCAAATGGCCACTGGCTCACATCCACTGCTCCTTGCTTATGGTCAGGAAAGCAACAAGGACAGTTCAAGTACTTGTACCCCTGTAACCATTTGGAAGACACAGCCACTGTGACCAATTGGGAAGCGAATCAGCAGATCAAAGAGCTTTCTGTCTCTTCTTTCTGTAACTCTTGTTTCAAATAAAACTAAAAGAAATTCTTTTTTAAAAAAAGTTTGCACCAAAATATAGTTCACAAGAAATGTACCACATTTGTTTTCACTTTTACTCTCATATAGGTCAACAAATATTGAAATAACACCTACATATATGGGCATAGGGCTCAGGACATATCTAAAATAATGGAAATACTATTTGTTTTCTTCTAGGTTCTTGGTGCCACAACATCTCACGCTTTCTAATACTTGATATTCTCATGCTAGTTCACTGAAATGGTTGTGTGCTGCTGGGAAACTCTAAAGATAGCCAAAAAAATGAATGACACAAAAGGAAAACATTTACAACCTCACGTTTTAAAGTATGAGTTCATGGAAATTTCATATTCTATTCCCAAACTTGTTCTTGCTTTTGTCCTGAAATTACAGAAGTACATGCACCATGCCTGCTCTGTGTGTTTAGATAACCAGATAGAGTCACATCTTGTTGGTAGAAACACCAATGCCAAGTTAATGTCTTAAGCATCATCATTCTCCCACATATGTGGCACAACCCAACATGGCACCCGGTCACTCCAACACTGGCAGTAGCCTTATTCCCGAACTTTCCTTCTTGACCTCGGTCACTCTCTGCCAGCTTACCCACAATTTAACTCTTTTCAACTGATCATCCCTCATCCCTCCTAGCCTGTCACTTCATCTTTATTTTGGAGACTCCCTCTAGCCAATGGGTTTGACATTCCTTGGTCTTTCACATAATCTTCCTCACCTTGACCAAAACTAACAAGTTGAAATATTCCCATCAGGTCCTAGTGCCAGAAAAAAAATACATTAATATTAGTATTTATCTGACAAAATGTTAAGAAGACCAAGCCTGGCTCAAGTGAATACTCAAGTTATTAGTTCCCTAGGACTGTCATTTTAAAATAAATTACCACAAAGTGGGTAGGTTAAAATAATAGAAACATATTCTCACAAAGTTCTGAAGGCTATAAATTCCAACTCAGGGTACTAGTAGGGCAGCTGGATTATACCTCTTGAGATAACCCTTCTAGCTCCTGCTGGTCCTCAGCCATCTTTCACTGTCCTTGACACCAATCTCGGCCTTGGACTGCCTAGATGTGCTCCCTGGATGTCTGCCATGATTGTTTTCTGTTTCTACATTGACACGAGTCAAAGCATTAAAACGCTTCCTAAGAAAATACTCCCTGTGAAGTTAATACATTTGCAAAGATTCTATTTCCAAATAAGATCATTGATGAGGTTTCAAGTAGACAAGAATTTGAGAGCAAGGAAATTAATCAACTCAGCACTCTAAGTAGTGTTGATTCATTTCTTCATAAGCAGGAAGCAGAGAGATTATCAGCCTCATGATACACATAACACTTGGTTCTCTATAAACACTGCTGGCAGGTCAATAAGCTTCTTCAACTCTTGTATCAGTTTGGAGCAACATCATGTCACTCAGCACTGCATACATTGGGGTACTGGACACTATCACCCCCAACTGGATATCCTAAGACTGATTCTGGCAGTGTCTTACTTGCATCTATTGAACAAATATAGATTATGCCAGGGACACCCCTTGAGTTCTAGGATGAACCAAATCTCACACAGTCTGATTACATCAATTGAATTGCCTTAACTGGATGCTAAGTGACTGCAGGGCAAAAACCCCAATCTTATTAAGGAATGAATGATGTTGACATTCCTCTCAGCAAGGGTTCACCAGCCACTTCCACACTAAATACATGAAAAAAATGCCAATAACACGAGACAATAACTGAAAGCTTATCATGTTCTAGGTTGACGTTGTCCAAGAGAAACATAACGCAAGCCTAGTATGCTACTGTCAAATCTTTTTGCAGCCACATTAAAAAATAAATAAATAAAATGAGCAGTGAAAAAGCTAAATTAACTTTAATAATTTTTAAAAATAATTTTAAACTAATTTTAATAATTTTAGCTAACCTAATATGTCTAAAATATTACAGCTTCAACTTCACATATCCAAAGCATTGTTCTAAATATTTAATTCTTAGCCAGACATTTTGCATTTTGTTTCTTTTCCCAAGAGTCAAATATCTAGTATTTTACAAAACAAATAGATACATACTAAGCATGTATATACATATATTCTCATAGATAAACTGTATAATGGAGACTAACACCAGGAAATGAAGATACATTGCAGTATGAATCTCTACTCCAGAATAAAAGGAAGATTTCAAACATAAGTTTTCAAAATGTTGAAAATACCTTGACAGTATGATACTGAACTTTATGCCATTGCCTGTGCCTGCAATGCCATGACATACTTAGGTAGCAGGGTGCCGGGCTTGAGACTGTACTGTTATGGTTATGTGGAGAAAAGATGGAGGAGGCCAAGGTGGAGGGGTGAGTCCCCATGCCTATGGGACCATAACAGGGAAAATAATCATGACAGTCAAGGAGTACAAAAACAAACAAACAAAATTTTAAAACACAATATTTTATGTTTACATTAGGTAACATTTTAAGTGCTAGTAGACATGTATGCCTACTAACTAGAGTATTGGCTTGAAATCCTTAGTAATGTGCATGCTTTATATGTAACCATCATGCCAATCTACAAGAGCATCTTATTAATCTTATAATATTATATACGTGTCTATATACAAATACATATAATGATATACATTCTACATTGCATATGATGTTAATATATGTATACATATATGCATGTAAGTGTATCTGTATATATTACATGTATATATATAATATATATACATAATATATGTATAATAACCCATCTTTCAGATGAAGAAATTGAGATTGAGAGAGAGCTGCACAATTTACCCAGGAGAATTAGTGATTGCCAAAGCTAGGATTCAAATGTAAGTATTTTTTAATAGGACACCATTCTCCTAACTGCTGCATTATATTGCCACTCTACTGGGTAGATGGGTGGGGAAACAAATACGAAATTCTTTTGATGTTATTCCTGGTACTTTAGGCTTGTTATTCACCTTCTCTCTGGTTCTTCGCCTTCAACAAGAGCATACACACGCAAGCACACACTCATGCATCTGGCCACCATTTTCAACCATCTTCCAATGAGCTCCCACCTGCCTTAGAGCACTTACACGCCCCAGTTTCTCAAGTTCGACTCTTGCACAATTCTTATTTACTATGTCAAAAGGAGTTCAGGAATTATGCTATCATTTTTCTAGTCTGGAAAGTTGGTGTCCATTAAAGTAGTAATCAGAACCTTGGCAAATATTAGGTCACATAGAGTTTTTTAAATGCCTTATATGAACTGCATCCACAGAAATCCTCATCTAACCATTTTGGGAGATGGGCTACAAGCATCACAATTTTTAAGTAGACAGCTGAGGTTGAAAACTCAGCATCAGAGTTTGAGGTCCACTCTCAGCTATGTGTTTCTGCTGCTGAATAGTCTGGATAATTATGGGTGATAGCATTCAGAAGCATCCAGAGAATTTAATGTAAAATTGTAGAGGTGGGCCCGGTGGCGTGGCCTAGCAGCTAAAGTCCTCGCCTTGAACCCGCCGGGATCCCATACAGGCACCGGTTCTAATCCGGCAGCTCCACTTCCCATCCAGCTCCCTACTTGTGGCATGGAAAAGCAGTCTAGGACGGCCCAAAGCTTTGGGACCCTGCACCCGTGTGGGATACCCGGAAGAAGTTCCTGGATCCTGGCTTTAGATCGGCATAGCATCAGCCGTTGAGCTCACTTGGGGAGTGAATCATCGGATGGAAGATCTTCCTCTCTGTCTCTCCTCCTCTCTGTATATCTGACTTTCTAATACATAAATCTTTAAAAAAAAAAACTGTAGAGGTGCCAGGTGTCCAGGTGGTCAATTAGGACAATGAACCGAACTCAAAATAACAAATCATTGCTCATTTACCACAGCGCTTCAGGCAAAATGACAGAAAGAGGTGCTGGCTCCTTGTGGTCCACTTCTGCTTAAGAAACCGGCACTGCTCAAGGGTCGGGTGGATGAAGTATAGTGGGGTAAACAATCTCAGCACGGAGGAGCCCTGAACACAAGGGTGCTGCTTTGGGGGGATTGTCAGCTAGAGGGGCGAAGGGCAGGGCCAGCGGTACACAGCTACCCAGAGAGCTGGAAGCAGGTGCCTCTGCCAAAGTTCTGACGAGAATGCTTCTAAATGTGGGTAATTATCTAGGGATGCAGACTTGCGAATAAGCATTGCTGGCAACAGGTGCTGAGACTGCATCTCCCTGAAAACAAGTGCAATGCCTGGGCTGTTCACCAAATCTGAACTGGCAAAGGTAATCTCTCCCCCATGAAACTGCCAAGCAAAACTTTGTAGTTGCCCCTGTTTGGACCAAAGATCACCCAGGATTTTTAACCTGGAGGCAGATTCCTCAAAGCTATCTGTCATTTGTATAACTTTATCGGGATTCATGAGTCATCTGGACAACCTGGTTCTCTGAGCCAGTACAGGAAGGCAAGCAAGCTCCCGAGCAGGGTGGCTAGACAAAACTGGTTCCCATGGATCTTCATTAACACCCAGTTTGCTATCTGGGGGGACCACTTGACAACATGTTTCCTTCAACAAATCAGGGCTCTCAAGTTCCTCCCCTTCTCCAAGTAATATTTTCTGTTGAGACAACCAGATCGCAACCTGGGACATATTCCTCATGTATGCAGGGAGGTAGAAAGAAATGCGTCCTGTTCTGCAATGAGTCAAAGTAGGGGCGCTGATCTCTAAAAGCAGAGCACAGCAAATTAGCTCTTTGGGGGAATTACTTGGTAAATCCTTTCTCCCTTGCTTCTCTAAGCACTTGGCTTTGTACAGAGCCCTAACAGAAGAATAGTTGCACAATCCATGCAAGTGTTTTTCTTTCAGAAATATTTCTGCTCCCTATATGGTTGGGGTTTTGAAAAGAAGACAGTCTAAGTAGGGGTTATTATGTACAGAGAAGAGAACAAAAAGGAGCTGGCTTGATGGAATTTGCAAGTTTCCTCATCATCACCGAGGCCCCTAGAGTATAGCATTTAGCTTTGTTTTGGCTTTTCCTTTAGAAGTGAGACCTTTGGCGTACTCCCTTTCTTAAGTGATAACATGTGCTGTGAAAATAGAGTGTTGGACTACTGAAAAGTGGGTTGAGTTCCCAGCCTTTGTGAGTGTGGGTTGTTCGGAAGGTGGAATACGTTTTCCTAGGTGAGTCAATATAGTCGGAGGGTTCCTCAAATAAAGGACATTATGTTGCCTGAATAAGTTGGTCTGTAAACTTACTATAACCAGAGGAAGGAAAATTTCAATTTTCTACTTTTAGAATCTGGAATATGTCGCTCCATTCTCTTCTGGCCTGTAGAGTTTCCTGTGAGAGATCTCCTGTGAGATTAACTGGCATTCTTTATATATCAGCTGATTTTTTTTTTCACGTGCACATTTAAGGATCTTTTCCTTATGTTTGATTGAAGAGAGCTTGATGATCATGTGTCATGGTGAAGATCACTTTTGGTCAAGTCTGTTGGGAGTTCTGTGCTTCCCGGATGTTGTACCCAATTCTTTCTCTAAATTAGGGAAATTTTTAGTTAAAATTGGAGAAATCCAATTCAAACCAGCCTAAGTCACACATTAACTAGGAACGAAGTGATTAGACTAAAGGCAGGGATGTGCCTAAACATGATCAAACAGATATAGAGATTCCAAAACACCATAAGGACTCTTATTTCTGATGTTATTTTGTTTTGCTTTCTGTGATGGGGGCTTCAGTATCAAGAGGCCCCTTCCAAAAGGCATCAAGGACAGGCAGGAGCAGTCGAGGCCAAACCTTGCTCACAACTAGCAGTCTCTGAGAAGACTACTGAGATTTATTCACCATGGACAATGGCAAACCTAAGGGCTGTGATTGGCCTTTTACAAGGTCATATGACCATTCCTGGACCAATCACTACAGCAAGGGAGACCACTGTCTACTCTGCCAGAAACACATACAAGAAGGAAAGTTCCTAAAAGGAAGAGATGTAAGGGATATATCTCTAACTAATTAGGCAAAGTACTAACAAGTATTTTGTCTTTAAAGCCTGATATGAGGAAAAAATATTTTTTTAATTTTAAAAAAAATTTTGCATTTAAAAAAAATATTTTATGATAGAGTTCCATACACTCTGGAATTTCCTTTTTTCTTTCTCCCTACTGATTTCCCCTATTTTATTACAATAGTACAGTTCTTCATAAACAGTCATAAGTCCAGAATTTTGTTATTTAGGTGTATCCTGACACTGTGGTCATTGACAATGACAGAAAATCCAGCATCTTATTGTCAAGATACATTGAACACTTTCATTGGAGGGGTCCACCTTTGATTTGGAAGTAGAAATACATATTGCATTGTATCTTCATATCTGGAATATGTCACACCATTCTCCTCTGGCTTGTGGAGTTTCCTCTGAGAGGTCAGCTGTGAATCTGATTACCATTCCTCAATATGTTAGTTAATTTTTCTCACGTGCACATTTAAGGATCTTTTCCTTACATTCAATTGAAGAGAGCTTGATTATCATGTGTTGTAGTGAATATCACTTTTGGTCCACCTTGTTGGGAGTTCTGAGCCCTACCTATATTCTGTTTCCCAAATCTTTCTCCAGATTAGGGAAGTTTTCCTTTATTATTTCATTAAATTATTTTCTTTTTTAAAAAATCTTTATTTTTATTACAAGGTCACATATACAGAGAGGAGGAGAGACAGAGAGGAAGATCTTCCCAAGTGAGCGTAAAGGCCGGTGCTGCGCCGATCCGGAGCCAGGAGCTAGGAAATTCCTCCAGGTCTCCCACACAGGTGCAGGGTCTCAAGGCTTTGGGCTGTCCTTGACTTCTTTCTCGGGCCACAAGCAGGGAGCTGGATGGGAAGTGGAGCTTCCAGGATTAGACCCAGCACCCATATGGGTTCCCAGCACATTCAAGGTGAAGACTTTAGCCGCTAGGTCAACATGCTGCACCCTCATTAAATTATTTTCAAACCTAGCTTCTCTTTCTGAATCTTCTACAGCTCCCATAACTCTTATATTTGGCCTTTTAATAGTGTTTCTTAATTCTTTAATACTTTTTTTAGCTTGACCCAGCACTAATTCCAGCTTATTTACTCTTTCCCAATTGTGGCAAGAAATATCTTCCAATTTTGACATTCTTTTTTTTGCTTCCTTCATTCTATTGTTGAGACTTTCCACTGAATTTTTAATTTGCTCCATTGCATCCTTCATTTCTAATAATTTAGCTTGATTTTGCTTCACTGTTGCTATTTCCCATGTGAAGTATTCCTTAAGTTCTGTGTGTACTTCCCATTGTTGATAAAAAGCTTTATAACAAGTTTTCTAAATGCTGTATCCCCCATTTTCTCAATGTCTTCCTCAGTTAACTCTGAGGTCAGCAAAGGTTTTTGCTCCTTTGCAAGAGAGTCTTCAGTAATATTGTTTGTGCCTCTGTCTCTTCTTTTGCTCTTGGTCATTGTACTTCTGGTTAGCAGAGTCTTCTCCTTGGGGCAGGTTTCTAAGCTGTGTCACCCACAGGTCTGAAGTCAGACTTTACTGATTGTGTTTGGTACCAGTTCTTTGTTTGTGCCACTCCCTCCAGCGAGTTCCAGGTCTGGATTCTTACGTTAGATTTCCACCATGGTCTCCGTAGCCCCAGCTCCCGGCTCGCCATTCTCCACTTCCTGTGATCCCATGCTGTGGCTGCACCATTGCCTGGACAACCTTTCCCCCACTTCCAGTTCGAGCAGTTCCCAGGATTAGGGATACATCAGGTGTCATAAATAACTAGGTCGTTGGTGGTGCTGATTCTTGCCAGAATCTGCTGGCCATTAGGTCTGAGGGCCACCCCAACCTATTTTCTGTGGGACCTGTAGGATGCCAAAGTCAGTACTATTTTCCCTGTGGGACCAGTGCAATGCATTAAGCTGCAAGTGAGCTTGCTCCAAGGTTAGCACATGTGCAACTAATGATGTACCTCCAGTCCCACAGCCTTTGCCATGCTGCAAAAATGTCACCTGATGTGCTACTGGTGGAGTTTTGGGTCTCCTACAGTTAGGTCTCAGGTCTACCTGGATCTATTTTGGGTAGAACTTGTAGCATGCCACGTCAGTACTGTTTTCCCCCATGGGATTAGTCTAATGCACTGAACCAGAAATCCAGTCCCACAGCTTTGCCTCACTACACAAAATGGCACTCGATGTGGCTCTGGTGTGGGTCTGGGCTATGAAATACACCCTGTTCCTACACTGCCTCTTCGGGATCTGCCGCTTTGTATCTGCTCCTGGTCAAATCAAATCAACAGGACAGGCAGCTCTTGCCTGGGTTTACCTCCTGAGCTCCTGGCTGCTGATGGAGCTCTGGCCACTGTTGGTGCTCAGGTCACCGCTTGTTGACTGCCACTAGGGTATCTGGTTACTGCAACACTACACTGTTGTCTCCACTGCTTCCCTGTGTCCATCAGTCTCAGGATGCCCTCTGCCATCTACCTGTCCTCTTCTATTTCTTGGAATGTGCCCTTTCTGCTTCACTCTGGTTAATGATTCTCCATCTATTTAAATGTGTGCTTGCCTTATTCCACCATCTTAAGAAACTAACTTCGTATAAGCTTGATAATTTCTGTGGATTTAAATTTTTTCATTTATTTAAAAGGCAGAAAAACAAGATAAATTGAAAGAAGGATTTTTCATCATTTGGTTTGCTCCTCACCTGCTTATTACAGATGGAACTAGGCCAGGCCACAGCCAGGAGCTTGCGACACAATCTGTCCTTCTCAGGAAGTTGTCAGGAACTCAACTACTTACGCTACCATGGGTTGCCTTTTAGAACATGCATCAGCAGAAAGCTGGAATCAGGAGTGGAGCTGGTCCTTTGACCCAGGTGCTCCAAATTGGCACAAAGGCATCTTAAACAGTGTCTTCATCACTGCACAAAGTGCCAGCCTGAAACGTTGCTTTTAAAGAAAGAAGCAATATTTGCAGATCCTATGTCCTTGAAGAATATAAACCACTGGGGGAAAAAAACTGTTATCAGAGACCATTTGAACAGGACCCAAGTCATTTACTCAAAGTGGCTGAAAAGAAAGGAATATTCAGGCCAGGTACAGTAGCCTAGTGATTAAATTCCTTGCTCTACACACACCGGGATCCCATGTGGGTGTTGATTCCGATCCTGGTGGACCAATTCCCATCCAGCTCCCTGCTTGTGGCCTAGGAAAGCAGCAGAGGACAGCCCAAGGCTTTGGGACCCTGCACCAGTGTGGGAGATCCAGAAGAGGCTCCAGGCTCCTGGCTTTGGATCGGTTCAGTTCTGGCCATTGCAGCCACTTTGGGGAGTGATGGAAGAACTTCCCCTCTGTCTCTCCTCCTCTCTGTATATCTCACTTTCCAATAAAATTTTTTTTAATTTTAAAAAGAAAGAGGAATTTCTTATTTGGGACTCATAGTAAAAGCAGGACCTATGCCTGGCACTTTACAGAAATCATCTTCCAAATGCCTCAGAACCTCCATCAGGCAACATGGTAAAGCTGGAGACCAAAACCAAGAAATAGTAGGTGGCAAAATAGCTTTTGCACATCAAATCCACTCTCTTGCAAAAACTTAGCATTGTATTTCTTCTAATAGATGTGTTTGTACAACACACTCAAGTATGTTATCTCATTTAACCCTTGCACCAGCCAATCAAAAAATAATGACAATAATAGTTATCTGACAATACATCCTCCAGGAAGAAGCCGCGTTGTGGACTCAGCTAAGAGGGAAGAAGGCTTCAGGAATCTGTGAGGAATTCCTGACACCTCTGAACCTCACGTCAGGGCAGAAGGGAACGATATTCCTGGATCTCCCTGCCGTTCATGGGTGTCTCACAGAGAGAAACAACATGCTTCCTATTCAGCTCCCCACACTCCCTGAGGATCCTGGGAGGCCAATTCTCCCGCAGTACCTTATGTGGCCCAATGACTTTTCAACCTGTCAATAAGGCCAATCTGACATTACAAGAACACTTAATGCTTCCATTATATTTCTGCTCAAGGAGGAAATGTTCAGGAATGAAAAAATTCAGTCATTGGAATCCAATAAATAGTTTGATCCCATTGAGTATAATTTCCAACACATTGCAGATATAATGGTATATTCTTTCCTTCCCCCATCTAGACAGCTCACCCAGATTGTACTGTAGTGAGAGGAAACTTGAACTAGAAGCAAATCTGTATTCCAGTTCTTTCTTTGCCACTAATTTATTCTGTGACCTTTAAGGTAATGTAACCTCAACATTTGTTGGCTCTCTCATTCTTCAAATGAGAATAATGATGCCAGTCTAGTTTATTTCCAGCATATCATGAGAATTAAATAAATGAATGTTCATGAATTCACTGTGAAAAGTATAAAGAGCTATGCAAATATTAGGGCTCACTCTGGGCCGTACACCTCATCAATAACCTCCAGGACAGCCTTGGGTGAGCACGAAGGCTGCAGAAAGAATTGCAGAGTGGTTGCCTCACTCCACAAGGTCACTACTATGCTGCAAATACTGACAAGTTGTAAGAACAGGAAGGTCAAATACCAGGGAGATCCTTCATGCTACAGAATATTGTCAGCAGAACACCAAGTCACAGACGGTTCTCTGAAAGCATGGTTAACTCCTTCATCGATGTTTTGAAGCAATTTAGAAAAGTCATTGCAACCCATAGACTCCTCAGAGTCTGACTAGGAGAACGTCAGAGGTTGTAAATCTAAACACTTCATTTTCCAGTTGAGGAAACTGAAGCCCAGATTTGCTAAGTTAAATCAAATCTGTTTTTCTTTCCACTATGCAAGCATTTCTTAGCAATAGAAATAAAGGATGGAAGATTCTCCAAGTCTGAAAATGCCTTTTTAAAGCAGAATTGCTACTGTACAAAGTTCTTTAACCCAAATCTCAGAGGGTGTTACACCTTTACAGGGTTTAGAAATTTGTAAGAAAAGTGTGCAGGCTGTGGAAGTCACGTAGGGAGAATAATCCATAAAATCAGCACAACAGCAAGGTGTTTAAGATGGAAGTCATCAGAAATGCCCACATTTTATGAAATAAATTAAAGGAATAGCATATTTCACATTATAATACACCTATCATTAAGTTTCAAAAGAATTTGGATTTTTCTGAGATGATCAACTCTAGGGTACTTTTACCATGATTGTATTAAATGAATCCTCCATGCTGGAAGCCAGAGTTTTTTTCCATAGGAGTGAGAAAATCCCCAAAAACATAGATCTCGATACAATTAGAAGCTGTTGAAACATTATATTACCAGATGCTAAGATCGGTGTGTTTACCCAAAAATAAAAAAAGTAGCTGGCAGAGGGCAAGCTTTAAAATCTGTGTGTATATAATGATAGAAGCTTGGACCTAAGCCACCCCTTCTTGTCTACAAGGTACATGCTTCAAGCAGCAGTCTACCAGACATGAGCAGTGAGAAATTATAAGAAATAATGCCCCAAGGATACACAGATGAGGTGTCCTTGGATACCTTCTCTCATGATTTGAAATGTGTGCTGCTAAAATCCCACATACTGAAATCCTAACCTCTAGGTCCTTTTTATGTGTCTCTATTTGGAAAAAAGGCAGTTGCAGAGGTAAAACTGATGAGTCCAAACTGGAATAGAGGCAGATCCTAATGCAATATGATGTCCTTATAAAAAGAAATAGACAGGAACCACTGATGGCAGAGCCATAAGACAGCAGAGGCAAACATTGGCATGAATAAGCTGCAAGCCAAGACTAGAGCAGCAGAAGCCAAGAGAAAAGAATGGGACAAGTTCTCCCTCTCCAGGCTTCAGAGGGGACGGTGAGGTTGCTGGCTTCGTGGTTCCAGGCTTCCCATTTCCAGAACCATAAAGAATGAAGTTCTCTTGTTTAAAAGCCACTTACTTTGGGCATTTTACTATGGCAGCTCTAGGAAAAGAATACAGCTTCCAGTTCCAAGAAGGACAGAAACCTAGGATCGGAGCAAGTGCGAAGGGGAAGACTGCCAGCTGTGCTCATACTCAGACTTGTCACCTGGCTGTGCGGGAAGAGTGAGGCTGACCTGGCAGCCCAAGAGTAATTAGCAAACTTGTGACAACAAGGTCCTCCAGGAAGAAGCACCAGGTGTCACTGCCATCCAGCTGGAAAGAGCAGTGCAGAGTGGCCAAGCAGGCTGCTAACACCACTTTCCTAGGAAATGACTGCTTGTGAGCACATATTACTCAAAATCGTTCTCCACAGTTCAGAACTGATTTACTGCACCTGGTACACCTATATTTGGTTCTCAGAGAATAGCCTCAGGTGTGGAATGAAGGTCAAGTCAGTCCATGTGAGTGGATGTGACAGCTCCAGTCCATTCCAAAACACCAGGGCAATGAGCCTGCTCACTGGAACCAGAAAGCTCCATGGTGTGGCTGCCCAGAAGCAGACTGCTGTCCAAAAAGCAGTGAGCAAAAGCCAGGCCCTCCAAGCCAGGAACTGGGACTCTACATTCCAAACACCGAGACAGGGAGAAACTATAGTGCAGGTCTTAAATATGTCTACCAACATGAGTGGAAACCTGATCCACAACTCCTCATCAGATTCCAGTAATCAAAGATTCTCTTCATGCAAATCCATGCTTTGTTGTTTATATCAACATTCACTAGATGTGCACATGAAGGACCCTAATATGACAATCACTTTACTTTTCATTTTCCATTCATTATTGCCAATAAAGCATTGACCTTGGATGTAGAAGAAAGAGGGCAGCACAGAGTAAATGAGGGTCCTTTCTACCACTTCCGAGTTGCTTTGGCCCTGCAAGAGAGTGTGCCAAACCCTTCAGATGTGTTACACTTTTCAATCTTCGCCCAAACATAGTGGTTAGAGATGACTGTAACTCCAGGATTACAGACACAGAAACGGAAGCTCAGCTTACATGCATCACCTGTCCAAAGTCATATGACAAGTTAAGACGAGGCAGAGACATCTATTTGCCCTCAAAACCCGGACTTTCCTCTGCTGTGGTGCCAACACAGCCAAAAAGGTTCCAGAAAGAGAGGGGGGAAAGAAAAGAGGGAGGGAAATACAATGAATTTTAAAAAAACTGAAAGAGAAAACACAAACAGCATAGCTTGTGGAGTGGGTAATAACATAAGGTAAGTGGGACCCGGCGAGGTAGCCTAGCAGCTAAAGTCCTTGCCTTGCACACACCGGGATGCCACACTGGCGCCAGTTCATATCTCTGCAGCCCCGCTCCCCATCCAGCTCCCTGCTTGTGGCCTGGGAAAGCAGTCAAGGACGGCCCAAAGCCTTGGGATCCTGCACCCATATAGGAGACCAGAAAGAGGATCCTGGCTCCTGGCTCCTGGCTCCTGGCTCCTGGCTCCTGGCTTTGGATTGGCACAGCTCATTGTGGCACTTGGGGAGTAAATGAACTGATGCAAGATCTTCCTCTCGGTCTCTCCTCCTCTCTTTAGATCTCACTTTGCAATAAAAATAAATAAATCTTAAACAAAACAAAACAAAAAACAAGGCAGGCAACACAAGCAACCCATCAGCTTTAAGCGAGGTTGGTAGCAAAGAGAGGAAGCATACAATGAAGTGGATTCTGTACCAGCTGTGGGAAAGTAAGAAGGGCAAAGGAAGTCAGTAGACAATGATGCCGTTAAATCAACACGATCTGAGTCCAGAAGTGCCCTTCCTCTCCCTTGGGAGGGTGTCTAACCCTGCGAACAGAAATCAATTGAGAGCTATAAACAAAAAGCAACTCATTCAGGATAGTTGAAGAACTCTCCTGTCCATTTGTCTCACCGGCTTTTAAATTCTAAAAAAGTAGGAACTTTGCTCAATCAGTGTTCCAAATAGTTAAACAAGATATGATATACCCATAGATCACAAATCTGTGTCCCAAATTTCAATGTTAGCAAGAGTAGGTTAAGCATAGAAAACAGGATTTAAATGTCCTTGCACAATAGAACCTTTTTCATTAAAATACATGTAATTTCTATTTGCTTCAGTGCAGAGATTAGAAGTAAATATATCTAAATTGTCCATGGAGGCTATCTCTGAGGTAGATCATTTCTATTTTTTTCTTTACAATTTCTGTATTTTTAAATCTCTATTTAAAAAGATTAAAATAGTAAGCAATATTTTAAAATATTTTTGTCATACACTAAATCAGAACATTGGATTGTGAACCCAGGAGCTACACTCCCACTCTGTCTCTACTTCAAAACTCTGTAACTTTGTTTCTTTATACACAGAATACGGGCAGTGCTCATCCTATCTAGGGCTGAATCTTTCCATCAAATATATGATGAATTAGTAAAT
This sequence comes from Ochotona curzoniae, assembly GCF_017591425.1. NCBI lineage: Eukaryota > Metazoa > Chordata > Mammalia > Lagomorpha > Ochotonidae > Ochotona > Ochotona curzoniae. Next base: position 6,059,503 of record NW_024467118.1, on the reverse strand, counting down.
ACTAATGAGGCAAAAAAGTGAAGAAGAGATTGAAGGCTGAAGGAGACAGAGAAGAATAAAGAAGTTGTGGAGAGATCAGACAAAATGTTTGAGAGCTCAGAATTTTTTTAAATGATTTTTAAGTGATTGGTGCTCGTTAGGGTTTAGCACTTAAATGTCACAGCGCTTTGCACCTTCAAGTATTCACAGATATTCATCTGCTTTAATTATTAAACCTTTAAACTGCTCATGTAATGGTTTCCCCACACAAGTCCATCAGGCTAGAAAGTAATCTCTATGCGAAAGCAGGAGTGACCATAGAAATGTGATGAAATCAAACCAAAATCTTTACCTACTGCCTTCGGTCAGAAGTGACTCACCCTTGAAATAAAGCAATTATTTGTGTTATCTGTCCACCTCACCTTTAGCCCTTAGTTTATGTGGAAAACAACCCAGTTAAAGATGGTACTGATTAACTTCATTTCAGTGCACACCACCAGGCCCTTCTCTCCAAACCCTCAAGCACCGGGGCCTGTGAACAAAACTTTCTCCTCTTGAAACGGACAGTCACCAGGTACTCATAATCCCAGAGGCACAAAGTGGGAAGTGGACAGTGCCACACTGCTAACGTAATCGGGATCTCCATTTTCTTCCTCTCTTGCCTCCGACATCATCTAGCTGTTTGAACCAGAGAACAAATGCAATCATTAACCCTGCGACAACTGCCCTAGGCTTTAAGACAACAAGTCAGGGAACAAGGTGTCCAGATCTCTAGTCAGTGGCCATAGGAGGGTTGGACCACTGTGCTAGCTACCAAGAAAGTATCTGCAATCTCATTGCTATAGACCATTTCAAGTCTGCAACCACACATAACCATGAGTTGTAGAACAGAAACGCTTTCCTCAATTTACAAGGGTATGCAGATTTCCATATTATATTCAGAAAGACTTAAGTGGGAATCCCCTTTTGGTGCAATTTTTTCTACTTCTGTAGCACACATTGATGTGGTTGAGAAAATTCACCTCTCTGGCCATATCCAAATTCTGACTCTGGTTTATGCTAGTGACTTAGCCTTTCTGTGTCTCAGTTTTCTCTCTGTTAAGTGACAGATAATGAAATGATAAGGCTACCATGGAAATCCAATAAGTAAGCTCTTTACCTAGTCTCTGGTATGATCTCTGAAACTGTTTCAAGAAAAAGGGAGTAATTACTAATCTTTTACTAGATTACAGAAATGCACAATGGTCTGAATATCTGTTTTCCCTGCCCCAATTTCTCACATTGCAACCCCAATTCCACCGTGATGTTATTTAAAGGTGGTATATTTGAGGGGTGGTAAGGTCGTGAGAGCAGAGCTGTAATGAACTAGAATTACAAAATAAGTCAAATGAGACTTGATTCAAGCTTTCCACCATGCTGGGATGCAAAAGGAAGTCGGCAATCTGAAGTCTCAAAGAGGAATATCACCAGAAGTTGATTATGCCAGCACCCTAATGTTGGATTTCCACGCCTCCAGACATGAAAGAAATAAAATGCTGATGTTTGTAAGCTGCAACATTTATGGGATTCTGTGATGGCAGCCCAATGGATGAAGGCAATGCACTTACAATGCACTTCCTAGTTCCTCAGGATTGAAACAGATGTGTAAGAAAGACAGGAATCCGTCTAGACAAGCATCTCGCTAGCGTGTTTATTATTCACACCAGAAGGTGCCTGAGCCAAGATGCCTTTCAACAGGAGAATGGGCACTTGGAAGCATATATTCAGACAATAAAATACTAGTCAAAAACCAAAGAAAATTACAGGTACATACAACAAACAACCTACCTCGCACAGATAGGGTGTTACGTGGTGTTACGTGGAAAAATGGAGCAGAGCATCTATTCCCATTAAACACAGTTCAACATCACGCAACATTAATCAGGATTGACTGAAGTCAGAACTTTGGGGACTGGAATGACCTGATCAGGACTACAGGAAAAGTCCCACAGTGCAGGAAATCCCTCAGTCCCGGGTACCCTAGTCTCAGACAAACTCACAGAAGATGAAGCTGTAGATGGGGAAGGATGAAAGAGAAAACTGCTCAGGGTGCAATGCAGCTAGAAATGTATAGCTTGATTCAGGAGCTGGTTAAGTGTTGTACACATGCATAACATCCATTATGGCTGTATTAAACAGATTAGATCACTCCTTCCAGCAAGGGGCCTGTTTCCAGTCATCCCAGGACTGACCTAACAAGTGCCTGATGGATTTCAAGTTGCCACTGGGACAGTGGCAAATATAAGAATAATTACATTCTTCTCCTTTGCTTTGCACTTACATTATTTTGATCAAGTTACAAGTGTCAGTCAAATGCATCCATTACAGACACTCAATTTAGTGAGTTTTGACAATTGCATGCCCCCAAGTAATAACCACCAAAAGAGGACATGGAATGCTTCCCAGCCCCTCAAAACTCCCTTTGCTGGTGGAACAGTTCTCATTACCGTGAAAAGCCAACAAAGTGTTAGCTGCCTGTTTCCTTTATGTGGTGGGTTAGATTCCTAGCTGGAAAGTAAATTGCCTTCCTATAAGGGTCTAGTCCAACTCCACCTATAAGCTCTAACAGTGCCTTGTAATTTCCTATCTAAAACCAAGAAAACTCCATTCCAATTCTGTCTGTCCCTGAACTACTGAGTTTTATCTCTTCAGGCTTTGTTGACTTTCTAAAGGTATATATATATATATTTTAATATCCTAATTCCTCTGCTTATTTAATTGAGGTGCTGTGTTTTCAGAACAGAATGTAGGTCTTTTTTTATAGCTTATACAACAATCTTATATATTAGATGTCTGACGAGAGGGCTTTAAACTCAAGAAATTTTAATAAGCCTACTGCTTGATATATGCTGTCGTATTTTGGGGTCCTGTTCCTAATATGAGAGATTATTTATGTTTGTAACTTAGGCCCAGTTCTTGACCTAAGCATGTGCTATATGCTCTACATATTTTTCCATACTATTTCAAACTTGTATCAAATTCATTAACCTGGAGAAATGAAAAGTATTCATTAGAAGCATTTTTTAAACTTGTGAATTTCATATCACAATGTGAGTGATGGATTTTAACAGTACAGTTTAAAGAACTTTGATAAATGTATATACTCATGTCAATCAAGGCACAGACCAGTTCACCATTCCAGAAAGTTCCATAAAGAGATAAACACCTTCCTAGTGCCTGTTCCGACAGTTTTGTTTAACTTAGTCCACAAAATACGCAAGTGATATCATAAACTATGTCTTCTTTTGAGTCTAATATCACTCAGCATAATGTTTTGTAAGATTCATCTGCTGTTTTGTGTATCAACGATTTGTTGCTTTATATTGTTGAGTAGTATTCCATTGTGTGAATATACAATTTGTTTATTCTTCTACAGACAGGGCTTTGGGCTGCTTTGGTTTAGGGCTATTATGAATAAAGCTGCTGTGAAACATTATTGTAAAAACGTGCATTATGAAGTTATTTATAAAAGCTAAAAACTATAAATGACTTAATTATTCTACAATAATGGATTGATTAAACTAGCACTAAAATAATAATACGAAAGAAACTATAATCACTCAAGTTGCATTTTCTAAGAATTTGCTGTGGGATGGAAAATATTTCTAACAGAAATTTAAGGAGGTGGTAAGTATAACGTAAAATTATTTTCCCAGGATATTCTCACTTCTGTAAAACCCACACCTATACATACATAAACTTATGAAATGCACCAAAATGCTACTGGTAAACAAAGAAATGAAGTCAGGAAAGAATTATAACCTGGTTTCCACTATTAAAAGCAAAGCTATTTTGCCAGATGATGAAGAACATGCCAGGTTCTGTTGTTCTACATATTTGTCAATCTCTGTGTCTGAGCAAGTTAACAATAAATCAATTCCAGGTATTTCCATATGCTAGCCAAATGACTTCAACAACATAAGATATCCAAACCGATTTATGCACACGAAGGCAAACATTGACACGTGTGTGATGGAAATGCGTCTGGAACCCTGTCCACACCTTTCAACGCTGATTTCTTCATTAAGACTTTTGTAACTTTTTGCCCCCTTAACTGCTCCCCTGACATCAGTCTCATCACACCTCCATCCTCCGTATCACTGACAATGTGATCTTTCTAAATCGTTCTCTGGTAGAACTTGGCATGTGAGCCTGCAATGGCTTCTCGCTGTCTGTGGAATGATTCTCACTCCAGTAGCCGACTGCAGCTTTCCACCTGCATGTTCCTGTGTCGTCCTGCACATCACACCCAGACACGTGAGGCCTCCCAGATCTCCTTACATTTGCAGCTGCTTTTTCCTCTGGCTGAAATTTGCTTCATGCCCGGTCCTCCTTGTTAGCACCCCCATCATCATGAATTAACTTAAACATCACCTCTTCTGAAACTCTGTGAGCCCCTGTGAGAAGCAGCTCCTGTCACCTCCTCATAAACTCTTCAGGGCTTTGAAGCCTCTTCAGGGCTTATGTGTCCCAGGTCTAGAAGGCATCATTCACATAGAACTCCCTGGAGTTGTGCCAAACACTTGTGTTGAGCTTAGTGGATGAATCATGGATTTAACCTCCTGTCCCATACCTTTCTTATGTCCCCATGGCAAGCATTTCACTAATGCACATGCGCCTTAGTGAAGCCCCCTCCTTTGCCTGTGAGTCTCCTCTGCATCTGATCATCTTCTTGCTCTATTAAGCTAATCCTTTTCACAAACTCTGTGCTTTGGAATTTGGACGTTTTCATTTTTCCAGCAGTTTTTAAGTTTCAATATTCCCTGGAACAGTATTATTGATTTTACTAGAGCCGTATCCAAGAACGACAGAGAGTACTGCACATACATGATCAGAACTTCAGTTCCTCCATGAAGGAATATGGCAGGCATTTAACCTAGTGGTTAAGACTAAATAAATAAATGGGAGTACATCAAACTAAAAAGCTTCTGTAGAGCAAAGGAAACTATTAACAAAGTGAAGAAGCAACCAACAAAGTGGGGAAAATCATTGCACACTACGTAACTGATAGGAGACTGATTTCCAGAGTTTATAAAGAGCTTCAGAAACCTAGGCACAATAAAAGAAAGAAAGAAAGAAAGAAAGAAAGAAAGAAAGAAAGAAAGAAAGAAAGAAAGAAAGAAAGAAAGAAAGAAAGAAAGAAAGAAAGAAAGAAAGAAAGAAAGGAAGGAAGGAAGGAAGGAAGAAGGGAGGGAGGGAGGGAGGGAAGGAGGAAGGAAGGAAGGAAGGAAGGAAGGAAAGAAAGAAAGAAAGAAAGAAAGAAAGAAAGAAAGAAAGAAAGAAAGAAAGAAAGAAAGAAAGAAAGAAAGAAAGAAAGAAAGAAAGAAAGAAAGGAAAGGAAGAAAGACAAACACATACACACATACAATAGCCTATGGAGAAAATGGGCAAATGAAACAAACCACATTTTTCAAAAGAACAAATTCAAATGGCTAACGGACATATGTAAAGAGGTTTAGGCTTCCTATCTGTCAGGGAGATACAAATGAAAAACACACTGAGGTTCCACCTAATTCCAGTGAGGTTGGCCTACATTCAGAACTCTGCTAACAACACCTGCTGGCATGGATGTGGGGAGAAAGGTACCTACGTCCTTCACTGTTGGTGGAGGTGTAGGCTAGTACAGCCACTGGAGAAATCAGTAGCAGAGTGTTTAGAGAACTCCAACACACCTGCCACATGACACACTATCCCACTCCTAGGAATATACCCAAAGGAAATGAAAAGCGCATCTGAGAAGGGCATCTGTAATCCTACATTTACAGCAGTACAATTTACAATAGCAAAAACGTGGAAATAATCCAGATGCCCATCAAAAAAGGAGTAGTTAAAGAAACTGTGGTATATCTACTTCATGGAATATTACTCAGCCATTAAAAAGAATGAAAATATAACATTTGTAACTAGGTGGTCCCAACTAGAGACCATTATATACAATGAAATAAGTCAATCCCAAAAGGACAAACATCATATATTCTCTCTAAGGGCACCATCATGCAAACTGTAAGTTCAATAACCCTTTCCATACTGTTCTTGCTGCATCCCAAGTGTTTTGATGTTTTTGTTTTCATTTTCAATTCTTCCAAATTGTTTCTTGTCAAATTCATCACCAGCTCACGGATCACATAGTGGCATAATTTCACACAATGAAATTTCACATTTTTCTTCACCCATGTAATGGTTACTCAATGGTGCATTTTCAACTCCACAGTGTTGTAAAATTTTTGTTTTAACTTCATACCCATTGTTGACAGTTTCATGGCTTCTCATTTAAGGGGATGTTTAGTGATGGCATAATAGAGACTATCATAATCAGATGTGAAGATACAATGCAGTTTGCCTCCCCACTTCCAAATCAAAAATGAACTCCCAATGAAACTGCTGGACATATATGAACAATAAGATGCTGGACTGTCATTGTCTGTACCAACAATATCGGGGCATACTTAAATAACAGACCGATAGGCTTATGACTGCTTATTAAGGACTATACTATTGTAATAATATGGGTATGGGGGTGCGAATTTAGGGAGGTGGTAGGGAAATCCCAGACCCTATGGAATTGTACCATAAAATTTAAAAAATAATAACAATAGGATAAAATTTTAAAAAATGCTCCTGTGCCAGTTTGGAACCCTTAGGTTCAGTTCCCAGCTCTGGGGCCTGACTACAATTCCTGCCAAGGCAGACCCTAGCAAGTAACAGTGACGGCTCACCCACATGGAAGTTCTGTATTGAGTTCCCAAGTCCCAGTTTCATGCTAGGACCAGTCCTGACCATGACAGACTAGAGGAATGAACCAGTGTATGCTCTATCCATCTCTATCTCTCTGTCTGTCCATCTGTGTGTTCCTCTCAAACAGGAGATAGATAGATAGATAGATAGATAGATAGATAGATAGATAGATAGATAGATAGATAGATAGACAGACAGACAGACATAGTAAAAGATGGCTTTGGGGAGTCAATCTCCCATATCAGAATGGCAGTTGGAGTCCCAGCTCTTCCACAACCCATCCAACTTCCTGTTAGTTCACTGGGGAAGGCAGCAGATGATGGCCCAAGTGCCTGGGCCTGTGCCACCCATGTGGAAGACCAACATAGAGTTCCTGGCTCCAAATGTCTTCCTGGCTAAGAACCTGCTATTGCAGGCACTTATGGAGCAAAATAGGAAATGAAATCTCTCTCTCTTTTATTCTGGCTTTTAAATGAATAAAAACATACATCTTTTAAAAAGAAGAGTTTGTCACCCTTTGTCTTGCCCTGCCATTTTACAGGTAGCAGCCATTGTTTCTGATACTTCAACACTTTTCTGTCTCCCAAAATCAGTTAAATTATATGTATACATAATAGTTATGTAAGGTTTTTGAAGTAAATATATTTATGAGCTAATCAGGAGCCAAAGCTAGAAATGCATTATTTTAAATTGACAGATATTAATTCTTAAAGTGACAAACAAAAATTAAGTAAGAAGTTTATCTTGAAGCATAACTGTTATTTGTATTTGTCATTTTTGTTGCTATTAGTTTTAGAACATTTTCTGAAAGTCTGAAAAAAAGTGATTAAACAAAAACCTGGACGATCCAATCACATTATTGCCAATTTTGGTGCCAATAATGAACAGACACAATCTTACTGCCAGGAAATACTCTCGGACAGATGAGATTGTAATTTTTCTTATATCTGCTATTGCAGAATCTGATACAGTTCCAGAGCCATAAGAATAATGTATCTCAAGATGTTAAATTAAATAAGGATGAGCCAGAGGACAGAGGAGGATTGAGAGTCTGGGTAGAAGGATGCTTTGGCTTTTTCCCCCTGGGTTAGAACAGCTTCATTCTCCGCTCTTGACCTTGACCCTGGAGCGACCTTGAGGCTGTGGTTTCCAGGAACAGCCCAAGAGAATCAATCCCCCTGACCGAATTTTTCTTCATTTAAATAAGTAAATAAACAAACTTTCCCTTGTGAAACCAAGTAAAATAACTTGTCTCTGCCTTTGGAGTTTGCCCACTGCCAGTTCATCAGAGGTGGCTAAGATGTCTGCCCCTGAATCCTTGCTTGGTCAAGCTTCACATCAAATTTGGTTCTTAATCTTTCATCATTAATTTGTTCTTTCTGGCCTTTTAATCGCTCTTGTTACTTTGTTCTGAACTGGTTCCAGGATAATAAATCACTTAAGAAATGTTTGTAAAGTACTTCAAGTGATTTAAAAATGAAAGGGTGGGAGGAAGGAAAGGGAAGAAGGGGATTACATTATGTTCTTAGAATTATTTCTACAAACAACATTGAATCTGTTTTTTTTTAAAAAAAAAAAAAACTATCTAGGGCCCGGCACAATAGCTTAGTGGCTAAAGTCCTCGCCTTGAATGCACAGGGATCCCATCTGGTACCAGTTCATACCCTGGCAGCTTCACTTCCCATCCAACTCCTTACATGTGGACTGGGAAAGAAATCAAGGACAGCCCAAAGCCTTGGGACCCTGCACCTGCGTGGGAGACCTGGAGGAAGTTCCTGGCTCCTGGCTTCGGAATGGCTCAGCTCCAGCTCCAGCTCTGTGGCCACTCAGGGAGTAAACCATCAGATGGAAGGTTTTCCTGTCTCTCCTCCTCTCTGTATATCTGTCTTTCCAATAAAAATAAATAAATCTTTAAAAAAAAAACTATCTAAAAAAAATTTTTTAAACAAAGGGGATAAACTGCACTACTGTAACAATATGGAGGGATCCAATATGGGGGGAGGGTTTTTTGGAGGGGTTAAGGGAATCCCAGAGCCTATGAAACTGTGTCATAAAATGAAATTTTTTTAAAAAGGGGGGGATGTGTAAAAGCAAACACATTATAGAAATGAAGGAATGCCAGCAAAAGTGAATCTGGGGAACAGGTTCTGTCCCACTAGGTAAGATGGCCATGTTCCCACATTACAGTGCCTGGTTTGAGGCCTGGCTCCACTCCCAATGCCAGCCTCTTTCTATTGCACCATCAGGAAAGTGGTAGCTATGCTGAAGTAGTCGTTTTCCTGTCACTCACGTTGGTGACTCGGACTGGCTCTCAGAGTTGGCCTCGCACAACTAGTCATTGTGGGTAGCTGATGAGTGAATCCGCACACAGAAGTGCTACCTGCTCTCTCTCTCTCTCTCCCTTTGTCTCTCAAATAAATAAATGAAATTTTTTAAATTGATTTTGCACTCTAGGTGTGAGCTTTGTATGCATGGGGATTTTTCTGATAAGTTTCACACCAGTCTCAACTGAGGTGAGTTGAGTCATTTTTCCTTTGATGTTTCTTTTATTTTGTAGAAGCAAAAGCAAAATGTATTTCTTTGAATTACTTGTTCAGGTTGAAGGATAATGATAGTCTTACTTTTACAGCAGAGGAGATTGTGTTTGATATAAGAAGTTTATTATCAAAAAAAGAGAACAAAGAAATTATCAACAAAAGAAGACTCTGCCTGCATATTGGAAATTTTCAGAAAAATACATACAAAAAAAGGTGGAATCCTCTTGAACTTTAAGATGAACAATGACAAACAGACCAACTTAGGAGTGGATTCTAATCAGCAGATATTAGGTGCCTGCTACAGTGCTTAATGCCAGACTGTGGATACTGTGTCCAGGCTCAATGTGAAAGCATCGTGACCAGTTACACACCCTGAGAATGAAGGAGAGAGGGAGGGTCAAGTGTGTCACCAATTCACCATTAGACATTAGGCAATCCTTAGGCAAGAAATACAGGTGATCGTCTGGCAAAAGACTGGCATTCTCTGCTCTAAGAGATTCTTGATTCTGATTTTAAAACAACTTTGCGCTGCCAATGTGGCATTGTACATTAAGCTGCTGCCCAAGAATCCAGAATCCCATATGTGTGCAGCTCATGTCCCAGCTGTTCCACTTCCAATGCAGCTCCTGCTAATGACCTGGGAAAAGCAGCAGAAGATGGCCCAAGTAATTGGCCCCTGCATCATGCGAAGGACCAAATGAAGCTCCTGTCTTCAGCCTGGCCCGGGTTAGCTGTTGCGGCCAATAAGAGAGTAAACCAGAGAAGAAAGACCTCTGTGTGTATGTGTGTCTCTCTTTCTACCTCTATACTTCTGATTTTCAAAACAAATAAATAAATCTTAAACATATATATGAATATATAATATATATAAATATTATATATATATATATGAGTAATGTGTCAGCCTACATTAGCTACCTGCCAACTCAATGTTCCTACTCATCATTGGCAAGTATCTACATTGAGCTCTTTTAGCTTATGTTCATTCATTTTTAAAAAAATTTTATTATTATTATAATCATTTTATGATACAGTTCCATAGGCTTCTGGCATTTTCCTTATCCCCTCCCCAATTCCCTCTCCCCTACCTAGTTCCTTTATATCATTACTAACATATAGTTCTTCATACACAGTCATATGTCCATCATTGCAGGCATGGACAATGGCAGAGTCCAGAATCCTATTGTCAAGATACAGAAAACAGTTTCATTGTAAGTCCATCTTTGTCTGGAAGTAGAAATGCAAACTACATTGTATCCTCACGTCTGGATGTTAGTCTCCATTTCGCAACTACTGTACATCCCCTTAAATGAAAAGTCCTAGATCATACAATAGCATAATTTTCTTCAAGAAGGTTCTTAATTTTCATTTCTTCAGCTACACATTAGTCATTTAATAGCATGTTATTTAACTTTTTGGTGTTATTAATTTCTTTTTTCTTCCTGATGTTGATTTTGTTTTGTGGCTTTTCATTTAAGGGGATGTATAGTAGCTGTGTAATGGAGACTGTCATATCTAGTAACATGTCATTTAACTTCATGGCATTGTAAATTTCTATTTTTCTTTCTATTCAATTTTCAATAAGCATTTATTATGCCTACAAAGTGCCAGGTTACATACTAAGAGCCAGATGTAACTGGTAAACAGATAAATAGACAAGAGATAGAGTTAGTATAGACTCCCTTTTAAATAGTACAAAACAAATAACTAAGATACACATGACCCAAATCAAAGCACACAGGTTCACTTCTCACTTCCGAATCCTGATTCCAGCTTCCTGACAACACAGTCTAACAGGCAGTGGTGATGCTCAGGCAGGTGGTGCCTGCCTTCCATGTGGAATACCTGCACTGAATTCCCAGCACACTGGGTTTGGGCTTCAGCCAAGAGCCCTGGAAATACTGGCATTCAGAAAGCAAACAATTAGCGGGAGTATTTCTTTCTCTTTCTCTATATATCTCTTCTCTCTAATAATTCTAATTAAAATAAGAAATATTAAAGAATCCATGTCCAAATTATCCATATCACTCATTAATGATGAAAAATAACACAGTAACAGAAGACTGCAGAAAAAGGACCTTGTTTAATTTCTCACTGGCTTAACTGTGAGCACCTACCTCACTGTTCCTTAAAATCCCTTAATGGCAGGCTCCTAATTACACTACCCTCGTGATTTGCTTATCGCCTGGACAATGCTGACTTCTGCAGCTCCTTTTGACACATGAGGACTTCTTCAAGCGTCCTCCTTGCCATTGAACGTGGTGACTCATTCAGAGAAAGGCATCCGGGTTTGAAATAGAGAAGAGGGCTTCATAAATAATCCAGAGACAAACCAGAGTTTCAATAATAGATAAACATCGCTTTGATGGAAAATGCAGGGAAAACAGAGTGCAGATGGAAGGCAAAAAAATGGCCTTGAACAGCCTCGCAAGGCAGAACACCATAAAACGAGGAGTTCAAGGAATAATGAGTAGATAAAATGTGTTAATCCAAAGGAAATACAAAATACTTATTCAATGCTTATGCACCAGACACTTTACTAAAAAAAAATATCATTTCGTTCATTAATCCTCATGACAATCCCTTTTACACAGAGCAAGTAATATTCATCCCAAGTGAACAGAGGCATGTCAGGTGCAAGGTCACAAGCCAGGAAGTGGCAGAGCCAAATTCATACTTGTGTCTTTCCATCTCTACACCAGCAGTTCCCTCTGCTTATAGCATGCATGAAGGGATATGCAAAAGTACTCGGTACACAACAAGGTGGAATTTGTGTGAGAAAAATGAGAGGGGATGGAGAGAACAAGGATGCTCTTTACCGATTTGGTACCTTTGCCTTTTCATGAAGATACAGTTTGTTGACATCTCAATAACCACTGCCTCTCCTTCATCTTTATGAAGAATCTCAAATCCAATGACTTATATCTATCCCCTAAAGCCAAGCGCCTCATACAAGATAGAACACGTTCCCCGTCTGAGCAAATAACTACTCCTTGATCTAAGCCAGCTGTTGATCCTTGATCTGTTGCCGTTAGCAGCGTTGACTTCAGCCTGATCAGTCAGTTCAATGCAACATGAGAGTGAGTCTACTGGGAAAACTCTGGAATGGGGCTCTTAAGTGTATCCACACAAGAAATGGTTTCAATTTCCTCAGGATACTATACTATGATGCCTGGAATGGTGGCAGCCATTCTGGAAAAATGAGGGGACCACTTTTGTCAATGTACCACTGTGGCCCTTCTCCTGTGCCTGATGTGTTAAGTGGAGGATGGCTCACTGCTGTTTCACAGTGTGCCAAAGGCTTTACTAGGGAGTTCTGGCAACTAAGAAGTTGTGAAATAGAGTGAGAGCTACAGAGGAAGGAGACAGAAAAAACACAATATAAACATCATTAAATGGGTGCTATGTAACATCCACTGAGAGACAGGTAAAATTATGGGACTTTTGAAATTGGTGGTGGCTAAGTGATACTTCTTAAATAAGACACCACTCAGAAATTAGGGCACAGAGAGCACAGCTTCAACAGCCAAAAGCCAAAAGAGAATGAGTCACCGCATTGAAGACAGCTGTTGTTTGCACAATTGTTGATTTTGTGCAAAGCCGTCACTGAAGGACAGAGATCAGTAAACTACTTCATAGGGCAAAGTCAAGCTCACTGCTTACTTCTGAAACTAAAGTTTTATTGGAACAGAGTTAAAGTCATTTGTCTGATTTTCAATCGAAAACAGGAACAAAACTCAGGAAAGCTGTCCCAAATCAGCCAGGACCTGATTAATAGCCGGCAGCTCTCCTCATTCTTGTTCCTGCTTCCCACTTAGACCCAGAGAAGGTCGAATACCCACTCCGATCAATCACACCGGATGTCCTGTCTGCAGCCGCTCAAGGCTAATAGCCTCAAATCAGGGAAAACACAACATGTTCCCTTTGCTCTACTATGAAGCTTCCCCACTCCTCTTCCTGCCCTTGAATCTGTGGAAACACAAACGACAATGGACAACTTCACAGTAAGCTCTCAAGAAACAGCTTTTCCCGGTCTGGCACAGTAGCCTAGCAGCTAACGTCCTAGCCTTGCATGTGCCAGGATCCCTTATGAGTGCCAGTTCGTATCCCAGCGGGGCCACCTCCCTTCCAGCTCCCTGCTTTTGGCCTGGGAAAGCAGTCAAGTACAGCCCAATGCCTTCAGACCCAGTGCCCGCATGGGAGCCCGGAAGAAGCTCCTGGCTCCTGGGTTCGGATCAGCTCAGCTCTGGCAATTGTGGTCACTTGGGGAATGAATCATTAGACGGAAGATCTTCCTCTCTATATGTCTGACTTTCCAACAAAAATAAATAAATCTAAAAAAAAAAAAAAGAAATAGCATTTGCTTATTCTCATTTGTTCAGTTTTTACTTATTTCTACAGAACTGGAAGTTAAAGGATCTGAATCCTAATCCTCGGTCTTCCACACATTTCATAAGTGATAACTGAATAATTCATATTACCTGCTTAAAATACAGTAACAGGGCCAGGCATTTGGAGTAGCAGTTATGCCACTTGGAAAGTCAGTGTTCCCATACTGGAGGGCCTAGGCTCAAGTTCTGGTTTCATCCGCAGTTCCAGCTCCCTGCTAGTACACAGCCTGTGCAGCAAGTTATGGCCACTCAGGTGGTTCCTTTCTGTCACCTACATGTGAAACCTAGGTGGAGCTCCTGGCTTCAGACCCGTGCAGCCCATGCTGGTGCAAATGGGTGCAAACATTTATGGTCGCAGACATTTGTAGGGTGAATAAACAGATGGGAGATGCCAATCCTCTCTCTTTCTCTCTCTCTCTCTCTCTCTCTCTCTCTCTCTCTCTCTCTCTCTCTCTCTCCATCCCTCCATCCCTCCCGTTCAGGCACATTGAACAATTTTTAATGGGCAGCCAGATCCCTGGATCTGCTGTCATGGAGATTATTAGCATACCTAAAATATGTGCAAAAGACAGAGGCAGCTCTGAGGAAGGAGTAATGGGTGCATGGGGCTCATGCATCTACTAAATGCTTACCATTGTTTAGTTAAAAATCATTAACTGACCACTACTAATATTGTCATGAAGGAAATATTTCCCCTAAATCCACAAATATCTTTCCCAAGCAAAACCATAAGCTACTCAATTCAAAATATGCAAAGTTTTTTCTTTGAAAATTCAAATTCACAAATGGTTCATCTTTTAAGGTAATATTTTAATGGGTCTGGTTTCAAACAGAGCCCTTGACTAAAATTCTTTCCTAAGGTTTCCATTACCAAGATTATTTGCACTGTTACAGAGCACAGTCCTGTTTGGTCCAAGCATGCTTAGCAATTTACATTAATGATCCACTTCTGAATGTCTTGAATGTCTTTCATCTTCTATGGAACACTTGTTTGATTTATGGTGTGTAAAATAAAACGCAAGCTGTACAGAACTTTCAGTCACGGTCTCACCAAGTGTCATAATTAATGCTGCCACAGCTCTACTGTCCATGAGTATTCTCTAAATGTCCTTGGATAAGACCTAAAAAGATAGATTTTAAAAAACAGGCACAGCAGGTTAGGCTACTGCTTGGGAACCCATACTGAAGTGTCTGTGCAAGTCTCAGAACTCCACTTCTGATTCAGCTCTTTGTGAACACATCCTGGGAGTAATCAGATAGTGGTTCAAATGCTTGGGCCCTGCTATACATGTGGGAGACCCAAACTGATCCCCTGGACTCAGAGTGGAATCTACAGAGACTTTCTTTTCCTTTTCTTTTCCAGTTCAATATTTCATTATGATTATTTTAATTGAGTTCTCCCCTTCCAGGTGGTATTCCTGTTGGGAGAGCAATGGAGTTGAAGTTTATTCAGGTCCTTACATTTTAAGAACAGGCACATTTACCACGCACAAAGTGATAAAACTAATTTAAAAGATGTGAGAAGCACACGCCAGTGGGCATGGCTGGAGAGTGAAGTTGGCCATGATGGAGAGAGGCGGGAGGGAAGTAGAGAGACAGTGCCTCAGCACTCTGTCAGCCAACACCTTGTCTCACCCTTATCTGCATAGACAGAGCCCTGCCCAGCTGCCGGCCTCCTGTGAGGTTCGAAGGGAGTGGTACGTGTTATCTACACCAGGTACCAGGCGAAGATACATACTGGAAGACAAGTTATTTGACTTACAGTTGAGCAGATGGGGTTGCATTGTACAGAGCACGTGTGCTTCCAGCTCATGGCCCTAGTCCAGCTATCTGCTTATTCCATATCCGTCCCAGACACAACATGCTTTATACACATTATCAGAAAAGGCCACCACCATTTGATGATTCTAACGCTCATTGAAGTGATTGTCTTGACCCAGCCACTAAGTCAACAAGTGCTGAGTTCAGGCTGAGTAAGAAACAATCCCACCAAATGTCCATGGAAAGAGGAGAGAGAAAAGGTCTGCAAATTAACGGAGACCATTCATGTGGCCTTGATCTCAATGTAAGACCTTCCTGGGAAAGAAGAAGGGATATTCTGGCTTTTATCAGACACAGATGGCAAATACCAATGACTAGTTCACAACCTGCTCTCCTACACTCAAATCGCTTCTCAGCCTCTGGGATTTTGGTACCTAACGCCCTGTGTAGCTTTTCCTTAACTTTGCAAAGAAGAATGCCAGTAATACCTACTTTTACAGGATTAAACGGTCAGGGTATTTCCACCATTTCATATAGTTCCCAGAAAACTCTCAAGTGTTAGTGTAAAAAACAAACAAATCTGTTCCTTCTTTCACTCATTCATTCATTTGAAAGAGTGAGCTATAGATAAAAAGGGTTTTCATCCACTGCTTCATTCCCCAAAATGTCCACAATACCAGGACAAGGTCAATCCAATCCAAGAGCCAGGAGCTCCGTATGAGACTCTGAGAAGTCAGAGTGCCAGCAGGGACTCAAGTACTTGAGCCACCGTCAACTGTCTTGCAGTCACATTAGCAGACAGCCAAATCAAAAGCGGAATAGCAGAGGAGATCGAACTCAATGCTTGGGGCCCTAGCAACAGCCACCACTACCAACCAGTGGGCAAATCCTGGGCCTAAGAGTACACTGTGAGAGTATCTCAGCCCAGACCCCTGGCTCCACCCATCGCCACCATCATGAGGGGGTGCCAGGTGAGTTCATCTTTGGGGCTTGGATGAACAGACCTTCTGACAGCGTGGCAACTGCTGGGGCATCTGACCTAGGTCGGACTCAATGCTTGCAACCCTAGCCCCAGCCACTGCTACCAAGTGGTGGGTGAATTCAGGGCTTGGGGGCAGCCACACCACCAATTAGTGCCTGGCTTTATCTGATGGTTACCTGGCAGCAAGCTCTGAGCTCTTGAGTGGGTGGAATTACTGTCTAGGGACATCCATGCATAAGGCCACTGTAAGTGTAGGTCAGGAATGAATCCTGAGGGACTCCCAATGACAGGGCCATTCTACTTGCAGGTAAGTCAGGGGACTGAGATCTGGTGGTTTTGAGGGGAGAGACTGGAAGATCCACATAGTTAACACTCATGCACCAGCCCACATGGGAATCCAGAGTTGGGCTTATCAGCATGAAACACTGTAGACCACTACAGGCCAGTCCATGCGAAAGCAAGGGCTAGGGACCTATCTAGCAGCATTAGATCTCAGCACCTGATTAAATGTCAGAACAAGGGAAAGGTCACTTTAGGAAGGGCCATGACACTAACCAGCACGCAAGAGAACCAGGTCCAAGAGTAGATTCTGGGGAGATTTGTGGGCCAAACCTCGTGGAAATATAAGTCCCACTGGTTAGCTCAAGAGTTGGGGTGGTGATGAGCTAAGCTAAGTGTGACCATAGAACCTGCCATCACTCATTGCTACAGGGATCAAGAATAGTCTGAGCAGGTCTAGGCTGTAGCACCCACACGTGCATCCTCAAACAGGGTGTGGGACAGGCCAAGCTACAATATTCACCAGCTAATAATAGGCCAGGATGGAGGGGCAGGCTATGCCAGGCAAGGGCTTAACACCAGCTGGCTTAACACCAGCTGGCATGTGTGAGATCTGACTCTGGGAGCAAGCCACGGGAACCAGGGTAGGGGGCGGGTCTGATGGAGGTTACTGTTGATCACTCCAACTAGGCTGCAACTCCCACTGGTATACATAAAAGCCAAGTGTGTGATGGGCAGGATTGGGCTGGCCTACAACACCCATCTGGTTATGTAGAAGATAGAGTTGGAGGCAGAACTGACCCAGAAATTGCAACAACCAGTGGGTACATATGCGGATTAGGGCAACAGACTGTATCAGACTCTGTATTGGAAAGCACACACAAGAATCAGGTCAGAGATCATCTCAGATGAAGTTTCTGTGGAGATCCCTCCAACTGAACTGCTGATCTCAGAACCCCAACCATGAAGAGTATTGCAGGCTCCATGGTCTAACCAAGGAGTGCATGTTTCAAAGCTGAGCCTCCTCAGAGACTCAGAACAGTGGACAGCATATCCAGGTGCACATGGAGGATGTGACAGTCCATCGGATCCTGCAGAGGACACCTGGTATCACAACAGAAGATGGAGGACAGAACAAATTGATCAATTACCGCAGCCAAGTGTTGGCAGTAAATATCCAAGTAAATGGAGACGCTAAGGTAGACTATGTCAATCAGTGGATTGTGGAGAGATTTCACTGTGCTTCGAGTGGCAATATCGGCAGTAATTCAGAACTGTTGAACTTTTGAAACCTCTTGAGCAGGACCCTCAGAGCATGCCCCACATTGGGGATCCTGGGGTGGTGTCGGGTGGGTGGACCCAGAGTGCACAGGCATTTGGGAAGCTCGGTATGACTCCTCTCCTTATCTCTCCTTCCCCCAGATACAGGAAGGAAAAAAAAGACAATGTGGAAATGGTGATCTCACCCACCTTCCTGTAACCCTTGACCCTTATCTCCCTAATCAACTATGTAAAAGTCATCCCAAAAAAAAAAAAAGTGGACTAGCTGGGACTCAAACTTGCTTTCTGATGTGGGAGGTTAGCCTGCTGTCGCACAATGCCTGCACCAAGCATTAGTAACTTGTACCTGTTCAGCTTTGCCTAAATAATAATCCTCACTTACACAGTCCTTTCATTCCCACTTTAAAGATAAACAAAGCAAACCTTAAATACCTTCAATGAGCCCATGAGTCACAGTGGTAAACCTTAGATCTTCCTGCTAGTGTTAGTGCTAAAATGCATAATTTGGAGATGATGAAGATAATGCATACTTTGCTATATTTTGGCACTGTATGTTGCTATTTTATATTATAATCCATGATATTTACATTTCCTAAGATACAGTTGTTGGAAGGTTATGCTTTCAAAATAAAATTGATGTAAATATTTTTGCTATGTACAATTGTGCTAACAAAATACTGTGCTATTTACCTAGCTATATAGCAATCTACAATGACGAAACTAGCAGTTGCCATTTATGTGAGGACATAACAAATATAAAAGGCAGCACATACGAAGCACAACCAACACACCATCCTGAACAGGACCTAAAGAACCTTCTGGCAACAGTGGGAGTATCCACTGCCTGGATGTACCCATGCACAACTTCTGCCAGAATGCCAGCTCTAGCTTCCACAAACTCTGCAACAGGTAAATTTCAATGCTTAAATGTCAAAATTTAATATCCTTTCATAATGTATTTAAAAGATAGAAGTGCCTGACATTCATTTATGGGAAGGGGGAGAAGAAGAGAAGAAAGGGAAGACAATGGGATTTTGCATCATCTAGCAGAAAGAACTGAAGGATGCTCTTAGAAAAATCATTCCTCTCAAAGCTCACAGTGCAATCCTGATTAGTTTGTCTTTTCTTCAATGGTTCTCATGAACTATATGTGGCCATGGTCACATTAAATGGCAAAGTCCCATCTGACTTTAAGATTCCTGTCACTCGGAGGCCAAGAACTCTGAGGTCATCCACTCCCGCTTGGATCTACCACATGGGATTGAAGAAGCCCAAATCCTTCCTCACAGGATCCAAGGGCATCAGAACAACAGCCAGGAGCCCTGAGCAATCCGCAGAAACAGAACAGTAAACTTCCTTCGGGACTAGGGAGGGGAGCTCTCTCTGGTCCTCTCGGTTCCAACTTGGGTTCCCCACCCTCTCTTGCAATGACCATCAGGATCGCTCTGGAAACCCCTCAAAACAAACAACCAAACAAAAAATCTAGAATAGATAGACAGAGAACAACAAAGAAAGCTTAGAATCAGACAGGAAATGGTCAGCATGGATTCACTTATACCTTACTGGGTGGAACACAAAGATTAGTTACTCCTCACTGGGGTATTGAGGATTTCTCTGCACACTCCTCCTAAAACTGTTCTACACCTAAACTGTTGACATATGTCTTGTTAGAGTTATAGAGTTAGACTACCGAAAAACAGCCAGGTTCAGCAAAGTTATGCTTCAATGCTTATAAAATGGTAAATATTATAATGAAAATAGACACGAGACAGCTGGACAATAATCAATAGCCATTTTAAGATGTATAGAACCCGGCTGTATATAAACTAAAATTGAAATCTCAATGAAGTAGTCACAGGATGTGGTTAAGAACTTGCATTTTTTTAACATATTGGTTACTTAATACTGTGTCAATTAGTTCCATAACGTTATAAATTGTTGTTGATGTTATGTCGGGGCTTTTAATTGATCGGGATGATACTCTGCCTGCTCTACCTTCAGACCAGAGGTCTCCCCAACAAGCCGTTGAACTTCTCTGGACAATAAAATGCTGGACTCTATGCTTGGTATATGCTTGCAATGAAAGAATCTCAACTGAACTTGAACTGTGGTTATGCAACAAGGTGGAGGAATCCACCATGGTGGGAGGGTTTTCGGAGGGGTGGGGGGAATCCCAGTACCTATAAAACTGTGTCACATAATGCAATATAATTAATTTTAAAAAAACATTATTCCTGTCACTTCCACTTCACTGACCATTTAGCAGCTCATAATTGGGTTCAGAGAAAAAAGTTCCTCTATCACTGTTCCCTCTGGAGTGAGAACGTCAATAAAGACAAAACCTTGTCCTGCTTCCCGTGATCACAGGATAAACATTACAGCAGCTTGAGATGAGTGCTGGCTAGTGCAGTATCCTTCCATGTACACTTGGAGACATCAGTTCACTGAGGTGCTCGCAGCTCAGTACACTCTCAAGAACATCAGCCTCTGTGCACCTCTGTGTACTCAACCTAAACTTGGCTGCCACATTCCCGTCCCAGGCTCTCCACTTCCTGTGACTATCTGTGTTTGCCTTTTTGGTTATTGATACAAGTCATCTCCCATGTAATAAATACATCCCTTTGTTTTAGCTTATGTCAACACCAGTTCCAGCCTTGGTGACTCCAAAACAGCCAATCTACCATCTTTTGCCATTATTTTTTTTAATTTCTCATGCTGTTGCCATTTATATGAAGAGTGTGAGACTATAATTCCCATTCTCCTCTAAACCTGTTATTTGTTTGAAGTCCCCAGACACATTCGGCACCTCCATTCTTCTCTCTGAGTCAAACTTACTATTATTCAAAGCAATTATTTTCATGAATGCTTCTCTCTTCCCATCTGCATTAGTTCCCTAGGGCTGTTGTAATGAAGTTTTGCAAACTTGCTGGCTTAAAAATGGCAAAACAATTTGTTGTGTCACAGTTCTGAAAGTAGAAGTGCAAAATAAGGGTACCAGCTAGCTTGATTTCTTCTATGGGCACGAAGGGACAATCTCTTTTATGACCCTCTCTCACCTTCTAGCTGTTGCTGGAAATCTTTTCTCCTTTTTTACATTATCGTGATATGTAATATTTCATTCACACAGAATTACAGAAAAGGAATTTCCAGTGGCAGAAAGCAGGTGAGTGGTCCCCAGGAGCGAGGGTCCTGGGAAGGGTACTAACTGCAAGTGTAAGTGAGGGAACTGGTTGGTTTATCTCACATGAGTGTGAGGATGGATGATCTTTAGAGCTGCTGGGTTTACTGGTGTATCCCTCCTATCACTGCCTTCCCTGCCTGCATGCTCTTCACCTCGTCTCTGTCTTCACAGGGCCTCCTCATATAGACACAGTCACTGGATTTAGGGTCATCTTAACTCTGTATGAATATCAAGTTACTAATAAATTACACCAGCAAAGAATGTATTTCCAAATACTCATATTCCCAGATACCAGGATTAGGAATCCCAGATACCTTATATTGAGATATTCAACCCATTCATATTCACCTTAGATTCTTGCAGTTTTAGTCAGCTGAACCTCAGAGGGGAAAAAATGACTTGTTTTTCACTTCACTCTCAGGGAGGAAGCTAGTCTAAAAGCCATCACCATCTCCTCCTTCACTCGGAATATGAAATCTTACTGTTCAACCCCATTGACACAGCCAGCCTTGCCATTCATATACCTGCTTCTCCATTTCAAGATCAAACTGTCTTTCAGAAGAAGCACTGAAAACCTACCTGATTCCTCAAGTTCTCCAGTTTTCTTTTCAAGTTCTCCAGACCCTGCCCTGGGGGTGCTGTTCTTCTACATGTAATTAAGAGCAACTGGTAAGAAGCATGTCTTGGTCCATTTTCTGTGGTGGTAACAGAACACCACAGCCTTAGTATTTATTAAGAACATAAGTTTATTTCGTTCAAACTTTGGAGGCTGGGGATACCAGGAACAGAGCAGCAATTTCTGGCTAGGTCTTACCCACTCATCATGATAAATCCCTCATGTTGGAAACACCACCCATCAGACCCCACTTCCCAACACTGTTTTATTGGGGCTGAAGTTTACAAAGCATGAGTTTTGCAGCACATTCAAACCTGGGAAGTACAGCAAGTTCTTGGTCACTCCCAGATACTCCTATTATGAAGAAGCCATAACCCATTTAGCCAGAGTGAGTGATGAGAATGAAAACTTAGCAAAAAGAACAGCTGCACACAAGATAAATTCTCAATCTGTACTACCAGTGGTGTGAACTTATGATGAGATTCTAAGTCTTGTTTTGCCTCAGATTTGATATTCACCAAATTCAGTAACTGACCATAACCACTCACAGGACTCTTATGAAAATTTTTTAGATGAATTTATTTTTTAAATGATCTTACTTAGTTGATTTGGGTACAAAGGGTCAAAGGCTACAGGAAAGTGGGTAATACCATTGTTTCCACACTAATATCATTTTCCCCCTGTTTCTGGAGTCAGGGGAGAAACAAAGGGAGAAGCCCCACCCAGCCTCCCACCCATCCCATGTCCCCTATGTGAAGCATGCTCTGAGGGTCCTGCTCAAGCAGTTTTGATAGTTCAACAGGTCTGAATTGCTGCCAATCTCGCCTTTCCAATTGCAATGAAACCTATTCAGAATCCACTGGCTGACATAGTCTCTTCATGGTTGGGGTTCTGAGATCAGCAGTTCAGTTGGAGGGATCTCCAAAGAAACTTCATCTGAGATGATCCCAAACCTGGTTCTTGTGTGAATTTGCCAGTACAGGGTCTGGCACAGCCCATCACCCCTATCAGTTTATGCACATGCCAGTCGTTGCAACTGCTGGATCATTTCTGTTTCCAGCCCTTTCTTCCACTTGAACCAACGGGTGTTGTAGTCCAGCTCGATCCTACCCACTTCATACCCAGTCCTCACGCAAACTAGTGGGAATTGCAGCCTAGTTGGGGCAACTCCCCATAGCCCCCAACAGGCCTGCTCCCTACCCTGGTTCCCATGTATGCCAGTATGTACCGCAGGCTTGTTCAGTCTGTCCCACATCCCATTTAGCTCTGGTACTTGTCAATGGACATTGAAGCTTAGTTCAACCCAACCAACCTACTATTTAGCCCACACACATACTAGCAGGTCCCTTTCTGTCGCCGCCCTGCCCCTGTCCTGGTTTTCGTGCTCTCCAGTGGGAGTGGTTACCCATAAGGGAGGTGCCCACTATCTCCCTACTAGGCCACTCAAACTTCCTGGATTGTGCACTTTCCAGGTGATTCTGGCATTTGACTTAAACTCTTATGAAATTTTAAAATAATTATGTGAAATGCTTAGTGTGATGTCTTTTATGGGCTGAATTGTGTCCTTCCCAAAAGTTCATGTGTTTAAGTCCTTGCCCCAATAATTCAGAAGATGACCATATTTGGAGATAGAGCCTTAAAGGAAGTAATCAAGTTAAAATGAAGCTAAAAGAATGAATCGTAATGTATTTTGGCTAGTATCTTTTTAAGAAGAGAAAATTTTTACCACATAGGGAATCCAGGAGTGTTTGTACCCAGAGGGCAGATCATGTGAGGACACAATTAGAAGGCACAATCTCTATGTCAATGAGAGAGGCCTCAGGAAAAATCAGATTTACTTCACCTTGGCCTTGGTCTTAACACCTCTAAAACTAGGAGCAAATAACATTTCTGTTGTTTGGGCCATCCCATCTACGGTCTTTTGTAACAGAAAACTAATGCAGTATCCAGTACCTAACAAGTGTTTGATTGTATTAGGCTTGTATTGTTATAAATGTTATGATTTGAGCCTGTGCCACATAGGGTGGCAGCCATTGGCCATACATGTACACACTTGAAATGTGAGTACTGTTAAATGTAAAATCCATAAAAATTTCCAAGTTTTAACACAAACATGTACATCTCTCATACATAACCTTTTAGTATTATCATCATTGAAACTGTATTTTGGATACACGGAGCTAGCTTGGATATACATTAAAATGAACACCACATGGTCCCTCTTTGTTCTAGCGAGGCCAATAGAACATCTAACACTGCCTGAGTGGCTGACATCCTGTTTCTGAAGGGCAGTGTTGATCTGAAGTCTTCGGTGGAGGTGGCCACCACCACTCCATTCTTGCCTCAAGGGCCAACAACTGTACTCTCTTCTCCACAGCTCTAGAAACCTTCCTCTAGAACCAAACATGGTGCAAGGAACAGAAGCAGTGGTAATCAAGACACCTGCAGAGGGAACCCAACTTCCACACTGATTTGGCATATGACACAGAACTGACGACACCACTTTCCTCTGCTATAAGTGGGAAATGTGAATACTGCCAGCATTCAGCATTGTCTCCGACACAGGGCAGGCGCAGGCTAGAGAGTGAACGTTTTCTTTTCAATTTACATATTTTAATTTCCTGTGATCACTATATTATTTTCTAAGGAGGAATTTTTTTTTTCCAGTTAGAGTGTTACATAGAGGCAGACATAGGAAAGAAGAGAAAGAAAGATTATATGTCCTGTTTTTTTTATTGTTAATAACATTGTATTATGTGATACAGTTTTATAGGTGCTTGGATTTCCCCCGCTTCTCCCACACCCCTCCCCCCATGGTGGATTCCTCCACCTTGCTGCATAACCTCAGTTCAAGTCATTCACAACACTTAAATGTTGAAATCCTAATCCCAACGTGATGGCATTGAGAGGTTGGGTCATTAGGCAGGAATTAGAACCTCATAAATCATATTAGTTCCTTGTACAAATGGCCCTGGAAGGATCCTTCATTTCTTCTGTCATATAAACCTAGAAAACAACCCACCATGTACAAATCTGGAAATGGAGCCTCCCCCCCACCCCCCGCCAGCCACCAAACTTGCCAGCACACTGTTCTGGACTTTCCGACTTCTGTAGCAGTGACAAATGTCTATTATTTATAAGCCACCTGTCCTATTGTATCTTGATACGATTTATAAGCCTATTATTTATAAGCCTGGAGTGGCAAAGACAGTGCATAACAAAGGTTGGCTCCTACCGTTGTCTTACAGAAACAGAGTCCTTTCAGCCTCTGTGACACCACAACAGATAAAAACTCCTCTTGGTGACATCAAGTAGAAAGAAAAAAAAGGAGCAGCCCATGCTCTGTAACTCTACTATGAGAAAAGAGCACTCAAGCATTTAAAGGGCTCCTCTTTGTTCTGTCGCAAACGAGGACCTCAACCTTGTCTGAAACCTTCTGGGGTTCCATTTTGTCACCATGACCTTCTCACCTACCTGAGCTCAGATGCTTCTGGACTTTGAACTGCAGTCCCTTCTCCTCTCATCAAAATCCAAACATCTTTCCAGAAGTGGCTGAAGTTCCTACCTCCTTGCCAAAGCCTTCCAATCATTCACCATTTTTTTGCAATAACCCAGAGAACCAGAGGCAGAGTCCAGATCTTCCTCCATTTACTTTCTCTATGCTTCTGAGCAAAGCCCAGCAGACAGAACCTCTCTTGAGATGAAACAAAGTGAACAGGAAACTACAGCCACAAATACAGATGGAGGCATGCCAGCACACTGTCACTTAGGAAATAGCTCTATATTTGAAAATTGGGCAAAAATCAAAACAGGAAAGCCTTATAACTTGAATTTCAAATTCAATTATGCTCATAGTAAGGGAACTCTCCAGACTCTTCCAGGAAACATCTTCCAGGCACGCTGAGGGACAGGCCCCTCCTCCAGTTTTTGCTGAGTGAGGACAAAATGGACCAGTCCTTAGGAGGAATCGCAGGGCCAGCCAGAGTCCCAGTGATGTATGTGGAGCTGGAGAACAGAGGCTGGAATGGTTTCCAAAAGTAATTCAAACACTGAAGAAATGCTAAGTGCTATCAGTAACAAGCTGTAAGTCTCCAAAATCCGACATGTACTTTCCACTAACCTACACTGAGGCACGAGATGCCCAACCTCAAGGCACGAGGCAATGCACAACACTGATGATTACAAGGTCCCGTAGCTATAGGGCCTGCACTCAAACCTCAGCCCATTGTTTACTGAGTGCATAACCTTGCACAAGTTAATTACTCTTTCTGGGCCTGTTTCCCTTTCCCCACAAATACAATAAATTAATTAAATAAATCATATTTTTTTTAGTAACCATGAGAACAGCATGTATGCATTCCATAGGTACAATGCCAAGCAGACAACCACACTTCTCTCACACCCCTGCTCCTCCCAATCCACCTCCCTCCCTTCCTGATCCTCAGTGGTTTTTGTAAAGGCAAAATTTTAAAATATTCAATATTCAAAGAGGTCATGAACCATGAATCACAATATTCAGTAAGTAAAAGACAGGAAGACCACAGTTTTACAGGAGAATAAACAAGGGCTAAAATCCACAAGGACATCACAAATGACCATTTCATTTCTATATGAGTTGCCACATATCAGAGAAAACATACGATGTTTATCTTTTGGGGACTGGCTTATTTCATTAAGTATATGCTTTCCAGTTGCCTCCATTTTGTGTTTTCACAAAAGATAGGATTTCATTCTTTTCGAAGTTAGGTAGTATTCCATGGTGTACATATTCCACATTTTATCTCTCCTCCTCTTTATATAGCTGCCTTTCCAATAAAAATAAATATTTTTAAATAAAAAATTAAATAAATGAAAAAATTTTTTAAAACGATGAACAGACTTGAGATACAGTTTCTGAAAAAGAAAAGAGGAAGACTACAGGGAGCTTGAATCTGAAACACTGAAGAGGCCATGGGCACGGTGCTGGTAGAAGCACAGATGGGGACAGACACTCTGACGAGGTACTAAATGTAAATGAGAAATCTATAACTGAGACTGGAATAAGGGATGCTTTTCTCTTAACAAAGACCTTCACTGAATTGCGTCTGTGTCCTAGTGTTTTGTGACAGGTAGAATTTCCAAGCAATAAAATGTCTAAAAAAATTTCAAGACAAAATCTTAAGGTGTAGCTTGACTCTCTCTTGCATGCTTATAGCAAATACAAGAAGAAAAGAACTGGCTGAAAAAAAATTTCAAAAGGGAAGCAGAATTTAAAGACGTGAAAATTAAAAATACATATATTATTTTAGGATGATATTCTGCCAGCTCTACTTTCAGACCAGAGATGGTTTCCCAATGAAACTGTTTAATTTATCTGGACACTAAGATGCTGGACTCTATGCATGGTCCATGTCCTCAATGAAGGAATCATGACTGGATATGAACTGTACTACTATAACAATGTGGAGGAATCCAACATGGGGGAGGGCTTTTTGGAGGGATTGGGGGAAATCCCAGAGCCTATGAAACTGTATCATAAAACAAAATAAAATATATATTTTTTAAAAAAAAAGATTTTAAAAGTTCATAGCCAATCCATGTTGAAAAGAATGAGTATAATTCTGGAGAGAAAAAAATGTTATATCAAATGGCTTCTTGGGATTTTTAGCTTATTATTTGTTTTATAATTTTTACAATAACAGCTCCTCAACAGACCAAGAGCTCCCATTCTTTTTTTTTTGAGATTTATTTATTTGAATGTCAGATACAGATACAGATATAGATAAATTAGATATAGATATAGATAAAGTGAGAGAGATTCCAAACACTGGTTCACTCTCCAAATCGCCACAGATGTTGAGGCTGGGCCTGGGCTAAGTCAGGAGCCTAGAGCTTCTTGCAGATCTCCCATGTGGGTGCAAGAACCCAAGCACTAGGGACACCTTTCACTGCTTTCCCGGGTGCATTAGCAGAGAGCTAGATCTGCAGTAGAGTTGCTGAATCTCAAATGGGCACCCAAGTGGGATATTGGCATGACAGGTGGTGACTGTATCCACTATGTCACAATGCTAGCCCTCAAGTGATCAAAATAAAAAGATTAGTGTTGACAATCCAGGACTGTTGTCTAAGACAATAGTAGAGTGAAACTAAAGACATTACAGAGATCACTAGGGCTGTTTCTCTCTTATTAGGCTCCGAGTTCCACAGCTTGGAGAACAAAATGATTTCAAAGACAAGGTTATAGGTACCCACACAACCTCAGTACTGGTTGGTTGGCACCTCCTTTTATTGTAGCACAGTATTCCTCAACCACCTCATGTAGGGCTCCCATTTGAACCACTTAAAGCACAGGCTACCCTAAAAGGCTCAGATGATGAATCATGGCAATATTCATGAGGCGCCCTTCCTGTCAACACCCAGAGTGCCTGGGCTATGGGACATAGCCCAACGTATTTGAATTTGTAGGAACACAACTGCCTGGAGCCTCAGGAACATGATCCAAGCAGGGCTCCCCCACAACAAACGGGGGCAGGACCACTGTCCCAGGTACTGGTCCTAGAGGCAGAAACTTGAGTCAAATATTATTTATAATTCTTTGTGATGCCTTTTAGATGCCTGATTTGAGAAGCCTGTTCCACCATCATGTTAGGGAAACACACAGCTGACTGATTTTTTTAGGCTCACAACAAAAGAGAAACTTGTCTCAAAATGAATTGTATCTTGAGTCTCATCCATATATAAAACAATATCACAGTTAGGTAAAGCTTTTGGCTTTATTTTGAAATTAGTTGAGATTTTGGGGGGACAGTGGGTTAGAATTCATGCATTTTTGTGTGAGAATTACATGAATTTTGGAGAAACGTGGCAGAATTCATAGGTCTGAATATTTATGTCCTCCCAAAACTCAAATGTTGAAATGCTAGGCTCCCAAGGTGAAGGTATTAGGAGGTGGTGCCTTTAAGGGTGGTTTGAGTCGCTGGAGAAGAACCCTTACAAATGGGATGAATGGCCTTATAAAAGAGGACCAGGAAAGAGCCCTTGTTCCAAACACTATGTGAGGACACAGCAAGAAGGTGTCACTAGAGAACAGGACCACCTCAGACATCAACAACTTTATCCTGAACCTTT
The DNA here is from genome assembly GCF_017591425.1 of Ochotona curzoniae. Classification (NCBI taxonomy): domain Eukaryota; kingdom Metazoa; phylum Chordata; class Mammalia; order Lagomorpha; family Ochotonidae; genus Ochotona; species Ochotona curzoniae. The sequence goes on along the minus strand of NW_024467118.1, from coordinate 6,030,615 downwards.
ATCTTGTACAACTCAGTCTCTGTGATAAATCAATTTCTGTTGTTTATAGCTACCCAGCAAACTAAGATCTGGTGCAGACTGAATTAGAATAGTCGTGTAATTCACCTGAGATGGTCTGGGAGTGGATTCCTGGCACTGATTCCTGCCTGCAGCTTCCTGCAAATGTAACCCGGAAGGCAGCAGTGATGATACAAGCAATTGCATTCCCACCACCCAGACAGTAGACTTGCTCTCTGTCCCAGAGCCTGCCTCTGGCCCCAGTCCACAGATGGCTGTTGCAGGTACCTGAGGAATGAACCATAGGATGGGAGCCTTTTCTGGTTCTTTTTCTCTCCGCCTCTCTCTCAAAAAAAAAAAATTAAAAGTAGTTGTTATGGCTATAGCTTTTGTTTTTGTTGTTAAGAAGGACATCTTGGCAGTGAAATCAACAGCATTTCAGAACTATCCAAACCACTTGGTCAGAAACCTCAGAACATCTACACATTGAAACTCTGCGTTGATATCTGGTGGCAGTCCCCCATCCCTGGATACTGGGCATTTTGGAGGCTAGACGTGGCTTCCCTCTTTATCTCTCCCCTTCCCCCAAAGACAAGAACAAATAGAGATTTGGAAGCAACAATTTCACCCACTTTCCCCTAAATCTCAATTAATTCCCATCCTGATCAACCATGTAATCATCATCAAAAATAAAAATTAAAAAAAAAGAATTGGATCCAGAATTGAGACACAGTTAGTAAAGCTACCACCTACAATCCTGGTATTCTGTATGGGTGCTGCCATGTCCTACTTGCTCCATTTCCAATACAACTTCTTGCTAACGACTAGGAAAAAGCAGTGAAGGATAGCCCAAGTGCTTACACCTCTACATCCATGTGGAAGACCTGGAAAAACCTCCTGGTCCTGACTTCAGCCTGGCCCTGTCCCGGTCATCTGGAGAACAAATTCCTGGTCCTGACTTCAGCATGGCCCTATCCCAGTCATCTAACAAATAAACCAGCAGTTGGGAAGATTTCTTGCTCTCTTCCTCTCCCTCTCTCTGTAACTCTGACTTTTGAATGGAAAAAATGTTTACAAAATATTCACCTTGCTGTAGCCTGTGGACATATGGTTACCAACTTTTTCATTTTCCAAAATGTTCAAGCACTAGCTTTGTCCCCCAGCAGCTGTACGGCCTCAGATAATCTTCCGAGGCACCTCAGCCTTTGCTTTACAATCTCTCTCACACACGTAACAATCTCTGTCTTACACAGTTGTTGGTGACCTCCTGTGGAACACGGAATATGAAAGGCTGTGAAACTTGCTGTGCTCTGTGTGTGTGAATGTGAATGTGTGTAGAGGAGATTACTCCATTTCTGCCTTCATCACAGTGAAGGAGGGAGGAAATATACCCAACCTCCCCAGAGGTAAGAAAATAAACTAAATTAAAACAAATAGTGGCAAGTCATTACTCCCTGTCACATCGTCCTAGAAGTCTGAGCGTCGTACCCTTCAAATTCAGGGAACACCAACAAGCTGCATCCTAGGAAGGTCAACATGGAAGTAAGTGGAACAGATGTGGTAAGCTAACTTGCCACCTGCAGGAGCTGTGCCACCACCCTGGCTTTGTGAACAGCTCCTAGGAAGAAGGTAGCTGCAATACACTGAAAACATTGTGATCTTCATCTTCAACGTTGTGTTGGGGTGGAGACAGCAAGGGGAAAACTTGGATTTTAGAGATACCCAAGAAATGTACACGACTTCGCATTGGTTAAATATTTTCTCCCATGAAAATTTTTCTTAACCATGGAGTTTAAAATTATTCATAGTTTAATCCATTAATTTCTAGCTTTGTTTACCATTTTTCTGTATAAAATATTATTCCAATTATACGGATATTATAGTATGAAAGTAGGAATTCAATGTATGATTCAGCTAAATGTTGAGAACACTATTTTGTAAAAAGTATGTAATAAGTGTTGGCTTTATATTGAATTATTATTTCATTCCAGCATGAATAGAATTATGAGAGTAGGACCCAGCACAAAGGCTCAATGCCTAAGACTTTGACTTGCATATGCCAGGATCTCATATGGATGCCAGTTCATGTCCTGGCAGCTCCGCTTCCCATCAAGCTCTCTGCTTGTGGCCCATGAAAACAGTCAAGGATGGCCCAAAGCCTTGGGACCCTGCACCCACAAGGAAGATCTGGAAGACACTTCTGGCTCCTGACTTCGGATCAACTCCAGCTGTTGTTTCCACTCGGGCAGTGAACCAGTGGATGGAAGATCTTCATCTCTCCTCTCTGTAACTCTGCCTTTCCAATATAAATAAACAGATCTCTTTGAAAAGAATTCTGAGAGTGTTTTCTTAGTTGCCTGTTTATGTCACTGTTATCTGACCAAATTTTAACTTCTGTAAGATGACACTTAGGTTACATCACCACTAGGTGTTTAAGAAGTATCAACTACTTGGATGAATGAAGGGTTTAATAAGGTAAGGAAAGGGCAACTACTCCATTCAACACCCGTTGTCCCTGTATCCCAAGTGCAGGATACAGGGGTATAGCATCACTAGAATGCAGTTGCTTGACAGAACTAGAGGAATGAAGAAATAGTGACAGTGAGAAACCCAACTATTTGTTGCCTACAGGAGACGCATCTCACCAACAAAGATCAGCGGAAACTATATCTCATGGATTTTGATATTTTTTTTTAGTTCCATCTCTTCAAAACACTTTCTCATTAAATTCTTCATTGGTTCACAGATCTTTCAGTACCATATTTTCTTCAAGAAGATTTTTGATTTTCTTTTTCATTTCTTCAGCGACACACTAGTCATTCAGTAGCATGCTATTTAACTTTATGGTGTTGTTAATTTCTTTTTTTTCTTCCTGTTGTTGATTTTGTATTGTGGTTTTTCATTTAAGGGGATGTATAGTAACTGTGTAATGGTGACTATCATATTCAGATGTGAGGATACAATGCAATATGCATCTCTACTTCCAGATCAAAGATGGACTCCCAATGAAACTGTTATATCTTGACAATAGGATGCTGAACTCTGCCACTATCCATGTCCACAATGATGGACATACGCCTGTCTATGAAGAACTATACCACAGTTAATAATATGGGGGAACTCAGTGGGGAGGGGAGGGGAACTTGGGGAAGGGTAAGGGATATCTCAAGGTCCACTGATGTGCCCAGCCTTCTGGGCATTAATTCCACAAATATGCTTTAAGTTTTTCTCCAAGTCATGCAGCTCTGTGCTCAGGGAGAGGCTGTTTCTAATCCCGAGTCACATCTCACTATTGCAATCCCCATAAATTCATAGGGAAACAGGACTCATGGTGAGGAGGCTATGTGTAACAGCCTCACACCGACAGGCTCAAAGCCCTTCCCTCTTCTGATGTCTGATTTCCTCTTAAATAATTTCCATAGCCACAATGAAACTATTCCCAAGGCCAGGATATCTGGGTCCAAGTCTGTCAACCTGCACGCACAGCTTGCAGCTTTGTTTGTTCCGGTGGGGATGTGATCACCATCACCCCAACCAGAGTTTGCAGTCCGTGACATACCATTGATTTCCTAATCAGTCACCACATTTTGTTCGAGCTTAATGCTGACCCATTATATTTAATGGCACATTCCACTGCAAAGAGCTACTGCAGCTTTTACTGTGGGAAACCAACCAGCTCTTTGCTGCAGAAACTGCAGACCATGCGAGTAACTTAAAGGATTTTTTCCCTTGTTATCCTGGAACTCTCATTTTTCCAAAGACTGTTTTCCTCCTCTTCTTCCTTCTATAAATATCTGCATTTCATGGCATTTCCCCACAGGCCCGGGAGGAAACGGATGCACCCCTGGAAAGAGGGCTTCTGACTGAAAGGCAGGAGGATGGAAGTACAGGGGAGCACACAATTTCCAGCTCAGCCAGCCTGGTCAGCCTACCCTGCCTATCCCAGATCACTGGCATCGCTTTTGACACAGCTCTATGCCACCCTCGTAGCAATAACGCTACTCTTTCCTTCACATTTTACTTTTTAAAACCTCTATTTAAAGGAGATAGTCTACTTGTAGTGCTGGCATTCCATATGGATGCCAGTTCAAGGTTTGGCTGCTTCACTTCCAATCCAGATCCATGCTTATGCCTGGGAAAGCAGCAAAGGATGGCTCAAGTCCGTAGACCCCTGAACCCTGTGGGAGACCTGGAAGAAGCTCCTGACTTCTGGCTTTGGATCGGCTGAGCTCAGCAATGAATATTGTGACCATTTGGGGAGTGAGTCAGCAGATAAAAAGACTGTTCTCTCTGTGTCTTTCCCTTCTCTGCATAACTCTGCCATTTAAGTAAAAATAAATGTCTTCAAAGAATTAATCCTCACATAATTCTGGTTGGAAACTCAGGCTGCCCAAAGACCAAGGCAGCTGTATGTACCTCTGTTTAAATTTAAATAGTGGCACAGCAAGAGTTTAGACAAGGTGACAGGCACCAAAGGAGATCTTGCTCAAAGTTGAAAGGGGACAGTCTGGCATGTTACTTAATAGCGAGCCTTGCACCACCCAAGATCACCCCCAAGAAATGTCTTGACAACGGTTCTTCAGGTTCTCTGTTGTAATTAGCTTATCCAATACCACAAATTGCCACTGTCTGCATCTTTTTCCATCATGTTCGCCTGTAGGCATTACCAGGAAGATAGGACAGAAAAAAAGTAATACCTAGAAACTCACTCGCAGGACAAAATGTTTCGAAACAGCTGTTTAATCAGCACAACGCCTTTCCAGGCACTTCCCAATTCCACAGATCCAGGAATCTCTGACCCTGACTGTTCTTTGCTGCTGTCTTTTCCAACAGAATTGCTACACATACAGAACAATGAGCAGCTTCCACTGAGAGTTTGGGGGAACTCTTGAAACAGCTCCTCTTGCTTCTTTTTCTCTCTTTGTAGGCACAAGGTGGGTTGGGAAGCAGGTGCTCTGCTCTTGTAAGAAAGCAGGAATGAAGACTAGCTGCATTGAGAGACATTGCCTTCTGATTATCTAAGATGGCACATAGAGGCAATATTTAAATGTTTCGGCTTTGAATCCAATCTGGCTTCCAACTCCAGTTCTACCATGTCCTAGCAACGAAAAGTTGTGCAAGCTGCTGATCTCTTTGTATCTTACTAAAATGGCTTTATGATGTAACTTCACCACGGTGCTGTAAAGACAGAAGTACTGCCAGCAGGCACGATGCCACATGTATAGATAAACCATCACCCAGTGTTATGCCTCTGCCCTTTTTGCCATTTTGGGAGGCAGGGACTACTTCAGAGGTCTCTACTCTGTTTTTGTTTGGCTGGTTGTTTGTTTTGCCTCCCAAAATCTAAGTCTTGCCTGCAAAACAGAAAACTAAGCTGTGAATTTCCATAATCTGAGTTTTGTTTTCTGTGGCTTGATGATGGCAAGTGGTGTATGGGAGCCGAGCAGAATGACAAGGAGGGACAAAGAGAAGCAAACTCAATAATCAGCCCCTTTTGAATAATCATTAGCCTGCTGGAAGCTCAAAGTCCTCTGAAGATCTTTGGGATGACAGAGCAACAACGTGATTCTAGAAAATGTGGTGCATTTTGCGCATAGATTTGAATTAGAGGTTCCTTAGCTGGCTTTGCATACAAAGTTGGGAAGATGGAGGAAAATACAAAGAAAAACAGTAAAACACCTCCCCCTGCTGGTTGGATGGCAGAAAGCAGCACAGCTGTAGAAGCTGAATCAGGCAAATATCCCCAAACGTTTGCAAAATTCACAGTGTACAGGTACCTGAATTTGTGGAAGGCATTTTCACATCTAAAGATACTTCAAAATCATTATTATAATGAGTACTGTATTCTTCAGTGAACATTTTACCATTTATTTCCTCACTGGAACAGGAAATATATTGACCTGACATTAAGATTAAAATGATATAAAATCACAAAACGGAAAACATTATTCTGCCCTCTTTACCTGTTTTTAGTTTTTATATATAAACAAAAGCCAATGGGACTGCGTAAATTTTTTCCTTCTTACTCGTGTTAGCTACTCAATGCTGTTTTATCACTTGTTCTGTCACTTCTGCCACTTAGCAGCATACCTCACATCTTTCCACTCTAGGATATGCATACACCTGCTCTTCACTGGGTGTGCTAAGTGGGAGGACTTGAGAACCTTTTTTGTTGTAGTCTGTGAATACTTAAAACATTTTAAAGTAGAAAAACTCTCTCTGGAACCATATTACCCACAAGCTGCCCACAACCTTTTCAACACTTCCATCTGTCTATATTTCCCCTCGTGCTCCTGCTAAATACACTCTCACGTCTTGGGCTGGCAATGTGGCGTAGTAATCCCAGATGGGTGCAAGTTCAAGTCCAGGCTGCTCCACTTCTGATCCAGCTCCCTGCTTGTGGCCTGAGAAAGCAGAGGAGGGTGGCTTAAGCCTTTGGGCTCCTGCACTCACATGGGAGAGCCAGAGCAAACTCCTAGCTCCTGGCTTCTAATCAGCTGACCTACAGCCATTGTGGCCATTTGGGGAGTGAGCCAGCAGATGAAAGATCTTCCTATGTGCCCTTCCTTCTCTCTGTAAATCTGCCTTTCAAATAAAAAGTAAAAATAATATATTTTTTTAAAACCTGCCTCTAAAACACAAACAAAAAGACTCTGAGCTTGGCATACCATACTCTGCAGCAGATAAGTTTTGTCCACCCTTAGAGTTCACCGCTCAGAATTACAAGTGCCTATACCGTTGGGATTTCTGCTGCAAAGCTCAAGGCGAGATAAAGCGTTTGGCATCCACTGACACATTCTTACAGAAAGTCAAATGGAAGATGCAGACACTGCTTCCTTGGAGAGTCGGTTGGATGCCACAGCCATTGGCACCTATTGAAGACAACAGGTCTGCCAGCCCTTGACAGAAGCCAGGCTTGGCTAATTGCATTACAGAGAGTTAGAAAACTGCCCTCTAATGCAGAGAGTGAGGCAGCAAGACCGTCAAGGACAAAGAAAAATCCAATTATCCATAGCAAACACCGACTGCACAATTATATTACAACAATCTGGAAAATATTTGATCTTCTGCAATAGACTTCTCCAGAAAATTCATTCCAACTTAGTCTGGGCCATTCGTTGGCATCCAGCCAAGCAGTTCCCTTCTGGCGCCCACATCTTTCTGCACAGCTGTAGCGGACTTTCCTTGCGCCCACATGCCCTCTCTGACTACCCCAGAGGTCAGCAGTAGCTGCAGTGTGGGTTCTTACATACACAAGCTTCTGACCAGCAAGAATCTGCCTGGGGGCATTTTCTGGCCATCAAAGTTTGCTCTCTACAGCCCAGGAATAAAGGTCAGGACAAAAGTGCCAAAGGCCACGGCTGTCCCGGGGTGGGTTAGGCTGCCACCTCTGGTGCCATCATCGCATATGGGTTCCAATTCTAATTCCAGCTGCACTAATTCCACTTCAGCTGCATGCTACTGCATTTGGGAAGGCAGCAGAAAATGGTCCCATCACCTGGCCTCTAGAATCTCATGCGAGACTTAGTTGGACTTCCAGCCTCCTGACTTTGCCTCGCCTAGTTGCTGGTTGTAGCCATTTGGGGCGTGATAGCAGATAGAACATATATTTATTTGAGAAAAGTGTTCATCACTTTTTTGAATAAATAATAAAGCATTTAGAAAACGATGTGCCAAGGAGTTAGGTTTCCCAAGAGCAAGCTTCAGACTGAGTTCAGTTGGTCAGTACCCTGCTCCCAGGTTTGCCCCTTGCTGAAGCAATGGGAATGTTCCCAGCCTTTCAGATGGAGCCTGTGCTGTTGGTCCTGGGGCCCTCCGGAGTGCTGCACTGCGGGCACCTGACATTCAGCACAGGGCCCTCCAGGCAAAAGGCAACCGCAACATAGGGCAGCAGCCTACAGAAGGAGGCTGGCATCAGAACCACGCTCAGACTAGAGAGTGTGCAGGGAGACCTGGCACCTTACCCTAAGCAATGTACAGGCGACTGTGGGGGCTCCGCTGCTGCCAGGGCGCAGGGGACTGCCCCAAAGTTATCACCCGGCCAAGACCAGGCAGTCGCTGAAGCAGCACATTGGGACTGATGCCCAGGACACGCTCTTAGTCATGCCGGACCGCAAAGCTAAGGTCCAGTTCCAAGCGGAGATCGCAGGGACCCTCCTGCAATTCGACAGCCTCCAGCGCCCTCTACCGAGAGCGTTTGCACCACTCACTTGGGAAAAGAAATGCCATGTTTGAAAGGACTCCTTTGTTTATCACAGCGAATACATTGAGGGATTAAAGGGTTAGGTAACAAAATCAGTGACAAATACACCTCCCTAATATACTGCTTGTGCTCAAATGCTTGTCTCGGGTCAACTCCGGAAAGCACTCAAATCAAGACCATGTCTGTCAGCCCAGACAGCAGGACTGTGGTGGTCCAAAGTCCCACTGCTCCCACCAGTGTGAGTGAAACATGCCTAAATTAGGCCACCCACAGTGTATCTGAGACAAGTGCTCAGAAAAGTCCTCTCTCTTCCCCTTTTTCCAGCCGGATCGCAGCCCCTGAATTCCTTCTTCCTTCCTGTAAATGAGAGTGAAATAAAGCAGGTGCACAAATATTTTGGCCTTAATTGTAGCCTGGGTGGGGAAGGGATGGGAGGAGGGAATGTGATTACAAGAACACTGGGCCATGGAAAGTGACTGTTTGAAACACTACAAATCAATGCTCAACGAGTTTTTCTCTGCAGACTAACACTTGAACAGAGACGTTGTAGCGCAGTTATGAGAGTTTCTGCTGGCACGTTAGTAGGCTTTAAAGGAGGAACAAACACTGCGACGGTAGATGCCGTTCTTTGAGAGCTGGTTACTGTACACAAGGGGCCCGTTGCTTTGGGTGTCCCCAGTTAGCCAGCCTCCTGTGAAGGCAAGCGTTATACTTGCGACAGGCCGTGGGAAGGTCGAGTCCCCTGAGAGGCAGTGTGCAAGGGCTTTAGAGCAGGCTAGAAGGTCCAACAAGCAGCAGGTGCAGAAAGGGAAAGGTCGCTCCTGCTCACATATGCAAACATACAACTTCGTATGTTGTATGTTCAGAAGAGGGTAGCAAACTCTTCTCCTGGGTGGAGAATCTGCAATTACCAAGGAGAGTTCTCAGATCATGAAGATATGATTCAAAGTGGTTTCTTAGGCTCTAAAGGCCCTATGTCTGAGGTGGTCTGCCGGCCTCTACAGGAGCTCGCCCGCACAGCCTTTGAATAACAAGCTCAAGGGAGGATGGAATGTCAGCCCTTGATCCAGTACTTCCCCCTCCCCTTTCTGCCTAAAGCCCCACACTCCACACTCTTGGAAACTAGACCACTAAGTCAAAGTCTCCCTTAATGTCCACAATGGTTCCAGATGTGACAGTCCACTGCTAGCTGCAGGAATATGTCCAAGACCCACAGTGGAAGCCACAGAGAGGACCAAAACTTACATGTTGTTTTTTCCAACGTACACAGCTTTGATAAAGTCTAATTTACAAATCAGGCACATGAAGAGATTAATAATAGTTAATACTAAAAAGGACAATGTTAACATATACCATAATAAACACTATTTAAAACTTATGAATTGCCAATTTCCAGGTTTTTCCATTGCACTTTTTTGGACCACAAGTAACTGAAATTTTGAAAGGTGGAACTTCTTCGGAGAAAGAGGGACTGCTGAAAATGTTACTTTTGAGTATTCCAGTTTTGCAAATGAAACACAGGCTCAGAAAGTTGACACAATTTACCCAAGGTCAGAGTTAGGACTAGAACCTAAATGTACTTGAATCATCTTAGGCCCAGCTGTGATTCTTGCATTAGACAGAAGCCTGATTTAGACTAAGCAGTCAGGGAACCGTGGCTCTGGCCTATAAATAAATCCTTTCCCAAGGGAATCAGCGTTGCCTCTGTCAAATGAGTTGGAACCATGCTTCTGACCGTCGGGACAGGGGCTTCACAATATTTTGGAAATGAATGAGAGTAGTCACTCATTTTCCAAGGCTGAAAGGCAGAGAGATACCCTTCAACACAATATCCAAGACTGCCCCACCCAATATATTTCAGAGGCAATCATGTCTATGGAAATGTTTTCTCAGTTTAAACCTCAGTTCTATTTCATGCCTGAAAATATAGCATTCTTTCAAAGTTTTGATAGATAGTGAGACCCAAGATGCTGAGCAATAAGAGATGTGCTGATTTTGAACTTGGAGGCGAAAAGAGCAGGGGAACAACTGCAGTCCCACAGACAGCAGGAGAGAAGTTTGCAGTCTGCGAGAGAAGAGAGGCTCCAGGAAGGGCCAGGACAACCATGCAGCAGTGGGGCAGGACACCAGCTCTATTTCAGGCATTCATCAAGATTCCCCACCACTTCCTGGGAGGCCACGTAGGCTGGATTCCTCTATCCATCCATGCTGCCAGGCATCACAAAGTTATTATGCAGCTGATCATTTTCTTCTTCTTTTTTTTTTAGATTTATTTAAAGATTTATTTACTTATTGGAAAGTCAGAGATACAGAGAGGAGGAGAGACAGAGAGGAAGATCTTCCGTCCGATGATTCACTCCCCAAGTGAGTGCAACGGCCGATGCTATGCTGATCTGAAGCTAGGATGCAGGAACTTCTTCCGAGTATCCCACACTGGTGCAGGGTCCAAAGGCTTTGGGCCATCCTAGACTGCTTCTGAAAAGCAGCAGAAAATAGACTGGGTACTTGGGTCCTTGCTCCCACATGAGAGACCTGGATGAAGCTCCTGGCTCCAGCCTGGCCCAGCCTGAGCCATGGCAGTCACTTGGGGAGTGAACCAGCAGACGGAAGATATCTCTCATGAAAATCTTTAGATTTTAAGTGTTCCCTGACCCGTCCTTGTTGGGCAGACACCTGCAACTACAAGGTCCCGCATCGGTGGCCTCTCAGCCAGTTGGGAAATGGGTGGACAATGCTTGTGCCACCCACTTGAAGGTGTGGTCAAGATTTCAAGGGCCTGGATGGTCTCACTTCTGTGTTTTTTTATTTTTATACAAGAAACTAGTAGTGTTAGTTAGAATCACCATAACTTGAGTTAGGAACACGGCCGATACAATTAGTTACCTGAGACTAAGCAGCTCATCACCCAAGACCGATCCCCGTGGAGACCAGATCATTTGCTGACCCCAGCAGGATGCCCAGTCTTCCGATTTACAGGTGTAGAAGGACACTCAGAATCTTTGCTGTTGAGGGAGACAGAGCCAGCTGAATCTCCTCTGGAAGGCCCGGGAAGGAGAGGAATAAACGGAAACCTCCTGGTTCAAACAACAAGTTGTGTATTGGGGGACTATCCCTTGCTGTTGAAATGTAAACGGCGCAAGCCTCTCCCTGGATGCCTACCTGACAACCTTCTTTTAAAAGTCTGATGCTGCTGAAAAAAAAAAAAAAAAAAAAAAACCTTTGGCTATTGACCAGAAGTCAGTGTCCTTATGGGATTCGTGCACCAAGTCCATCGCAGCAGCACAGCGAACAGATAGATACAGAAAGGATGGCGCTGGGTCCAAGGTGGCTCCACAATTAACACAGCTGTTAGGAGTCTTACACTTCAGAAAATCATCCATAGGGAGAGAGGCCAGCAGGCAGCTTCTTTTACTTACTTCCCAGTATTCTTTCCACGGGCAAATCAAAACGTGAGTGTGCACAGCACCAAAAGGAACCTAACGGTCACAGTGTCAGAGGAGGAATAAACTGAAAGATTGTAACGACTGGCTCCCAACAGCAAATGCTACTTTTCATTGAGAAAGTCAATTCCAGATGCCCAAATCCCTCTCTTAATATATATATGATATATATAATATATATAAATTTTAATTATATATAAATTTTAATTCTTGAAATTGTTCGTACAATTCTGTGCAGTATGGGATTCCCCTCCCCCGGATCCCTCTCTGGAATAGATCCTATTCCAGCCACAACCCCTCTGAGAAAGTTCTTTCTTCAAATACTGAAAAACATCGTAATTTAGACACAGTTTTGTTGTTGCTGTTACTACAATCACTATTCAACCACTCCTTACAGAATTTCTACCTAGATGACCAGGAATTAATTCAGGATAATGTCTTTTTATTTCTACAGATCTCCTTCCAATTTCTATTTCTTCTGATTTTGTTCCAAAAAAAAAAATGTGCCTTGCAGCTTTCATAGCACAATGTATGATCAAGAATATTTTGTAATATCTTGCTCCAGGGGTGGGGTTGTGGCATAGTGGGTGAAGTTACTGCCTGTAACACCGTATCCCATGTGGGTGCCAGCTGCAGTGCCCACCACTGCATTCCCAACACAGCTCCCTGCTTCCGAAAAGCAGCAGAAAACAGACTGCGCGCTTGGGTCCTTGCTCCCACGTGAGAGACCTGGATGAAGCTCCTGGCTCCAGCCTCCCCCATTGGTGGTCTCCTAATCAGTTAGGAAATGGGTGGGCAACGATGGTGCCGCCCACCTGAAGGTGTGGCAAGACCTCAGCAGGCCTGGATGGTCTCATTATCTAACCACCTAATCAATCTTACATATGTTGGGGCCCGGCATGGTAGCCTAGTGGCTAAAGTCCTCGCCTCGAATGTGCCAGGATCTCACATGGGCGCCAGGATCCCATATGGGCACAGGCTCTAATCCTGGAAGCTCCACTTCCCATCCAGCTCCCTGCTTGTGGCCTGGGAAAGCAATGCAGGCCCAAAGTCTTGGGACCCTGTACCCACATGGGAGACCAGGAGGAAGTTCCTGGCTCCTGGCTTCAGATCGGCACAGCACCGGCTGTTGCAGTCACTTGGGGAGTAAATCATCGGACAGAAGGTCTTCCTCTCTGTCTCTCCTCCTCTCTGTATATCTGACTTTGCAATAAAAATAAATAAATTGTTAAAACAACAAATCTTACATATGTTTAAATCCTAAATTTATAGATCTAATGGCTGAAACTATTCAGATTTCAAATGTCAATAGCAAAGAAAAGAAAAATGTAAGATTACTTGCATTAAAAAAAAGTATCCTCTTATTAAAAAAAAAAATAAAGCTCCTACTAGGAGCATGGAATAAGGTACAATCACTGAGGGAACCACAGCCACCAGGGCTCTGCACACACCACAGAGACAAGCTCTGTTTGGGAATACAATCTCAACACATCTGCCAAGGCAGAGGACAAGCCTTCCACGGGCTGTGCGAGTGTACCAGTGGAGTTAAAATGAGTGGGGTCCAACTGAAAGTACTCCCAACAGCAATGAAGGATATGAAATGAGCATTGATCAAGCACATACCAGAAATCCTACATGACCAGAAACTCTAACAAATGCAAAATCTGAGCCTCTGACCTTCACCCTGTTCTTTCCTCCCCTTAGAAAACTGGTCCCCCTCTCCTTGCACAAATTCCACCCACTTAAAAAAATTTTTTTTAATTCATTTTCATTTGTGTTAAAGGGGGAGAGGGGAAGCAAGAGATGTCCCAACCAGTGATTGAATCGCTGACCCTAACCCCGACCCTCCCACGGCCGAGGCTGGGCCAGGATGAAGCCGGAGCCCGTGGATGGCGGAGCGCACCTGCAGGAGCTTCCCTGCTGCTGCCCGCCCTGTGCACCCGGCACGCTGGGATCAGAGGCACGGCCGGCGCAAACCCAGACACCCCAAGCAGGGCCTTAAGCACTGAGTCAAATGACCAGCACCTTAATTGATAGTTCTTATATTCATTTTTCCTAATTCTTATTTTTAATCCATTTCATCCAGGAAATGTGTTACCAACTATTGTCATGTACATGACTTTAATCCGTCCCCAAACCCTGAGAATTAGGCATGATCTTCACTGCTTGGAAAAGCAAACTTATCTATTGAAAGGCACATATGGGGTCCCAGTGTGATATCCTAGTGGCTAAAGTCCTCACCTTGCATGCACCAGGATCCCATATGGGCATCTGGTCATGTCCTGGTGGCCCTGCTTCCCATCTACCTTCCTGCTTATAGCCTGGGAAAGCAGTCCAGGAAGGCCCAAAGCCTTGGGACCCTGCACCTGCGTGGGAGACCAGGAGGAAGTTCCTGGCTCCTGGCTTCAGATCAGCTCAGCTCTAGCTGTTGCGGTCACCTGGGGAGTAAGCCAGCAGACAGAAGATTTTTCTCTCTGTCTCACCTCCTCTCTGTATATCTGACTTTCCAATAAAAAATGGAAGAAATCGAAAGAAAGAAAGAAAGAAAGAAAGAAAGACACAAATGCTCAAACTTTATCCTGTGAGCTGTCCTTGTCCAGTTCAGTGTTTCTCCAAGGGTGACCTATCAAAGGTTACCAAATGCATCTGCTTAAAATGTGAACATTATGCCAGACTTATCAAAGACTTGAGACGAGATCCAGCACTCCTGTGTTTTAACAAGCTGGCCAGAAGATTGAAGTGGATCCTAATACTTGAGTCCTGCTATTTATTTTCTCGATTACACACACACCTCCTTTCATATAGGGCATGACTAGCAAAGGCCAGTGTTGTTCTGAAACGCCATCAGAAAGCTTCCTTCTTCCCGCTCCTTCGGTGTCCTCTTCTCCTTTGAAGTTCTGATCCCAATAGTACAACATCTTACGTAACCTCCTCCCAGTCAGCACTGCCATGACTGCTCTCTGACTGCCGCAGGCTCATCTTCCCTTCTTCCAACAGTCTTCACTCCATTTCTGCAGCTTCTCAATGGAACACAATCTCACACAGCACTATTTTCAAGTATAGCCCAACTCTCAGGCTCATGACGACTGGCAAAAAATAAGTTTACAGTGTTGTCAAACGCCCCAACTACTCCTGTCCTCATTGAATCACCCCCTTTCCATGTCCTGACCCCAGAGCAAGTGACAATTTTTAAAAATTATTTCAAAAGAAAAACCAATCCCGCTTCTCATATTAGCATTGGTTAATTCTCCCAACCACCACTTTCATCTTCATAGGCTACCTTATACCACAACAAATAGAAAAACAGTTCTTACTATAGAGTTTGTTTGTGAAAAGACAAATGGCACATCATCTCCTCTCCTTCTTACAGAAAATACCAGTGGTGCTTTTAGCCCTGCCTCTAATCTGTTATCACGGCAAAAGAGTGGGGGGCCTTACACTGATCCATTTAAGAAATGGCATGCCCCAGGCTTTTGTTCATGCCTCACTCCAGGGTGGAGATGCAAAGCAAAGTGGGTAGACAACCGCCTAGCAATCAGATGGACCCCCAGGGCCACATGACCAACATCTGACTTTCATCGATGAAACACCCAGTGGTAGGGTGTGGAGGACTGTGCAGCAGCAGGGGGCGGAGTGGACTGTAGGGTGAAGACAAAACACCAGGGTACAGCACTTGGCAGGAGCCTGGTGCCCAGGAACACTAAGGGCTACCAGGAGCAAATGTCACACCATTATTGTTCTCACTCCCAAGCCTGTGGGAGGGAAAGCAGTTGACCCTGGGCGCAGGTTCTAGTCCTGACTGCTCCACTCCCCATCCAGCTCCCTACTTATTATAAATATGGTTCTAAGCCTTGGGCCCCTGCACCTATGTGAGAAACCTGGAAGAAGCTCCTGGCTCCTGGCATAAGATCAGCTCAGCCATGGCCACTGCAGCCACTGGGGAAGGGAGTCAGCAGATGGAAGAACTCTCTGTAGCTCTCCTTCTCTCTGTAAATGCGCCTTTCAAACAAAATAAATAAAATGTTTTTATAATATTACTCTCGCTAGGGAGAAAATCAGGAGAACAAAGCAATGAAATGTTGATTGCTTAAAATAGCTTTTCAAGAAAAAAGTGTATGTGTTTTTCTCCCTCTGGGTATTTGCAATAAGCATCCCTATGACTGGTCTTCAAATGGAAACAAAGCATCTTGGAACAGTTAAAGCAGTAAACATCACAATGCATCTAGAATGTTCTTCAAGGCTGCAAAGTTCAAGTTACATTTTATGCAGCATAACATGTGTAACTAATGTAACTTTGAACTCCTGAATAAATGTTATGGCATTTCTTTCAGACTCATTGCTATGCTATTCAGAAAGGCAGCTATACATTTCAGAAAAATGGAAATTATCTACTTTAACTACACCTTATTTCATGTTAGAAAATATGTTAGAATATATACATTGTCACAAAAATTAGAGACATTTGAACAAATGTTTCACCAACAAATACCACATTGCTCCATTGTTTTTAAAGTTTTGACTACTGTGTGTAATTAAATCACAGCTTTACAGAATTTTTACAATGATCCTTATTTAATCCTAAAAACCTACATGAATTTGAAAGACATCCATATGTACTGCAAAAATGCTATGCCTTTTATTACATTTAGTATCAAGTACAGTAACATATTGTAACGCACTTGGCAATTAAGTAAAAAAAAATGTTAGATTCTCATCTTGATTTTTAGATTTGTTTTTATGAACAGGTATACAGAAAGGAGAGACAGAGAGCAAGATCTTCCATCTGATAATTCACTCCCCAAGCAGCCGCAACAGCCAGAGCTGAGCTGATCCAAAGCCAGAAGCCAGGAGCTCTTTCCTGGTCTCCCAGGCAACTGCAGGGTCCCGAGGCTTCGGGCCGCCCTCCATTGCTTTCCCAGGCCGCAAGCAAGAAGCAGGTTGGAAATGGGGCTGCCAGGATTAGAACCAGGGCCCATATGGGACTGTGCAAGGTGAGGATTTTAGCCACTAGGCTATGGCACCAGGCCATCTCAACTGATTTTCTTTTAACTAAGCTCGAAAATGAACGAAATAATTATATTTTAATCTCAACTACTCAGCCATGAAGCCTTTTAAGATTCACCCTGCTACTTTCTCTCTGTGAATTTCATTCTATTCATTCAAAACACATGATTTTCACGTTAATTGAAATAATGAAGTCAAACTTCTGGGTGGAAAGTAAACATGATTTGGTGGAAATGAAAATATTTATAATTAGGCTTATTGGATAAACATTTTTCACTCTTGACATTTTTAACTTGAAAGGTGTAAATCTGCAGCTGCAAAAACATAATTGAACCACCTATTAATAAAAACCACCTTGCAAAACTACAAAATTTACCAATACTTCTATTTTCCCCAAACCTCTCATTGAAAAAAGAAAACACCTCTAGTTCCTGGTAATGTGGCATCTTGATAAAGCTTATTTCTCCGAAACTGAAGTCAATGGATGAAAAAGAACAATTCCTTTGGCAAGTCAGCTGGTGTTGGCTCCTTTGCTGCCATTTCGGAGCTGCCATGGGCAGTGTGGCAACACCGGGTGCCGGGTGCGCAAGTCAAAGCCCCGAAGACCACAGAACGGACCGGAAAACCTACCCGTTCTCTAGCAGGCAAACTTGGCAATTCGATACTTCTGTACAAGACATAGAAATGTATGCGACTGCCTTTATAAACGCCCAAACGGCTTGAAGAAAAAGGCTTCCCACCCCAGACGGAAGGATCAACTCCCAGGTCCTCAATCTGGTTTTTTGAGATTACGAAGTCAATGAAAACCTCCACCTTTCCCAGGTGGATCCTAGATTGTCAGAACAGGTTTCTGAGAGCTGTCTCCTCCAGGTCTACGAAAACTATTAAAAGGGGGCAGAGCTGATGTTTGAGCCTTCTAGCAATAAAACATACTCATCCTTATTTATCAATTTTAAAAAACAATGCACCTCACCTGTTTATCGTATCATCCAATAAAGTTTGCATGCTACTTAATAACCATAAGAATGTGTAATAGTTACCTTGCCTTGATTGAATTTTAAAGACAACTCAGTCCAAACTCAGGCAATTTTACGGCTGGGTACTCTTGCACAACTTAATTTCTCTGCCTCAGCTCCCTGAATCGAAAATTGGAAATAGGAATCAGACCTAGCCCAGGTGTTTTTGCAAAAATCGAACCACTAAGAGCCCGGACAGTAACTTGGAGGCCACACCTTGGCAGGTACAGCACGCTGTCCTCCCGCGCCCTGTCATCACCATGGTAACCACCACCGGGACCCCGGAGGCTCCCAAACGGGGTGTCCTCCTCCCGAGGCGGCCGAGCGGGCTGGAGGGCCACCTGCGGGGAGGGCTCTGGGAGAGCAAGCTCCTGCAACGCTCCGCACCGTGGTCGTGTACGGTCCCGGCTGCTCCGAGCGCCGCAGCGGGCCCCTCAGGCCTAGCCGCGGCCGAGGACCGCCGCCTCGGGTCGAACAGTTCTACGGCTCAGGGCGCTGCTCGGCAGCCGCCTGTCGACTGCCGCCCACGGCCGGCGGCCACCTCAGCCGCCTCGGCGCCGCTTCCGGCGCAGCCCGGCCTGGCGAGGGCGCCCGCCCCCGTCCGCCACGGGATTTGGCCCCTCTCGGCCCCCGTCCACGGACCTTCGTCGCCGTTCTCGCCGCCTTTTCCTCCCTTCCCCCGGTTCCCTTTCACTTCCGGGGCTGCGCGGGCTCCCCTGTTGGTTCCATAACAACATCCAGTCGGCTTCCCTCAGGCGGCGGGACCTGCGCGGCCGCCGCCTCCCCGGAGCCTCCCTCGGCGCAGGCCACCATGGCGACCAACCCGCAGCCGCAGCCGCCGCCCCCGGCGCCGCCGCCGCCGCCGCCTCAGCCGCAGCCGCCGCCGCCGCCGCCGGGCCCGGGCACGGGCGGCTCGGGCGGGCCGGGCGGCGCGGGAGCCGGAGCCGGGGACCCGCAGCTCGTGGCGATGATCGTGAACCACCTCAAGAGTCAGGGGCTCTTCGACCAGTTCCGCAGGGACTGCCTGGCCGACGTGGACACCAAGGTGCGGGGGGCCGGGGCGGCGGGCAGCGGGAGGTGTCCCGCGGCCGTGCACGGGCCGGCGGCCACTGCACCTGCCGGGGCGCGGGGCCAGCGCCCCTCTCCGCGCACCAGGGCGAGCCGGGCGCCGGGCGTTCATTCATTCGCGGGGTCCTGTCGTCGGTGTAAAAGGGCTCGTGGTGTGGAGATGCCCACCGGATGCCGGGCACTGCTTGGGCGCTGGAAGTGCGCCCCTACGGGGAGTCGGAGCGAGTCTTGGTTCCTTTCGTAGACTGCTTCGGAAACACTCGTGCGAGCGGTGTTGACTTTTGGATTCGTTTCTCGTCCCGGATAGTTCTCCCTCCGCGGACCCGGTTTACTTTGTATCCAAGTTGGCTTTTGCTTTCTTTGCCGGCTCTGCAGGCGACCAGGGCCTTGGCTTTTGGAGAAATCTTTCAGTGGTAATTGAAACGACATAGTTGCACTGTGTTTTTGCTGGGCATTAGCACTGAGGATACAAAGGCACAAGCGTGGCCGCGGGAAAAGTTGGGTTGGGAGACGGGGCCTTTGGTGGCTGCCTGGTTTAGGTGGCGAAGGCCCGTGGTTGCCGAGGGAACTGAACCGTTGAGCAAGAGAGGATGCCCCGGTGAGAGCAGATAGCTGCTGGAGGAAAAACAGGAAACGAGGACAAGTTCAGCACGGTAGATGGAGAGGGACAAGAGGGGCTGCAGGGGGAAAGGAATGGCTCTGGAGCGAAGACCAGATACCCCCGCGGGAGCGGGCCAACTGAGCTGGATTGGCAAGGAGTGAGCAAAGTTATAGGAGGAAGGAGCAGTCGGAGAGGTGGGATGGAAAACCAGTGGAATTCTCTGTGGAAGGCAGGATTGGTGGACAAGTCCTCGGGTTCGGGGCGGGGGCCTGCTTTGTTTCTTCTTTAAGTCTCCTTAGACCCGGTCAGCTCAGCTTGCATAGAGTGAGGGTCCGGGTTTCCTGACAGCAGACATGTTTCACTCTGCTGAGGAGGCTTGCTTTTTGGAGAAAGAGGTGTTTACAGCACCTGTAGGTTCTTCTGGGAGTTTAAGGTGAGATGTATAGGATTCCAGAGTTTCCAAAAATGTGAGGCCATCTCCTGGTGTAAGAGCCTGGGCAGGTCCCAGGTCCCCCCTGTGGAAGGGGCCGACTCGGGTCTTGCAGCGATGCTGTGGCGTTTATGAAGCAATGGGATTAAAAGATAAGCTTATTTTAGTGCTAAAAATGTTCAAATCCATGCATAGTTGTTTGGGTTTTTTGTTTGTTTGTTTTTAGTAATACACATTTTGCATGAATTTTATAAAAACCTCTTGTCTAGTTTTCACCTGGGAATTTTTAGGGACTTTCTAAAAAAATAGTGCCAATTGCCTTTTTTTGTCATTTTTCAATAGGGAAAGATTAGGTAAATGTTACTTAGATAAAGCTGATTGTTCGTATCCAGTACAACACTTTGCTGTTGTCAGAAACACAGGAATCTAGTGTTATCACTGTGACTGCAAATATGTGACTGTTAAATGCTGATTGATGGGGACCAACAAGGTCTAAGGCCTCACTTTTTTTCCTTCCGCCTTCACTAAATGTCATTGCTGTGTGCCTGACAGTCCAGCCGGCACCTTTCAAAACTGGACGTTAAAGCCTTGCTTGTGGGGCAGGAGTTTGCCACAGTGATTGGGGCGAGGTCGCCTGGGACACTGCATCCCGTCCCACAGTGTCGCATTGGAGGACCAGCCCTACATTTGGCTCCAGCTTCCCGCTGCCGCCCACCCTGCAGGCGTTAAGGGACACCTCAGGTAGCTGGGTCCCTGCCATCCACATTGGAGACCCAAATTGAGGTCAAGCCTCGTGGCTTCCGGCTGACACAGTCCTGGCTGTTACAGACAACGCAATAGGGGTGTGAACGAAAGGGGGAAGACATCTCTCAGTCTCTGCCATTCAGATAAATTCATTTTAATAATATTAACTTTTCTCGGGGGGGTGGCGAAAGTTACTTGGACCTTCTAGCAAGGAAAATACACGTGGGCGTGTTAAAATGCTCTTAGAAAATTCAGTTTGACTATGGGCAGTTTCATGTAGTTTGCCCTTTTATGTTGTTTGGGGAAGTTCAGGAATCATAGAGTCCCCATGTTTGTTTTTTATGGGTTAATTTTTATTTGAAAGAGTGGCAAGGAAAGGAGGGAGAGACAGAAAGATTTTCCATCCACAAGGTCACTTCCCAAATGGCCGCAACATTCTGGGCTGACCCAGACTGAAGACGGTAACCAGCAACCAGCAGCTCCGTCCGGGGCTCCCATATGAGGGGCCTGTATGACTGCTTTTCCAGGCACGTTAGTAGGGGCCTGGGTTGGAACTGGAGCAACCGTCGAATTAGCTGTCGCGTAGGGTGTCGGTGCGACTGGCAGTGGCTTACCTCGTTGTGCCACAACACTGGCCAAAGGTTCCCTGTTACCATGGTGGAGAATAGAGTAGAACTGAAATGACCCGGTCTCCCGAGGCAGGGCTGGCTGATGTTCATCCCTCAGCTGTCAGGTGCTCACTAGAAGTTTCGCGGGTCTGAAGACCCTCCTCCCCTGACCCCTTCATGATGGTCCTCTCCTTCCTTCTGTACCCTTCTTTTTCTTCTCTCTTGGGTAGAAGTTTTGGTGATTGATTCAATTAAAAATACTGATATTTACTGAGTACTGTTGTATTCTCCTTTTTTCTATTTAAAAAAAATAAATAAGTTTGGAAGTCCCAAAAAATAATGAAAGCCAAAGTTTTGTTCATAAGCACTTAATATTCAGATCAATGTTTTAAATAGGCCAAAATAGCACTAATGGTCTCAGGTTATACAAAGGAGGAACACACCAATGGGATCCTTGAGTCTCTTCTGCCTCCTGGTGCCTTCGGACCTCCTGCCTTCTGTGATCAAGTTTCCCCTGTGCCATATAGGGTTGTGGCAGTTACTGGGTTACATTTCACATACACATCTGAGACCTGCCAGATGTTCTCCAAGAACAAGACTAATGCAGCTCAGTGCACTTAAACCAGAGCAGTCTTTGAGGATTCTTAACAAAGAGAGATTTGAGTTTAGCAGATCAGATCAACCTTTCTCACCCCAAAAAGTAGTGCCTTGGGTAGTCCAAGATCCAGTTACTGGTACGTCTTCTCTGTTATAGAGCACCACCTCTCACGCTGCTGGAGCAGGCCTAACGGTTACAAAGGCATTCTGGCTGCTTGTGCTAACTGGCAGCTACTGGCTGAAGAGCAAGGATCTAGAGAGCGTAATCTGTCACAGGCAAGAGCGCGTCTGCCAAGCAATTGTGATTCCTTCCTCCCCAAATGGTAAAGGCCAGTGTTTGGATACTGTCTGAAAACTTTCATGGAGCAGCTTTTAACATGCCTGGCATGGGTGTGATGCTAGGAGTCTGGCACTTCCTCCAGGTCTCCCATGGGCGCAGGGTCCAAGCACTCAGGCTGTTTCCACTGCTTGCCAGGAATATCATAAGGGAGCCAGATCAGAAGTGGAGCAGTTGGGACTCAAAATGGCTCCCATACAGGATGGCCCCGTGATCCTTGGGGTGCCCTGTGCTAACAGCATCCCACCCTCTACCCAGCAGATTTCTATAGCACCCCTCTCAGTTGTAACAACCAAAATTGTCTCCAGGCATTGCCAAATGTCCTCTGGGAGCTCAGAGTGGGGATGAGATGATTCGTGGTTGAGTGCCACTGCCTTTCACAAGAAATACCCACTTCAAGTTGGCATGCCTTTCCCTGGAGTCCATGCCCTTCAGCCCAGTTCTGCCTGCTCAGTACAGACCTTCATCACTGGTTATGACATGCTTTGGGAAGTGCATTCCTTCTTCACATAGGATTAATTCGGAAAGCTCAGTTACCGTATCCCTTTGCTCATGCCTGCAATACGTTCCCATTCTCTACCCTAATATTTTCAAGTTGTGGAAGTTTCTAAAGCTTTCCAGCTGGCCTTAACCTAGGCTTCCAGCTTCTTTTCTCTGATATTTTGCATTTTCTTCTCCACCCACATTGGGGTGCCAGTTAGATGGCTTCCCAAATGTTCCTGCCCATGCATTTTCTTATCCCCTTGGTCTTGTCTTACACTGTTGGCTTTATCTGCAAAGGAAGTTGTTCCCTTTTTCTGCTACATTGTGAAACTTGAAGTTGGATTTTTCCAACTCTGTGCTACCTTCACAAAGAAGGCTTACTTCCTCAGCTCCTCTCCCTTTCATTGTTGCAAATCATCTAACAGCAGCATTTGTCTTTTTATGTTGTCCTCTCTTGTATTCTTAATATTTTGAAACAGCTTGTTTTAAACAAAACATGCAGTACATTGCCAGGCAGATGAAGTTATAAACAGGGTTTCCTGAGCGGTGCTTCTTTGTTGCCATATTGATACCATGAACAATATTAACACTGTTGGAGATGCTTGAGACTGTCCATATTGTATAACAGTATAACACAGGGAGGATTGTTAACATCAGTGTGTGTTTGTTCTTTCCAGCCAGCCTATCAGAATCTGAGACAGCGTGTAGACAACTTTGTTGCAAACCACTTGGCAACTCATACCTGGAGTCCTCATCTCAACAAGAATCAACTAAGAAACAATATTAGACAACAAGTCCTCAAGTAAGTCTCACAGAATTCCTAGGCAGGCTTGAAAGTGACCCAACCATTTTGCCTGAAAACAGAGACACTATTGAAAAGTTTGGTGACTTAATATAACATTGCTAATTCTGTCAGGTTTGGTGTGGTTATGTCATGTACTGCAGTAGAATTTTGGTTTGTAGCCATATTACTTTGCATTATCCTTACAAAATGTAATAACTTTGTTCTCACAGACCTTAGAAGTATTTCGAAGGAAAGAAATAACAATAGGACTTTGACAGTAACTGAGAAATCTGGATGTGGTATTAATAGATGGCAAATGCCATCAAATCTTACACAATTACATTTATACTTATTTTCTTGACCCTAAAAGTACATACTTTATTATTATTGTTCTGTAAAGACATTAAAAATCCCCGATTATAGTCCAGACTTTCTGATACAGTCTTCTCCCTCCTTTCCCCCCTTCATTTTATTGTAGCTTTTAGCTGGTTAGTGATAACACAGCAAGGGAAAAAATGTAAGTCTGTCAGTCATTCTGAGTGAAGTGAGATAAAGAGAATGAGAAGAGCTGGGGTCTTTACAGGAATGCGGAGTGACCCCCACCCCATCCTCTGATTCGTAATCTCAGCTTGTTCTTGAATATAAGTGTTTGACAAGACGTGTCGACTTTCCATTCCTATTTCACAGCTAACTAAAGAACACTCAGTCTTCCTGCTTTGACAAATACTTATGTTTGAGAATGAAATGAGGTTTTTAAACAGTTAAACAAGTTTGTTTAATATCCACCACCTCTTAATTCCATCCAGTCCTGTAGTAATCTTACCAACAGATCTGGTGTAATAGTTCTAAGCCACAGGAAGTCAAGTCAGCATTGACACTTTAACTAAAAGACAGATCCATTTAGCCACAGGTAATACTGGAAACATGAACTTGGTGTACAAGAGAAAAGAGAAATCAACAATAGCTTTGTTGTCTAGATTTTAAAGGACGTGTGAGGAACCTGTAAAAGAGTCTAGATGAGATCCAAAGATGCCATTAAACGGCTGCATAATGACACCTGCTGGGAAAAAGTCAGTGCTATTTCCAGAAGAAAGAGGAGACAAAAGAGGTCTGTTGGGTGACAGTGCTGGAGGGCTACTTATTTCCATGAAGAAATCAGGAGAACCGTAACCAAAATGGAGCAGGAATTGGGAGGGAGGCAGTGCTGACGCAAGCTGGCGGACACAGTGCTTTACCCACCGTGGCCATTCTCATTTGTGCACAGCCCTGCTGCTTACAGGCAAAGCCCCTTCATTCAAGTGTGTCTACCTCCTTTTTCACATATGACTTGCGTTGCTTTAAAAGCATGTTTTAGGGGATCTTGCGTTCATTTTCCTCACATGTCAGGAGTCATAAATTGTAGGTTTACTCCCTGGAATTTAAATGTACTCTTTTTACATCTATAAGGTAAGGAAGCTAGTTTTTTAATTTAAAAAGACAGCTAAACTCAACATAACACATGTGAAGATCAAGCACTTAAATTGCGTGTATCAGTATCAGACATTGTGAGAAAATCATGTTTGCCGAGTGGTAAGAGGCCTTCCTGCTGGGCCCATGCTTCCGTGCGGGAGCACTCCCTGTGGGTGAGAAGGAAGCCTTCCCTCTGCAGGCATCTTCAGAAGGAAAACAGCTGGCTTTTCTTGGGCAGTTTCGACTGTCCTCCTTCTGGGATGTTAATTAAAGTTTTCTGATGTTGAAGCAACATTACAAAGTTCCCTTAAAGAGATTATTTTGCTTATATTCAAACTGATGGTCTAGAGGTGGAAATAATGATTATAGGTTTTTCATACGTTTACCCTGAGAAATACTCACTTGGCTCAGATTGATCCAACTGCAATTGCCATTTTTGTAGGACAGAAGTGGTCTAACATCAGTAATTTAATATCATTCAACTTAGTTAATCTGCTGACTCAGTAGGAAGGGAGAATTTTATTCTACTTGGGCATTGATTTGTACAAAGTCTGAGAATCTTACAAAGTTCTGAATAATGATCTTAACAGACTTTAAAAGAAAGGTCAGTAAAGCTAACAAGGAAACACCAGCCAGTGGCATTTTGGCTTTGTGCTTGAGCTTAGCACTGTGGCTTCCCGCTGTTGAGGAGTTTGGGGTCCCTCGCAGTCACCGAACCTCTAAGAGCCAGGTTGTCATTAGCACTAGACTTTTATTTTTGGTTTTTTTTTTTTTTTTAAGATTTATTTATTTTGGGGGCCAGCGGCGTGGCCTAGCGGCTGAAGTCCTCTCCTTGAACGCACCACGATCCCATATGGGCGCCAGTTCTAATCCTGGCAGCTCTGCTTCCCATCCAGCTCCCTGCTTGTGGCCTGGGAGGGCAGACATGGACGGCCCAAAGTCTTGGGACCCTGCACCCATGTGGGATACCCAGAAGTAATTCCTGGCTCCTGGCTTCGGATTGGCACAGCACCAGCCGTTGCGCTCACTTGGGGAGTGAATCATTGGGTAGAAGATCTGCCTCTCTGTCTCTCCTCCTCTCTGTATATCCGCCTTTCCAGTTAAAGATTTATTTATTTTATTGGAAAGTCAGATCTTCCATCCAATGGTTCACTCCCCAAGTGACTGCAGTGGCTGGAGCTGAGCCTATCCGGAGCCAGGAGCCAGGAACTTCTTCCAGGTATCCCACACAGGTGCAGGGTCCCACGGCTTTGGGCTATCCTCGACTGCTTTCCCAGGCCACAAGCAGGGAGCTGGATGGGAAACTGGGCTGCCAGGATTAGAACCGGCACCCATATGGGATCCCTGTGCGTACAAGGCGGGGACTTTAACTACTACGTTATTGCACTGGGCTCTCGACTCTTTTATTTAATGTTAGAGCTGACTGCTATGAAAGAGGACTGAAGTTCAGTGGTGTTTTTGTTTCAAAGATGTATTTATTTTTGAAAAGCCGAATTGCAGAAAGAGAAGGAGGGACAGACAGATCTTTCATGCACTGGCTGCAGTGGCTTGAGCTAGGCCCATCCAAAGTCAGCAGCCAGAAACTTCTTCCAGGTCTCTCAGTCACTTAGAATACTGGGGCACAGTCCCTGGGACCATCCTTCTCAGGTGTCCCAGGCGCATTAGCAAGGAGGTGGATTGGAAATGGAGCAGCCAGGACTTGACCTAGTGTCCACATGGGATGCCAGTGTCACAGGCAGTAGCTTTTAGCTGCTACACCGTTGCAGCAGTCCCGTAGCAGCAGTCGCAAGTACACTGTTTTGTTGCAGGGCAAGAGGCAGAAGCCTAGGCAGTCAAAGAAAGCCTGAAACAGTAATTTTGGAATGGATAGGGATTTTTTTATTTTGACTTTTTTAAAGATTTCTGTTTATTTTTATTGGAAAGGCAGATATACAGAGAGGAGGAGAGACAGAAAACTCTTTCATCCACTGATTTGCTCCCCAAGTGACCACAATGGCCAGAGCTAAGCTGATATGAAGCCAGGAGCTTCTTCCTGGTCTCCCACGTGCTGCGGGGTCCCAAGGTTTTGGGCCGTCCTCAACTGCTTTCCCAGGTCACAAGCAGGGAGCTGGATGGAAAGTGGAGCAGGGCCACTGGGATGCCATCTGGCATGTGCAAGACGAGGACGTTAGCCACCGCTTTGTGCGTACACCTTAAAACACCTTTTAACATTGCCTTTCCTTATTTGTCTTCTGCCACATTTTAAACATACCTCTGAGGCTTCAGAATGGTTGCAAAATTTGCTTTTGTTAAAATCTTAGAACTGTGAAAAGCAGGTAACCTAGTTTATGCTGTGTTGGCTCGTTTTTCTCTGTGACCCACATAATAGAATTATAGTATCCTAAGGTAGCAAGGTGCCTCAGGAAATGAAGATGTAATCCATCCTCCACTCTAGACAGAACCACACTTAAAAATAGCATTTGTTATACGTAAAGGCAGCTGCTTTTTCACCCCTGCTGTGGAGAAAGACTGGGACCTGGAGGATGGAAGTGACCAACACTCCATCTTCCTATGTCGTCTTGAGGCTTTCTACTCCACCAGTCCTGGGAAGAAAATGGTTTTGAAATGAATTCTTTATTTTGTTTAGACTCCTGCCATGATTCAAAAGCACTTTTTGGACATTAATTTTCTCACCATTCCTCTGTCTTTCAAATGTGACATAAGCACCTTTCTTTCTTTTCTTTCCTTTCCTTTTTTACTTCTTTTTAAGATTTATTTTTACTAGAAAGGCAGATTGACAGAAGGAGAGACAAAGCGAAAGATCTTGCATCCACTGCTTTACTTCCCAACTTGCTGCAATGTTCAGAGCTGTGCCGATCCAAAGGCAGGATCCGGAAGCATCCTCAGGGCCTCTCCCACATGGGTGCAGGGACCATCATTCACTGTTTCCCACCCCACCCCAAGTTATAAGCAGGCAGGTGGATAGGAAGTGGAGTGTCCAGGAAATGACCTGGCAGTTGCAGGGGATGCCGTCACTTGCAGGCCGAGAATTAACCAGATGAGCCAACTCCGTCCTTCTGTTGTACAGAAGTCAACACTCAGCTCAGATGTCTTCTCCACGAAGCATTGCCAAGCCATCTTATACATATGTGATCATCCCTTCTTCCTGTCATACACATAGTATACTAGAGCTCATCCTCTTGTAAATACAAAAACTTGTTTGCCTCTGCCTTTTTATCCAGAAACAGGGACCAGATCTGATTTGTAGCTGCTCAGGGGCCGGCATGGCAGTTGTTATGTACAAGACATTCATAACGTAACTGTGGAATGAATAAATCATCTGGTTTTTATAGCAAAGAGAGAGTAAAAAGAACGCCAGAAGTCTCAAGCTTTACTTTTGTTTTCCTACATTTTTTTCTTTATTTTGATGAAATTACACTTCACATGTGTTCTGGTTTCATGAAGTTATAAAAGATTTGCTTTTCATTTTGAAAAAAGTCCATAGATTTATCTTATGCCCAGAACTCAGCTTTCGGTCATAATGTGTTCCTTCGTGTCCTGGGCCAGGCTGTAGGGATGGGGGAAAGGGTGTGGTGCTCCTGGCCTCTAGTGTGCTGGGTCTGATTCCGAGGCTGTTTAGATTTGTTTTTCTTTTGTCAGTTGTAGGATTTCCGCTAATGACAGATGGGCTATTTTCATTACAATATAGCCAAATTCCACTGTCGTTTTAACTTGTTTTCAATTGTCTCCTCTTTCTGTCCAGATGAATGAACTGAGGCCATTTCACATTGAACATATATGTGGATAATATTTACAGTTTTACTTCAAAGTAGTAAGTGCAAATGATATAAAACTTTCTCACCTTTTTATAAACCATGCTGTGTTTCAGATCAGGAATGTTGGAGTCTGGTATCGACCGAATTATTTCTCAGGTTGTGGATCCAAAGATCAACCACACATTCAGACCTCAGGTAGAGAAAGCTGTGCATGAGTTTTTGGCCACACTAAATCACAGAGAGGAAGCTAGTGGCAGCACCGTGCCTGAAGAGGAGAAGACAGACTCTTCCATCGTTGTACAAGGTGCTTTGCTTTTATTCTTTGTCAGTTTCAATGCTCTTCTTGGATTGAGTATCAAATTAGGGAAACTCAATTCTTTTTTTTTCCCCCCTAACTTATTTGAAATGCAGAAAGACAAAGAACTGTAGCGATAAAGAAAGATCTCTCATGCAGCTGTCACTATTGATTTACTTCCAAAATGCTCTCAATAGTGAGAGCTGGGTCAGGCCAAAGCCAGGAGGCTGAGAACTCAGTGCAGGTCTCCTAGCATGGGTGCTAGTGACCTTGGAGCTGCAGCCATTGCCCAATGCCTGTCAGCACAGAAGCAAGCTGGGATGAGGGGCGGAGTCGGGACTTAACAACGCAGGCGTCCTGGCCTGGGGTGCAGCAGTCTCTTAGCAGGGGCCTAGCCAACGCCTTGTGCTTCTTTAACACATTTCTGTATTTGCCTGTGTTGGTAAAATCATATCTATGTAAATATCATCCAGATTCCTCAACTGGCATGTTATTTTTCTTGTTTTACACAAATGTAAGATGAAAAGCCTGTCTTAGTAATGGTGAGAGACTACAGGTATATATGTGCGTTACGGTACAGAGAACAATTAGAAAATATATTGCTTTTCTGAAAGTTAGACTATTGTTGCGTTTGCATGATACCCTCCTGCAGTGCTCCATTGGAGAAAGATAGAGTTCAGACTGCCTAACGTGTACTAACACTGGTATTTGGGAGGCTAGAGACAAGCAGCGTATACATAGTATAAGGATGACACAGGCGTGTAGCATTGATTCAGCAGAAGTGTTTACCTTCTGTATAAATATATATTCTAAAACTTGTCTTTTCCTCTAAGGCATCCCTGCTCCTGGACCCAGTGTTAATGTAGCCAATGATGCTATGTCAATCTTGGAAACCATCACTTCTCTTAACCAAGAAGCTAATGCTGCCAGGGCTTCAACAGAAACATCAAGTGCCAAGACAGGTGAGAGAGCTTCAAAAAGAGTGCCATCTCAGCCAGGCGCGGATACCAGCACGGACAGAGAGAGGACTTCAGAGGATATCGCTGATAAAGAAAAATGTACTCCCGATGCTGGAGCAGATGGGCTGGAAGCAACCTCCAAGTGCGAAGAGTTCAGTGATCTCCCTTGTCCAGTTGAAGAAATTAAGAATCACATAAAAGAAAATAATGGCTTACTTCTGCCAAATAAGGACATTCAGCAGGAAAGCAGTGACCAAAAAAACAAATCAACGGACAAGGGAGAAAAAAAGCCAGATCCCAGTGAAAAAGGAGAAAGAAAGAAAGAAAAGAAAGAAAAGACGGAAAAGAAACTTGATTACTCAAAGAGAAGTGAAGATACACAAAAAGGAAAAGATGAAAAACAAATCAAGGATAAAGAAGTGGAGAGCACAAAACTTCCTTTGGAAAAGAACAATAATAAAACTAAAACTGGTGAAGGGACAAAAGAAGGTATGCACAAAGCTACAGTTAGCAGTAGCCGCTTAAGGAATAGAGTATCTGGGGGAAGGGAGAGCGCCAGATTGTCCTTCAGATTTCAATAACTTTAGTACTTTTCTTTCAGGACTAAACACATATGTACACTTTTTTTTTAATTCAGTACACATGTGCATGGATGCCATCAGTCCAAAAAGAAAGGAGAGCTTCACCTTCTCTTTTTCTTTTTTATTTTTTTAATTTTATTTATTTATTTATTTATTTATTTATTTATTTATTTGGAAAGGCAGATTTACAGAAAGACTAAGTTTTCTTCCATCCACTGGTTCACCACCCAAATGGCCACAACGGCCAGACCTGAGGCGATCTGCATCCAGGAGCCAGGAGCTCCCTTGGGCTTTCCCATGTGGGTGCAGGGTTCTAAGGCATTGGGCTGCTGCTTTTCCAGGCCACAAGCAGAGAGCTGGGTGGGAAGTGGAGCAGCCAGGACAGGAATCAGTGCCCATATTGCATCCTGGTGCTTGCAGGGTGCGGGAGGGGGCTACCCAGTTGAGCCATTGCTCCAGGCCCATATGTAAGCTTTAAAAATAAATGAATAAAAGTGGTCAACTTTTTACAAGTTGGTTTATATTCTATACAGATGTATCTTTTAAAAGAGAAACTAACTTTATCATTTAAGCCTTGTAATATATTTGCACACATTATTTCAAGTAACTTAATCCACAGTTTTATGTATGTGTGTTAAATCTATTAGGTGGCAGAAATATTAGGTAGTAGATATTTCAGTAAGTTAAGATTTGTTTTTTGTGCATTCCACTCACATCAGAAACATTTTTACAGGATACTAGTTTGCCTTTTTCTTTTTTTTTTTTTTTTTTTTTTTTCCGGGAAACAGCTGTATTTTATTTGGTAGTTGAATTTCTTTGAAGTGTATTTAAAGCAGACAAGTTTCAGTGTGGTTCAGGAACTGGATTCTGACAAGCGTAATGATTGCTGTCTGTGTTTTCTCGCAGAGTGCTCCTTGATCGATTCGGATGTGGATGGTCTCACAGACATCACCGTGAGCTCCGTGCACACCAGTGACCTCTCGTCTTTTGAAGAAGACACTGAGGAGGAAGTTGTGATGTCTGATAGCATGGAAGAAGGGGAAATTACATCAGATGGTGAGGCATTTTGCCTGTTTGCAAATTCCCATTGAACACATAGTGGTGTGTTCTGATGGCTATATCCTGAAAAGCCATGAGAGTTTATAGATGGAAGATTTGCTTCTGAGCCTAAGCTGCAAGGTGATCTGTCTCAGCGAGAATACTGAGTTTGTTTTATTAAACAAACAAGCCTTGATGGTCCATATCTTAATTCTCTTCGCTAGGATCATTGAGGGTTACATCAGTTAGTGTATGTGGAGATGGTTTTATTTGTGTGTGTGTGTGTGTGTGTGTATGAGAGAGAGAGAGAGAGAGATGGGAAAACACTGTCTACATCCTCCATTCTAACACCAGTTGTAAATTCAGGGATTCTCAAGACCACCCTTCAGCTCATTCCTGTGGCAGAAGGATTCGCAGAACCTACTGGAAGGTAGTGTCACAGTTACAATTTCTTACAGCTCAGTGACACAGATTAAAATCGCCCGAGGTATAGGAACAAAGGGCATGGTCTGGATACGTCTCTGGTGGAGAGCTTCCATCGTCCTTCCCTGTGGAGCTGTGCGTGGTGCTGCTTCCCTTGACAGTAGGCACGAGTCTTGCCAGTCAGGAACATTCACCGAGCCTTTCTGCAAGTTCTTGTGGAGGGTCCAGCGTGTGGTCCCAAGTTGCTTGCCCCCCTGGCTGTTGAGATCAGGTTACTACTCCTTCACTCTCAAAGCTCTCACCCTAACATCGTTCCAGGACTCCTTAAGCAAAACAAACAAGCAAACAAAACACTTCAGTTGGGGATGGAGTGCCGTGGAACTCAGTGTAAATTTTTAAAATAGTAATGAAAGAGTTTGAAGCTTCATTAGTCAGAAACTGCCAATTTTCCACCTAATCAGGCAAATGCCTAGCCATAGTAAATCCAGTGTCTTCTTGTTACTTTCTTAATATTTATTTTTATTTTACTTGAAAGAATTAAGAGATAGACTTAACTTGAAAGTGTTATATAGAGATAGAGGTATCTTGTAATACAGGTTCATTCCCCAAGTAGCTATACCACCAGGAATGAGCCTGGCTGAAGCCATGAGCCAGGAACTTCATCCAGTCTCCCATGTGGGTGCCAGGGCCCAAACAGTAGGTCTGCTATTTTCCCAGGTGCATTGGCAGGGAGCTGGTTAGGAAGTGGGGTGGCCAGGACCTAGAACACCCATATTGGGGACCAGCATCAGAGGTCCTGCTTCACCACTTAGGTAGCCCTTTTACTTTAGTTTCAGATTGTTGCCTTTGCTTCCATATTCACCCTGTTAAATCTGACTGCTCACACTGCTCAGGTTTGGCTCTTAACGTCTTGTGCTTCTGAGTGCTACCACATTTGTGAGTTGTTTTCTGCTCAAAAAGCTATTAAAGTTATCAATCTAAGTAACTGTTAGGGCTAATTTTCCATTTCCTTTCTTTTTATGTGCAAGCAGCTGATTGCTAAGGAATAAAACACAGATGATAACTTCATTAAATGTCAGTTTCTGAATGTTCACACTGGTATTTCTTCATTTAATGCTACATTTACACTTGTCCTATATTGATACTAGTTTGCTACATATATGGAGCATCATGTTGATTTCATTGCTCATTCACAGCTCTTCTTTCTGATGACTTTGTTCCAGATGAAGAAAACAAACAGAATAAAACAAAAACTCAAACTTCTGAGTGTAATGAAGGAAAAGCAAAGAGTGTACGGCATGCCTATGTTCACAAACCGTATCTTTACTCAAAGTATTACAGTGATTCTGACGATGAACTGACTGTAGAACAGCGGCGCCAGTCCATTGTAAGTCCCATTTCGTCTGTTGCTGGCTTAGTGTACTGTTAACAACCTGGGACAGTCTGTGTGCCAAGTACACAGCCCAGATGTGCAGACTGCCTTCAGGAACCTCATCGTTTAAGTCAGTGCAGTAGGATTACACTTAAGATACACATGTTTGTGTCGTTGTGAACAGTAGTGGAAAACTGCTTACGTTAATGATTCACGGTGTGAAAATGTTTACATGAAGAATGAATCCAGTCAAAGATTTGTGTGCAACCATCATGATAATAAGAGTAAATGTAGTCCATACATTTTCTTAATTAACTTGAAAATACTTCTAGTTATCAGATATGAAATTGAATTAATGGCAAAATTTTGGAGAAAATTTCTACCTCATTGTACATTTATATCAATTTTAAAATGACTTAAAATTTCAGAAACATTAGAATATAAGATGTTACAAAGTCCCAACTTGAAGACCAGCTTCTACGTAGTCTGTCACTTGAATCTAAATTAAAGCCTAAGAATAGTCAAGCAGCTATGGAGCCGAACCTGTGTGCCAGCTGTGCATGATTCCGTATTAATCTCTTTCATTTTTCTGTTCTCCTCCAGATGTGTATGATGTGTAAGAACATGGGAAGGGCAAGCTACAGCTTTATCTTTTTTTTCTTAAGTGAGAATGTCTTTGTTTTGCCTGGTGATCTGTCTGTATGTTCTGTGGTTTTAGGCTAAAGAAAAAGAAGAGAGGCTTTTAAGAAGGCAAATTAATAGAGAGAAGCTTGAAGAAAAACGAAAACAGAAAGCAGAAAAGACAAAGTCTTCCAAAGCTAAGAGTCGAGGTATAGTGGCTGTGGGCTTTTAGTATTTAAACTGTCTTCTGTCCTCCGTTAGCATCTAGGAATGAGTGCAAGGTAAAGTGATCTTGTCTCCAGTGTAGAAGAGTTGGTTTATTTTTTTGATGCGATTGGTCATTTTTTTTCTTTACATTCCATTGATGTAATTGAACATTGTCTATCAAATAGCTACTCATGCAGCTCATGTGTTAGCAGTTTATTTTCCAGCGATGGCATAACAAAGTTCTACTGGAAAATAACTTTTTAACAAACTTCTTCAAGCTTTGAAGTCAATGAAGTTAATGCATGATCTGTGTTAACTAAAGTGTCAGACATTTATCTGGATGTTGAACGAAAATTCAGCTCCCTCTGAACATTGTTTCTGTGGAATAAACACATATGTACATGTGTGATCATTTGATAGAAAAGTAAAATTTCTCCATCTAAAATATGACATTCATGCCAGCATTGTTTAGGAATATTAGTACCATTTTGCATTTTTTATTGTGATTGGAGACTATGAATGAAAATTAATATGCTGTTTATAACAATGTCTTCTGAAATAAAGTTTATTAATTTTTCACTAGGGGAAAGCAGCATGGAATTAGAAGACTCAACAACAAAAAGTTCAGAACCCAAAGTCCCCAGAATTAAAGAAGTACTTAAAGAACGGAAAGTTTTAGAGAAAAAAGTAGCCTTAAGCAAAAAAAGAAGAAAAGATTCCAGGTACATGTTTTACCTGGTGTGTTCCCGTCGAGTCGCCCTGCTGGCTGTCTGCTGGCTCACTCTCACAGGAGAGGCGTTGCAAATGGCTGTAAAGAATTGACCCTCAGAGAAATGGTGCTGTGGTTTATCAGGCACAGCTTCTCAGACAAGCACCAGTTAGTGGCCTGGATGCTCCACTTCACATCCAGTTCCTTGCTGATGCATCTTGGAGAGCAGTGGAGGCTGGGCCAGGTGGGAGACCCACCTGGCTGGCTCCTGGCTCCTGGCTTCAGATAAGCTCAGCTGTGGCCATTGTGGTCGCTTGGGGAGTAAACCAACAGGTGGACGATCTCTCTCTGTCTCTTTGTGTTTCCAAAGAAAATAAATTGGCCCTGATCAGTACATTACTGCATGCTATGAAGGATCTTAGAGTTTCGTTTTCAGTGTTGTAATTTGTCCTGCTAATATTTTAAAAGGCAGCGTTTAAATCTTCTTAGAGTTCCAGATCTGTTTAATAATCTGGTGAAAGGTTTAGCTCCTCCCCTCTGAACAGCGCATCTACATGAGTGTTACAGTTGTCCCCCAAACTTGAGTGCGCATAGGGGCCCCAGGAAGTGCTCTGATCTGGTCCTGCCGTCATCACCTACTCACAGTGATTGTGTCCATTCTGCAGTCTTTGTTGTATTTATTTATGTATACTACATGCATGTATACCAGTATCCTGCCTCTGTATCTGGTAAAGACCGAGCCAGAACCTTGCTAAATGTGTGAGAATTAAAAAGCCAGAGTACTTCTGAGAAGCAGCTGTGAAGTCATGGGAGCCATGGGCTACATTTTATAGCTTTATCAAACTACAATTACATGAATTAGTAACAGACTTAAAAATAGCTAGATCAATTAAACAGTAAAAGGAGTTCGTTTTTTATTAAAAGCAGTAGAAAAGGCATTAGCTTATTATTATCCTTCAGTCCTATTGATCTCAATAAATGCAGAGTGTCCTGTTTACTCAGAAGTGGTAAACTCTTAAAATGGAATTGTTACCTATAAAGTGTTTGTCACCCTGCACACGTCAGTTTTGGCTTTAATTATGCTTTACTCTTCAGCTTCAAGAGTAGTTCATGCCACATTTGGGGTTGTGTTCTCTGTTGGCAAGAAATGCTTTTTTTATTGTTGTTGTTAATTCTGTTTGTGTTTATTAAGAGACTGAGTTGGGGGCCAGTAGAGTGGCCCCTGTGGATTAAGCCTCTGCCTGTCATGCCAGCATCTCATTGTTGCCAGTTCACATCCCAGCTGCTTTGTTTCCAATCCAGCTCCCTGCCAATGTGCCTGGGAAAGCAGCAGATGATGACCCAACTGTGGGAGACGTGGTGAAGCTGCTGGCTCCTGGCTTCGCTCTGGCCGTGAACCGGGAATTCTATGTAGATTACCCACATGCTGGCAGAGGCCCAGGCCTGTGGATCTTCTGCTGCCACCCTGGCATGTTGGCAGGAAGCAGGAACAGTATGGGCTGCTGGTGTTGTGAGTGCTAGCTTCCCGTTCTGTAATGCCAGCCCCCAGAACAGGATACCAATTGAAATGTAACAAGACCGTTTTTATCAAATAAGTATTTGTAGTAAAAGAAAGCGTTTTCTACAGCCTTCTTGAGAAATCATAACTTTGTATTCACAGTTCATTTTGAACTTTTGTCCCCTTAGAAATATGGAAGAGAATTCCAAAAAGAAACAGCAGTCTGAAGAAGATTCCAAAGAAAGCCTCAAAGCAAGTGAGGTGTGTCCTAATAAGACTTTGTTTCCAATAACTCTTTTTAAGATTTGGGTCATTTAGTTCCTTATAGTGACACTTTGGGTATAGTTTGATTTTTTTTTCCCCCCAAATTTTATAAGAGATCTAAATGTGCAGCATTTCTAATTCCCTATTATTATGGCCTGAATTCCTTTTGGTATGCTAATTCTCATTTCATATTACCTTGTGAGGTTCATAATATCTCATCATTGGATCTTATTGTATTGCATGGATATATTATAATTTATTTAAGCATTTTCTATTATTTAAGGAGATCGTATCCAAGAAGTGATTATTTTATTTGGTAAAAATATGTAAAATGAATACATTTCTTCCTGGTTTTTCAATTATATTCTTAGGATACATTTTTGCTGACACTGAATTTAAATAATTATCTGTGCAAGCATAGTCATAATTCTGTGACTGAAATATTTAGATGTCAAAATGTCCAGTAGGAAAAATTAATAATTTAATGTTTTTTATAGGTAATAAGTTACTCCTAATTTTGTATTCAAAAGTTAGAGTCATATTTTGTAAAAATATCCTGGTATTCTAATGGCATATTTAAAATAATTAGCTTTGTTTTAGAATTTAAGAGATTCATTAAGGTCTCAGAATGTCCACGTCCCTATGTATCCTAGTAGAAGTGCATTAATGCTGTTGTTGATGTTAAGGAAACTCAGTGTGGGGTTCACCCACGGCCACACAGTCTTTAAGGATTTCTCCCCGCTATTTGAATGATCATGTTGGTAGTCAGTCAGTCTCCTGAACACATGAATGACTCGCAGGAAAATCAGCATCTCTGAAGATGTCTGCAGTGTTTGAGCACATCCAAACTCGGTCCTCGCACACGTCCTTGTTCCCTGAATCGATCTGTTGAGTAACACTGAACTTGAGTTTCCAAATGCATAAAATTGGGATAGTGATACCTACTGTAGGCAGCTTGCATTGGATAACACCTGTAGCAGTGCTCAGCATATTAAATGTGCTCTTGTTAAATCTGAATCTAAAAATTAGTTTTGGTGTTTCACATTCTAACCCTGATTTTGTCACAGCATTGTGAAAAGGATAAGGCATCTTCTTCGAAGGAGCCCAAGCATGCTCACGCAAAAAGCGAAGCAAGCAAACCTGTGCGGAGACTCTCAGAATGCTTACACTCAGTCGACGACAGCAAAAATGAATCCAAAGTGGAGAGGGAACATAAGAGACGCACGTCTACGCCTGTCATGTTGGAGGGGATGCAGGAAGACACTGAGTCAAGAGAGGCGAAGAGGCAAGGAGAGCGTGCAGAGGGTGTCC
Organism: Ochotona curzoniae; assembly: GCF_017591425.1. Classification (NCBI taxonomy): domain Eukaryota; kingdom Metazoa; phylum Chordata; class Mammalia; order Lagomorpha; family Ochotonidae; genus Ochotona; species Ochotona curzoniae. The sequence continues at coordinate 5,992,821 of NW_024467118.1, read as the reverse complement.
CTGACGACCTCCAGCGGCAGAAGAGCACACTCAAACATGAAAAGCATGTAAAGAAAGATGATTCTGAAACATTGCATTTGAAAAGCCTACCTAAGAAGGATGCCAAGTCCTCCAAGGAGAAGCCTGAGAAAGAGAAAGCTCTAGCAGAAGACAAAATGTCCGCAAAGCATAAATGTAAAGGCGACGGTGTGCATAAAACAGGTGACGAAGCTGAGCTTCAGTCTGAGAAAGGAGGAAAACCGGAGGAGAATCTACAGAAGCAAAGTCAGCAAAAGCTTCCTTCAGAGGAGAAAAGCGAACGGAAAAGCAAACATAGGAATGAAAGGAAATTGTCGATTTTAGGCAAAGATGGGAAGCCAGTTTCTGAGTATCTTATAAAAACAGATGAGAATGTGCGTAAAGAAAGCAACAAAAAGGAGAGAAACACGTCAGCTGAAAAAACTAAGGCAGGACACAGGTCAAGAAGGTCAAGTGATTCCAAAATCCATCAAGATTCTCCCAGCTCCAAACAGCACGGTGCCGCCGTACAGAGACGAAGCGAAAGTTACTCAGAAGACAAGTGTGGTGCAGACTCTGCCCACCTAGACAGTAATTTAAAACCGGAAGATGTTCACAAGGAGAAGCGAAGGACAAAGAGCTTCCTGGATGAAAAACTTGGGTTAAAATCTAAATCAAAAAGTCAAGGCAAACAGTTAAAAGTTGTTGAGGCAGAATTACAAGAAAGTATCACAAAACCGTGCACCCCTTCCAAACCAGAGAAAGAGAAGAACACAGAAGAAAATGAGTCGGAAAGACCACGGAAGTCGAAAGTTGAAGACAAAACTGTAGAAGAAACTGTTGTTGAACCTGCGTTGGAGAGTGCTGCTGCTACAGCACATACCACACAGAAAGAGTCTAGCCACAGAGCCAAGTTAGCTTCGGCAAAGGAGAAGTATAAGGGGGATAAAGATTCGAGTTCGTCAAGACTTGAGAGAAAGTTGTCGGATGGGCACAGAAACAGAACCTTAAAGCATAGTAGTAAAGACGTGAAAAAGAAGGAGGAAGGTAAATCAGACGACAAGGGTGGTAATCCTGGAAAGAGCAGAGGAAATAGTTCAGCCGTAGAAAAGAAATTAAGTAAAAGGCTGTCTGAAAATCGGAGAGGAAGCGTATCACAAGAAATGACCAGAGGAGAAGAAAAATTAGCAAACACTCCCGCTACTCCTGGTAGTTCTTCCCTTCTGAGACCAAAAAAGAGTAGTGATGGCGCATTGATCCCCGAGCGAGAGCCAATGGACATTGATTCCGAGCCAGCTGTTGAAAACATAGTAGACATTTGTAAAACCCAAAACAACACCAATAATGGTTCTCAAGCAGACATAGACTCTGAAAATGTTATGAAACAAAAACTTATTGCCACAGTTCTGAAGGATGAACTAAGAACTTCAACAGTAGATTCAAAAACAGCAGCTCCATCCTGCAAATCAGGGCGTGGAGCAGGAGTTGGTAATTCTGAAAAGCATACTGATCATAGAAGTATCCTGACCAAGAAAGCACAGATCCAAAACGCTGTATCCAAACCAAACCCCGGAGAGAAAGAACCTGTTCCACAGGGAACTTGTGAAATGATTGTGGACTGCGAAACTAGTCAGAGAATGCCACCTAACACCCTGCCAGAAAATGATAGGACACAAAAGACTTTGAAAAGCACAACCACAACCAAGCCCACTGAAGAATGTGTTGCTCTCGAACATTCCATGAATGTAGGCCCTTCACTGTCCTTAAGTTCAGGAACTCCTGTACCTCAGAAAGAAGCCGGTGATTCAGATGTGACCCCTGTCATTGACAAAAGAACTGTTTTAGAACTCGGCACAGGCAGCACCTTGCTTGTGCAACACTTGGCTGTTCCTAACCAAAGGTTGATTGTTAAGGAATCAGAAGTTTCTCGAATAAGTAACAACAAAGAAGGTGGTGAATGTCCCACAGTTGCTACTCCAGCAAAAGCAGACATGACTAGCAAAAGACACATTCCAGAAGCTCACCAAGCCACCTTATTAGATACTAAACAAGGAAAAGTAAACCAGTCTCTTGCTAGCAAGGCAACAGACATGATTGTAGAAAATGAGTGTGTTCGCAAAGAAGATAGCTTGATGGATATGACCCAAACAAGTGGCATGAGTGCAGAGCCCATCTTAAAGCAGAGATGTATAGCTGCAGTCGAAAGTGGAAACATGGGTGAGATTGCTGTTGATCATGTGATATGCATGAATACAGAAAGGGGTGCTGAATCTGTTGAATGTAATCAAAATGCAGGTGACATAATAAACATGTCCGTGGATGGTGACAAACGGAGTGAGAGCAATGAGGTGGATACCAGTGCTGGAGATGCTGCCTCTTCTGTGTCCCATCAAAGGGATAGAAAGACACAGAGTGCTGCAGGTGGATCTGTCAGGACAGAAAAGACTTCTGTCGCTTCCAGTAGTGATGGGAAGGACAACAGTGTCACTTTAAATCCACGCGAGGCTGGAAATGTTGCTTCCACTTCTTCGGAAACACAGGAGAGTGAGGTGGCCTTGCCTTGCACCAGCATTGAGGCAGACGAAGGTTTCACAGTAGGAGCATGCCAGAGAAGCAATCATGTTCAGAGTGGGTCCGAAGCCAGGGAAAGCACTGTGTTTGCTGCAGCTGAAGAAGGTGGGGGTGTTGTCACAGAAGGATTTGCTGAAAGTGAGACTTTCCTCACCAGCACGAAGGAAGGAGAGAGTGCAGAGTGGTCTGTGGCAGAATCTGAAGATAGGCCAGCAGAGCCAGTGGCTGTGCATATAGTTAAAGCTGAAGCTAATGTGAATAGAGCTGTAAGTGAGGAAAAAGATGATGCTGTAACTAGTGCCGGCTCTGAGGAAAAATGTGGTGATTCTTCAAATAGAGCCTCAGAAATAGTGGAGGGAACCATTGCTTTCATCAGTGAAGTTGAAAGTGATGGGGCAGTTACTAGTGCTGGGACCGAGGTAAGAGTGGGATCCGTCAGCAGTGAAGATGTCGATGAGTCCCAGGGAAATATGACAAGAATGGGTCCTAAAAAAGAAACAGATGGCACAGTAACGTGTACAGGAACACAAAGTAGAAGTGATAACTTTGTCATCTACTCAGCAACAGGGGCAGGACCTCAGGAGGAGCGCGTGGTTACAGGTGCCGACGTGGTCCTGGTAGATAATGTGATGCCCCCCGGAACTAGCACCGCCCAGGACGGAGATGGTTCGGTGAATGATGGCACAGGAGAGAGTGCCGTCACCAGCACAGGAATCACGGAAGAAGATGGAGAGGGGCCAGCAAGTTGCACGGGTTCAGAGGATGGCAGTGAAGGTTTTGCAATAAGTTCTGAGTCAGAAGAAAGTAGAGAGAGTGCAATGGACAGCACAGTGGCCAAGGAAGTCACCGACGCACTGTTAGTTGCCCCTGGTCCATGTGATGATGAGGGCGTTGTGACCAGCACAGGTGCAAAAGAGGAGGATGATGAAGGGGAGGGTGTTGTGACTAGTACTGGAAGAGGGAATGAAATTGTCCATGCCTCAACTTGCACAGGGATTGGAGAAGAAAGTGAAGGAGTACTGATTTGTGAAAGTGCAGAAGGGGACAATCAGATTGGTCCTGTAGTACAAAAGGTGGAAGCTGAGGCTGGAGCAGCCATCACAAATGCAAACGAAAGTAATGTTGACAGCATGAGTGGTGCTGAGAAGGAAATCAAAGACCCAGAGATCTGCTCCAGTGCAAAAGGGCTTGTGGAAAGCAGTGTGACCAGTGCAGTCGCAGGAAAGCGTGAAGTGATGCCAATTCCAAAAGGCTGTGAGGATCCCATGACAAGTGCAGTTTCTGATCAAAGTGATAGTCAGCTCACCAGGGAAGGAAAGATGGAAGACACCACCATTTCCACGGGCGTGGTTGGGGGCAGTTATGACCTTGTATCTGGTGTAGTCCCAGAATGTAAAGTTGACCACACCTCACCAAGTGGGAAAGAAGATGAGGGCGTCATCACCTCCGTAGAGAATGAGGAGCGTGATGGTCTCATGGCTACTACCGCCACTGAGGACCTTCCTCACCCAAAGAGCCTGGCTGGCGGGGACAGGCAAAGCAAAGGCTTAGTGATTTCCACCAGTACAAGTGACTACACCCATCAGTTAAGTGCAGTGGTTGACTTGGGTCAAGGTCACTCAGGTACTCTGAGAGCTGAAGAAAATCTGGAAGGTAACAGAATTAATTTGGAAGAATTTGAGGCTCCCATGCCCAGTGCAGTTTCAGGAGATGAAAGCCAACCTAGTGCTGACAGAAATGAAGAGAAGGATGAGTGTGCCATGATTTCCACAAGCATCAAAGAATGTGAAGTGCCTATTTCCAGTGCAACAACCGCCACAGGTGCTGAGACTCAGCTGCCAGTGGCAGCAGCAGAAGAAAGAGCTAAAAGCCCAAGTTCGGCAAGTGCTGATGACTTTGAGGTTCCTACGCCCAGTGCACCCGCAGAAGTGGAAAGTCCTCTCGCCTCAACCAGCAAAGAAGAAAAAGATGAATGTGCCCTAATTTCCACCAGCATAGCAGAAGACTGTGAAGCTTCTGTTTCCGGGGCTGGCGTTGAAGGGGAAAGCGGGAGTGCCATTATCTCGACCAGCTCTGGGGAAGACTGCGAGGGTCCCGTGTCCAGTGCCGTGCCTCAGGAAGTCCATCCCTCGGTCACACTAGCAGAAGAGATGAGTGACTTAGCCATGATTTCCACAAGTACATCTGAAGGATGCGAGGCAGTTATGATTGGCACTGCCACCCGGGATGAAGATCAGGCCACCTCTGCGAGAGTGGAAGACTTGAGTGATGCTGCCATCATCTCTACCAGCACGGCAGAGTGTGTGCTCGTGGTTGCCAGCCTAAACACACACAGAGACAATCAGCTGACTGCAAACAACCCAGAAGGAAACAACAGCCTGTCAGCAATAATAACGAGCAAATGCGAGGTTCTTCTGCCCAGCCTCCTTGCTGAAAATAACTGTCAGTGTTCTGGGCCATTCCCAAGAGGCAAAGAAACAGGCCCCGGGATGGCTCTGAGCACCGAGAGAGAACACGGGAAACCAGCATTGCTCCATGAGCCCTCTGCCAGGGCAGGGCAGCCGAGTGCTGTGTGTACAGGGCAAGGACGACAGGAGTGTGCCTCGTGCCCCGGAGCTAATGAAGAGAAGAATGTTGCGGGCAGAAGCCCAGAGGTGGAGTTGGCAGGGGGCAGCAGCACAGCTGAGTGTTCGGCAGGAAAGGACTTGGAGAGGAGTGCCAACTCTCCAGAACATCACAGAGGACCACAGCAGGTGTCCGCCCACATTCCTGAGGAGCCATCTGTCAGGACTCAGTGTTTGGCAACACAAAATACTGGTGCTCAAAGAACTGACGGTGTGCTACCTGTCCAAGGCAATGTAGCAGAGGATTCCTCTGACCCTGTGCAGCAGGAACCCGAGAATAGCCTGAAATCCACTATGGATTGTATTATTGACCAAGAGTCAAAGATGGTTCCTTCTCACACTGAGATCCTTCCAGCTGCCCACCACATAGCTGTGGCCGTGCCTCCATGTCAGCGGGACTTGACTATGGCGAGCGATTCCAGTAACGGACGGACACACCAGGCCCCTTCAGAGAGAGATGGAGATGGAAATGGCTCGAGGGAATCACTGCATGAGGAAGGACACCTCAATGTCACCGTTTCTTCTGAAGAGAATTTGGGTGACAGAGGTAAGAACCTGTTTCTGATTTTACTGTGTTACAGAGATGGTATAGCCACGTAACTAAGACAGCCTTCTCAAGCATGGTTTGGGTTCAAGTTTTTCCTTACATAGTAATTTATCAAATGTGAATGTTGAGCTTTGAAACTTGGCTTGCTTAGAAGTCAGACCTATTTCGTATGTGCAAGGAGAGAAGCCTGGGAAGCGAACGACTTGCAAGTCCCTGAATTTCTGTACCCTCAGGTTTCTTGCTAATCAAATTGAAGAATTCTTTACTACAGCCCTCTAAAATGCATATCCTCCATTGCCCTCATGTTTTAAGTAAGGAAATAGGGTCAAAAAATTTAAATAATGTCATAGCATTTGGGTACTTTAGAGGGAAAAAAAAAAAATCTTAATTCCTGAGCTCCAGTGTTCTGTTTTATAAAATGGAAATAGTAAGGGACAATAGTACAACAACAACAACCATCATTCCTGCCCTCATTTGATTTATTATAGATTTGCAATATGTATTGGTTCAGTTTGCTGGTTACTTCTAATTAAGGGAGAACAATGTGTATAATTTTTTTTTTTTAAAGATTTATTTTTATTATTTTTTCATTGGAAAGGCGGATATACAGAGAGGAGAGACAGAGAGGAAGATCTTCCGTCCGATGATTCACTCCCCAAGTGAGCGCAACGGGCCGATACTATGCCGATCCGGAGCCAGGAGCCTCTTCCGGGTCTCCCACGCGGGTGCAGGTTCCCAAAGCTTTGGGCCGTCCTCGACTGCTTTCCCAGGCCACAGGCAGGGAGCTGGAAGGGAAGCGGGGCTGCCGGGATTAGAACCGGCGCCCATATGGGATCCCGGACGTGCAATGCGAGGACCTTTAACCACTTGCGCCACCGCGCCGGGCCCAATGTGTATAATTTTTTTAGCTCTGTATATTATTTAGGTAAAATGAATTAATTTCCACTTTGGAATATGTTTCCAAGAGAAAGGAAACATGTTCCCATTTGAAGGTCTCAGAGTTCTGATCTTTTAGAAGCAGTTGGTAGCTTTCAAAGATATGATCTCAGGCATTCATCATTACAGTACAAATGCAGGTGCTCTACGCCAGATCCTGCTGTATTAGACTTCAGCATGCAAGGTCGTTAAGATGGGGAAGTAGCTGTTAATTAAGCCATGTATGTGACAGGTGATGTGAAAGGTGCTAAGAATGTGTAATCCACACAACGCTGTGATGACTTGAAAAGGGCAGGGAGCAGTGATATCTTTTCACTCTGGCTGTGTGGTTTGTAGCATCCTGGACTTCCAAACTGAAACAGATCTTGACTGTTATGTAACCCAGCCTCAGGAAAGTGAGTCCTGTTATAACGGTTGAAACAAAGATTGAAATAAATAACTTTACGGATTGTGGTACAGTTATTTAAGCCATCCCTTGCATTGCCAGAATCTAGAGTGGCAGTTTGAGTCTCAGCTATTCTGCTTCTGATCCAGCTCCTCGCATATATACCTGATGTCAACCCGTGTGGGACAGCTACTCTGCTTCTGGTATAGCTCCCTGCTTATGTACCTGGTACCTGGTCACTTCCACCCGTGTGGGACAGCTATTCCGCTCTGATCCAGCTCCCTGTGTTTCTGGGTTCCTCGCTGCAGCCTGCTTTTGCAGCCATTTGGCCAATAAATCATAGAATGGAAGGTATCTCTCCCTCCCTCCCTCCCTCTGTTTTTCTTAATTCTGCCTTTCAAATAAATTAATTAATCTTTAATAAAAATTAAATATTTTGCATTGAATGTAACTTGAGTGCATTTAATGCTTTAGAAGTTTTTTTTTTTTAAGATTTATTTATTTTTATTGCAAAGTCAGATATACAGAGAGGAGGAGAGACAGAGAGGAAGATCTTCCATCCGATGATTCACTCCCCAAGTGACCGCAGTGACTGGAGCTGAGCCGCTCTGAAACCAGGAGGCAGGAATTTCTTCCAGGTCTCCTACGCGGGTGCAGGATCCCAAGGCTTTGGGCTGTCCTCGACTGCTTTCCCAGGCCACAAGCAGGGAGCTGGGTGGGAAGTGGAGCTGCCGGGATTAGCACCAGCGCCCATATGGGATCCCAGCATGTTCAAGGCGAGGACTTTAGCCGCTAGGCCACAGAGCTGGGCCCTAGAAGTTTTTATAACTTAGTCTTTATTGTAATTTATTATTCCTTTCTCCCTTTACCCCTATAAACCCCAGGAGCAAACCTAGAAGGACTTTTAGCAACAAGGTGACTGAAAAAGCCTGCAGACATTCAAAGAAAGGAAAACTTTTCTTTGGAAACTTATTAGCACAGGTGAAGAAAACTGGAAAAGCCATAGGCCACATGAAGATGAGGAAGAAAAAAGGAGGAGGGAGGATGAGAGTAGGATTGAATCTCTACCTGAAAGTCCCATTTTCTTTTTGTCTGCTTCAGTTTTTGACCTTATATTCAGTTTTGCTGTATTGGCATGAAACAAACGGAGTGACTCTATTCACTGATCACTCGATGGGGATACATGTCAGACTCCACATGGTTGCGTCTGGGGTGAGTTTATTGGAGATCACTGCAAAAGAGTACTTGAAAGTATGATGTCTCCATAAATCGTTTTTTATTATTGTTCCTGGGCAGCCACGTCACTGTGCAGGAAGGAAGCAGTTTCACTTCCCCACAGTGAATGAATGGTGCCTGCCTTTTATCTAGATCCTTTCTGCACAACGTATTTTTCATGGTTTTCTATTGCTGACAAGAAAATAAATCAACAGAGGGAGGTGGTATGGTACAGAAGGTAACAATATTCTGTTACTCTTTATAAACAAATTGTTAAAGTTGTTTCAATGTTTTGAATTTCATTAGGCCAGGAAGAGTCTCCATTGGATGTTCTGAGAGAATTGGGACTGAAAACCAACTTAAAAAATGAGGTATGACTAATAATTCAGTTACACAAAATTGTAAGTTGTTAAGGACCTTTTCACCCTGTACATCTTTATTTACATACATATGAGAGAACTTCAACAAGTTGATGGAGGGAAAGGAGTTAAGCCTTCTCTTTGGATCCCTGCCTCCCGTGTCCCAGTGCCTGGGTGGCACAGTCCGTTCTGCTTCCTGCCGCTGAGCATGCTGGGCAGCAGTGGACAGTGGCTCGGATCCCTGCGTCCCTGCCACTGGTGTGGGAGACAGATACTGTGCCGTGTGGCTGTTTCACCCTGATCTACTCTAGTGAGTCTGCGTATCTAGGGTACGTTCCAGTAGATAGTGTCTCTTTCTATGGTTCAAATGATTCTTTTATTTTTTATTAAAAGATTTTGAAAAATTTAAAATTTAAAATACTCAAATTCTCCATGAACTTTTTGAAACCCTCTCATAAGTATATATGCTTAGGGTTTATATCGTTCCTAATTTTCTTCTACTTATGATTCTTATTGTATCCTGCTGGGGTGTAGAAACGAAGAAATCTGTAACTGTCGTAAATAGTGGCATCATGAATTCAGTTTCTGAACTCCAGAAACCCAGGATCACCCTTCAGATTCTCCCCATCATCCAACATTTAATCCATTGCCAATTCTTACAGGATCCATTGCTAAAATGTATGAATCCATCTATTTCTACAGCTATCACCCTCATCTAAACCACTACTTGAGTAGCATCCCATTAGAATTCTACTTCTGCTCCAGCCCTTCTTCCAGTGTGTGATTCATACAGCCATGCAGGTAGTCTTTAAAAACATCAATTAAGTCCTCTATCATTGCTGTGCTTCAGATTTCCCGTGGCTTCTCATCACATGAAAAATAAAATCTTGGGGTTTTTTTGTTTGTTTTGGCCTATGTGCCTCACACAATTTAGTCTCCATGCCTTCCTTCCAGCCTGACTTCATGGCACGTTTTGTGTCTATGGTGACAAGATAACAGTGAGCCTGGGGATTGGAGCAGCACAGTAGTGGCCAACGAGCACTGGGAGGGTGGGAGAGCCTGCGAGGGGATTCTGAGGATCACTTAGAGAGGAGAAGAAGTTCATTGGAAGAACAACAAAGGCTTCAGGGAACATGTTGAAAGGAGAAGGCGTGCAGTATGTTCAGACCCTTCAGCTGGTTCCCGTGAACTGTGTGAACTGTAGTAAGAATTAAGCCTGGAGGCAGTGGCAGTGTTGTGGAGCAGTGAGCTATCTCCCTGCAACACTGGCATCCCACATGAACACAGGTTCCAGTCCCCGCTGCTCTACTTGCACCCAGCTCCTTGATAACGCACCTGGAGAAACAGTGGAAGATGGCCCTGAAGCTTGAGCCCTTGTCCTAGTGAAAAGCCCAGGTGGAGCTGCAACCTCCTGGCTCTGACCAAGTCCATCGCTGGCTGTTCGAACCAGATGGATGATGGTGGTGGTGGTGGTGTGTGTGTGTGTGTGAAATTATCAGCTGTCTTTCAAATAAAATGAATCTTTAAAAACAAAACTAAAGAATTAAGCCTGGGGAGGGAATGGGCCCCAATGAGGAGGGGTATGTATGTTTGTTGAGTTGGAGTTTCACTTTGAAAAAATAGGAAAGCCAGTGATGGGTTGATATACAGGATTTGATTCAGTTTTCTTTTTTAGTTTTTATAGAAGCTTCATTAACTTTATGCTGCTTTGGATTTTTTTTAGACATTTATGCCTTCAGAAGAAGAGAAAAGCCACGATAATCTAACTCCAGGAGGAAGTCCCCACAAGGAAGAAGGAAGTGGAATAGGTAAGCTCCTTCGGTGATTAGTCACGTTAGTTTTACTGAAATGCACTTTACCTTACATTACCTCTTAAAACCGAGAGCTGATTCATATTAAAACAGAACATATGAATCTGTCTCTTAATTTCTAAATAGAATTGTGTATACTTTTTCTGATTAAATACCAGTCAGTTTTATGTCAGGTGATTGAATCTGATGTCTCCAAAGAGTAATGGCAGAGCAAGCTGAGAGCAGACGTTCGGTATCCCAGTTCCCAGCTACTGCCATGGCTGTCTTCAGAAAGGCCATGCTGGTCCACGTCCCGTGTCCACCTGCACCTGTTCATTCTTAGCCCTTGGACTCAGACTTTGGCCCATCAGCTGCACTGAAATTTCTCTTAGCTGTAACCACCCCTCAGTTTCTGAATGCAGCATTTCTCATTGACAGCTTTTCTTTTAAGAAAAGCCTCAATTTCAAAATGAATTTAAGCTATAGCTCTCAAACTTTTTCTTCTCAGGACCACATCATGTCTTAAAAGCTTTTGCTTGATGAATTGTACCTATTGACATTTACTAAATAAGAAAATAAAACAGTATTAACTCAATATGTGTAATCCGCTGAGTTAGCATTATTTCTTACAAGATAATTTGCAAAAATATAAAACAATGTCATTTTTCACTAAATTTTGTTTTATAAAATGTAGCTACTATCACTGAAAGCAGGCAAGTTTCTCAAATCTTCTGTCACATTGCTGACCAGGACCCAGCCTCCTGACCTCCTTCCTCCTCGATTACACATCAGCAGGAAGGTAGACTCAAAGTAGAAGTAGGACTTGACCCCTGTGATCTGATAGGGATGCAGATGTTCCAAGTTGTGGCTTAGCCTCTGTACCAGATGCCAGACCAGTAGTGCTGTTGACACGATGGGAGTCTGACCTGCACATCTCTTGATTGAAATGCACAACACTGTATCACTGGGTTAAGAAAATGGAAATGGGAATAAATACAATGGTGGAAAATTGTTCCTAGCTTGTATTCTGGTCTTTATGCTTTACTTTCTTCTGATTCATTCATTAACAAAGGTAGTACCAGAAGATTTTAAGTTTGTGACCAATTTTAAGCCTGCTCTTTTTGTCTTTTATATGAAACTAAAATATTCATGCAAGTCATGTAGAACAATAAAAATGATTTTGTTTGCTGATAACAAAATCTATATATATTTGCTTAAAGGGGAATTTCTTAATTTGTAGAAACTAATTATCTTTTTTCCTCCCCTAAGCGCTGTCTGTTTATTTGAAAATCAGTTACAGAGGGAGAGAACTTGTATCCACTGGTTCATTCCCCAAGTGGCTGCCACAGCCCGGTGGGCCAGGCCAAAGGCAGGAGCTGAGAACTGCATCCAGGCTGCCCGTGTGGGTGTTGGGCGTCTGAACACTTGGGCAATTTATCACTGGTTTCCCCAGTACATTGTAGGAAACCGGACCAGAAGTGAAATAGCTGAGCCTCAAAACAGCAGTTAAATGGGGTGTTGTTGCAAGTAGCATTAACCCTCTGCCCACAATACCAGCTCCAGAAACTCAGTTTCTTCATCATTTTCACACATAGTTCATTCCTTTTTCATTCCTTTTTCATTCGTGGCTTGTAGGAAAATAATTCCATCCTATCATTTCTGGCCAAAAATCCCAAGACCTACTCTGATTAAACTTGGATTGATATGTCCACTCTGAAAAAAATACTGTGACAAGAGGAATGTTGTTGCAGGTTTACTTAAATTAATTCAAAGTCTCTGTTTTTAGAACCACGTTATGTCCCTGACCACAGTGTAGTCTTGTGGACAAAGGACCAAGAAGGCAGCTGTCATATGTGCTGTAGCAGCTTGCCTCGCTAGATTCTTGACAAACATTCTTAAGTCACATACTTGTGAGTACTGTGAAAATATACACTTTAGTAAGACAGACTGCAAATGAGTAAGGTACTGTAATGAAAGAGATGTGTATGTCTCTGGGGATCACAAGGTGTCTGTTGGATAAACAGGAGAAAGCTTGTGTTGGCTAAACCAATATTTCGCGCTCTCTCTCTCCTTTGTTTATAGAAAATGAAATATATAGTGAGACATAGCTGTTTAGCACTCCTCGTGATATAGCCGTGTGTGTGTGAATCACTTCATGTGCTTGTCTAAGCATTTCTATTGAAAAGTGATTTGGGATATCAATATCAAGTTTTGAATTTTGATAATGAAGGATCAGTAGAAGTGCATTAGGTAGACAAGGGAAAGAAAAGGACTAGAGAGGTGGCACGTTCAGATTCAAGGAGTATTATGTATACTTCCTGACCCATGACTAAGTTGGAGGTTGGCAGCAGTTGGAGACCTTCATGGAATCAGCGGAAATGCTTCAGGCCCTCCTAAAGGCCACAGCAAGGTGGTAAGTCATTGATGCCGACACGTGAGCCTGAAGTTGACAAATCGATGCAAAACCTGGACAGGCACAGTAGTGAGCATGCGTATGTGTGTTTCATAGTATAAATTATTAATTTCTCATTTGTTAATTGTCAAAAAGTAACAGTTTTTAGACTCTGAAGTGCTTTGTTCCCACAGTTATATTTTAGACTGTTCTCTGTTTAGGTACAGTTCAATAAGAGATCTACTTACGTAAAAGGAAGTTGTTTAAAAGAAAAATGTGTGTTCTGTCATTGTTGAGCATAAACAGTAGAGCCTGTACTTCAGGTTTCCAGAGAACATAAACAGACCCTTGCTGTTTGAGGGAACGGGGCTGCACTGCATTTGATGGCATTGATGTCACGTTGCAGCTCAACAGTTGTCTTCAGGTCGTCACTAAGTTCCAGATCACCAGCGTAGTTAAATCACTGTAGCAATGGGATGGACTGCCGCCACCAGGGTAGAAATGGAGACACTGTGCATTCCCGTTGTTTTGGTATTATGACAGAACACAGACTGGTCAGAATTTTATAATTCACAAAGGCAGCTAGGCCGCAGTTAAGTAACATTATTTAGCTACCCTGAAAAATCTTGAGATATATTTCTCTGAAATTCAGAAGTATATTCTTTCCTTATGTCTTATTTTTGTGTTTCTGAACAGCTACACTACAAGATGAGTCACTAAATGTAAGTCACTGTAACTTTTATTTACTTATTTATTTTTGCTATTGTCAAATGTTGGTTTGTCATTGGTAGTGAATGTTTGGTAAAATACCTGAAAAATCACAACCAGCTATGGACTTTCCAAGGTTTCCTGGAAAAAAACAGTAGGACTTGGCTTTACTGTTAGGTAACTGTGGGGCTAATCTCTCTCACTGAACCACCCCATTTATGACTGGAAGCACATACCTTCCGCGGTTTAGGCTTGCCCTCCACTCACCGTGAGAGGTTTGAAAGTGGGCTGCTTTACAGATGCAACTGGCATGCGCTGGTCCCACCTCCCTCCTTGAATGCTGCAGCAGCTGCCTTCACCCCAGATGAACACAGCCATCCTTTCCAAATAGAAGAAAAATTCTATAGCAAGGACTTGGAATATTAGGAGATAATTTTAAAGACAATAATCAACACAGTGTAAAGTTAATAGGCTGAGCTAAAATTTTTTCAGAAGGAAGATGCCCGGTCCCCGTGAGCCCCAGATGAAATGAAAAAGAATGTGTAGTCACTTCTTCTTCAGCGTCTGTACAGATTATAAACAGCAGTTCCTCTTCCCTGCATTTAAGCTTTTTGTGAGGTCATCCAGAAATAATCCTTCATGTTGTATATTTAGGTCGAAAATTCAGACCCAAGAGCAGATGAAGATATGCACAGCAAATCTTGCAACGAAGGAGGTAAGTTAACCAATTTCAAGACATTTATTCTAGTATTAGCTATAATTAACCATTTGGTGCCTTTGGTGTAACAGACCCTGTGCTAATTAACTCACACATTTTCTATCATAACCCAGCAAAGTGAGTATTAGTACTATGACATCTATAATGAAATTGCAACTGACCCATACTTGATGACTTGTTGGAAGCCATGCAGCTTCTTATCAGCTCTCTACCTTAACTAGCTACTAAGGGTTTGCTAGAAACGTTAAAGTGGACTCAGTCCCGTGAGAAAACAGCATAGTCTGCAGTGGTTTGCAACAGAGAATTGTCACGCCTTTTCACTTGTGATGGGCCATCTCCAGATGCTAGCTTGGGATCACCACATTTACGTGGGCCGGGTCTCAGTGCAGAGAACCAGTGCAGATTACCAATGCCGGGTGATTCTGTTGACAAACAGAAAGCCATTTGTCATTTATACCACTACAAAGGCAAGTACCATTCTGCACTGCGTACATGCAGGTGCTCACACATAGAGCATATCTGCACTGGGTACATGCAGGTGCTCACACACATACAGCATATCAGCACTGGGTACATGCAGGTGCTCACACACACAGCATATCTGCACTGGGCACATGCAGGTGCTCACACACACAGCATATCTGCACTGCGTACATGCAGGTGCTCACACACATACAGCATATCTGCACTGCGTACAGGCAGGTGCTCACACACATAGAGCATATCTGCACTGGGTACATGCAGGTGCTCACACATACAGCATATCTGCACTGGGTACATGCAGGTGCTCACACATAGAGCATATCTGCACTGGGTACATGCAGGTGCTCACACACACAGCATATCTGCACTGGGTACATGCAGGTGCTCACACACATACAGCATATCTGCACTGCGTACATGCAGGTGCTCACACATACAGCATATCTGCACTGGGTACATGCAGGTGCTCACATACACACAGCATATCTGCACTGGGTACATGCAGGTGCTCACACACATACAGCATATCTGCACTGGGTACATGCAGGTGCTCACACACATACAGCATATCTGCACTGGGTACATGCAGGTGCTCACACATACAGCATATCAGCACTCGGTACATGCAGGTGCTCACATACACACAGCATATCTGCACTGGGTACATGCAGGTGCTCACACACATACAGCATATCTGCACTGGGTACATGCAGGTGCTCACACACACAGCATATCTGCACTGGGTACATGCAGGTGCTCACACATACAGCATATCTGCACTGCGTACATGCAGGTGCTCACATACACACAGCATATCTGCACTGGGTACATGCAGGTGCTCACACACATACAGCATATCTGCACTGGGTACATGCAGGTGCTCACATACACACAGCATATCTGCACTGGGTACATGCAGGTGCTCACACATACAGCATATCTGCACTGCGTACATGCAGGTGCTCACACACATACAGCATATCTGCACTGGGTACATGCAGGTGCTCACACACATCAGCATATCTGCACTGGATACATGCAGGTGCTCACACATAGAGCATATCTGCACTGGGTACATGCAGGTGCTCACACATAGAGCATATCTGCACTGGGTACATGCAGGTGCTCACACATACAGCATATCTGCACTGCGTACATGCAGGTGCTCACACACATACAGCATATCTGCACTGGGTACATGCAGGTGCTCACACATACAGCATATCTGCACTGGGTACATGCAGGTGCTCACACGCATACAGCATATCTGCACTGGGTACATGCAGGTGCTCACACATACAGCATATCTGCACTGCGTACATGCAGGTGCTCACACATACAGCATATCTGCACTGGGTACATGCAGGTGCTCACACGCATACAGCATATCTGCACTGGGTACATGCAGGTGCTCACACACATACAGCATATCTGCACTGGGTACATGCAGGTGCTCACACATACAGCATATCTGCACTGGGTACATGCAGGTGCTCACACACATACAGCATATCTGCACTGGGTACATGCAGGTGCTCACACACATACAGCATATCTGAACTGGGTACATGCAGGTGCTCACACACATACAGCATATCTGCACTGGATACATGCAGGTGCTCACATACACACAGCATATCTGCACTGGGTACATGCAGGTGCTCACACATAGAGCATATCTGCACTGCGTACATGCAGGTGCTCACACACATAGAGCATATCTGCACTGGGTACATGCAGGTGCTCACACACATACAGCATATCTGCACTGGATACATGCAGGTGCTCACACATAGAGCATATCTGCACTGGGTACATACAGGTGCTCACACATAGAGCATATCTGCACTGGGTACATGCAGGTGCTCACACATACAGCATATCTGCACTGGGTACATGCAGGTGCTCACACACATACAGCATATCTGCACTGGGTACATGCAGGTGCTCACACATAGAGCATATCTGCACTGGGTACATGCAGGTGCTCACACATAGAGCATATCTGCACTGGGTACATGCAGGTGCTCACACAGCATATCTGCACTGCGTACATGCAGGTGCTCACACGCATACAGCATATCTGCACTGGGTACATGCAGGTGCTCACACACATACAGCATATCTGCACTGCGTACATGCAGGTGCTCACACACATACAGCATATCTGCACTGGGTACATGCAGGTGCTCACATACACACAGCATATCTGCACTGGGTACATGCAGGTGCTCACACATACAGCATATCTGCACTGGGTACATGCAGGTGCTCACACATACAGCATATCTGCACTGGGTACATGCAGGTGCTCACACACATACAGCATATCTGCACTGGGTACATGCAGGTGCTCACACATAGAGCATATCTGCACTGGGTACATGCAGGTGCTCACACATAGAGCATATCTGCACTGGGTACATGCAGGTGCTCACACAGCATATCTGCACTGCGTACATGCAGGTGCTCACACGCATACAGCATATCTGCACTGGGTACATGCAGGTGCTCACACACATACAGCATATCTGCACTGCGTACATGCAGGTGCTCACACACATACAGCATATCTGCACTGGGTACATGCAGGTGCTCACATACACACAGCATATCTGCACTGGGTACATGCAGGTGCTCACACATACAGCATATCTGCACTGCGTACATGCAGGTGCTCACACACATACAGCATATCTGCACTGGGTACATGCAGGTGCTCACACACATCAGCATATCTGCACTGGATACATGCAGGTGCTCACACATAGAGCATATCTGCACTGGGTACATGCAGGTGCTCACATACAGCATATCTGCACTGGGTACATGCAGGTGCTCACACATACAGCATATCTGCACTGCGTACATGCAGGTGCTCACACACATACAGCATATCTGCACTGGGTACATGCAGGTGCTCACATACACACAGCATATCTGCACTGGGTACATGCAGGTGCTCACACGCATACAGCATATCTGCACTGGGTACATGCAGGTGCTCACACATACAGCATATCTGCACTGCGTACATGCAGGTGCTCACACATACAGCATATCTGCACTGGGTACATGCAGGTGCTCACACGCATACAGCATATCTGCACTGGGTACATGCAGGTGCTCACACACATACAGCATATCTGCACTGCGTACATGCAGGTGCTCACACACATACAGCATATCTGCACTGGGTACATGCAGGTGCTCACACATACAGCATATCTGCACTGCGTACATGCAGGTGCTCACACACATACAGCATATCTGCACTGGGTACATGCAGGTGCTCACACATACAGCATATCTGCACTGGGTACATGCAGGTGCTCACACATACAGCATATCTGCACTGGGCACATGCAGGTGCTCACACACATACAGCATATCTGCACTGCGTACAGGCAGGTGCTCACACACACAGCATATCTGCACTGCGTACATGCAGGTGCTCACACACACAGCATATCTGCACTGCGTACATGCAGGTGCTCACATACACACAGCATATCTGCACTGCGTACATGCAGGTGCTCACACACATACAGCATATCTGCACTGCGTACATGCAGGTGCTCACACATACAGCATATCTGCACTGCGTACATGCAGGTGCTCACACATACAGCATATCTGCACTGGGTACATGCAGGTGCTCACACACATACAGCATATCTGCACTGGGTACATGCAGGTGCTCACACATACAGCATATCTGCACTGGGTACATGCAGGTGCTCACACATACAGCATATCTGCACTGGGTACATGCAGGTGCTCACACATACAGCATATCTGCACTGGGCACATGCAGGTGCTCACACATACAGCATATCTGCACTGGGTACATGCAGGTGCTCACACATACAGCATATCTGCACTGGGTACATGCAGGTGCTCACACACATACAGCATATCTGCACTGGGTACATGCAGGTGCTCACACATACAGCATATCTGCACTGGGTACATGCAGGTGCTCACACATAGAGCATATCTGCACTGGGTACATGCAGGTGCTCACACACACAGCATATCAGCACTGGGTACATGCAGGTGCTCACACATACAGCAGATGTTGCCTGTTTGAGATCCCTAATTTCGCATTACATATGTTCTGAGATTTTGACCTGTAGATTTGTGTAATTATAGTCAGTTTTGGAAGCTTTTCCAAATTACAGAGAGAGCTGCTCAGCATCTCCTGTTACCTGTTTCCCGGCACCTGTGTCTCTAAAAGTGCTTTTTCATCTCTTCAGCCTTATCCATCACACCATAGTGTCCCCATGTTGCTCTGTGCCCATCACAGCAGGCCTTCTGCCATGTTTGATATTTGTTAACTGTGTGGATATTTGCTACTCTAGTGACTGAAATTCAGTGTTTCATTTTTTTTCCTTGCGTGTTTCTTAATGCTATGTTCTTTTATATGCTGAGAGAAAGGGCCTTAAATTCTGCTGTGTAAAGTCTAGTGTGGTGCCCCAGGCCGTGGTTCTTCCCTCCTCGAAATCCCATGTATTTACATATAAAATGAAGCTGACATAACATTGTTACTGAGAGTAACCCATCAAAGTTCATTTTGTGAACTAAGTACTGTAGTCCCTGGCTTGTTACTGGTACCCAATGAAATTACTGACCGTTATCCTCACCTTCCCAGACACACATAAACATCCTAAAGCAAGCATGGAATGAAAGAATGTTTAAATCTGTATTTAAGATTTTTTTTATTTACTTCTCAGAGATATTTGATAGAAAAGACAACACCGAGGTTGTAAGAAGTGACAGTGTTGAAGCAAGTCTTAAAGAGGTACATTATCCTAATAAATTGAGGCATTTTTATGTTTTATCCATGTCATTTTCACCTGTACACAAGAAGTCTGAGAAAAAGTTGACTTCCTTATATAAATTATTAGAAGGATGTATCAAGAGTTCTGCATGTTTTACTTTTGTGATGTTTAGGTAATTTTGCAGGTTCTGGGGTTATTTGAAAATATCCATGTGATGAATAATAATGTTTTTCTGTATACTCTGTTTCATAAACCACAAAAAAAGTCATTTGTTTGTGTTTCATTTTGGGGTTTTTTGTTGGTTTGTTTTAAAGATTGATTTCAAAGGCAGAGAGAGAAGGAAAGACAGAGAATCTTCCAACTGCTGCCTCACTCCACCAGTGACCACAGTGGCCAGGGCCAGATGGCCTGGGTAGCAGGGGCCTGAGTTTTTGGATCATCCTCCAGTGCCTCCCCAGGGACTGGAGCTGGGGGCTGCATCAGGAGTGGGACAGCCTGTGCCTGAACTGGTGCTCACAGGAATGCCAGCTGCACTGCTGTGCTAGCCCCAAAAGCAAAGGAAGTAGTGAAACACCAATTAAATTGCAGCGTTCTTTATTTTTTTTAAAAAATGTGCTTCAGAATTGTTACAGAGACAGAAACAGATTGAGTGTTTTCTATGATCTTTGCTTTCAAGTTAGAAATACAAATATCTTACCTAATGCAAACCCAGGGGCCTTACTAGTGTTAGTGTAGAGTTTAAAATGTATATATCAATTTAAAATTTAAATGTTAATTTAAAATTTATGTATCATTTTGTCCAAAGACTAGAAGCTAGTAATCTGTGCTCCCATTTTCATTAATTTTGGGTCTGATTCTGTCACCTTTAATATCTTCATCCTTAATTCCAGGTTGAAGAGGAAGAAAGGCAAATGCTGAAAAGAAAACGAAAGAAGCATTATCCCCCTTCAGAAGATGAATTGGGTATCTAGAATATACATGTTTAAGGCATATTTGAAAATTTAATTATTTCCCACCCAAAAAGCCAGTAACAGAGGATTCTTAAGGATAGTAACTGTTTACTTCATCATTTTTGAGGCTGGTTTGTTTCCAACTGAATTGACATCTAGGATCTTTTCTGGACCTTGTTCTGGGAGCTAGCTTGTTTCTTTTGGAAGACCCAGACTCTGGAACTCGCCCCAGTGCCGGCTCCCCTGGGAGGTGGCCTGCCTCAGGTCGGGTGAGGCGTGCCCGTCAGTGTGGAGACGGCTATTCTGGCCTTAGCCTGAGACTTGTGGTGTGTGGCAGTGCCATCCCACAGGCTTTCTTCAGTCATGGAAAGGCTGTAGTTTTATTTTTTCTAATACAGTAATTATTAACCACATGTGATTGTTCAGTGTGTGAAAGTGGTCAGTGGGAAAGAAAGATTGAGTTTGTAATTGTATGTCATTTCCACCTTAGATTTAGACAGACACATGTGACTAATAACTGCCACTGTGGGCAGTACAAGGGCTTTCAAATTTTAATACTTGGCATAAATTAGAAACTCAATAAATACTTAATGAGAGCACACAGAGAATTGCTAGTCAAATACGTTTTGTTGGAAGCATACTTTATAATCATGTGTTTTTTCAGTTCATATTGCATCTAGGTGCAATACATGTTCTTTATCGTATACTCCCATAGCAATAATTCTGAGTTAGATATTGTCACCATTATACAAACAGAAAATTAAGGTTCTGGGGCATTGTAACTTTACCTCCACCAAGTGAATCTGAGTCCAGAGTCGTGGTATCAGTTACTAAACTCTACTTTATAGGTGATAACTCAAACAAAAAGTGGAAATTAAAGTATTTCTGGGAACTCTGTGTGCGCCAAACCCTTTCCGCAGAATTTCCACTTTGTTGGTGTCAATAACATGACAATGATAAGTATATTTATGATATATTTCAGCTTCACTCTGACAAACCTAAACAATAAGTATCAAACTGTCTTAAAATAAAACTACATTTCATTTTTCATTTTGGTTTTATCTCTTTGTGATTCTATTCAAACTGATTTACAGATGATAATTCAGATATCCTGGATTCTACCAAAATGGAAGCAGTACAGAGGCAATGTTCTGAAAGCAACCCACAAAACACAAAGGTATTTTTTCCTATATAATAACTTAAGTTTGAACGTAACCTGTTGAAATAACTGAACACTTACTATGATGCATGTTTTTCCTTTTTGTGTTTTTTACTTGATATATCTCTGATAATCACATTGTTATAAAAGATATATAGCTCTTATTCTCTCCTCAAAAGCAAATGTGTAAAGCCAAATTAGTAATCTTTACCTAGGATTTTGTTCAGTAATATATTGATGTCTTCAGATTTCTTTATATTTTTTCCGAAGTGTCCTGTGCTTTATCCTAAATAGAACTATGGGGCCAGCATCATGGTGTGGCGGGTAGGACAGCACCTGCAAGGCTGGCAGCCCATATGAACACCAGTTACCGTTAATGGTTACTCCGCGTTAGTCCGGCATCCTGCTGTTGTGCCTTGGAAAGCAGAGGTACACAGCTCGAGTACTCAGACCCTTGCCACCTGCGTGAGTGAACCAGATGGAGTTCCAGGCTCCTGACCTCCCCCAGGCACCTCCGCAAGCCCTTTTGGCCTCTGGGGAGTGAACCAGTGGATGTAACATCTCTCCAACTCTCCTCGCCTTCCTCTCTCCCTGTAATTCTGCATTTCAAATTTTTTAAATCCGTTGAGAAATAAACATGGAGTAGGTGCCATGGTTTAACATGTTAGGCTTCCACCCTTGGCACTGGCACCTCACGGGGTTCCAGTTTGAATCCTAGCTGGTTCATTCCCAATCCAGATCCCTGCTTATGGCCTGGAAAAGAGGAGGACAGCCCAAGTCCTTGGGCCCCTGCACCCTGTGGGAGATTGGGAGAGGCTCCCGGCTCCTACCCTCAGACTGGGCAGACTCGGCCAGTGATGGCAGATATCTGGCTCTCCTCTCTTAACACTACCTTTCAAATTAAGGTAAATCTTATAAATAAATAAATGAATAATTTACTTGCCCCAGAATATTTGAATTCAGTGACCATACCACTTTCTAGCATACATTGGCACACTGCCATGCTAGTGATAGTATAGGCCCTGTCCAAAAAATACAGGCAGTCAAGAATTGTCGCCCTTGACTTCTGCTCCCCATGGTCTTATTTTTGTTTTAAGACTCATAAAAGCAGCTTACAGATTTTTATTTCTGCCCCTACTATCTCTTTTACTCTGTATTATATTTCCAAATTTCCCAAGTTCCTACCAAATACTCCAAATACTTTTTTTTAAATGATTTTTCCATTTGTGAGACTTGGTACTCTAATATTTCTGTTTGTCTTTCTATACTAGTATTCTCCTCCATCACCTGCTTTTGCCTTCCAAATTTATTTCTCCCACCTTGTTCCAAAAATTAAAAAAAAAAAAAGTTTTATTAGAAAGGCAGATTTATAAAGAAAAGGAAAGACGGAGGGAAGAATCTGCTGGTTCACTCCCCAAATGCCTGCAGAGGCCGGAGCTGAGACCATCCTAAGCCAGGAGCCAGGAGCTTCTTCCAGATCTCCCATGTGGGTGCAGGACCAAGGACTTCAGTTAGTGTCTGCTCAGGCCGTTAGCAGGGAGCTGAATTGTGAGTGGAGCAGTGGCAACAGGAACCAGCGCCGCTATGGAATGCTGACACTTGTAGATGAAGGATTAACCTGTAGAGCTTTGGTACCAGCCCGCAAAGCATTTAAATCATGCTATAAAAATATATAAGCTGACTTATATTACTACAACTCATTCAGAGATCATTTTTGCCCAAGAACTATAATGTCTCCGTTTTCCCTTCAGCTTCATATATTTAATGTTAAATTGAA
Organism: Ochotona curzoniae; assembly: GCF_017591425.1. Lineage (NCBI taxonomy): Eukaryota > Metazoa > Chordata > Mammalia > Lagomorpha > Ochotonidae > Ochotona > Ochotona curzoniae. Next base: position 5,969,426 of record NW_024467118.1, on the reverse strand, counting down.
ATAAACTCTATCTTACCTAGTTTCATTTTAAAAATCAAAAGATTTTCAGTGTTACAGAAGAATATTTGCTTGCATGGAATGTTGTATGCAATCATTTAATATCACATTTAACATTGATATCAAGAGTGATTTGGGGATAGTAAGCTGAGAATGATTTTATCATTCTTATTACAGATTCTATGTAAGAAGCATGTATCATTTTATAAAAGCAATTAAGTCATTTCTCTAAATTATATATGGCAAGACTAAAAGAAGACCAAAATTAGATAGATGGAAAAAACCAAGAACTGGAAAAATAAAAGCAGGGAATAAAAAGTGAGTTGCTTGCATGTCATCAGGATCTGATTAAATGCTTAAGGGACTGAATATTGGCTCCGAAAGAACCAGGTGAAAATCAGAAATGCAGGCTTTCCAGTGGTTTGAAAACTTCCAAATAGTGCCTCAGCTTCCCAGCCTAAAAAAGTGATGAAATGCTAAGACTGAAATGAAGGGTACCAGGAATCCTGCCTGCTCCCCACCGCCCCAGCACGCACACTCTCACTCAGCACATGAAAAGATTCTGGCTTAAAAATCACAGCAGGAGTTTCACAGTCAGTGTCAAATAAGGCAGTGGGCTTTTCCGAATGGGTTGAACTTGCATTTTCTCACCTTGTACCAAGTTGGGTATAAGATGAGCCATTGAGGTGTGAAAACAAAATGATGTAGAATGTGTTTACATGTGCCTTTTATGTAAAAGTCAAAAAAAGCAACTCTTTTCAGATGTACATGAGTGGATTAGGTTTGGGGGCCTCACTGCAAGTGAGCTTGCCCCGACATCCTGTGTCAGTCGCGGGCTGGGATTTCCCGTGTCACTGCTGCCTGAAATCCTGTGAGCGTGCTCCAGGGAGTCTGGGAGTCCCACGATACAAAGACCTGAGAGTGGCCTCCCCTTGTCTGGTCACCATCAGCATGTTGGGAGCCAAGAGGACAGATGCTGGGTTAAATGAATTTGCAGAAGTTGTTTTTCAAAAACAGTTTCCAGCAAGCTTATTAAAGATGACTGAGTTTGAATTGATTTTGAACTAGAAAGACAAATTTGGAGGAGAATAATTGGAGGCAAGATTAAGAGTAAAAGAAACCCCCTTGCTTTGTTCAATTTTTCCATAGGAAGAGAACTTTGGAGATCTAGAAGAATCCCCTCAGATGAGCTGTGAGACGCTGAGCTCAATGGCTGTGGAGGAGAAGGGTGAGTCAGTTACCCTGAGAGCTGAGACCGCCTCCCCAGTGGTCGGCCTTCGGCGTGCTTCACTCTCAGACACAGCTTTGCCTTCCTTGTACCTTGTGCCTCTAATTGCTAGAGCCCGAAGCATTTGTAATTTGGATCCTACTCCACTCAAACTGTGCCGAGTCTCAGCTAACTTACTTCAGGTTCATCAGCCTGCGGTGGAGAGAGAGAGAGAGAGTGTGTGTGTGTGTGTGTGTGCGCGCGCGCGCGCTGTGACTGCAGTCCTGTGGGCGAGGCTGCCTGGTGAGCGGCAGTGCATGGAGTTCTGCCTTCTTTGCAGATGAATTTAGCAATAGCGAAGCTGCCAGCGAAAGGACAGAGCAGAATGAAGAGGACAGCTTCAAATCTCAGGAGGTAAGAACTGTTTCATTTTGATCTGTCCACAATTTAAGCACTAAAACTAAATTGTGTTTCAATCCATTGCTTGAAGTTTTTCTGAAGTATTCTTAGAAGTCTTTATTTAGTGCAGTGAGGCACCGTTTCATACAGTGCATTTAATCAGTGTCATTATGATTAATTTTGCTCTCTTCATCTTGGTTTCCTCAGACATTTGAATGAGACCTACTTTATATGGCCAGACAGGATCAACCCAAAACTCTGCATGAGTGACACACTCGGGTTCCGACTCACGTCTTAGCACTGCCGGTGCGGGCACCAGCACAGGGCATTGGACCTCAGACTGTCAGAAACATGGGGTCCAGCCAGAAAGACGGGGGACAGTTTCCTGAGGCAAGGGAGTGGCTTCCAGGGAGGCTGTCACAACAGCCAGCCTGACTCAGATTAGCAGCGGAGGCTTGGGGCAGAGAACCAGTGGCCCAACACAGACACTGTAACTCGAGGGACACAGGCTGTATACTGGCCAGGCTGTATATAGCTCACCATGCTGCATTTGCCAGTTTTTAATGATGAGAAAATCAGTAGACTCCTTTACTTACTTTATAAGGAATAACATTTAGTCACATGTAACTTAAGACTTATCCCAACTGAAATGGACATGTTATTTCCTACCAAATTAAGAAGGACTCATTGAGCGCTCATGTCCATCACCTCATGGCCTCATGCTCTTCTTATCTTCTTGAATTCATGAAGGAGTTACCAGCATTTCTGAATGGGAGAAATATGTAGAACTTGCAGTCACTTATTTACTAAGTGACAAAGCTGGGATTTGAGCTTGTTAGGAATCTCTCATCTTGAGAAAACAAATTACTTGTATGATAGAAGATGCAATTACTGATTTTTATTGTTTGTTTCTTTTTTCCCATTTTCTCTCCAGGAAGATCAGCCAGTAGTTATTAAAAGAAAAAGAGGAAGACCTCGCAAATACCCTGTAGAAACAGCATTCAGAGCAAGTAAGTATTTGGTGTGTTTTCAGTTCACAGGCAAGAAATTCTCCAAGTACTTTTTAAGTTAAACTTCTTTTTTTTAATCTTTTTCTAGAAGATGACACCAAGACAGATACTGGCATAGTTCCTGTAAGTAATTGTAAAAGCCGAGCTATCTTCAAATATTTATTCTTGACCTGGAAAGGGTATACTACACAATATGATATTTTCAACCACTTGAGTGTTGGAAGACTCGATTAAATCAAACATTAAGTAGCCAGTTAAGTATTTTATCAGTGATTAATTATTATTAATGATAAACTGATTCTATTAGTTCTTGAGCCTGATTCTATCCTTACTCATAGGATTACATAAAAATTACTTGGGGACTCGCCCTCTGTGGTTGCCCTGGATGACCTGTCTTGTGTGATTTTTAAGATGGTAACTTTCTTGTAAAGACCTCTGAGATGCTTCACCACCTTCTATAAAATTGCTTTTATACTAAAATATACCTTGCTTTTAATGCAGAGCGCTCCCTAGGGATAACTTTATTTGGTTTTGGTTTTATTTCTTGGGCATTCTTTTACTTTGATTCTGGAGTATCTGTCCAGTGAGATCATTGTATCAGTTTTTGTAGCATGCATCTAAGTAACAGCATTCTAATGAGGACAGGCATGTCACCTGCCCTGATTCGAGTGTCAGCTTTGACACTTTCTCCCAGATCTGTGATTCGTGGATTACAGTGGATTCATGCATTCACAGACTTGTAAGAAGGCAAAACCAGGGCCCGGCACGGTGGCCTTGCACGCCCAGGATCCCATATGGGCACCGGTTCTATCCCGGCAGCCCTGCTTCCCTTCCAGCTCCCTGCCTGTGGCCCGGGAAAGCAGTCGAGGACAGCCCAAAGCTTTGGGACCCTGCACCCGTGTGGGAGACCCGGAAGAGGCTCCTGGCTTCGGACCGGCATAGCATCCGCTGTTGTGCTCTCACTTGGGGAGTGAATCATTGGACGGAAGATCTTCCTCTCTGTCTCTCCTCTCTGTCCTCTCTGCATATCTGCCTTTCCAATAAAAATAAAAATAAAATCTTTAAAAGAAAAAAAGAAGGCAAAACCAGAGAACCACGCGGATGCATGCACTGACCTAAACAGTGCTCGGGCATGCTGCATCGCCTTCAGGGTTCTTCCGCCAACACAGAGGAAGACCATGTGTTCAGAGACCTTGGCATTTACGCCTGCTTGGCACAGGTCTCAGACATTCTGTTTACATTGCAAATAGAGGTGCTCAACCTTCTTTATGTTACTGGTTGTCTTTCAGCGGGATAAACTGCTGACTTCCATTTCCTGTTTGTTTAAACTTAGGTAGAACAATCTCCACCTAGTGGCAAACTGAAAGCAATGCCCCCAGGTAAGCATTGAAACTTGGGCCTTGAGACCCACGGCTTTCCACTAAGTGTGATGTTAGAGGTAAGGGAAACTGGCTTTGCAAAAAGATGTTAGAATTTGATTTTGTTTCTCATTAAAATGAATGGCCTCCTAGCTAACAGCAGGGTCCTTGACAGCCAGGAGAGACTGTACCACGTAGCTTTTTCTGTGACCTGTGTATTTCCTGGTTTAATCTGTCTGAGTAGCCTTCATGAAGGCAGGCAAGGCAAGAAAAAGCAAAATGGTGGAGATGTGCCAGGAAGTAACTGGCCTGCACATGATCCGAACCGTCACTTAGGAAAGAAACTGACCGGGAATTAAAAACTGTTACAAGGAAGGTACAAGCTCAGTTCAAGAGCCTGCTGTTCTCAGGGCTGTAGTAATTTTGAAAGCAGCCTGTGCACAAGACTCAAGAGGTAAAGTTGTTTTGAATTGTTTTGTCATCATTCCAAAGAGGAAAAGGTATTCCAAAGTGTTGATAATGACGGGTCCTGGTGCAGAAAGGTAGACACATTCCGAATTATTTGTTCCTGTCGCACACGTTGTCCCAACTTTTTACATGTGTCTAAATTTCATGATTTGAAAATTTTCACATGAAAGCAAAAATTGCAATTGGTGGTCTTTTTAAAGGGTTGGCGTAAGTAAAAAGGGTGAATGTTTGGGCAGGAATTTGGCCAGCGGTTAAAATGCCCAGCCAGGGTGCCTGGGTTCACGCTAGCTGCAGCTCCGACTTCCTTGCACACCGCATGATACAGGTGGTGGTCCAGATTAGTGGCCCTTGTCATCCCCGTGGGAGCCTGGATTGAGCCCTTCCTCGTAGCTTCAGTCCTGGCAATGGACTGTTGTGGGCGTTTGCGGCTCAGACCGGCAGATGAGAGAAGGCACGTGCACCTGCTTGCTCTCTCCCGCTCTCTGCTTCTCAATAAGTTAATAAGTACAAATAGGCATGGGAGGCTCGGGCGGTGGCTCAGCAAGCTACTCCTTTGCCTGCGGTGCTGGCATCTTATATGGCTACTGATTCTACTCCTGGCTGCTCTCTTTTCTGGACCAGCCCTCTACTTTTGGACTGGGGAAGCAGCCAAAGGTGGCTCAAGTCCTTGGGCCCCTGCACCCACATGGAAGACCCGGAGGAAGCTCTTGGCTCCTGACTTCCTTCAGGTCAGCTCAGCTCTGGCCATTGCAGCCTTTTGGGAAGTGAAGCAGCACATGGAAAATCTGTCTCCTTCTCCTTCAGTGTGTACATCTGCCTTTCAAATAAATAAATATTCATGTTGTTTTATGCATATGCAGATGCACAAGGCAAGTGTGTGGCACAGCAGATTGTTACCGCTCTGGACATCTGCATCCCGTGGCAGAGTCCCATTTGAGTCCTGGCACCCCCCCCCCACTTCCGGCCCCCCTTTCTGCTAGCGCGTGCTAGGAGGCAGCTCGTGTGCCCACTGGCCTGGTCCTGGCTCCTGTGGGTGTCTGAAGAGTAAACCAGCCGATGAAGGATACACATCTGGATCTGTCTCAGGTTCTCTGTTGCTCTTTCAAGTAAACAAAATAAATATTCTTGAAAGAAATAAAAAATATGCAGTAATAACTTTTCTTAAAGATTTGTTTTTATTGCAAAGTCACATATGTAAAGAGGAGGAGAGACAGAGGAAGATCTTCCGTCCAGTGATTCACTCCCCAAGTGGCAACAATAGCCAGTGCTGCGCCAGTCTGAAGCCAGGAGCCAGGAGCTCTTCCGGGTCTCCCACACAGGTGCAGGGTCCCAAGTCATTGGGTCGTCCTTGACAGCTTTCCCAGGCCACAAGCAGGGAGCCAGATGGGAAGCAGGGCTGCCAGAATTAGAACCGGTGACCATATGGGATCCCAGTGCATGCAAGGTGAAGACTTCTTAACCACTATGCATTCGCACCAGGCCCATAATAACTTTTTTAAAAGAAGACTGTGACAACTGTTTTCTGTGAATTGACATGATCATGTTATAAAAATCAACAAGGTTAAGTAAATGTGTAGTATATACTTTTTTCACACTTAATTGTGATCTTACTACAACTTCTATTTTGATAAATTAAAGGTTATTTGTAGGCAGGGGAATGCGATTCTGCTCATGCTTATGATTGCTGTGTTGGACTTGGAGAAAAGGGCAGATGCTGCCCTGTTCATCACTGGCAACAACTGCTTTGAGTTCCGTAACTGTAGCTTCGCTAACCTTCCTTTTATGAGCAAGTTGCACACGCACAAAAAGCACACATGTCAAAACACATATACACAACCTACTGACAGGCTTGTAATATTTTTTTACTTAGCAGTGATATAAGTGTTCAAAGTTGAAAAAATTCCAGCTGTTGCTCTACTTGTTAGCTATGTGATTTTGAACAAATTTCATGAATCAAATTACTCCAGCCTGATTTTTACAAATATAAACTGGGATTGTAATACTTAAGTTATAGAGAAATTTACAACAAGAATCATCTTGCCCTGCACTTCCTGCTTCATCTTGGGTTCACTGCCATTTTCCTCCTCGTTCTGAGTTCAGAACATTCCAACGAGCAGACCGCACAGACCACCCACCCCCATCTTACTGGTAAACAGATGAGACTGGTGGGATTTCAGCAGTTGCCCCCAGTCATGTAGCTTGCTTTTTACAACTCTGAAACAAAAACCCTTGCCCTTCATCTTGATGTACTCTCTATTAGGTGTTTGATTCTGTGTGCTTGATTAATATAAAATAGTGATCAACAGGGCATTAAGCAGCATAAGTACATTGGCAGATTACAAGCCAGACTATTCCAGTTTAATATAGCCATAAAGTGTTAATGCAGGCTTCTCTTTTCTTAAAGATGAGTCCAGTAAAGAGACAGCTCACCTCCATGAAAGAAATATAAGCACTGTAAGTTAATTTCCTTATCAAGATAAATACTTTGAAAATGACTTTAATAACTGCTTCATTGGCCACCTTTTCATCTTCAATTTTATTCCTTGTAGGATGATGGCGAAGAGAAAGCGGCGAGTGTCCGTCGGAGGGGGAGAAAGCCCAAGCGGTCGCTCACGCTGTCAGATGATGCGGGTATTTCATTAGCACAGTCTTAATTACAGAGTCAGTATTCCTCTGGGTGAGGACAAACCCAGTGGGGTACAGCTAGTATTAATACTACATAAATATGTGTAAAATAGCTCTAATCCCATGTCAGAAGTGGTACATCCCAGATGCTTCTCTGAGTACATGTGAATTTTTCATGATTGCTGGCTGTGAACTATATAAGTAAACTATCCCAAATGTGTTTGAGATTAAGTTAAACAGTTGTGAATTGTAAGTGCTGAAGCAAAAAGGAAGTGCAAAAGCACTTCTTCTGCCTCCAAGCCCCTAATATCCCAAGTTCCAAACTTTATGACAGTCTATGGGAAGCGTCTTTTGGAATTGTACAATCCAGGTGTTTCTATTTCAACAGACTCTTCAGAGCCAGAAAGAAAACGCCAGAAATCAGTTTCTGAAGGAATTGAGGACAAAAAAGATCAGGACTCTGATGAGGAAGAGGAAGAGGAGGAAGAGGATGAGCCCTCAGGAGCTACCACCAGGTCCAGCACGAGATCTGAGGCCCAGAGGTAACGGGGTCACGCGGAGCCACCATGGAGCCTCGCTGGCTTCTCTGTCGGAAGGCAGCATCCGGTTTCATGGGATCTCCAAGTTGGCTGTGCCATATGGAGGCTGTTTGATTTTATCTACAGCAGAAAGTCCAGGCTGTTGGCCTTCTGCCCTTCTGGTTCTTGAAGAATGTGCTTTCTTTGGGGGTCACTTCAAAGTCCTTGCTAGACTTTAAGTGTGTGTTTAGTGGAATCCATTCTGTGTGTGTGTGCGCACGTGCGTGTGTGTGTGTGTGTGTAAAACTTTTAAAAAATGTATTAGTGGTAGCAACCATCTATCTACTGGTACATTCCCCACCAAATACGTGTAATTTGCCAGGGCAGAGCCAGGAGCTAGAAAGCTAGAAACGCAGCCCAGGTCTCTTGAGTATAGGAACTCAATAACTGGGTTCAGCAGCCAGATCCAGGAATCAAACCAGATTCTCCAAAGTGGCACGCAGGTATCTTAACTGCCAAGCTAAATGCCCACTCCTACAAATATGTTCAAATATCTGCTTTATCTCAGATACTGTGTCTCAGAGTGCTGTGGTCAAATGAATTTCAGAATGCCTTGGAAAGTCCTAAAGGAAATAAGCCTGTTCAACTCTATTTAAACAAGTATTTTTTCCCATTTTCTCAACTTCCATCCTCTGCCCCAAACACAGGTCATCATCATACCCTCTCCCATCAGCCAGGGTCCTCCCACTCTATCAGCCAGGGTCCTCCCACTCCATCAGCCAGGGTCCTCCCACTCCATCAGCCAGGGTCCTCCCACTCCCACCAGCCAGGGTCCTCCCACTCCATCAGCCAAGGTCCTCCCACTCCCACCAGCCAGGGTCCTCCCACTCCATCAGCCAGGGTCCTCCCACTCCATCAGCCAGGGTCCTCCCACTCCATCAGCCAGGGTCCTCCCACTCCATCAGGCAGGGTCCTTCCACTCCCACCAGCCAGGGTCCTCCCTCTCCATCAGCCAGGGTCCTCCCACTCCCACCAGCCAGGGTCCTCCCACTCCATCAGCCAGGGTCCTCCCACTCCCACCAGCCAGGGTCCTCCCACTCCATCAGCCAGGGTCCTCCCACTCCCACCAGCCAGGGTCCTCCCACTCCATCAGCCAGGGTCCTCCCACTCCATCAGCCAGGGTCCTCCCACTCCCACCAGCCAGGGTCCTCCCACTCCCACCAGCCAGGGTCCTCCCACTCCATCAGCCAGGGTCCTCCCACTCCCACCAGCCAGAGTCCTCCCACTCCCACCAGCCAGGGTCCTTCCACTCCATCAGCCAGGGTCCTCCCACTCCATCAGCCAGGGTCCTCCCACTTCATCAGCCAGGGTCCTCCCACTCCCACCAGCCAGGGTCCTCCCACTCCATCAGCCAGGGTCCTCCCACTCCCACCAGCCAGGGTCCTCCCACTCCATCAGCCAGGGTCCTCCCACTCCCATCAGCCAGGGTCCTCCCACTCCATCAGGCAGTGTCCTCCCACTCCATCAGCCAGGGTCCTCCCACTCCCACCAGCCAGCGTCCTTCCACTCCCACCAGCCAGGGTCCTCCCACTCCCACCAGCCAGGGTCCTCCCACTCCATCAGGCAGGGTCCTCCCACTCCATCAGGCAGGGTCCTCCCACTCCATCAGCCAGGGTCCTCCCACTCCCATCAGCCAGGGTCCTCCCACTCCATCAGCCAGGGTCCTCCCACTCCCATCAGGCAGGGTCCTTCCACTCCCATCAGCCAGGGTCCTCCCACTCCCATCAACAAGTGTTCTGTGCTTGTCTTGACAATGTCAGTTCATTCTAATGGCTAATAACCCCTTCCTAAGCCAAAATGTGCCTTTGTTGCAATTCACACGGTGTGAATCTGGTGTCATCTATGTCATTATCAAAAATCAATCAAAAAGTCCTATAACATTTATTTCAAGTCCTTGTAACCTGTAATGATGTCGCAATAATAGTGCCTTGTTTCACATACCCTCCCAAGACTTAAAACCATCTTTTTTAAGCATTATTGACTATTGAAGGTCACAACAAAATATGAACTGTATGAAAAAACAGAAATAATCTATCAATAATAGTACCAGACTTAACATGAACAAAGCCAAAAACTCATCAGTGCCAGATACTGACATCTTGTTTCTAATTCCTCCAAACATAGTACATCATTAGCTGTCTGTACCATGGTTTGACTTCTCAGAGAATCAGATTTTAGAGCCGAAAGACTGAAGAGGATCACATAGCTAAAAATAAGGTACCTCATGCTATTGTTTAATGAGGCAACCGAGATAGAGAGATGTCACGGAGTCAGGGTTCCTGCTGATCAGAGTATAGGGTGCTGGAGGTCAGCATCCATCACTGAGGTTCAGCAAATCCTTAACGTCCCGCCGCCTCCCTCTTACCTAGTACAGCAGGATTCTACTTGGAGAAGGCTCTTTAGGCCTTTTCGCGCCCTTCAATAGCTATCACAGGTTGGACGTTACAGTGTAAAGTTGTGAAGGCCACCCCTTGGGGCACTCATATCCCTTATCAGTGCTGTCTCCTTCGCTCTGCTAATGCACCTGGGATGCAGGAGGGGATGGTTCAAGTACATGAGCTCCTCTCACCCACATGGGAGACCTGGTGGGATTCTGGCTTCTGGCTCTACCTGACCCCATCCCAGTTGTGTCCACCATTTGGCAAAGCTCTCTCACACTGTCACTGTCAACCTCACTCTGCTTTTCCAATAAATTTAGTAAATAGACATCAACTTTGCCTTCTATAATCCTGTAAAAATAAATTCTGTTTAGCTCACGTAGCTCTGTAGTCACCTTAGTCACCCAGAGTGTTTGCGCTCTGCTTTTAGGTGCCGTGGGAACTTGGATTTACAAATGAATTCTCTTCTGTTTGGCTTAGATTCCTTGGCATTACTTGATTGGTTCCATGCACTGCTATCTTTGTTTTCCTAACTGCACACTCCCGGGGTTAAATGGGCACACAGTGGTGGCACCATGTCCATACACTCACATGGACATTAGTAACAAGGACAGCCACCCACCTCCTCAGAAGTCTCCTCCTTTGCTTGGGAAAAGCAAGTACCCCATGCCGGCAGCTCCTCTTGCTTCCGGTCCTGCTTCTGGTACCTTCCATGTAACTTTCCTTTACATCTTGGAGGATGTCTTGCAGGTCTTCTCTTCGGAGCCCTCTCATCACCCGTGTTAGTTCTCAGTGTAGCCTCTCCCAGAGCCAGAAGCTCCACATCAGAACAGAGGAGGGCTGGCTTCCCTCATCCTCCGGATACTGCTAATATGCATTCAGATCGCTCAGCGTCCTCTATCTGAACCATACCCCAGCCGAACCGCTCTTATTCTTACAGTTTTGACTCTTAATTAATTTCCTGTGACTTCTGGGATCTTCACATTTAGCCTTTTGAATTATACTTTCATTGATCTTGGTGCCCTATTCTACTCTGATAAGCTCTTTTGGGATCTTTATGTCACCAGCTTCTGTATTTCTGTTTTTCACAGATTCATCTTTTTCTCCATTGTCATCAAATGTGCACAATAAAAACAAAGAATTGTGCAAGCCAAGTTCGTTGCTGCTCATTCAGCAGGGTCAAAGAAAGCAACCGTTTTTCTGCGTTTAGGCCTCAGTTGCTCTGACTTCCCCTCAAGGAGCCTCAGGGCCTGCAGGGTTCCAGCTGTCACTGCCCAGTGTTTCTATAACCTGTTTCAGAAAGCATCCTAGTGAGCCATTCGCCACGTGCAGCATCCAAACTTGGCAACCTAGAAACAGTTTATCCTAGAAATCACCAAAAATTAGCAAAACAGAAGTTATTCACCAGCAAAAAAGTTAGTAAGACTCCCCCATTAGGAAGGTAAATCCCTGTGTACACCCCAAGTCCTGTTTAACCCCCGCTGAGACTCTTTGGTATGGTATTGCTTTCTTCCTAATGTCCTTTAAGATTCTTCTGTCACTTAAGTAACTGTCTCCAGGGAGCATTGGTTTCCAAGAGGAATAGTAAGAGTTGCTGAAGGTGCCTGGACGGGCTGCACTGACAGGGCCCACACTGCAGGCTTGCTTTGGAGCACCCAGCAGCCCCATCTGCCAGCTCTTCTCAAACCAAGACTAAAGGCAAGGCCTGTTCTTAAGCAGTCACAGGCCTGAATGCTTGGTTCAGTCATTGCAGCACACTAAAGCATATAGCAGCCAGGATTCACTTCTGGCATAACTAGAGCATTGCAGAGAGCATAGGGTGAAGGGTGAACAAAGCCCTCTCAGGCACACCACCAGCTTGCACCTTCCGTGCGGCCGGTTGCTCTCACTGCTCCCATGGGCGTGCGGGGTCCTACCTTGCCTTTTCTGTGCTGGAGGGTAACACCCTCCCCATCAGTGCTCAGCAATCCGGGTCCTTCCCTTCCCTAGTGTCCACAATCTTTAGCATGCTTCATCACCCACCTGCCTCTGCCCCTACTCATCTCCCTCCTGTTGCACGTGTGGCTAGGAATGAAATATACTGTTGATTTAAGTATATTAGTTTTATTTCTCTCTGTGAGCTAGAAGTTTCTTCTTTAGATCAGAACTAGTCTTCCTTTCTACATGATAGCATTCAAGAATAGGAGACTTCACTGTGTACAGCCAGTGTTCTGATCGCCTGTCCAGCTTTGATCTTTATAGCGTGCCGGCGGTGCACTGTCAGCTCCATGTCACAGAAAGGAAAGCAAGCCACAGTGCTGGGCACTCTGAGTTCCCTGACTCACTGCTTATTAGGTCAAATGTACTCTGTGTTCTTATTTAATGTGTGAGAGGAAGCATTTTAGGAAGATCTGAGTGCAGACTTTGCAACTGAGCATGAAGAGGAGTCATTTGAGGCTCTTAGAAAGTGCATGTTGTGAATCTGCTTGTCCAACAGACTCCCGGTGGCCACACTCCAGGGAACGTGAGCAACTGGGATGTGTCGTGTCCCTCCCCAGGAAGAAGCAGGCCAGCCCAAGGCTGTGGCCTGCCACGCGCCTCCTGATACACGCGAGTCTGCAGGCGTTCCCAGCAGCAGGTGGTTAGCAGGCATTGCTGTGTGGGCCTTCTCAGAACAGTTTGCCGAAAACCACATTATCTGCAGCTCAATTCAAGACAGCTGATGCTTGCTTCTGCCATGAGAGAAACAAGAAGTGGAGCATGTCTTTGTATCAGTAAAATCACATTTCTATTTCTCTTGTAGTTTTCATTTTCCAAGTCTTCATTCAATTGTAACACTTACTGCTTACGTACCACATGTTAGGCATTGTTCTGGGCAGTGCCATCGGAAAGATGAGTTAATTTCAGCAGTTACCCTGGAAAAGCTCTTCTCTAGTGGAGAAGAAATGTGTGTATCAGACCCTCCTGACAGCAGACCATGTTAAGAATGTCTTTGCACAACAGCTTATCACATAGCTGTTGCTGTAACAGAAACAGAATCAGCATGAGTCAGATTTGGTATATTATGAAGTAGGGGTGGATGTGTGTGTGTGTGACAGAAAGCAAGTTAGCGCCCATATGCAGGTTCTTCCTGAAATGCCTGTGATTGCTAGAACTAGGCCGGGCCAAGGCCACCGCCAAAGCCAGGGTCTAATGAGGGCAGAGGGTCTCACAGGTGAGTAAGCCATCACTGCTGTGTTGGGGGCATGTACTGTCAGGGCAAACCCTTGTGTTCTAGTAATACATTGTTTTAAAATGCCAGCTATAGGGGCTGATGCTGTGAGGCTCAGTGGCTTAAGCTACTGCCTACGAGGCCATGATCCAATGGGAGCACTTGTTCAAGACCCTGCTGCTCCGTTTCTGATCTGCTTCCCTGCTAAAGCGTTTGTAAAGACGGCAGAACATGGCCCAAGAGCTTGAGTCCATGATGTCCCAGGCTCTTGGCTGTCGCCTGGCCTACACTGACCATTGCAGCCATTCAGGAAGGGAAGCAGTAGATGGAAGACCTCTTTGTGTCTCTCTGAAACTCTGCCTTCCACTTCAATAAATAAACCTTTTAAAATAAGTTAATTGATTAAAATACAGGAACCTAAAGTTTGAAAAGACACATGGGTAAATGACAATTGTAAATGCTGGGATGAAGAACTGAAGCACCCTAGGGTTTCAGAGGAGAGCTTGCTCTGAAATGCAAAAGGCTGCAGCTCCTGAAGGAGTGACTGTGCAACTGGAATTTAAGATTAAAGGAGTTCATCCTAGGACTGGTATAGAGTGATGCCAAGCCAAAACAAACAAGCAAAAGCAAGACAAAAATTGATATTTTGAAGCACAGAAATGTAAAAAGACATCCTGTATGTGAGAGTAGCAGTACTTTGGCGGGCCTGTGGTCCAGGGTACTGCAGGAGGCAGATGCCCACGCCCTGTCTTAAAGCATCAGCCAGAAGGCACCGAACAGCAGCATGATTTGGTGGAGTTGGGAGGTTGATCAGAAGGCTGTCCTCATGTCCTGATGCCCTTTCCAACGCTGCCTACTGTTTTCTCTGATTCTGTGCTGCAAAACATGATTTTGCACTAGGTTGCAATCCCTCTGTGTTCTTACTGACGTTTTCAGTTTGGTCAGCATGGTAGAAATAGCAGTTAACTTTGGACAGTATCAGCAGGACTAGCAGTTGACTTAACTTCACACATAGAATAGTTAGGAACCAGAGCAGGAAGTTTACTTGACCAAGATGAGCACCTAGAGGAGCTGGACCTGGGGTGCAAGTGTCCATATTCCCCGACTCTGTGTTCCTGTGTGAGACTGGCAGAAGTCAGCCATGGGGCTCAGCTGCGTTCCTGCAGAAATGGTTCTGGAGGATTCTCAGATCATCCGTTTTCTAAGAAACTCCCCAATTATTTGAAGCAGCTGGTTGGAACTAACCTCACTTACCTTGACTTTCATTAATGCAGATCAAAAACACAGCTCTCTCCCTCTACGAAACGCAAGAGAGAAGTCAGCCCTCCTGGGGCCCGAACCAGAGGCCAGCAGAGAGTGGAGGAAGCCCCTGTGAAGAAGGCGAAGCGATAATCCTGGCCACTGGCAAGAAGGGGACAGGCCTCAGAGGCCACCCGTGCCCTGACGAGAAAGGGACAGGCCCCAGGGCCTTGGGCTTTTTTCTCCACCTGAAAAAGGAAGTGCATGTGCTGTAAGTTCCTAGGTGTGAGCTTTTCCTTGTTTTGTTTCCAAACAGCTTTATAAACTACTGTTCATAGAAGAGATCATGTACATTTATTTCAGATAAAGGAAAATAAGTTTACTTTGTATCTGAACTCCAAACAAAGTAGTTGTATATTTTAACATTCAAAGTTGGGATTTCCCAATGTGACACATCACTAACACAGGCCCTTGCAGCTCCTGTGGCACCAGGCTGCCTACGATAATCTGTATAGTATATAAACATGTAAAAATAGGTTGTATTTTACTCTATGTATGAAGCTAATCAATGAACACTTTATTTATTTTACAGAGAAAACTTATCTGTGAACTTCACTATGTATCTGTTTATTTTATTTTATTATGTTCTCTTTTTTTTAAATAAAGAAGGGTTTTAATGCTATGCAGTCATTAGTCGAAATTTTTTTAGGACTCTGCCTGCCCTGTAACTATCTGAATGTGACCCGGCAGGAAATCCAGAAACTCTCGCATGTAGCCCAGTAAAGTAGTTTAGCTTAGGGAGGTCCTGTTGCTTTTGCATTCAGAATGGAACTTGTTTTTAGAGTATCCTTGCATCTGTGCCATCCCCACCAGCCCCGTGGATGCAGGGGCCCTGGACCAGGCGGCGTGATGCCATGTCGCCTGCAGCGGGGTCCCCTGTCCGCCCCCTCCTTGTCCTGCTCCCATGCTTCTCTCCATGTTCCCTCCGTACTGCGTCAGTGACGACAAAGTCGCTCCTGTCTGTCCAGGTTCAGGATTTATGTTGTTTGATACACAATTATTTCAGGATAGAAACTGGCTTTATTGCCAGCTTCTTTTTTTAAACATATTTTAACTCCCATATGAGCAGACTGTCCAACTTCAGTTTTTCATAAGATTAAACTTTTCTTACAAATCTGTCTCTTGCGATGATGTGATAAGTTGCCAAATAATTGAGATTACTTTAAAATGTTTTGTTCATAATCTTGTTTTATAATTAAAATTTGCAATCAATGTGTGTGTGGGGTTTTTCTTTTTACTCTTAATGTAAGGTGGATGTTTGTCATTTTACATGGTTTCTTACTGAGATTTTTATATATAAATTACAAAATATTTCCCAAAACTGAAGTTGTAAGATTTTTTCTTCCATACTTTAGAATGTCTTCTTTTGCAACCATTTCTTGCAAATAAGTGTGAATTCTCTCCAGAGCTCAAAAGTTTAAGGGACTTGTCTTAAAGGTTAGCCAAGGACAGAAGTAACAGGCCTATTGTAGGTTAGCTCATTCGAAGCCCAGATCTGGAGGCCAGTTGTGTATCACAGTAAGCTAATCCTCTGCCTGAGGTGCTAGCATCCCAAATGGCCACCAGTTCATGTCCTGGCTGCTCCACTTCCCATCCAGCTTCCTGTGTGTGGCCTGAGAAAGCAGGTCAGGATGTTTCAAGTCCTTGGGCCCCTGCACCCATGTGATGAACCCAAAAGAGGCTCCTGGCTCCTGGCTTCAGACCAGCTCAGCTGTAGCCATTTGCGGAGTTTGTAATTCTCCCCCTCAGATAAAAATATTCAAAAAGAGAGCCCTGGCATGATTGCCTAGTGACTAAATCCTCACCCTGCAACTACCGGGATCCCACATGGGCAGTGGCTGCTCCGCTTCCATCCAGCTCCCTGCTGTGGCCTGGGAAAGCCATCAGGAATGGCCCAAGACCTTGGGATCCTGCACCTGTGTGGGGGAACCTTAAGGAGCTCCAGCTGTTACAGCTTCTTGGGGAGTGAACCAGAGAATGAAAGACTTCTCTGTGTCTCTCCTTCTCTGTAAATCTGCCTTTCCAATAAAAATAAATCTTTAAAAATATACATATTGAAAAAGAAAATAAGGCAGAAGGAAAGCAGAAATTTAGAAGTTTATTTGTATATTCTCAGGATAAGACCCATGGCACAAAGTTTAGCAAGGCCTGCTGGGAACATGACCTCATACGGAGCATCAAACTGAGGAAATGCTGCCTCTTTG
Source organism: Ochotona curzoniae (assembly GCF_017591425.1). Taxonomy (NCBI): domain Eukaryota; kingdom Metazoa; phylum Chordata; class Mammalia; order Lagomorpha; family Ochotonidae; genus Ochotona; species Ochotona curzoniae. The sequence goes on along the minus strand of NW_024467118.1, from coordinate 5,952,713 downwards.
CAAGACTGGGACTAAAGCGGAACTGTGAAGACCTGATGGGGACATGAGCCAGACCGTTACGAGCTTCCAGAGGTTTGGAAAGCCAGGGGGAGGGGAAACCAGACTGCAGGGTGTGTTACATACATGGGAGCAGTTCTTGGTCATCACCACAGTTTGATCAGAGTAGCAGTTAGTAGAAGGAAGGAAGCTTGGAATGGGAAGCCTCCTGCAGTGCACAGGACTGTCAACTCGAGAAACACGTCCTTCCACCTCCCAGAAGCACCGAGAACACACCTTTCCAGATTGAACGTTTCCCTGATCTCAGCAGCCCTACCACCTCACCACTGCTCAATGAAGGGTCTCAGCTGTTGTCTACCGTCTTTCCCATTACAGAGCTGAAACAAGGCAGGGACAGTCAGGCAAGCTTGATTCACAGTAGTGGAACAGCCTGTAGCTGAGGGCCCTATGGTTCCCAAAGTCCAGCAGAGTCCTTGTGTGCTGGAGGTAGTATTCCACAACAGTCCTCAGGATTATACCACTTGCCCCCTCACCACCTTGACCTAAATGGCAAAACCCACTCAGGCTTGCCTTGACCATCCCAACAGACCCCCTTCCTAACAAGGTATGGTAAGTGAGTGGCAGCATTAGACAAAACTTTTCAATCTCCAGCCCAGGATTTATAAATAAAGCCTATAAGAGCAGGGCATTGGTCTTAGTGTCCATTGCAGGCTTTCTTCTGTTAGACATGTAATACATTCTGTGAAGGATAGAATCATTTTACTTTCTTTTTAAATTATTTTTATTTTTGATGACTTTTACATAGTGGATTAGGCGATAAGAGTCAAGGGCTACAGGAAGGTGAGTGAGATCACCATTTCCACATTCTCTCTCTTTTTTTTCCCCTTCCAGTGTCTGGGAGAAGGGGGAGAAGAGGAGAGAAGCCACACCAGCCTCCCAAACACCTCTGTGCCCTTGGTTCAGCTACCCAACACCACCCCAGGGTCCCCGATGTGGGGCATACTCTGAGAGTCCTGCTCAAGAGGTTTTGATAGTTCCACAATTCTGAATTGCTGCTGATCTTGCCACTCCAAGCACAATGAAATCTCTCCATAATCCACTGGTTGATGTAGTCCAACTTAGAGTCTCTGTTTGGCCAGTTATTCACTGCCAACAGGTGACTGGGGTAGTTGATCAACTTGTTCTGTCCTCCATCCTCTGTTGCGGTATCAGGTGTCCTACAGACTCCAATGTCCTGCAGTATCCTCCATGTGCACCTGGATATGCTCTTCCCTGCTCCATCTAAGCCACTGAGGGAGTCCAGCTCTGACACATGCACTCCACAATCAGACCTTAGAACCTGCAGTTCTTTCCATGGTTGGGTTCTGAGTCCAGTGATGCAGTTGGGGGTGATCTCCAAAAAAACTTCATCTGAAGTGATCCCAGACCTGATTCTTGTGTGTGCTTGCCAATACAGGGTCCGACACAGTCTAGCACCCCATTCAGCATATGCACATGCTCGTTGCAATTGCTGAGTCAGTTCTGCCTCGAGCTCTGTGTTTTACACAAACTGATGGGTGTTGCAGTCCAGTGTGATCCTGCCATCACACATTTGGCCTTCACGTACACTAATGGGAGCTGCAGCCTAGTCTGAGCGACCCACAAAAACCCCAACAAGGCCTGCCCCCTGCCCTGGTTCCCATTTCTACAGCATGCAGCAGACTTGTCCAGTCTGTCCCACATCCCGTTCAGCTCTCATACATCTCAATGCACATTGAAACCTAATTCAACCCAACCAGCCCCACTATCCAGCCCACACATGTGCCGGTGAGCGCCACTCTGTCTAGCCATGCCTGCCCCAGTCCTGGTTCTCGTGCTCACCATTGAGAGTGACAACCCAAGAGGGAGGTACCCACTATTTCCCTACTGGGTCCACTCTCACTCCCAGATCTTGCACACTTCAGGTGGTTCTGTAGGTGAACTTGACAGAACTTGCCACCTGTGCCAGCATCTGTCAGATGACGCTGTGGCAAAGCCCAATCAACCCTCACCCACTCTAATTTTTGCTTGCATGAGTAGGAACAGTCTGCCCAGCCTAGCTTTCCCCTAATCTAGCTCACATAAGGACCACAGGTGTTGCCCTGCCTGGTCTGGCCTGCCCCTATTCCAGCTCACGCTCTCCAGTGGGAGCGGCTGTCCAACAGACGAGTCCTCCACAGTCCTCCTACTAGCTGGGTTCTCACGTGTGCTGATTGGGTGCTGCGGCCCAGTCTGGTACAGCCCACATCACCTTGGCATTTGCCAGTGTGTGCTGTAGCCTGGCTCAGCTCGGCCCCACCGCAATTCAAGCTGACACTGCTGAGGGTTACAGCCTAGCCAGTCCAGCAGGCACCCAATCCCAGGCTTAATGTACACTGAAATGTGTTGCCACCAAGCCTGGCCAGACCCACACTCTGTTCTGGTGCTCAGATTCGACAACAGGTGATGTGAATGTGTTCAGCCTGGTCTGCCCTGAACTATGCTGAATGTATGTTGGTGGGTATCTTTCTCTGTCCTGGTCTGGGTTGATCCCTATCATGGTTCTTGTGCTCACCTATAGGGACTGTGTGTCCACCTGTCCTGGCAGGAACTGTGGCCTTTCCTGACTGGCCTTCAACCCATTCCAGTTCTTACTGTTGGATGTTTCAGCCCAGCCAAGGCTTGTCCATACCCAGACACTGCTCACACATGGCTCAGTAGGGTCAAAGACCTAGCCTAGTCGATCCTACATTACCCAGGTTCTCCAGAGCCCCAGATGGTACTTAGCCCTGCCAGACAGCCCCCCAGCCATCGCTTTCCTGTGGACTGGTGTGTGGCAGTCAGTGATGCTCTACACCAACAGCACATCTCAGAACTCCCATGTGGGCTGGTAAATCATCTGGCCCAAATAGATCTTATGGACTCCCTCTCCCCTCCAAGCCACGAGGTCTCAGTCCCCATGTCTGCCAACAGGTTCTGTGACCCCATCGCTGGAAGTCACACAGGGTTCATCGCTCACCTACACTCACATTGGCCTTATCCATGGTTGTCCCTAGGCAGCAATTACATACCCTAAAAACCCTAGAGCTTGCCGCCGGGCGACCAGCAGGCAGAGCCTGGCCCAAATCCTCGGACTCTCACCATGTGGCAACGGTGCCCATGAGCTGGGTCCCAGGCATTGGGTCTGACCTGGCTCAGGTGCTCTCTGCAAGCAGGCCGCCACCACTGCGGAGGGCTACTGTCACCAGAGCCGCCAAGGCCAAACTCTTCATGGCAACATTTCAGGATTTTTCCCTTATGTTTAATTGAAGAGAGCTTGATTATCATGGTGAAGATCACTTTTGGTCAATGCTGTTGGGAGTTTTATGCCCCTTCTGTGTTCTGTTTCCCAATTCTTTCCCCAGATTATGCATTTTTATTATTATTTCATTAAATACATTTTTAAATCCAGCTTCTCTTTATGTGCCTTCTTTAACTCCCATTACTCTTACATTTGGCCTTTCAATAATGTCTTTTAATTTTTGAATACTTTTTTTAGCTTGACCCAGCTCTGTTTCTAACACTTTCATGGTTTTCCCGTTGTGGCAAGCAATGTCATCCAATCTGAGATTCTTTCTTCTGCCTTGTTTATTTTATTGTTGAGACTTTCCATTGAATTTTTTAAAAAATATTTTGTATTGTAAAATCAAATATACAGAGAGGAGCAGAGACAGAGAGGAAGATCTTCCATCCATTCATTCACTCCTCAAGGAGGTGCAATGGTAGGAGCTGCGCCAATCTGAAGCCAGGAGCCTAGAGTCTTTTCTGGGTCTCCCATGCACAGGTGCAGGGTCCCAAGGCTGATTTCCCTGGCCACAAGCAGGGAGCTGCATGGGAAGCAGGGCTGCCAGGATTAGAACCAGTGCCATATGGGATCCCCATTTGTGCAAGGTGAGGATTTTAGCTGCTAGACTGCAATACCGGGCCCTCCGCTGAATTTTTAATTTGCTCTATTGTATCCTTCATTTCCAATAATTCGACTTGATTTTGTTTCAGTGTTGCTATTTCTCTTGTGTGATATATTCCTTAAGTTCCTTGAACTCCCATATGTGTGTCTCAGTGTTGATTAGAAGCTTTATAACAAGTGTTTTGAATTCTGTATCCCCCATTTCCTCAATATATTCCTCAGTTATCTCTGAGGTCGGCAAAGGCTTTTGCTCCTTTGCTGGGGAGTCTTCAGTAATATTCACTGTGCTCTGTCTCTTCTTTTGCTCTTGGTCATCGTACTTCTTCTGGTCAGTAGATTCTTCTCCTTGGGGCAGGTTTCTAAGCTGTGTCACCCACAGGTCTGTAATTTGATTTTACTTCCTGTGTTTGGTACCAGCTCTTTGTTTGCAGTCCCTTGTGCCACTCCCTCCAGCAAGTTTCAGATCTGGGCTCTTGTGCTAGGCTTTTCCTATAGTCTCCATACCCCTGCTCCTGGTTCACTGCTCTCCACCTCCTGTGATCCTGTGCTGTGGCTGCACCATTGTCTGTACAACCTTTCTCCCACTTCCAGTATGAGCAGTTCCCAGGATTAGGGAGACCCTAGGTGTCCTAAATATCAGGCTGTTGGTGGTACTGATCTTGCTAGAACCTGCTGGCCATTAGGCTGAAAAGCCACCTGACCTATTTTAACTCATACATAGTCATATTCATATGATTGTCTGTGCAACCAGTGCAATGCATGGAGCTGGTAGTAAGTTTGTTTCCAGCTCCGTGCATGCATAGCTCACTTTTGTCCTTCAGTCTCACAGCCTTTGCCACACTGTACAAAATGATGCCCAATGTGCCACTGGAGGAGTTCTTGATCTGCTGGCAATTATGTCTGGCGGCTACCAGAACCTGTTTTGGATGGAACCTGTAGTATGCCATGTTTGTGCGTTGTACTGAGCCAGAAATGACTTCTTTCCCAGCTTAATGTATACACAGTGCTTCCTCAGAGACTTTGCCTCCTGACACAAAATGGCACCCGTTTCAGCTCTGGTGGGGGTCTGTGCTGTGAAATATACTCTGTTCTTGTACTGCCTGTTTAGGACGTAGTGCTCTCTCTCCACTCCTGATTGAATCAAACAAATCCGCAGGATGAGCAGTGCTCGGCTCCTGGCTTCATTCAGCCAGCCTCAGCCTGATAGTGTGGCCATTTGGAAAGTAAACCAGGAAATGGAAGATTCTGTCTCTCCCCCACTCAGAAGCAAGAGAATCAATGTGTCTTCACCCCTGTACCCATCCCTACACACTAGAAATCACCCAACTTTCTGGCCCTGGGCACAACTATGAGGACAAGTATATTTTCAGCTTTGCTAAGGTAACACCAAACTGTTTCCCCAACACTTACGCCTTGTTTTTTTTCTTATCTGGAATGTTTGAGAACTCTTCTTTGACATTTAGTAGTGTAAAGCAAACACAACACATGGCTAATCTTTCCGTTTTCTTTAAGGTACTTTACATTAACTTCTTAATTTCAATGTCACTGTTACAAAGTTGACTATGATTAACTAATTTCGTGTTTTAAGACTCAAGATGAAATAGATGTTCTAAAGGTTTCAATACCGCATGGAGAAAACATCAAGAACTGTGTTAGCACGAGACCCCAGCGAAAATGAACACAGAGGAATCTTGGTTAAACTCACCCAAGTGCTTCTGAAGTTTAAGGGACAGACCAAGGCAGAAGGCATCCTACTAAGGGCATCCCTCACCTGCTTCCAGGCCAGGGAGGAGTGGCTTCCATCTGCTCCTGAGCTTGCCTTGCCTTTTCGAGTCTCTCTTCGTCCCAGTAGCCCACTTCTGGCTCTTGATACTCCCATGTTCTCATGAGAAGCCAGTATGACATCCTCAGAACACGTCTACACAATAGCACAAAAGATCAAGTGTGTCGGCAGACTCCACGCACTGAGGCTCTCACCCAGCACACAGCTCTCCTAATCCCCTCACAGCATAAATGAGGCCCAAATGGGTCATGAGGCCCTGCATGGCTGCCTGCTCCCCAGATCCTCGCTCGGAAGGACCTGTGTGTGCCCAGGCTGACGCACAAGCTCCCTAAAAACTTCTGCAGCTCTGCATCTCCATCGGTTACACAGGAAGAAGTCATCTCTTTCAAAAGCTAATTCTTTAAAAGAGAGAGTAAGAGAAATACCTTCCATCTGCTGCTCCATTCCTCAAATGACTCCACCATCCAGGCCCAGGACCCAGAACTTCAGCTGTGTCTCCCACAAGGGCGCGGGAGCCCAAGCACTCGGGCCGTCTTCTGCTACTTTCTCAAGTGCATTGGCAGGGAGTTGGACTGGAGCAGCCAGGACTCACCTTTACACCATAAGCCTGGCTCCAAGAAATCATTTCTGTCATGGAACATCTCTGTTTTCAAAAGATTACAGAGCTGTGTGAACTTGTCCAGAGAGCCATGTTTCATATCTCATGGGAAATGTGTGAGTTACTGGCACCATAAGCAATCCCAGAGTGGGTACTCCCTGCTAAAGGCACTCACTGAGGACCAGCTCTTCCACCAGAAAACACCCGTGGGCTCTGAAATCACAGGGCACCTTTCTCTGAATGGCACCCCAAGTACCAGCTAGAAGCCCGAGTCCAGCCATAGTCCTACCTCATTACAGGAAGTTATTTTGTCAATTTCATAATTTTACACTGGACTCTAGACATGATACTGCAAACTGTTAGAAACTACAGCAGTCATTTTAATGGTGTGTTTAACTTTGGAAACCAGCTTAGCATATATCATTATGCTCTTAAAATTATATATGAGGCCTAGTGGCTAAATCCTTGCCTTGCTTGTAGGCATGTACTGTCTACTCCACTTCCCATCCAATTCCCTGCTTGTGGCCTGGAAAAGCAGGGAATTGGATGGCCCAAAGCCTTGGGACCCTACACCCACATGGACCTGGAAAGAAGCTCCTGGCTCCTGGCTTCAGATTGGCTCAGCTCTGGCCATTGTGGCTACTTGGGGAACGAATCAATGGAAGCAAGATCTCTGTTTCTCCTCCTCTCTGTATCTGCCTTTCCAATAAAAATAAATAAATCTTAGGAAAAAAAAAAAAAACTTTACTCATGAAGTACATGAAATGTGTTCCCATTACATACATTTTTAAAATTTAAAAAAGTACCAGAAAGCAAAAAAGTAACAATGATGTGACAGTCATTTCAGATAATAACCTTGGTCTATCTGGGCTTGGGAAACAGAAAGACAAGTTTGAAGCCCAGGAGACTTCTGAGACCAGGTCCTGCCCGCTTGGTGCTGGGATCTTTTAGACTAAATGCTGGCTTGTCCAGGCAGAGTCAGCTGCCATTGGAGAGCCCTCAGTGGGATAACGTAAAACCAGAGTGATCAGACACGAACAAGCAGGGCGCAACTTCAACTTCAGCCGTGAAAGGCACCATTAGGCCTTGGCAGAAAGCTGCTGGCCAAGCGACTCCCAGTCTGCAGAGGGTCCACGCTGCCAGCATAACATGGCACACAGAGAGTGGCCTGATGTTCCTGCCTCTGCCTCCTGCAGCTGTTTGCTCTTCAACACACAGCTGCTGGCTAGCAGGCTGCTCTTGGTCCCTAGCAAGTTTGGCATGCAATTCAAATGCATGATTTATCCAGCATCCAGATGCTTGGCTGCAATGCGACCTGTACAATACTACCTAAATACTATCTAAAGTGGAAAGCCCAGCCATGCTTTCAGCTCCGTGGAAGCGGCCGGCATCTTCCTTTGCTCCACTTAGAGCTTCCCCAGCGACAGCCTCTTGATGAGCGTGAGGAAATACAACGCTTCCACAAAATGGCATCTTTTCCAAATGAGCTCATCGGCAACATTCAGAATTGCTTCTCTTTGCGGAGACCGATTCGTTAGTCTTCCAACAAATCTTGCTTGGAAGAGTCAAAATAACAGTTTTCAATCAAAAAGGTTTTTGACAAGAACTTGCCTTTTCTATTTTATTAAAAGATTTGTTTATTTGAAAGGCAGAAGAACAGAGAAGGAAAAAAGAGATTTGCCTCAAATGCCTGCAACAATCAGATCTGGGCTAGACCAGAAACTCCCTCCAGCTCAACCACATAGGGTGAGATGGGTCCAGGTACTTAAGTGGTCTTTAGACACACCGGCAGGAAGCTGGACAGAACTCCAATATGCGATGCAGGCGACGCAAGTGGCAGTTTAACCTTCTGAGCCGAGACGCTGCTCCTTCCTTCCTTATGTTTGATTCTTGTGTCCCTGTTCACCCTGAAACATCACTGTTCACTGAGTCCCCGTTATTTTGGGGTTCTGTGGACAAGCTCATTTCCCAGAGTAGACACTGCCGGAGCTTAGGAGATGTGCATCTCTGCATAATTGATCATGTCAGAATCCTAAAATTCCAAAGTCAACCTACCTGTTCAATGAAAGCCAAGCCACTGAAAGTGCCCGCCCTGCCGTCCTGGCCCCTACTTGCTTCTGCCTCACGAGAGGAGTCAGAAGGGGCCTTTGCTGGTCCTTTGGAAGCTTCCCTAATGACCCTTTCCGAGTGCACAGGAAACCCAGGCAGCCATCCGCAGTTCACCTGCGCCTGTGCGGGGCTTCCTCCACAGCCGCCTCTGGCTGCTCGGCTGACAGTTCCCAGGACAGCGCGGCCCATCTGTTCCTGACATTCCATTAAGCCTGTGCGCTGCCACAATACCCTGCTTTCCCCCTTCCTGTTTTCTAGCCACACTTAGGCAGACGGGATGACTGAGCTCGCTGTAACTCCTTGGCATAAATCTCTCCAGTGAGCTTTCTCTGCTACTCCAAGCCCCCATCTCTGAAAGCACAGCCGTCCAGCCCCGTCCCATTAGGAAAGTAAACCTCTCCAAGCTGGGTCTCCGAGGATGATTTAACAACAACAAAGGAACCTGAAATATGTTACTTGCGCTAAAAGGCTGTGATGCTAAAGAGCTGGTGGGCTGGCACGTGCTTCACGCAGCAGGCTGTCTCACCAAGAACTATCAGGGATAACCTGAAACAAACCCTGCTGCCTCTCCTCACCTTGGGTCCGTCACCTGGGAAACGGAAATGCTGGTGCTGCAGTGCTGTGTGCAGGATCACGTTGGAGCCTTGCTTCAGTACATTCTCACTAAGGGCGCACCATGTGACCAGCCCATTCCAGGCCCGAGGAACGCAACAGAGCAGCATTTAAAACCTTGTCTGTCCCTGCCCAGCTACCCTCGGAGGGGAATTTCAAGTTGGATGATCATCCTACACATGGCAAGGATTTCACGCTTTGTAGCTCCCACATCTCCAGGCCAATCACAGAGGGTGACACAAGGTATGTAATCCAACCTTTGTTCAGAAGAGATTCACTCTGAATTTAGCAAAGCAAAGGGTAGATGCTGTGGCACAGAGGGTTAAGCCACCACTTGGGAAATCTGCCTCCTCCATCACACTGCCTGGGATCTTTAACTTCTGATCCACTTGCTAACAAGTGTGGGTTGCAGGGACTGTCTGCTCGTGTGGGAGACCCACATCAAGGTCCTGGTGCCTGACTGGCCTATTCTAGTCCCATCTGCTGTAGACCTGAGCAGAGTGAAGCAGCAGACTTAAGATTCTCTCTGCGTCTGCTCTCTCTGTGACTCTTTCAAATAAATATGCAAATGCAATCGATGTAATCAAGAATTATAATGTTTCCACCCTCGGTCACAGAGCCGCAGCACCTCCCCCCACGGCTGAGTACAGGAAGATGCCGTGGCGAAGATGTTCACACTAGGAACAGCTCACTGCCCTTGGCTGCCCACCAATGATTGCCAGCAGATACAACCCAGAAAAGCAGTCCACAAGGCCTTGCCACAAAAGACACATCCTTCGTGTGCACCAGGGCCCTGGGCCAGCAGTGCAGCAGGGCGCGTCATCCCCACACCAGTGCCAGCAACTTCAGGAAGATGGTGGCAATGTGCTTCCATTACTTCAAAAAAAGGCCTCTTTTCCTGTAAAGTACGCAGCCTCCAGTATTTCACTGCAGTTACCAGAAGATGGACAAAGATCCACACATGGCCAATATGCTTGTGAAAAGAAGCTCAGCATCATCAGTTATAACGAAATGCAAATAGAGCCCAGCATGGTAGCCTAGTAGCTAAAGTCCTTGCCTTGCTGGGATCCCAGATGGGCACTGGTTAATCACGGCGGCTCTGCTTCCCATCCAGCTCCCCTCCTGTGGCCTGGGAAAACAGTTGAGGACGGCCCAAGAGCTTGGGACCCTGCACCTGCATGGGAGACCCTGAGGAAGCTCCTGGTTCCTGGCTCCTGGATTCAGATCGGTTCAGCTCCAGCCATTGCGGGCACTTGAGGAGTGAATAATCGGATGGAAGATCTTCCTCTCTGTCTCTCTTCCTCTTTCTGTCTGACTTTCCAATAAAGTGAATGAATCTTTCAAAATGCAAATAAGACATCACTTCACACCCACTAGGATGGCTACTACCCCCAAAACAGAAAGTAAGAGGTGTTGATGCGAATGTGGAGAAATTGGAGTCTTTTTGCACTGACATGTAGCTGCAAAGTGGCACACTGCAAAGACAGAGCCAGCTCTGATGTCCACCCCGCCAGGCCCACCTAACCAGGCCCAGCAGCGTCTCCTGCTCACACTCACACCAGCATTGGAAGGCCTCCTATCATCTCCCGCAATCCTTTCACCATGGAAAAGTCGATCTAATCTTGAAATATAAATCATTTTCAGTTACCTTTTTGCATAAAATCTTGCTGTGATTACCCACACTGCTTACAACATTGATGCTCCTTTCTATGGCCTACAGAACCCTGCTAGATCTGGCTCCCACGCAGATCTGAGAGAGCAGGAGACAGGGAACAAGCTCTCTCGCATCTCTTCCTATCGGCGGCACCAATGTCATGCAGGAGGCCCTGGCTTTTCACATCCCAACATGATCACCTTGGGGTTTCACACCTCAAAACACAAATGGGGGGGTATGTCAGTTACCTCTTTCTGCCCCCAAACCTGCTGTACTCCTTTCGCTCTCTGGACCCCGCTGAGTCTGTCCTCTCAAGCGATGACTGCCTAGGGGTTCCCCTGCTGAGAGTGGGGCCTTAGAAGGTTTCAACTCCAGAACATGGGGAATGGATAAGTTACTAGTCAGAAAATCCTCACGGAGACTCTGGCATAACTGAGGCAGCATCTTGAATCCAAGCAGATTCTCATTGTATTTCAAGGGCACGCAGGGCAGTGGCCTGGATCCTGGCTCCCATATTGCCATCACCCTAGTCCTTGGGCCATCTCCCGATGCCTGCCGCGCGCGGGAGCAATAGCAGGGAGCTGGATGGGAGGAGGAGCAGCCAGAACTGGCAGTTTCTCTGATACCTTAGGCAGCAGCTACTTTGCTTGTCTTAATCATAAGTCTATACCTCCACATCCCCTTTAAAAGCATTGATTGATTTATTTCTAATGCAGAGAGGAAGCAGAGGAGAGAATTAGTTTACAATGCTTGAACTCTGACGCTCAGGACAAAGTACAGTCGTTAGCAGGGGGAATAAAAGCACCTGCGCACAGCACCCCTGCGGGGCCTGGTCAGCCTCGGGGAGAGCCCAGGTGCGGCCTGCAGCAAGACCAGAGGGAGCAAGGCGGTGCCCAGGCAGTGCGCAGACCCCACTGACAGCCCAAGCGCAGCGGCCGAGCCCCGAGCCCGGCTCACCCGGAGGCGCCCGCGAGGTGGCGCGCGCTCTCCACCGTGCCCCGGCGGGTCCCGAGCCGGTGCGTGCGTTTAAGTTCCAAAGGGATCGTGCCCGCCGCCGAGGAGTCGCGAACGCAACAGTGCTTAACTGAGTATCCATCACCTTCCTGTCTCCCTCTTCGCCCACTCCCGTGTACTGATTAATTTCTTCGTAACAGCGCTGGCGTGCTTTATTTCCCAACACACCACACTGAAAAAGTCGTTAGATGTGCTTGCCTGCTGTGTTTCCTTAATGTCCTTAAATTTGAAAGAAACTTTTTTTTCTTTTTTTAAGATGAATGAGCTTTAGACAGTGAGGACGGTGATGGGGGACAGATAATAAGCGTAAGCCCGCAAGTTGACGACAAAAACCGATTGGAGTAGGAAAAAGCAGTAGAATTGGCATCAAACTCCAGTTTGAGTCCTGACTTAGCCGCTTCCTAAGAGTCTCAGTTTCTTCGCCGGTGAAATGGGAACAATGATTGTCTCTACCCGTCCCTCTCCCAGGGTTGGGGTGCGCCTGGCACGCTGCGGGCAGTTTGCACCCCCTCGGCCAGTATTGCCAATGTTCGCCTCCTGCAGTCTGAAATACCTGGACGTGGTGCGTGACGAAGCCGGAGGTGTTCGGCAGGAGCCAGGGTCTGCCGGCGAAAAGCGCGGCCGGACGCGCGCGAGGCGTGGCGCGTCCTGGGAAGTCCGCGCGGGGGACCCTCAGTCCCGGGACGACCTCGGCCTGGACCTGGGCGCCTGCAGCCGCCCCCACCCCTCAGTCGTGGCCTCAGAGCGCGGGGAGCCAAACCCTGGGTTGGGAGGACTGGAAACGAGACACGGCAGGTGGCTTCACTCACGGCCACGGACGTCTGTGAGACCGACCCACTCGTGCAGCGCGGGCTCTCTCTCCCACTCTCTTCCGCTGCTTCGCCCCAGGGTGCAAGTGGCAGGACCACAGGGACGCGATGTGCCGTGGTCCCCCGGAGACTAGGCCCCCTCCCCCCGCCCCCGGGAGCGGGCGCAGTATCTTGTGTCGCTTCCGAAGCAGGACTTGGCTCTTGCAATTCCCAGACCACGGTCCCCCGCTGCCCGGCCGCGGTACCGGGCTCCTCCGTCCGCACCGCCCAGCTGCGCCCTGCGCCGGTTCCCTTCCGGGGACCGGAGCGCGCGGCACGTAGGGGGCGCGCAGGACCCAGACTGCGAAGAAGGAAAAGAGAAGAAGGGACAGAGAGAGGGGACGGAGGAGGAAAGGGAGAAAACGAGGAAAGTAGTGGGCCAGGGCGCGGACGCTAACTAAAGCCCCACGGGTCTCCCTGCTTCGCTCCCAGCTCTCGGGGCCCGGCCCCAGCCTGAGCTCGGCGCCCACGAAGCCACAGGCGGGCGCCACGGGGAGCGGCTACCCGGTGCAGAGAGCTCACGGCTCCGCCGGGAGGAAATCACGCTCGGGAGCCCGAAGGGGCCCCAGGCGCGCGCGCGCGCCAAGACGCGTCCCGGTCCGCATCCATCTCTGACCTTTCGGGGCGCGGTGGCCTGCTGAGCCCTCGTCACGCGTCAACCTTGATTCTGCGTGGACCTTGGGGTACTTCTGCTCCCACTCCTGGCCGCCAGAGCCTTTCATCTGCGCCCAACCCCTTCTAGTTGCAGTTCCAGACTGGTGAGTTAAGCTACCGGCCTTTTCTAGCCGCTCAGCAGCCCTCAAGCTCCCCTGTGGGCCACGGTCGCCCGGCCGAGGTGCTTCCCAGTCTCCATCGCTGAGCGCCTGCTGGGAGCGCAGGCCGGGGCCACCCCCAGCCCCTACTCGCCCCGCACACCGCAAAACCCAAGAACTCAGCAACACCAAACAGTGTCTTTCCCCTCCTTGACAACCTCTGTCCACACCGGTGGCAAAGGGTATATTCTACGGAGACTGAGGATGCTTAAAACAAGAGGTTGTTTTTGGTGGGATAACTAAAGGGTGGTTTGTATTTTCAAGCAGGTCCTTATGGAGTCCCCCAGATTTACTCTGGTGCCCCGCCATTCAGCCCTCAAACCTCTCCAACCTCTTGAATATCTAGAATTCAAGACTTTTCCATGCCACCAAGTTCTAAGTCCAGGAAGGGGACAGCTGGAAAAGGAGCGGGGCAGGGGGATTAACACAACCCACACCTGCGCAGCCGCTCCCTTCCAGGCCTCTGCTGGCCTCCACGTCCTCCGAAGCACCCCAGGGACAAAGCAGTTTCTACGCTTAGGGTGCAAGGGAGCAGAGAGAGAGGTGGGCGATTTGGAAAGGGAGTGCTTTGTTTGGAAACCCCTCGGCCTCTGCTCTACCCTACCATCTGTCCACCTTAAAGAGCTTCCCGGGCCCCGGCAGCGCGGGATACTGACACCTCTCCTGCGGACGCAGGCCGTGTGCACGGCAGGGCCAGCGCGTGTGGACGCTGCGGAACTGCAGGCTGAGGCCGGGGGCTGGGAGTCCTGGGCGCATTCCCTTCTGCTGCCGCCACGAAGGGGCAACCGCGGGAAGTGCTGCCCACGTTAGTGAGACGGAGCGCAGCCACCGCAGCAACCGGCTCCAGGAACAGCCCGGTCCCTCACCCGTACTAGTGGTTCAAGTGTCTGTGCTGGTGTGTTGAGCCTCCAAGAGAATTTTACGGACGACAGTAAAATATGTTAATGAGCATTTTTTTTTACTTAAACAACATAAATAAACAAACCTATGTTTTCATATGACCACGATATGTGTGTGTCTGTCTGCTGCCTTCTGCGTCGGGCAACAATGTATTTCCTGTCTTTTAATCTGGCATCCAGTGTTGGCAGTTCTAGATAAATGCCTATGGTAAGTCACAGCTATTCTAAACAAACACGTATCTCTTTATGATCTTATACAACTCAAATAACAGAAGATGGGAAGAACGAAGCTGCAAGCTGTTTTCCTTCTCCTCGATTCCCAGGCAACCCGGGGCTGACCTCTCACGGAGAGGACCAGCAGCTGCCCAAAGCACGCCTTCCAATGCCTCGCCCGACCTGAGTGCGCCCTGCAACGTGTTTTGCTCTTTGATTCCTCTGCGGAACTCGAATCAAAGCACGGCGAGGAAGGCTCCGCGTCTCTGGCGTGATTTTAACGAGCTCGTCGTCTGAGCGTGGAGGCAGCCGGCGTGGAAGGGGCGGCAGCGGGGGAGGGGGTGCGATGCGTTTTGCTTTTCGTGTTTGTGAGCCTTCCTGCAGAACAGAAACTACGCGCGCGTGGCTTAAGGAACTTCATTGTCTTGAATCTTCTCCGAAAGTAGGTGATGAAACTTCCCAGGGCTGCCCCCAGAAACGTGCTGCCAAGGGTGGGTGTGCCCACGGCAGGAAACCGAGGCCACCTCGGCGTGGATGAGAAACCCTCCCCCACCCCGCCTCCCCGGGTAGCTGGAGGATGCTCGTAGGAACAGGCTTAGTAGAGAAGGAGTTAAGTCCGCCCGAGTCTTCGGCCGCGCAACGTGCCCAGTTTTGTCGGCTTTAGTCAACGTCGCCCAGCTGGAGACAGCCAATGGTCGGCCCGGAGCGCGGGGGACGACCCAGTGCGGGGGCGTGGCCCGGAGCTGTCACTCAGCGGTGAGGAATGACACCGCGGCGGGAGGGGGCTGCGGTGGAACGCAGGGGAAGGAAAGACAAGAAACAGATAAAACCAGGGCAGGGGGTAAAAAGGTGCCCCGCGCCTCTCCGAGTCCTGAGACCGCCGCCGCCGCCAGGGGTGGGCTCCGGAAGAGGCAGCCGAGCGGGGAAGAGAGACGACGCGCCAGGAGCGAAATCCTGCAGGCGGGGAAAAGACAGAGGAGCAAAGAAAAAGTGACTCGGGCCGTGCGCCCCCGGCGGCACTCGGGAGGGGACTGAGGCCGCCGAGGGGCCCCCGCCAGTTCGCCCCCACTTCCCGGGGAAGGCAGCCCCCCGGCCTGTCCCTAAGGGCGAGCGGCGATGAGATAATCCTGCAGAGCGGCGAAAGGAGCGCGAAAGGAGAGCGTCTGGCCCTGGGTTCGGGGGGAGGGGGTTTCCAGGCAGGGTGGGCCTGGGGGGAGGGCGTGCGTGGAGGTGAGGGTCCGCGCAGATCCTGGGACGAGGGGGCGGGGGCTGCAGGGCCGCGCAGGAGTGGGCTGCAGGGGCCTGGCGCGCCTGGCTCACTCGCGCCGCTGCCGCCTGCGCTCTCTGTCCGGCTCGGAGCTGCCCGGAGCCCCGGCGGCCGCTCCGGCCCGCGGCGCAGATGGCTGTGCGCGGCGCCAATACCTTGACGTCCTTCTCCATCCAGGCGATCCTCAACAAGAAAGAGGAGCGCGGCGGGCTGGCCGCGTCCGAGGGGCGCGGGGCGCCCGGGAGCACGGCGGTGGTGGTGGCCGCGGCGCCCGCTGTCTGCTGCTGGCGGCTCTTTGGGGATACGGACCCGGGCGCTCTTGGGGGCGCCGAGGACTCAACGCTGGCGTCTCCTGCCCGGAGCAGAACAGCTGCGGGGCGGACTGCGGAGAGCCCGGGAGGCTGGGACTCGGACTCCGCGCTCAGCGAGGAGAACGAGGGCAGGCGGCGCTGCGCGGACGCGCCGGGGGCCAGCGGGGCCGGCCGCGCGGGGGGAACCCTGGGCCTCGGCCAGCCGGTCTGCGAGCTGAGGGCCGCCAAGGACCTGGAGGAGGAAGCCGCGGGCCGGAGCGACAGCGAGATGTCGGCCAGCGTCTCAGGTCTGCCGTGGCTTCACAGGGTTGGGGGCTGGATGGAGGGATGGATGAGAAGGCGTGCCGGGCGGGCCTGCGTTCTGGGGCTCCAGGTTGGCCAAGTCCGAGAGCTTGGCGCGGTGGCGTGGACGGAGACAGGACTGGTGTGCTCGGAGCCCTGCATCCTGGTACAAGGCCTGAGGTGTCGCGGGACAAGGTGCCGCCGACCGTGTTGAAAGCCGGTCGCCACTCCTTACGTTCCCGGGTCTTGGAGCTCATAGCCAGTGCCTTGGGTGTCTGTCCCCAAATGCTAAGCTTCCGCGAGAGGGAAGGGAGAGGGATCCGGGGACTTCAGCAGAGCCGGTGACCTTGCCCTAGCTCTGACTTAGGTCGGCTCCAGGTCCCAGTGTGTGCCCGGAGCGCTGGGATGGGTAGCTAAGGACAGCTTTGGACTGCGAGTCTTGGAGTTAGAGGTAAACTCGCTGAAGGCGGGTTCTTGACCTGGTCATCCTGGTGCAGACAGGAGAGGCGCACGGCGTGTGTCTGCGAGTGGGGTGCACGCTGCTGCAGGCCTCACTCAGAGGCCTCAAGAGAGGCCAGGGCTGCGGAGAAGATGCCGAAAGGCTGGTGCCAGGTCAGAAGTGCAGGGGCACCCACCTTCCCGCTTTCCTCACTCCTCATCCCTGTATCGAGGGCCTGCAGCACCCAGAGCCTCAGCGCAGCCCTCTGCGTGACTCTTCAGGGGGTCCCGGGCAGTTAGAGGTGTGAGGCTACAAACGGCCAGAGCCAGCATTTGTTCCCCTGCCTTGCCATTGCATATAGCCGTCTTTCGTGTCCGGTTACTACGCGCGCGTGTGTGTGGATGCGAGGATTCGAGGGCTGGGAAAATCCGAGTTAGCAGCAGTCCAGAACGCCGGGGCTCAGTGGGAGGGCTTGGGAGGGCTTGCAGTGCAGGGCCCGGCGGGTATCGCGGGTTACCGCTGGGACTCTGGGTCCAGGGACGGCAGCGAGCTGTTCCTGGGCCACACCACTGGAGTCTGGGAAGCCAGTGAGCCAGGATTCTGGCACCAGGAGCCATCGCTGCATGCATCCGCCATAGCATCCGGAGGACCAGCGTGGAGTTCTCAGCCACTCAACCCCTCCCCCGTTCCGGTGACTCCCGCGGTTGAGTTCCAGCCTTACTCCCCCGCTAGGACACTGATAATCTCTTGTTTCTGTTCCCACCACGATCCACAGGTGACCACAGCCCGAGGGCCGAGGACGACAGCGTTGGGCCGGGCGGAGCACGAGTTCCTGAGCTCTGCAGCACAGCAGGCGGCGGAGGCAGCTCCGCGCCGGCTGGCGGCCTGGAGGAGGAGGAGGAGGAACCTGCAGCCCCCAAGCCGCGCAAGAAGCGCTCGCGGGCGGCCTTCTCGCACGCGCAGGTATTTGAGCTGGAGCGACGATTTAACCACCAGCGTTACTTGTCCGGGCCGGAACGCGCAGACCTGGCCGCGTCGCTAAAGCTCACCGAGACACAGGTGAAGATCTGGTTCCAGAACCGTCGTTACAAGACCAAGCGCCGGCAAATGGCTGCTGACCTGCTGGCCTCGGCCCCCGCTGCCAAAAAGGTGGCCGTCAAGGTGCTGGTGCGCGACGACCAGAGACAGTACCTGCCCGGGGAAGTGCTGCGGCCACCGTCGCTTCTGCCGCTGCAGCCCTCCTACTATTACCCTTACTACTGCCTCCCGGGATGGGCGCTCTCCACGTGCGCAGCCACCGCGGGCACCCAGTGAACCCGCCCGGGGAGGCAGCGCAGGAGTCCTGTGCCCCAACTCGGGAAAGGCGATTGAGTGACAGCCCTGCGGGTTGTATGATCGTGTGTGTGCTGGGGCGCCCCACCGAGGCAGCGAGAGCCCCGGGTCGCGTGGCCGGTACCTGGGTGCCCTGGCAGCTGGAGGCCTGGAGAGAAACGCCTTTTTCGGACGGGAACGGCATCCCCCACACAGGGTAGTAGAGACCCCTGCTCAACGCTCAATCAGTCTGGATGCGCCTGACTGTATTTATTACCACGACGATGGGTTTGGAGTTGGGTCAGCCTGGGGATGATATTACCCGCCCCCAGAGCAGAAAGGACCTCTAGAGACCACCGAGCCTGCGTGAGCAGAACGCCGGGCCCGCCGGGAGCGTCGTGCGCTAGGCCACACTAGTTCATGGTATCCATGCTACCGATCTATGTGTATCTACATGACTTTCAATTTGGGGAAATTGCTTTGGTAACAAAGGGGTGCAAAACCCTGGCAGCCCCAGGCAGCCCCACCCTAGCCAGGGGTTGACTGGAATTGAGAGGGGCTTCACCTTCCGGACCCCCACAGCCGCCGCCTTTCCCAGGGCTGGAGTTCCGAGACAAGCCAGGGGCGCTCCGCTCAGTGTTGAATGTAAGGCAGAGCGCCCGTGGGCGCGGGGCAGGCCAGGGACCGTCCCTCCCCAACATCCTTCTTCCACATACACACAAACACACACACACAGACACGTTGGTTCTCTGGGGTCCAGGGCCCAGGAGAGCGCACACCCGGGTGTCTCAGAAATTCTCTCCTTTCATTTTGTAAAGAAAATCAGACTTTGTAGCACTTTGCAGTACTTTGTATTCAAATAATGGTTATTTTTGTATCCAACGTGAGTATCTCCGACCAGCCTTTCCCCCGCGGGCCCCGCAGCTCTGCCAGCCCGGCCTTCCCGGCCTCCCGGACTCTGTGCGCTGGGCACAGCTGCCCCTCTGCCTGCTCCTAAGACAGGTGATCCGTCCCTCTCGCGCCAGCCGCGCCGCTTTTCGCCTCCTGGGCACTGTGCACTCAACTAGAGTATTGACTTTTAAAAGATTTGTTGAAGTTTGCAAGTTCTGTTCGCTGTATTTTTCCCCTTTAATTTATAAACGTTTAGTTTAATATGCCCTCCTGGACGCCGTGTTTTCTCTGTATTTCTCTGTGCGTCTGACTTTGGGAACCAGGCGCCCAAGTAGCTGTGACTTCTTTTCCCAACCTGGCGTGTGTCTTGGGCTGAGGCATGTCCTGCCTAGTTCCCCGAAACAGCCCTCTAGGCAGCCCCGCAAGGAAGGGTTATACCCGCACTCAGGGGACCACTCTGCAGGAGCACAAGCGAATCCCACTGCCCGGGAGCGGAGTGTCAAGTTCTGAGAATTCCTTTTTTCCGTCTCGGACACTTACAGAGTGCCGGAGGCGCCGGCTGAACAAGTAGCTTCCGTTTTTAAACCTCGCCTGCGATCTTATCGCCTGCGTTCGCCTCTCTCTCCTTTCGGTTTTCCTCAAAGTTATCAGGTGGTTATTCCGTTCCAACAATGGGCGACAAAACTCCCCGCTGAAACACCAGGCTCCCACAGCGCGTCTCCCAGGGAGTGTTACCTGCGCGTTGGCACCTGCTGAGTATTAAGGGCGCTTTCTCCTCCACTCTTTCTGGAACACGTATTAGGTCCTCACCCGAGACCCCAGCCGCCGAAAGCAGAGGGTGGGTCTGGCCTGAGTTCACAACCCTGTTTTTTTACAAAGGAACCCGTCCCGCTGGCGTGCCAGGGCCCGCTACCAAGCCTACCAAGCCGCGGATTACCTCCGAGCCGGCGATCGCGGAATCCCAGACCTGACTTCCTTCGGTTCCACCTGGAGCGGAAGGGCAGATTCGTCCCCCGCCCCCCTTCCCTGTCCGCCAGGCCTAGCCACCTTTTCCCAGCCTGCCGGGCTCCGGCCTCCCAACCCGGCCACAGCCTCGGCCAGGAGTCCGGCGATGCCCGGACCCGAGGGCGCAGCCGCACTTCCAGAAACAAAGCAAGGCAAAGGCCTCGGGCTGTGCACCCCCACGGGCCCCACTCGCTCCGGGCGATCCCGGAGCTTTGCAGGGTGTTTCTAACAGTCGATTTTAATTTGAATCACAAGTGCGTTTTCCTGGCCGAAAGTTGAAACGTTTGCCGCAGCGCCAGAATCCCCTCCCTGTCTCTCCCCAGAGAGCGCTGCTAATTGAGGGTTTCTTCGAAGGGTGGTGGTGGTGGTCCTTTCCGTCCCCAGCTGATGCTCCAGTGGCTGCTAGCTGCCCACTCCCCCGCCCCGGGAATGGTTTGTTTGCTCTCTCTGCGGATTGCGAGGCTAAAGAATCCCGCAGTTCCTTCCAGAAGGAAAAGGGCGCAAACAGGTCCGAGGTCTCATCCGCCGCTGTGTCCCCTAGAGCCTCGGACCCCATCTCTCCTCGCGCCCCCGCCAGTGCCCACACCCCCTTTCTCTTCAACTCCCGGGATCCCCGCCTGCTCCGGCTGGGCAGGGCTGGCTCCAGGTGCCTGGGGGAAATGACTCAAAGGAATTCAGTTGGATCCGAACCTTGGCGGCTTGCTTGACCTTGATCCCTGCGGCCTCCCAGGCCCTCTGGGCCTCTGAGGATTGTTCCTCGCGCTTTGCGTTTCTTTGGCGTTTCGCTCCCCGAGAACGGTGTCTTGACCAAGGTCTCAGGCCGCTGCTCCTGTTGGAAATTCGTAGAATTTTTCTTTGTTTCCTCTTTTCTTTTCGAAGATGTGAAACAGTCCGGCTCCTGGCGTACTTTGCTCTAGTTCAAAGACGTCTTGGTTGGTCCACCGGGCGGGCCCCAGGAATGTGCGGATTACTCTGGGTCTCCTCTTGGAGACCTCTGATCGCACGCGGGCGGCCAGTTGCTGCCTCTCCGTCTGCCCCAGCCCTTTATGCTCTCAGCTGGTCTTCCGGCTAGCAGCCGTGGGCCATTCTCAGGTGCAACTTAACCGACTCACAGACGGGCAAATCAAGGAGACAAAAAGGGCTGGGAAATAGGGTGGAACAGGGTGTTGTCCAGCACTGAAATCAGCTTTTCGTATCCAGGAGGGACCGGTGAAACTGACGCTGGGCAGGAAATAGGGATAAAACTGCTCACAAATGTCCCTGGTAGTGTGTCTGTCTGTCTGTCTCTCGCTCTCTCTCTCCCTCCTTATAACAAACTGAGACTCACTGCAAAAGATTAGGTATCTCCTATGAGCAAAGAGCAGAGGTTGGAGTCTGGCTTGCTGGCTAGGAATGCCAACACCCTCTGCTAAAGCCCTTAAATCCGAACGTGGGAGAGGGCAATGAATGAATGTTCCTATGGAGTGGAGAGTGCAAGTTCTGGGTCACTAGGAGAGAGCAGATCTCTAGCTAAGCCTGGCAGGACTTCAGGAGCCCAGCTGAGGGGCATCCCGCCTGGTGAGTGGCAGGTGCTGAACCACCTGCTGAAACAGGCACTCTCTTCACATCTCAGTTCCGCTGGGCAGGCAAAGGCAGACTCCTGTCAGATCCCCCAAAGGAGAGCCGCCAACTCTGTATGCGCAATGGTTTCCTTAAAACCAGAAAATTGGTGAGGAGAGGAAATGGGCCCCAAAGACCAACGGAGTAATAGGGTGCTGTTTCCCCAGAGCCTCTGGCTGAGTCCTCGCTTCCTGGTCTCAACCAGGTCCAGCACAGCTGCAGCCAACGCGGGTAAGTGCTTGGCGGGAGAAGGGGCAGTGGTGGAGATCCCAGCCTGAGGCTGCTAGAGCCTACGCAGCCCACACTCTGAGCTGCTAGAAAAGCAAGAGGTTCCTGACCCAGAGAGCATTTGGTAAGAGGAAAAGCCAAAGCCATCTGCATTTGTGCTCATCTGTAACATTGTAGGTGAAGAAGGGCCTCCAGCCCATCTGGCTGGGTTTCTGGGAAGCTGCCCCTCTCCTACCGGGCATGACCTCGACTTTATACTTGGGGAAACTGAGACTTAAAGAGACAGTGTGAATGGTCCACTGCGAGGCCAGAAAGAGGCCGAGGCAGGACTGTTCAGAGCTCAGAAGCCTGTTTAGAATTTGAAGAGCAGGTGGGTTCTCCTGTAGTTCTGGCATTGCCTGGGTTTGGCGCTGGGAAGTTGGATCATAAAACGCACGGTGCACTTTTAAAGTCATTAAACATGGCACAACTGGCCTGAGCTTATTAGGAGGCATTGTTATAATCCTTTGCTTCTGGGCACTGCTGCCTGGCTGACCCCACTTCTTGGACTACTGGTCCACGGAGCTTGGGGACTCTCAGAGGACCGGAGGGGTGCCTGCTAGTTAGAAAATTAATATCAAAGCAGATTTGCCCTCCCCCCAAGAAAGTTATATTGTAAATGGTTACATCATCTAATAATTTTTTTCTGTAGTCAAACAAAGGAGTTATTCAACATAAATTGGATAATTCAATCTGTTAAAGCATTTATTTTAAAAATGGACTCTCAGGGCCTGGCAAGCAGGGGTGGTCCTGAACTGGGCAGAGGTAAACCTGTTTGGTGCCTGGGACCGTGCCTCACCTTAGGCAAATCTTGTAAAGATTAGATTGGGGACCATTTGTGAGCGCTGAGAACGGGGTGAATGGCCCTACAGCGCCACACAACGCACTCCACATGCCGCCCCAAGTGGATCCGCTGTGGGTTTGAGAATTTTTGCTTTGAGACCGGCGAGGGCGGGGGGGGGGGGGGGGGGGCGGGGGGGGGGGGAGGTGCAGTTTCTGGTCGACCTGGCATTCCTGTTCTCTCTGTTGGTGTCCAGCTCCGCGAGCACACGCGGCAGCCCAGGGAGACACCGGGAGATGCGGCGTCAGCTCCCCTGGAGTATCTATCAGGTGAGGTTAGTTGCGCTACAACTTCTGCCGCAAGCCTGCGTGTACCTGTGCGTCCAGTTCTCCCGCCCGAGGCCGGCTCTCGCCCGCACACCTTTCCGAGGTCACCTCTTCTCCCGGAGGGCAGACCCGCCACCGCAGTTTGTGTGTGATCCCAGCAGCCCAGGAGGATGCAGGAGGTGTCAACTTCTCGGGACCTGCTCGCCCCGAGATGGGTGATGGCTGATTAGGGTTCAGTGACACTGAAAGTGGGTCCTAGGAATGAGGCTTATGGCCAGTCTCCCACTGACTCGAGAGCTAACAGAATTAATGTCTCTCCATCAAGGAAAAAAAAATTAATGATGAGACTTGTGGGTGATGCTTTAGTTTGCTCTCGCCTCTGGCTGGCGTGAAAATGGAGGACAAAGACTCCAAACTGTAGGTGATGCGCCTGCTCTTTCTGAGCAGCTTTGCGGTTTGTGCGCCAGCCTAATCATCTCCGGCCCTTCCGTGTCCACTGCCCTGGCCCAGCTTGGGTGTTCAATTTTTGTAAAATGCGGCTTTCCTTGCTTAGGACTTCTCCCTGCACACAGAGCTCCCGGGGATGGAGACCAAGGCTTTTTCACCTCTTAGGTTGCTCAGGAGACCCCTGTCCTTGGAGGGGAAATGAAAAGACAGACAGACAGAAAGAAAGAAAGAAAGAAAGAAAGAAAGAAAGAAAGAAAGAAAGAAAGAAAGAAAGAAAGAAAGAAAGAAAGAAAGAAAGAAAGAAAGAAAGAAAGAAAGAAAGAAAGAAAGAAAGAAGAGGAAGGAAGGAAGGAAGGAAGGAAGGAAGGAAGGAAGGAAGGAAGGAAGGAAGGAAGGAAGGAAGGAAAAAAAGTAAAGAAAAGAAAAACCACAAGAGCTTCTTGCCTGTGGTCCACCAGAAAGCCGCGTGGGCGGCGCTGTAAACAGAGCGCCAGAAAAGCCGCTCATTTTAATAAGCTTATTAACATTTTTGAATGGCTTCCCTTGTGCGGGCCAAGACCGCCCGGGAGTCGTGGAGTGTGCGGCTGCGATTCCCGCTCCCCGCCCCGCCCCGCACCCACGACGCCCAGGAGCGCAAGCTTGCCGGAGGCTTTCCGCTCTCTGAGGGCCTGGAGCTGCGGGGTCTACCTGCTTTTTGAGTTTTGGAGAAGGGAGTACATGCATGATCCAATTTAGGAATTTAAAAAGCAAATAGCAAATGCCTCCCCTCCTGCGTACACGATATTCCTCGCACCAAAAGTCAGGTGGCGATTGGGCTTCGCCAGAGTGCTTTCCAGGCCTGATGCAAAAGCTGTTGCCGAGGTGATGGAACTGGGGGAATTTCTTCCCTGTAAGACGTCCATCATTCTGCTCTTGTTTTGTCCCTGCCTCCCAGATGCGATGTGCTGGACCGAGGACAGGGAGCTGAAAGGAGGGACTTCAGTCGGCCCTTCTGGGGCGCTTCATGCCCCTATTGAACAGCCCCACAGTCCCGGCTCTTACCATGAGACTCAGAGATCAGTGATACGGGTGCGGTATTTGCAATCGCCGGGTCTGGCATCTGTGGGAAGACACAGCTAGGAACGCACACCCCAGCTGTGTCTCCGGTACTAGTCCCTGCCTTTCTCGGCCATCCTGTAGGTATCGGGAATAAGGGCAAGGGTTCTTGACCCCTGTGGGTGCCTGTTCATATCACATCCCTTCCCATCTGGGGCTCCCAACGCCCTCCACCCCCCAAGCTGCACCTAAATCGGATTCTTGCTTCTTCTTATGGGCAATGGTTCCAGGGCAAACGGTGAGCGAACCAGGCTCATTTTGCAATCAAGTTCTTGGGCCTCAGAACTCCTTCCTGGCATCTCCACAGCAGGCAAACTCCACAAAATATCCCACCATCATACTTGACCTATTAAAATGTACATTAATCTCTGACTAGCTAAGGGCTGGAAAAAAAAAAAAAAAACAGCTAAAGCCCTGGAAAAACATTCTCCGTTTCAGGCTCCTACAGCGAAACGGTCCAATTTCAAAATTGGATGGAGGCTGTGCTGTGGAGAGAGCCAGTTGGCGGGCAGTACAGGGGACCTGGGCCCCATGGGTAGAGTGCGTAGTGGTGGCATTCTTGGATGGAGAGGGACTGTGGCTGGGGTTGGGGGATGGGGTTGGGGGATGCGATTGAACGGAGGTGGGGTGGGGGCTCGGCTTCCATGGCCCCAAAAAGCCAATAGCCTGAGCTGAGATGCCTGGAGCAGTGTCTGCAGCTCCTGCCCCAGGGCTGGCCCACTAGACTACATCAAAGTAGCCTAGTAGTGCCTCTTGCTGGGATAGCTGCTTCCCAGCCACAGCTCTCCTTACTCAGCCATTCTAACTTTTTGCACAAAGACCCTTCTGGGAAGCAGCCTGCATTTCAACAAGGGATGTCTTATGCCACGTTCAGGGTGTTGGAAAAGCAGGTAACTTGTCCTAGATGGGTTAACTGCAACAGCCAAACCCCATCAACATCTGCTTACTAATCCGAGAGGAAGAGCATGGTGTCCGCCTGAATCCCCACGGAAAGAATGAGAATGCAGAGCCTGGATTTTGTGGAAACTACCCTGCTGGAAAAAAAACAGAAAAATTGTTTTCAGCAAAGGTGGGGTAGCGAAAATATTGCAGTCAGATCTGTTGAATGCTCTTGCTCGGATAAGTTTTTGCAGTCACACATGCACCATTCGAAGACAAATTCTCTGCAGAGGCGGCAAAGGGAAGGGAATGCTGAGTGATTAACAACCAAAAACAGTAAGAGCAGTCAGTCCCCACTGGAAACCTCGGAACCAACAGCATCCTTTGCAATTGCAATTGTGGTTTCAAAATAAATTCAGTAAATAGCTGTGTAACACTTAGGAAAGAAATACATGAAGGGGCCCATTCACACTCTAGTGCATTCTTTCAATTTCAAAGAATCTGTGGGAGAATGCCTTCAAAACAGGTCTTTCCTAAGATGTCTACCATTTATTTGGTTTATGATGGTGCTCCGTGCCATGCTGTCTCTGTGGAGGTACTTCCCGGCCAGCCACACAGCTTCTCCTGGGGAAGCTCTGCCTGCAGGATTCACTCCCAAGGAGACTGCAACACCAACCAGTGCTGGGAAGGCAGCCACAGGCTGCAGGACCAACAGGGAGCAGAAATCTGTTTCTCCAGTTGCTCAGCTAGAGGAAACTCTTCGGAGAGCCCAAAGGGAAACCTAAAACCAGAGGGTCTTTTGTTGTTGTTGTTGTTGTCTTTTTTTTGTTTTTGGTTTTTTTGGAGAAATTTTTTTGTTATAGAATGGCTATTCCTTTTTCCCTCTTCCTTTCTTTCTTTGTCCATCCACTTTTTTCTCCACCAGAGAAACAGAGGGGAGAGTCCCAACTCCCTCTTCAGCTTGTGGGGACAGGGATAGGAGAGCCAAAAGAAAATTAAAGCCCTTGCAGGTCAGTGTGTATGAGCATGGAGGACTGTTTCCAAATTGGTCAAGGTCATTGGAATGCATAGCTCTGTCTCAGGCAGGCAAGATCTCTATGCTGGGCTGTCTCTGAGTTCCTGAGGTCTTTCATTTGAGTCCTTCTCCACCCACTGTGTATTTGTGTGAGGGAGGGAAGGAAAGAGGGAGGGAGAGAGAGAGAGAGAGAGAGAGAGAGAGATGGGGTCCAGGCCCCAAGCTCCTGTATGACCTCGGGTTTTCATTTCTTGGAAGCTCGGGGAGCATCTAGGAGGTGCTGGAAGGACCACAGCCCCAGAACCCAGATGCCCTTGAGGCAACCCCAGGACCCGGTGCCCTTGAAGCCAGGCTCTGGGGTCTGAGTCACTGCAACTCATCAGGCTAAACAATGCTGAGATGCTGCAACTCAACAGGCTAAACAATGCTGAGATGCCTCCGGAAGAGCTTGGGAGCAACTCCTTGTGCCAGTCACACCCCTGGGAAGCAGTGTTTCATTTGGCATTTGATCTGCTGCCTGCCTGCAGAAGCTCTTACCTAGATGATCTGGTTCATTCCTCCCAGCAGCTTGAGTCGTACTGTTGTGGACTCAGCTTTATGCTGCAGCTAGTTCTGGCTGAGCTGGGGTTCAGATCTAGAGTCTGTGACTCCAGCCGACCCAGTGCTGCCCACATGTGCTTTAGGTTCCCTGTAGTCTAGCGGAGCAATGATTCAAGGACATTGTAAGTGACAAGCATTGATCCCCAGTGTTGGGCGAGGTGCTGAGCTGCATGCTCCATGTCCCTCAGTTCATTTTGTGCCCATGGGCTTTCTGAGAGGCAAGATTTGCAGGCAGAAAGAAACTGCAGAGGACAGAGAGAGCTGACTGGCTTTGGCATTGTAGGTCTAAAAGGCGTGTGGTATGGGAACCAGCATTTGGGTGAGGTCAGGTCTGGCTCTTTGCACCATTGCAGCTTCAGGCCTGTCACCTTGGGTTCTCAGCCTCTCCATAAGAACAAGGAGGCAATAGGAGCTGGAGTTGGTGCTTCGCACTGGGCAAGCCCTCAGAAGGCCATTAGTGTGTCCACGAGGAACTGGCCTTTCCAGACTCCTGCGAAGGGGCTCCTTTGCTGTCTGCAGAGAGGGAAACATCTCCCGAATATGCCTGGCTAGGGAGAACGCAGGGATGTCAGGAGGAGGTATGAGGAGTGCTGAAAGGGAAGGCTTCCAAGACCCAGGTTCCCTTCGATAAGCATTGCTCCTTGGTGACATCAGGGTTTCCGTGAACTGATGGCCAGGCTAGGCCCTTGGAGGAAGCCAGGTGAAGGGGTCAGTGTTCTTTCCTACTTGGAGCGAGTGACAGGGAAGCAGGGTCAAGGCCTGGCAAGGTAGGTCAGGTGCTTGGGATGCTCCCAAGGCTGCCTTTGTCAGGGCCTATTTGACAAACAGCTCACCTGCAGCCTCAGTTTCCCCCCAGCAAGGGCAAAGGCGTGGCCAGGGACCTGGGCCTCCGCAGATCTGCCTAAACCAAGGCTGATGTCATTGATCCCCAAGGAACCCTTGAAAGGGGCAGCCCAGAGATTCAAGCTCGGGGTGAGAGGTAGGAGGGGAGGGCCACAGGACTCCAGCAGGGTCACACAGCCTGGAAGTGATGAATTCAAGGGTGGGGTGGGGCTGGCGGTGAGGGCTCTGTCGTTTGCTTCACTGGTGGAGCCCTGCGATGGGGACAGGCCTGGAGGAGCAGCCCTTGGGGCAGGGGCAGGGCGCTAACTCTCTGGGCAGTGTCCGGGCAAGCAAACATCGACTCCGGCCACCTTCTCCCCTGGGCTGCTCCTGGCCTCCTGAAGGCGAGCCCTGTATATTTGTAGTTTGATTCCGCCCGTCAAGGCTAATTTCTCCCTACAACTTAATGGACTCAGCTTGACGGGTGTAATGATTCCTAATCACGAACATTATTTTTGCTAGCGCAGAGACATGTTCCAGTTGTTGTGACAGATCGCGTTTCAGCCATAATGACGGAAAATTACCATTTCTAATTCTCCGGTTTTTGACACCTAAATCCACAGACCATATGTGGCAGCGGGAACTCTGGCCCAGCAGTCCTCCCTCCGCGATGCCACCGCCTCAACACTGCGGGGTAGGGGCTCCAGCCCCCAGACGTGCCCCCAGAGGGATGGGCCCTCCGTCTCTAGTAGGTGCCGCTTTCAGCCACAGCAGAAAACAGAACTTGGAAAGGCTCAGGGACCCATTTTACAGATGACAGTATGGAAACAGAGATACTCTGGTGGATGCAGACCCCAGGCAAGTGCAGGGTCATTCCCCAGCGGTGACACCACCATAGGAGAGGGCCACTTAATTGATTCCCTGGCCACTGCATGGCTGGCAGGGGCTCTGGCAACTTGCGTGCGTGCGTGCACTCTGAGGCGCAGAGAGCTTGAATGAGTCGCTTAAGATCCGAGCGGGAGACGCATTGGCTCTGCACCTGTGATCCCAACCGCTTTCTAGACCATCTCTCGCTTTCTTCGCTGCTTCGGTGGGTAGAAACTGACTTGTCCCAGGAAAGCCAAAACCAAGACCTGCAGGTCTGAGCCTGGTCCCCTGGCCCCCCTTAAAACTCCTGGGAATCAATCCAGCGACCCTCACCATCTGTCAACATTACCCAGCTGGTTTCTCTGCACTTCCTCTATCACCCAGGCTTGAACCCAGTTCACTTGCTACAGGTGCTGCAGCATCCATACCTTTGCAGACACACTCAGCATGCCGCTGATCCTCAAAGTCTGTCTCCAGCAGAGTAAGAATGCCCACCTTCGGAAATAGTTGCCAGGTTCATGGATCCCCCTATCCAGACACCCTAGGGCATGGACTTTCATGGACTCCACCCACGTCTTAGGTGGGCGAAGGCTGGCGTGGCTGCTAAAGGGGTTGGCCACAGGCGTTCGGCTCCAGCCAGGAATCAGGGACCCGAACTTCTAAGAGAGTGCCTTGAATTTTCAGTGGCGGGTGTCCACGCTGGCCCCAGCTCTGAGCCCAGGGGGCGTGAGCACGCAGAGGCTGCAGGAGAGCAACCCTGGCTACGCCACCGCCTTGCCTTTACGGATGCTGTGTGGTGCTTAATGTGACTTGGGAGTTGACAGGGTCTGTGAGGTTAGGCACCTGCGGGAAAGCTGAGAGATGAAGAGAAATCAAAGGCCTAGGGCTGAAACGGCAGTCGCTGTCTCCGCAGCTTCCCATCCTGTTCTTTAGCGCCTGTAGCAGCGCCCAGGCGCGCTGCAATTCCCTCCCGCACCTGCACCGCCTCACCACCCACTTCCGCTATTGACTTTGAGCTGGGAGCCCCTTCCTTTTCCCCAAGACTGCTGGAGCCCACAGTCAACAAACTCTCCCTTAAGTTCACGGACAGACACCTAGAGAAAGGGTAGGGACTGAAAGTAGCCGAGGTGCGCCAGCCGCTGTAAATAGGGGGCGTCTGGCTTCTCTATAACACCTACCCGCTTCAAAAGAAATGTTAAAGGAATCCATTCCCAGACAAGAAGAAGTTGGTGGTTTCCAATCAGGGCGTCTGAAGACATTTAAGTATCAGGACTCAATAGTAGAGGGTCTGAAACAGAAAGGAATCTTATCACTGCAATTTTTGAGTTACAGGGTTTCCAGTCGCCGGCCGGAAAGGCTTTGTGAGGAGCAAAGACTATGCAGAGAACCCTGTGGCTGTAGCTGAGGCACTAGTGCTTCTAAGATCTTGCACAGAAGCAGCAGCCATGTGCCCTGGCCTTGCCGGTCCAGGTTGCTAGCATCAAGCCAGCAGGAGTTGCTGTTCATGTGACCGTTTGGAGCTGTGAGGCTCAGCCTGGTGGAGACCGTCCTTGGTAGGAAAGCTCCTTCCTACAGGAGGCAACGTGGTGCAGAGAGCAAGGGCGCCTTGGCATTCTCATTTCTGGTGCTGCCACCTGCACTCCCACAGCCTGCAGCAGCAACCTCATCTTGCTTTTACTGCCTATGTGGTTGTGGGTTTCAGGTTGCTCATCTGTAAGTTGAGAGTAGCAACGGAGAGCCCATCTCATGGTTTTGCTGTACATTCAATGAGTTAAAAGTTGTCATTGGATGGGAGTAGAACCAGACTTGTATGTAGCAAGCACTCAAATACTGGTATGTGGCCTTTGGCAAGCACTCAATATATTTGATTTTTTTTTTTAAGAGACACCACAGGTCACCCGGGAAGGGCTCTCAGGTCTGTTTCCTGGGTTTAGAGACCTATGGGGGCTACCACAGACCTCCGGGGAACTGCCGAGAAGGTCTCCACGTGCTGCTGGGAAAGGCAGTTTGGAGGGCAGACTCTGCGGTCACATTTGGTGCTGCTGACTTCACCTCTGTCATGGCCCAGCCAAGTAGCCTGGAACTAATGTCTCCTTCATTTCTTTGTGCTCCCACTTATTTTTAATTAAAAAAAAATTATGTGGCATGCAGAGTTACATAGAGAAGAGGAGAAACTGAAAGAGAGAGAGGGAGAGAGAGAGAGAGAGAGAGGATCTTCCATTCACTGGTTCACTCCCCAAATGACTGCAATGGCTGGGGCTGCAATCTGAAGCCAGGAGCCTAGGGCTTCTTCCAGGTCTCACATATGGGTGAGGGGGGCCCAGGGCTTAGGTCATCTGCTGCTTCCCTGGGCACATTACAAGGGAGCTGGATTGGAAGTGGAATGGCCAAGACCCATGTGGGATGCCAGCATCCCAGCCCATGGGTTAGCCAGCTATGCCACAATGCTGGGCCAGGTGATCCTATTCTGCCTGCTCCAAGAGGGAAGCAATAACATGCCTGTGTCCCCAGACTTACGAAGATGAAATAAGCACACACATAGCAGAAAATCAGCATCTGCCACACACTGAGTGGAATCTGCTTTAAAAGGAGGCACCTCCCTCCGTGCCGGGCATTCAGAGCTCAGAATTGTTGGTCTTCATTCGTCTTACCATTTAAACTGCTTTTGGCATACACTAAGCAGGAGAACGCTGCTGATAAATGCTGGTCTGAGTTCAGAATTGCTAAGATGCCCGGGTGCTGGGGCAGGACCGGTGGCCTTGGACCAGCCCACAGTCATGCTGAGCAGCTGGCATCCGTCCATGGAGAGAGTTCCAGAATGGCCCCATGGGAAGGGCTGCATCGGACAGGGGCTCTGAGCCAGAAAGCATGCTCTTCCACAGCATCGTGCGAGGGACTGCAGGACACGCTTCTGCCTCTGCTGCCCAATGCTGCCCAGACACTCAGAAGGGTCTGGTCTCCCTCTTGCTGCTGGAGTGGAGCAGAACCCACCTGCTGTTCAGTCTGATATGGTGGGGGAAGGGGGACTCAGTACTTAGTCCTTTGTAAGGTGCCAGTAGAGGGGCAGAATTCACTTCAGCTACACAAACCTTTCTGGGAAAGCGGACTTGGCTGTTTACTGCCTCTCAAAAGCCACAACCTACTGTGTGCCTGCCAGGCTGGGCACCTGTTCTGTAGATGTAGACTCAGATCGTGTAAAACGGTGGGCAGTATTCCTGGCATGCAGTAGTGGAAAAGCTAAGCCCTTATTAAGTCCTAACGCAGTCCAAGCAGAACCTTTAGCGGTTGCGCTCCCAAGAAGGCTTCCAGTGTCCTTTTACACCCCCCCCTCCAAAGCTTCAGAGCCCCTGCGGAGCACCTCCTGGCCATTTCGCGGAAGGACAGTCTGACACCGAGAGACCTTTCCTGCCAGAATTTCCATCTGGGGCGACCTTAGGAGCTGAATTCCGAAAGCGCGGCAAGAGGCCTTTGCCCTCTGCGCTGGTGTTCGGGAGAGCGGGCTAGAAGCTGGCGGCACCTGCCAGCTCGCTGTGTCCCTCTGTCCGCCTTGTGGTCAGTTCCGGGCATTTGGGGCTGCTACGCTGGTTACGGAGAACGCTGCGCCAGCGCAGCCACCGCCGGAATTCCGGAGCGCGAGGAGGGGCTAAGGACGCACCCGCCGAGCATCCAGCCCACCTGCTCCTCAGTCCCTCACCTCCGCAGCAATTCCCTTTTAGCGCAAGGTGGTTGACCAGACGGGAAGGCGGAGGCAGAGGCGGGGACATTGCACGCGGGCTGAAACAGCGCGTTTCAGCTAACGCCAGTCCAAAAGATAAGATCTCATATCCATGAGAGTACAAATGATTGACTCTCTCTGTGGTCCTTCAGCTCTGAACTTGAACTTGGTCTGGCTTGAGAGTCCGTGGCTCTGTTCAACCCTGTGTCCTGCTCGAGGGGGCCTAGGAGGTTCTTGCCTCCACTGTAGAAGTCCCTGCGTATTCGTGGCATCAGGAAGGTATTGTTACCCCAGTGTGGCCGACAGGGTAGCTGAGCTACTGCTGCAGCGCCGGGCCAAGGTGTGTGAAGCGGCAGTGCAGGGGTGCCGGGCGGCCTCGGCAGGAGCTGCGGGCGCAGGTGGAGTGTAACGCGGCCTGGGGCTGGAAGATCCACTAGAACCGAGTAGGGGCTGCCTGCGTGGAGGGTTTTGGGGTGGAGGAGCTCCGCGGGGTCTCCAGCGGAGGCCACCTGGTGCCATAACTCAGCTAGGAGCCAGGCCACGAACCCCAGCCCCGACCCCTGTTGGCAGGAGCCTCCGGAGTGG
Organism: Ochotona curzoniae; assembly: GCF_017591425.1. Classification (NCBI taxonomy): domain Eukaryota; kingdom Metazoa; phylum Chordata; class Mammalia; order Lagomorpha; family Ochotonidae; genus Ochotona; species Ochotona curzoniae. Next base: position 5,919,727 of record NW_024467118.1, on the reverse strand, counting down.
GCACAAGTTGCAAGTGGCCTCTGCGTTTCCTGGAAGCCTGCGTCCAGGGACCGAGGGTGGGGCGTGGGGCTGGCAGGTCTAGGACTGTGGCGAATCCCCCAATCCGCCCGATCTTTTAGCCCCAGTGGCTCAGAGCCACTCTCCATGTAGGGCTTTGGGTCGCGGATCCCTCTCTACGCCGGAGCCGGTTATTGTCCCGCTCCGGAGGGACAAAAATGCTTCCAAAAGAGACCGCTCCGGGTCCTTCAAGGCCTAGCAAGCCTCGAACGCCAACTCCCTGAAGAAGATTCAGAGGGCGTGATTGGGCGAGGGTGGGGTCCCGGGTCTGCCTCGTTTCGCCCTCCATCTGGTCCTGCTGCAGATCCTTCGTAGACCCCCTCACTGAGCCCCTGACTCTGCCGAGGAGGGTGAGAGGGGTCTTGTCTCGTTGAATCAGCAAATCCTGGAGGCTACCGGCCCAGGGAATGGAGTCCGGACTCTGAATTTGAGCCACAGAGCGGTGCGTGCGCCACAAGGTGCCCTCTCGGCCCGGGCTCCCCCCACGTCTCCGAGGGGCCTCGGTGAGATCGTGGCTCCCGGTGCTGTACGGCATCCTGGCGCCCTCCAGGCCTGTCGCAGGAGAGTGGAGTGCCGGGCCCGCAGTTTTGCCGAGGCTTTGAGCACTTGGGAGATGTTCTTGGAAGCCATTAACGGGGCGCAGCTCCGGAGGGCCCTGGAAAGTGAGTGCTTGTGTGTTGGGTGCCGGGCGCCGTGTTTTGCGCCCTTCGGCCGCGTGTACGAGCCCAGCTGCAGCGACAGCTGAGTTAACTTTTCTCCCCACGGAGAATAGGGGCGTCGATTGCTGTCCGGGACGGGGGTCACGTCAGGCTCCCCAGCCCGGGAGTTACAGCGGTCAGACGTGCTATCAAGAAGCACCTGCGGAGGCCTCCGGGGCTGAGCCGGAGGCACAGCTGGAACGGCCCCTCCTGCAGCTACTTCTCAAAGCAGCTCCTTGCCCGGGGAGACGGAGCGGGAGGTAGAGCCCCTCCTCTGGGCAGGAGGTATTGAGTTGTCAGGGACTCACAAGCGCACAGTGTTTGCTGGCATTTACCTATCCAGGTGAATTATTTGCGGTGACTTCTAATTTCCTTCCCCAAAGAAAACCATGTCCTTCCATTTTTCCATCTCCTCTCCTTCAGCCCCTTCCCTTTAGCTTGAATGCGAATGAAAAATTGACGGAAAAACATCTTCAGTGGCCTTTGGCTTCTCCTGGAAAAACAACCCAAACCCACTAGTAATAGTGAAAACTTTAAAATTTGACTCTCTGTCCGAGGCTTCCCTAGTTTTCAAACTGACAAACATGTTTGCACTACCAAATGTCAGAAGCATGACTGGCGATGTAAAATGTGACTGTCGGATTGGAGCTCGCGGGTCTTTTTGCTCAGTCATCTCTTGGCTTTGTGTCAGTACATCGGCAATTTCCAGGTGGGCACAAATACTGGGGATATTGAGTTCATCAAATTCAGTAAGAATACCTTAGACTTCTCCTGATTTGATGTCCCCCCCGTCTTGGTTTCTTTTACATGAAATTCCATATAAAATATAAACTATTTATATAAAAGTTTGCAGGCTGTTACACTAACCAAGGAATACAGAGAATGAAACAATTAGGGAACACATATTAGGCATATTAATTAGCCCACCTCGCACATTGAACTGCTTGTTCTGCATGGCATTTCTCATTACTACATGAGCTGTTAAATGTATAAAGTAGGTACATTTGTGGGCACATTAACACACTATGAGAACTTGAACTTGTTCATTTCCTGGCTTTTATGGGCCTGAGTGAGCTGTATGGGCCTGCTTTACAGAGGCACAAGTGCCCTGAACTCCGGTTGACTCCTGGAGCCCCACCTCCACTGATGGGTCGGGGCAGGGAGAAGAATGGCCCCATCAAGGGTGAGCTGGCCAAATCTGTGCTGTCTGCGAGTGAGTGCCTGCTCTCCAGTGCATCCCACAGCTGCCCTGGCCCCAGGTCAGAAGGGAGCTCTCCGATGCTCATGACATTGGGCAAGATGGTTTCTGCAATGAGAAGGCTTTTCCTAGGTCACCCAGCATGCTCGTGGCTGCACTGCACAGCTGTTCTTGCCATTGGCTTGCCTGGGCTGTCCTCCCACCTTTGTCACAACTGTGAAGTCTGCTCTTTTCCTTAGTGCAAACGAGTTTGAAATAATGCTCACCTCTCCACATACAATGAGCCACTGTGGCCTTCACCCGGGATTTCCATATGCCTTTATTTTCAACCACAAAGCAGAAAATAATTTAATAGTATAATTAGATCTGCAGAAATAGATAACCTGAGAGACATTAAACAGGTGGCTGGGTCCCGAAGGGTGTTACAATGCAATGGAATTGATTTTTATTACCTGCATTTAGAAAAAACAAAACAAAACAAAACTGTGCATTTGCCTAACTTCCATATTCGAGTTCTCTCTAAGAGGAATCTTGGAAAACATGGTTAATTTCATTTTAAATTAGAATATAGATCAAGGCTTTAGAATTGTCTTCAACAGTCAGTTATGTATGACAAAGTTAGAGTCAGCTCAGAAGGAGTCCCGAAATAAATGGTAAAAAAGCTCTGGTTCCCATGCAAATGCTGTCAGAAGAATTCTGAATTTTAACAAGTCAAAGGAATCTGAACAAAATTGAAAAATGGCCATTTTAATGTCTTGTTTAGGGATCAGATATTCAGATATTTTGGAGAGAAAAGTTTGGCTTGTATGTGTGTGAAAGCTCTTTATGAAAAGCTTTTTAAGTTTTTAAGTATTTTTTTATTATTATTTTTTATTGGAAAGGCAGATATACAGAGAGGAGAGACAGAGAGGAAGATCTTCCATCCGATGATTCACTCCCCAAGTGAGCGCAACGGCCGATGCTATGCCCATCCAAAGCCAGGAGCCTCTTCCGGGTCTCCCACACAGGTGCAGGGTCCCAAAGCTTTGGGCTGTCCTCGACTGCTTTCCCAGGCCACAGGCAGGGAGCTGGATGGGAAGCGGGGCCGCCGGGATTAGAACCGGCGCCCATATGGGATCCCGGGTGTACAAGGCGAGGACCTTAACCACTTGCGCCACCTCACCGGGCCCAAGTTTTTTTTTTTTTTTTAAGTTATTTTTATTTAACAGGCAGATTCACAGAGAGGAGAGCTAGAGAGAGATTTTCCCCAAACATCCCCAATGGCCTTAGCTAAGCGGATCTGAAGCCAGGATGCAGGAGCTTCTTCCAGGTCTCCCATGTGGGTGCAGGAGCCAAAGGACCCAAGCCCTTCTCTTGCTTTTCCAGGGCAGCTGGCTAGGAAATAGAGCAGCCAGGACATGAACTGGTGCCCACACAGGATGCTGCTGCCACAAGATGGGGGATTGGCCTGTAGAGCCACTGGTTTCAAGTTTTATCTGGTGAGTGTGGGAGCATGATGGGTCAGTTTACATCTGAAGAGAATATTGATAGTTTTTGAAAACATCAGTGGTTATTTTGGTCTAAAACTACTGCAATTAATTAAAAAATTATCATATAGAGCAAACAAATAAAAACCATCATTATTAAGGTTCCAGGCATTCAATACAGTTTCATGCTTTCCTTATGAAAGCATCTGATACTATCCCCACCTAATAGGGGAAGAAATCAAGCCTTAGGAAGAAATCAAGCTTGCTGTTACATAGAAGGCAAATTGTAAAGCTGGCATTGATTGGCTTTCAGACCTAAATTTCAGCTGCATCCTTCCATGAATCTGAGTAGCCCTGCTTCATGGAACAGAAGCATGAATTCACACAACTTTGTATTTTTTTTTTAAGTTTGCTAAATTAAAATGATTCAAGTTGAAATGGTAGACTTGGCGATGCACTTGGACTTTGAGAAAAATGAGCTGGCTTTCAAGAAGGTGGTCCTATTGGCTAGGCCTCACATGCTTTACTTTACTGTTCTGTTTTGAAATGTTATTTTTTGGAACAAAACCAGTGGTATGGTTAGAAGTGAAAATGCCAATAGAAAGGCCGAAAGGCTGGAACTCTTTCAGGCTGTAAACTGGAGGGAGCTCGGTTGGGGGACCTCGTGTGTGCCTCGCTTCTCTGAGAATCCATACGTTGCACAGGTTTGTGCAGCATCTGTGTTTGTGGAAGCTATATTTTTCAAACATTTGTTTGCTAAAAAGTGAAATTTCATGGGCCGAATTCCCTGGCCTGTGTACTGAAGGCATTCAGCATTTTGAGTGTTAGGAAGAGCGGTGAATTAATCCCTGAGAAAAATTCCTTCCACCTCCAAGCCTGCCAGGGCAGGACTTGCAGAAAGCAGAGCTGACCAAGGACATTAATTTGGTGCTTACTGTGCTGATGCTTAGGAGCAGGCGCCTCCTTCCAAGCAAAGCCATGAGCACAAGGATTTTTTTTTTTCTTCACTTACAAATATGTTTTCCTCTTGGTGTTGGTATCTAAGTTTCCTAAGAAAGGATTTCTTTCGTCTTTGTTGTTGGGTGGCTCTGATCATTTACAACCAGGGAATAACATGATGCAATCTTCAGTTCTCCACCACTGGAAAATAAAAAGGCAAACTGGAGCTAACATACATGCCACTGAAGGTTGGCTTTTAAATTTTGGCTAAACGATTCCAATATTAAGAAATTGCAGAATTATTTCACGGCTAAAGGTTCTTTCCCTAAGGGTATTTCTCGGAGGTGCTGAATGTTGGTGGAGCAGGTTAGCACGCTGTCTTTTTCCTAGGGAGCTGGCTGCTGCTGCTGGCGTGCTTTCCATAGGCACACACTTGGAGTTGTTTTTCAGTTCTGTGAGAACTAATGAAGGCCAATTTAAAGCAATTTTCTCAAAGACTGCCGCTCAGCCCTGTCTGACTTGTAATTTCAATGCTTAATGCCAGGCAGGAGGGAGTAGCAAGATTATATTAATATTGATGTTATTTTAGTTACTTAGGGTTTGGTTATCTTGAAGGCAACCAGTCAGATTAATAGAGACTGAGATATTCATTGCATACATTACAGTAATAAACCCAGCTCTGGGGCACACAGTGCAGCTGAGTGTTTGAGGGAGAAAGGCGGAGCTGAAAATGCTGAGCTTGAGCTGGTTGTGAGCCGGGAAGGGCAGAGGTCCTCTCTCTCAAACTGCGACCTGTGGCCGTGAGTCACTGGCATTTGCTAACAGCGGATGAATCACTTTTATTAACAGGAGAATGAAGTACTTCCAGTTGGACACGTGAACATAACGTCGGCCTGCACAGTGGATCTCTCCATTCCTGACGGGGGAAGCAGGCTCATTTTACACTTTCTCCCGTTATTCTGCAGCCTCCGGACCATTTTGAGGTTTTACTTTTCATTCTAAAAACAAAATTTCAGAGGCTTTTTTTCCCCCCTCCACATCATTTAATCTCCCTTGGCAACTAAAAATTAAAACTGAGGCCAAAAATTACTTTTGAAAACTGAAAGACATCTGTATATCTAAACTTATTAAATAGAACTTAATTGGGTATAATATATTTTATACCTTCTCTTTCCTTGAAACTAAATGGAAAAAATTTAGGGGCAAAAGATGAAAAAATGATTTCAAAGGCAATGACAGAAAGATAATTATATAAAACAGGGTGTGTGTGTATATATGTATATATGTATATATGTATATATATGTAGTTTCCTTTTAATTATGTCATTTTGTCTAACAGAGGATAAAAAAAATCCACGAGGAAAATTTAAATATATCTAATTTGCTTTCTTTGTTCCTTTTAAATGATAAGATGGAGATTATCAAATTCACCAAAGACATTCTGTGAGACTTAACATATCAGAAAATGAATGATAGATGCTTTATGAATTTGGTATTTAAAGAACATTACTTAAACTCTTAGAGTTTCAATTCACATCAACAATTGTGATTGGCCCTTTTGTGGCTATACTGAATCGTGGAGCTAATATAAATACATTTTTTATTGAAGCAGTTTAAATAGTACAGGCTGAATCAGTAATATATGTGCTGTGCAATAACTTAACTCTTCATATTAAAGTCATGGCAAGGTATAGCAGGTCAAATTATCTACTTGGGCTCATTTTTATTTCCCAGTTTGTCTTTTGGCAAAACAAACACATTAAATACTTACAACCTTGAGATTGGTATTCAAAGCTTTGAATATTAAGAAAAATTAGATATTCTACAAGTATGGTAAACTTTTTTCTGATGCTTTGGAAAAATATGAATAAACATTGATTGCAAGCAATATTAAGAGATTTTATTAAAGGCAGCCCTTATAAATGTGTGAGAACACATCCTCTCTATTAGCATTTCTTTTTGTCCTCCCATTTATGTGGAGAATAAGGAAGTGTGTATAATTTATTACTGGTAAGGAGCTGTACGAATGGGCTTTCTCATATTTCCCCCTTGGAAGCCATTAGATAATCTGTTTTTGTAATACTGAGTCAAACATTTAGTTTAATATTCTTTTTCAGAACAGACCACATAATCATAGGATTATTAGACATCTCATAATTTTTAGAGGTGTCTTAAATGCATGCACGTTTATTTCTGTGCTGAGTTTCCTAAAGTTACGATCTTTAATTCTTGTTCTCAAAAGCAAACAAACAAAAAAAATGTTACCCAAGATACACATAAAACATGCATTAAAGGAGTTCCTACTCTATGCTTTTTTTTATTATCCCTCTACCTTACCACCCACCAGTGTTGTGGATTTAAGAGAGGCGACATAATTGAGTAAGTAAATTACCAAAACCCAAGGCAGCTGCTGCAGACACCTAGCAACAGGCTGTAGCTTGGTTCTAATGTTCTCGTATTAGCACATGAAAACAGGCAGAGAGCGGGCTCTTCGTGACGCCTTGCTTTATGGGGGCACAATAAATTCCTTTTGTTGACCTTGCTGCAAACTCAATGGTGTTTTTGTGCAGTGTTGAATTAAGAGATATCAAAAGTCATGGATTGAAGGGTTATCCGGAGTATTTAAGGGACGTGTAAGTAGGTAGTAATGAACCCCCAGCACGGCCAACTCTGCTCCTCTGGATGCAAAAGTACCAGTTATCCAACATTTCAAACTGACAGCTTGTAAATGTAAATTTTATTAAATGCACAGCAATAAAAATTTGTAGGTTTCTGTCACTTTGAATTTTAGTGGCTCACAACGAGGCCTCCAGCCTTTTAAATCGCAGCAGGTAAAGGCAGAGCTCTCACACTGAGCATTGCTAACGGGGACCCTTAGGTTTCACTATGTGCATTGACTCGCATAATACTCTTTGCAGGACTAAAGAATGGATGTGTTATGTCACTAACAGGCCTGCATTTTCCATTGCTTTTACATTGCAGTTCACAAAATGTTTCTCGCACAACCTTAGGGAGAAACAGAGTGCAGGGGGCAGGGGAGAGAGATTGCAAAGAAAGTGAAGAGATGAAGAAATTCAGAGGGCAGCAAGAAATGGTAGCATACGGCATTTCACAATATAAATCAATTTGTACGTTAAAAAAATTAGTCAAGCTCTTTTTCATGCAGATCGTGGAAACTCGGAACACTCATAATAATAATAACACAAAATAAGCATAGTGAAAAAATATTAGGGGTGGGGGAGGAATAACAGTGATTAAGCATACCATAAAATATTTTTAACTATAAAAAAATCTAAATGTGCATATATAAAGTCTCAGTTTATTGGCTAGATGCTAATTGTTTTTCGTTAAAGGAAAGTTCAATGCTAAACTTACAGAGCAAGCATTTCAGATGTTCTAACCTGGCTCAGAACAGAAGCGTTTCATTTCTGTATTTACCTTTTAGAGAAGGAGTTTCAATGGATACCTGACAAATGTCCCAGTTGAGACATAGCAATTGAATATGTAGCTTGTCCAGTCCTATTACTTTACCTTGTTGAATATTATGGCTCTAAGTGACTTTTCTGATGAGACCTATGAGAAAGCATTTGGCCACCTGCACTTGTTAAATACCCTTCTGGCACTTTTTCTGAAGAGGTGAAGTATTACCCTGTGTTTTGGCCACATTCCAGTTCGGGCTAATGGCATTCGTCCTCTCCAAGTTGCCCTTACAGTTTTAATTGGATTTGACCCTTTTATTCACTTATAGGAGCCTTCTCCCTAAAACAGTCCCATTTCTGGCCACAAGAGAGAGAGGACGACCCTCCTTTCTTCGGTCACATTGCTGGAGGAGATTGCAATGTCCTGAGCATTACGGCGGGCCTGGCAGCACCGTGCAAGTTGTCACAGGACTTCAGACAGCATTGGATCATTACGGACAGTATTTGGTATGTTGCTTAGGATCTTCCTTTCTAAGACTTTGCATTTAGGGAACTTAGGGGATGGCATGAGACAACTATTCCAACTGCACACTTAACAGCTTGCTTTTAAAATGATGGAAATCAAAGCTGCCTTAGAGTAATTTATACATGGTTAAGGATTACAGCTACCAGGATGATAATCACAGTGAGGGGTACAACTTCCTCTCCACATTAAAGTCGCAGTCCTGGCTCAGAGACCTGGGAGGGCCACCTGACGTCTCTTTGGCGCTTTCTGTGATTGCTACATCTACTGAACTGAAACTCGAGCTAAGTGTGGAAGATGTATTTGTCAAACAGTTATTACATTTTACTCCATGGACGTGTTTAAGTGTGAGAGGCAGCCATTTTTGAGGCTATTTCTATTCCTGGTTACTTGCCTGTCACTTCAGGTTGAATCTGCTCCAAGATCACTTCCTGTCTTGTCATAGTTGCTGTGATCACCTGCCCCCTCCTTCCACAGGTGCTGTGTTTCAGACTCAACCAACCTGGCATCAGAAATAGTGAGAGGAGGGGTGGCAGGTGGCACAGGAAGTTGAGCTATCACTTGTGATGCTGGAATCCCATATTGTAGGGCCAGGTTCTCTGATTTCGATCCAGTTTCCTGATAATGCACCTCGGAAGGCAGCAGAAAATGAACCAAGTACTTGGGTCTTAACATCCACGTGCAAGAACAGCATGGAGTCTGGAGCCACTGGAGGAGCCACTGCAACGCCAAAGCGCCTTACACAATGGGCCAATCTAGACCTTGTAGAAATAGCGGAGGTCTCGTTAATAAAGCCTCTGAAAAGATCCTTGGGCTCAGTCTGTTTTCAGAGCAGGGGTAGGATACAACTCTTCCTTATTCAGGTTCCTAGCTAGGGCCTCCATAGCAGGAGTGAGATTAACAAGAGGAAATAATTAGAAATCTATTCAAGTGTATATCTCATACATACATGGTATACATTCATAGAGGAGAGGTGGCTAGAATTTGGGCTTAAATGTCCTCTTTAGGACAGACAAAGGGAAAAGAAGATGGAGGGCTAGGTTGCAGGACCTACCAGCATGAGCTGGAACTGGGCACAGACCAGGCCAAGCCAGGCCAGGCTACAGCACTCGCTGGCGAATGCTGAAGTGAGATGGACCATGCCAGATTGGGCCACAGCACCCACCAGCACAAGCAAGAACCTGGGTGGGGGTTGTAAGCCTAGTGGGGGAGTACTGGAGACTCCCCTGCTGGGCCATTGCTCTGCTGGTGACCATGAGGGCTGGGATTAGGGGCAGATCAAGTTGAACAGGGCTACAACACCTGTTGGCCTGCAAATGAACTGGGTTATGGGGAGAGCCAGGCTGGGCTAGCTGACTGTATCCATGGTACAGACATGAGTCAGAGTACGGGCAAGCTGGTTGGGCTTTGCTGCTGCAACAGCAGCTGGCAAGTACTGGGACTGGGGTAAGTCCTGCCAAGCTGGTCTGCAGAGCCACCTGGAGAGTGCAAGATCTAGAGCAGGGAGTGGGTCCAGTGGGGAGGCAGTGGGCACCTCTCTGATATGTTGCAACTCCCACTGGTGAGCTTGAGAACCAAGACCAGGGGTGGGCCTGGCTGGACAGGCAGTGGCACCTGCAGGCATGAATGTGGGCTGCAGGGTGGAGTAAGTTGGGTTGAGTTAAGCTTCAAAGCCCAATGATGTATACGAGATCTGAATGGGATGTGGGACAGACTGGACCAGTCTACTGTACATGCTGGCAGGCACAGGAAGCAGAGCTGGGGGCCAGTCCAATGGGAAGCACTGTGACTGTTCTGCAGCTCCCCCTGCTGTATGTGAGGGCTGAGCGTATGTGGGCAGGGCTGGGCTGGGTCGCAGCACCCATGGATTTGCATAGGAAGGAGAGCAAAACAAATTGATCAACTACCCCAGCGAAGCTTGACAGCAAACTTCTGGGTGAATAAGACTCTGAGGTGGACTATGTTGGCTAATTGACCTTGGAAGGATTTGCTCCTTGTAGCAGCAGTATCAAGAGCATCTCAGAAAGATCGAAACCACTTGACCAAGTCCTCAGAACATGTTCCACAATGGGAACCCTGGACTGACACTGGGTGGCTGCTCCCCATTCCTCTTGTAGCCCCCTTCCCCCACCCCCGGCCTCAGATACAGGAAGAAGAAAAAGAAAATGTGCAAACAATGGTCTCACCCACTTCCCCCCAATCCTCGACACTTCCCACCCTGATCAACTATGTAAACATCACCAAAAATAAAACTAAAAAGAAACAAACAAATGAACAGTAGAAGAAATTCCAAGTGTTTGGGTCTCTGCCACCTATGTGGGAGATCTGGCTCCTGGCTTCAGCCTGGTCCAGCCCTGGCAGCTGCCGCCATCTGGGGAACGGACCAGTGGATGGAAGATCTCTCTCCTTGTCCCTCTTCGTCTCTTCCTGTAACTCTTTTGACATAAAGAAATGTTAAAAATAAAAGCAAAAACAAAACAACAAGAAGAGACTATTGCTTATTTGTTCACTCATATATGTGTGGAATATCAACAGTCTTCTTAAAATGTGCTTATATATTTGTTTATTTAGTGGAGGGAGAGAGTTGTCCCCTACTTGCTAGCTCACTCCCTGGATGGCCACAGCCTCCTGGCTGGTTCAGGCTGAAGCCAGAAGCCAGGGCTTCACCCAGACTGCCCTGGGGGAGGCAGGCTTGAGACACCACCTGCTGTCTACCCGGGTATTGTACATCCGCAGGAAGCTGGACCTGGAGGATGAGCTGGGACTTAAGCCAGGTTCTGTGGCATCTGAGTGCTAAGCCAACATTTGCCCCTGTGTGAGTTTTTGGTAGTTCCTTGTGCACATGTAATACATTTATATACATTTATAGGCCCTGCAAATATCCTTTCCCATTTGTATTATCTTTCCACTCTCTTTAAGGTCTGTTTTGACAAACAGATATTCTTGGTATAATGCAGTTTCTTTTATCACATTACTTATTCACTTACAGTTCATGTTTTTTATATTCAGTTTATGAGATATTTAATTCTCCTGAGGTTGTGAAAATTTTTTTTTCTATATTAGGTCTTAAATTTTTATAGTTTTGCTATTCATGTTGAAGTCTTTATCTCATAGTTGATAATATATGGTGTGAGGCAGAAGCAGAATCCCCCTTTTTTGGTTGGAATTGCCAGGTGATTTTTTTGTCCCCCAAATCTAGTTTTCATCCTAGCGATTAACAATGTTTCCTTAGTGATTAGATTTCGATATATAAAAGAACTATATCAGACTTCTACGAGTTGTTCCACTGGATACTTTTCAACTATTTATCAATAAAACATCAACTTCCCCCTCTTAATAATATCTATTTGTTTTATCTTTAAAAAAAAATGTTTGCTTATTTTCAATCTACTTGAAAGGCACACATTCAGAGGTCATCTGTTTGTGGGTTTACTCCCCACGTGTCTGCAACAGCCAGAAGCCGGAACTCCACGGGGTCCGCTGCACAGGCGGCAGGGATCCAAGTATTTAGACCAATATCAATGGCCTCCCAGAGATCAAGCTAGAAGGAAGCTGGATTAGAAGCCAGGCACTCCAGGCAGCGGCTTCACCTGCAGCGCCTCAGTGCCAGCTCAGACTGCTTTCTTATTATTGTTTTAATTGGAAAGGCAGGTCTATAGAGAGAAGACAATATACAGAGAAAGATCTTCCATTTGCTGATCTACTCCCCAAGTGGCTGAGGTGGCTGGAGGTGAGCTCATCTAAAGCCAGGAGCCAGGAGTCCACACAGGTGCAGGGTCCCAAGGCTTTTGGGCCATCCTTGACTGTTTTCCCAGGCCACGAGTAGGGAACTGGAAGGGAAGTGGAGCAGTGAGGATATGACTGCTGCCCATATGGGATCCCAGTGGATGCAAGATGAGGATTTAGCCAGCAGGCTACCGTGATGGGCTCGCCTGCTCCGATTTTTATAGTGGAAAACAGTGACAGGTGCCGGCATGGGTTTCAGTTAGTGTCCCATTTGGTCCACTTGTGTTCCAGCTCCTTGTTGATGACCTGGGAAAAACCATGAAAGATAATGGCCCAAACACCTGGGTCCACACAGGAGCCCCAGATGAAGCTCTTGGCTGCTGCCTGACTCAGCCCTGGTCCTTACATCATTTGGAGAATGAACCTTCACATGCAAAATTTCACATTTCTCTCTCTTTCTTTTTAGCTCTGGTTTTCAAGTAAAGAAATAAACTGTGTATAAAAAAAATAGAGATGATTGTAAACAATCTTTTTTTTTAAAGATTTATTTGTTTTTATTGGAAAGTCATTTACATAGAGAAGGAGAGACAGAGAGAAAGAACTTCCATCTGTTGGTTCACTCCCCAAATGGCCACAAACATCTTGAGCTGAGCTGATCCGAAGCCAGGAGCCAGGAGCTTCTTCCAGGTCTCCCATGTGGGTGCAGGGCTCCAAGGGTTTTGGGCTGTCCTCCCAGGCCTCAAGCAGGGAGCAGGATTGGAAGTGGAGCAGCTGGAACACAAACCAGTGCCGATATGGGATTCTGGCACATGCAAGGTGAGAACTTCAGCCACCATGCTACCACGCTGGGCCCTGTAAACAGTCTTGCTGGTTTCTCCCTAATTTAGGAATGCTTGAGGTTTCAGTGTGGTGTTTACTGAGTTCTTTGAGAGGTGTCTTTTTTTTTTTTAATAGAACCAGATTAAGGAAGTTTCTTCCTCGATTCCTAAGAATTTTGTGTTTTTCTTCCTTCCTTAAATGTGAAATTTTGTTGAACGTAATTTTAGTCTCTATATCTCTTATTTTAATGACCAGGCTGATATTATTTCAGCAACAATTGATATAACATACTGTATGAATAACAGTAATGGGAAAGATCTTTAGTAAAAATGTTTGATCAAATTTACTTGTTGCCACCGCCCAGCAGCAGTGACACTAAAAGGACGAGGCTCGCTCTTGAGGGTCCGGGAAAAGCCAGAACCAGACCCCTCACTGCCAAAAGTGGCTGTGTTTCTCCGCTGCTCCTGTCCCCATTGGTCTAAGCTTTCCTTCCCCGCTTCTCCAGCCCTGTTTCCGCCACCCTCCTACCCGTTCTTCCTCCCGTACTTTATGCTGCACTTCTCCGTTCTTGTCCCTGTACTGCTCTTACTGCTTCTAGACCGCTTTTGTATCCCTCTGCCCGCTCTTGTCCATTCTCGTACGCCTTAGCTTTTCCACCCGAAGAGCTAAACCCTTCTTCCCTGCTCTGCTGCCCCGTTCTTCCCGTACTTTCTCATAGCTGTCGTTGTTTTTCGCCTAGCTTTTACTGGCTAGTTTTATGGCATTCTCCACCAATCACTTCTCCCCGTGGGTCCACTTGGTGCCATCTGATAGGCCAGTAGCAATGACATAATCACAGCGGGGGCATTCACCTATCCCCATGACTTCCTGTTTACCTGCTGGCGAGACCAACCCTGCCTCCTGGCCCTGGGCCAGCCGCCATCTTGCAACAGCCCTTCCCAATCCCAGGAGCGGCTTTAGCACCCCACTTATTTGATAAAATTTAGCATTTATTTAGAACTAGGAGGACTTTTTAATGTGTGTGTTTGTGTATTTTAAGGTACAATTATTTCCTTAAGGATGAGATAAAAGATATAATCTTTTCTAAATAGTCTGTACCTTAACTTCAATCTGACAAATAATTTTGCACTTACAATTACTTCCCTGAGGATGGTCTTATCTGCAAAATCTCTAATAATGTGGCTTCACTACTGACCTGCGACTGTTCACTAGCTAAGAGATTGGGGTAAGCCTGTTGTTGTCTCATAGAGGGTGAAGCCTCCATCGTGCCGCTGACAGCACATCTGAGTTTATCCCAGATGCTCCACTTCTGATCACTCCAGCTTCCTGCTAATGGCTTAGGAAAAACATTGGAAAATGGCCCAAGTCCTTAGGCCTCTGCCACCTGTATGAGGCCTGGATGAAGTTCTTGGCTCCTGGCTTAGTCTGAGGCATTATGGCCATTTGTGGAGTAAACCCATAGACAGAAGATTCTGCCTGTAGTTCTTTCAAACCAAGTAGTTAATTTTTATTTTGTTTTGTTCTAGAAAATTAAGTGGGTGCCCGTGGACGGTGACAGAGCAGGTGAATCTGCTGCCTGCATTGCCTTTGTCCCTCTGAGTGCCAGTCGAGTCCCTGCTGTTCATCTTCTGATGCAGCTCCCTGCTAAAGGTTGAGAAAGCAGTGAGAACAGGTCTTGGGTCCCCACTACCCATGTGGGAGACCTGAAGAAATGAAGCTCCTGGCTCCATGGCCATTTGTGGAGTGAACCTTCGTCTCTACCTTCCTCTCTGTGCTGCTGACTTCCAAATAAAGAAAGGAAACTAGGTGTATTGTGCAACAAATAGAATATAATTTTTGAGATTTCTAGACTGGGTTTTCAATTGCCTTCGCCCCCTGAGAGCATGAGTCCTCAGCAAGGCGTCTTCACACGCCCACACGGCCTCACGCACCCCTGGCATTTACTAACAAGAGCACTGAGCGTGGAGGGCTGGCCCTGGCCGGGAGAGGTCCCTTAGCTTAGCACGCCCTGCAGTGGAGCTCAGAGATGGCTGTTTTCCCTCAAGTCCTTCAGCTGTGACCTGAACTACTGGAGTTCAGTTTCAACATAATTGCTGCCCGGCAAGGAGTCCCTTCTGGAAACCAGCTGCTTGATCAGGGATCCATTTATCAGGGGCTTATGACTCCACACATTTTTCTAGACTGTTGTGGCCATTTAAAGAGGAGAGAAAGAGGAGTCTGGGGAACTAATTAGGAAGGAGTGGCTCCCCTCTGAGCCTTGACCTTCACCCCTTCTGTGGAGGTATGGATTGACTTTACTTAAGTAAGGAAAGAACATAAAGAGTTGGCAAAAATGCTTTGTGGTATGACTCTTAGCAAGTAATGAATTGGCCAGAGAGAGAGAGAGAGAAAGGGGAGAAACACACACAAGAAAAACACCAAATACTATAAAAATAGCAAATAACTGTATCATTACTACATATGTTCTTATTTTGTACTTTTCTGTTTGTGGTAAAAAATTTGCTTTGATTATACTCAGAAGTAACAAAATGTAAGGTGAAAAAATGTGTTTTAGTTTTTGGGAGGCTAGATGTTTTCACAATGAATGTAAACATCATTTTCTATTATTTTGCGTGGCATAGTGTGTGTGTGATCTGTATAACATCTTTTATTCTAGAAAATCCCAGGACGTCATTCTTTGGAGTATTGCCTCTCCTCTCTCCTGGTTTTGCCATCTCCAGCCATGTTACTCCTTCTATCCTAGTCTCCAGGTTTCCGAATTCCTCTTCTATTTTTTTAAAACATCCTGATTGTTTGGTTACATTTTATTAAGTAAACTCAGGGGAAAATACAACGGAAGTTCAAATGAACAAAAACAAGAAACGCTTGCAAATCCTTCTGTAGTTTAAAGAGTTTCTCTAAGTTGATCTTAGTATTCTCTTTTTAAAGAAAGATTTCTTTGTTTGTAAGGCAGAGTTACGAAGAGAGGGTAGGAGAGGTAGAAAGAGTCATTTTTCTATCTGCTGCAATTTCTACCGCAGCCAGGGCTGGTCATGCTGAAGCCAGGAGCCAGGAGCTTCTTCCAGGTCTCCTGTGTGGGTTCTGGGGCCCAAGCATGTGGGCCATCTCGGCTGCTCTCCCAAGTGCATTAGCAGCTGCGTGAACAGGGCACCCATATGGGATGCTAGCATCATGGGGGTGGCTTAACTCATTATGCCCAGATGCTGGCCTCAATGTTCTTGTGAGGTGCTTGCTCTTACTTCCGCTTTATGGGTAATATTACCAATGTCCACCCAAAAGGCATATAACTTACTATATAAGTAGATCAGAATTTAAATGTACATTTATGACTGTTATTATATTCATATGTTACTCTCACACACCTTTAAATAAATTTTTGTGAGCATGCCCTGAGGTGATTAAAATGAATGTGTTTTGTTCCACTTAACAGACATTGAATTTGGAAAAAAAATTTAATTAAGGCTCAGCCATTGATAATTTGTTGTAGTTCCTGAGTAGACAACAATGGGTATTCCAAAAAAAATTGCTTACTCAGTTTCATTTGCTTGAAAGACAGAGTCATAGAAAGAGAGAAACAAACAAACAATTAGGGACCATCCATCTGCTGGTTCACTTCCTGCACAGCCACAGCAGCTTGAAAGGGCTGGACCAGGCTGAAGCCAGGAGCCAGCAGCGGAGGCGGGGACCCAAGGAACTAGAAAAACACTTTATTTGTAAAAGAAGTGTATGTATTCATCAAATGAAACCATAATTCATCTCTCATGCCCTACACCACGAACCAGTAAGAATCTTTAGAGAAATAAAATCAGTGGGGTGTGCATTTGTGCTCACAGGCCCGTGAGTGTGTGCAAAGAAAGCCAGATTGAGTTTAAAGAAGGGGTCACGTGATGAGGGGTGCTGCCGGGTCGGGCACTTCAGGGCACTTCTACATCCTTGAGGAGGAATTTTTTCTTCTTCAGGTAATCTCAGTTTAAAAAAATTAACAATCACAACACATGCAGAATGAATCCTCAGCTTGGTGTAGACAGGGCTAGCATCAATGTTTTTGTTATACTTCTTTAATTTGTTTTTTTTAAAAAAAGATTCACTAACCTTACATTTATATATGTCTTATTAGGAAGTTTACTCTCTCTCCTTTCACAAAAGGTATGTGAAAAATATTGGCCCCCCCTGAGTTCACCACGTGGCTTGTCCCTGTGTTAACGTTTCACAGACAAGCTTATCCGGATGCATTCTACTGCGCTTAATGGAAAATCAATATGGATTTTGTGTTGCAGTAAGCAATATCTGTATTGTTAACCAGCTCTATTATAGAGACATGGAAATAAAATCCAGGGGATGTGTGACTCTTTTCAGGTCACACATAAACCTGGAGAGGAAGCAGAAGGCAGAGCTGTCCGCGGTGAGGCTGCTGCTCGAGCCACCAGGTTAGAGGAGTTTTCTTCTCGTGTTATTTCAGTAATTCTAATGATAGCATTGAGAAAGCTTCCCTTACCGGAATCCAAGCAGGTGGCAGTGAAGAGTCTGACCTCCACACAGACACGAAGAAATGGAGGCCTTTTGCATTCAAGCCATCCTGTAATCATGATTTATATTTGAAAATCAGTTTCTTAATGCCATCTTGAGACTTTTTCCGCTCTTGAATTTTTAAACTTATTAAAATATTTTTATTGCAAAGTCAGATATACAGAGAAGAGAAGAAACAGAGAGAAAGATCTTCCATCTGTTGATGCATTCCTCAAGTGGCTCCAACAGCTGGAGCTGCGCCGATCCAAAGCCAGGAGCCAGGAGCCAGGAGCCTCTTCTGGGTCTCCCATGTGGTTGCAGGAACCCAAGCACTTGGGCCATCCTCGGCTGCTTTCGCAGGCCGCAAGCAGGGAGCTGGATGGGAAACAGGGCTGCTGGGATTAAAACTGGTGCCCATATGAGTTCCCAGTGCAGTCACTAAACCATCATGTGGGGACCTTAAGTTTTAAAGAAATGTTTTGGAAATCGTATTTTATGTAACATCAGTTCTATAGGATATTAGTGTAAAGGGTTCTTGGTTTGAAAAATTCCAAACTTACTTCATTAAAAAAAAAATCCTCTTTTCTGAAATCGGTGAAGCTATGTCTGTTTTTGCATTTCGCATGAAAAGCAGTTCATGGATCCCAACACAATCATTGTTGAAAAATACCATACCAAGGTTAGGAGAAAATTTTGTTTAGTGTCTTATTTCTCTAATGTCTGAAATCCAAATTTAATCTGATAGACAAACTGCAAACCCAGAAGCTGCTGCTCTGCATCTTCACAGATACACGAGTTGGCAACACAGGAGAGCTGTCCAAAGTGTCCCAAGGGATCAAATCAAGGAGACCAACTTGGAATCTGGAAAGGCGGAGTTTGCCTAAGATCACCACATTCTCTTTGCTGGGTCTCCGACATTTGGAGGTAATTCACTCTCTAAAAGCTCCCGCTATTAAGCTTCTAATAATATTTTGCATCGGATCCACACCTCCTGCTTTCCCCAGCTCTTGCCCGCGTGTGCCTGGAGCTGCCCACGGCCGCCTCGCGGGCGCGCCGCACTAGCTCTGGTTTGCACAGCTGTAGGGGCGATGTGTGTGTGCACTCTCCCGCTCCACCATTTTTGGTTTTGTCTGGAGCAATGCTTTCGGAGTCAATGGAGCACATCCCCAGGCAATGAGGCACAACTGCCGACAGCTGGGAAACTGCGGCCCACAAACCAGCCTGGGTTCTGTTACAGGCAAGGGTGGTTTTTTTTTTTTTTCCTTTTCAAACAAAGGCTTTCAGATGATTAGAAGGTTAACAGGTTTTCTATGTATTAGCGAGCTATAGCAATCACCTGGCAAAGTTCTCCTCCGCTCACCGTGAAAAGGACTGTTGGTAAGTATTTGTCTTTTGTGATGGCTCACTTACTTCCCACCCTAGTTGTCTAATTTCAAATCAAATTTATGCTCTCTGTAAAAGAAGGTATGCAATATCAAGATGTGTAACATGGAAAGGGATCATTCTTTGTAATCTCATTGCTACTAATAGCTACCTACGCTCAATTCATATTTTCTCCTAGATTTAATATTGCAGTGCATTTCTTCAACATCTGTGTACATATGCATGACTCAAATATAAGTAAGACACTCTTAGAGAAAATTGCATATATTTGAACTCGGTGCTTTAGTGAATTTAAGATGGTAAATACATCTGTAGGAGCGCCACCCAAGTCAAAACCCAGGACGTGTCCAGACCTCCAGAAATAACAACTCTGTTGACCTCCAATAAATACAGCTGGCATTATGGCACACCCTGTTCAGCTACTGCTTGCAATGCCAGTGTCCCATATGGTCATTGGTTCAAGTCCCAGGTGCTTCCCTTGCAATTCAGTTCCCTGATGTTGAACCTGGAAAGGCAGCAGCAAAGGGCTCAGGTGCTTGGGCCCCTGATATTCATGTGGGGACCGAGCTGGAGTTCCTGGTTCCTGACAAATCGGGACGTGAACCAGTGGATGGAGATTCTTCTTCTGTCACTCCTCCCCATTCTCCACATCTGACTCTGCCTTACTAATAAATCAACCTCAGCAAAACGTCAGACAAATCGATTCATAAAGGATGCTTTCCTTCGTATGCAGCTTCTTTCATTCAACTTGATGAAATTCTTTTATATTGTGACATAACAATGAGTTCATTTTCTTTGTTGTATAATATTTCATTGTGTGGATATGCTACAACTCAACAATGACAGACATTAGGATAATCCTGCTGCGAACATTCTTGGGCATATCTTTGGATGTACTTCAGCTAGCTAGGTATTAAGAAATGAAATTCCTGGATTATATGATTATACAATATATACATTAAGCTTTGCAAGGTTATAACAAAAGTTTTCCAAAGTGATCACCGCAATTTATTTTCTTATCTTTAGCACAGTAGATGTTTAATAGCTCTACAGCTTCTCTCGCACGTGGCAGTGATGGCCTCTGTGATTTTAGCCATTCTAAGTGGGCGTGTAGTGATATCTCATTGTAGTTTTCATTTTATCTGATTAGTAATTAACTTACAAAACTTTTCATGTTACTGACTGTTTTACAAAGTGACAATTTAAGCTTCATGCCCAACAGTCTACTAGCTTATCTGTGCCAATTCCTTTTTTTTTTTTTTAAAGAATAATTTATTTTTATTTGAAAGGCAGAATTTCAGAAACAGAGAGACCTTCCATCCAGTGTTCATTCTTCAATGGCCACAAAGGCCTGGGCTAGACCAGTCTGAAGCCATGAGCCTGGCGCTTTTCCTGGGCTTCCCACATCAGTACAGGATATCAAGGACTTGACTCAAGCCCTCTGCTTTTCTAGGCCAACAGCGGGCTGGCAAGCAGAACCAGAAGTAGAGCAAGTGGGCCTCAAGCAAGTGGCTGCATGGGATAGCAGTGCTGAAGGCACTCTGCACGTCATGGAACCAGTCCCTTCGTCAGTTTCTAATGGAGACAGATGAACTTTCCAATTCCAGGTTCAAGTCCCTTGTAAAATACATGCACTGAAAAAACCTTTTTCCATTCTGAGGTGTTCATTGTTATTCATAGGTGTATTTTGATAAACAGAATTAGAATTTTTCTTTTCTTTTAAATATGTATTTATTGTGGCTGGCATGGTGGTATAGCAAGCGAATTCTCTAACTGTGGTGCTGGCATCTCATATGGATGCCAATTTGTGTCCCAAACGTTCCATTTCTGATCCAGCTTCCTGTTTTCTGGCTTGGGAAAGTTGTGCAGGATGGTCCAAGGCTTTGGGCCTCTGCACCCATGTGGGAGAAACCCTCCCCCCTCCCCAAAAAAGCCCACCACTTTTGGCTCCTGCCTTAGGATGGGCTCAGCTTTGGCAGATTGGAGCCATTTGGGGAGTAAATCAGTAGATTGAAAATCTCTCTTTTTCTCTCCCTCCCATTCTAACTCCAATTTTCAAGTAAAATAAGTAAATCTTTTTTCTTTTAAACCTGCTTATTGGGCCCAGTATGATTATGCTATCGGTTAATCCTCCGCTCCCAAGTGCTGTGATTCTGTACAGTGCCACTTCACGTCCAAGGTACTCCACTTCCCTTCCAGCTCCTTGCTTACGGCCTGGGAAAGCAGTGGAAGATGGCCCAAAGTCCTAGGATTCCGCATTCACACGGTAGACCTGGAAGAAACTCCTGGCTCCTGACTTGGAATCAGCTCAGCTCTGGTTGTTGCAGCCATTTGGGGAGTGACACAGTGGATGGAAGATCTTTTTCTTTGCCTCTCCTTTTGCCTGTAAATCTGCCTGAATCTTTTTAAAACATCTTTTTATCTTGAAAGGCAGAGCAATAGAGGTGGTGGAAGATGAGAGAGCGGGTAGGACCATGACACAGAGAGAGAGAAGTTGAAAAGGAGAGAGAGATCTTCCATCTGCTGCTTCACTTTCCAAATGGCTGCAGTGGGTGGGACCGGGCTAGGCTGAAGCCAGGAGCTTCTTTGCAGGCTCCTGCATGGGTGCTGGGCCCCACGGACTTGGGCCATCTGTCACTGCTTTCTCAAGTGCATTATCAGGGAGAAAGATCAGCACTCCACAATGCACACATGGTGCCAGTGCTGCATCTCTTGGCCTCACCCACTGTGCTGCCACAGCTGGTTCAGTGTTGGCTGTTGCATGTGCATCTCCTAGCTGATGGCTATGTCTCCTAAGGGATTGTTTCCTAACTTTATGCAATCTTTCAATGGAATCATTTTAGTGTAATCTTCTTGATATTCTCGTTTATGCTGAACCTTTGTGTCTATACCAAAATCAGGGAAGTGTCTCTTTAAAATACTTGTTTTCCTAGTTTTAAGTGATTAATTCAACTGGAATGAATGTTGTTTATGATGAAATATAGAATTCTGATTTCTTTTTCTTTTTTTTTTTTTGTTTGTCAGATGATCTTTCATTAAAATATTTTCTCTTCTTAGCTAGCTGGGCATTCCACTGCACTACTGTTGGTGTTGTGAGGGTGGCAGCCACCCACGTTGCAGCCCACTGACTGGGCAGTCCCCAGAATCTCTTTGATGGCTCCAGAAAGTTCTCTGGCTAAGGATTGGTGGCGCATCTGCCGGGCAATGTTGACAGTTTCATCAAATGTGATGTTCCCACTGTGTTTGATGTTCTTCTGCTTCTTGCGGTCCCTGGGCAGCTCCTTGAGGGCCTTGATGATCAGGGCAGAGGCCGACGGCAACACCTTGACCTGTGCCTGTCAGTTCTGGATAGTCAGTTTCACCGTGATCCACAGGCCCTTCCAGTCCCCTGTGACACTGGCAATGTGACCTCCCCCCTTCTTTGGAGACAGACCCAGGGGGCCAATCTGGGGGGCCAGGAGGACGTGGCACCTACCTCGCCGCCGGTGCACTGCAGGCACACGACTTTAATCTCATTGGGGTTGAACTTGGGTACATGGTGGAGGCTCCTGCTGTCAGGTGAACCTAGATTTGGGACAACTGAAGAAAGTTGCACTGTGGCCTCCTCTGAGTCAAAAACCAATAGCAGAATTCTAATTTCATTTCTTTTCTCCACATAGTTTTCAGTTATCACTCTTACTATACACATCATCATGTGTCAAAATTCCACCTATGGAAAAGGTTAGTTTTTGGTTTTCTATGTTGTTACAGTGGCCAATATGTCCATCTCTGTATCAATACTGTGTCGTGTTTTTTCTCTCAAAAATTTACTAATTTTACTGTGAAATCCAGAGTTATAAAGAGAGACACACAGGGGGAAGTATCTTCAATCTTCTGGTTTACTCCCCAAATGGTCACACTGGTCAGAGCTAGTTATCTCCGGAGCTGGGAGCCAGGAGCTTCTTTCACGTCTCCCATGGGGTGCAGGGGCCCAGTGCTCTCCCAGGCTGTCAGTAAAAAGCTGGTTCGGAAGTAGAGCAATTGGGACTCGAACCAGTACCCATACAGTACCGGCCTTACGTGTTATCTTGGCATAGTTCTTGACATTTGGTAGTATTAATTCCTTAACCTTATTCAAGAATACTTTGGTTATTCTTGGATCTTTGCTTCTCATATGTACCATTTCAAATCCTATAAAAAATCTTGTCAGATTTGCATTATCTCTAAGTTATCTGATAAAACTGACATATTTGCATCCTTTTCCTAGTCAAAGACAAGGTGCAACTTTTCATTTCCTAGATGTCTCTCCAGGTGTTTATTTCAATAATACTCTAATGTTTCCTCATGAAATACACCTATTTATTTTGAGTTGACATCTTAGGGATTGTGTGCTGTATTTGTGATCATAAAAAGTATATTTTAGAAATATTTTGTCTACCAGTGGTCCCTTCAATGCTGGTTTCCTCTCTGCTTTGCCTGGCTCTTCTTCATGGGGAAGCTTAGCATCATTCGGGAGGTTTTGGCCAAAAGTGAGCTTAACATATTTGGGCAGAAATGTCATTTTTCATAATGTTGAACAAAATAATATGTGAACAACTGAGATTTCAGTCAGGGCCACTACATGTAATAGTGAGACACTAGTAGTAAAATCAGAGCAGGAAGATGTTTAAAGGGGAACAGGTGACTGCCGGCTCACCCATCTGAAGGCTACACATTGCATATGAAAGATTTTTTTTGAGAGGTCAGTGTTATTAATGAAAAGATTTTATTTACTTTTATTGGAAAGGCAGATTCATAGAGAGGAGTGACAGAAAGATCTTCCATACACTGATTCAATCCCTTAAGTGGCTACAATGATTAGAGCTGAGCTGATCCCAAGCCAAGAGCCAGGAGCTTCTTCTGGGTATCCCACATGGGTGAAGGGTCCTAAAGTGCTTTGGACCATCCTCTGCTCCTTTCCCAGGCCATAAAGAGGGAGCTGGAAGTTGAACAGCCGGTATACAAAGGGGTACCCACAAGGGATCCTGGTGCATGCAAGGCGAAGACTTCAGTCACCAAGCTGTCACACCAGGCTCGGCAGTGCTATTTGTAAAGACGTTTCCTTGAGAGGAGTGGTGGAGAGTTCTAGCAAGCATTATTTGTAATGCTTCCAAACTAGAAACACCTGTGTGCATGTTAATGAATCAGTGTCAATGTCTTTCCTTAGAATGGAGAGCTCTTGCTTTACTCGAGAAGACATGACTAAAACCACTAGCTGTAATGTATAGTGACAAACTTGGACTTATTATCACTAGATTTAAAAAAAAATATGTCTACGAAAGGCAGAGTTAGAGCAAGTGATGTGCCAATCTTCCTGGGCTGCTTTGCTCCCCAAATGGCTGCGATGGGCTATCCTGGGCCAGGCATGTGCCTAGGCTGCCTGTCGGTCTCCCCTGTGGGTGGGAAGGGTCCAGGGCCAGGGTTCTCTTCTGCTGCCCTCCCAGGTGCATTAGCAGGGAACTAGTGGGAAGCAGGGATGCTAGCCTTAAAGGCAACATCACGACCCGCTGTGTCACAGTGCTGGCCCTGTTGATCATCCTGACAGATACATATGTCCTTACACAGTCCGTGAAAGTTTCAACTCGAATGTGGGTTATTCGAATCATTCAAATGCAGTTATAGGACCGCCACATAGGAATGCTGGGAAAGATTTTAATTTCTTGAAATGGTTTTCTTTCTTCTCTGAACTTTGGGGTCATTATTTTGAAGGCGACTGGAAGCCATTGCTTGAGTTAGTGACTGCGTTATCGGCACTGTGACTGAGATCTCCCAGACGCTCCTCTTGATCAGCTCTGTTCCTCTTCACAGAGTCAGAGTTCCGCACTGGGCGCACTCAAGGCCGACACTGTCCACACAGAGGAAGAGATTTTTCCATGCAGTTGACAAAACTGGCTCTAAAATCTCCAGATTCTGATTTTCAGACAGACACTTGCCGCAGATGGGTCACTAAAATAATGTAACTAGGTTTTTTGGTAAATGTTTTATATAGTAACATTGTCCTAAGGTTATACGCAAATTAAGAATCAATGCTTCCGTCATAGTGCTCATCTCAGAAACTGATGATGGTAATGACACTTTCCCCTCTAGATTTCCCTTCATCTTAAACCACACACAAAGTCAGCCCTGTGATTTTAACTAAATTTAGCATTTGGCCAAAGTTGTTACACTCAGTTGGGATGCTTTTTGTTTGCAAGTAAAGGAATAATATCAGTAAAGTGGCTTAGCATTTCTCCCGACAAGAAAAAACCTACAAATGGGCTGAAGTTGACCCTGGCAATTCGAAATACCCTTTTCTTGCCCAGTTACAACAACGGAAGGCCACCTTTGGCATCTCTCCCCCAACTCCCTTTTCTCTTTTAATTGAGGACATTTTTTCCCCAAATATTTTCCAAAGAACATCATCTTTTGTGTCACTGGTCATCTGGGCCACAGCATCAAAGTAGCAAAAAGGTATTAACTCCTCTCATTGACAAGAAGGATAAAATTTGTCTTCAAACTAACCATTATAAAGGTCTTTACAGAACAAATCCAGTGATGCAGAAAGATGTCAGTGGTGGTGGGAACGAGGAACAATTTGGGGACTTTGTTCCTTAAGCACAGGGGAGCAAAGGGAGGCTCCACATAAGAAAGCAGTTGGGGCCAGGTGTTTGGCACAGAGGTTGAGACATTGTTCAGGGAGCTTCATGCCGCGCCGAGCCCTGCCCCAGTCTGGATTCCTGTGTTCTGCAGATGGGCACCCTGGAAAGCTGGGTCCCTGCCAGCCATTTGGGAGACCCTGATGGAGTGTTCAGGGCTTTTGGCTTTGCCCACTCAGCTCGTGCCATCTGGGGAATGAACCACTAGGTGTGTGATCTATTTGTCTGCTAAGTAACTTAAAAATAAATAGGCATAAAAAAGCAAGCTGGAAACGTGGCTAGAAAGCAGTAACATTTCCCGGGTGGACGACCCTCTAATGACAATGATCACGCTGGTCGAGGTGACATGCCAGGCACTGTGCTATGTATTTACACGTCAGATTATTTCACAGCCCACCCAGGAAGCCGCGGGTCTGTTTTTAGAACGGCAGTGCTGCAGTGACGGGCACTGCTCCCTGAACTCTTATCCCGTTCCAATTCCCAGTGTTTCCAGGCCTACTACCTCCCAGCTAAGTGCTTGGAGAGTTGAGCTGCTTCATCTGTGAAAGGCAGCACTCCACTTCCGCGAGGTGCTAATGCCAGGGAGACGATGCGCAGGGACAAACAGCAGGTCTGCATTTTCGCCGTGGAGTTTCTCTCACCACATTGTACTTTTCAGTCACCTGTCTTCGCTCCGAGAATAAGATTCTCCAAAGCAGTCGTTCTCAAAGCTTTTTTGTTGTTGTTTTTGGCTCCAGGATCCCTTTTTTCAAAAGTTACGTGGGCTCTGAGTTTATTTGTATGCAGTTTATGTATGTAAGTATGTATGTAGCGAAGCTAAAACTGAGAAACGCTTGAAACAGCAACAAGCACTCGCCCTCTAAGCTGTGGCGTTGTCAAACGCCTGTATCCCCCCGGAAAAATGTACCCTGGTGAGGACACGAACGTGGACAAGGCAAACGGGCCACGAGCACCCAGGACTGACCTCCTCGGGACCCCCACTTGGAGGGTGCTGCCGTGGGGCACAGCTCCTGCCCCGGGAGCCGGCGCTCAGCGCGGGGACAGGCTGGAGGGGCGAGGGCGCAGAGCCGGACCACACGGCTGAGCGGCCGGGCGTCCCGAGCCCACCGAGCCCCGAGAGCGTCCAGGCCGCCTCTCCACCGACTCTCGGCTTCCATGGCAACCGGGCGCGCGTCCTGACGTCACCCTGACGTCGCCCGGCCACCCTTTCGGACCAACCCATCGGCTCAGGGAGCTTCTGGAGCGGGGGAATCGAGGGACCGTGAAATGAAAAGGCCGCCGAGCTCCTTAGATTCCCTTTTAGCTACTTATTTTGAAGGACACACTTCCTTTTTCCTTTTAGCAAAGGGCCCCTGCGGGGGCGTCTCGTCGTCCTCGCTCCGACGCCCCCGCGTCTCCCCGTCTCCCCCTCTGTCCCGGGATGGTCCGGCCCGCCGGGGGGGCGGGGGGAAGCTGCCGTCCCGGCCGGCTGGCGCGGGCACGCGGGCGCGCGCCCGACGTGACGCGCGGGGGGCGTGGCCCGGGCCGAGGGGCGGGGAGGCGGGCAACATGGCGCCCGGGGAGTGACTGCCCTGATCCCTCCGGCGGCTTCCTGGACGGCCGGGCCGGGAGTCCAGCCCCCGCGCTGTCCTTACCTCCCCTTCTCCGCCCCTGGGGGCCTCCTCCTTCCCTTCCTCGTCGCACCTCGGGGGACGGGGGGAGGGGGCGGGCCTGGTTCCTGGGACGCCATGTCCGACTCTGAGGAGGAGAGCCAGGACCGGCAACTGAAACTCGTCGTGCTGGGGGACGGCACCTCCGGGAAGGTCAGTCCTCGAGCGGGCCCGCGGGCCCGGCGCCCCGCAGCCTGCTCCCTGCCGCCCGCCCGGCGGGGCCCCGAGTGCTGCGAGCCCCGGGGCCGCTGGGCCTGGTGGTGGCCTGAGGCCGGACTCCCCAGTGCGCGCTGTCCAGCTCCTCACACCCCGGAAAAGAAAATAAAATTAAAAAAAAAAAAAAAAAAAGAAATGGAAAAGGCAGTTCCCAGCGTCCAGCCCGGATCGCGGCCTCGCTTCCTCTGGACTGGATGGCGACCTCGCCTCCTCCTGGGAGCCGTCCAGCCCCTGTCCTCGGGGGACCTGCCGGCTAGTGCCAGGGCATCCTACCTCCTCCTCCTGCACTTTGCTGCTCCCCTCCCTCTCCCGCGACGGACGGCCCTCCTGCGGCCCCGTTGCCCCGGGACGCATCCCCGAGCTGGGCTCTGCAACCGGGTTCCCTGCGGGCGAGCACCGAGGGCTCCCGGCACTTAGCGCGCGGGTCAGCGGAGGGCAGATGGCTCAGCTATTTGTGCGTCATCTGGGAGATGAGTATTGATAGGGGTCACCGCCAAGGGCGAAATGTGAAAATACACATTCAGGGTGGAAATACACACAGAGCTTTTAGAACTCAGGAACACCCGAGTTGCTGATTTAGTGTCATACCTGTTCATCATCTCTGACCACCCCCGTCCCCGTCCTCCCCAGCACACACACAGCACCTGGCAGGCCAGCGTTGAAGGCAGTGGGCTGGGTGTTGCGGGGCAGAGCTGCCAACTTCTCCTCGTGGGGGATGAATGGATGAATGCGTGTGCAACGCCTGCAATGCCATGACCATGGCCCAAGACCTCCCCTGGCTCTCACAGGGGCCTGGGGCGCCTGCACACCTGTCGCTCGGTCGGAGGCGCCAGCCCTGCCGGTCTTCTGTTCCCGCGTGGGCTGGTGTCTGTGCTTACAGCTTCAAATTCCCGAGAAAGCTGCCACTCCTGTGGGAGTATGCTGTTAGCCTCTGGCCTCCTGGGTACAGCCTACCCTGCCGCGTGCTTTTGAACGTGCTTGCAAGGCGAGAACTTGAGGTCACCGAGTTTTTGTGCACAAAAAACGTTTTGGAAGAGCAGATTATTACGTGATATTTAATATCTTCAATGAAAGTCATGACCCTAAGTCATCACTTAGGGTCTTTTGAGGACCACCTAAATCTGATTGTGGCATTTGGTAACTGGCTTGTTTCTAATTTAAAAATGGTAACGGTTCATATCACATTGATGTGTTTAAGAAAGCCCAACAGTTGCCCATTATCCCCCATGTTTCTGTAGTTCTTTACACGATTGTTCATTTTTCTCCCAGTATTTATCTGCTGCAGATGCATTAGTTGAGCTTTGTGAATTATTTTGCATCCAGGCTTTTGTCTACACGATCATGCATGTTTTTCTCCTTGTTGCTAATTTAGTATTGAATAATCGTGATTTTTATCTCTGCGATTCTAATTTTTTTTTTTTGTATTGCAAAGAATACTTGTTCTGTTTTTGTGGTACTCTGACTTCATCTTAATTAAATACGCTTCTTCGGAAGCGTCCCAGCTTTTTCTGTCAGGAACTTTCCATGTGAGTATCTGGAACTTAGCTGTGCTTTTTCCCCACCTCCTGTTCAGCCTGCTAATTATTGGCAGCTGCCAACATTGCTTTGCTGTCTGCTGTCCTTTTCTGTTAGGAACTCAGTCTCTCTCATCGCTGTTTGTATTCTGAGCTGACGCTGGCTCAGTTGTTTTAGCGTTAGTTTTTCCTGCTGTCTCTCTGGGCATCTTCACACACTGAGAGAAGCAGCAGTGTGCAGGTTGAGATAACCGCTAATAGTTTCTCCAAGAGCAATTTAGCTCCTCCCTCTAGTAGCATCTTGCTATTTCATCTGTGAATCATACTATTGATTTTTATTACATATTTTCTTAAATTTTTGAAGCAAATATTTTAGGTGTGTTTTTTCATGTTATTAAGGGTACTATGATTAAAAGTGTTACCATGCCTCTAAGCAAAAAGCGTATAATCAGATAAAAATGTTTTAGATGTGGTAGCTGATTGTGCGCTTCATAAATCTTTAGGAAGGTTATTTATACAATGATGTGTGAGGAATTAACTGAACCTGAGAGGGAATGAAGTCTAGATAATTGCAGAGGAAGTGCTTCCCACGGATTAAATTGATTCTCTGTTTAATTTTTGCAGGGAGATGTCAGGAGGTGATACAATGTAAAAACCTGTCTGACTGCTTTGTGTGTTCCCACTGACTTACGTTTTTGACAACTTATACGCTCTTCCAGTTGAAAATCCTAGCTTGCTTTCTCAGCAGAGTGAAGGCAGGGCTTTCAGAACCTGGAAGTCTCAAGTCCGAGAAAGGAAACTTAAATTTTCTCAATATTTGAGAATCATAAAGAGAAAATTGCCTGAAATTACATTATTCTGATGTTACTTGTGCCAATTTGTCTTCAGGTGTTTCATTTATCCATGAGTGTATTGAACATTCGGAAATATTTGAATTGTGTGTGTGTGTGGAACTTTGAGCCTTTTCTTAATTTGTGATGTAAGCTAAATGACTTCAGTGACGTCGTTAAGGCTAAATGAAAACCAAACGCCTTTCAGGAAAGGAGTGTTTCCCCTTTTGATCTCTCAGTTTTGATATTGTTACTTCAATGTGGATATAATAGGTGAAGCGAGTTTTCCCCAAGTGTCTAGTAGTGCATCTTTCATATTTATTCCTCAATAAATGTTTGACCAACTGTCTGAAACTCTTGCTGGCACTAGTATTCAGGCATTACATTTGGTGTTAGCATGTGCAAACTGCCATTTGTGTGAAAGATCTCGGTTGTGGAAAATGAATCTTAAATCATCTTGTTCAAGGAAGTTGGAGTTTGGCAAAGTTTTCTTGTGCACTTCTCTGCTCACATCATAATTAACTATAATAAGCTATTTTGGAAATTTTATCTTTTCATTATTTTAATAGTTGACAGCTAATACTGATTTTGCAAATAAAAATGAGCTGTTTTCCTCTAACTGTAGTAGAAGTCTTTACTGAAGACAAAGTTCAGTGAAGCTGTCTTTCTTTAATCTTGGGGGATGTTTACAAATAAGAATAGTGCATTGAAAATGTTCAAGATGTCTGAGTTACTTACATTTTTTGCCAGAATGATTTATTCTTTTACTTGGATAAGAAGTAGTATTCTAAAAGTTCCAGAGTTTTTGAATAAAACTTTTTAGTTTTTGTTCAAAAAAGTAGATGTATATCTGTTCTGGTTATTAAATCTTGTGACTTTTTTTACAGTTCTTAGGTGAAGAATGTTTATTTTGCCTGTTTTATACTAATTTAAAAATACCTTTTAAAAACTTAAGCTTATATATTATTAGATTAATTCTGTAGTATTCTCTTCATGTAACATTTTTAGAGTATATGATGCTTAAGATGCTTTTCTTATTAGAAAAACAAAAGCAGACATTTTATCAGCAGGCTTTCCTGCCCAGTGGACACTGCTCAGTGTTAGAGCAGGGCCTGGCTACCTACGACCGAGACGTCAGTTCTCTGAAATCTACATTGGACTGATGCAAGATTCAGATCTTTAGTCACTTCTTTTTTCCATTGATGGCTCTCAAGATCTAATTTCCAGCGAGAAGTATCTTCATAATCAGAGGATTTAAAAAGATCTAACGATAGGATTAGTCCGCTGTCTCCACTAAAAGCTGCTGGCAAGTGCAGTTTACCTGGTGATGCGACTCGCTGCCTCTGCTTGTTAATGATGAGGACTGCTTAAAATCACTTGTTGGATTAAATGGAGTATAAATGTTAAGATCAGTCAGGATTTAGTAGTGATCTTGTGTTTGCATTTCTTAAACAGGGGAACTAACTTTAATATTCTCTGTATAATTTTTTAGACCTCCTTAGCTACTTGTTTCGCTCAAGAAATTTTTGGGAAACAGTACAAACAAACTATAGGATTGGATTTCTTTTTGAGAAGG
Source organism: Ochotona curzoniae (assembly GCF_017591425.1). NCBI lineage: Eukaryota > Metazoa > Chordata > Mammalia > Lagomorpha > Ochotonidae > Ochotona > Ochotona curzoniae. The sequence goes on along the minus strand of NW_024467118.1, from coordinate 5,888,555 downwards.
ATAACATTGCCAGGTAAGAGACTAGAAATTCTTAATATTGAAGGTTGTACCAATGGTATCGTAAGAGGCGTAATCATAAATGCATCACCTACATTTCGAGGCTGTTGTCAAGTGACGCTGTGTATTTTAAGGAGGTTACCGTTTCTCCGCGATCACCCTGAAGGCCTGTTGTCCGTGGGCGTGAGAAAAAGTGCGCATGTGCCCGCTTCGTTCCTGCTGCTGGCCAGTTTACATTTTTTGAGAGTAAATAATAGTTGCTTATAATAGTCAAAGAGTTAAAAAAATTAAATGTTATCCATCTGCCAGCAAACGTTAGCTAAATATGAAAAGATTGGGAAGGATTATTTTAAAAAATATGCTTTTGGTTAGCCCCTGCTTCGGTGTTTTGTTTGAGTGTTGGAATAGAAACCTAATGTAGCCGTGGAACTCTGCTCCGACATGTGAATGCTGTTCTATGCAGGGCAGCGTGAAATTGCTGGCGTTTAATAGACCACTAACATTTAGGGTCCCTAGGCACTCGTAAAAATACAGTTTGAGCATTCAAGATGTTTCAGTTCACCATGCAAAGAAACTATTTAGATGCCAGTTGCAGCACATTTTGTGGGAAATACGGGGAAATAATAACAAAAAAAGAGTAGCTTATGTTTTAAGCCACCTTTGGAACAATGAGGCTTTAAAATACTCTGTCCATTCACTTTTAGCAGTTATACTAATGTTTAAAGTATTTTGTTAAAAGCAGTTTATCTTGGTTGACTTTAAAAATCGTCTGTCCCTTCCTCTGTGTGGAAACACATTTGAATAAATCGGTTGCAAGTATCATGTAAGACTCCTTCAGTGGAATATTACGGATGCAGTTGGAAGTGGTTTGGTCAATTCTGGGACAGCCTGTTAGTTCCGCGTGAAAGTCTGTGATCATCTGACACGGAAACTCGTGCTTATGGGGGGTGTTCTTCATTCTCTTATCGACAGACCTGTATTTTGAAATGGTTTGTATTTGGTTAATAAACTGTAGGTTAGAAGGTACTGCCTGAAGAGAATTCCAATCTCTGCATTACTGGTTTATGGTTTAGAGAAAGGTTTAGTGAGAAACATGCATTTTGTTTCATTTGTATTTTCTCTTAACATATTCAAAACTGAAAATTTCACTTTTATTATTCTGCTATGGGTAGGATAATGTTACATTCAGGATATTTGCAGCAGTTACTAGCAGAATTCATGTAATAACACATCATACATATGCTCAAAACTTTTGCAACAATTATTTTATAGATGGTAGTTACAGAAAGAACTTCAATATAGTGTTTAGTTATTAGCTATGTTTTCCTGAAGCTAATAGCAAAAGCACCAAATTTTGGTCTTAAGTTTTCTAATTTTCTAGTTAAAAGGTTTAAACAAAGAAGCAACCCCCTATTTAAATATTGAAAATGTAGAATCATTTTGGCCAGTCTGCATTTTTATATATGTGATATTTATAATGATTTTTGATCTGTTGCACAGTAACATTGATTTAAAAATTTTATTACTTTGTTAACCTACTTGTTATTCTTGAGGCTCAGATTTACAGTGTAGCATTGAGACTTAGAAACTACTTAGCTTAAAAAATGACATTAAAAATGAGATTTCTTAATCTGTATTATTTTTCTTGATTAGGCTTTTCTTTTGATGGGCAGAATTCCAGAATTTTTTTTTATAGTTTAAAAGGATTTTATGCTCCCTAATGAGCTTAAAATTATGATAGGAATTTCAGTATTAAAATGTTGTTTTAGTTTATCTTGATTTTATATCATTAATAGGTATATTAAGAAATGAAGTGAATAAATTGTAAATCATAGTATATTCTTTATGTATCTTAACCCTAATTTTAATTCATTATAATTGTCAAATGTAGGAAAACTAATATTTGTATCACTTGCTAAAAAGAATAGAGCAGCATCATTCAGTTTGCAGTAAGCATAGAAGGTCAGTGCAGTGTTTGTTATTCCTCTAGGAAGCCTTCTGAGCAGACACATTGTTAGGGCTGCACAGCTCCTGTTCTTGTATGCACATTCTCATGCGAGCTTTCAAGGCCGTTCCTCTGCAGGTACTCATCCATGTTAGTATACTTCATGATCCGGTGTGCTGTATAGTCTGGACGCAGCCACTGTGCAGGTTTCCCTGCTCCAAACAGGGGATCTGTCAGTCAGAGATTCTGCTGATAGAGCCTCTTAAGAGCGCTAGTCAAATACACTCAGGAAGCTGTGGGACAGCCCGTACACAGCGCTCCACTGTGAAAAGCATTTCTGAGTCTTCAGGAAGAGAAGTGGGCAGACGTGTGCTTTCACTCCATCTGCACTCTGCAGTGCTTTAAGTAAGGTTAGCCAAGGCACCAAGTGTGCTTTTACAAGGTTCAGTCCTCCTGCTGGCTTTGATTCATACCAAAAGCAACTTACCTGTATTATGTCACTTCATTTGTTTTGTTTTTTCTCCTAGTTACATGTCGTTTCTTAGAGAGGAATAGGAATTCAGTAGTGATTTGCATTTGGGATTATATTGCTGACAGTTTCCTTAAAGTTCTTCATTAGATTTATATTAGATGGAGTCTAGATTTTTTTAAAGGTTTATTTTATTTCTATTGCAAAGTCAGATATACAGGGAGGAAGACAGAGCAGAAAATCTTCCCTCTGATGATTTACTCCCCTAGTGGCCGCAATGGTCAGAGCTGTGCCAACCTGAAGCCAGGAGCCCGGAGCCTCTTCTGGGCCTCCCACGCGGGTGCAAGGTCCCAAGGCTTTGGGCTATCCTTGACTGCTTTCCAGGCTATAAACAGGAAGTTAGATGGGAAGGGGGGCTGCCAGGATTAGAACCAGTGCCCATATGGGATCTTGGGCGTGCAAGGCAAGGACTTTAGCCGCTAGGGTACTGTACTGGCCCCGAGTCTAGATTAAAAAAAAATGGGAGTATTGGTTACCTGAATATGCTAAAACTTTACAAATCTGTCGTCATGGAAACACATTGTAACCTTGGTGTGTTTACACCTGCAGAAATAAAAATGAGTGTGGATTTGAAACGTATGTGTGTGATTTCATTGCTCAAATAGGGCATTACCATTTTAGTTTTAGTTTCATGTATTCATAAGCCTGCAATTCATGTGTAGGAGTTAAAATATACTTGTAGACATATGAAATAATTATGAAATTAGTATTTGTTGAAGCCATATTAATAGCTTGTTTTTGACTAGCATTCTGTATTAGTAGATTGTCAGTGATGTGTACTTTTTATTTTTGAGACCCTAGAATCTATGAATTAAAAATACAGGCTACCAGCAAAAAGGCGTCGATTTTTTAAAGCACTCTTGAGGCATCAATGTAAGCCTCTCCTATGGGAGATAATAGAGTGGATGCTTTAGAGACTTAAAATTGTTATAGTCAGGATTGCAAGCAATAAGATTATGTTCTCAAAGTTATGCAGTGTTCACAATACCCAATTCAGATAGGATCAGAATATCAGAATTGAAAAGGAAAAAGAAAGGAAAGCTTTGTATTTCTGAATGTGATGTTAAGTGATAAGGGACTATTATTGGCTTTGGGAAGTAGGATTAAAAATATTTTAATAATTATTAAATGTTGCCTAAAATCTTACTCTCTAAAAGTTGATATTGTTGAGCACTTTGTTTTGAAAAAAATAAATGACTAGGGAATTTTGCAAGTTAGATGAATACCCAGGGGCTTTTGAAACTGGATTATGTATCTGTTGGGATGACTAGCTGTTTCTTACCTGCTTAATCTGAGATGACATTATAGGAGAATGATTTCAGCTTTGCATATCAAGAAATAGAGGTTTGGTGAAATTTGGTCTACACAGTTGTGGGATAAATCACAGACAGTGACCGTCGCTGTTGGTGTTCACCGGGATCTAGGGACGGTAAGTGGTCGTTGCTGTCTGAGCCCAGGAAGTGTGAGGCGGGGAAGGATGGACTTCAGCAGCTTGCTAATGCTGACAGCAGCTCTTCCCGAGGAAGTGCTCTGCGCAGTGGCAGAGCGAGCAGGCACCCAGACAGTGGCAAGGTTGTGATACCAACCACCGAACTGGGAGTTGAGAGGAAAGCTGGCTGATTTACTACGTTATTGTGTTTTCCAGTTGCATAAATAGCGTGACTAACATTCTCTGTCTTTGGTGTTTCATGTTGGTGATAAAATTCATGTTACTATAATGCTACTTTGTCTTTGAAATGAGATCATTTTTTCAGTTTCTAAGTTTTTATTTTGACTTTTCCTGATTTGTAGATCATTCATAAGGTGCTAATTGATATTTTGTAGAGAACTGTGTAATTTTGCGAGCAGAGATAGTTGGAAATATTAAACTAAAGTATTGAGTTTTATAACTTCATTGTTACTTGGGATGATAAAAGAGAAAATGGCTTATGTCATAAGTTTTTCTATGAAACATTTTGTAAAATTCACAAACAAGTTTTAAAGCTGGCTTTTTTTTGTGCTAAATTGCTGTTCGAGTGTGGGAGATGATTTTGCTGCCTGTGAAGGCTTTAGAGTGCGTCCGGTTTGTTTCAGCACGTCTGATTTAATCATGTATGAGTGCATTGCAATCGTTGCTGATAACCTGGGCGTGTATCCTTTGTGTTTAGAGTAGAGATATCATATTTGTGTATATTTTGTGGGTTAAACTTGATATAAGATTCATTTTTTTACATTATTTTTTTGCTTTAGTATTTGTTACAAAGGTGAGGAGGTTGCACAGACTCGTGTGGGCCTCTGGTTAAAAAGGAGAGGGTGAGAGTTGGGGAGAAGATAAGTGAGAAAAATAGAAACATTTGATTTTTTATTATATTTAGTATTACATGTCATAAGTAACTTTCAAGCTAAAAAAGACATCTTCCTTGAGTTAAAATCATGAGTGCAGTTTTGTGGAGCTTTGGAACCCTGAGGGTTTAGAATCCATGGCAATGCTCAGATTGATTGGCTAAGTTAAATACAGCTTCATGTTTAAAGTTTATTTGTCACACACACCATTTGTTTTGTTCTGCCCATGGAGAAAAGAACTTTCTAGACTAAAGTTTGTAAATCAGAGTTCCTTTATTTTCTTTTGAAGGTGATTATAGTGGTACTAGAGAAATGGGTTAAAGAATAAATATATATTTCCCACTGTCTTTTGTTATGACAATATTGCTTTTGCAATTACAAATATCTGGCCATATCAGCTTGTAGAATAAAAACAATATTCGGTTCACAGTTATCGTTGTGACTTAGTATCCTATGAAAAGTGTTCATTTATTATATTGTTTTTTAATATTATTTTGTATTCTTAATGTTCTAGGAAACCTGAATGTTACCCTGCAGATTTGGGATGTAGGAGGGCAGACGATAGGAGGCAAGATGCTGGATAAATACATCTACGGAGCCCAGGTAGGACCCACATCCACCGACGTGTGGGTGTGCACACCAGCTCAGTCTGAGTGGGACCCACATCCACCGGCGTGTGGGTGTGCACACCAGCTCAGTCTGAGTGGGACCCACATCCACCGGCGTGTGGGTGTGCACACCAGCTCAGTCTGAGTGGGACCCACATCCACCGGCGTGTGGGTGTGCACATCAGCTCAGTCTGAATAGGTTTGTTGTGAGTCTGTTGTGAGTTACGTAGAGTCTGTTTTAGATTTATGTTGATATTTGGCTTCTCTCTCCTTAGAGAGCTTGTGTGGTGGAACTGAAAAGCTCTCCACAGCTTTGCTGTGTCTTAGGCTATTGATTACAGTTGTCAGCAGTTGGACACATGCAGGGATAAATGGTATTTTGATATTTACTAGCTGACTTGGTTGCAGTGATTAATTTCTTGTAAACCGGTTGAAGGGGTGAATGTTGTACAGGGGGTGAAGCCACGACTTGGGCTCCCTGCCTCTCAAGCCCCACCTCTCCATCCCTGAAGACAGCAGGTGCTAGCTCCAGTATTTGGGTCCCTGTCACCCAGATGGGTCCGCTGGGTGCACTTCTGGGCTCCGGCCGGTTGGGGGAAGAACCAGCACATGTAAGATCTGTCCCTACCCCAGCTGTCTCTCTGCCTTTCAGAAAAGTACAAAATAAACACTCTGGAAATGAACTTACTAAAAATATCCAAGGGGAAGATACTGTTTTTATGTGCAAGAATGAAAACTGGAGCAGGAGCTGTGTCTCAGTGGATTAAACTGCCACCGAAGGGCAGGCCTGATTGGTACACTTCTGATCCAGTGTCCTGCTGCTGTGCTTGGGAAGGATGTGGAGGATGGCACAAGTATTTGAGATCCTGCCACCTGCATCAGGAACCCACATGGGGCTTCTGGCTCCTGGCACAGCCATTGTTTTTGCAGCCACTGGGCTGTGAGCCACTAGATTGCAGATTTCTTTTTCTGTCTGTCTCTGTCTCCCTCTTACTCTGCCTTTCAAGTCAATTTTCTAAAGCATTTTTTTAAAAATTATTTTTATTGGAAAGGCAGAGTTACAGCAAGGAGAATCAGAGCAAGATCCTCTACCTGCTGGTTCACTCTCCAGGTGGCTGCAATGGCCGGTGCTAATCTAATCTGAAGCCAGTAGCCAGGAGCTTCTTCTGGGTCTCCCACGTGGGTGCAGGGTCCCAAGGCTTTGGGCCATACTCTGCTGCTTTCCCAGGTCACAAGCAGGGAGCTGGATGGGAAGTGGAGCATCCAGGATACAATCTGGCATCCATATTGGATCTTTGTGTATTCAAGGTGAGGACTTTAGCCACTAAGCTACCATGCTGGATCCTTTTTAAGTGTATTTAAAAAATTTAAATGAGAAAAGCCACAAGCTAGCTGTATGTATATCAGATTTCATGTCATATTTGATCTCATGACTATATGAGACATATCTAATAGTATATTTTCAAAAGAAAATATACATTGCCAGAAATACAATTGCATAAAAATTCCTGTGTAACATAAGCTTATGTTAACATGATTTATATATTTAAAAATGAAATTACTATATAGTTAGAGAAGATGCATGCTAGTAATGTGCTTTAAACATTACCGTTATATATCTGAACACATGTAGTGAAAAATAAGAATTTCCTTTTTAATGCTTTGGCAGATTGCTTTTGGTTAATATAGATTTTGGAAATACAGCGATGCCGGTGAATGTAGTCGCCTGATGCGAGAGTTCTGTGTGATGCCGCTCATCATATGATGACATCGTATGATGTGAATTGTGCCCTGTAGGTGAAGCTGATTGAGGGGCCTTTCCCTTGTATTGGATTTTGCTTCTACTTTTGGTTACAGAGTATCTGCCACAAGGTCATGAAACATTATGAAGATAGGATTACAAGTGTTCACTTACTTAGTCTTTTAGTTTTGTGTTTTTGCTGTGGAGCCGTGTCTCTCCTGAAGAGGAATCTGCAGCGCTGAGTTAGGGAATGTAAGCATCCCACTGTACAAAGTTTGGTTCTTGTGAAATACCTTTCTCTTAGTTTGGGAATGAAACTAAGTTCTGACATACTTTATAAAATAGAAAAGGAGGGTAAATAAGGCCAGTGTGGTCTGGGTCATGTAGAGAGGTTCCAGAAGTTTGCTTTTTTGTATTAGTGCTACTTGTATTTGTTTCTCAAAACTGTTCATTATTTTCTGTTTTATTCTTTATCTCCTCTACATATTTCTCTTCATTTCTTCCATTTGTGATCAAATGACAATTAATCTCATATTTGTGTGTCTGGCTTTTGTTGTGCAATTTTAGCCAGTTTAAAGTGTATACTAAGTTATTTTGATGGTCAGAGATTTGTAGGAAATTCCAGTCCTTGTTTTACTTGTGTATTGGATTAAATGAGATTTAAAAATAACACTGTCTTCTCCATAGAGCCTGTCTTCAGGCCAGATACAGGAGTTAAATTAGGTTCATGTCTAGTGATGTTCGGCTTTGCATATGGCTGACAGGTGCGGGAGTTAGTGAAGAACAAGGGGACTTTATGTATTTCATCGTGAGTAGTAAGATCAAATGCAAGGAGGGGAATATAATGTTCATTAATTGGATTTTCTGAATTGTACCTCATTGCATATTGTTAAAGATTTATTATTTAATTCATTTAAATTATTTGAAGTGTATTACTGTTAAATAAAAATGAATATTAATGTGGAAATCACATAATAAAATTATTTCTGTGATTGCTATAAAAATATAGTTTTATTAAATAATAGCAAAGTGCAGTTTTTTTTTGGATAGGATATTTCTGAGAATTTTTGGAATGTGCTCATGAATTTGTCCTGATAAACTGGGAATTTTGAGATGATAAAATGAAATGTAATAAATTGACGCTGCTGGAATAACTTTGCTTTTCAGAGAGTCCCGGTCAAGTGATCATAGAGCACATTTACCAGCAGTTGTTTTGTGTAAATTTTATATCGAGGCAAAAGAAGCTCTAATTTATTATTGACTACCATAAATTGGGAGATGTGTTAACTTCTTGAAAACCTAACCCTGCTTTCATATACTTAATGACTTGAGATTCCCAAATCCTCGTTACCCCAGTACCCTGGGCGGTATTGTGTCTGCAGTCGTGGGTGCTTTGTTTCACTCCTTTCACAAACACTTTGGATTTGAGTATACATGCTACAGAGCAGAGATCTTCTACAGATCATGTTTTGATGAGCTATTTCAGCAAATCAGTTTAATGTGTTATTTAGGGTCTTGTTTTAGGTTCTCACACTTATTTTCTATAGAAATAATTATGTAACAATTATATAATATAATCATATAATAATTATGAAACTTATGCATTTCTTAACATTCAGGAAGAAATGCATTTGTCAGCTGAGAGTTAACTTAAATGCAAATAAAACTGATCATTTTATCCTCTTCACCCCCCTCCCCCCACAAGGTAGCATTAAGCTGTAGCAATAGGCTATTGAATAGCTTTGGTTGAAACCAAGTTTAATTGACACCCAAAGAAAGAATTAGTGAAGTATTTTAACAAGGAGTAGTTCCAAGAATTGAAAATATGTTCTAGTTAAATTCCAAGATTTTAAATTAACTTTAAAATTTCCAGGAGTCTTCAGAAAGATGTTATAGGCTATTTTTCATAGTGGTTAGGAGCAAACACACAGTGCATAGTGTTTAGTGCCCTGTAACCTGCGGCTAACAGAGGCTAATACCAAACCTCAGAGAGGGGCTGGATGTTTCATTTTGTAGCTCTTTCCGTCCTGGAATCTAAGTGGTTTGCAAACACTGCCCCACTGAGCATAAACTCAATGAAATGTAGTCATTTGTGAGGTAGAACACAACTAGTATTATGGGCCGGTAGCCCACACAGATGAGCCCGTCTGTTAACCACCAGTTAGAGTCTGATGCCTTATGATGGGGCAGAGAGCAGATTTCAAAACTGGATGCTCTTACTGTAAATATCTTTACTATGAATATTTTAGTTGCATCTTTGCAAACTTAGAATCATTTATATTACAGGCCTCATTACATTAGTATTTCTTATGTTAAACAGCAAAGAGTAAGTCCTAACTATTGTATAATCTGATTTAATTTCCCTCAATGTGACTGAGAGCTAAATTAGATTATTTTGTAAGTCAGAGAAAAAAAAAACCCTCATATTTTTTTAAGTAAGTGAACCCTGTAATTTTTGAGGTTAAATATTGTGTGTGTGTGTGTGTATGTACTTCGTGTGTGCTGTTTAACTTCTGTTAAATTGTGGGAATAAATTTGCTCGCAATCTTAAAGACTGTTGAGTATTGTCAGCAGTGCTCCTAGGGAGTCCTTTGAAATTATATCCTTTGGGTTTGGTGACAAGTGGTGCTTATTGGATATGCTGAAAGGTGAAATAGGAACAAAACTACTGTAAAAGTAACTTTATGTAATACTGAAAAATTTGAAGTTTGTAAAGGGAAGTTGTGGTAGTATTCTGGATCTTAGAAATATTAAGTTCAGGCATTAAAAATGGAGAAAAATTTTGAGGAAGAATTTGAAGATAGAAAAAGGACTCATTAAATTTGAAACCTGAGTGCCAAAGGCCTTGTAAAACTGTCTGGAAGAAAAGGAAGAGTTTGAGGGCAGATTGGGAAGTGGAAGCCCAGGGTGGTGGAGACATGAGGGAGAGATAGGTGGCCGATAGATGAATGTTGACGGAAGTTATCCAGGACTTGAGACGTAGTAATGGGTTTCCGTGTCTCAAGATTGCCAAGATGGTGAGATCCAGTAATCTTCAACTAGACTTTCTGATGGAGTTGTACTTTCTGTGATTGGGAAGAGTCCTTTTCTAGCATGAATCAAAAGAGGTTGGGTTGGAACCTCTTGGTGCAGTGAGTGTAAGATGGAAGATCTGTTTCACCTGTTTTTATAACTCTGCCTTTCAAATAAACAAATCTTAAACAAGTAGGAATTACATGTAGTTTTATTGATGTGATGAAGGACTCAGATTCCCCAAAAGGCGACTGCTTAGAGGTCTGTCTAGGCTTTTCTGTGTCAAGGTGGGTTAGGTGCAGGCTCTGGCAGTCATAGTTGTAGTAATGTATGCCTTTGAAATAGTAGGTTCATTTTGTCTATACTTCCACGTTCAGGGCTATGAAGTTATTCATATTAATTTCAAACTTTAGTGATGACTTATCGTGTGTTTCTGATATTAGTGTCTCCCTTCAATTTTATTGATTCTTTTGAGAAATTAGCTTTTAGTTTTGTTGGTTTTCTGTATTTCCTTTTCAATTGCATTGATTTCTGTTCTGAGTTTTATTATTCTGCTTGCTAAAGGCTGAATTTGTTCTTCCTCTAGTTTCCTGCAATGCCTAGATAATTGAGCTTTCTTTTCTAGTGTGTATTCCATGCTAAACGTTTTTCTCTAAGCACTGCTTTTCCTGTATTCTGCAAGTTTTGATTGGTTATATTCAGAATGTTTTATAATTCTTTCTGAGACTACTTCTTTGACCATCATGTGTTATTCAGAATTTTTTCAGCTGTCTCTGTTGTTGTTTCTAGTTTGATTCCATTGTAGTTTTAAAAATGTATGATTTCTGTTACAGAATGTTTTATAGCCTAGAATGTTTTATCTTTATGAATAAATAGCTTGAGAAGAGTATTATTCTAATGTTGCTGAATGAAATGTTTTATGTTGCTGAATGAAATGTTTATCAATGTCAGTTTTATGAACTTGATTTTTAGTGCTATTCAGGTTAATCTGCTTTATGTGTCAATTAATGGCAAAGGGTACTAAAATCTTTCACTGGAGTAGTAGATCAGTGGACTTGGAACTCACTGCGTTTCTTTAAGATTTTGCCTCATGTATCCCAATTTTATTTTGAGAGCTTTATGGTTTTAGGTCTTATGTTTAAATTTGTATTCCATCTTGAGTTGATTTTTGACAATGATGTGAGGAATGGCTCTTCAATTATATCCTTTTGCCAACAGATATGTAGTTTTTCCAGTACCACCTGCTGAAGAGTGTCATTTTGTATTCGTGTATTTGTCAACAGTCAGTTTGACATACTTGTACGTGTTTGATTCGTTTAGAGTATTCTCTTGGTCAGTATGTCTTTTTTTTTTTTTAAAGATTTATTTTTATTATTTTTTTCATTGGAAAGGCGGATATACAGAGAGGAGAGACAGAGAGGAAGATCTTCCGTCCAATGATTCACTCCCCAAGTGAGCGCAACGGGCCGATACTATGCTGGTCCAAAGCCAGGAGCCTCTTCCGGGTCTCCCACGTGGGTGCAGGGTCCCAAAGCTTTGGGCCGTCCTCGACTGCTTTCCCAGGCCACAGGCAGGGAGCTGGAAGGGAAGTGGGGCTGCTGGGATTAGAACCGGCGCCCATATGGGATCCCGGGCGTGCAAGGCGAGGACCTTTAACCACTTGCACCACCGCGCCTGGCCCTCAGTATATCTTTTTTTTGGAGGAGTATCATGCTGTTTTAATTATGGTAGCTTTTTAGTATGATTCGGAATCAGACAATATTGATGCCTCAGACTTTGTAGTTTGTGCTCATGATAGCTTTGGGTGTTTGGGATTTAGTTCTCTTGAATGTCAAACTTCATTTTTGGTGCATTTTATTTACTTTCTCTCTGAAGAACCTAATGACTCCAGAGCAGGTTTCCTAATGATTACTCAGTTTCTGTTTTTCTGAGATGAATTACCTTAGTGTTTATTTTTCCGAGAAAGTCTTTTTTTCTCCTTCAGAAAGTGTTTTTTTTTTCTGGATATACTATTTTAGAGTGATTGTTTTCTTTCTGATAATACTTTAACTATTTCATTCAGTTCTCTTATTTACATAGTGTCCGTGAAGAATTCTTGGTAGTTATTTTTGTTCTGTTATAGAGAGGTGTTTTTTCTTTTCCTGTGGCATCTTTAAAGATTTTCTCTTTGTCTACTCTTTGGTGCAGTTTTACTATATGATATGCTTTTGGGTGGAGTCGTCAGTAATTGTTTTAGTAGATGTTTTCTGATATATCTAGCTAGTGGCGTCTGTAATGAATTTTGGCATCTTCTTCTCTATGATTACTTCAGATGTTTCTTAAAATTTTTAAATTTCAGTGTTCTAGTATATATATGATGTACAGTTTGAAATTGTTCTACTGTTCTTTGATGATGTGATCTGTTGTATTCATTTTTTTGTATTTTTGACAATAAATAGTTAACACTGAGCTGTGTTCAAGTCCTCTGACTACTTTGTAGTCTGTGTATATTCTAATAATGTTCTAAGAAGTGGTGTTCTTCATTTCTGTTACAGTGTTTTTCATGTTCATGATTCTTTTATATTATTTCTTAGAATTTCCATTTATTTGTTTACATCATCCATCTGTTCACACATGCTAACCTTTTCCATTGGTATAATCTGCATATTATTCAGTTTTTGAAATTTTTCCTGGTTAATAATTGTAAAATCTGTGGCCTGTGTGAATCTGACTCCAATAATTGCTTTTTCTCTTCAAACTGCCTTTTGGAATGCTTTGTAGTTTTCTCTTGAAAGTTGGGCAACGATGTATTGTGCATTAATCATGCAGATGGACCTTTAGTTGAAGTTTCATATTGTTTGTTGTGGCTGTAGGTGCCAGAGGCATCACATTTCCCTCATGTGTTTGTGTTTTTTCCTCTGCTTTTGTATGGCTAAAAGAACGCTTCTTTAGTTGAAGTTTGTGTCTTGCTGTACTCCATACAGTTCTCTTGATGTGGTGGAAGAGTGTGGAAAGGGGAAGAGTCTGTAATGTTACAGTAAAGACTCAGTCCTGCGGGGACCTGTGCTGTTGTGTGGTGACCTTGCCAAGTGTTCACTGGCTCCTCATTCACAAAAGAGATAGATGGTTAGAGAGGGCTTGAGTTGGGAAGGTTCCTTCTCCTGTAGGAGCTCATAGAGTGAAGAGTATCTTCTTCAGACGTTGGTTTTGGAGCTTTGTTTTATTTTACGATTCTTATTTTAAAGATTTATTTTTATTATTTTTTCATTGGAAAGGTGGATATACAGAGAGGAGAGACAGAGAGGAAGATCTTCCGTCCGATGATTCACTCCCCAAGTGAGCGCAACGGGCCGATACTATGCCTATCCAAAGCCAGGAGCCTCTTCCGGGTCTCCCACGCGGGTGCAGGTTCCCAAAGCTTTGGGCCGTCCTCGACTGCTTTCCCAGGCCACAGGCAGGGAGCTGGAAGGGAAGCGGGGCTGCCGGGATTAGAACCGGCGCCCATATGGGATCCTGGGCGTGCAAGGCGAGGATCTTTAACCACTTGCGCCACCGCGCCGGGCCCACGATTCTTATTTTAATTTGGAAGGAAGAGAGAAGAGAAAGAGAGAGAGAGAGAGAGAGATCTTCTGTTCTCTGATTCCCTCCTCAAATGGCTGCTAGGGCTAGCTCTGGGCCTGGCCCAAACCAGGAGTCCGAGGTTTTTGCAGTTCTCAGATGTGGGTGGCAGGGGTTCTAAGGAATGGGACTATCTTCTGCTTCTTTCCTAGACACTTAAGCCGGGAGCTGGATTGGAAGTGGAGCAGCTGGCAGTTGCAGTGGAAGCCATATAAGATGCCAGCACTGATAGGGGATGCCAGCACTGGAGGCACCAGTTTAACCTAGTGTGCCCTAGTGCCAGATGCTGCAGATTTATTCTTAATGAGAAAAGTAAAGTATGGTCATTATTTCTGATAATTTGATGTTGGGTGTCACTTAAAACATCTTGGAAGATGGAGACATGGGTGTACTTTAAGTTTATGGAAAATGTGCATTGCCTTAAACTCCTTCCTATGCTCTTCTTCAAGTAGCCTGCAGATGTCTAATTTACTGAAGTGAATCAGACAAGCAGTTTTGCATACAAATTACATGATATTTTAAAAAATTTTTTGATGGTTTTTACATAGTGGATTAGGTGATAAGAGTCAAGAGCTATAGGAAGGTGGGTGAGATCACCATTTTCACATTCTCTCTCTCTTTTTTTTTCCCTTCCGGTGTTTGGGAGAAGGGGGAGACGAGGAGAGAAGCCACACCAGCCTCCCAAACACCTCTGTGCCCTTGGTTCAGCTACCCAACACCACCCCAGGGTCCCTGATGTGGGGCATGCTCTGAGAGTCCTGCTCAAGAGGTTTTGATAGTTCCACAGTTCTGAATTGCTGCTGATCTTGCCACTCCAAGCACAGTGAAATCTCTCCATAATCCACTGGTTGACATAGTCCAACTTAGAGTCTCTGTTTGGCCAGTTATTCACTGCCAACAGGTGACTGGGGTAGTTGATCAACTTGTTCTGTCCTCCATCCTCTGTTGCGGTATCAGGTGTCCTACAGACTCCAATGTCCTGCAGTATCCTCCATGTGCACCTGGATATGCTCTTCCCTGCTCCATCTAAGCCACTGAGGGAGTCCAGCTCTGACACATGCACTCCACAATCAGACCTTAGAACCTGCAATTCTTTCCATGGTTGGGTTCTGAGTCCAGTGATGCAGTTGGGGGTGATCTCCAAAAAAACTTCATCTGAAGTGATCCCAGACCTGATTCTTGTGTGTGCTTGCCAATACAGGGTCCGACACAGTTTGTAGCCCCATTCAACGTACGCACATGCTCGTTGCAATTGCTGAGTCAGTTCTGCCTCAAGCCCTGTCTTTTACACAAACTGATGGGTGTTGCAGTCCAGTGTGATCCTGCCCATCACACACTTGGCCTTCACATACACTAATGGGAGCTGCAGCCTAGTCTGAGTGACCCACAAAAACCCCGACAAGGCCTGTCCCCTGCCCTGGTTCCCATTTCTACAGCAGGCAGCAGACTTGTCCAGTCTGTCCCACATCCCATTCAGCTCTCATACATCTCAATGCACATTGAAACCTAATTCAACCCAACCAGCCCCACTATCCAGCCCACACATGTGCCGGTGGGCGCCACTCTGTCTAGCCATGCCTGCCCCAGTCCTGGTTCTCGTGCTCACCATTGAGTGTGGCAACCCAAGAGGGAGGTACCCACTATTTCCCTGCTGGATCTCGCACACTTCAGGTGGTTCTGTAGGTGAACTTGACAGAATTTGCCACCTGTGCCAGCATCTGTCAGCTGATGCTGCAACAAAGCCCAATCAACCCACACCTGTCTGGCTAATGCATGCAGCAGTAGAAACAGTCAACCCAGCCTGACTTTCCCCTGATCCAGCCCATGTGAGGCCAGCAGGTATTGTAGCCCTGCCTAGCCTGGTCTACTCCCATCCTAACTCTCGCGCTCCAATGGAAGTGGTTGTCTAGCAGGGGAGCCCCTCACAGCCCCCCTGCCAGCTTTGCCCCATCCCTCATTGGTCTCACATGTACTGGTTGGGTGCTGTGGCCCTAAAATTGAAAAGAATTTTAGACACCTACCCAAAGATTTAACTTTATTGACAGAGAACTTGAGACCCAGAGAAGCCCAGTGACTTGGAGCCACTGTGGTTTAATAGTACTAGAAAATCATTAGTGTGCTGGATCTGCTTGTTCTAGCTTCACTAAGTAAATGTTAAATATTTAATAATTTGTGTGAGCTGGTTATTGAGTATATTCATGATTAAAACTATATATAGACTTATAAATTGCTTATGAAGCAAACATGTGGGCTCATAATGCATCTGTGGATATTTTATTGTATGTTTTTGTTGTCTGTACTCTTGAGGTTGTTTATGTCTTGTATACCTTCTGAAATGCTATGTAAGGGCATTTTAGCCAAGTCTGTGCTTGGTATTGTCACATATCTCAAAATGACGATAGTGGAGTATTTACACTGTGGAAATTGGCAAACATTATTAATAATACTTCCAACCATATTCCTGTTGTGCTTGGAATCCCACGCCAGTTGATGAGTGTTTGTCAGTGTGTCACTGAGCTTGACTTTTGTGTGGTATACTCTTGTCCTAGGGCTTTGGTTTTGCTTCAGTGGGTACCTTGAGCGTTAGAGCCCAACATCCCTAGCATGCTGCACATCTGTTGTTTGTGGTTGGCAGACAAATGAATTTAGTCATCTGTGCCTTGATACTTATCTTGGCTCCATCACTTGACCTAACAGTGTTACCTTGGTTACTTTAACCTCTATTTATTAGTAAATGAGAATAACACTATTGATTTCTTGTTTATTGAGAGGAGTAATGAGTAGAAAGTATCAAATAGTAGGTGCAAAAAATGTTAGATTTTATTACTCTATCAAGCTGGCACAAATACCATTAAGATCCAGACTTACTATGTATGCAGAGTTTTGTATTAAGTATTTGACCACAAACTGGATGAGAATCAAGAATGCGAGGCTGTTATTTTTGTGTGTATATATATGTCTCTTTCTTTACACACGAAATAATGGGATAAATTAAAAGGAATATGATACATAAGAGGCAGGAAGCAGTCTTTCTGTTATATTTGGCTTTTCTTGGACTCTTATTACAGTACTGTGCCCAATTTTACATTGCTCATTTTAAAAATGATGTCAGGAAACTGTATGTAGGGTGTCCTGGGAAGAATCAGCAACTGTGATTAAAGGGATAGAAAATAGGCCCTTTGAGGCAGGTTTAAGGAACTGAGTTTATTTACTCTGGAAATGGGATGGTAAAGGAGTTCCTTAACTATCTTCAAGTGTATGAAGGGCTAGTATAAGAATACTCTAAGTTGTATCCAAATGCACAGAGGACTAAAAGAGGAAATTCACATTTCATTTAAAGAAAATTACGTTAAACACTGAAATTGACTATCAAGGGATGTCATGGAATCTTCATTTCTGAAAATACTAGAAAAGAGGGGCAGCAAGTATTTATTTATAGAAATGTTCATGAAGGTGAGGGGACTTGGAGCTTTCAGCTTTGTATACTTCTGTGGCTTGATGTTCTTGTATTTACCAGACTTGGTAAGCATATATCAGATAGTTTATTGTGAAGCCACTTATAATTTTGATGTAATTAAACCTTAACTTGGATTGCAACTTAATTGCCTGATTTATCTCAGACAAACATTCAGTATCTATGTCTGCTAACTAATTTAAATTGAAGTCAGTTAGTGTATAAAATATACTCCCTATATGTACTCTCGACATGTTTGAGACATTAGCCAAAACTACTAATTGCTAGTTTTTAAGTAATGTATTAACACATATTTTGTAATTCTCTTGTGATAGGGAATCTTGCTGGTGTACGATATTACAAATTATCAAAGTTTTGAGAATTTAGAAGATTGGTATGCTGTGGTGAAGAAAGTGAATGAAGAGTCAGAAACTCAACCACTGGTTGCTTTGGTAGGCAATAAAAGTAAGTTACTATTACTTATTCAATTTTGCTTGCTGTTATAGATGAAAATTTATGTTTATTCCTTTGTCCCTCAAGTCACAGCCCCTACTCAAGCAGTGCAGTACTATCCCCCATGTTACAGCATTTGGAAGTGGAGCTTTTGGGAGATGCTTAATGTTAGTGGGGTCTTCATGAATGGCATTGATGCCTTGTATGACATGAGAAAGGTGACCTCTGCCTGTCAGGAGAGCATGCAGCAGGGTAGACATGCACCAGTAGGGAAGGAGGCCCTCAGCGGACACTGAATAGGTCAGCACATTCGTCTTGGACTTCTAATCTTCAGAATTGTGAAAAGTATGTTTGTTGTTTAGGCCAACAGTCTGTGTTATTTTGTTTTAACAGCCTTACCTAGAGCTTAGTAGTACCATTAATGTATCCTGTAGTTTATATTCCTGGAAAAATATAAGGATTTGATATTCAGGAATAAGTTTTCTGGGTTGAATAATTGCTTGAGTAGAGAGTTCCTAAGGGTGTGTCAAGCTTTGCAATAACTGTTTTGATGTCTGGTCTGTCATTATGTGCTCCGCTGCTCTGGCCAGTTCCTGAGACGGTGGGTGAGATGGGTCCGAAGGTGTGTTTTGGCTTCCTGTGGTCTAAGGAAGCAGCGTGAACTAGTAAGAACAGCAACACAGCTGCAGATTTGATGATGCTGTGTTGCAGCTTCGGCTCTCTCCCAGAGGTTTTGAGAGATACATCCGATTAAATGACTCCTTATTCTAAGGAAGGAAGCAGTATCTGGTTGGGATTTTATAGGCATTATTTCTTGTCTCTATCACTTGTCAAATTTATAACTGAATTTTTAAAAGTAAAATAGAGTTACCATCTTTGAGAAAAGAATGTATTATAATTGGGAAGAAGATCACTTCTAGGGTAGAGATAATGGATATGGAATCATGACATCTGTTGGGCTCTGACACATATAAAAATCATGAAACAACTCAATATAGGAATATTTGGTTGTCTATTATATGGACAACAGTAACAGGAGACATTAATAAAGTTTTAATACATGAGATATTATGATATGATTTGATTGTCTCTGATTTACTTGACATCAGGAAAAGAGAAAATGGATCCAAAGTATACCATGGGGGATTCAGGCCAGGTCCTGTTTCCTGACAGCCAGCATTGTTCACTCAATGCCCACATTCACTACTCAGAGACTCCTCTGCTCCAAAGGTCTTTACAAAAATACAATATGTATTTTTTGGTCTGTGATTATTTAGGAAATAGTGCTTCCCGAAAAACCTTACCAGGATTGCAGCATCCTGTGGTTTTGTACACTGAGATGAGTATTTAAGAAATCCAGGCCTTAACTTAAAACAGTTTTGTCACAAGTGTGAATGTCATTTTTCTAAAGATTAAAAATATAAACATTTTTCCACTCTCCAGAAAACAGCATTACGTTTCACAAAATGGCATGGCCTGAGGAGAAATTGTAGTTTTTTTCTTTCTTTTTTTAAAGCTTCAGTTTAATTTTACTTATGTATGTAGTTTTTCAGAATTGAATCAAATACTTTAAAGTTATTTGAAATACACTTTAATGAGTTGTAAGTTTTGAGGAACTTAGCTCCTATTTCTGGGCACAGCTTTTTATTTTAAAAAAATGTTTAGTCCATTTTCATGTTACCAAAGCACTGGCTTATATAATGGTTCAATTTGTGCTTAATTGGAGGTTTCCTATCACCTATGGAAAATTATAGAGTAGTGGAGGGAAGGGGTTGGGATTTGTTTTCATTTCTTTCTGGATATGCAAGCACCATCTGAGATAATGGTGTAGGGTACATAATTATATACATTCTGTTGTGTGTTTATCTTATCCTGTGAGGCATCCACCATTGGTCACTGTCAAAGACAGGATATCAGAGGAGATGGGCTTATTGGACTGGGCTGGTGGTGCCATGCCCAGATTGCAAAAACAAATATTTATGTAAGTTACTTGAATTTGTATAGAAAATTAATGCAGTGTTATGTTTGAGATTTAGTAGCATAAAATTAAGAGATTTTTTTCACGTTGGCAAAGCTACAACTTTCTTGTGTAAATTTGTAATGCTTTCTTTCAGAATGAGATCATATAACAGTGTGTAGTCACATTCAATCTTATATATGTAAAAAGAAGAGATTATAGATGAATATTTTCCTGGATATTATTTACTACATAATCTGTCCCTGGCCCAGTTTCATATGGTCATGAAATAAAGATCCTTTTGCAGTTAAGCCTATTAGGAATTTAACTCTTGAGTCTCCTGGATATTTTGCTTTCTGTTTTCAAGTTATTGATGTGTTAGTATGGTAATATGTACTCATTTTATTTTGGAGGAATGTAAATCAGCAGCAGTAAAATTTCTGAAGACTTTTAGACATTAGTTTAGGGCAAAGCAAGAGAGACTGAATCGGAAGGACACGTGAAACTGCTTTATAGTATTCCTGTTGAAATAGTCATCTTCTACAATATACTGTGTTCTTACTGAATTGTATCTTATATTTTACA
Source organism: Ochotona curzoniae (assembly GCF_017591425.1). Lineage (NCBI taxonomy): Eukaryota > Metazoa > Chordata > Mammalia > Lagomorpha > Ochotonidae > Ochotona > Ochotona curzoniae. The sequence continues at coordinate 5,868,355 of NW_024467118.1, read as the reverse complement.
GTTTAAACAGAAAGCATATATTGAAATCTACGTGGTCTGTGAAAACAGTAGCAGCCAGAGTAACTTTTATTCAAAGTTAGTGGGAGAGCATATGTGAATTTCACTGCTAATAAAAGGTTAAATTAGTAAGTTGTATGATTATTTGCTTTTTGTTGAACTATGGTAAACTCTTAGAAATCTGGCATGAGGATAATTTGATGTAGTTATGATATGAATTACCACTTTAATTTTATGTTGTATTCAAATATAGAAAGTAACTAGAGAACATTAGTGGTGAAATTAGTAGTGGAAGGCACTTGAAATTAGTACATGAGTTGTCATAATATGTGGTGCTGAAATGTATATGATAATTAGAATCAACGCGTGACAGGCTCATTGGCTCACCTGTCATTTTGGCAGCTCATTCGGGCTCCAGTTCGAGTCCCAGCTGCTTCATTTCCAGTCACTCTCCATGCGAATAGGTTAGGGAACTGCAGAGGAGGGCTCAAGCCCTTGGGCACTTGCTTCCACTTGCAAGACCAGAAGAAGCTTCTGGCTCTTGATTTCAGGTCTGCTCAGCTCCAGTCTCTGAGGCCATTTGGTGAGTAAACCAAAGTATGGAAGATCTTTCTCTGTCTCTTCTTCTTTCTATAAATCTGTGTTTCAAATGAAAATAAATAAATCTTTAAAAGAACAAGTAAATTCATTTTATTGTGAGTTCTCTTCTAAAAGGCGATCAGATACCAGTGTTATTTCTTTTTACAATTTAAGATGTCGGTGAGGTACTAAGTAGTAATTAAGATCATAGGGATTTGGCACAATAAATTTTGTCTACAAGACCAACTTTATGTAATAGCAGGGTGACACTAGATAAGTTAGTTTATATATATATTTTTAAGATTTATTTTTATTTTAAAGGCAGTTACAGAAAGAAGAGAGAGATTTTCCATCTGCAGGTTCGCTCCCCAAATTGCTGCAACAGCTGAAGATCTTCCAGTTGAAAGCCAGGAGCCAGAAACTTCTTCCAGGTCTCCATTGTGGGTACAGGGACCCAGGCACTTGAACCATCCTCTGATATTTTTCCAAACCACAAACCAAGAGCTGGTGCTGCAGGCATAGGCTTAGCTTGCTGTGCTGATTGCCAGCCCTAGTTTACGTTGTTAAACTTCAACTTTCCTCATTGAGAAAGATTAAAGAAGAAATGGACTGAAAAGCACATGGTCGTATGTACAGTAAGTGCTTAATAACTGTTGATTGTTTCTATGAAATGTAATAACTCTTTACAAGTAACATAGCTTTAATATGAATGATCACAAGTTAAAAATTAACAGAGCTGAAATAGTTGCTTTTTGAAGCTGACCTTAGTAAGATGATTCTTAGAGATTTCCCTATCACCATTTTTTCTTTCCTGATTGATTGCATGTTATATATTGGGTCAGGCCTTTCGTAACAATGGTTTTGAGAGTCAGCTTTCTGTATGGAGCTGAGCTCACCACTGGAAAGTTGGTGCAGGATTGTGCCAAACAGACAGAGTCCCAAAGGAGAGATTGGGACCTACAAAAGTAGGTCTTTTTTTTTTTCTTTTTTAAGATTTTTTTTAAAGATGGAGAGAGAGGGGGAGATGTTCTGTTTGCGTGTTCATTCCCCAGTGGTCTCGCCTGGCCAAATCCGGTAGCTAGAAACTTCATCCTGGGCTTCCACATAGGCGGCAGGGCAAAAAGCTGCTGCCTTCCCAGGAGTATTAGCAGGAAATTGGGCTGTAAATGGAGCATCTGGGAATCCAGTGTGGGGTTCCAGTGTCTCAAGCAGCAGCTGAATTTGCTGTGCCACAACACCAGCTTTTATTTATTTCTTTTTTCTATGCAGTTGTTAAGTTTTCTGAGAAGTTTACTGGTTGCTTTTGCTTTTCGGGTGCTAAGGCTAGTAATTGCAGTTGTGTCCAAATCTTTATACATGGCCATATTTTTACTTAGTGAAGTAAAAAATAATTCCTAGTAGGTAAACTTTTGAAAAGAGGGTGAGTAAATATTAACCTGTGTTTATTTTAGAATCCCAACTGAAATTTAGTATCTCTGCAGCCCCAAGTGGAATTGTGGTATCTGAAAGGCCACTAAACCTAGCAACCTAAGCACCTGGAAACCATTATGTTGCCATATAAAGTAATTTCTGCAAGGCAGAGAGCCAAACCCACCAGCTCCAGTACCTGTTTCCCTAGCTGTAACTTCTTGCACTTCCAGCATTGGGGGACCCTCATTTGATCATGGCCTGCACTGCAGTACCTAAGGATTGTAAAATTTATGTCCACCTAAGGCCATGATCTAACATATTGCCATCACTTGTCTTATAAACTTCACTGGCCACCTGACTGGTCTTCCTCCTCCTCATGGTCCAGTTCCCCAATAGCATATAGAATTGCGTGATTCTTAGGCGGAAGATCTTTGGTATTTTCTCATCATCCTGAGAATGAAATTTAGGCTCCTTATCCAGGCCTGTCAGGTCTGTGTACTCTGGTCTTTGCATACTCTCAGATCTCATTGTATATCTTGCACACACAATATGTTTTCCTGTTCCAAAAGTGTCCCAAGTTCATTTGTACTGAAGGTTTTATTCTGCTTGGAATGCTTTTCCTTCTGGTCTTGCCTTTGATTAGCTTCATTTTTGTTATTTATTGGTCATATAAATGTTGTCTCTTCTTGACTACTCGGTCTAGAGGAACCACTTGACCATTTTTTACCAGGTTGTGTTTAGTTATATGTGAAGTCTCACTGCCCTCTGATACTGTTGCTTACCTGTTTTCACTTGTTGAAATCTAAGATCTGTGTAAACTGAGGTCCTCATAATTCAGAACATTGCCTGAATAAGTGAATACCAAGTGAATGAATACAAACTTTTCCATGAACACTTTTGAAACTAGAAATGTTTATGACCCAGGATCTGTTATTTAGGGAAAATAATTTTCTTAATGAAGAAAGCAGTGCATGTGTGGTTAAGGGGACTCTATGAAGTCATCTTCAGGTCTACTGAAATCCACTGTGGTGAATGTCAGGTGGAGTTTCTTAGGAAATGTGTTCCTTTGTGAATGCTGGATTATCTTGGAAATGAAATGTCACAGATTTTCTTAATGTTAAGTTAAATAAATGTAAAAGATTTAGGAAGTTTGCTTATTTTTCCTGACTTGTAACTTATATATAAGATGAAAAACCCACACCTTTGCCTTTCTATTTATGATATCTTGATTTTTGTATTTGTTTAAATCATAATTGCACTGAAGTGCAGTTTAAAATTTTCTTTCAGTGTTTCAGGCAAGGACATAATTAAAATGAAGATGAAGGAATATTCTTTTAATGTCCAGTTCAATCCATGTTTTATAACCACATAGCATTTTAATTTGTCATTTTGTTATTGTCTCTGTTTAATCTGTTATACTTTTCTACTATCTGATCCATCAGCTAGTCTCTCTCCTGACTAGCTAACCTTCGCAGTTGGATAGATTGTAAACAGAATTCACAGGGGTTGCATAGGAGCTGCCCTCTTGCTGATTTATAGCTTCTTGGTTAGTGGAGGGTGGTGGTTATCAGTAACTTGTATTGGGGGTGGGAATTATCACGCTCCAGTAAAGAGTGGATGGATGAATGATTTCTACTCTTAAAGATATTAACCAGATCCTTTCCCAAATAAAGACTAATAACTCAGATTTTAAACAATCTTCATGACAGATGAGGGCATAGAGAAGAGTGCATCAACGCTAATTAACAATGTTGAGTGTATATTCTTCTTAACAGTGATTGATGGTTCTTGGAGGACTATCTCTGTGCAGGAAGTGATGTTTTACGTTGGGAAGTTTAAAGGTTACATTTTAATGTACCCTTTAAGTTGTGTTCCCTGAACTCTGTAGAAATGTATTAGTGAAACAAGTAAGTTTTAAGTTGAAAATTTTACTGATGCTCTCAATAAAATTATCACAAGGCTTTTAAAAGAATATTTTTTCTCTCCAGATCTCCTCAAGTAATAGATGAGTGTAAGAAACAATTATGCATCTAGTCTGAAAAATTACAAGGGAATTTACCTGAAAGAGCTTGCCTTTGCTGTGACTTGTTTGAGTCTTTAAAAATTCTCACTTTATCTGGAGTAGAGGAATGTGAAGCGATTTAGTAGTTGACACTTTGTTGGATTCTTATTTTGAAGGTTTCTTACTAATTGTATGAAATTTATGCTTCCATATTATTGGTTCAAAGTGAAAAAGTGGTTACTACTAGTTTGTTTAATCGCGTTGAAGCAGGTATTTAGTTTAGCTGTTTAGACACCTGCATCCCACTTTGAACTGTCTTGGTTTGATCCTTGATTCTGGTTCCTGACCCCAGCTTCCTACAAATGCAGATCCCGGGAGGCAGACACAGTAGCTCAAGTCATTGGCTCCTTCCACACGTGGGTGACCCGGGCTGCATTGCAGGCATCAGCTTTAGCCCAGATTTGGCCATCATAGGCATTTGGGGAGAGAGACATTGCTTTACATAGTTTTGCCTTGGAGCCTCTAAAATTAATAACAGAGAGAACCATATGTACATTTCTCCCTTTTCTTTTTACTTTTGATGTTTTGACGTGTAAAATGGTCAGAGCTAAGATTATTTCATTACTCATTTTTCCCCAAAATATCCATATTTATTTATTTTTATTTGAAAGGCAGATTTACAGAGAAAAGGAAAGACATAGATTTTCTATTTGTTGATTCACTCCCCAAGTGACCACAATAGCTGGAGCGGAGCTGATCCAAAGCCAGGAGCCAGACGCATCCTCCAGGTCTCCCATGTGGGTGCTGGGGCCCAAAGATTTGAGCCATCCTCTACTTCCTTCTCAGGCCGTAAACAGGGAGCTCGTCTGAAGATGGAGCAGCCAGGACATGAAATGACACCCATGTGATTCCAGTGCTGCCATCACACCAGACCCAAGCTTATTTTATTTTATTGGAAGATCCTGACAACATTTCTAGGTACTTGATGAGAAATTATTTTAATATATACATTTACAACTGTTCCCTTAGATGATATTTCCTACTCTTATTGTACCTTCAGGATATACTGATGGCATTACAAATGTAACTGGTTGAGTAGTATCTCCAAAGCAAAAGCATACGCTTGACCTCGATTGTATCGCAGTGGACAACTTTTGGATAAGCAAAGGTCAAGGGCTGGCATTGTTGCAAGGGGTGAAATTGCCAACCATGATACCAGCATCTCATATCAAGCAGCATTTGTATTCCTGGCTGCCCAGCTTCTGATCCAGCTCCCTACTAATGTATGTATGAAGGCAGTGGAGGCTAGCAAGGATTACTTACTTACAAGGGTGACCCACACGGGAGACATGGATGAAGTTCTCGGCTCCTGGCTTCTTCCTGGCCTGCTTGTGGCCACTGGGAAAATGAACCAGTCAAAAGAGGAATCACTTGCTCTCGCCCCTATCCCTTCCTCTACCCTCTTTCTTTTTAACTTTGACTTTCAAATAATAACAAACCAAGCTTAAAAAAGGAGTGCCAGAAATATTTTTGACTGAAGTTGTTATGATATTATTTTTTTAGATATTCTACCTCAAACAATTTTGTACTATAGTTTAATTAGCCTAAGAAATATTGTGGTTTCATGGGATGGAAGAAGCCCATACCCTGCCTTGCAGGATCCAAGGTCGTCAGAACGACAACCAGGAGCACTGAGCGGTCCGCAGAAACAAAACAGTAAACTTCCTTCGGGACTAGGGAGAGGAGCTTTCTCTGGTTCTTGCCTGGTTCTGACTTTGGGTCCCCACTCTCTCTCATAATGACCATCAGGATTGCTCCAGAAACCCCTCAAAACAAACTAACAAATAAACAAACAAAAAAACCTAGAATAGATGGAGAACAGCAAGGAAAGCTTAGAAACAGGAAATGGGCAGTGGGGATGCACTTATAACTCACTGGGTGGGACACGAAGATTAGTTACTCCTCACTAAAGATTTCTCTGCACACCCCTCCTAAAACCGTTCACCTAAACTGTTGACATATGTCTTGTTAGAGTTATAGAGTTAGACTACCCAAAAAACAGCCAGGTTCTGCAAAATCATGCTTCAACGCTATGAACTGCTAAATACTAAAATTAAAATAGACATGAGACAGCTGAATAGTAATCTATAGCCATTTTAAGGTGTATAGAACCCAGCTGTATATAAACTAATAATTGTAATGTTAATGTAGAAGTCATAGGATGTGTTTCAGAACTTGCACTCTTTTTTTGTTTGTTTGTTTTTTCTCTCTCTCTTTGAACATGCTGGTTACACAATACCATGTCAACTAATTCCATTACGTTATAAATTGTTACTGATGTAATGTCGGGGCTTTTAATTGATTGGGATGATACTCTTTCGGCTGTACCTTCAGACCAGAGACTGTCTCCCCATGAAACTGTTGAACTTATCTGGACAATAAGATGCTGGACTCTATGCTTTGTAGATGCTTGCAAGGAAAGCAATCTCAACTGAATTTGACCTGTGGAAGAATCCACCATGGGTCGGGGGAGTGGGCTTTGGGGAGGGGAGTGGGGAATCACAGTGCCTGTATAGCTGTGTCACATGATGCAATGTAATAAAAAAAAAAGAAATATTGTGGTTTTTGTGACTTTGTTTTCTTGTTGTTTTGGGGGAATTATGTATGCATTTCAATTATTAGAATCTGTTCATCCGATTTCTGTCCTTTTCTTAGAAAAAGGTTATTAAATACTAAGTAAGGATAATCTACTTTTAATGATAAGCACCTGATTTTAAATTTTGGAAGAAATTGTTTGATATTAAGCTGATATTTAATAAAAGAATAGAGCTGCAAAAACAGATTTCTTTGTAAAAAGGAGGTTTGGGCCTGGCGCGGTGGCGCAAGTGGTTAAGGTCCTCACCTTGCACGCCCCGGAATCCCATATGGTCGCCGGTTCTAATCCCGGCAGCCCCGCTTCCCTTCCAGCTCCCTGCCTGTGGCCTGGGAAAGCAGTCGAGGACGGCCCAAAGCTTTGGGAACCTGCACCCGCGTGGGAGACCCAGAAGAGGCTCCTGGCTTTGGATCGGCATGGTATCGGCCATTGCGCTCACTTGGGGAGTGAATCATCGGATGGAAGATCTTCCTCTCTGTCTCTCCTCTCTGTATATCTGCCTTTCCAATAAAAAATAATAAAAATAAATCTTTAAAAAAAAAAAGGAGGTTTGAAATTCTCAAGCCCCTTTGATAATGAATTTTAATTTATATTTGTAGTAGTTTTAATATAATTTTTTGATTTTTTTCTTTTTATTTTATTATGCTGCTCCGTTATTGGAGGGAAAGTGTGCTCTTTTAAAAGCCTTGTGATAATTTTTTGAGAGAACATACAGAGATCCTGCGCCTGCAGGTTCACTCCGTAAATGCCTGTAGCAGCCAGGACTGGGGCGGGCTGAAGGCAGGAGCATCTCATGTCTGGATGTGTTGGTTTGAGTGCTGACCACTTGTCCAGTGCTGGCTTCCTGCTAGTGCACGTTGTTGGTGGGGGGAGATGGTGGCTTGCGTAGTCAGTAGATTCAGACTCACTATCTGAAATAAACTAAAAGCATAAACATTTGAAATTTGAATGTGCTAAGTTTGAAGTGCTTATTAGACATTTGTGTGGAGATGTTTAACTGACAGATAAATTAGTGTGGGATTCAGAATCAAGATATGGTCTGTAGGGATGAGCATTGTGGTCTAGCAAATTAAACTGTTACCTTTGATACCAGCATCCTATGTGGGCACCAGTTCAAGTCCTGGTTGCTCTACTTCCAGTTCAGCTACATGCTATTACACCCAGGAAAGCAGTGGGATGGCCCAAGTCCCTGTATCCATGTGTGAGACATGGATGGAGTTCCTGGCCTCTGGCTTTAGCCTGGCCCAGCCCTAACTGTTGTGGCCATTGTGGGATGGATCAGCATATGGAAGAGCTTTCTCTGTGTGTGTGTGTTTCTGTCTGTCTGTCTTTCTCCTCCTCTGTAAATCTGCCTTTCCAATAAATTAAAAAAAAAAAATAGGGCCTGGTATGATAGATAGTGTAATGGCTAAAGTCCTCACCTTGAATGCACCAGGATCCCGTATGGGTACCATTCTAATCCCCGCGGCCCCACTTCCCATCCGGCTCCCTGCATGTGGCTTGGGAAAGCAGTCGAGGACGAACCAAAGCTTTGAGACCATGTACCTGTGTGGGAGACCTGGAGGAGGCTCCTGGCTCCTGGCTTCGCATTGGCTCAGTTCCAGCCATTGCAGCTGCTCGGGGAGTGCATCATTGGATATAAGATCTTCATCTTTGTCTCTTTTCTCTATATATCTGACTTTCCAGTAAAAATAAATAAATCTTTAAAAACTGTATATGAAATCTGTAGATAAAAGTTGGATATTCAGCAGCATGCTGGTAGGGAATGGGTAAATTTCATCAGCAGAGTGCATATTTAAAGAAGGAATCCCAAGATTAACCCTATGATTACTTTCATGTTTTATGGAGAAGTGAAGAGAAATTAACAAAAGCAGCTGAATTTTCAAGGAAAAATCAGGGTAGTGAAATGTCTGGAAACCAAATGGGAGAGTGTTTTAGAAGAGAGTGATCCAGGATGGGTACTGAGCGTGGTCACTAGGTAGGCATTGCCGGGGTGAGAGAGAGTGATATTGGCATGCACCATAGATAGTGGCTTGTCACACTGTGCCACAAGATCAGCTCGGGTCTGGTGTCAGTCGGAAAAATAAAACTGGGATGGAATACTAGATATTTTCTCACCCCTTTAAAGTAACTCTTCATTAGGTTGTTGCTTTTTAAACTTTGTTCTTCTGAACAAGTCATCTTTTATAAAGCAGAGTTGAAGTTATATGGGTATTTTGTAATTTAAGCTCCATGAAGAGAGATACTGTCTGCTTTGTTCATTGCTGTGGTTCTAGTACCTAGCTCAGTCACTGGGACCGGGAACATGCTTAATAAATATTTGTTACATGAAGTATTAGAAAATTAATTTTCTACTTCAACAAAAATAAATCTAGGGAACTTCTAAGATGATAAAGTGAAAATAATACTGTTGTTTTTCTAGCTTTTGCATAATTCTCAGGCAGGTTTTTCATCTCCATAAGGGAATGTATTAACATTGTATGTCAAAGTTAATTTGACCATAAAGGCATGAATTTCTTTCTAGATGCCCTGTCCTGTTCTGTTGGCAGAGGTGTCTGTTTCTGTGCCTGTACAGGGTAAACTTCCATATTGTGAAAATCTAAAATTCTTCAAATTCTGAAACATCTTGAGTGACATTGCTCCAAATAGAATTTCAGAGGGAATTTTATTTCATATGTAGTGTTATTAAAATGATTTTATGGGTCCGGCGAGGTGGCGCAAGTGGTTAAGGTCCTCACCTTGCACGCCCCGGGATCCCATATGGGCACTGGTTCTATCCCAGCAGCCCTGCTTCCCTTCCAGCTCCCTGCCTGTGGTCTGGGAAAGCAGTCAAGGACGGCCCAAAGCTTTGGGAACCTGCACCCGCGTGGGAGACCCGGAAGAGGCTCCTGGCTTCGGATCGGCATAGCATCGACTGTTGCGCTCACTTGGGGAGTGAATCATTGGACGGAAGATCTTCCTCTCTGTCTCTCCTCTCTGTATATCTGCCTTTCCAATAAAAATAAAATAAATCTTTAAAAAAATGATTTTATGAAGTTACCTTTAAGCTATGTATGTGAGCTATGTGAAATATAAATTGGTTTTATTTTTAGACTTAGGTTCCATCTCCAATATCTCATGAATCTGCAGATATTCTCAAAATTCCCTGAAGGTTGAAATCAGAAAGACTCCTAGAGACTTACTTATTTGACTGATAGAGTAATGAAGCAGGGCAGGGAAGAAAGCGAAAGAAAGAAAGGAAGGAAGGAAGGAAGGAAGGGAGAAGAAGGGAGAACGGGAGGTGGGGGAATGCCATTTTCCTGCTGATTCCCTCTCAGGATAAGTACCACAGCTGGTCCTGGGCCAGGCCGAAGCCGGAAGTCAGGAACTCTGTCCATGTCTCCCAGGTGGATGGCGAGGACTTAAGTACTTAGACCATCCTCTCTGCTTTCTCAGGTGCAACAGGAAGTAGATTTTGAAATAAAATAGCGGATACCTGAACTGGTACTCTGACATGGGCTACCTGTGTCATAACACCTGCTTAACCTGCTAGGCTACTGTACCAGGCCCAGTGTCACTTCTGTTGACTTGCATCTGGTGAACTATGTTTGTATTCCAGGGGTAAATTCCAGTTTGTGGCATTGTAGGGTCCTTTTAGTGTGCTATTAAATTTAATTTGTCAGTAATTTGTTGAGGATTTTTCTATTTGTTCATTAGGGGTGGGGCATGGGTGTTATTTTAATTATCTTTTTTTTTTTTAATTGATTTTTGTTGGAAAGGCAGATATACAGAGAGGAGGAGAGACAGAGAGGAAGATCTTCTGTCTGATGGTTCACTCCCCAAGCAGCCGCAATAGCTGGAGCTGTGTCAGGAGAAGCCAGGAAGCCGGGAGCCTCTTTTGGGTCTCTTATGTGGGTGTAGGGTCCCTAAACTTTGGGTTGTCCTTGACTGCTTTCCTAGGCCACAAGCAGGGAGCTGGATGGGAAGTGGAGCTGCTGGGATTAGAACCGGCGCCCATATGGGATCCCGGTGTGTGCAAGGTGAGGACTTTAGCTACTAGGCTATCATGCCAGGCCCAGGCCCAATTATCTTTTCTTATAACACATTTTGTTTATTTTCATTGTTAGTATAATTCTGTCCTTACAAAGTGAGTTTGGAATATTCTTTGTTCAGTGTTTGAGAAGAGTTTTAGAAGGGTTGGAACTAATTCCTTAATGTTTTGTTAGTGATTCCGTCAAGTCCTTGCTATTTCTTTGATGGAATATTTTTCTTTACTGATTCAGTCTTTTTACTTTTGATATGTTCAGGTGTTCTTTTTTATTTATGATTGATTTCTGGTAAGTTTATAGATGTTTATTTATAGATGCTTTGTTCTAGGTTATCCAATTTGTTGAAAATAATTTTTCATATTAAGTTTTTATGATTCTTGTGTTTTTTCCCAAGGTTTATTGTATTTTATTTGAAAGGCAGAGTGACAGAAAGAAAGGGAGGAGCAAGGTTGTTGGCCCACTGACTCACTCCTCAAGTGGTGGCAGTGAGTGGCGTGGGCCGGCCCAGGCCAGGAGCCTGCACTGTCCAGGTTCCCCTGATGGATGGCCATCTGCTGCTGCCCTGGTGCCGCGTGGTACATAAGTTTGCCAGTGTTATACACAGCGCTGAAAGACACACGAAAACACGTACTGAGTGAATCTAAAATGTTAACCTCAGAAGGGACAGACGGGATCAGTGGGTCCAGCGTTCCAGTTAAAGAGGAGGTCTATTGCACAACATGGTAGCTGTGGCTACTGGCATCTCAGACTGTCAGCCCTCCCTGGCTGCGGGGTCTGCACTGGGGAGTCAAAATGGGGACCCAACAATGGTGGGTCAAAAATATTTTAAGATATTACATCTATATTGAGAACATACATACTTTCTTGTAATACCTGTTTATACAGCATTTGCATCCTATAGATATTTATACGAAATCTAGTAAATAGAACATGCATAAGTCATCTGCAGATACTATGGAATTTCATGAGCCTTGTGGTTACTGTGGATTTCTGTACTTGAAAATTACTAAAAGATCTTATAATCTTTTAGACAAAAGGAAGCATGTGAGGTGATGGATGTGTTACTTTACAGGTTTACACACAGCAGACATTATGTATACAACAAATACATATGTGATTTTAATTGTCAGTTATGCCTTTATAAAACTGGAGAACGGGGCCCGGCGTGGTGGCGCAAGTGGTTAAGGTCCTCGCCTTGCACGCCCCGGGATCCCATATGGGCGCCGGTTCTATCCCGGCAGTCCCGCTTCCCTTTCAGCTCCCCGCCTGTGGCCTGGGAAAACAGTCGAGGACGGCCCAAAGCTTTGGGAACCTGCACCCGTGTGGGAGACCCGGAAGAGGCTCCTGGCTTCGGATAGGCATAGCATCGACTGTTGCGCTCACTTGGGGAGTGAATCATCGGACGGAAGATCTTCCTCTCTGTCTCTGCTCTCTGTATATCTGCCTTTCCAATTAAAAAAAGATAATAATAATAAAAAAAATCTTTAAAAAAAACCCTGGAGAACAGTGAATCTTATTTGACGTTTTTTAGTACCATGTAAGACCATTGAAAAGGCATATTCCGTTACACACAAAGTTTTTTGGTACATAAATTCATAGGCTATACAATTAATCTCAATTTTAATTCAGAGTTCCAATTTTGTATATATGTATTTTTTTACTTTCAAATCATTTATTTGGATAAGGAACTTAGATCATATAAACAACTGTTAACCCAATTTTTAAAATTGTTATAGATTTGAAGTACATTTCTCCAAAGATAATGTATGAATATCCAGTAGTCATTTGAAAAGAAGCTTTTATCAGTCCCAAGAGAAATGCTTATCAAATGCACAAGTAAGATGCTGTTTTATCCCTACCACATCAGCATAGTCAGAGGCATGGAAAGTACAAATGGTGAGAAACGCATGAAGTCCCAGTTACTTTACTTCCAATCCAGCTTCTGGCCAGTCTTCTGGGGACACACCATGGTCCTAGCATGCAGCAGAACGCTGGCCCCTGCCGCCCACATGGGACGCCAGGATAGAGTGCTTGGCACCGACTTTGGCCTCACCTAGACCTGGCTGTTGTGGCACTGGGGGCATGAGTCAGAAGGAAGCAGATTTTGTGTGTTCTCTCCTTTTCAAATATAAAAATCCTGAAAAAGAGTGTAGTTGTCCTTTGAAATCCTGAAGATAGAGTATATGTACCCAGAGAAGTGGAAACACATGTCCACACAAAAACTTATACACGAATGTTCATGACAACCCTAGGCATACTAGACAAAAGAAGTAGAAACCAGTCAAGTGTCCATCAGCAAGCGAATGGATAAACAAGGCTTACTGTGCACACACACAGGACAAGAACCATCTAGAAACAACGGCATACTGATGGATTCACAACGTGAGTGAACCTTTACAGCAGCATCTGTAAGCATCCTTTGGAAGAGGCATATTCTTTTAACTTTTCTTTACTGTGGAAGAATTTGATTTCATTTTCAAAGACAGAGGAAAGCTTTGCTGGGTACGTTATCCTGGGCAGACAACTTTTTGCTTTTAAATCTGGAATATGTGGCTCCATTCTCTTCTGAGCTGTAGATTGTCCTGTGAGGTCTTCTGTGAATTTAATTGGCATTCATTTATATGTCAATTGGTTTTTTTCCCTATACTTTATTGAAGAGAGCTTGATGAGCCCATGTGTCATGGTGAAGATCACTTTTGGTCAAGCCTGTTGGGAGTTCTGTGCCCCTACTGGATGTTGTTTCCCAATTCTTTCTCCAGATTAGGCAATTTATCCTTATTATTTCATTAAATACATTTTTAAACCCATCTTCTCTTTCTGCACCTTTTGCAACTTCCGTAACTCTTATATTTGGCCTTGTAATAGAATCTTTCCATTCTTGAATCCTTTTTTTAGATTGGTCCAGCTCTGCTTCTTTTTGTTTGTTTCCCACTGGTGACAGGAAATATCTTTCAATTCTGATTTTCTTTCTTCTGCCTTCTTCATTCTGTTTTGGAGACTCTGCACTGTACTTTAAATTTGCTGCACTGTACTCTTCGTTTCTGATATATCAGCTTTCATTTGATTCATTTCCACTGTGACATATTCCTTGAACTCCTTGAACGCCTGTGTTACGTGCTTCTCGTTGTTGATAAGAAGTTTATAACAAGTGCTTTGAATTCTGTATGCCCCATTTGCTTGATGTCTTCCTCAGTGAACTCTGAGGTTGGCAATGCTTTTGCTCCTTTGCAGGGGAGTCTTCAGTAACATTCATTGTGCCTTTGTCTCTTCTTTTGCTCTTGGTCATTGTACTTCTGGTTAGCAGAGTCTTCTCCTTGGGGGCAGGTTTCTAAGCTCTGTCACCCACTGGTCTGCAGTTCAATTTTACTTATTGCCGTTGGTACATGGCTCTGTGCAGTCACTTGTGTCACTCCCTCCAGCGAGTTCCAGGTCTGGGTTCTTATGTTAGATTTCCACCGTGGTCTCTGTAGCCGGAGCTCATGGCTCACCACTCTCTACCTCCTGTGAGACCATGCTGAGGCTGCACCTTTGTCTGTAGAACCTTTGTCCCACTTCCAGTTGAAGTATGTCTCAGGATTAGGGAGACACCAGGAGTCCTATATAGCTAGGTTGTTGGTGGTGCTGATCTTGCTGGAACCTGTTGGCCATTTGGTCTGGGTGGCCCATGGACCTATTTTGAGCCGTACAATGCTGAGGTCGGTATTGTTTTTCCTGTGGGACCAGTGCAATGCACTGAACTCAGTGATTTCTCACCAAGCTCAGCACATGTGCAGTTCACTGTTGTCTCTGAAGTCTTAAATTCTTTGTCATACTGTAAGAAATGGCATCTGATGTGCCACTACTAGAGTTCTTGATCTGCAGGCCATCAGGTCTGAGGGCTACCCAGACCTATCTTGGGTCAAGCCTGCAAGATACCATGTTGTTGTAGTTTTTTGAGCTAGAAATGAGTTCACTCCCAGCTCAGTGCTTGCTCAGTCCTGTTCCGTAGCCTTTGCCTCCCTATACAAAGTGGTGCCAGATATGGCTCTTGGTGGCAGATTGGGCTGTGAAATCCACCCTGTTCCCGCACTGCCTGTCTGGGACCTGCTGCTCTGTCTCTGTTCCTGGTCAAATCAAACAGACTAGCAGAATGAGCAGTTCTTTGTGAATTCACCTCCTGAGCTCCCTGTGAATGTCCCTTCTCATTGTTGCCGGTGGAGTTGTGGCTGCTGGTGCAGTTCAGACAGCTACTTAGTTTTGTATTTTTTCTTAAAGATATATGTTTTATACTATGTTCTTTTGCTTTCATGTTCTTAATAGGAGGAGAGAATATGGAGTAGTAGTTAAATATATAGGCTCATATTAAGACCACTTAGACTCAGAGACCTAATTGTAGGAGAATACTTCCTGCTTTCATAACTCAATTTTCTCATTTGTACAATGGAATAATAATAGCACTGCCCCTAAATAGATTTAGTTAAATGTGTGTCTAGACCTTGCCTTTAGATACTGTTGTAGATGTTATTTTTACCTTTCCCATTCTGTCTTTAAATCATGTCTTCTACTTACAACTAATGGGTGGGGGTCCTGTGGACTTGCTAAATACATTTTCCAATATAAGTGTTTAAAAATAAAACCTTCAAAAATTTTGTGAAGTATCTTTGAAATATGTAAATAATGATTAAAGCTTTGGTTGTAGTTGATGGTTGGAAATCAAACCTTCTTTTAAGTAATAATATACAAGTATTTTCTTGCAAGATTGTTTAACTTGAGTTAATGGAGGTGATATAATTTTGACATTCAATCTGAATGGTGAAAGCTGTTGTACGCTTGCCATAAATTTTATCTCATTTGTTTTGCCATGGAGACATATGTCTAATAAAAAAAAAAGATGCTACAGAAACCATCATTTGACTGTGAATGTGCTTCTGTTTTTGGTTGAGGTATAAATGTTATTTCTGGCTGTGTCCTTCATCCTAACTCTTCTTACAACAAATGGAAAGTCCTTAATTTTACCTAGGGGAATAGTTAATCCACAGTGGACATATGGTGGACAAAAGCTGGGTCTAGTAAATGAAATAAAATTCTAAATGGTAAACATGTGAATGCTTACAGAATCTGGCAGCTGTGAAAGATAGAGTATTTAAGATTTGTAAATTTTGTGTGCAGGATAATTCTTTTTTGGCATGTTTGTGTGATATGTGTATACACGTGCATATACATAAACTTGATTAAAAGATAGGTCTCAAGTCATATGTAAATTGTATTTATCTTTTTTACTGTTCATTAAGCTTTGTGTTGTGACTTGATGTCAACAATAGAGGGTGATGATCTCTCATTTGTAGAAAGTTACTGTTCTTTTGGCTGGGGGCAGTTAATTAGCGTTAACCCAGAACAGCTCTTGGTCTTTATGGATTTGAGCGTTATATGTGGTTGCACTGCCCCAGCAAAAGGTTAAGTATTAATGGAAAATGGTCACAGCCCTTTTACTTAAAGAAAACATGTTACTTGCAAGTTTTCGTTTGATTTTACTTTTACAGTTACATTGAATGTCTTCATTCATCTAGCCATCCATAAAGCAAATATTGTTGCACATGAGATGGATAATAAGTCTTTTTTAGGACTACTTGTGTGGTGTGTCACAGATCATTAACTGCAAGTAACCACCTGACTTGAGGGAAGCCTGGAAGCAGATTATAGTAAAAGAAGCTCTTATTTATGTATCACTGCAATGCATTGATTTATAGAAATGTTGCTAATTGCCACTATGAAAATATGTCCCCATTATCATTCAAGGAGCAGTAGGGATTAGCTGCCATGGACTATAGATATATTGTTAACAATGTAAAAATAAGAATAAGCATTGTGATCAATATTTTATCTAATAATAATGTTAACATTGTAGCTGATTACATTAAATGTGGTGATTTAGACTGCTTTCTGTATGTTGTAATTATATATACATATATTTAAATTAATAGCATGTTCTGAATTCTCCTTAACTTGAAATACTCTTTAATTTAAGTGACTTGGAAGAATCACAGCAAAGTTTTTTTTTCCTAATTTTTGTTTTTCATGATATGGTAATAAAGGCTCAGGAATTTCCCGTCCCATCCTCCTGTTACTGCCCTCCCACCCCACCACGCTCATTTCCCCTATATTGTTACAGCAGAGTCATGCTTCAGCAACAGCCACAAATCCATCGTGCCGTTGTAGGTGTGGACGGTGGCAGAGTCCTGCATCCTATTATCAAGGTGTTGTATAGTTAACAGTTTCATTGGGAGTTCTCCTTTTTGTTTGAGAGCCGAGAGGCACAGGTCACTGTGTCCTCACTTCTTGGTGTGATAATTTCTATTACATAGTACCTCAAAAGAATGTATGTATATACATGTTTACTTAAATATCAGTTGATCTTGTATGTAATAACAAACTTTGATGCAATTATTTAACAAAGCACTCAGTTCTCTTTGTAAGTATGTGAGTGGTTTCTAACCAGTTCCCTTACACATCTGACCTTCAACAAACTTAGGTGGTGTTCCTTACGTATGCTCACCTCATACAACTAATTTTAGTCTGCAAAAGAACAACAGCGCCAAATCTAGCCTGTTGCATCACAGTGAAGGAAAAATTGTCAGGTAAAGATGAAGAATATAAAACTCAAAGTTGGGAGTCCCAGTAATACTTGTAAAGTTTTGAAAGGACTGAATTTCAGGGAAAATATTGCATGTTAAAATAAGCTCTAATTAGAACTAGACAGAGATATTGAATTTTGCTTAAGCATTTGATCCATGCAGATATTTTCTGTTTTTAAATAGCTGTACCATAAGCTGTTGTGTTAATTTTTATTTCCTTTGGATTTTATTGTTCTAGATTGCGTTTGTTCGTTCCTCAGTTAATAGCCTCGTCTTCGCTCTTTGGCGGTTGTGCGAATGCTGCATTGAGCATCCTGTACGGGTGTTTGTGTAGACTTAGGTTTTCATCTCTCTGTGGAAGCTACCCATGAGTCAAACTGTCGAGGGCGTGTGACAGTTTTTTTTGATGTTTTGAGAAGCTTCCCAGTGTCATTTCTTGAGGAATTGCCAAACTGTTTTCTAGAAGACCTGCATCATTTTATATTTCTACCAGCAGTGTGTGAAGGTTGCAATTTTTCTATGTCCTTGCCAGTGCTTGCTATTTTACATATTTTTTTTAAAAGAAAATGATTTATTTGGTCTGATGTTGGGATGTAGTGGGTAAAAAAGCCTCCACCTGCAAAGCTGGCATCCCATGTGGGTGCAGGTTGGTGTCCTGGCTGTTTCACTTCTGTTCCAGTTATCTGCCAGCATGCCTGGGAAAGCCTGAGAGGATAGCCCAGTCCTTGGCTATCTATGGTGGACCTTGATGAAGCTTCTGGCTCCCAGGTTCCGCCTGACTCCAGCCCTGGCCAAGCATTCAGTTAGGGAGCTGGGGAGAAGGTGGGCAGCTGGGACTGAATCCTGTACGCTTATGGGATGTGCGTGCTGCAAGCAGGCCTGGCCCTTTGGATGTCTTACTGTTGTTGAGTTTTAAGTTTTTTAATAGACACATGAGTATGATTTGTAAATACTAACCCTCAATATAGGGTTTCTTCCTATTTTTGATAATTCCCTTGAAACACAAATGTTTAATATTGATGAAATCTTTTTTGTTGTTCTTGTTGATTACACCTTTGTCATTATTTTTCTGAAACTTGCCACATGTAAGATCATTATGATTTACATCTGTAGTTTTATAGTATTGGGTCTTAAGTTTAAATCCCATTTATTTTAAGTATTTTTTTTTAATATAATGTAAGAATCCAAATTTGTTTTTTCTGCATGTTGGCCTATCACCATATATTGAAAAAGACTACCCTTTCTCTTGTGAATGGTTTATTTATTTGAAAGGCTGAGTTACAGAGAGAGGTGGGGCAGAGAGAGAGACAACAGGTTTCCATCTAATGGTTCATTCTCCAAATGGCTGTAGTGGGCAGAGCTGGGTTAGCTCAGAGCCCCCTGGAGCTTCTTTTAGGGTTTCCCATGTGGATAACGGGACCCAAGCACTGGGCTGTTCTCTGCTGCTCTCCCAGACGTATTAACAGGAAGCTAGATTGGAAACGGAGCAACTGGGACTTTAGCATCCATGTGGGATACCTCAGCATTGGCCCCCTGTCGAGATTGCTGCAATTTACTGTAGATTATCGTGGCAAGTTTTGAAGCAAGTAGATTACAGTAGTATACTTTAAATCAGAAAGTATGATTATTTCTGTTAAAGTTGTTTGTTACATTTCCATATGAATTTCAAGACCAATGGTTATTTTTTATGAAGAAATTAGCCATTCCAGCTAGAACTTGGAGTAGAATCTTAACTTGCTTGTAGATTTTTCTATGAAATATTTTTCTGCATTACTGAGAAGACCAATTGTTTTTTTATTTCAGTTTGAGTATGATGTGGCTAAGTATAGAACTCTGAGTTTATCTTATTTGAAATTTATTAAGTTGCTTAGATGTGTGAGTTAGTGTTTTTCCATCAAATTTGAATGTACTGGCCATGATTTATTCAAATAATCATTCTGCCTTTATTCCACACCCGCTTCTAAAGAAGAATACTTGGTGACATCCTGCGGTTCTCTGACACGTTGTTCATTTTCTTTATTACAGTTTCTTTTTGTCCTTATGATGGATAATCTCAAATGATCTGTCTCCAAATGCATTAATTGACTAACTGCTGACCGCCTGTAGTAAGCTTTCCATTTTAGAGTACTTAATTGTTAATTCTGTGGATTTTGTCATATCTGTGTTTGTGTCTCTGATTTTTAGCCTGATTATTGCTCCTATTTTGTTTTTTTATATTTGTAATGCTCTTTTATTGAGTCTTGGACATTTTACATTCTTGACGTCTGGATTTTTAACATTTGTTTTTGGACTTTGGCAGGCACTTAAAATTCTTTGTGGTTTGACAAGGCTTGTTTTTATGCTTTGTTGAAGTGGCTATCCTCTGGGGCCAGGTTAGCCCCATTCCAGAGGTGCTAATCTTCTCTATTCTCCGCGGAGTGCCTGGATAGTCAATGAGTTCCTTCTCTTTCAGCGGAGTTTATCCCAGATCTGTTTGCTTTCTGGGAATTTTTCTGATTGCAGCCTTCTGAGTTTTTTTTTTGCCCAGCCTCATGAAATTTGGTTTTGTACATGCACAGCTTCGTAGTCAAGAACAGAGTCAAAGAAACTGTTGTAAAGATTTTATGACACGGGCAGGTGTGGTGCAGGGGCCTAAGCTGCTGCTTGAAGGTCTGCATCACCCTTAGAACGCTGGTTTGAGTTCAGGATCCTCAGTGTTTCTGACCCAGCATCCTGGTACTGTGTTTTGGAGACAGCACACGCGAGCCCAGGTACTTGAATTGTACCCACCCACGAGGGAGACTCAGGTGGAGTCCGTAGATTCGGGCTTCAGCCTAGCCTGCCTTGATGTTGTGGGCATTTGAAGAGTGCACTTGCGCATGAAAAGCTGTCTCTTCATCTCTGCCTGTCATTCTGTTTTCCAAGTAGATATTTAAAAAGTGTTAGGACTCTTCTGCTTCTAGATCTTTCTGGTAACTGGCACCACAAAATCACAGGTATTTCTTCGGGTTTACACTACATACTGTTTTTGTCATGGTAGAAGATCACTCCAGCCTGCCTGCCAATGCATTTTTTTTCTTTGTTATGACCTAGAAAGTACCTCTAGGTAGGAAATTGGAGTGATCAGGCAGCTTACCTTGTGTGTTTCTATCAGGGATTCATACCTTTGTCCTGCCTGCTGTTCAGTTTCTGGAAACAATTTTATATATATTTTGTCCAATTTTCTAGCTTTTAATGGCAGGAGGAAAGTCTTGTTCTGTATCTGTCTCTGTTTATCAAATAAATAAACAAAATTTAAAAGCACTCCTGAAAGTTGTAGTTTAAGATTTTGAAGTCTTTAAATATTTGTATCTTCAATGTTTTATTTGCTTTAAATTTAAATAAAATAGGTATCTATCTGTTTTATGGTTAACCTTTCATAAAAAGAATTTCAAACTTAGAGATAATTGGAAAAACTCAATAGTAGATCAGTTTATTTTGGAGTATCAGATTCATAGGAAATTTTGTACTTGTGGATAATGTGGTTGAATCATTTCTTATACAATGTATATCCTACTTTTATGCAATGAAAGCAGGAAAAGGAAATAATATTTTTAAAGATTTATTTATTTTTAGTGAAAAGTCAGATATACAGAGAGGAGGAGAGACAAGAGGAGGTTTTTCATCTGATGGCTCACTCCTCACGTGACCGTGGAGCTGAGCTATGTGAAACAAATATTAATCACTTTAAAAGGAGAAGTAGACTCGAATGCAATAATAGTGGGGGACCTTAACACTGCATTAACATTAATAGATTAGTGAGACAAATTCAGCAAGGAAACAATAGAGCTCACCTATATACTAGAACAAATGAACTTAATTGATAGCTATGGAACTTTTCATCCTACAAAGAATATACTTTTTTCTTTTTAAGATTTACTTATTGTTACTGAAAAGTGAGTTATATGGAGAAGAGAAAAAACGAAGAGGAAGATGTTCCTTCCAATGATTCACTCCGCAAGTGGCTATGACAGCTGGTGCTGAGTGGATCCAAAGCTAGGAGGCAGGAGCTTCTTCTGGATCTCCAGTGTGGGTGCACAGTCCCAAGGCTTTTGGCCGTACTCAACTGCTTTCCCAGGCCACAGGCAGTGGAAGTGAGGCTGATGGGACATGAACTAGCACTCATATGGCATCCTGGCAATTGCAAGGAAGCTTGTCTAGGACTGACTGTATTATTGGCCACAAAACAAGCCTCAGCAAATTTTTAAAAATCAGAATTATACCATGCATCTTCTTAGACCATCATGGAGTGAAACTGCATACCAAGAAGTCAAAATACCCCAGAAGATATGCAAGTATCTGGAGACGGAATAATGTGCCTCTGAACGAACAATGGGCTATAGAGGAAATCAAAGGGGAAATTAAAAAGTTGCTTGAAACAAATAAAGGCATTAACTCAATACATCAAAACTTATGGGACATGTTCAAGTCAGTGTTAAGAGGCAAGTACATTCTAGTCAGTGCTTATGTCAAGAAATTATAAAAACACCAAGTAAATGAATTAATCATACATTTGAAGGAGCTGTAAAAACAACAGCAAAACAATCGTAAGGTTAGCAAGAAAAAAAAATAACCAAAGTAAAGGAGGAAGTAAACCAAATAGAGAACAAAGGAATGAAACAAAATCAATAAATCAAAAACTGGTTATTTGAGAAAATCAACAAAATAGATTTCCCAGTTGCCCTATTAATCAGAAAAAAAAGAAGATACGAATCAGTAGGATCAGAGATGAAAAAGGAAATATAACAACAGATACCTCTGACGTACTACTTAGAATTATTAGGAATTATTACAGGCAACTATGTGTGCCAAAAAAAGCACAAGACCTAGAAGAAAAGGATAGATTTTTGGTCACATACAATCTACCAAAATTGAATCATGAGATAATTAATAATGGAAAAAGACCCATAACAAGGAATGAGATTGAATCAGTAATTAAATCCCTCCCATCCAGGAAAGGCCATAGACCATATGGCTTCACTGCAGAATTCTACCACATGTTTCTAGAAGAACTTACCCTAACACTCTGAAAGCTATTGCAAGCAATAGAAAAGGAGACCATCTATCCAGACTCTTTCTGTGACGCCAGTATCACCTTAATGTTCAAGCCAGAGAGACACAACAGAAAAAGAGGACTATAGATCAATATCCCTGATGAATATAGATGCAGGGAATCTGCAGAATACTAACCAACAAGACCCAACAGTACATCAGGCAGATCATTCACCATTACCAGGTTGGACTTTTCCCTGGCATGCAGGGATAGTTTAACATTCGCAAATCAATAAATGCGATATACCACATCAGCAAATTCAGAAATAAAAATCATATGATCATCTCAGTAGATGCTTAGGAGGCATTTGATAAAAACACTACTTCATACTGGAATGTTAAGCAAGTTAGGTCTAGAAGGAACAGTCTGTAACACAACCAAAACAATATATGAAAAGCCCAATGCCAGCATCATACTAAATGGGGTAAGATTAGAAGCTTTTCTACTAAGATCTGAAACTAGACAAAGATGTCCGCTCTCACCACTACTACTCAGTATGGTATTAGAAGTCCTTGCCACAGTTATTACTCAAGAAAAACAAGTTAAAGGAATTCAAATTGGAAATCAGGGATTAAAATTATCCCAGTTTGCAGATGACATGATTCTCTACGTAGGAGAAGTGAAAGAATGAAGAGATTGTCATCTTGTACAAAAATCAGCTCTAAAGGATCAAGGACCTAACTGTGCCCCAAGAAACCCTCAGACTATTAGAGGAAGACATAGAAAACACTCTCCAAGATATACACATTGGTAAAAGCTTCTTAGAAATGTCACCAAAAGCACAGGTAGTCAAAGACAAAATAAACAAATGGGACTATGTCGAACTAAGAAGCTTGGTATAGGAAAGGAAGCAGTCAACACGGTGAAGAAGCATCCAAAAGATCAGGTCATCTTATTACTCTATGCGACTAATACCTATGATTTACGAAGGGATTCAGAAGTTCAACAGAGCAGCGAATAACCCTGTAACATTTTTCAAAAGAACAGACTCAAAAGGCTAATAGAGGCTGTACTAGCCTGCACTCCCACCAGCAGTGAAGGACGGTACCTTTCTCCCTACATCCATGCCAGCAGGTGTTGTTAGTTGAGTTCTGAATGTTGACCAATCTCACAGGACTTAGGTGGTACCTCGATGTACAAACGCTATAGAAATCATTATGGAGAGTGCTCAGAGAATTGCAAATAAACCTGCCGTATAACCCAGTTATCTCACTTTTAGGAATATACTCAAAGGAAATGATAACTGCATATGAAAAGGGGATCTTTAATCCTGTATTTACAGCAGCACCATCTACAACAGCAAAGACATGGAAATAATCCAGATGCCCATCCAAACAGGAGTGGTTAAAGAAACTATGGTAAATCTGCTCAATGGAATGTTACTCAGCCATGAAAAAGAATGAAATTATTCCATTTGCAACTGAATGGTCTCAAATAGAAACCATTATGCTCAGTGAAATAAGTCAATCCCCCAAAAACAAATACCATATGTTCTTTCTCATATAAGGAAACCTTTATGCAAATTGGAATTTGTAGTGATGGAGTAATGGAGATTACCATATCCAGATGTGAAAACACAGTGTGACATACATCCCTACTTCCAAATTAAAGATGGACTCTCAATGAAAGTGTTGGACAGTAGGATGCCGGACTGTGACATTGTACCGATAATGTCGGGGCACACTTAAATAGCAGACTGATGGAATTGTAACTCCTTATGAAGGAATGTACTGTTGTGACAATATGGGGAAAATCAGTTGGGGGGTATGAATTGAGGGAAGGATAATCCCAGACTATACAGAATTGTAACATAAAATTCAAAATTTAAAATAAAAATAAAACAAGTGCCTAACGAACATATGAGAGATGCTAGGCTCCTTAGCCATCAGGGAGATACAAAGGAAAACCACACTGAGGTTCCACCTGACTCCAGTGAGATTGACCTGCGTTCATAACTCTTCTAACTTCTGCTGGCGTGGATGTTGGGAGAAAGGTACTCACCTTCATTGCTGGTGCAAGTGTAAGCTAGTATAACCACTATGGAAATCACTGTGAAGAGTGCTAAGACAACTGAAAATTGACTTGCCATATGACCCAGCTCTCCCACTTCTGGGAATATATCCAAAGGAAATGAAATCTTCATATGAGAAAGGAATCTATAATCCTATATTTACAGCAGCACAGTACACAACAGCAAAGACATGGAAACAACCCATGATAAAGGAGTGGATAAAGAAATTGTGATACATCTACTCCATGGAGTACTATTCAGTCATTAAAACTACAGTGCTTGGGCCCGGCGCAGTGGCACAAGTGGTTAAGGTCCTCGCCTTGTACGCCCGGGATCCCATATGGGCGCCGGTTCTATCCCAGCAGCCCCGCTTCCCTTTCAGCTCCCTGCCTGTGGTCCGGGAAAGCAGTCGAGGACGGCCCAAAGATTTGGGACCCTGCACCCGTGTGCGAGACCCGAAGAGCTCCTGGCTTTGGATGGGCATAGTATCGGCCATTGCGCTCACTTGGGGAGTGAATCATTGGACGGAAGATCTTCCTCTCTGTCTCTGCTCTCTGTATATCTGCCTTTCCAATAAAAAAATAATAAAAATAAATCTTTATTAAAAAAAAAACTACAGTGCTTGAGGTCTCTGCACCAGGGCCAGGAGCAGGTCCCCAGGACGGGTCAGGAGGCTCTTGGCAGAGCACTTTGGGTTGCTGGTGCTGTGAGTTTACGCACCTGCTCTCGGCTTGTGGTTGTGTAACTGTTGCTTGCTCTCCTCCTGGGGGGGGGGGGGTGAACCTGCTTAGGAGAAGTAGTGTGCCTTGGGCCGCATCCAGAGGGCCACAGCCCCTGTGCAGCTGCACTGTCTGCGGATCCTTCCTGCCTGAGTTCCACGCAGCACCAGCAGTCATATCTTTAGAGTAACTGAATCTAAAAAAAGGACGCAACGGAAGAATGGGAAAGGCTGCCTCCGTTGATCCTCTGATGTGCTGGCAGCATGGTCCCTTGGGGTTGGTGGCAGATAGGGGAGAAGGCTCTCAGGTTCCTGGGTAGTTTAAACTCAGTCCAAGAGGAGTGGCCCCTGCAGAGTCCCCCGCGTCAGCCCTGTGCGCTGGCCTTCCATCTGTTGTTCACAGCTTTGGAGTGTTTGTGGAACCCTTTTCCTTCCTGTTCCAGCCCTGAGCTCCCAGGACCACACCTGCTCCTTGTCTGCCGATGAGTCTCCACTCCCTAGTGGCTCAGGTGCTGTGGAACCTCTTATCTGTGCATTCCATCTTCAAAGCTGTGTCAGGTCCTTCTCTGATGGGATGGGTTGAGGGAGGGCCAACATGATAAAAAAACAAGAATGAAATTCCACCATTTGTGACTTAGGCTCAGTGGAAAAAATATCAATCTCCAAAGGACAGATACCCTCTGTTCTCTCCGATATAATCCAGTCAACATGCAAACTATGTAGGTGATCATGCATGTGCATATAGTCATCCAGAGGGACAATATGATAGATTATCATAGCAAGATGTGAAGATGCAATGTGGTATGCATCTGCACTTCCATATCAAAGATGCACTGCCAATGAAACTGTTAAATATGTTTTACCAATAGGTTTGCTCTGCCATTGTCCATGCTACAATGTCAAGATACACTAAAATAGCAGAATGGTGAACTTAATGATTGTTTTTGAAGGACTGTATTATTGTATAAAATAGGGGAAATCAGTGAGGGTGTAGAGAGGGGAAATCCCGGAGACCTGGAATTGTGTCATAAATGAATCAGTGTAAGTAAACCTCATCTAAATAGATGTGGTAGGTTTTTATTTTTTTTAAAGATTTATTTATTTTTATTACAAAGTCAGATATACAGAAAGGAGGAGAGAGAGGGGAAGATCTTCCATCCGATGATTTATCCCCCAAGTGAGCACAATGGCCGATGATGTGCTGATCCGGAGCCAAGAGGCAGGAACGTCCTCCAGGTCTTCCGCGTGGGTGCAGGGTCCCAAAGCATTGGGCTGTTGTCGACTGCTTTCCCAGGCCACAAGCAGGGAGCTGGTGGGAAGTGGGGCCGCTAGGATTAGAACTGGGTGGGGACCATATGGGATCCCGGACATTCATGTTGAGGACTTTAGCCGCTAGGTCATGCCGCCAGACCCGTTTTTTTTTTTCCCCTTTTTTAGGCACTTTAATTCTTTTCACCATCAAGACACATTTTGAGGCTGGTTTTGTGGTGAGTAAGGTTGCCTGCTGCAACACTGAACCAAATAGGCACCAGTTAAAACCCTTCCCCTTTCCTTCCCCTCTCCTTCCACTCTGGCTTTCTGAGGATGGCCTGGGAAAGCAAGGAATTATGGCCCAAACTACCCTGTGGCAGGCCTAAATGGAACTCCTAGCTCCTCGCTTCAGACTGGCCCAGACCTGGCTGTTTAGGATGCCTGGAAAGTGAACCAGGAGCAAAAAGCTTCCTGTAACTATTTCAGATAAATAGATAAATCTTTAAACAACAACAACAACAAAAAAAGAGACAGAGAGGTTCTCATTTAGTAAAACTGAGGCAGAGATGACAAAGGAAGCCACAATGTTTTGCGTTTAAATAGCTTAGAGTGAGATGCAAGTTTCATCTTAAGTTGGTATTGAAAGGCATTATTTCAGAGGCAGAAGGGGGAGGTGCTGTCTGTGGACTTCATTTCGTAAATGACTGGGTGTGGCTCAGGCGAAAACCATGAGGTGGGACCTCTGGAGTTCTTGCCTGAACTTAATAGGGACTCTATGGAGTTCTTGCCTGTGGTTAATAGGAACTCAATTATTCAAGCTCTCACTGCATTCGCAGAAACTGTGATCAATGGTCAAAGCTGGAAAGTGAGTACAGGTGTGCTGGTATTGGATGCAGTAGTCTTAAGGGGAGTCTGGACTCCTAGGACAAATGCTAACTCCAGTAAGAGGTGTCTCGCATGTTATGTTATAGACTTGTAATAGGAAGTGACCAATTTTAAAATCTAAGTTTTCTGATAACTTTTAGTTTGAACACTTGTTTTGGAGACATGTGATTTTTCATTGGAATTGATTTCAATACCTTTTGTCTACAGCTGAATTTTTTTTTCTTTTATAGACTCATTCTGATCTATTGGAAATAGGTGGGTTTGTTTGTAGTGAAACAAGTTAATTCATGCTAACTTTGGCCCTTCACGGGTTTTTACTATAATACTTTGCTTTATTCCAAAGACTAGACCTGGGGTGAAGGCACTGCTTGGGATGCCACCTCCCACATCAAAGTACCTGCTCCAGGTCCAGCTTCTGCTGCTGAGTCCATCCTTGGGTCAGCCTCTGCTGCTGAGTCCATCCTTGCTTTGCATACCTCGTGAGCAGCGGGTGCTAGTTCCTTGCCGCCCTGTGAGGGAGACCTAGATTGATTTCTGGGCACCTGGTTTGGACCCTTCCCAACCCTGGTCATTGGCATTTGGGGAGTTAACCAGCAAAAGAGAAATCTGTCTCTTTGCTGTTTAAGAAAAGAAAGTTTAAAAAATTTTTAAAATATTAAATGACAATGTAATGAATAATTGTTGTACAAATTAATCCCCAAGGTAGAACTCTGAAAGTTTTAAAATCAATTTCAATTATATAATTAATAATTATATAAATAAATCATATTTACTAAAATACAAAATTTTAATGAAGATACTGTTAAATATTAGTGGATAACTTAATAACTTTAAGAGTATATTATTAAATACTTGTCTTAAAATAATTATGTTTCCATGTGTTTATATCTTACAGTGATGTGTTAGTATTACAGATTACTTAAAATACATCACTTGTGTAATAACTTCTAAGGCATTCATGAATGTAACTTGTCCGTAGCACAGTCTATGCTCTTCAAACAGTGGATATTATGAACAATGAGCCTGAGTTCACTCTTTCTTCCTTCATTGCTCTCCAGGAATACAACATTCGTCAAGTTTAT
This sequence comes from Ochotona curzoniae, assembly GCF_017591425.1. NCBI lineage: Eukaryota > Metazoa > Chordata > Mammalia > Lagomorpha > Ochotonidae > Ochotona > Ochotona curzoniae. Next base: position 5,840,057 of record NW_024467118.1, on the reverse strand, counting down.
AAATATTATCTATATTTCTGACATGTCAGGGAAAAGGAGCTAGTTGACTTTCTTGATTTATAAATTTTTTTCCTGTAGTCATCATTAAGAGGAGTCTGCTAGGTGACAGTCCCCACACCAGATGTTAACATAGCAACAGTACCAACCCAAAGAGCTGTCGTTTTTGCATGTGGATTTTCTGTAATCTCTTTTATCTTTTAAAAGTTTTCATTTACTTTTTTCAGGTATAAGCTCATATTGATTATTGTAGCTTCGTAGAATAAGTTATACCAATGATACACACACCGTGTTGGGGTTTACTTTGAAGAGGTACCATCTACTGTATTTGGCTGTTTTCCGAGTTCCGTGTATCATATGGTAATACTCTGCAGTGAAGGAAGGTTGTGAGGTGAAGTTATATATTCTTGGTTTGGGATTTGGGCTCTGTATATTTGTCTCCTCTGAGTTAGAGAATTTTCAGTATTCCTAGTGTTAGCCAAATAGAGATACAAACTTTCTTTTGGTGCCAGAGATACATTTAAAAAAATTTATATTTTCATTTTATTTGAGACAGATGTCCCATTTGCTGATTCACTCTCCCCAGTGCCGGTTATAGTCAGGTCAGGGCTTGAGTGAGACTGGAAGCCAGGACCTGGATCTGAGTCATGCACCTGAATCCCAGGACCAGAGTACTGCTGATTCTGTGGTGCCATGAAGCTGAGTGGCTTGACTTTCGTATTGGCACTCAGAGGGTGTGGGGCACAGGCGTCCCAAGCCGTGCTGTCATTGCTACACCACAGGCCACCCCCGGGCAGAGATGTTCCTGAGAAAAATGCCAGGGTTTTTACAAGTGAATAGCAGAATGTGACATAGTAAATTTTTTCAACAGTGAATCTTGAATTCTGCTTTAGAATTTTCTTAAGATTATCAAAAAATATACAATGTCAGTTCAGCCTTAACAGGAACAAAATAGAATGGCAAGCATCTGAAAGAAACAGAAACGGGCTGTCGGTGGAAAAGTTATCAGCTGCATCTGTCCATTTTGGTTTCTGTACGAGTACTTAAATGGACACCAAAGTTGGTTGGTGTACTTTTGTTTCCTTCCTCACTCTCATTTCTTTCTTACCACTGCCATTTATAGCCGTAGGCTTATAATTTGATATGCTAATGCTGTGGTTTGAAGATGGAGTTCTTTCCAGTGGAAGTGTTTTAAGTTTGAAGTTACTTTTCTGGTTTATTGAAGATCTTTTCTTGTTGAAGCACTAATGGTTACTGATTACTTTTCTATATTTTGATAAAAATTGGTGAAAATTAATTAAATTTTGTATTTAGTCTTAGGACCAGGAATACATTTTTTCTTTTTCACAAGAAATTTTTCTGTTACAATTACCTATACCTTTTCCTTAAGTGGTTTCATTGTTTTTTTTTTTTTTTAGTTTGTTTTGTTTTTGTTCTTTTTTTCCATTTTAAAATTTTCTTTTTTAGTTACCATCTTCTAAAAGTTTGTTATATTACAATTTAATATTTAATATTAAAATCTAAGGAATATTGCAGGGGAATGTTGTAAAGGGTGGTAAATGGTAGTTAAGAGTGAATGAAGCTGCAAAAGTTAGGAAGCAGTGGTAGACGTAGGGAGAAACGGCCATATTTTGCCTTAGCTGGAGGGAAAGGTTTTGGGGCAGGAAGAGCTGAGAAAGACACAATTTAAAAAGTGACTTATTTGGAAGGTGCAGTTACATACCTAGACATGCGACACAGAAGACAGATGGGAGACAGAGGGAGAGAGATCTTCTTTTTTTTTTTTTAAAGATTTATTTTTATTATTTTTTTTTATTGGAAAGGCGGATATACAGAGAGGAGAGACAGAGAGGAAGATCTTCCGTCCAATGATTCACTCCCCAAGTGAGCGCAACGGCTGATGCTATGCCCATCCAAAGCCAGGAGACTCTTCCGGGTCTCCCACACAGGTGCAGGGTCCCAAAGCTTTGGGCCGTCCTCGACTGCTTTCCTGGGCCACGGGCAGGGAGCTGGCAGGGAAGCAGGGCTGCCGGGATAGAACCTGCGCCCATATGGGATCCCGGGCATGCAAGGTGAGGACCTTAACCACTTGCGCCACCGCGCGATCTTCTTAAAAAGAAGTTTGGATGTTATGCTCAGAACTGCAGAAAGCCACTGAAAGTTTTTCAGCAGAGGAGTGATTTCGGCCGTAGAGCAGAATTCAGCAAACTGCAGCTTACATTGTCTTTCTGTAGCATTTTAAGTGTTTAGGACAAAGCTAAAATAGGGCTGGACAATTTCAGTGTACTTGAAAAAAATGAAAATAAAATGTTAGGGTCCATATTTATTTATTTATTTATTTGAATGGCAGATTTACATAGAGAGAAAGGATAGATCTTCCATCTGCTGGTTTATTCCCCAAATGGCCACGGTGGCTGGAGCTGAGCCAGTCTGAAGCCGGGTCAGGGGTTTCGGTCAGGTCTTTCGTGTGGGTGTAGGAGCTCAGGGGCTTGGGTTATTTGTCCTTGCTTTCCTGGGCACAGTAGTAGGGACATAGGCTAAAAGTGAAATAGACATGACTCCAGTGTAACTTTGATTTTCAAATAAATTGAATAAATCTAAAAAATGAAATAGATAAATCCCTAAAAACACACAGAAAATAAAGATGGTCACATTAGGTAGAAAATCAAACCCAATTAGGTGCTGTCTGTAAGAAACTCAGTCTAAATTGAAAGATAAGTAAAGAATAAAGTGATGGGCAAATTCTTATCCTACAAACAATAGCCAGAAGAAACTTGGAGTAACTGAATGTTAAGAACAAGAAAATTTTTATATAAGATTTATTTATTTATTTTGGAAAGTCAGATATAGAGAGGAGAAGAGACAGAGAGGAAGGTCTTCCGTCCGCTGATTCACTCCTTAAGTGACCACAATGGCGGGAGCTGGGCCGCAGTGGCCAGGAGCCTCTTCCAGGTCACCCAGGGGGTGCAGAGGCCCAAGGCTTTGGGCCATCCCTGACTACTTTCCCAGGCCACAGGCAGAGAACTGGATGGGAAGTGTGGCTGATGGGACACAAACTGGTGCCCATATGGGATCCTGGTGTATGCAATCCTAGGACTTTTAACCACTAGGCTACCGTGCAGGCCCAGAAACAAAAACTTTTATAGAATAGATAAGGGCATTGGGTCAGTTTATGAAAAAAGTATACTTGTAAGTTGAGACTCACCAACATAATTTTAGTGTACACAAAGCAAAACCTGATAGAACACAAAGGAGAAACAGACAGAACTGTTGTAGTAGGTGACTTTTCAGTATGCTCCCATTTACTGGCAGAACATGTAGCCAGAGAATTAGTGAGGATATGGAAGGCATGAATCGTATGGACAAGCTAAACTCCATGGATGCTACAGGACCTGTCTGCCAACAGGAGAATGTGTGTCATTTTCTGAGTATCCAGTAGGACACTTACCATGAGTGAACATAGGCTCAACTCCAATCAGAGAATCAGCAAATTTAAGAGACTTGAGAAAGTTTTCTGATAATAATAAAATTCAAGTGGAAGTGACTAAGTTTGTAGTATCTCCAAATAATTTGAAATTGAGCAGTTCATTCCTAAATGGCTTGTGAGTTGGTGAGGAAATCATAAAGCATGAATGCTATCTTGAACTTAATGGAAATGAAAACGCTACCTATGAAAATCTATGAAATGCTGCTGAAGCATTGTTCAGAGGGATTTGTGTAAATCAGTTTGAAAAGGTATTATTTGAAAAGGAGAAATTTCTCAAAAATCAATGATCTAAGCTTATTCCTTAGGAAAATAAAAGATGAAAGGCAAATTAAGGCCAAAACAATTTGAAGATGAAAAAGTAAAGGTCAAGTACAACATTTAAAAACCAGCAAAATCAATGCAGTTAAATAATGGTCTTTTGGAGAGATCAATGAAGTCAATAAACTTTTATACAACCTGAAAAAATAGAAAACAGGAAAGATAAAAATTACACTATCAGGCCTGAAAGAGGAAGTTAGCATAAATCCATCAGGTATTAATAACAATAAGGAAATATTATAAAAGTTTTGAGATTTATTTATTTTTATTGGAAAGGTAGATATACAGAGAGGAGAGATAGAAAAATCTTCCATCTGCTGTGTCACTCACCAAGTGGCCACAATGGCCAGAGCTGAGCTGATCTGAAGCCAGGAGCCAGGAACCTCTTCTGGGTCTCCCACGCAGGTACAGGGTCCCAAGGCTTTGGGCCATACTTGACTGCTTTCCCAGGGCACAAGCAGGGAGCTGAATGGGAAGCGGAGCAGCTGGGATACAAACTGGCATCCAGATGGGATCCTGTTGTGTACAAGGTGAGGACTTTAGCCACTAGGTTACCATACTGGGCTCAAAGTAAACTTTGTATGAATTAATCATCAGGTGTTTTAATTGTAGTAGTGCAAAGCCAGGTCAGGCCTGTGATGGATGCCTGTTGATTTCCTAGGAAAACACTCCCAGATTGCCCTTGTTTGATGGGAGGAAGGAGTAGGCACTCTGTGGTAGGAAAGGACTCAGTTGTGTGTTCCTGGGTATTTTTCTGTTAAGCTTTATGTAATTTTTCCAAAACACTCTCATAATACACTTATGTTATCATTTTTTGCCCATCTAGAACAAATACCAGCAAAATACCTTGAGCATGCTCCACACCTGTATCGTGGCCTTTGCTCTGTCTGCCACTTCCGGCCCTTGGCTGCCCTGCTTTGAGTGTGCCTTGTCTTTGGGGCCATGCTGGTAAAGCCGTGCTTCATCTCACAGCTCTTCAAAGCAACGCTTCAGGGTCTTGAACACATTTGTTGAAAATTGTCCTTGACAGCTCTGCTACTGTGTGCAGCTAATGTTGGCACACAGGCTTGGCACTCGTTAGACAGGAGGTTTGTTCAACTTTAAATATTTAGTCAGAATTGCATAAGCGGAGCCAGTTGAGCTGCTGGTGGTGTCTTCTCTCTGCTCTTTATCATGGGGCGTCTTTAATCGGGACAGTTGCTGCGGATGGTCTCCTGTGGGGTTCATCCCTTCTTCATATGACGTATCCAGCTGTACATGCGCCCTTTGCTGGGACACTGTCCTTAGTCATTTCACGAGTGGCTTCATTGTTCTACCTAAGCTCCACCATGCTTTTGATCTTTGTTTTTGCTCTAGTTTTAACAAATTCATGTTGCTGTAATAGTGAAGTAGCTCCATTCAAATCGATATCTTAGTATCTCTGGCTCATGTACCAAAAATATTTAGGGCAAAAAACCAAGCAACCAACAACTTTTAGGGAGCTGGTATTATGGCACAGTGGGTGACAATGGCATCCTGATTTAGATCGTAAGTTGGTCTTGGTTGCTCTGCTTTGATCTGGCTGGGAGGGCAGCAGAGGATGAGCCAGGTGCTTGGGCCCAGCCCCGTGTGGGAGACTCTGCGGGAATTCCTGCTTGGTTCCGGAACCAAGTTCTGTGACCGTGTGGGAGTGAACCAGCAACTTGAGCCACTCAGTCAGACACACAGTATCTCTGTCATCTGCCTTTTAAATAAATAAGCAAATCTTTACAATTCTGAAATCCATTCATAGTTTTCTGTCATACACAAACTAAACTTTCTGAAGATTCTGCTGATAAATTGGTTAAAAGAATATGATTTGATGATTAAAGAGTTAATTGAGGTCCTTTGGAAAAGTAATGAATGAAAACTGTAAAATTTATCATCATATGAAAAATTACAGAATAAGTGTCACTAATTTGAGTTAGAATTTTATTATGAGAAGCATTTAGAAAAGTATGTGAAAACATATTTATGGTTTAGAGAGTAGCTGTTTTGAGATTGGACACTGGGTCATTGCCAGCTTCCCTGGGGCCCACTAGGTGTCTGTTTCTATCCCTTGTCCACACTCAGTGGTAATGAGCTTTGCCTTGCTTACTGTTGAAGTTTCATTATCTCTGTGTGCTTTATCAAGTAACATTCAGTTTTGCTATTTAAAAGTTGATGTAACTGTGTCATTTATGTGTGTGTATTTGTGATTCTTGCTGTTGCATGAAACTCTGCTTCATTGTTTTTCAGTCCTGTGTAATGATCCCTGTAAAACGAAGGACTACAAAATATTTCAGGCATTATTAACATTTTATACTTATTTTATGAGCCTAAATATCCTTCTTCATTCAGCAGATGCTTTGTGAATGGCTTGTAGATTATGTGCTTTTTGTTCATTTTTGTTTTGGTTAGTAAGTGCATGTAATAAATGAATAAAATAAGTGCAGCTTACAAAGCAAGAATGAGTATTTAATATAAAAAAAATGTTACTTTGTGGGATTCAAAAGCTTCATTAGATACTTTAAGGAAAATCTAACCTGAGGAGAATATTTGGAACATGTATGCCAAGGGTTTAATTACAGAACACACTTTAAGCAAATTGATATTATAAATACTTAAAATCCAATAAAAAGGGAAAAGTAGGATGAAGAGACGTGTTGCAAAGAAATATTAAATCTAATAAGTGATAGACTGCATTGAGTTCTTCACCTTCATACTAGAAATTAGGTGTTTTTTATTTTTGGTTTTTTTTTTTTTTTTGCGGGGGGATGCCCTTTTCTCTTTATCTATTTGTGGATCCTCGTGATTTTCAAGCAGTTAGAGTTTGTAAGAAAGTTGGCTTAAGAATCTGGAGCCAAGTTTGGATAATTTTTTATTTTCCTGCATTAGCTATTCTTTTAATACGGCATGATTTATTATGTCATCCTAGAAAGACAACATTAGAGAGTGTACATGGCAGGGTAAAATTAAACACATGCTCACAATCAAATTAATGTATTTCATCTGTCTTCAAGTAATAACAGTCTGTCATGTTATCTATCTGAGTAGGGGCATAAACAGTTTATTTTGTGTTTGGAGTAACTTCCTGGAGGTAGTTAATGTGACAAGTAGTTTGTTTGAATTGAGTATAACCAGATCAACACTCTAGATGTTTCCTTGATAACCTAAAAATTACTGTGAAAATCTGTACAAGTGCTATATTTATATTTTGCTTTTCTTTCTTTTAAGTTAGGCAGTGACTTGTTTGTAACAATCATTTCACTGGGAGTATTCTGTTCCTGCCATTATTTATGAACTGAACAGCAGAAATGGTTTATATTTTTAATGTTCTCTTTTCATTGACAGGGAGTAGACATTAATAATGTAACTAATTAGCATCATATAATACTTTCCCTTTTAAAAAAAGTATGAAGAAACATTTTGGTTTGAATAGAGAAGTCGAGTTTATTCTTATAGCATCACTGAAACGTTTATATAACTTTAACATTATTGAAGCATTCCTACAACATCTTATTAAAAAATAAGTATTTGGGAAAAGAGAAATATTTTCAAGTGTCAGGCCAATACACACACACACACACACACACACACACACACACACACACTGCTGTGAAATGTTTCAGAATTTTAAAACTTCACTTAGAATTTAATATCATATACATCAGTAGGTCTGATTATAATATCTTTTGCTGTATCTTTTAATAATTATTTATCATACTTAGTACTGGTTTTGAAGATTACTCTGTCAATTAACAGCAATCTTATAGGCAGAGGCAGTAAAAATTTTGAATAAGGAATTCTGAATTCCAGTAAATTAAATAGGACTTACAATGAGAAATTTGATATATTTGACTTACTAGCTTTAGTGTGTTTCAGAAGTCAAAGAATATACATAATTTTAATCTCATGTAAATAGAAATTTAATAAATTATTAAGGGAACTCTGCTTGTTATGTCTAGGCTAATCATGGTGAATATATATATTTTTTTGATTTTATGGTACAATTCCATAGGGTCTGGGATTTCTCTACCCATTCCCCAAATTCCCACCCCATGATGGATCGTTTTTAAACATAAAATTGCAAGTAAAGAAGTTTGGATAATCAGGGCCCGACAGCGTGGCCCGTATAGTGCTGGTTTGTGTCCCAGATGCTCCACTTTCCATGCAGCTCCCTGCCTGTGGCCTGGGAAAGCAGTTGAGGATGGCCCAAGGCCTTGGGACCCTGCACCCACATGGGAGACCTGGAGGAGGTTCCTGGCTCCTGGCTCTGGATTGGCGCAGCACTGGCCGTTGTGCTCACTTGGGGAGTGAATCACCGGACAAAAGATCTTCCTCTCTATCTGTCTTCCTCTATGTATATCTGACTTTCCAATAAAAATAAATCTTTAAAAAAAAGTTTGAATAATCAAGTGCTAAGGCAAAACATGTCTTATACTTTTCTCTAGCTCTTATGGGCATTTATGATTTATTATTAATTAGCATTCTTCAAATAATAACAAGCAACTAGCCAACTGTATAATCATTTACATTTAAATAATAGTAACAAAGGTCTAATTATTTTTTAAAGATTTATTTATTTTTATTGGAAAGTCAGATTTACAGAGAGGAGTAGAGACAGAGAGGAAGATCTGTCTATTGATTCACTCCCCAAGTGACCGCAATGGCTGGAGCTGAGCCAGGAGCCAGGAGCCAAGAGACTGTTCCCCGTCTCCCATGCAGGTGCAGGGTCCCAAGGCTTTGGGCTGTCGTCCTTGACTGCTTTCCCAGGCCACAAGCAGGGAGCTGGATGGGAAGTAGTGCCACTGGGATTATAACTGATGCCCACAGGGGGCCCAGTGCATGCAAGGCGAGGACTTTTAGCCTCTAGGTTACCTTCTTCCTCTTCTTCTTCTTTTTTTTTTTTTTTTTAAGATTTACTTATTTTTATTGGAAAGGCAGATTTGCAGGGAGAAGGAGAGATTATCCTCAACTGCTTTCCCAGGGCACAACAGGGAGCTAGGTGGGAAATGGAATAACCAGGACCTGAACTGGCGCCTCACACCTTATTTAGTTTCCATGCTACCTCATTGTGATTTCTCATTTTAAATAATTTCAGCTTAGTTGTTTCTTTTTCCAGTTATTGAACATGATCAGAAAAACTCACCTCTACTTAAATGCAAGTCTTTTTCTGCCCTTTAGCCTTACCTATGGAGCTGAATGTGGCTGGAGCAATATGTCCAACACATTGCATTGTATTATGATTTTTTTGCCCTTTGTACAACACTTTTCTATTCATCATGGCCAACAATGTTTGTCATTAGGTGCTTAGAATGTACTCATAACTGAAAGCTGGTCCCATTTGACTAACATATTGTTTCTTTACCCTCTGCTTTCAGCTCCTGTCAACCATTGTTTACTCTGTTCTCGAAGTTTAACTTCTTAAATACATCTCATTCTAAACGCATTTGAATCCAGGCTAGTTATCTTCAAGTGATCAAGTGATTTCTCTGCACTGTTTCACATATTATATAAGATTGTTGTCATATCCTATTCTTCTTCCTTTAAAACTTTATTTTTACAGTTTATTTTTTTTTTGAAAACACACACACACACACACACACACGCTCTTCATGCACTCCATAAATGCTTGCAGCAGCTGTGGCTGGGCCACTCTGAATCCAGAAACCATTACGTTCATACTGGTCTTCCACTTGTGTGACCATGCACAAGTTCTTGAGCATTCATCTGATGCCTTGCAGGGTGCCCATAACTGGAAGCTGTGTTGAAAACAGAAGTGGGAGTGGATCTCTGGAATGCAGGTGTCCTAAGTGGTGCCTGCCACCCAATCTTTATTTTTACATTAAAATATGTGAGGTATATGGATCAAAAATATAGCTTCCATGTTCCAGTTGTTTTAGGGAAATGTTTTCACTTGTCAACTGAAATTTATTTTATTTATAATTCATACATAACTGTACATGTTTATGGTGTACAGGGCAGTGTTTCTATACTTGTTTATATTTTATGGTCAAATCTATGTAAATAGTGTATTCATCACCTCAAACACTTATCATTCCTTTGTCATGAGAACATTCAAGTCCTCTTTCTGTCTTGAAATACACAGTGTTATCAGCTGTAGTCACTTACTATGAAATAGAACCCTGGGATTTACTCTTCTGTCTAACTTTGTACCCTTTGAGCAACTCTTCGTTCTCCCGCTGCTTCCCAGCCGTCCTCACTCTCTGATAACAACTACGGTTACGCTCTCTCCTCCCATGGCATCAGCTCCTTTACATTCACCTCATTTACATCGTGTGGTGTTGATCCCATGCCCAACTGGTTTCATTTAACAACTTGCAGATTCATCCAGATGCCATAAATTATAAATTGATATTTTTTATTACTGAAATGTACCATTGTGTGTGTGTGTGTGTGTGTGTGTGTGCATGTGTATGTGTAATCAATCAGTTGATAGGTATTTAGATGGATTCCATCTCTTGGCTATTGTGAGTATTGCTGTAGAAAGCATTGGAGCAAACCTATGTCTTGACAGACTGATTCAATTTCTTTTGGCTATATGCTTAGTTGTGGGATTGCTGGGTCACTATGGTCTTTAATTTTTTTGGGAACTTCTATACCATTTTCCTTAATTTATATTCTCACCTATATTCTATAGGAATTCTTGAAATATCCTTATATTCTTAAGATATATCTTTGAACTGCATGAAATCTGTTCTCTTTATTTTAATAAATAAATTTTAAAAGCATGGTTCTTTCTCCACATGCTTGCCAGCAATTGCTGTTTTTATCTTCGGTAGTACTCATTCTGCCTAGGGGAGGCATTCCCTGATGATTAATAATACTGAAAATCCACTTTTAAATTTTTTTCCTCTCTTTTTTTAAAAGTTTTTGGTACAATTCCATAGGTTCTTGGATTCACCTACTGCCTCTCCATATTCCCTCCCCTCGACTTATTTGCCCATATTATTACAACAGTGTAGTCCTTCATAAGCAGTCATAAGTCCATCAGTCTGTTATTCAAGTGTGTTCTGACATTGCCGGTACAGACAATGGCAGACTGTCCAGCATCCTATTGTCAGGATGTATCCGACAGTTTCATTGAGGAAGTAGAGATACAGGCTGCATTGTATCTTCACATCTATTACGCACTTACTGTATATTCCCTTAAATGAGAAGCCATGAAACAAAGTCAACAACAGGATAAAGATAAAACAAAAGGTTTCCAGCACCAGGGAGTTAAGTAACATGCTACAGAACAACAAATGTGTCGATGAGGAAATGAAAAAGAAAACACAAATCTTGGAGAAAATGATGCTACTGTGTGATCTACGAGTCAGTGAAGAATTTAATAGGAGAAAAGAAACTGATTTGAAGAATTGAAAATCTGATATCAAAACCCATGGTTTGCAGCAAAAACAGTATTGAAAGGATTATTGATCCTATAGTTTGCATTAAGGTTGCCTTATATTGGAAAGAACATATGGTATTTGTCCTTTTAAAGATTCTACTAACTTCTCAGCTCTCTAGTGCTAATTTGGAGTACCATCTGTTTTTTTTTTCTACATCTTTACCATAGCCGTTTCACTGAAATCTGCTTTATATTTGGTAATTTTTGGTTAATTTTGAAAAATGTAGTGAGAACTTTTTTTTCTTTCCCTCCCTCTACTGAGGAGTAGTATCTGGTTGTGGCTTTTTTTTCTTTTTTCTTCACTTTTTTTTTTTTAATTAATTACGTTGCATTATGTGACAGTTTCATAGGCTCTGGGATTCCCCCAACTCCTCCCCAAACCCTCCCTTCATGGTGGATTCCTCCACCTTGTTGCTGTATTACAGTTCAAATTCAGTCAAGATTTTTTCATTGCAAACATATACCAAGCATAGAGTCCATCATCTTATTGTCCAGATAAATTCAACGGTTTCTTGGGGGGACCATCTCTGGTCTGAAGGTAGAGCTGGCAGAATGTCATCCCGATCAATTAAAAGCCCCATCATAACATCAGCAACAATTTACAACATTATGGAATTAATTGACAAGGTATTGAGTAACCAACATGTTAATAAATGTAAGTTCTTAACCACATCCTTGGTCACTTTTTAAAAATCATCATTCTGTGATATATTTCCATAGGCCTTGGGATTTTCCCTGCCCCCCCATTCTCCCTCCTCCCCAACAAATTCCCTTATCTCACTACTATAGCATAGTTCTTCACAGTCACATGCCAGTCATTGCGGGCACAGATAACGGCAGAGAGTCCAGCATCCTATTGTCAAGATATAGCTAATAGTTTCATTAGTAGTCTATCTGGCTGTTGTGCATTGATGGGATAATTCTGAAAAATGTATTGAATATTTATTATCTGTGCTTCAACAATGTGGGTACTGAGGGATAAAAATCTTAAATAGCCCAGAATTGCACAGCTGTTCTCTGCCTTATTGCACTTAATATATTATTCTTCAGTTCCAACCATTGTGCTGCAAATGACAGCATTTCATTTTTAATAGCTAAAGTATATTCCCCTGAATGTATGTGCACCAAATTTTCTCTATCTGTTCATCTGATGGTTAGTATGTTATTTGATTTTTTTTTGCATTTTTACATTATATTTTGACAATCTTGACATAGTTAAGTTGGGTAAAAAAGGTTCAAGGGCTATAGGAAAGTGGGTAAGACTATTATTTCCATATTGTTTCCTTCATGTTTAAAGGGGGTTATTAAGGGTGTTATTTGATTTTATATGTTAGCTTAGCAATAAGCATGGCAGAACAGATATCAGTTAACCATAATAGTTTTCTGTATTTTCTATATATTCCCAGCAGTGGGATTACTGGATGTATTTCTAATTTTTTAAGGAATTTTCATATTGTTTCCCGTGGTGGCTTTACTAAGGCACATCCCTACCAACTGTGTCTGAGGACAATCCTCTTTCCTCCACCATCTTCAGCAGCACTTGCTGCTCCTTTTGCCTTTCTGAGAACAGCCATTCCCGCAGGATTTAGATGGCATCTCATTGTGGCTTGATTTACACTCCTCTAATTGACTAGTGACACTGAGTGTGCATTCATCCGTCCTTTTTTCTTTTGTTGAGTCCTTTGCTCATTTCTTAACTGGATTTGTAGTTGTTGAGTTTTCAGTTTCTGATAGGTTCAGGAAATCAGTTCTTCATTGTATAGGTACCTTGCCAGTATTTTCTGTCTGTTGGCTATCTCTGTTGTTTTCTTTTTCTGTGCAGGGGTTTCTGAGTTGGATGTATAGTCTCTTTTGTCTAGTTTTGCTTCTGTTGCCTGTGCTTTTGGGATCATGTCCACACAATCACTACCTACATTAGTGTCTGAAAGTTTCCCCTGTTTTTCAGGTCTTGCATTTCAGTCTTGTTAATTTTTGCATTTAGTGAGAGGTGGGGATTTTTTGAATCTTTCTTCATATGAGTTCAAGGTTTGTCACCACCACTTATTGAAAAGACTATCCTTTCTCCAATGTGTATTTCTGACAGTTTTGTCAAAGAACAATCGTCTTTATGTATGTGAAATTCTTTTTGAGCTGTATTCTGTTCCACTGATTTTTGTTTAAGTCAATACATTTTTTTTAAGATTTATTTTTATTATTTTTTCATTGGAAAGGCGGATATACAGATAGGAGAGACAGAGAGGAAGATCTTCCATCCGATGATTCACTCCCCAAGTGAGCGCAATGGCCGATACTATGCCCATCCAAAGCCAGGAGCCTCTTCTGGGTCTCCCACACGGGTGCAGGGTCCCAAAGCTTTGGGCCGTCCTCGACTGCTTTCCCGGACCACAGGCAGGGAGCTGGAAGGGAAGCGGGGCTGCCGGGATTAGAACCGGCGCCCATATGGGATCCCGGGTGTGCAAGGCGAGGACCTTTAACCACTGTGCCACTGCGCCAGGCCCAAGTCAATACATTTTTAAGGCAATACAATGATGTTTAAGTGATTACAGTTTTTTGGTTATTTCCCATCATGCAGTTTTATAGGTATAGGGATTCTTCCCTCCCCCTGCTTGTCCTTCCTCCTCATTTTCCCCTGAATGCTCACAATGGTAGAGTCTCTTAGTAACAGTTACAAATTTAACTTTTTGCTATTTAAATGTGTCATGGCATGGTAGATATAGGCAAAAGAAGAAAATTTAGTATCGTATTGTAAAGGTATATTGGAATATTTGGTTGAGAGTTCTACTTTTGTCTGCGAGTAGAGACTGTAACTGCTGTGGTGTCGTGTGTGGTGCTGTGATGTGCGTGGAAGGCAGATACTGCGAAGCATCCTGTTTGATTTTCCCTGTGCATTGCGCAGAGCCCCGCTGCCTGTTCTTTGTCTTTTGTGCTTCTGTAGGAGCTCAAAAGATGTTTCTTCCCAGCTTAGCGAAGAATGTAATCAGCATTTTGATAAGGATTACATGGAATCTGTAGGTTGTTGCAGGTACCGTGGAAGTTTAGTGGTATTGATTTTTCCAGTGCATGACCAAGGAACATCTTTCCATCTTGTTGTGTCCTCCTTTGATTTCTTTCATCGGGATCTTTAAAATTTAACTGTAGGGGTTTAACTTCTTTGGTTAAGTTTATTTTTAATTTTTTTGTAGCTGTTGTGAATAGGATGTTTTCCTTGATTATCTTTCTGCAACATCATTATTCAAGGTATAAAAATGCTATCTGTTCTGTATGTTAATTTTGTATTCTGTGACTTAGTAGAGTCACAGTAGAATTGGTTATCAGTTTTGACAGTAGAGTGTTTACATTTTTTCATGTATGAAATCATGTCATGCAAAAACATGAGTATTTTGACTTTTTTCTCTAACAAAAATTCTGATGTTTTTGATTTTTATGTCTTCTAATTGTACTTGCTGATAACTTCTCATACTACATTGACTCAGAGTGGCGAAGGTGGGCATCCTTGTGTTGTTCCAGACCCAAGGGAAAATGCTTTGATTGATTTTCCTCATCCAATATGATACTGGCTATTGCTTTGTCACATATACCTTTGTAATTTTTAGTTATATTCCTCCTATATCTAATTTTTGAATATTTTATCATAAAAGAATGTTGAATCTTATCAAATTGCATCTATTGAAGTGATCAGATTTTTTTCCTTAATTATGTTACTGTGACTTATGATAGCTATTGATTTGCAAAGGTTCAATCGTTCTCACATTCCTAAGATCCATCCCACCTAATCATGTTGTGTGATCTTTTTGATGTAGTGTTTGATTTGGTTAGTTTTCTGAGATCGGATCCTGGGCTGCCTTTGCTGGGAGACTGCTAATTACCGCGTGCAAGTCAGGATGGCGATGCCTTAGCTCTTTTTTCTTTTTTCTCCTTTGCTCAGGATCACTTGGTCTAATTTGGATCCGAAAAGATCCAAATTAGATTGTTTTTTCTATCTTGGTAAACGATGTCATTGGCATTTTGTGGGGGTCTACATTGATTCTAGATTGCTTTAGATAACTTGAGATTTATCCACTGTCAACTCTTTCAGTCCTTCAATCTAGATTATATTCACATTCTTTTGTGAGTCCTCTATGCTTCATCAGTGTTTTGTAATTTTCATTTGGAAGTCTTTGCATTCTTCTTTTTTGTTTTGTTTGACAGTGCTGATTTTTAAAAAGTTTAAATTTTAATGATGTTTACATTGTTGATCATGGTGAGAAGGATCGTGGATTAGGAGAAAGGGGATGTGATCATCGTTTCCACTTGTTCCCCCAACCCAAGGGTGAGGGAGCCCTTCCAGTGTCCATTGGCTGACACATCAACCTTAGAGTGTCCGTTCGCCCATTTGGTAGATGTAGATTTGCTCTGTTTTCCATCTTCCACCATGGCAGAAGGTACTCTGCAAGCTCCAATGGACTATCATCTCCTCCATGTGTATCAGCCTGCCATCCATACTCTGTCTTCTCTACTGAGGAGGTCAAGCCCTCACAGGTGGGCCTCAGGACTCAAACCAGGCGACTCAGGCCCTGATGGACCCACTCCACCGGCCCCCGGGGCTCATGGACCCTGCACCCACCTTGCAGGCAGGCCTAAGGACCCAGACCAGGCAAGTCAGGCCCCTCTGGACACCTTCCCGCCCCCCGTTCCTGGGCCTCATGGACCTGGCACCACTGCCCAGGTGGGACTCAAAGGACTTGGGCTAGGTAACCTGGACTGTCCTGGAGTCCTCTCCCCAGGGCTCATAGACCTGGTAGAATTTTTGCCTTCTTATGGCTTAGGGAAAGGTTTCATTTTAGTAGGTGCCATTGTGAATAGGATTGCTTTGTTGACTTTCCTTTTAGCAAGACTGTTGGTGTATAAAAGTGTTGCTGCTTTTTGCTGGATTATTTTGTGTCCTGTACTGAATTGGTTTATCCATTTCTAATAGATTGTGGGAGTGTTGTTGGTTTTTCATGTATAAAATAATGTCATTGTGTGACTGAGGTGTAGATGTCAAATTTCAGACTGTGAAGAGAAGCTACATTACAGTTAGCATCTCTACCCCTAAATAAAAAAGGACGCCCAACGAAACAGCTAAAATATACCTGACAATATGGTATTAGATTTTCTACTGTTGTCTGTACCTGCAATGATATACAGTTAAATAGAATGTTAAGCTTGTAGCTGTTACTACTGGAGTGTACTACTGTAATAATATGGGAGAAGGAAGGAGCAGGAGCAAGGCGCATTCCCAAACCTATAAACATGAGTCATGGACAGTAGTAAGTATTCCACATTCTCCGAAGAAATGTCATCTAAAAACATGTCTATTTTGTCTTCCTCCTTTCTAATTTGGATGCTGTTTCATTTTCTCATTCTTAATTGTATTGATCTTTCTAGTATTACATTGAAAAAGAGTAATGGAAGTGGACATAGCTGTCTTATTCCAGATCTTAGGAGAAATACTTTTAGCTTTTCCCCAGTTAGTATATTAGCTGTGGATGTGTTGTGTGTCTGTGTGTATAATTTTGAAGTATGTTTCTTCCATACCTAATTTGTTGAGAGTTGTATCACGAAAAGTTGTTGAATCTTTCAAATGTTTTTCTGCATTTGTTGAGGTAGTCATATAATGTAGTTATTTTTTAAAAAAATATTTATTTTTATTGGTAAGTCAGATTTACAGAGAAGGAGAGGTGGAGAGAAATGTTTTCCATTTGCTGGGTCACTCCCCAATTGGCGGTAATGACTGGAGTTGAGCCAATCTGAAGCCAGGAGCCAAGAGCTTCTTCTGGGTCTCCCACATAGGTGCAGGTTGTCAGAGCTTTGTGCTGTCATCCACTGCTTTCCTAGACCACAAGCAGGGAGCTGGACGCGAAGTGGAGCTGTCAGTATGCAGGATCCCAGCACATGGAAGCAAGGACTTTAGCCACTAGGGTAACACGCTGGGCCCACGATGTAGTTCTTCATACTGCTAATATGAAGTTTGTTGATTTGTGAGCCACTATTGAATCCCTCAGAAAAATCTCACTTGATCTTGATTTGTGATCTTTTGCTTTACTTTGAATTCAATTTGCTAATGCTTTTTTTTTTTTTTAAGAATTTTGTATTTGTGTTCATCAATGTTACAGGTCTGCAGTTGTCTTTTTCAGTTGTATCTTTTTTGGTTTTAGTGTTCAGTATAATGCTTCCCTCATTATGAGAGTATGAAAAAGTTTCATATTTTTTAAATACTTTGGAATAATTTGAGAAATATTGGAATGAATTTTTTTGAAAAAGTTTTATAGAATTCAATTTTAAGGCTGACAGATCCTAAACTTTCCTTTGATGGGAGGCTTAACTACTGCTTCAAAATTGTCATTCATTATTGATCTGTTTAGGTTTTCTATATTTTCATGATTTACTTTTGTAAATTGTATGTGCCTAGGATTGGTACCAATGTTCATTTTATTATAATTTATTTTAGAGTCAGAAAGAGAATGAATCTCCTTTGTGTGACGATGCACTGCTCAGGTGGCTGGGCAAGGCTGAGGCCAACATCAGGGCTCAGCCCGGCTCCCACATGGGCTGGCCCTGTGTCTCCAGCGGCGCCCCGAGCACGGCCCAGCCACTCTCACTGGGGATGCTGGAAGCTTTACCTTCCATGCAAAAAAATTGCTCTGTGTCTAGAACACTTATTTATTACTACAGAATTCTGAATTTTAACTTTCTTGCTGAAGACTTGTCTGTTTTAGCTTTTTAGAAAACTAGCTTTGCATTACGTTAAACTGTTTTTATGGTGCATTTATGTAGGTTTCTATTTCATTTCTGGTCTGATTTGTTATTTCTTATATACTAGTAATTTTGGGTTTGATTTATTTCTTTCTAAGTCCTTGAGTTGTGTAATTAAATTTTATATTTGAAATCTACTTATCAAAATATGTACAATTGCCTGTGTGTATCAGCATTGCTGTAAATAGCATTTGGTAAAACTTTGTTTTATACCTTGTATGACCATTGGTTAAGAATGTTACATTACTATACATTAATTATCTGTGATTACTTTAAAATTTCCTCTATATGGGTCAAATAGTCATTTTCCATTCAGTTATTTTTTCAACTGGATATCTTTATTCCCATTAAACGTTTAACCTGTTAAACTTCTTATTTGGTGAAGTATTAAGCCTTTTTACTGTAGTTTAAATTTAAAAGTTATTATCTCAAAAACTAAAGAAAAACAAAAACAGAGGAAGGAAAAAAGGTGGGAAGCAGAAGAGGGGAGAGAGTGAGGGAGAGAAAAAACCATGTCATTCTACCGGAATTGTTCCTGCAATGTGTAGTAAAGCTGTTAAAATTAATTAAAAATTAAAGTGAAAACATTTAAAATAAAACACACACGTACATACTGTTGTAACTTCCCTCTTTTTTAATTTTTTAAAAAGATTTATTTTTATTATTTTTTTATTGGAAAGGCAGATATAGAGAGGAGAGACAGAGAGAAAGATCTTCCGTCCAATGATTCACTCCCCAAGTGAGCGCAATGGCTGATGCTATGCCCATCCAAAGCCAGGAGCCTCTTCCGGGTCTCCCACGCAGGTGCAGGGTCCCAAGGCCTTTGGCTGTCCTCGACTGCTTTCCTGGGCCACAGGCAGGGAGCTGGAAGGGAAGCGGGGCTGCCAGGATAGAACTGGCGCCCATATGGGATCCCGGGCGTGCTAGGCGAGGACTTTAACCACTGTGCCACCGCGTAACTTCCCTCTTGATACTGCTTTTGCCCTATCCCACATATTTTAGTTGTTGTGTTTTCATTTTCATGTTTCAAGAAATCTTTGACTTTCTTTTTAATTTCTTCAATGGGCTTGGTGACTTAGAAGTGTATTTTTTAATTTCAGTGTGTTTTACAACTTTTCCATTGTTAATTTTAGTTTTATTTCAATTTGGTCTCAAGAGACACATAGTACATTTTTACTTTTACAATTTTTGGCTGTGGCCTGGTTGAAGGTCTGCACTGGGAGTTTACCGTGAGACTCTGTGGTCTGCAGCTGTTGCATGAGATGCTCTGCCTGCCTCTGCTAGGTGCGTTTACTGTAATGTGTGGTCGGCTCTGATTTGTCTGTTGGTTTTGTTAGAATGATCTGTCCGTTGAGTACTATGGAGTGTTGAATCTCCAAATTGTATTGTGTTAGAATTAATCTCTCCTTTTAGGTTTCATAATAATTGCTTTATGCATTTTGATGGTTATTTTTGTATATTTGCAGTTGTTAACTATTCTTTCTGAGTTGATCCTCTTATCAATGTATACTGACTTGTCTTTGCTTACATTTACAATTTAAAATATGTTTCAAATATAAGAATATGTATTCTTGCATGCTTCTGATTTCCATTTGGAGTTCAGATCTGCAATACCACCCCGTTGTATTCGCTGCTTTCCTGTGTCTGGCAGTCTCCAGGTGCCCCTCTGCTGTTCTGCTCTTTCCTATTTCCTGGAATGTGTCACACTGGCTAATATTTCTCTGTCTGTTCAAACGTCTCCTTACCCTATTCTTCCATCTTGAGTCTCCCTGTATTATGTTTTGATTTTCTTTTGTGTTCCTGCTCTGTTGGTACGTGATAATTTCTTTTCCTGATGGCTACTGTTAACTTTTGTTTTAGGAATCCTTAAGAACTTCTTGCAGGACAGAGCTAATGGTGATGAATTTCCCCAGGTTTTGCTTGTCTGAGGAATACTTTATTTTTCTTTCACTTTCACAGGATAGTTCTCCTGGGTATAATACTTTTGGTTGGAAGGTTCTTTCTTTCAGGACCTTGAGGTGGCATCCCATTCTCTCTTGACTTCTGAACTGTCTGCTGAAACATCTTGTTAGTGTAATGGGTTTTCTTTTTTGTTTAACTTGCTGCTCTTTTTCTCACTGCCATTTAGGATTCTCTAGTTTGTTTTTTTTTTTTTTTGAGTCAGTTGAGCTATCACACTGGCCCTGTGTTATCAGTTTCCTCTTACAGAGCTGAGAGAACTTCCATAAAAGGCATCTCTTTTTGCTTTTTCTTTCTGTTTTTTTTTTTTTTTTAAGATTTGTTTTATTTTTATTGGAAAGTCAGATATACAGGGAGGAGAGACAGAATGGAAGATCTTCCATCTGTTGATTCACTCCCCAAGTGGCTGCAGTGGCCAGAGCTGCACTGATCTGAAGCCAGGAACTTCTTCTGGGTCTCCCATGTGGGTGCAGGGTCCCAAGGCTTTGGGCTGTCATTCTTGACTGCTTTTCCAGGCCACAAGCAGGGAGTTGGATGGGAAGCAGGGCTTCCGGGATTAGAACTGGCGCCATATGGGTTTCTGGCATGTGAAAGGCAAGGACTTTAGCTGCTAGGCTACTGTGCCAGGCCCTCTAGTTGTCATTTAACTTTTTACAGTTTGAATGTAAAAGGCCTTGGAGAAGTTCTTTTTAATTTAGTGTATTAGATCTGTTGAGCCTCGTGGATCTCTTTCTAGACTCTTCCTCAGTTATCTGCATAATGTAAATGTTTTCTTGATGGTACTGCTTTTGCTTGCTTTATTCTTTTATGTTGTTGTTTGTTTATTTCTGCTGATGGAGTTATTTCAGGTGTCTTGTCTTTAAGATTAGAAATTCTTTCTTCTTCCTGGTCTTTTCTGTTGTTGAAGCTCTCTATTTTCATTTTAATTTTATTGATCTGAATTTTCAGCCTCAAGATTTCACATGAATTCTTTCAATGTTAGTGACTCTGTGATTTTTTATTTCTTAATAATCACTTTAATCTAACTGAGTTTGTTTAGGATCATTATTTTTTTTAAAAAGATTTATTTTTATTATTTTTTTTTATTGGAAAGGCGGATATACAGATAGGAGAGACAGAGAGGAAGATCTTCCATCCGATGATGATTCACTCCCCAAGTGAGCGCAATGGCCGATACTATGCCCATCCAAAGCCAGGAGCCTCTTCCGGGTCTCCTGTGCAGGTGCAGGGTCCCAAAGCTTTGGGCCGTCCTCGACTGCTTTCCCGGACCACAGGCAGGGAGCTGGAAGGGAAGCGGGGCTGCCGGGATTAGAACTGGCGCCCATATGGGATCCCGGGCGTGCAAGGCGAGGACCTTAACCACTGTGCCACCGCGCCGGGCCCAGGATCATTACTTTTAATTCTTTTCAGACATTGAATAAATTTCTTCCAAATCAGAATCTATTTCTGAAAGATTATTGTTTCCCCTTGAAAGTGTCGTGTTTCCTTTCTTAGTGTTTCCTGTGTCACTTTATTGATGTCCTTCCATCTGATTTAGAAGTCTCTCTTTCTTTATAAGTATATTTTTAAAACTTCTGTTTGGGTGGAATGTGTGGTATCAGTTGGGTAGTTGCTTTGACTTTGGTTCTGGGCACATCTAGAAGTGTAGCTTCCATAGGAGTTTTTTTTCCCAGTTGTTTTAAACATCAGCAATGTGTTTTCTTAGTGTCACATGGTAGTAATTTGTGTAGTTTGTGGTGTGATGTAGGAGTGGACAGGACTTGTGAAGGCAAGTTAAACATTAGTCAGAGTGGGATAGAATGGCAGTAGGACAAAGTGGGGACCACCTGCAGATCCTGGGCAGTGACCATCAGTGATGCTAAAGCCCGTAGCATTGGCAGTTGTAGCCCTGCAGCTGTGGGGTGCGGATAGGGTCTTTCCCAGTTCTGGGGGGTGGGCGTGGGTGATGTTGTCAGAAGTGTCTCAGATGATTCTAATGTATAACTTTTCCCCTCTCTTTAACACCTTTTAGTTGATTTGGAGCATATGCGAACAGTAAAATCTGAAAAGCACTTGCGGTTTTGCCAGGAAAATGGTTTTAGTAGCCACTTTGTCTCAGCCAAGACAGGAGACTCTGTAAGTAAAATACTGAATAATGCATATCATAACTACATTTTCATATTTATTTACATCCATAGGAATATACTTGAATTATTTTGAAGCAAATTTATTTCTAGTGAAGTCATAAGAAGCTTAGATATTATAAGTTAATTTTGGTTACATTACTTTTCTAAGTGATTTAACATAATGGGAACCCAAAAGTACAGAGAATTGGAAAGTGCAGAGAATTAAAAAAGAATGAAAATCATGAAAACTCTAGCATACAGAGATGATGGTTCATGATATTATATAATTTATTTCTTTTAAAATAACTGACTCAAAGATTTACTTCTTTTATTTGAAAGGCATAATTACACAGAGAAATAAGGAGAAAGAGATCTGCTACCCACTGGTTCACTCCCCAAATGGTCACGAGGGCTGGAGCTGAGCCAGCTTGGAGCTGGACCTGCTCGGAGCTCAGAGCCTGGAGTCGCTTCCAGGTCTCCCACGTGGGTTCAGAGGCTTAGATCCCTGGGCATTCCTCCACTGCCTTTTCGGTCACACCATCAGGGAACTGAATGAGAAGTGGAGCAGCTGAGACTCAACCTGTCACCCACATAGGGTGCTGGCGCTGCAATTAGAGGTTTACCTTGCTCTGCCATGGCACTGGCCCTATATAACTTCTTTTAATTATCTTTTTTGTAATACTCATAATTTCCTAGCAGGTTATGTTTACTGAGTACCTGCTTTGTGGCAGGCCTTGCACTGCCCCGTTGTTGATATTTTCAGGTGCCTGTTAGGGAGGTCAGGCAACGGAGTCCAGACTGCAAAGCCAGTAAATGGAGGAAGCTGGATTTGTGAACTTCTCTAGTGTCCTTGGGGTTTCTATCTTAGCTACAGTAAGTGTTTATTTAGAACAATTAAGATCCTAATACTTTTCATTTTTAAGATTTATTTATTAGGAAGGCAGAATGACTGAGTGGAGGTGAGATGGGTGTGAGGAGAGGGAGGTCAGGATTGCATCTCCAGATGTCTGCAGCTGTGAGACTGGGTTAGTCAGGAGTTTCATCCAGGTATCTCACATTGGTGGCAGGGGCCCAGGGTACTTCAGCCGTCACCTGCCATCTGCTGCCTTCTTGGGTGCATTGCCAGGGAGCTAGATCCATAGTGGGAAAGCTTGGACCTGAACCAGCACTGTAATAGGAGCTGCTGGAGCACTCAGCGTGCTGTGCCACAACACTGCCCCACGGTGATCATGTTTAAGTTGCTGAATATTTTGCTCAGATATTTTTATTTGTAGAAAAATCTCCTATGGGATTTGTGTTAATAACTAGGTTCAGTAACCTACTTATAAATATGCAAAATATACTTAACCACGTTCCTATTGCTGCACATATAGGTTACTTCCTATTTTTGAGTATAATATTCTAATATAAAATTTATTCCAGAAGCTTTATAGGTTTTGATTATTTGTAGCAGGTAGGTTCCTTGAGAGAGGTCTGAAATCCACTGTCAAATTACACAGAGGCTAAACCAGTTTAAATCCTTACCAGTGCTATACATTACTACCATTTTAATAGTCAATATTTATTTATTTTTAAATCTTTGTCTTTTTGATAGGCAAAAAAAAGGGTAATTCACTGTTTCACTTTGTAATGTTTTTAGTGTAATTGTGGCTGACATTAGAAAAATTTTTATTAGGTATTCACTTTCTGCTTATGACTGGTTTACAATTTCTCATTGCTTTTTCAACAATTTTATGGACATTTTTATATTAGGGATAACAGCCATTTTTTAAGATTTATTTTTACTGCAAGGTCAGATATATATAGACAGAGAGAGAGAGAGAGGGAGAGAGAGGAGAGACAGAGAAGAAGATCTTCCGTCCAATAGTTCACTCCTCAAGTGACCGCAATGGCTGGAGCTATGTTGATCTGAAGTCAGGAGCCAGGAGTTCTTCTGGGTCTCGTGTGTGGGTGCAGGGTCCCAAGATCTAGGCTGTCCTTGATTGCTTTTCCAGGCCACAAACAGGGAGCTGGATGGGAAGCAGGGCTGCTGGGATTAGAACCAGCACCCATATGGGATCCCGGGTGTTCAAGGTGAGGACTTTAGCCACTAGGCCACGGCACTGGGCCTCATAACAGCCATTTTTTTTTTTTTACAGTTTTTATAACTATTCTCCACTGCCCAATGCTTTGCTGACAGTTTATTTTCTTGTCATTTTTTCAGCCAAAAGAAGTTTGAGATCTTTCTGTGGTTTCATATTTTGATGTTTTTTTCCCTCATAACTTTAATAGTTGTTATCCCTTGGATAAGCATTAAGTAATAAGGAAAGGGGCTTAATCCTTTTGGAGATCAGACACCCTTAAGAATTTGGGCTTTCTGAACTCTTGCACCCATGCTAATGTGAGCATAACCACATAGCATTCTAAAGGGTGTCATCTCAGTAGTTGGGCATCCACCCTCACTGCTTTTCCTACTTGTCTTTTGCCATTTTTGCGTTACTCTGCCTTCCAGTGTATGTGTTTACTGGTGTTCCCGTGTTGAAGCACTATTAAAAAGCTTCATTGTTTTCGTTTTAAATACTGCTTTGAAATGAAATCATTTTAATACTGTGCCTGACCAAGAAGGTCGCTCTGTAAAGTCTGTCTTCCTCTCTCATCTTCCCCCCTCCCACATGTTGGATTATTTTATCAGCATGTAAAATATTATGATTTATCTTAAAAGAAAACAAAAAAGCTCTTGATCTCACATCTGAGTTGTTGCTTTATTTCTTCTGCTTTCCATCAGAATCTCAAAGAGTTTTGTCTAGTTCCTCTCCTTCCAGTTTTTCTTCAACAGTTCAAGTGAACTTTTATCCCACCATTTCAGTTGGCGCACTGTTACCAGTGACTTCCTTTTGCTGAATCCAGTGGTCACTTAGTTCTCATCTTACTTGAGACAGAAGCAGCCTGTAAAGTAGTTGGTTACTGTCTCCTTTTTGAAATACTTGGTTCGCCTAGTATCTAGGATCCTGTGCCTGCTGGCTTTTCTCCTTGTTGCACCAACTGCCCTTAAAATCCTTTCTGCTAATTCCCTCTTATTGCTCCACCTTCTAAATATTGGAATGTTGTAGGATTCAGTCATCATATAGTTCTCAACTTCCTTGGTGGCCTCATTTGGTTCCATTGCTTTGCCCAGACCTTGTGCTGGTTCTTCAGGTGCTCAGACCCAACTCCTTGCTTGGCATCTCCACTGAGATATCTGACAACCTGCCAGATTAATATATCTGGAACTTGAGCTCTTGATATTCCCTTCTCAAATTTCTTCCAGTCTTCCCCGCTCTGATTAGTAACAGGTACAGTGCATTAGAGCTGCTCAGCAGGAAATTTTGAAATAATTCTTGTATCTTTCTCTTCCATCCTACATCTGTGTCTCACCGATTTCTTTTGGATATGCTTTCAGAATATATACAATATTTGGTGACTTTTTAAAAGAGAAACATAGTTAGTTTTTATTAGAAACAACCGGATATTGTCTGAACTTGTAAATGCTTAGGGAGATTGCTACCCTTATCCTTAATATGCATTCACTGTCACTCAAATCAAACAAGAATTTTAAAATTAGCTGCAGGAGTTGTATCCTTAGCCTTAGTGCTCCTCCTTGAGATCCTGGCTGCTAAGACGAAGTTCAAATGGTTATCAGAGCCAAAGACTGCCATGCCAGAGTGACTTTAGAATTAATGAGCAATAGGTACAAAATTTCCTGATTTTGGGGTAATAAATTATTCTATCTTTCTCAGTTAACCATCTTGGACCTATTGGATTATTGGATTATTATGCAGAATTTAGAACACTTGTGTAGGAAGATCTCAGAAGGATGACTTAGGTCTATAAGTTGATTCATGTCTTGCATGCCACTCCTCTCCCTGGAGAGGAAGAAGGATCTCCCACCCAGCAGTTCATAACCCAAATGCCTGCCTGGATCTGGCTGAAGGTCAGAGCCTGGAGCTTAACCCAGGCCTTCCAGGTGCTTGGCAGGAGCCCAGCTGTGTTATCATCACTGCCTCAGCAGGAAGCTCAGATGGTGCCCTGCTGACCAGGCCAGGTGCCAGCCAAACTCCTACGAAGTATCATCTAAACCCAAGTCAAAGAACTACTTTCATCCTATGACCTTTCCCCTTCATGTCTGTGGTTAACACTGGCAGAGCAACTGTGTCTTCTCATCTCCACTGCTTCCACTTTGGTTTCATCCTTCATAACATCTTATGTTAGTCTCTTTACTCATTTTTCTTTTTATACACTGGATGAATACTGAATGGAACAACCACATTGGTCCTGTTAAAGTGGTAGTCATACCTCCTTTAACTTTCACTCTGTTCAGAATAGATGCCAAAGTCTTCCCAGTCGTCCACCGGGTCCTGCATATTTGTACCCACTTCTCTGTGCTCAGTTTCTTCTCGAATTCTTTCTCTCCAGTTCCTTGAATGTTGACTGTAAGCAAACTGAATATATACTTGGGCTGTTTGAGGCTGAAGTGGCATCCATTCAGGGGTTTTCATCTCTTGATTCAAAATAAAAGTTGAATTATTAATGCTGTGATGGATATTCAGTAAGTATTTAGGAGATGAATAAGGGCAGGAGAATGCTGGGATATGTATGAGGGAAAAGTAATTTATGCTACAGTAAATGCCAGGATTGGCGCTCTTAGGAACCCCAGTGCACTAACTCTTCTCAAATGTGAAAGGCTGTTTATCTACAGAACTATTTGTGGATTTTTGATAAGCTATGATGAAATGTATAGCTCCTTTACTCTGAACTGATAAAGTATAGTTAAGGATCACAAGTTGTTTTACTCAGGAGATACGGAGGATTTATTGAAATTGGTAGGAACCACAAAGAAAACCTTTTAAAGATAGACTAAAGATAGCTCAAAAGATCGGTGTAGAATTGTCAGTATAAAATCAGAGATTAGTTTATTGTCATTTTCTTCAAGAATCATAGGATTTTTTTAATGCTAGCAAATGTGTTGTTTTGGATACACTAGTAGCTTTAATTTTTATACCAAATCCTTTTAAAATGTATCTTTTAGGGACAAATGTATGTTTAGGCCACATTACCTCACTTTCAAATTATAGTTTAATCATTAAAACATTTTTATTACATTTAAAATGCTGCTACATTTTATAAATAAAGCTATTTTTGGACTCACATGAATCATATTTTTATAATTTTTGCTGTTTATCACTTTTTGGGAAGTTCAGTTCAGTTAAGCTAGCTTATACATGCCTGTTTGAATCATTTAAACCTGTTTTTATTATGTAGGTCTTCCTGTGTTTTCAAAAAGTGGCTGCTGAAATCCTTGGAATCAAATTAAACAAAGCAGAAATAGAACAGTCACAGGTGATCATTTGAATTTCATATTTTAAGAATTAATGATTTCGTATGATTTTGTTATACATTATCATTTCCCATTTCTGCTATCTGCTGTCTGTCCATAGATGTAGATATGCTAAAAACTCTTGGGATTTGATGACAAGTCAGTGTTTCCTGCAGAATGTGGAGGCTGTTACTCTCCTTGTAGCTTCATTTTGTTCCTTCAGCAGTGGCTAATTAATGGGTTACGGTGCTGATTGCGTTGTCTTGTCCTGTGCTTCTTTATTTAAGTTCTTCCCTTTTTTTTTTAAAGATTTATTTTATTTTTATTTGAAAGGCCGAGTTACAGAGAGGGGAGGAGAGACAAAGAGGTCTTTTATCCACTGGTTCACTCCTCACAGGAATACAATGGCTGAAGTTGGACCAATCTGAAACCAGAGGCCAGGAACTTTTTCTGTGTGTCTGTCATGTAGGTACAGCGGCCCAAGCACTTGAGGCATCTTCCACTGCTTTCCCAGGCCACAAGCAGGGAGCTGGATCAGAAGTGGAGCAGCTGGGGCACAAAGCGACAGCCATATGTGATGCTGATGGCACTGGTACAGGCTTAGCTTGCTACTCCATGGTGCCAGCTCCATCATATCAGTTCTGGATATTATTTTGTAAATTTAATAGTACTAATTATTGAGGACTTCTGTATGTTTCACTATTCTTGAGCAGCTTAGTCTGAGATATATACATGAATACCAATAGTCAAGAACTTAAAAATATCAGAATTGCAATCTTAATATATATATTTGACAGAATGAGTGGTCAGAGCCAGAGATTATAAAGGAAGCTTAGAAGTTGTGTGATTAGAAGCAGAACCAAATTATATTTCTAGAGGGGCCCGGTACAGTGGCTCAGTTGGTTAATCCTTGCCCTGCAAGCACTGGATTCCCATATGGGTGCAAGTTAGCATTCCAGCCACTCCCCTTCCCATCCAGCTCCCTGCTTGTAACCTGGGAAAACACTTGAGGACAGCCCAAAGCCTTGGCACCCTGTGCCCATGTGGGAAACCCTGGTGAAGCTCCTGGTTTCTGGCTTCGGATCAGTGCAGTTCTGGCCATTGTGACCACTTGGGGAAGGACTCAATAGATGGAAAATCCCTCTGTCTCTCCTTTTTCTTGTGAATTTGTCTCTTCAATAAAAATGAATAAATATTAAAAAATAACTTGGAATATCATTGTAATTATAATTAATGTATGTGTTTGCCAGGGAGATCAGATTAAGAAATTATATAGTTTAAAATAAGCTGCAGAAGTTGTGTGTGAGAAGCAAAACCTAATTACATATTCTCTGTATTTTCTCGGCCTCATTCATTTTATGCAACAAAAAAGATATAATGATTTTTTTCCATCCCTAATTTTTCCTTAATTCTGTAAGTTAATGTAGTGTCTGCGTATGTGTGTGTATGTGTGCATGTGTGTGTATGTGTTAAAAAGAGAGAAATTATGTTCAATACTAATTGAAAATTGTTATACTGATGTAAATGTTACTATGACATTAAAATATTTGAAACTCTGAAAATTTGCTATTTTTAATTCTCTGAGAGATTTATTTCTCTGATTTCTATGGCTAGGTATAGTGATAAGATATTTTGTTCTGTGGTAAGAGCTTCCAGACACATTCAAAAGTGGTGATTTGGCTTTTGCTTAGGGAAGAATATAGGAAAGAGAAGTCACAGAGGCCTCAGGCAGAGCTCCAGGGTGTACAGGCCTCTGCTTGTTAGTGTTTCCTCTTTCCTTCCTTCCTTTTTTCTTTTCCTTCCTTCCTTCCTTCCTTGCTTGCTTGCTTTCAGATTTATTTATTTATTTTAATTGAAAGGCAAAGAGATAGGAGAGACACACACAGAGAGAGATCTTCCATCCACAGTTTCATTCCCCAATATGGCCACAATCCCAGAGTTGAGTTGATTCAAAGCTAGGATTTGGAGCCAGGACCTAGGAGCCTCTTCTAAGTTTCCCATATGGCTTCAGAGGTCCAAGGACTTGAACCATTCTCTGGTGCTCTCCCTGGTGACCAGCAAAGAGCTAGTTGGGAAGGTGAGCAGCCGTCATGAAGCAGCACCCATATAGAATGCCACCACCTCAGGTGGAGGCCTAGCCTGCTGTGGCTTTGGTCCTTAGTGTCTCTTTCTAAATGACGTTTGTTTCTGGTTAATGGAGGAGAATCCATGAGTGATTATCAAGCAGTCATAAATGTCTTATTGGTTATACCCTATAACACTATAGTAGTGTTTTTATAAAAAGATTAAAAAATGTTTAAAATGTAGCCCTAACTTCAATGAATAATATTAATGTGGTATCTGTCAGCCTTCGTTATCT
Organism: Ochotona curzoniae; assembly: GCF_017591425.1. Classification (NCBI taxonomy): domain Eukaryota; kingdom Metazoa; phylum Chordata; class Mammalia; order Lagomorpha; family Ochotonidae; genus Ochotona; species Ochotona curzoniae. The sequence continues at coordinate 5,810,312 of NW_024467118.1, read as the reverse complement.
CATTTAATCCCCACAATAACTTCTAGGACAGGTGAGAGTTCATCATTCTGTAGTCAGAACACAGACCTGCGGAGAGGCTGGCTCACTTGACCACTGACCCATGGCTAAGAAATGGGAGTCCAGAATTTGAATCATTTGGCTGTTGATAGTATCTCTATTTTTGCCACTCTACTGACTTGTGGAAGGAATAAAATGGTTGATAAAAGGAACTGATTTGAAAATATACCTGGGTAAAAAGCTTATGTTGTATTTGGAAACAGAAGAATAGTTTGGATAAAGCAAATGCCTGTTTGCACCAGACTTCAATGGGGTTTGGGAACAGTTACAGGGATTGAAGAAGGCCAGATTAATGCACTTTAATGTATATGGTGGGGCTAATTTTTAGGGGGAGAAATAAGTGCAAGCAGTCTTCAGGCAGTGTTAATCTAATGGGATATTTTATGTGTTACGGAATAGGAAGGAAATTAAGCAAGGAATCTGTTGCAGCTACCATGTGGTAAGAACCAGTGTGAAGGTGAAAGGGAAAGGATGGATGGAAGTAGGCAGTGTTTCAAAGTGAGTGTGTGGAGTGATTGCATAAAGAGCACAAGAAGTCCAGAGGAATGCAGAGTTCTTGTCTGGAGAAATGGAGAACTAGCTCTCCCCAGAAGGCAAGGCCTACTGGTGTGTCACACAGGAAGAACTGTCTCCCTGAGCTGTGAGATGCTCAGATGCAGGAAGACCTTGAGAGGGAAGGAGGACCTGGGATGCTTATGAAAGGCAAAAATTTGGGGAATTTTTATGAGTATTCTCATTCCTTTTTGTTGCAACACCAACAAAATGACTATCTTGAATTCAGATACGAGTTTAACATTCAGGCATATTTGCTCGAGGTGTAAGGTGTATTACCTGCAGGTTCTATATGACTGAATCTCCCAATACACCCCATCACAGGATTTTTTTAATGATATTTCAAAGATTTTTGAGGGAATTTGAAGTCATGCTTGCCAGTACTTTGTATTGTGTTATAGACAAGAAGTTAAATTGCATATTCACCAGTCATATAGAACTTGGTGCTATAATTTAGTTCATAGTGTAAATATTTGTAATGAGGTTTCAGTTTTAGTTCCATTCATGGCTTATGAAAAAGACACTACTGTTTTAGTTCTAACCTGAATCATGCCTATTTGCGAGTCTTATAATGTTATCAGAACATTCTAAAGTTTTGCAGGGAAGAGAAAGAATAATAATAGTTTATTAACATAGCAAGCATATTTTCAGGGTCTACTTTAGACCAATAACCAAACTAGAATCTGAGCTACAGAGTTGAACAAGGTCAAATTTTGTCCTCATGGAACTTTCAGGATAAATGGGACAGATGCACATCTAAACAATAGGTTTAATAGAGACACTGTTGTGGAGTGTGAGAGATCTCACTGGACCCAACTGTAGGATGTTAGGAGGGGTCTTTATTGCCTAAGCTTGGTGACAGCAGCTCCTGCTACACTCCAGGACCACTGCACCATGTAGCAGAAGTCAGGGATTTTGAAGCTCTCAATCTCCAATCAGAGTGAGAGCCATCCAGAACAGTTTCCATGTGCAGGAGGCAGGAAGGGAGCTGCTGGATCCCAGAGTTTGCCAGTAGTTAGTTAACCTAACCTAGCACAATAGGCGGCAGGAGGGGCCAGGTGCTTGGACCTCCAGAGCCATTTCTGCGCTTCAGTTAACTTGAATGGTGCCAGAGAAGGTGGGAAGGGTCGGGTGCGGACACTGTATCTGTGCACCAGTTAAGCTAACAGGTGGGTGCTAGCCATCAGCTGGCTGCACCCCATCACCAACACAGTTTTAACAAGTCTTAATTTAGTTAATAGTTGCATCTGTGTAGGAAAAAAATAAATTTACAGCTGCTTTTACCTAGGAAAGTTTGCATTCTGCCCCTTAATAATACTAAATAATCTCTGAACAAATAATGCAAACTCTTATATTGCCTTTCAATGTAAATGACAAGGACATTTTCTATGCATGCTCGGTATTGAGTTCTTATTTTTTAATTAGGTGTTTTTACTTGTTTGTTAAACTATGGATTTCCCTTTGGTTTGAATGTGGTATGCATTTTTCTATTATTTATTATTTGAGAGAGACAGAGATGGAGAGGAGAGCTTCCATTTGCTGATAGTGTGTGTAAATGCCTGTGGTGACGGAGAGTAGACCCCGTGTTAGAGCCAGGAGCCCAGAATGCAGTCCAGTTCTTCTCTTGGACGGGAACCTGACTACTTGAATCCTCAGCACTCCTGCCTCTTGTTGTCTGCCTTAGTGGGAAGCTGGAGTCGGGAGCCAGAGCCACCCTGATGAGGGACATGGGTGTCTTATCTGCTAGGCCGACTGCATTGCCCTGCCTACATTCACCTCTCAGAGTCCGTCATTTCTGTCATGTCTGATACATCCACTGAACTTACCACAGGCAGCTGTTATGTGCACACTGCTTATGGAAGTGCCAGCATAGGTTCTGGCATGTACTAGGCACACTTTAGATTTTAGCAGATTTTAATTAGCATGTAACTGTATAACACAAGTGCTTGTTTAATCCCTGGTGCCTGATCGTAAGGCTCTCCTTGCTTTTCAGCTTTATCTCAGTATTAACTTTCTTTAAGGAGTTCGTAAGGGACTTAGATTGTTTTTTCCTGATACTGATTTTTAAGGTTCTTTTTTGCCGGTGTGTTTTTGAGGGCATACTGAGATGTTTTCTTTGTTCTAACTGCTGCTTGACTTCCTTGGCCCACTGGTTTACTAATTTTGTGCTTATTCTTTGAGGCCTGAGACATTGCAGCACTGCTTAATGGATTTCTGTATCGTATTTCATCTTTGATTTTTTTCTGTTTGCCTTTTAAGCTTATTTTGTTCATACAGTTTTAAAGCCAGAAAAGATGTTGGAAACAATGTAGATAAATCTTTTATTTTATAGACTAAGAGGTCATGGAGAGTGAAGTAACTTGCCCAAAGTTTTGAATGCTCCTGGCCACCTAGTTAATGGCCTGTTACACAGAGGAAAAGGAATACCTTTTTCCCCCCTTTTTAACCTATTGCTTTTGTGGGAGTTACTGTGCTTTTAACATGCTTTATTCAAACTTTAAATCATAAACTTACTGTTTGCTTGCACTCTGGTTTTATACCAATGAGAAATTGTTTGGTGATTTTTCCATGCCACAGTTTTCCGTCGTACAATATTTATCTAAAACATATAAATACTGATGAACTTTAAATTAATGATAGTGCCAAATGTTTTGGCTTCAAGATGAACTGATTCCACATCCTGAACATGACAAGCTACGGCTTCTGCAGTGGTAAACATGTTACTACTCTCAGGGTTAAGATGCAGCTGCACACTGGCCAAATTCTATCTTCCGTGCTTTCCTCTGAGCCTGTCAGCACTCCTTGGACGTTTTACTCCTTTTGTGCTTGACTCTACGTGCCTGCCATTGCTAACTCCAGGTCGCTTGCCAGCACTCTCTGACAGCATGGGAGTTAAGGACTATTAGACCATTAGAGGAAAACTATTGAGTGTCTGTTTGTGTCTGCAAAAGTAGAGGCTGGTGTTTTCTAAGTAATATTGTCCTAGAAAAGATCAATAAATGGCTTAGAAGCAATGTAATTACTGAGAAGCCACCTACTGTGATGTTTATGACACAGAAAGCATATTTTTCTGCTTGTAGAAAACAAAATTTTGAATCTTCAAAGGCCTTAATTGTATCTTCAAGTTTAGAAATATTGTATTAACTTTATTTCAAGTAGTTGAGACCATCAAGAAAGATTCTGCCCTGTTAATTAGATATTAGTTGATACATTGATCAAAAATGCCTCCAGCATAGTTCAGTACCCTGGTTGTGCTTAAAGAATGAAGTTTGAACCAGCATTGTGTTGGGTAAATGAGCTCCACTGATGATGAAAACCTCCTCCTTTCCACCGTATCCTAGTTCAGCATGAGCAGGGGAGTGTGGGGAGGTCAGTTACGCTGTGCATCTCACTGGCGTACCTCTCACAGCTCCTTGGCGGTTGCTGATGCTTTTGTTGATAACAGCACAGGGAGGGCCCAGGAAGTCCTATCTTTTCCTCAAGTTGATACTGCTGGTTAGAGAGATTAAGCAGGATCCACCCAATATATTTATAAAATCGGCATCTTTGTTCATTTACTCTCATTTATTTACTGAATCTGTTTGTGAATGCCATCAGAAATAGCAGCCAATAGGAAATTTTCATTATGCTAATAGGTGCTGTTATGTAAGACAAGTTTTCTGAAATAAGCTATCTATGATTCTTTACAAAGCAAGGGTAGTTTCCAGTCTGAAAAAGTATGGGAAGCATGTTACTTCTGCTATGCTTCTGTCTCACGTGGCCTTTTCATTCCAAGAATTGTAGCAATTAAGACATACTAATATATTTTTGTTCTTTATTTAGCAGAACTCTAGATAATTGAAAGCAGTAGCTGTTTTGCTTAGATGTTATATTTTATGAGTTTTTGCACTTGTTTATTTTATGTGGAATATGGAAAGTAGAGTGGAGAGGAATGACAGAGTGAACGGCACAAGTCTTTGACTCAGTAATAAATGTTATTAAATATAAAAATTACAAATGGCAAAAGGCTTCTTCTGATTCCTTCTTTCTCTCCACCTTTTAAGATGATTGATCGCTTGTTCCTCTGTGTTTGCACAACATTTGTACACTAGTGAAACAACTAGCTTGTGTATGTGCTGCATTGTGTGTGTGTGTCTTTGTGTGCTTCCCGTTAGGTCTGCAGCAATTTGTGCGTACATACGTAATTCGCTGTCGTCCCATTTATGGTGGCTAGTACATATTTAATCATCGGGATTGTCAGAAGAAATGAAATCAGTGTTTTTGCTGTGCTTTAGCAGAGAGACTCCCTGTAATTGTTCACAGTCCTCTAAGTACATGTTACGTGTAATTGTGACATTACAGATACAACTCAATTTGGAAGAGTCAGTAGACATTTTATTTCAGAATTTAAATTGAATTGTAAAGAATAATGGTTCTTGAGTCTGTTCTTTTGCCTTCCTTTTGTATGTATGCATTCTGCTATTTGTGATGTTTAATTTGTGTATTAATTTTCTTTTTCTATTTTGATGTTCCCTTGTATTTTCAGTCATTGAACAAAACTTCCATTGTCTTTCCTTCTGCTTTTTTTAATCCTTTCTTCTTCATCTTGTTTATGTTGTATGGAATTGGCAGCGTATTGTCAGGGCAGAAATAGTGAAGTACCCGGAAGAAGATGCCCGGCATCTGGCCTCTGCTCAGAGTAGGATCTGTGCAGTGCAGTAGCTCAGGTATTGATGGGAAGGGGGGGAGAACTAGGGAGTGCTGTCTTGGTCTTCAAACCCTATGAATAGGGAAATTCATGCTTGTACAGCTTTGGAAATTAATATTGCATAATTCCTGTTTAACAACTTTGAAATTGGTGCTTTGCTAGGAGATGTATGACGTATACAAGAAATCGAGAACAAACTAAAACTACATTTTAGTCATTTTGAGACCCATTTGTCTTTATGCTTGTGTTTATTACATGTACAATGAAGTGCATAATTAAGGCAGTTATTTCATTATCTGTCGCCTTCCATTTTCCCTGAAGTAGCCAGGTAATTGAAAAAATACATTTAAAATTTGCCTTGAATTACCCTTTTCTAGCTGCTTATATGTGCAAATCTGGGAAGAGAGTTCAAAAACAAATGAAAGATTTGTTTTGACGTGTTGCTAAGTGTGAGTATTAGGGTATATTGCTAAATTCGTTGTTTCTGATACTCCTTTAAGTATGAATTGGAAGGAAGGGAAAAAGAGCTAAAAGTGTCTTTTGGCTTAAGTTATTTTATAAATGAGTATTAAATATTTCTGAATTTTTTACTACACCATATTTTGTTGGAGTTGCTATTCATAGCATTATAATGAGTGAGCTCGTTGGAAAGAAGTTAGGGATTTATCAGTAAGGTTTTAAAATCTAGGGGAATTTTTAAAATGCAGTTGCCCTCTGCTTTGTATTTTCAGTCCTCCTAAACATGTCTTTTACTAATTCATACTCTGCTGTAAACATTCTAATAAAAGTTATGGCTGAGTATAATGGCCGGCGGGAATACTGGTAAAATGACAGTTTTACTTTGAAATGATGAGGTCTTGGCTATGAGCTAAAATATGTGTGAATGATTTATTCTAATTCTTTGCTTTAAATTACAACAAGGGTTTAATTTTTCATGTTTTGTTCATCAATTTTTCTTTTATAGAACTGGTAGTAACCTCAAGTTAATATCACAAAACCAGGGAAGACTCAATAACCAAGTTGCTATTGTATCTTTAAAAGAAACCAAAACCAAAACCAAAACCAAGATCAGGAAAAAAAAATCCCAACACTCGCGAGTTTGTTTTGGTTGATTCTTGTAGTATCAGCTCCAGCTTCATTTATGATGTCTGTCATCAGGAGTTCACCAAAGTTCAGACAATCAAAATATACTTAAAGGAGCTCTTTGTGAATGTTCTGATGTCTTGATAACAACTGTGTTTTCTTTTATGACAGAGAGTGGTGAAGGCAGATATTGTAAACTACAACCAGGAACCCATGTCCAGGACTGTTCACACGCCTAAGAGCTCTATGTGTGCAGTTCAGTGAGCGCGTTTTTCTTCCGTGCTGAGAGCTCCGGCTGCCCTTCACCCCGAGTGGGCCAGGACTTCAGGGGACTTGTTTTATCAGTGCCCATCTCTGTGCTTCACACTCGCCCCCCAGCTCGCTTCATCGGCAGGCGCTGCCCACAGCCTCAGGCCGCTCTTGGACTGCGAAGAATTGCGCTTCAGGACCACACACTTTGAACACAAGATGGAAAGCCACGTTCTCTGGAATTTAGACTGTCATTGAAAAGGAATGATGTTGGTTCTCTTTACAGCTTCATCTTCTCCCTGCTAGAAAACATGTTTTTTAAACCAAGTATGAGAAGTGTCCAAGTCACGCCCGAGTCTCGCCACAGCACGGGGCTACTCGGAACTTGTGTGTAAAAATATATAAAACTATACCTAATAGAAAATGCTTAAAATGAGGCTGTAATAGAAATATTTTTTCAGTATAAAAGAGCCTAAATTGTTTATATTGTAGTTTGTAATTCACCAAGCACTGAGTATTTGATATTGTATTTTATTACTGCATCGCGGTCAGGTTAGACGGCTTGATGAACTTTGGTCAGCGTTCAGGTCCTGCAGCCGTGGCTCTGTCCTCCAGGGGACGAGGAACACTGAATGACAACACACGGTTGCATCATGTTGAATCAGACTGTACCTGATGTTCACATGTCTTTCTCTTGCAAATAAATCTATTTAAAATAATTTGGGGAGGAATTTTCTTTGAGTCATCTTTGTTTTGGTACCGGAAAACCAAGTGGATTCACATGCATCATTTACCCCCTGAAGTGAACACGTGGATGAGACTTGTTGCTTTGCTGGGCCAGACTCGCAGCCCGCCATCTCAGGCTCTGCACGGAAGCGCTAGCCTGCCTTGCCATCTTCTCGCTTGCCATGTTGACCTGGTGCAGGCAGAGCCTGGAGCTGCTCCTGTGTGCTTCGAGATCTGCCTTCTTGTGCTTGCTCTATAAATCCTCCCATCCCGCCATGTCTGTCTGCTGCTGCCAACCCTAGGCACCACGAGGCAGGGTCTGACTTTCTCGGTCACTGCCGCACACTGCTTGACCTGGTGGTTGCTCTGTCTTTGCTATCTTGAAGCAGGAACAAATGCCACCCTATACAAAGTGTGTCCTTGTCTGCACAGCTGACGGTCTCACGTCAGTTGCCTCCTTTGTGGCCGCCTCCCCTCAGTGCTGTGCATTACAGCTTGTGTGTCCCTGCCTTTTTGGTTAACAAACCGTGAACTCAGTTAAGGGCAATTCTTTTTTTATCTATATCTTCTAGCATACCTCATACCTAACAGGATGCCTTCTTCTTGGGAGTTTTGCCACAAATGTGTGCGGGAATTTTGAATACTGAATTTTGTAGCTGTAACAGATTTTGGAAAGCTTGTTATTTCCCATTCTTTACATGCCCAACTTAAGTGTAGGGTCCCGGCGCTGTGGCCTGGCAGCTAAAAAGTCCTCTCCTTGAACGTGCCAGATCCCACATGTGTGCTGGTGCTAATCCCGGAAGCCCTGCTTCCCATCCAGCTCCCTGCTTGTGGCCTGGGAAAGCAGTCAAAGATGACAGCCCAAAGCCTTGGGACCCTGCACCCGCGTGGGAGACTTGGAGGAGGATCCTGGCTCCTGGCTTCAGATTGGCGCAGCTCTGGCCAGTGCGAACACTTAAGGAGTGAATCAGCGGACGCAAGTTCTTCCTCTCTGTCTCTGCTTCTCTCTGTATATCTGACTTTGCAATATAAATAAAATAAATCTTTTTAAAAAAAGAAGAAGAAAAGGCAACTCTAGAGACCATGGGACCCTACGTAAGATCTGGTGGACCCCCTTTGGTCTCCTGGCCACAAAATTTTTTTTTTAATTTAGAAAAAAGATTTCAGAGATTATGACTGTTCTTACTAGGTTGTGGACCCAACCCTCTCCCCTCACTGATTGCCATACTTTTCATTCTAAAACCATTTAGGACCCTTTGAGCCCTTCAGGGTGATAAGCCCTTCACACTAGTTCAGTTTAGCCTTCCTTTCAGCATCTTCCTGAAATGTGCAGGCCAGTGGGCTAGACCATTAGGGGAGTATGAAGTTTTGTAAATGAAGTCCCGACCCTCAAGGACATTGTAGTCAGGGAGCAAAGGTGTTTCCGCTGTTATTTTGAAAGTTGTGACTGAAGTTCACTATTAAATTTCCCTAAAGATTTATATTCAGTAAAGGTCAAACTGTGCTCTTTTTGTGTGGTTTTCTTAGAAAAACCTGAGGATTTTCAAACGTTTCTAATACAGTTTGTGTAGTGTGGTATACTATGATCTACATCCTTGAGAGTACAAACAGGAGGCAGAGAAGCTGAGGAGGGTCTGTGAGGACTCGGCAGGGGGCAGAGAGAAGGGAGGCCTCTTAGACGCTTGTGGTTCTCAGCGTTTACACATGACCTGTCGTATTTCTGCACCAGTCTGAGGAATAATGCCTGTGCTCGTTCATAGAGGAGAACAGAGCTAGTGATTACAGACCTTCCTGCAAGGCAGGAAGTTACTGATGTGGCACAGCCAGGAGTGAAACACAATGTCGAATTAGAGTGGTTGAGGCCGCCAGGGGTTTAGGATGCCATCCTTCCGTTGTGACGGTTAGCACGGGTGATGTCCTTCCTGGAGTTGAACAGGTCTGTGTTTAAGTGCTTTTTTAAAAAAAATGTATTTTTATTTTGAAGGCAGATTGACAGAAAATACAGAGAGAGAGAGAGAATTTTCTTTCTATTGGTTCACTCCAAGAAGCAAGCGACCACAGTGGCCCTAGCTGACTGAGCTAAAGCCAGGCGCTTCCTCTGGGTGTCCCATGTGGATGCAGGCGCCCAAAGATGAGCTCTCCTCTTGTTTTCCAGGTAGAGAGCTGGATTGGAAGTGGAGCAGCTGGGACACGAGTCCATCTGGGATGCCAACACCGCAGGGGAGGATTGGTCCGCATGGTGCCGGCCCCTGAGGTTGTTTTGAAAATGATATGCCTTTGCTGGCCTGTCTGTCCTCACAGTAAACACCTTGAAGAGAGGCACGCACCCAGAAGAGTTGCTGCGGTTGTAAGTTGGGGCTGAGACAGGAACGAGAATTGAGCTAAAGACAGGAATGACCCCCTTCTCCTGCAGCTTGATGAGAGCAGGCCCTGTGGATATGCTGTGTAGCATATGGCCAAAGTAGATTTATGAATTCCGTATTACAATTTTCTCTATTCTCCGGGTTTTATTTTTGAAATGACAACGTAGGATTCATGCTTATTTTGCTTTGAGTATTACCTCTCCTATCTACAGTTTTTAATTTAAAAAATTATAAGTCTTTCCATCTAGTTTTGGGCACTTTGTCTCCTGAAGACACATGCTATAAAGTTTCAAACACATTGTGGTCACTTCTGTTGCTTATTGAGTTTTTGAAAAACACAAAAGTCTTCAACCAGAACTGGTCATTGGGTGCTGCCTTTCAAGTGCACCCTCTATTATGTGTGGCAAACCGCTCTGGAGTGGTTTGTGGAGTGGCCCAAATGACTCGAGTGACTGCTTTATTATTCCGGGAGGAGGTGAGCCAGGGCTCTGAGACAATGTGCTGGAGCAGAATAATCGGTGTGGCTTTTCAAAATGGAGTCCCCTGGCCTGGACCCCTGCCGCTGTTTGCTGTGATTCTGGGAGATCCTTAGCGACAGTTGCCACCTTGCACGCTCTGGAATGAAGAGCTGCTAGCTTTGTGCTGCAGGTCTGTGTCCCCACTCCTTCTGGAGTCAGTTTCCTCACTGCCCGATGGACCACCCCATTTCCAGCCACGATTTGCTCTGGAACTGGACCTTCACTGTTTTAGATTCATTAATACTCTTTTGCTTTGGTGGTTAGCTCAGAAATTGACTCATGACTCCACGAATGCTAGTGGAATTTTCCAAGATTTCTGAAAAAAAAAAAAAATAGAAGCCTCCATTCCTGGAGTTTTTCAGAAAGCTGTTTGTCGACTGGATTGGAATGCGAAAGGATAGGCCTCTGGGTGACCCAGTCATCCCGAGGCTGTGATGGGGGCTCAGGGATTGGTTAATGTCATAGGGGTAGAAGCAGTAAGTTAAGGAAGGCCGAGTTGCTGTCACTGTGCCTGAGCTTTGAGGTCAAGCCTTGCCTTGAGCTGTTCAGCATCATGACCCAATTTCTCTATCACTTAGGCAGGTGTCATTTTTAAAAATTATTTCTTGTATAAGCAGCTATTCTATGCCAGGGCCTTTGCTTGCCACAAAAGACAAAGATGAAGATGCTCTGAGTTTTAACACTCAGCCTCGCCATGCATAACTAAGAATGTAATCACTTTTAAGTGCTTCAGTAGGACTATAACACATCATAAAAAGATGTGGTTTAGCATCAAGCATGAGGGAGAAAACAGATTTCAGATAAGAGAAAATAAGATCAATGGTATAATGTAATTATCCTCGAAAGTAACATAAGCTTAGATTACATCGACACAGAGTATGACTCCCCCCATTAGATGTGTACACATGAATTCCTAATGGAATATTGACTCAGGAAGTCTAGGGTGAGTTTGAAACTCTGTTTTTATATCAACACCAGATGATGGTGCTGGCTTTTGAATTGCAATCCATGAGGCCATGTCTACAGTATTCTGCCCCCACCCCCATGCCCAGTGATGAAGATGATGATAAGGGGTTTCAGTGGTACCTGAAACCTCTGAGGGATGACGCTATGGCTTCAATGGATGAGCAAAGATTGTGTGGAGACTTCAACTGAAGACAGGTACAAAAGCGAGCCTAGAACACGATGACGTTTGTACTACAAAAGCAACAGTGCTCCAAGAATCAGAGCTGTAAGCCGAAGCTCGGGGAAGGGGTTTTGATTCAGCCCCGGAATGAACCAGGATGGGTAGATTTTATTCAAAGAAGATTTTGACCTAGTCTGAGGAAAAGCATGACAAATGCTTCCTTCCCCCCAGGTGGAAGGGATTGCTTTATAAGTTGTATGTCATGGTGCAGAGTGCAAACCCACGTGTCTTCAGAGCTAGGTCGGCGAATAAACGAAGGAAAGGCAGTTCAGAATGTGAAAGAATCGGGAGTCACCACTTGATCGATGACTTGGAGAGCATCAATCCTGTCTAAAGACATTCCAGTCCTTAAAGCGACAGTGGCCAGCTGAAACCCGTGAAGGTTTTTATATCATAGCCAGCTCTGAAGCAAGTCTTCCACCCGCAGCCAAAGCTTCCAAAGATTGCAGTTCCACCTCTTGCTGCAGCTTCATGGAAGATGTCAGATAAGAATCGCCTAGTGGATCTGCCCCCAAGTGCCCAGCCCACAGAAACTACAAAAGATAGCAAATCGTGATTGCTGGTTTAACCCCCAAGTCTTGGGCGATTTGTTTCAAATCAATAGATAAGTAATATAATGGGTTTACATATTATATGATGAATGAGGAAATTGACATTCTGGCATGGCTTAGTCCACCCAAGCTTATGATACTAGTGAGGGATGGGATAGGGCTACGAGTCGAGGCCATGTGGCCCAGAATCATGACTTCTTGCCCACGATGCCTTCCCTTCCTGCCACCTTCACTCCTTGGGGCCTTGAGGCCTGATTCAGAGGAGCTATTGGTTAAATCGTTTCTTTCTTTTAAAAAAGATTTATTTATTTTTATTGGAAAGGCAGATTATACTTACAGAGAGGAGAGACAGATCTTCCATCCACTGGTTCATTCCCCAAGTGGCTGCAGCAGCCAGAGCTGAGGTGATCTGAAGTAAGGAACTAGCAGTTTTTGCAGGTCTGCCACAGGGGGCAGCGTCCCAAGGCTTTGGGCCGTCTTCTAACTGCTTTCCCAGGCCACAGGCAGGGAGCTGCATGGAAAGTGGAGCAACTGGGAAACAAACCAGTGCTCTTATGGGATCCTTGTGTGTGCAAGGTGAGGGTTTGGTCAGTTGAGCCATTGTGCTGGCCCCAGTTAAGCAGTATCAAATGAATGAGCAAACGTTTCATGATTGAATATGATAGAAAAATGCATTTGTAAGGGAAGCCATAAATATGAAGAATGAATGTTTACAATCTGCACATCAGGTTGGAGTTCCTTATTGCCTGTGCCTGATTTCTCCACAATTTTTTAACCTCCAAATGAAAGCAACCTTGTGATTTTTTTTTTAATTTATATGAGGACACTTTTGTAAGTTCATGGGAAAATAGGGTTAAAAATAAGTTTATTTGGGAACAAAAATTTTGAAAGCTATGCATAGTTTTTTCCCATAATATACATTTTCATTAACGTTTTAAATAGCCTTTGTGTATTTATTATAAAATAGTACAGAGAAAAATAAGCCCAAATCAGATTTTGGTGACAAATCACGTTCCAGATATCTCAATAAAAAAATAAAAAAGCTGCAAACGTATGAGTTACATTATATTAAAGGACCGATTCCAGGCTTTTTTTTTCCTTAGAGTTGTTTGTTTTTTTACTTGAAAGGCAGATTTACAGAAAGAAGGAGAGGCAGAGAGAAAGAGAGAAGTCTTCCATCCACTGGTTTGTTCCCCAGATGACTGCAGTGGCCAGAGCTGAGCCAATCCAAAGCCTTGAACTGGGGCTCCTGTGGGATACGTGTGCTCCTGAGTGGAGGTGTAGCCTGTTGCACCACAGCTCTGGTCCCTAATCCCAACCTTTGCTTTCTTACTCAGTCATATGGCAATTTTCTAATATCTTAAGCATAACTGCACATCCTCAGTATTGACCTCATGATTGCAGATGTAAAGTTGCCTGGTGGTCATGTCATTGTGCTGGCTTCTCCACGCTTGCATCCCCCCATGAGTTTTCACTATTGTTAACTGTGATATGTTGAGCACGGAACATCCTCTGCCCATCGTTCTATATTTCCTTGCCTTTTCTATTTATCTCTAGGCGAAATTCTTAGAAGTAGAATGATTGGTTCCAAGGATTATTTTGAAAACACTTTGCCATACTGTACTTGAGAAATATGGCCCTAACTTATCTTGCTTATCGCAAATGAAAGTGTCCACCTGCCCATGACCTGGTCAACACCAGACATAGTAAATTTCTCTTGTGCATTTAATGGGTGTGGTTGATATCTGAGATACACAGCACTGATGCGGGCTGACTTCCATCAACAATCCTGAGTTAACACAGATGACACTTGTCGGTAAGCAGGTCTGTGCCTACAGGAAGTTTTCCCTGTGCGTCTATTTTGGTCTTTACATATTTTAGTAATGTCACACTGTTTCTCACACACACGTAAGTATCCCCAGAAACCTTTCAGACAACCTTGAGCTGTCCAAATTTGTAGCACACAAGAGGTTTATTAAAGCAAGAAAAAGGCTTTATTTTTTCTCATTTTTCTTTCCTTTGCTTTGCAGCCTGCTGAACAGAGGTGAGCCCTGCTGTGTCCCTGCCTGGTGCCGCACGCCGCTCCCTCTCACAGCACCCTCCAGTGCCACCCTGCAGCCATGGGAAGCTGCTGCTTGCGCTCTTGCTGGGACCCTGAATTCTCGAAGGTCTAGAGCCTGCTGCAGTGTGAGAGACTGTATGCTGAGGGCCTAACTTTGTCTCAGCCACTAACCACCTGGGAGACTGTCTTTGCCTGCTGGGAGACTATTGGGTACCACAGGTGGTTCTCAGACTTTGACCACCAGAATCATCTGAGAATCTTGAAGTTTACCAGTTCTGCGGCCCTGGCCCTGGTGTAGGGCAGACCTCTGTCATGACCTGTCCTTAATCTGACAAGAATGTATTGATAGCTGTCAGCCTCGGTGAGTTTATCTGAAAGACCGGAGTGACAACCAGGACGATGGCCTTGAGAACATCACGGGGAAGAAGGGCCTGAAAAATGTCAACCCCGGAATGGTTGGGAACTAGTGATCTTTCCTCTCTGCTTTTCTCAGTATGACTAATAGTGTGGTCTTGGCTAACTAGTCCTTGAGAGAGTAATGGATGTCACTTTGATTATGGGTAGGGAATCCCTGTCCGTTGCTCCACCCACTAGCAGCCTCTGCATCCCCTTGAAATCCTCTCATTTGTTCCAATCCACTATAATCTGTGCATACCTGCTTATTTCTTTCCAGCGTCCCAAGAGCCTTGTCCTTGAAGTCAACTTAACCCTTTCTTATTACCCCAGTGCACCCCTGATTCTGTCACTTAGACTCCAATCCCCTGACTTTCTTCCCAAATTTGTCTTGCAAGTTGGCAAGGGGCCGGCTAACAGATTGGCTAGCTGCCTTGTATTGGGTCAGGGAGAGAGAGGAATGTTGTGAAAAGCTGCCAGAGAGCTGAGCAAACCAAGATGTGGGTACTGTCTTGTTACTCCTTCCACACGCACGCAGTCTTGGAGGGGGAACCCTGATCAGTTTGCTTTTGGTGCATCCCTTGCACGCCCAGTCTGGAAGGCATTTGAGGGTGATGAACAGATGGGGGGAAAGGGAAGGCAAAGGTTTGCTGATATAGCTACTCTACTCAGGTACCATGGTGAGCTCTGTCACAGCCAACCTTCGAGAGCACTGACTGTATCATGACATTTATATAGTCTGTCTGACGTAAGTCACATTCCAGGCCTGCAGGGAAATTGTCATTCTCATAGACTAATCATGAACTTGGAGGAATGAGGTGTCTTGCTCAAGATCACACATCAGCAAGGGACAGAAACATTATCTGAACCCTACCTTACTGCCTCGAACCTGTCCTGTCTGCCAGGATGGTGCTTATTCAAGCTCCATATTTAGCATTCAGATTTCCAGGGAAATACTTGAACTTGGAATAGGACTTCTTTTAGGTTTTTGGAGCCAAAATTATTTTTAATTTTATGGTTAGAAAAAAATGTAAACTTACACTTGCGGCAGACTAGAGATGATAAAGCAAGCATCTGTC
This sequence comes from Ochotona curzoniae, assembly GCF_017591425.1. NCBI lineage: Eukaryota > Metazoa > Chordata > Mammalia > Lagomorpha > Ochotonidae > Ochotona > Ochotona curzoniae. The sequence goes on along the minus strand of NW_024467118.1, from coordinate 5,794,806 downwards.
AAATGAAATTCTCCACTATGTTATAGTAAGTCGTTCCTCGGCCTTGCAAAAACCTAGGCCTCACTCGAACTGTCTTCACGTCAGCCTCTGCTAATACTTTTGTTATCTCTATCAGGGGTTACAGTGATGAATGCCTTTCATTCATGTTGTTAAGCACTTCCGTCAAGGTGTGTGCACACAGAGCTCCGAAACATCATGGAATAGAAACAACCTGGTCTCCTGGAAAGAAGAAGTGTCTTGAGAGCCTGACGGATGGAGCTCTCAGCATGCTGCCTCTGCCATTCTCAAGCTCGGTTACGCTTGTCACATTCCTTGGCCTTTCTGACTCTTAGCTTCTTCGTGTGAGATATGGACGCTAATACCTACCCCACCAGGCAATTTTAAGGACGGAATGACATGGCACACTTGGCTTTGCTCAGTTCCTGGTACCAAGTGAGTGGATCATAAACCCCACAGTGGTTATTGGAATAACTCTCAATGGAACCAGATGTTTAATGGCAGTGTGCAAGGCTCACTATGCTGAAAGGCCATTGGAGAGCGGGATTGGCTCGAGACCTCACTTCTCGCGGGCCTAGCAGCTGATCTGTGCGGACACACAGCTCAGGCAGTCAGTGCACAATAGAAGTTCATGAGTGGGAATACATGAGCTTGTCACAAAGTTATTTTTTACGGTTTTATTTTTATTTTTGAGGATGATTGTATGGTTGATCAGGGTGGGAAGAATTGAGGGTTAGGGAAAATTGAGTGTGATCATGGTTTCCAAATTCTCTATTTCTTCTTGTCTCTGGGAGTAGGGAAGAGATACAGGGAGGCCACACTCGGCCTCCAAAATGTCCTAGCACCAAGGAGAGGGGAACTACCCCCGACATCAACCCAGGGGGCGACGTGTGCGCACCCCGAGGATTCTGACCAGGTGGCATAGATAGTGCTCTTTTTTCTTTATATTATTATCATTTTAAGATAAAATTCCATAGGCCCTGGGGTTTTCCTTATTCCCTTCCCAACTCCCTGCTCCCTCCCTGAGTTTCCCTATATGATTACTATAGTATAGTTCTTCATACACAGTCATATGTCCATCCTTGCAGGCATGGACAATGGCAGAGAGTCCAGCATCCTATTGTCAAGATAGAGTAAGCAGTTTCTTTGGGAGTCCATCTTTGTCTGGAAGTAGAGATGCATACTGCATTGTATCCTCACATCTGGATATGATAGTCTCCATTACACAGTTACTGTACATCCCCTTAAATGAAAAACCACAATACAAAATCAGTAACAAGAAGAAAAAAAAGGAATTTACAATGCCATGAAATTAAATAACATGCTGCTAAATGTGATAGTCTCCATTACACAGCTACTATACATCCCCTTAAATGAAAAGCCACAAAAACATGGTCAGTGACGGGAAGAAAAAAAAGAAATTAACAACACCATGAAGTTAAATAACATGCTATTGAATGACTCATGTGTCCCTGAAGAAATGAAAAAAAATCAAGAACCTTCTTGAAGAAAATGATGTTACTGTATGATCTATGAGTCATTCAAGAATTTAATCAGAGGAAAGTGTTTTGAAGAGATGAAACTAAGAAAAAAAATCTATTAGATACAGTTTCCACTAATCTTTGTTGGTGAAATGTGTCTCCTGTAGGCAACAAATAGATGGGTTTTGTCTTTTTAATCCAGTCTACTAATCTATGACATTTGATTGATGAGTTTAAGCATTTACATTCATGGTTAATATGTACGGATGATAATTTGGTTCTGTCATTTTAGCAATGGGTTGTCATTGATTTAGTCTTCTGCTGTCAGTTTACTGGGATGTTCTTCCCATTTGCCTTTGGTTTGGTGGGCGCTATTCCTTTTCTCTGTCAAGAGAAGATCTCTATCATTTGTAGGGCAGGTTTGGAAGAAGCAAATTCTTTTAACTTTTATGTGGAAGAATTTTATTTCATTTTCAAAGACAAAGTTTTGCTTGGTATGTTATGCTGGACCAACAAGTTTTTGCTTTTAGAATCTGGAATGTCGCTCCATTCTCTTCTGGCCTGTAGAGTTTCCTGTGAAAGGTCTGCTGTGAGTTTAATTGGCATTCCTTGATTTTTTTTCATGTGCACCTATAAGGATCTTTTCCTGATGTTCAATTGAAGAGAGTTTCATTATTATGTGTCATGGTGAAGATTGCTTTTGGTCAAGCCTGTTGGGAGTTCTGTGCCCCTCCTAAATGCTGTTTCCCAATTCTTTCTCTAGATCAGGGAAATTTATCCTTATTATTTCATTAAATACATTTTAAATCCATCTTTCTGCAACTTCTGGGAGTCCCATAACTCATATTTGGTTCTAATAGTGTCTTTCAATTTTTGAATAATTTTTGTGTCCTTATCTAACTTTGCTTCCACCTTTTTGTTTGTTTCCCACTGTTGACAGGAAATATCTTCCAATTTTGATTTTCTTTCTTCTGCCTGCTTCCATTTTTGGGGACTCTCTACTGTACTTTTAATTTGCTGCACTGTACTCTTCATTTCTGGTATATCCGCTTTCATTTAATTCATTTCCAGTGTGACCTACTCCTTCAATTCCTTGAATGCCTGCTTTATGTGCTTCTCATTGTTAAGAAGTTTTGAATTCTGTATCCCCCATGTTCTCAATGTCTTCCTCAGTGAACTCTGAGGTTGGCAAAGGGTTTTGCTCCTTTGCAGGGGAGTCTTCAGCAATATTCATTGTGCCTTTGTCTCTTTTTTTTGCTCTTGGTCATTGTACTTCTGGTTAGCAGAGTCTTCTCCTTGGGGCAGGTTTCTAAGCTCTGTCACCCACTGGTCTGCAGTTCAGTTTTACTTATTGCCGTTGGTACATGGCTCTTTGCAGTCAGTTGTGTCACTCCCTCCAGCGAGTTCCAGGTCTGGGATCTTCTGTTAGATTTCCACCATGGTCTCTGTAGCCGGAGCTCATGGCTCATCACTCTCCACCTCCTGCGAGACCATGCTGAGGCTGCACCTTTCTCCCACTTCCAGTTGAAGTATGTCTCAGGATTAGGGAGACACCAGGAGTCCTATATAGCTAGGTTGTTGGTGGTGCTGATCTTGCTGGAACTTGTTGGTTGTAAGGTCTGAGGGCCACACGGACCTATTTTGACCTGTACAATGCCATAGTCAGTGTTATTTTCCTGTGGGACCAGTGCAATGCACTGAGCTCAGGGAGTTCTCATCAAGCTCAGCATATGTGCAGCTCACTGTCATTCCTGCAGTCTTAAATTCTTTGTCACACTGTAAGAAATGGTGTCTGATGTGCCACTACTAGAGTTCTTGATCTGCTCGCGATCAGGTCTGAGGGCTACTGGGACCTGACTTGGGTGGAACCTGTAGGATGCCACGTTGTGGCAGTCAGAAGTGAGCTCATTCCCAGCTCAGTGCATGTGCAGTCCTGTCCAATAGCCCTTGTCTCCTTAAACAAAATGGCGCCAGATACAACTCTTGGTGGCAGATTGGGCTGTGAAATCTATGCTGTTCTCGCACTGCCTGTCTGGGACTTGCTGCTCTGTCTCTGCTCCTGGTCAAATCAAACAGACCATCAGAACGAGCAGTGTTTTTGTCTGGGTTAACCTCCGGATCTTCTGGTTAACTCCCTTCTCACCTTGTTTCTGGTGGAGTTTAGATCGACACTCGCTGAATGCCACTGGTTTATCAATCACTGCAACACCACACCATTGTTTTCGCTGGTTTCCTTTGTCTGCCAGTCTTCATGTACCCTTCTGCTGTGTTTTGTTCTCTTATATTTTCTGGAATGTGCCCTCTTTGCTTCACACTGTCTAATATTTCTCCATCTGTTTAAACGTGTCCTTACCTTATTCTTCCATCTTGATTCTTTGGATAGTTCTGAAGTGCTGTCGATTTTGCCCATCCAAGGGTAAAGCAACTTTCCCAATGTGCATTGACTGACATAGTTGACCTCATATCTCCATTTACCCATATTTTTGCTGTCATTGTTTGCTGGGATAGTTGTTCAATTTCACTTGCAGGCAGACCCCAGAACCCAGACCAGATGACCCAAAACCTGCTAGATTTCCCCACCCCTGAGTCTGATGAACCCAGTAGGTTCCAGCAGGTGGGCCCCAGGAACCAGGTCAGGTGACCTGAGCCACACCGTATCTTCCACCCCCAGGACTCACGCAGACCATGAGAACAGGGCCAGGTGATCTGAGCTCTGCTGGATTTCACCCCCTCCTGGGGGCACATGAACCCAGCACCCACCTCTTAGGTGGCCCCAGGACCCAGGAGAGGCGACCTGAGTACTACCAGATCCCCTCCTATCAGGGTTCATGAATCCAGCACCCACTGCACAGGTAGGCCTCAGGACCCAAGCCAGGTGACACAACCTCCTCCAGATCCCCCACCCCCGGCGTTCACAAACCCAGCACCCACTAATCCCAGGCTGGCATGGCTCACCTCACCTCAGCATCCACTGTCACATTGTATGGCTTGGCTCAGTTTAGCTTGTCCCTAGTTCAAGCTCCTGCTAGTGTGTGCTGCAGCCTAGCCCATTCCAGCCAGAACCCTGTCCCAGCCCCAGTGTGGCCTGGCCAATGTTGTGGCCTGACTGGCCTCTCCTGTGCTCTGTTCTCATTCTCAGATATGCCAGTGGATTTTGTGAACTGGTCAAGCCTGGTCTGTCCCCAGACGTGACTCACATGTAAGCTAGCAGGTAGTGTAATCTGGCATGGTCAGGGCTGTCCTTGACTTGGTTCTTGTACTCACCTGCATAGGCCACATCCCTATGAAGGAATTTCCCGACTCCACTGTCTGTTCTCCTCCAAGTGGGAGATCTTGCACACACTAGTGAGTCCTTAGCCCAGCTTGACTTTGTCCCCCTCTTGTCCTGGCAGGCACAGTGGCCTTGCTCAACTGACCCACACCCATTTTGGTTCTTGTTGTTGGGTGTTGCAACCCAGCCACACCTGATCCTCACCCAGACACAGCTTTCACATGGTTCGGCAGGAATCAAGACCAAGTCCAGCCCTTTCTAAACCCACCCTGGCTCTCACAAGCTCCAGTGGGTGCTGGAGTGTAGCCCAGTCTGTTGCTCCCCAGACCCAGTCCACACCTGCAACAAGGGAGGCCATAGCCATGTCTAGCCCAGCCTACTGCCCTCAATCCAGCTCTTGTGCTCAACAGTGGGAATCCCAACCCTGCTGGGGCATCCCCTTAGTTCCCCAGCCAGACCTGTTCCCATCCACAGTTCTTGGGCATGGCAACAGAAATTACAGTTCCACAGGGGTGAGTCCACATCTCCCACACAGATTCAAGGCAAGCTTTATTTTGGAGCAAAGAGTTTGCAAAAAACATTTTAGAATTTATTTTGAATTTTACAAAAAAAAATTGTGAGGTAGTAACAAGAGTTACCATATAACCATCGCTGTTTTTCTAGTAATGCATCAGTATCTTCAAGCATCTGAACCATCCTCAAGTGTATTTTCAGGAATGTTAGCTAGGGGGATGTATTGAAAGTTAGGCAGCCAAAACAAGAACAGTCACCCATATGAGATACCAGCATTTCCTGCTACTCCACAATGCTGGCCCCTCAGATTACAGTTGTTGTTGTTGTTGTTTTTATTTTTAATATATAACTCCCTTGTAGAAAGAAAACTTAGAGAGTTTGTCTTCCTGTGTTGGACTTATTTCACTCAGTGTGCTGTTCTTCACGTCCATCTGTTTAGTTCAAATGACAAGATACTATTTTTTACAAAATTTTGTCTTATTTTTATTGGAATGGCAGAATTAGAGAGGAGAGACATAGAGACTTGGAATGACTGGTTCACGTCCCAAGTGAGTGCAACGGTAGGACTGGGCCAGACTGACGCCAGGAACCTGTAGTTGCTTCTGGGTTTCCCATGCGGGTGTAGGAGACCAAGGACTTGAGTCATTCTCTGCTGCTTTCCCACATCATAAGCAGGGCGCTGGCTTGGAAGTGAAGCAGCTGGGATTTGAACTGGTGGCTGTGTGGGATACCAGTGACGCGAGCAAGGATTAATGTGCTATGCCCTGGGGTTTGTTTATAATGGATGGATAGCGTTCCACTATATGTCTAAGTGTATCTCATGTTCTTTGTCCATCCGGCGCTGGATGTGGTGGATTCCCTGTTTCAGCTGTTGAGAACAGTGCTGGTACAGACATGGCGTTACAGGTATCTGATACACTGAGTTCATGTCTTTGGGATTGCTGGATCATACACCTGCCTTATTTCTAGTTTTCTAAGAGAGCTCCATCCTGTCGGTACCATGGCTGCACTAATTTACATTCCCACCGATAGAGTATGAGAGATCCCACATCATCAGCAGCACTCGCTGCAGCCTTTTGGGATACAGCTGTTGGGAGGGCTGAAGGGATTCTTCATTGCACTTTTACTTTAAATTTTCCATGCTGACTAGCGATGTGGAACTCTTTCCTGTTCATCCATTGGCCCTTTGTGTTTTCTTTTGAGAACTACTCTCTTCCTTGGCCTATTTTCTCAGCTGGATTGGATTTTTGTTGTTGTTGTTGTTATTGATTTTTTGAGTTGTTTATGTAGTCTGGCTATTTATACTTTGCAGCCTAAGTAGTTTCCATATGTTTTGTCTCATCTGTTTCTTCACTGTATTGATTGTTTCCTTTGCTGGGTGGAATCTTTTGAGTGTGATGTAACTCCACTTACCGAGTTTTGCTTTTGTTGCCCGCACTCATAGTGTTATCCAAGAAGTCATCACCTACACTACTGTCTTGTAGTGTTTCCCTGATGTTTTCTTCCAGCAGTTTCCTGTCTTACGTTTAGGACTTTGGTCCAGTTTGAGCTGAGTTTTGTACATGGGAAGAGGGATCTACATTTGTTTTTCTGTGTGAGCATCCAGTTTTGTCAGCCCCCATTTATTAAAAAGATTGTTCTTTCTTTAACGTATGTTCTTGTCACTTTTGTCAAGAGCCAGCTGACCTCATGTACATGAATTATTTTTGGGCTGTATTCTGAGATTAGCTTCTATTCTTCATTGATATTGGTAAGCATGCCAGTTTTTATGTCAGTACTCTGATGTCTTAGTCCCTACAGCTTCATAGTGTCATTTAAAAAATTATTTATCTTTATTGGAAAGGCAGATTTACAGAGAAAAGAAGAGACAGAGAGAAAGGTATTCCATTTGCTTGTTTACTGCCCAAATGGCCGTAATGGCAAGAGCTGAGCCAATCTGAAGCCAGGATTCAAGAGATTCTTCCAGGTCTCCCATGTGGGTGCAGGGTCCCAAGGCTTTGGGCCATCTTCTGCTGCTTTCCCAGGTCACAAGCAGGGAGCTGGATGGAAAATGGAGCATCTGGGACACAAACCAGCACTATATGGGATGCCGTCACTGGGAGATGGAGGATTAACCAGTTGAGCGAGTCAACCAACACCTCTTTGAAATCAAGTACTGGGCTGTCTCCACCTTAGTCTCCTCCTCTCCTGTCCTTTGGCTTTCCGTGTCTTTTGTGGTTCTAATTCTGTGAAGAATGCCATTGGTATGTTGCTAGGAATGGCATCACGTCTATAGATTACTTTGGGTAATACAGATATTCAAGAGATGCTGATTTTTCTAATACATGAACAGGGATTTTTTTTCCGTTTTTGTGTACTTGATTTCTTTCATCAATGTTTTATAATTTTCATTGAAGAAATATTTTACTTCTTTAGGCATACTTGTTTTTGAAGTATATTTTCTGTCTATTGAAATACTTTTGCTCCAAATAAAAAAATATCCAACTTAATATGCCTTAATGTTCCAGGGTATGGAACCCCTCTGGCCAGGTTTTTGAGGTAAGGTGAATCTCAGGTTGTTTAATTAAGTTGTGTAAGTCCCCAGATACCTTCTTTTCTTCTCTGTGACTGTTAGATTGCTCCCTCACAGTCCCCAAATGGCAGCAGTAACTTCAAGTATCACATCATTAACATTATAATATTCAAAGGCAATGAAGAGTAAAGAAGGCTCATTGTATTCTCATCTCTCTTTCAAAGAAAGAGGAGCCAAGAGGAAGGGGTGGCAGGTGCCACGTCCATCTGTGAAGGTGGCAAAAAAAAAGCTCCTGAAACAGGCAAGACACAGTCCAAAGATGAGGATGCTAAGGCGAGCTGAAGGCTCCAAGGAAAGGCCTTGGCTAGAGGTGGAAATAAGAAACCCGGCAAAAAGTCAGCTCCTTCTTGAGCCTGAAGTGATAACACCTGAACTTTAGCCATAGCATCTTTTGCCATGCGAGGTTAGAATGAACTGTTACCTTGGAACTTGCTGTACATTTGCAAATAAACTTCTATTAAAAAAAAAAAAGAGCAGGATCTGGCTTGGCAGCACAGAGGGTTCAGTCACCGCCTGCATTGCTGGTGTGCCATCTGAGTGTTGATTGGAGTCCTGGCTGCTCTATTTCTGATCCCTGGTGATGTGCCTATGAAGGCAGGGGCTAACTGTCCAAGCACCTCGATCCCTACCACCCCCAGGGGAGGTGTGGATGGAGTTCCATGTTCCTGGCTTCAGCCTGGCCTGCCCCTGGCCAGTGCAAGCATTTGGGAATTGAACCAGGAGATTGAAGAGCTTTCTCCCTCTCTTTTTTTCTGTCTCTCCCACTCTCCCTATAACTCTGCCTTTAAAATATATATAAATGAAGAAATAAATCTTGAGAGATAAAGAAGTTTTCTTCAAAGCCCAATCTCATTGAACACTTCTCATGACTTATCTTGGAAATTTTATCCAGCGTTCAGATCAGTGACAAGGGAAATGGTTAAGACTAATGATTGTCAATTCTGGCTGAGAACATATTCGGAAACCATGAAGATACATGTAGATGTACAGGTTCTGCCCTCAGAATGGATATAATTGGGCTCACTTGGGCCACTGTTGTGCGGGCATGTGTTTTGCATGTGCATGTGTGCACACACTCCGCCCCCCCCCCAGCAAAGTTGGTTGAGAATCATTGACTTAAATATACAAGGTTTGAGGCCAGTGTGACAGCTCTACTAGCTAATGTGTACCACTTACAGGCATCAGTATCCCATACAGGCACTTATTCTAGTCCTGGCTGCTTCACTTCTGATCCAGCTCCCTGCTTCTGGTCTGGGAAGGGCCCAAAACTTTGGGACATGGTAAGAGACACGGAAGAAGCTCCTGGCTCTGGATTAGCTCAGCTCTGGCTGTTGCAGTCATCTGGAAAGTGAGTCAGCAGATGGGAGATCTTTCTGTTTCTCCTTCTGTCTGGATATGCCTCTCCAGGTAAAAAAAAAAATGAATAAGTAAAAATCTCTTTTGAAAGTCCAAGATACACTCCTGGCAGGGGGTAGCAGTTTATACTTTACTGAAGAATGTAGCCAAAGGGTATGTGAGCTAAACGGAGGTTCTAGAAAGAAGAGCATGGCTATCGGGTAGACATCCCAAAGAATCTGCTAACACAGGTATAGTTGCAGGAGGCTAGGAGGCTCTGCAGTTTAAAAGGCAGACAGAAGTGGGTCACGCCTTCTCTTGAAGCTTGCACCCTTGGAGGGAGAGAGGTATGCTTACATTTCTGGGATGCCTTCTGGTCATCCAGCATGAGCCTCAGTGCCGTTGCCCCTGATTGCCTGTGCAGCTTCCTGGCCTGACCTGTACGTCCAGTCTCTGCGAATTCACACATTTTAAACAAGTTTCCTAGTTGATGTTCATACTCTGTGGTTATTAAACATAGCTGCATAGTGGGTTTTACTGTCAGCCCCACCTTCCACAAGAATTCTGAAAACAGAAACACCTCTTTTTCCTAACCCCTTTCCTGGAAGATCTAGGAAACACTGTATTGTGAGATCACGTGAGTGTGATGATTTGTATGTCCCCTCCTAAACTCTGTTCACATTTATTTTCTGTTGCTACAGTATTATCGCATGGGACCTCTAAGAGGTGATTAGACCTTGAGAATCTGCCCTTAGGGACCCAATATGTTGCAGCACATTGGGTTATGATGCCTCCTGCGGCAGCAACATCCCATGCAGGTGCCTGTTCATTTATTGGCTGCTCCACTTCTCATCCAGCTCCCTGTTCGTGACCTAGGAGAGCAGTGGGAAATGGACAAAGTGCTTCGATCCCTGATGCTCACACAGGAGACTCAAAAGAAGCTTGTGGCCCTTGGTTTTGGTGGAGCCAACCATTGCAGCCACTTGGTGAGTGAACAAGCAGATGGAAATTCTCCCTCCCTCTCTAACTCAGCTTTTCAAAGAAAGAAAGGAAGAAAGAAAGAAAGAAAGAAAGAAAGAAAGAAAGAAAGAAAGAAAGAAAGAAAGAAAGAAAGAAAGATTTAGAAAGGACTAAAGAAAACCTCCTTCACAAATGGTTACTGTTCTTCCTGTGGAAGTTGGGTTAGCTCTCCTGATGAAAAGGATGCTGTCCTCACATCTTCCATTGCTTTTGCCTGCCTTACCAGAAGCTGGCCCCGTGCTCTTGGGCTTCCCAGTTTATTTGTGAGCCAAATAAACTTCTAATCTGGATAAATAACCCAGCCGTCTAGCATCTGCTCTAACAACACAGAATAGCCTAGAACAGAGCTAAGCTTGAATTCTGGTGTTGTAACTGTAAACGGCATGTTTCTGGTTAACACAACCTCTCTGAATCTTGGCTTTCTCACCCACACCCGAGCCAACTAATTCCCATCTCTGAGGGTAGTTCTAAGGTTAAGTCAGGGTCTGATGTTATAGTACAGTGTATTAGGCCACTGTTTGTACATCTACAACCCCATAGGAGAGTTCTGAATTGAGTCCTGGCTGCCCTGCTGCCAATCCAGCTCCCTGCTCCTGTGCCTGGAAAAACAGCACAAGATGACCCAAATACTTGAGACCCTGTGCCTAACTTCTGAGAGCAGATGGGGTCCCTGGCTCCTGGCTTCAGCCTGGCCAGATCTGGCTGTTGCAGTCATTAGGGTAGTGCATCAGCAGATGGAAGATCTTTTTCTCTCTCTCTCCCTCCCTTACTGTGCTTTTTTTTTAAATAAAAAATTTAAAAAGAGGTTAAGTTAGAGCAAGGAAGCCAGGGTAATACAACTTGGTGCACAGGACATGTTGGTGTACTACCACAGGGCTGGGGGTGCCTTTTCCTAGTCCAGAACATACCATGTCATCAGACCTGCTGATCAGATTGGCCTGATGCAATCGAGACCTGAGCAGAAACAGCAGAAAAATTCCCTGAGTTATGTGGACAAGAGCTTTAGATAGAAAGAGCAGAGGCAGCTTTGATTGATAGGTTTTCTATCTCGATTGGTAATGAAGTGGGAGTCTGGTGAGCATGCAGCAGAGCCCACAGAAGTAATGCTTGGTTGCTTAATCAAAGTTGTGGAGGTGGCCAGTCTCCTCCCTGTATGTCAACCTGGTGGCCTTTGTGTTTGCCTACTATCCAGGAAAAAAGTCAGATGTAAACTAACATTTCACATGAATGGACAGTGTCCTCCCATTTGTAAACATCTCCCTTGATAAGCTCTTTATAGTGTTACAATCTAGGAAAATAAATGGTAGCCCACCAGCTGCCCTGGAATCACTATTCCTTTTGTCCCCTTGCTTGTCCATATAAGCCCACATTTCAGCTCAGCCCAGCCCAACCCAACCGAGCCCAACGCAATCCAATTCACATGGACTCAGGCAAGCTCAGCTCTGTGCTGCTTCCAAAGTGGAGCTCAGGAATTCCCCAAGCAGAGCAGGAGGGGTCTCTGGCTCAAGTAACACAAGGTTACTGCTTGGCATAAGCAGATATACATGACAGCTCATGAGCCCAAACGTCAGGCAACTTGACTTGAATTCTGGTTTTCAAGCTCTATGCTGCATAGCTCGGCAAGTTAATGAATCGCTTCCCATACACGCTTGAGCCCTGTAATTTAGCTCCAAGCACTTAGTAAACAGAGTGAAAGAGGGAGAGATTGCTATATACAAGGTGTGTGATTTTGCCTGCCATCTTCAGTAAATGCATAGCCTGGAGTGAGAGGAGAGGCTTTGCGTCCTGCCCACCTTTCATTCCATCAGCATCTGATGTGTGAGGTATGAGTAAGTATTTATATGTATTGACTGTAAGTCCCTTTTAACCTTGTTTGCCAACTTCACTGTCTAAGCCTGGTGTAACAGGAGATTCCATTCTTTCTACCCTATGTGGCAGTCGCAATGTATAGGTGATATTATGCCTTTTCCCCACGCAAAGTGTCAATTTCTTTAAGTAATATCTCATTCTACTTCAGTCTTTCAGTTTCCTTGCTTTCTCTCCCCAAACCTAGCATAAAGCCCTACACTTGATGCCTCTCCCTCATCCTTAGATGGAAGCTGAGACAGGAACATTGCCCCAATGTGATATAAATTTTCTCCACAAGTTGGTTAGCTCAGGGGTTAATCCTTCTCTAGGATTACTGAGTTTAAGAATGGCCTGGAGGTTTTGATGACATTCAAATCCCCAGTTCCTCTGTGTCTTGGAGTTCTGCCAGTCCTAGCTGCCCTCCGAGAAGCTCCAGGGCATATCTAAGCCAGACCAAGGTAGGTTTCAGTCCAGGTATGTAAATTAGTGCTCAACAACACAGTCATTTGGATTAGAAAGGGTTCAAGATACAGTCATTGACAATCTCACAGATAGCCATACTGTCAAAATGGGCCACCCGTGCCTGAGCCACACTTCAGAGAGGCCCTGGTTTATGTATGCCCATCCCTCAGTCCTAGCAGTTAGGACACATGAGCTATGTGTTCATGGGTATAAGCAAGGGATCAGGGGAAGCGTAGATGTTATTAGATTGGCTTTGTTGTGGATACATGTGGAGCTAGGCTGAAACACCAAGCAACTGTGCTCAGGGAAATGGCTCAACAACTTCAATGCTTTGATTCATTACAACAACCCGGGAGCAGAGTGGTCACATTGCACTGCTTTTGGAAAATCCACAACAAGATATTTTAGGAGTCATTGTGGGTCTCCAAGTTAGAACTGCATTCTAGATTGCTTTGTGATTACGGGTGACTGGCTGCCTCTTTCCAGGATCCCACTGCCTTGTTTGTGAAATGAAGACGTTAGGTCAGGAAAGGGACGTTTGCCCCCACTCTGACCCACTGACTCCCAGCCACATCACTGTGTGCACAAATTCAGGAGTGGAAGTGACAGACCCTTGTTTACGGTGAATTTAAACTTTCTTAAGCTCCTCTTACATGTGAGTGGTCTGTCTCCTTCTTCTGCAAGGCCACTGACACTGTAGAATCTTTGTAAAGAGGCTACTACATCTGATCTTAACAGTCCAATATGTTCACCAGTATCCGAATGGATGTCCTCTGTTATCCCGGCTTATCTTCAGTCATCGATAGCAGAGGTTACTCTGGAGATGTCTCCTTGCTGTATGTGAGGGCCCTTCAGGCCAGCAGTGCTGCCCTCTCAGCCTGGACCACTTTTGTGTGCACAAGTGTCATTATGATGCTAACAAGGCAGAGTATGGCATGAGGAAATCAACGGGTTGCTTCAGTTCCGAGATATCCCTACAGCCTCATCTGGTTTGGATCTTGTTGCCAGCTTTGGTCTGCGTTAGGCAAAAGGATAGACCTTCCCTTCCTTCAGACCCAATGAGGCAGCTTTTACATTCAGTGCCATCCCAAAGAGCAAACTCAGGTCCTTGCCTTAAAGACATCTCAGACTTGTGCACTTTTCACTTGCCTCCCTACTTACCACCATTCCCTAAATTGTAGAGCTTTTATAATGCAAGTGTGCATGGGTATGCAACTTGGCCCAGTTTAGGTTTACCTCAATGTGTTCCCTATGCTCTGACTCCTGTGGCTTCCACTCACAATCCAGGATCTCAAAACTAAAAGCCTAACAAGACATTCCCTTTTCCTTCATCACTTGTTTCACATAACTCTGAAATGATGAGCACAGATTGGTGCAACAGTTGCTGGAAGACAAATGTGACCCAGTTAATATTCCAAAGTGTTATTTCACAATTCAACAAAATGATATGGAATCTGCTTCTGATAAAAGTATTAGTCATCTTCCGTAATCGCAAACAGCAGAATTCATGCTAAGTGGTTGAAACAGAAAAGACACTAGTTGGGTTGGCTTCAGTGTCTTGGGAGGGCCATGCAACCATGTTGAGAGAGAATGCAATTCACAGTGCTCCATGATTTGTAGATGCAATCAGGGCCCGCATTCCACCACGGCCTCCACACACGATGAGGACGAGCACTGTAGCTAAGATCTCCGTCACTGCGTGGAAGTCTCTGCCCTGACAATCATTCTGTTTGGCACCCCTTTCCCTCACATCGTTCTGACTTGTCTGATCAACAAAACTGGGGCTATGTGCTCATTAACTGCTGCCAAGCTGCTGGGAAGGTGAGTCCTGTCTTTGAGCTCATAAAACAAGTGATTACCAAGAATGAACAAGGATGTTCCAAAGATGATGAGCAACACAGATAATAGATGTCACTTTGCAGCCTGGTTCGAATAGTTGACGGACTCTGGGGAAGTTCATCTGTGGCACAGTTTTTGTTCTCACGCATAGCGGGGTCCACTCTCCTCCTCCGTTTTCTTCTACTACTTTTTAAAGGCACAGGAAGGGAAACAGACAATGACAGATACAGACAGATTTTCCTTCTTCTTATTCAAATCCTGAATGTTCACAGTAGCCAGGGATGAGCCATCCTGAAGTCAAGAGCCTGGAGCTCCATTTGGGTCTCAAATGTGTGTAGCAAAGACCCATTTCTTTTAGCCATTGCCTTCTATTTTCCAGGGTGCGTGTTGGTGGGAAGCTGGGTTGGGAAGTGGAGCTGTGACTTCAACCCAGGTAATCCAGCATGGGATGTGGGCACCAAACAATGGCCACCCATGATTGATCCATTTTTATTGCTCTCTGATCAGATCGATAACCCCTTAGCAAGATGACATAGCCAATGAACTGTCCCCCACGTTGAACATAACTTCTGAAAAGCCTGAGATACCTGATAAGTGGAGATCTGTGGCACAGAAGCAGAAAAATGTCCTTCTGGCCACAACTGACAGAAAGACTGCTGCAAAGAGGCACGTGGGATAAATGCTGGAGACCCTTATGTGACTTTCAGGTCATTTCCCTTGTCTTGGCCTTTGGTTCCCCTGGTAGGTATTTTTCTGCCATTTTGTGTCTCACCCTTTCTGCTTTCTAACACTGAACTGCTTGCCCTTTACCTGCTTCATGTTCCTCAGCAGGTGCCTCACTCCCTTTGCCTGTGGTGCCCATACACTACTTCCTCATTTATCCAGTTTTTTCCCCCTTTTCTCTGCCTAGCGTTGGCCTCGCCTGCAAAAAGCTTGGCCTGAGCCTTCCCTCTCGCCCTTCCCAGACTCAGTCCCTCCAGGTTCTGCACAGCCCCAGCAGCCTGTCCATGTCTTCGTCACCACACATATCACATTGTGTATCTATTCACATGTCTGTCTTCCTTAGGAATTCAAATAAATGTTGAATCAATTAAGCACTTCATAGCTGTGCCTAGCAGTTCTATGTGTGTTGCTGATTGCTTTAGTTCGGAGCAGTTTGAGGGGTTCCCCAAGGTAGACCAGTGGGGTAATCCATCTTCAGGGTTGGCCAAGGTTCCCCACTGGATGCAGTTGAGATTTCACCTTTGACTTTCTGACCGTCCCTCCCCAGCACTGACTTGGAGACCACAGCAAAGCTCACAGAATTCCAAGGCACTGGATTCTACCCCACAGATTAATTTTAGAGTCATTGAAATTCTGCCAGCTCTGGAGGGAACGACTGGGAGCCAGGCTGACAACCAGCAAGGGAGGAAATTACTCTTGTCTATTTCAAGATGAGAGAGTTGTAACCACGGTGCCTCCCCCAGTGATGCTGTTCGAAAAAACATAAATTTAATACTCTTTTTTTTTTTTTGAAATTCAATCTTCTAACCATAAGTGTTTCAGGGCTTGCTTTGATGTTCAGGAAAAGCAGCCTGGTGCCAACGTCTTCTGCACATATGGCGAGGACGGCGCCTTGCACACGAGCTGGGTAGTGGTGAGGACGGCGCCTTGCACGCGAGCTGGGTAGTGGCGAGGGCGCTGCCTTACACATGACCTGGGTAGTGTGGAGCCCCAACTCGCTAGAAGAGCTACCTTTTGCTCAAGTGACTAGACAGATATGTACTCCATGCCTGG
The DNA here is from genome assembly GCF_017591425.1 of Ochotona curzoniae. Classification (NCBI taxonomy): domain Eukaryota; kingdom Metazoa; phylum Chordata; class Mammalia; order Lagomorpha; family Ochotonidae; genus Ochotona; species Ochotona curzoniae. The sequence continues at coordinate 5,778,692 of NW_024467118.1, read as the reverse complement.
TCTATTCAAAACACATTGTATGGCTGGAAACAGATGTAACAGTCAGGTAAACGTGGACTCACATCCTGTCTTGGGTCTTCATTGCCCTCAAGTCACTGGTGCAGCCTCAGGTTCTGTCTGTTAGTCTCCTGATGTGTAAAATGTCTGTCATACCTAACTTGGAAGAATAGAGCAAGGACCACATGCAGGAGAACAAGCAAGGGCCTGGTGTGCACTGTTTGGGGTGCCTAAATGTTTACTGAAAAGACAAACTAGGACAATCCACTTCTGTATACACATAATTTGAGTTGTCAAGAAGTTGTCACTGAACTTACCACAAGTGGAGTGCACAATAAAAAGGATCTAAAAATCATTATAGATGCATTGATTAGAAATGTTTTTGGCTACAGAAATGCAAAATCCAGTGGAAGGCCAATGAATGTTTAGAAATGGACTGCCTGGGGGGAAAAACCTCTTAATTTGTGGTGTTTTCGGGGTGCTGTTGAGTAAAGTCTTATCTCAGGGCTGTTTTCAGGACTGTCTCACTGACTATAGGGTTGGGAAGCTCCATAGTACCTGGGGCGCTGTGCACCCCAGTGTGAAATACAGAGCTGGGAGACGCAGTTGGTCCTTTGTTTTGAATGGAAAGCAGTTGGGGAAAAAAGTGGGTGTGTGCTGAATCTCACAGACTTTTTCTAGCTAATCTTTTGTAAATAATAAAACAACCATTTACACAGAATGTAAATTATGTTGGATATTAAAACTAATTTCCAGGTGATTTAGAATACAAATGAAGACTGACTACGTTATATGCAAATATGAGGCCATTTTACGTGAGGGGCTTAGGCATCCGTGGGTTTTGGGCTCCTCAGGGATCCTGATACTAATCTGCAATTGATATATATGGATAAGTGTGTATGGTATCAGTGCATCTAAACTGGGGTCCATGGACACTAGTGCAGTTGGTGGAATAGCCAGCACATGGCGACTTTTGAGCATTTATTACCTTTATGTTAGATCCACATTATTTAAGTACAAAGTTCTAAAACTTAGTTTCGAATAATGCCTGTGTTTAACAACTGACTCACCAAGGTTCCTGAAATTCTGAGCATTTCTTCTCCTAGGCTGGTGTGAATCAGCTTTGCCATGCCGCTGCTCAACCCCCTGCGGCAGTGTCTCCGATATAGCAGGCTTCGTCTGCCTCCTGTGGCTCCAAGTGCAGGAATGGGTAGCTCAGGCCTGTTATCCAGCAAAGCCAGCAAAGCTACTGCTCTGCCACCCTGGGCATGAGGACTTAGGCTCAACCCTCTGCTGCAACATTGCAAGATGCCTGGCATCCTTCTAGACTCCATGTGCACGTCCCTCGCAGCCAGAGGGGGAATGAGGGAAGGAGTGTGTGTTTATTTAGAAAGAGACACGGTTGGTTCTGAATGCTTCTGTAACAAATCACCACTAAAGTTAATAGTGGCTAAAAACACAGAATTTATTATTTGATACAGCTCTAGGGTTGGAGAGGAGTTCAGATATCCCTCCACTGGCCTGAAGTCAAGGTCATCCCAGTTGTGCTCCTTGGGGGAGGCCACGGGCAGAATGTTTTCCTTCTTTGCTTTTACCACTTTTTAGAGGCTTCCAACCTTTCTTGGCCTGGTGACTCTTCTGTCTTCAAAACCAGCAAGAATGGTTTGAGTCTGTCCCACATAAAATGTTCTGATTTTGCTTTTGTTGTTGCATCATCTCTGATTTCCCCCGTCTCTTCCACTTCTAAGGACACTTATGACTGTACTGGGCACACCATCACAATCTAGGACAATCTTTCATCTCAAATCCTGACTTTAATCCCATTTGCAAAGTGCCTTTTGCCGAGACAGGTGATATTAACAGATCCGGGAATTAAGTTGTAAATAACATTGGGTGTCATGGGGCTAGTGCAATGGCTCAACTGGCTAACCCTCAGCCTGCCAGTGCTGGCATCCCATATGGTGGCGACTTGTGTTCTGGCTGCTCTACTTCTGACCCAACTCTCTGCATATGGCCTGGGAAAGCAGAAGAGGATGACTTAAGTCCTTGAACCCCAACACCCATACGGGAGACCTAGCAGAGGCTCCTGGTTCCTGGCTTTGGATCAGGTTAGCTCCAGCTATTGTAGCCATTTGGGGGAATGAACCAGTGGATGGAAGATCTTTTTCTTTGTCTCATCTTCTCTCCATAAATCTGCCTTTCCAATGAAAATAAGTAAGTCTCTAAAAATAAATTAGGAGTCATTATTTTGTCCTCTGAGGATACCCTCCCCAGTGACTCTTTCCTCCATCTATTGCTGTAACTGGATTGTCACAAGGTCACCATCATTTGCATAGAAGCCTGGGAGATTGATTTTTAACTCTGAGTAATACAGAGTGCACAGGTCAGATGGTAGGGGCTGGAAATGGCTGGTGGGCCAGACAACCTAGTGTTTGCATACTGGGAAATGATAAATAACCATCTGTGTCTGTGATGGTTTACTCAATGGAGTTGTTTTTAGAGTATAGTCTATTATAGTCTATTATCCTAAATTGATAATTAATGGGCTGGCTCCAGTTGAGCCTATAGATCCAGCCTAGGGACTCATGCACATGCTTAGGGTCAGGTGGGCCGAGTGATCGGCTCTCAGGTCGGCATGTTGGCATGGCATGCTGGTGGACTGGGTCTAAGGACCTGCACATGCACTTGGGTCTTGGCTGAGTGGGTAGGGCTCCAGACCAGCATGCCACCTCACCAGAAGACTAGGCTTGGAAAGACTCGGTTCAGAAACCCATAACTCGGGGCTCAGGGGTTGTGCATTGACCAGGGAAAGGGAATGGGGATGTTTGGGAGGGGTGTGACTGTTGAGGGAGTACATTAGAGGTGAGGAATGACTTCTATCGGACTTCCACTGACCAGTCTCATGTGCCTGCAGGGAGGCGAGGGGGCTGAGACCAAGTGGTTTGGGGCAGGAGAACTTGGGAAACTCTCTAGTGGGCTGTAGCTTCCACTGGTGAGCACATGCATCAGGGCTGGATGTTGTTCACTTGTTGGCAGGTATGTGGGTTGGCTTGGTGGGGGTGGACAAGGCAGAGGTGGGCCAAACCATAGCATACTGGATTGCACAAGAGCCAGGATAGGGTATGGGCCATGCTGGGCTAGGCTAGGCTACCATGCCTACTGGTATGCATGAAAGCCAGTGATGGGGCAGTCTAGGCAGGGCTAAGCTGCAGCACCCACCTGTGAGAATTGGGACTGGGGGTGGGCTGGGTCAGGCTGCAGCATCCAATGGGGGCCAAGATGGGGGTTAGGCCATGCCAGGCTGAGTCAGAATAACCATTGACACGTGCAAGATCTGAGGCTGGGATCAGGCCTGGTAGGGGAGATGAGGCGGGAGTTGAGGGGATGCTCCTGCTCGGCTGCAAATACAGTATCCATGTGGGTCAGATCTGGGAGCAGGCGGGGATGGACCAGTCTGTAACATTCACTGGCACGTGCAAGAGTCAGGATGGGGTGCAAGTCAGGCCATGTTGGGACAGAATACCTTCCAGTTTATGTTAGGTTTGGGGCTGGGAGGCTGGTGGGAATGGATTAGGCTGTAGTACCTGCCAGCATAAGCTGGGACTGAGGGTAGGTTGGTTGGAGCCAGGCTGTAGCACCTGCTGGTGAATACTGAGGCAAAATTGGCATGGCAGACTGGGCTGCAGCACCCACCGGCATGCAAGGAATTTTCAAGTGAGAGTCTAGACCAAGAGCAGCCCCCTTGGGAATCTCTAAACAGGAAGCAGTGTGTGGCAGTTTTGAAAAAATATGTGCTGTGTGTGTGAAGTCAGCATTTCTGAGACACAGCAGAGTGGGCTGAGAATTTGGCGGTTGTGACACCTGCCCCCTAGAGTAGACACTGAGTCACTCGAAAGAACAGGAGCTTAATGTTGTGACACTGATGTCCAATTTTTCCTTGTCCTTTCCTGTTCTCGGCCATATGGCAGTAGCTTGAGTTGCCAGAGCCATGTGCATTCACTTAGTCACATCTGTAGATGAGAGCCTTCTAAGTGTAAACTCTATCCATCATGGCGATTTAAGCCATGTCTTGGTGACAGAGCATCCATCTTAGTGAATGCAGGCTCTGCAAGAGCCAAAGATCCCCAAACTACATGTATGATGGTTAGTCAAAGATGGTCGGGAAGTATGAGAGAGACAGATACCTTCAAAACCATGGTGAAGTGTGTGAATAGCACCCAGTTGTCGCCATTTGTAAAGCACACAGGTCAGTGGCTCTGAGCATGTTCCCGTTGTCAGCCATCGCCACTGTCCATCTGCAGGACATTTTCAGCTTCCCAAATGACAATTTGGGAAATTCTGTGCCCATTAAACACCATTCTCCGTTTTTCTTCTTCTGTCCCTGGCAACCACCATTTTACTCCCTGACTCTGTGGTTTGAACTACTCACACAATATTCGCCCTTTTGAATCTGGGTTGTTTCACTTAACACAACCTCTTCCATGTTAATCTGCTCTGTTACTGTGTCAGACTTCCATTTGTCTCTATGGTTGAGCGATACTTTACAGTGTGTGCATATCACGGTTTGTTCACGCACTCGTTTTCTGTAAGGTGATATACCATTCTGGTTTTTTTCGTTGCTTCTAAATTGACAGATAAAGTTGTATGTACTTAACATATGCAACATGATGTTTTGAAGTATACACATTATGGAATGATTAAATCTGACTACTTAACAAATGGTTCTGTCATTTTTGTGGTAAGAACACATTCATTCTTTCATTTTTCCAGAGTATAACTATAGCAATAGGTGCAATAGGTCTCTTAATCTTCTCGTTCCTTATCTAGCTGTAATTGTGCAATTTTTAATTATCCCACATTTCACCCCTTTCCAGCTTCTTGCAGCCACTGTTCTAGTCTCTATTTCTGTGAGATCAACTTTTCCAGATTCCACCTATGAGTAAGGCCGTGTGATATTTGTCTTTGATGCCTGGCTTATTTAACTCAGTCTAATATCCTCCAGGATCATTCCTATTACTGTACATGACAAGAGTTCTTGCTGTTTAGAACGGTTGCACGGCTTCCCCTGCATTTTCTTCATGCACTCATCTGCTGATGGCCGCCTAGACTGACATCATGACTGGAATGGTGTGAATTGTGTTGCAGTGGACCTGGGAGCACAGATACATCCTTGAAATGCCGATTTCATCTCCTTTGGATACACGCCGCATGGTGGGAATTCTGAATTACCTCACTGTTGTTCTGACTTGTTTCCCTAATGTTTGATGATGTCAAATAACTTTCAAATTTTGGCTTTACTGGCCATATGTGCAATTTCTTTGGTGAAAGATCATCATTCATGTCTTTTGCTCATTTTAAACTAGCTTGCTTGGTTTTTGTTGCTGAGTTCTATGAAGTGCGGATTCTTGCACTGCAGGTCAGATAACAGTCATACCCTTGACTTTCAGAAGCTGTGATCACCAGCAAATAGGCATACTCACCCTTCCTTCATTTCAATCCCAAGATTTTGAAGTATTGTTTACATCAATTTGTGCCTGGAATATTCCAACCTCATTTCATCACCTTGACAGTCACTGTGTGATTTAGTACAAAGGCTTTTAGGCACACAGTGTAGCCTCTGTTGGGAACGAGGCAATCCAGAGAGAGAAGGCTTAGAAATCTGGCAGCTGGTCCCAGCTTGAGTCTCTAATGCCGATTTGGGCAGAGGGCCTGGAATGCTAGAACCCAACCCAAGATTTCCATGTTCTCATTATCTTCCACCCACTGTTGGGCAAGGCTCCACTTGGCCCACCTTGTTGGCACTTCTTGCTGCCTAGGCTGTACCAGGTTGAGGGAAGACAGAGGGGTCCTCTGTAGGCCGTGAAATAGGAAAAGTCAAGCAGCTCCACCTGAGCAGGGGAAACTCTAGATTTGCTCAAAGGCTTACAAGTGGTTCCAATAGCCTCAAAAAGCAGCTACATACAGCATGCTCTAGGAACTCATCGGAGCTGCACAGCTTCCCCCGTCACTCAAGCCTCATGACACCTGGCACAGTAGACCTCAGCTGGTGCCTACTGAGTATTCAGGACAACTGCAGAGCCCCACCCAGGCCTACATCCAGGCTCTTGGTCTTAAGACTGTGGCTGACTGGCAGGACCAACACTTCACCTACCTGATTCTTTTAACTTGTATTTGCTCCTTGCTGGCAGTGCCCTCACCACAGATCAGGCCTGAGCCGTATGTGCAGGACCTGGGGACTGCCTGATTGATATGTGAGCTGTTCTTCCCGTGGGAAGTGGGGCGCTGGAGCCGTCCACATGAATATAAAAGGCCATGGCAGGATGGCGGCTAGCCCAGGGCCAGGAGGCAGGGTTGGTCTCACCAGCAGGTAAACAGGAAGTCACAGGGATAGGTTGATGCCCTTGCTACGATTATGTCATTGCTACTGGCCTATCAGGAACTGCCGAGGAGACCCACGGGAAGAAGTGATTGGTGGAGAGCGGTATAAAAGCAGCCGCTAAAAGCAATAAGAGCTACAGGGAGAAGAACAGGGAGAAAAGCAGCAGAGAGGGTTACAAAAGCAGTAAGACCTACGGGGAGAAGAACGGGGCAGCAGAGAGGAGTACAAAAGCTATAAGACCTATGGGTATAAAAGCAGGAAGAAAAGCAGCGGAGAGAATGCTAGAAAAGCTAAGACCAACGGGGGAAAAGGCAGCGGAGAGAAGGGTGTAAACGCAGCCACTTTTGGCAATAAGGGGTCTGGTTGCAGTTCCTGTTTGCTGCTGGCTGGCGACAACTGGCGGCCCGTGCGGGGACCTTTCAGGACTAAGACAAACAAGAGGGAGTGCGACACCCCGCATCCACTACTGGGTGTCAGCTCTCATCTCTGGTCAAACTTTTACAGATCAGAACATGCTTTTTGGGCTTTTTCCTGCCAAGACACTCTTATTTCCCTGCCTTTTAAAAAATAACCATTAGGGCCCAAATGCTTCTTTTTCACTGTCAGCTGCAGCCAGCGATGAGCTTCAGACAGGGATAGCACTACGTTATTTTGAAGAGAAGAGTGCAATCTTTCAGCTTCAGTTATTCGTTCACTCAGTTTATTCTTGAGATGATTAACACCAAGGCATGGCCCTGTTTCAAATGGTAAGGTCTGAATTTTTTCCTCCACATAGTATCCGGCATTTTATCCGACAGCATTTTGCTTTGCTTTTAAACTGGGGAGTGTGCGTGTGTGTAAATGATAGAAAAACACATTTTTTTCCCCAAAATTTGTGGGGGAGATTGCTAAATTTAAGGAATTTAAACTTAATATACATAAAAATTCTCACATAAAATGTGCATTTACATATAGAAATTATTTATATGTAAATATATATAAAATTTTTACTGGAAAGGCAGACTTACAAAGGAAGAAAGAGAAACAGAGAACATTCCATCTTCTAGTTCACACCCCAAACGGCTGCAACAGCCAGAGCTGAGTTGATCTGAAGCCAGGAGCCTCTTCTGAGTCTCTCATGTGGAGGCTGGATCCCAAGGCTTTGAGTCATGCCCAACTATTTTCCCAGGACATAATCAGAGAGCTGAATTGGAAGTAGAGCAGCCAGAACACAAACCGGTGCCCACACGGGAGTAAGAATTTAATTCTTGCTTGAATAACTGAAAGAACAGACACTGAAGAGTAGGGAGCTGCAGTTCGTACCCTGCTAGCCTCCTCTCCATACTATTCTAAAAATTCCTTGGGTGGAGAATAAATCAGTTAGTCCATGCAACACCGGCACTCCTAGATTAGTGAGAAAATGCTTGGTTCATGAAAGAACGATTTCCTTTTTTTTGACTTGTCACTAACTGTGTTGTGATAAAAAATGACAGACCCATTTGTGAAAGATGCTTAACAATCTGTCTAACCCTTTCATTGTATAAGTAGAGGCATTTCATATGGGAAAAATGACTAATTGTAACTCAAATCTAGGACCCTTGGTCTTCATCTTGTGGCCAAATCACTGGCAGGTAATTCTGAATGCTCATCACTTTCTCAGACTTTTGATGCTGTTTCTGAGTGGTAGTGACTCGTGGCTTACCTGCCCGTGGACTGGCAGTGTACATGCAGCACAACCTTCAATCGTAGGAAAGAAAGGCTTGATGGCAGAATCAGCTGTACAGTAAGATCGTTCAAGGAACTGGCTGGCAAGGACCCTTAATTGAAGGACCTAAGAAGGACTTCAGTTTCCAAGGTTAGATGCAAGGAGATCTTGGAATTGTATGAGTTATTTCATGATGAATGGGTATGCTCGTTTTCTTTAGGGAGGGGTCTATTTGATGCTGAACTTTCCTGGATAAGACAAACTTTAAACCTGTAGGAAATCGGTTGGTTTGTTTTCCAGCAGCTCACACCCAGAGCCCTAACAAGACCCACAAGGGCTGAACTGATTATTTTTTCTCTCTCTCCTCAATTTGCCTTTGACTTCATTTTGATTTTGTGTTCTTTTAACTTTGTGGACAGAAACGTCATCATGGATGAGTCCATCCTTTCAGCTCTCAGTGAGAAGAAAATAACTTTCCATCCTCTGCAAAGGGCAGAGGGAGTGAGCGAGAGAGAATTTCCACAATTCAGTGGCACCAGGACCTTGGGCCAGGATAAGGACATGGGGCCAGAAACAGGACATGGGGCCAGGACCAGGACATGGGGCCAGAATCAGGGCATGAGGCCAGTCTGGTCCAGGGACCTGGGTCACTTCTGCATCTCATCCCTAATACTATTTTTGACCATCTCCTAGCAGAACGTGGGGTCAAGGAGGAGTTTCGTCAAGGCCCAGGAGAAGCAGGTTGGCAAAGTGCATGGATCAGATACAGCTTTAGTAAAAAGGCCACAGTGCAGTCCATGGCTCTCAAATAATCTGGATTAGAAAGGTTAAAAAAGCCCTTTTACGAGCAAGGACTATATCCTGAATCCCCCACCAGATCACCCTCAGTTTTTCTCTGTCCAGACTCAAGAAGGTCGTATGCTTAGGCTATTTTTGTTTTTATACAAGAACAGAATTTTGCTTCATTCACTCAAATGTTCTTGGAACACTCAAAAATGTCTTATAATTTAATGCAATATAATGTTTGTGACTTCAGTTTTTAATGAGGACATTGTGGTTTGATTCACTTTGCACATTCTACTGACAGAGATGTTGTTAATTTACTCGGAGGAAATGAAAACCAGGCTGTTCTTGGTAGGAGATATTTGAGATGCAATACAATTTTATTATGGCTCCCTTTCTGTGCATCGGCTTCCCTGAACAACTGCCACATTTTCTGATAATCAGAACTCGGGAGAGTCTTAACCCACGAAGATTTCTGATCCGCAATTGATGGTTCGCTGTTTCAATGTCAGTGTCTGGGAACTCAGCTCCAGCTGCCAGGCAATGTGGGCCTAAAACCTTACAGAGTTACATACACCCTCAATTGTTTTGTTTTTCTGGTTTTGGAATTTACAGGAGTGACAGTTTGGGCCACTATAAAGAGAGAGGTAATCTTTGCCAAGGCTGTTAGGGAAAGTCCCCATAGGGGAACAGACAATGATTGATGCTTTGCACACATGGGGACTTCAGGTAGAAGGGAACCAGTTTTCGTTGTTGTTAATTAAAAAGTGTGTTCTAATGCTCTATTGAGGCTCTTTCTACTGAAAGGGGCTTCAACCCCCAGGGTGATCTGTGTGTAGAGCCAAATGGGATGGGATGGGGCGACGGAGCTGTGAGCAGGAGAGGTTTGCAGGAAGCAAATCTGAGTGTCAGCGTCCTCAAGCCTGAACAGGACCAGTTGCTGAGCTTTTGTAGGGGGCAAATGAATCACATGAATCCATGAGAGAGAGAGGGAGACAGAGATATGTTACAGATTTTGTTACCAAAGTGTAGCCTTCTCTGCAATCCTGCAGTGCTGAACACAGCCTCTTTCTCCACCCTGGGCAACAAGGGCAGACCAGACCAGGTGTGCTGTGTTATCACACACCTACTCTGGTGGTGAGGCCTTGGCGGCTGTCATCCCTTTCCAATTCATGCTACTTCCCAAGCAGCAGGTGTTCTAACTTAAAGGCACTATTTGAAGATCAAATTAAACAAGAGTGTGAGTATGTTGAACAGTTTATCTGGCACAGCTCAAATCCAAGCCTCAGTGGAGGGCATAGTGGCTTCAAAATCCTAGGACATATTTGTCCACTAGGGAAAAGAAATCAGTGCAACAGTACTACTTTTGGAACATGAGGAAAAAAGGCAAAAAGGCAAAGTCTCTTCAGTGGATGGGATGTAATTTGTGCACTAGCACATCTTGGCGTGAACCAGGCACTGCCATTTGATAAGCCCTTGTGACACAAGTTCTACAATGATTCCTTTGATCAGATGAAGATACAGAGAAATCAGGGTTTGCACCTTACTCACTCCTGGGTCTTTCAGAGCACTCTCTCCCAGTGTTCAGACCAACAGCCTATGTCTGCAGAGCTTGCCGTTTCTGCTCAGCTGTCACCCACTAAGACAGATCTCTGGTGTCCCTTTAGCACAATACTCCTGACGAAATTCTGTGTAGTGCATCACCTGCTGAAGCGTGTTGACTGCCCCTCTTCCTCAATGGACCCCTGTAGTGCTTCCTCAGTTTACCACGCTATTGGCTAACACACCTGCCAGGATGTTCTTCTCTGCTTTCCAGTGGCTTCTCAACGTGGCAATCAGAGTTACTTTCAAAAGTAAATTTTGATCTCGAACACCAGTCTAATCTGCTTAAAAATCTTTATTGCCTTTCTATCTCTTATAGACTAAAAGACAACCTCCTTTAAAAACTTGTTTGAAAAGCACAGGAGCAGAGGAGACAAAGAAAGCTCTTGTGTGCTGGTTGCTTCCTTAACTGCCTAGGCTGAGGACTGAAGCTTGGAGCCAGGACCTTCGTCCAGATCTCTCAGGGGAGTAGGAGGAAGCCCAGCGCTTGGGCCACCAACACTGCCCTCCAGTGTCTGCATTTGGAGTTAGGAGCCAGAGCCGAGGACTGAACCTCGGCCCTTTGATGGGAGCCTCTGAACTCCGTGGACGTGCCCACTCCAGAAGGCAGCCTCTTGGTACCGGGACTTGCACGTTCTGCTTTGTTTTGGCCGGCCTCGTTTTCTTTTGCACTCTGTGTCTGAGAGGTCTCCCCACATCCTCCCTACCATGATCTGCTTGTTTCTCTTCACATCCTGAGGTTAGGATGAAGATTCCTTTGCATTGTTGAAACAGTTCCAAGACCCCTGAAGCTTTTCTTTACATGGACAGCATGCATCTCCCGTTAGGCTCTTGGAAAATCACAACCAGTAAGTGTTTAAGCCATGACAACATGCAAGGTTCCTTTACAGAAGTCCTGGTGCTGATTCTATCATGTCATATGGGCTGTGGACAACTCTCGGCCTACTTACGAGAGAATGAAAAAGGGAATAGCCCTTCATATTGTGTAGAAGAAATTTTGACTTTCTGGACTCTTTGAAAGTACCTGGGAACCCCTTGGGAGAACCACAGTTGTGTCCCCTCAGGGCCCCGGCGGTGTCTGCCTGCCGCACTCTGGCCAGGCTTTCTCGTTTCTGGCTGAATTGGGCTTTCCAGTGAAGCCTACCTGGACCACTCTGCTTAGACAGCAATCACTGCTCCTCACCATGTGCTTTTCCAGTTGTTCCCCACTCACTTGTCAACTGTCCCCCACAGCTCTTCTGGCTGACTCACTCTTCTAGAAAGTGAGGCTCGTGTTCATTTATTTTTTTGCTGACCGATACGCCACCAGGATCTGGAACAATAGCTGGTATGTAGTAGGTTCTCAACAAATATTTGGGGGCAGGAGAAAGGAGATATAGAAGGCTGGTAGGCAGACTAGCAGGTAAGCAGAGAAAGGAGCGAAAGAGGGAAGGAAGAAGGGGAGGAAGAAAGGAAGAGAGAAAACTCCATGGCACTGGATGCTAAAGATTTTTTTTTGATTGACAATGATCATTGGTCATATTTGGGGAGTGTCTCAGTATATGTGCACCATACAATTTCATATCTATGAAATTCTCTGGAATCCCAAAGAGACTTCATGTATTCCTCTCCTATGAAAGGAGACAGGCAGAAGGGATGAGTGGGGCTGGACGAGGAGCGAGGGAGAAGGAAGGGCACTTCAGGGAAGTGTACAGCAAAACTTCTGCTAATCCCGGAATGCCCCATAACTGTGCCATCCTGTAGATGGCAACACCATGTGCCTACAGAACCCCTGAGATAAGGCTCCTGTGGCCAAGTGAATGAACTTCTGACTGGGTCTGATTTCAATGAGTTTAGGTGTAAATGGCCTGTGTGACATTTACACCTGCAAGAGGAGTGGCAGCCTTCCCCGGTGTAGCCTTTTGATCCTGCACCATGGTGTGCTGTGAGCCCTCTAGGAGCAGCTGTCCAGTGGGCTGAAGAGGCCTGAGGGGGGAGACCTCAAGGTTGTCAGTGACGGTGGTCTCAAGAGGATTCTGAACTTGGTTTTATTTATTTATTAAAGATGTATTTTTATTGGAAAGGTAGATCTATAGAGAGAAAGACAGAAAGATCATCCATTTGCTGGGTCACTCCTCAGGTGGTTGCAATGGCTGGAGCTGAGCCTACTGAAGCCAGGAGTCAGGAGCGTCTTCCAGGTCTCCCATGTGGGTGCAGGGTCCCAAGGCTTTGAGCCATCCTCCACTGCTCTCCAGGCCACAAGCAGGGAGCTGGATGGGAATTGGAGCAACCAGGACATGCAATGGCATCCATCTGGGATCCCAGTGTTTGCCAGGGGAGGATTAGCCAGTCGAGCTCCTGTGCTGGACCCTGTTTTATTTCTTTTAGATATCAATAAATCCAGTGTAGCACATTCCAACAGGTACTTGGTCTAAAAATTGCTGATAACTTGCACTGCCTCATAGTGCCCTAATACCAGCCCCTTGATCCACAGCATTCACTCCAAGCAATCTTGTGTGGCCAGGTCTGCACCTGTAAGTGGCATGAGTTCTAACATTTTGCTCCTTCCTCTTCTAGTCACTGCTTGTCCACCGCCACTCCTGGAAGTCGGTGAAGACCACGCAGTCCATGGTTATCCTGGGGGCCTTTCTCACGCCGCACCCACAATGCAGATCACGCACTCCAAACCACCCTGAACCACTTCTGGTCCTACTGTTCCCAGCCTAGAGGTGGCAGGGCCACTGACCCCACATCACAGGTTGCCTCCAGCGCCTGGCCCATCAGCAAGCTGTCATGTTCTTAAGGTCCCATTGCTTCTGCTCCACCACATGCTGCCTCACCAGTGACCGAGGAAACCCATGAAACCTTGCCCTCATGACGCTCCCATGACTGGGGCTGGGACTTGATGTTCCTGCACTGCTCTCTCCCTAGGCAGCAACAGTGTCCTCGGCCCCTACCTGCAGGATGGGCATGGGGTCAGCCAGGCTCAGGTGCAAGCCCCCGTGCTGACAGGGGTCCCCAGCTCCATCGCTGCCTTGGCCCAGCAGCATGGGTGCCCCATGTTGTCCGTCTGTCTTGTCCTGGGGTCTAGCATCCCAAGGAGGCGGTATGGGATGGTGCCTTTCACATGTTCAGTGGGGTCTATGTGAGGCCTGATGCCCCACCACCCTCAGTTGTTTTGAGGTGTCAGAGCCTCTTGGGTACCCTCAGCACCCCACCATCCACATGCTGCAGACAGGCTGTGCTGAGCTTCATTTTGGTGGCAACATGGAAATGGTCAGAATTTTGGGTCTTGGATCTGAGAAACCACGTGTTTAAGGAAGAAGCACGTAGGCGGCTTGGCCGATGGGAGGTCTGGAGCCTGGACGGCACTCATTAGGCCTCTGAGTCAGACTCTTAGGAAGGAATCTAAGATTTGTTTCTTTTGACGTGTTACATGAACCAACCAGAAAGTCATTAGTAAACAGAGTGCTGTCCTTAATTCCTTAGGGCAGTGTAGCCTCTTTTGCTTAACTCTCATTGTGACTTTTTTTGTTTAAAAGATATATTTGTTTTTATTTACAATCTGGGTTTTCACTTCCCAAATGGCCACAAGAGCAGAATTGAGCTGACCTGACCAGGAGACTCTTCTGGGTCTCGTATGTGGGTTCAGGGACTCATGAAATCCCATGTTCCACTGATTTCCCAGGCCATTAAGAGGGAACTGACTCAGAAGTGGGGCAGCTGGGGCACCCACAGGTACCCTCATAGGAAGCTGGTGCTGCAGACAGAGAATTAGACTGTTATGCCACTGTGCTGGCCTTATAGCTTCTAATTCTTTGAGTCCATCTGTCACAAGTAAGAGTTTGAGCAAACTTAGGCAAAGATGGGTCTTGACGAGGAAACCACAGGAGACTCCTGGGGTCTGAGAGCAGTGAGGCCCTGGAGGGGCTGGCGCTGGGCCCTGGCCACACACAGCAATCGGAAAGACCACTCCTCCCTCACTCCTCTCCTTCTGCTTCCCCGTACCTTGGTGCTCTCTGCTCGCTCAGATGTCTCTTGACCACAGTGCAACAACTGTGACCCTCTTCAAAGCAGGTCCTGAGTTTATATCTCATCGGTTATAGCCACACGTACATAGTAACCATCCGTTTCAGAATCCCCATAGCAAAGCAAAGTGTTTGGGTCAGGTGTCTGCTTTGGTTCCAACAACCACAGCTCGAGTGTTGATCAGTGCATGTGGCTGCAGAGACGGCCAGGTGAAAAGAGAGAGTTTTAGGACAGAAAGCTCGTAAGCTGGGCAGAATCAGGCGGAGGGGCTGTCCCCATTCAGCTGGGCTGATCTCATATGAAAATGTTGACTGAGCTTGGGTCCTAGTTGAGAAATGCAGAACTGACAGGCATTAATGCCTGCCATAAACACAGACCAGAGTTCCTACATTAGAGTTGGCAGTCAGAATGTAAACAGAACCCTGCCTGGTCAGCATCGCTAATTGTTCTGTCCTGCTGAGCTCATTAGCTTTTCCCAGGGCTACCTTTAGTAGCACAGTGTTCCAATCTTAGAAACAGCAGCTGCCCCTGGTTAGGATAAAGACCGTGCCTTTTATTTACTAAGTCACCCAGAAGGGTCCAGGGGCTTCGAGGGTAGAGCTAAACAAGACCTGAGACTTTGCAGCATAATGCAAGATACGTCGAACTGAACCGCACATGTTAATAATGACCCTTTGTATTTCCAGACTAGCTTAAAAGCAAGACCTGTGCAGTCATTCATTATAAAGCATTAGCAATACGTGTAAATGGAGCTACTCAAATCGAAGCTTGGAGACAATTGGGGGCACTCGGCTGCCAAACTGCATGAAGATCCCATTGCTTTAGGATGTGCAATCAGCACTTTTGGACGTGTCCTAATCCTTTAAGGCAGCAGGTTTTGAAAGTGCTACAATTCTCACTTGCAGAATTAATGAGATGGCTTTTTCATTTCTATAAAAATGTTGCCTTTGGGCCCAGCGTGGTAGTCTAGTGGCTAAATACTTGCCTTGCATGTACTGGGATCCCATATGGGTGCCGATTCTAATCCTGACGGCCCCACTTCCCATCCAGCTCCCTGCTTGTGGCCTGAGAAAGTAGTCAAGGACAGCCCAAAGCCTTGGGACCCTGCACCCACGTGGGAGACCCAGAAGAAGCTCCGGGCTCCTGGCTTTAGATTGGCGCAGCTCTGGCTTTTGGAGGTGCATTGTATGTAGTTCTTAGATATTTTTGGTGTCAGGACAGTGCAGATGTCATTTAAACCTTCTGTGCCGATCAGCCTTTTCTATCGCCACCTGGTGGGAGGAGGAAGAAGGGCACCACTTTGTCATTCCCTGGTAGGGGTGACACCTAGGTTCCTCGACGATTCCTGGGTATTTTGTATTTATTTCTAATTTAATTGCTCTGATTTCATGGCATTTTTTCTTTTTTAGAATATTTATTTTTATCAGAAAGGCCTATTTATAGAGAAAAGGAGACACAGAGAGAAAGATCTTCCGTCCACTGGTTCACTCCCTGACTGTCACAGCAGCTTCTTCTGGGTCTCCCACGTGGTGCAGGATCCCAAGGCCTTGGTCTGTCCTCTACTGCTTCCCAGGGTCACAGCGAGGGCGTTAGATGGGAAGGGGAGCAGCTGGGACACAGACTGGGTCCCGTGTAGGATCCCGGCGCTTTCAAGGCGAGGATTTAACCGCTGAGCCACTGAGCCCACACGGCATTTGTTTTGACCTCGAGCTTTGTTCTACTCCCGGCGTGTGATCTGTTCTGGTCAGTGTTCCACAGGTAGTGACAAAATCCATAAATTTGTGATATCACTGGATGCAGTAAATGCCAAGGGATCAACAGTGTTGTTTAGCAAACCTAACTTTCAAATTGAAGTTCAAGGAAACGCTGACTCTGAGGCAGTTTGTAAAGCAGCTGAGGAGGGTTGCAGTTCTTTTTAAATGCGTTGCTTCGGAGTTGCACAAAGCTGTCTCTACAACTGTCCGATTGCTTCTCAATCCCAATGCCTGCTCCACAGGAGTTCAGTAACTGGGTCTGCTGCCAGGCTTGCCAGGGGTCCACCTGCCCTCACCACTCTACCCTGCTCAGAGGCCACTCTCCCTCTCTACGACGATTCACAGTCATGGAGCACCCCTGCTTCTGTCCTTCACACAAAGCTCTGTTGTCTGCATGGGGAAACTTCCTCGTGAACAAGTACTCCATTTGTCAAAAGCCTGCTTGGCAGAACCTGCTCTGATGGCCCCTCTGCGGCATGAGTCTCCTCTTTCCACGAAGTGCTTTGTAAATTCCCACTACACAACTTCAATCGATCAGCCAGAGGCATCTCCAGGACGTGCCGTGTACCGTCCCAGGGGCCGGGGCTCACGGGGCAGGGTGCTTGGTCTCCACTCTCAGTGAATGAGGAATGCAGGTGTTGGACGCACCGCTGTCTTCTGCTCCACCTTCTGTGACGTGACTCATGAAAGGGCTGTAGATGCTTGAGACATCGAACCGTGCTGAGGGGTGCCCTGCCTTTAGGCGTCTAGCCTGCAACACAGGTTTGGGAGACCTTGGCTGTGAGGAAATCCAGGACTCACTGCTTCACCTGAGGAGTTACAGGTGGCGCTTCTATGTTCTGCAATTACGCTTGGAATGACGCTCTGCAGGAACTTATCTCAGAACTCATTTAAATAATACAGCATTTCCCAAACTGTGCATTTATTGAGTAGATGGAATGGTAGGTGACTTTTGGAGGCAGTTGGATAATTTTTGAATAAGATCTATTCTGTTTGAAAGAGCTTTGGAGACACAGAGAAAGAGATCTTTCCTGTGCTGGTTCATTGCCCCAATAGCTACAATGGCCAGAGCCGTACTGGGCTACAGCTGGCAGCCACGAGCTTCGTCAAGGTCTCCCATGTGGATGCAGGGGCCCAGTGAGTCGAACCATTCTCCGCTGTTATTTCAGGCCTAGCTGGATTGGAAGTGGAGCAGCTGGCACCGGAAGCAGCTCCCATGTGGGCTGCTGGTGCCATTAGCCTGCTGAGTGACAGTGTGCCAGCCCCAGAAGGCTAATTTTTAAAATGTATTTATATTTTGAATTCCTATTGAAAAAATATGTATAAAATACTCCTGGTTTTTCAGATGTTATTGCTTAACAAACATTTATTACAAAAGAGAACCTAGTAATTTTTTTTTTCTTGTTTTAAATAGCCAGGTGGTATAGAGGCTGGCACTGGTGGGCTGGGCCCGCTGAAGCAGCACCGCATGTGGCCCTGGTTTGAGTGCTGAGTGCCAGTGGCTCTATTTCTGACCCAGCTCCATGCTGATGCCTGGGAAGGCAGCACAGGAAGACCAGGTCCTTGGGTCTCTGCACTAACATGGGTGGCCCGGAGAGACTCCAGGTTCCTAGCTTTGCAATGGCACAGTTCCGACCTTTGCAGCCACTGGGGGAGTGAATCAGCGGATGCAAGATCTCTCTTTCAGTATCTCTCCTTCTCTCTGTAAACCTGCCTTTCAAATAAAATAAAAAATTAAAGAATAAGTAATATAAAGGAATGATAAAAGTAAGGAAGGCATAGTAGGAATGAGAAAAGTGTACTTTCTTTTTCTTTCTTTTTTGTTTTTACAAACCAAGGCAAGGAGCAACTGCTCTGCTCAAGGTCCCGCAGCTTTTGAAATGGAGTCTCTTAGCACGGTGTGCTGGTCTTCAGTTGGAGACCTTTTGGGGCTGTGTGCCTAGCTCCAGGTGGCTGGGAGACAAGGACGGACGGGAGAGAAGGAATTTGGGTCTGGGCACCAGGTGACCCATTTGGAGCTGTGGGTGAGTGTGGGAAAGAAAGAGGAAAGTGAAGGGAACAGAGGGGCCTGCGTGTGATAATGAGCCCTCAGTTCAGGTTCGGCTGTGGCGGTGGGTGGCCTCGGCCCTGTTCCCGCTCTGCTCTGCAGCAGCAGAGTGAAGCTTCGCTTCCCGGGAGCCTGCTACCCTGATCTGCATGTTGATGCTGGTGGTCCCTGGTACCAAAAAATGACCAAGTTATGGCATTTTTCCCCCATTTATGTTCACACAGTGTCTCCTTTTAATGTTGTTATACCATGTAATACTCTTTGGTGCCTTTGGATTGGAGCTATGTTTTCATCCTGCTGGGGAAATTTTTCTTTGAGGATTGGATTGGAAGGGGCGAAAGAGAATTCCTCTGTCCCTTTACGTGCTGTGCCCCATCCAGCCCCTGCCAAATGCTGCAGTGCGGAACCAGCCTGGCTTTCCCGAGAAGGAGTTCTCGAGCAAAGTGGGACTTCCTGTGACAGCGTTGTGTGAGGCATCTTTGTGATGAAGTCGGTTAACTCCCCCTGGAGAGTGCTGTCTTGGGTTCCTTGGTGTCCCTGTGAGGTTGTTTTTGAAAAGGTTACATCCTTCCAGCTGGACTCAATGTAGAAAAATCAGCCTTCCAGGTTCTCATCAGGGAGCATTGTCTTTAACTTATTCAACAAGTGTGCAAACATGAGTAAAACAGGTGCAGACCATGAAGGTGAGCCCCTGGAGATGAACGGGGCAAAGTCAGAGGCTACGGAGTGGCACGGGCAGGGCCGATCCAGAGAAATGACTGTAGGCTGTGCTCTGCAGAAAAACAAGGCAGTAGACACAAGCAAGGTAAGAGCAAGTGGAAAGGTTTGGGTTTGGAAAGTGATAGCACCTTTCCCGAAGGCTGGTGTGGGTGGAGAGGGGGAAGGGAAACCTGTGGAGGAAGGCAGGAGCCCAGTGCTGCTGAGCCCTACAGCCACAGCCAGGAACTCGGGCTTCGTGGCAGAGCAGTGAGAAGCCGGTGGAAAATCTCAACACCAGTGGCTCCAAGAAGAGGAGGAGGAGAGAGCCTCGGTCATCTGAAGGATGGCGGGGAGGCCCTGTCTTAGCATCCTGTCTGGCTGGTTCAGTGTTATCCCACCGTCTTCTACAGTGGGACTCTCTCAGGTAGCCTTGTAGATCTCATTAAAGACAGGGAGTCTGACTGAAAATAGAAAGCTTTACTTTAAATAATTCCAGTGGGAAATTTCCTGGGCAGCCCAACTCTGGGAGAATTACTTCATCTTCTGAGGAATAAGATGTGCTCTCCTGACACACAGTGTCCCTTCCACTTTGGTTTCCAGGATGCTCAGGGTAAAAGCTCTGCTTTTTCCGTCCAATAGTGATAGCATTCATGATCGGAAGGTTATATTTCCCATTCTTCATGTTGATTTCTACTTGAAAAACTACAGCCTTTCTGGTTCTGATTTGTCTCTTTTGCAAATCCATCTGCACGAGAGCAGACATAAGTTAAAAAAAAATGCTTCTTTCCGCAGGTGGTTCCTGAAATCAGTACACTCTCCTGCTGTGGCCCAGGACAGCGGCTCCCCAAGTTCCCGTCCTTGAGCACCTCAGCAGCTCATTCAGATGGCTGTTCCCTCCATCCGCTGGTGAGTGGCACACTGCTCAGTCCTAGGGCATCCCAACTTGCCTGGTTCTCAAATCATTTCTTGTTTGTCAGTCCTCTCACTAATTAGAGTAGGTTTTTAAAGTCATGGAACAAATTTAATAAGACTACTAACAACTGAAAGCCCGTTCACTGCTGGCTGTTTGTGAAAACTTGCTGCCCTCCAACCAGCACTGGAGGGAGAGGGAATTTCTAGATTTCAGATGAGAAAAGTGAGACTCAGCCGTTGACTATATAAATGTGATGGCAGCGGAGCCCTCATACAGGCACGGGTTCTAATCCCGGCAGCTCCACTTCCCATGCAGCTCCCTGCTTGTGGTCTGGGAAAGCAGTCAAGGATGGCCCAAAGCCTTGGGATCCTGCACCCATGTGGGAGACCCAGAAGAAATTCCTGCTGCCTGGCTCTTGGCTTCAGATCAGTTTAGCTCTGGCCGTTGCAGCCATTTAGGGAGTGAACCAATGGATGGAAAATCTTTCTCTCTGTTTCTCCTTCTCTCTGTAAATCTGACTTTCTCTGAAAAATACATCTTTTTATAGTAAATATGACCACAGTGCATATGGGTAGAGCCACATGTCTGTTGGTTAGGCCTTGCACACCAATCCTTGCTTTTCTGAGCTCACCGTGAGCTCCCCAAAAAACCTGTCTCTGGGCCTCCATGAGACCATTACTTTCTTACTTTCTGCAGCTTGAAATTTTCCTCTCAGAGAGTAAATTTTCATGTAGGTCACACAATTGGATTTTCATGCAAATAGCTCTTAACCTATCACTTCCCATGTTTGGGATCTGTCTTAGGGAACAGGGGAACACATTGCTTTTGTCAAGGAGCCAGAGAGACAGGAAAGGAGAGAAGATGCCCTTCAGGACAGAGTGGTTATTTATTCAAGAACGGCACCGAGCACCTGCTGTTTGCCTGGTGTCTCTTGATCAGGAGAAGGTGAGAGACAGCACACGCTCATGCTTGCATTACCTTCGTGGGGTAGGTGGTCCAGAGTAGGTACCAAGATAATGAGTAAAGCACTTGAAAAAACTTACAGTATGCTAGGAGGTAACAGAGTGGAAGACAAGAAGGCAGGTGGCAGCGTGTGTGTGTGTGTGTACACATGTGTGTGAGTGTGTGGAAGGTGGGAAGATGGCCATATTAAGTCTAGGGGGTGGGAATGAGCCATGGGGATCTTTGGGGAAAGAGGGAGGTGAGGGCTGAGGTCCTGTGCCTGGCATGTGGAAGCAGGCAAACATGTGTCAGAGGCGTTGGAGGAAGAGGCGGGCCAAAATACCCAGCGCAAGGTGAGAAAGAGTAGTGTGTGGTGACGGCAGAGGCGAGGGACAGAAGCACGGTGTCTGATGGGCCTTTGGAAGGAATTTGCTTCTCTCTCAGAGTGATTGAAGCCTTGGGCAGAGTGGGAACATGTTGGCTTTGCTCTTCCAGATGCTCTGTGACTGTCTGGTTGAGAACCCATCTATGGGATACAGGGGTTATGCACGGAATTGTGTCCCTACACCAGTTCATGGGTGGAAGCCCTGCCCCTGGGCATGACGGTGTTTGGGGATCAGCCCTTGGGAGGTGGTTAGGGTTAGATGAGGTCATGAGGGCAGTATTCCCTTGCTGGGATTACTGTCCTTGTTGGGATAGGAAGAGAGAACGAAAAGCTGTGAGGGCACAAGAAGAAGGTAGTTCACTAGGAACCAAGACTGTTGGTGTCTTGATCTTCTCAGTCTCCAGAGCTGGGAGAAATGGTTGTTCATTGATCAGACTTCCCAGACTCCTGTACTGTGTCATAGCTAAGACACTGCAAGTGAGGAAACCATGAAAAGAAGAAGGGTAGAGAAACAGGTGGTGGGCAGGTGGCAAGAATGTGGTTTGTTAGATACACTGAAAGAAATGTTATGAGCATAATGGAGCATATTAAGGATGCTTCAGAGGGTTGGGGTCGATCAACTCAAAGTGCCACACATCCATCAGGTGGGTGTCAGAGCAAACAACAGTACCTCACGTGTGGCTATCAGTGCCTGCGTCTGTCAGCCAGCTCCAGCAGAACTACCGGTAGGTCAGGGCTATCTTAGATTGGGGCTCCGGACAGATGCTCTGGAGAGCCCGCACTAGTGCTGTCAGATTCACACACTCTGTGCCTGCCTTTTGTTTCTGAAGAATGGACGCAGTAGGTCCCTTATTCACACAGTAGGAGAGGACAGGAAGAGAGGTGGACGTGGCAGTTGACTGTGCAGACAGGGAGGATGGCTGTTCTTTCTCCACCTCACCAGGTGGGGGCAGGGAGTTTTCAGACTGAGCTTTCCAAAGTGCATATCCTGCGTTCTTCCTGCATTGGAATCATTCACCACAAGAACTGGAGATTCTTGATCCATTTAGACCTATAGAGTCGTAACTGTTGAAGCTGGTGCTCAGGAATTCGTTTTTGCACCTTGCCCCTGGCTGATTTCATGCATCTAAGAGCTTGAGAATTACAGGAGTAGGAGAAAAAACATCCCAATCAAGATTGATGAACACATTTTAGGTTATTCAAAGTTCTTTAAAGTCTACAAGAACTTTAAGGAATAAATGTGATTAGGGGATGACAGGTGTCTTCCACTGTGTAGAGGGGGCTGACTGAGGTAGGAACGGCTGACACATCAATGGGAATGACCTTGGAGTAGGGGAACAGAAGTAGATATTGACTGGGTAGGGGTCAGCCTGAGGCTCCCAGGTGTGGATCCACATACCACACATTGGCCAAGTGAACAAATTCAAATCCAGCTGAAAAAGTGAGCATGAGGCTGGGCAGTGGGCGCACATGGCTGAGGATGGAGCAAGAAAGCAAATTCAGAAACAAAGTAAGAGACTCAAGAGAAGCCTCATCCAAAGAGCCGTCTGGAAGGAGGGCAGCTGGGTGGCATTTGCACTGGCTTTCATCAACAAGGTGTGAGTACTGGTTGAATGAAACGGAAGCTCTCGGAGGCCAAGTTCCGCAGGTGGGTCAGCCAATCATGACCATGCTAGAGGTACCAGTTGGCTCCCTTTTGCTCCCGTCCAGCCCCAGCCCTGGGAAGGAGCCCCAGTGGCTGTGAGCTCCTTTTGAAAGATCAGCCTGTCTTTGTTCTCACCAGTCCTTGCCATCTCCCTCCTGAGTCCTCACCGCCACGTAGGTGGCAACTGGTCCATAATGGACATGTTTTTATTATAGTAATGGTACCACTTTCTGCAGAAAAGAGCAATGCAATTTTCTTAATGAAAGTCATGTGTCTAGACAAGGTTGGATGGGAACTTCTGGGTCTGGTTTGGCCCCGGCTCAAAACCTTCCGGGAAAACACAAACTTTCAGGGCCACACCCAGAAAGTCCCACTCACCTCTGGCAGGCCCAGCTGCTTTGCATTAGAGAAATAATAATAGCCCTCTTGGAGTGCCCTGTCGTACATATAAAATACATAATGAAAAGGTTATTAGAAGCTAATCAATGGCACTTATGTTTTCTTTTGTGAGACACTGGTGGTGAATTCACACATAATCTCATCAGCAGCTGTATGTGCAGGGCGTCTTTTCGGTGTGACCTCTCCCTGCCCATTTTGCTCCCTGTTCCTGGGAGGTCAGAGAGCAACACATTCAACGTTCCCACTTATGCCAGGAAAGCATCTCCCTGGACCTTCCCACGGGAGGACTGAGCGGATGGCTCCAGGGTTTACTCAGGGGAAAAATCCTGCTGATTTAATGCTTTTATGATTGGGATTAAAAGAATTAATGTTGATCAAGGACCCAAATCCGATGTATATCACACTGGAGGGTATTATTTGCCCTTTGCACATTTCCCTGTCTTGCATTGTTTGGGATGGTTCAGGGAAACTTGGAGAACATCAGCTAAAGTAAGGGCAATGTTCAAGAAAGTCAAGACCTTCTTCAATGAGGAAGTCCAACTGGGTTTCCTTTTGCCTTTCAACGTAACAGTTGTAGATCCTCAGGATTTAGAACCTGATCGAACAAAACATTCTGGAACCAGCTAGCAGGCCCTGAGCTGGTATATGCTTGGTATGGGTTACTTGAAAAAGCTGCATCAGACTTTTAGTTTTTACTTTTTAAATAATGGTATTTGATTTACCATCAAGTTGCAAAGTTAGAAAAAAAAATTTCACACTTCCATCATTTTCACTTCCTGTCACAATATGAGGTGTTTACTAGAGATAAAATAAATGTTTATTATGACTAACTGGTAATGTCAGTATTTATTTTCATTGTCAATATATTTTAGTTCAGCAAATTTTTACTGATACATGTTAGGCTGGGTATAGAGAAACTCTTTTAGTAAGAGTAATCAGCTTCTTTTAAGATCTTACTTCATGCTGAGATCGCATGTGAATTAATCCTGTGATCATCACAGTGGTCCAACCAGTCCTCTAATTTCCTAGACTAAGGAATGACAGTGGTGTGGCCCTGGCACCGAGCAGTCGGCCCTACTTCTTCCTCTTGTCTGTCAGGAGCCAGGGCTGGGAGTGGGAGAGAATGAACTGGAGGGTTGGCTACAGACAAATTCCAAGAAACCAGAATGCTAAGGGATTAAAAACACTGAGCCATTGGCCTTGAAAATTCTATAGAATGAAGACAATGGCCTTCAGAACCCTCCCCCTCACCTTTTTTTTTCTCTGCTAACAGTGTTTCCATGCCTCATATGCAGATTTCACTTCTATTGAGTATATTCCTAGGAGTGGGATAGCTGGGTCATATGGCGGGTTTATTTGCAATACTCTAAGCACTCTCCATACTGATTTTCATAGTGGTTGTACTAGCCTACACTCCCACCAGCAGTGAAGGAGGGTGCCTTTCTCCCCACATCCACGCCAGCAGGAGTTGTTAGAAGCATTCTGAATGTAGGTCAACCTCACTGGAGTTAGCTGGAGCCTCAATGTCTGTTCATTTCCTTCATTCATTTCTTCACAGGGTTTTCCCCCTCTGTGGGTTTCTGAAACTCTTTGCAAAGGAAATGAAAACTGCACATGAGAGGAGGATCTGTAATCCTATATTTATAGCAGCATAATCTACAATAGCAAAGAAACAACCCAGATGCCCATCCAAAGAGAAGTGGTTAAAGAAACTGTGGTACATGTACTCCATGGAATATTACTCAGCCATGAAAAAGAATGAAATTATTCCATTTGCAACTAGATGGTCTCAACTAGAGACCATCAGTGAAATAAGTCAATCCACAAAGGACAAATACCATATATTCTCTCTAACATAAGGAAGCCATCATGTAAATTGTAAGTGCAATAATCCTTTCCATACTGTTTTTGCTACATCTCATGTGTTTTGATGTTTTTGTTTTTATTTTCATTTCTTCCAAATAGTTTTCTTTTGTCAAATTCAGCTGGCTCAGGGATGCTCAGTGGCATTTTTTCAGTTTTTCACCTATGCGTTGGTTATTCAGTGGTGTGTTTTTTGACTCCATGGTACTGTAAATTTTTTAACTTCATACCTAGCGTTGACTTAGTTTCATGGCTTTCATTTAAGGGAATGCATAATGACAGTGTAATACAGACTATAATATTCAGATGTAAAGATACAATGCAGTATGCATCTCTACTTCCAAATCAAAGATGGACTCCCAATGAATCTATTGGACATATCTAGACAATAGGATGCTGGACAGTCTGCCATTGTCTGTACCGGCAATGTCAGAACACACTTAAATAACAGACTGATGGACTTATGACTGCTTATGAAGGCTGGCATTGAGGCATGCATAACATGTACAATGCTGGCATTACATATGGGCAGCTGTTTGTGTCCAGGCAGCTCCACTTCCAATCCAGCTTCCTGCTGATGGCTTGGGAAAAGCAGTGTGGGATGATCCCCTGGCCCCCAGGTGGAAGACCTGGATGAAGTTCCTGGCTCTCCTTTGGTCTGGCCCAGCCCTGGCCGTTACGACCATCTGGTGAGTGAATCGTGGATGGAAGCTCTCTGTTTCTTTTCTTATAAATCTGGCTTTCAAAATCAATAAATAATTAAATCTTAAAAAAAGAACACTGACTTTGTAACTCATGGCAATTACTTAGACTCCAACTCAGTTCAACATTCATTTACTGAACAACTACAGTGCGCTGGGCACTGTGTTGGGTTTTGAAATTCCGGCCCCGGTTAATTGCAGTTACAGATAGCTCATCAGGGTGAAGGTGGGAAGAAGCAGCATACGGAGAGGTGGAACAGAAGCAAGCCAAGAACGTACAGCGTTGTTGAAGAGTGACTAACTCTACCATGAGAACAGGTGGGTTAGGTAGCAGGTGTAGCCGAGGCCCCTCGCTGAGCTGGCCTTTCTAGCTCTCTTGAAGAGAGGTTAAACTTCTAGCAGTTTAAAGAGAAGTATTTCAGGGCCAAAGAGGACTGATTTCAGGGACCCTAAAGATTAGGAAATACAGATTCAATTTGCTTATATAAAATTTCATAGTACTTGTATGTACATCATCTTCTCTATAACAGCGTGTGGTTGTAAATGCTATGTCAGTCATTACACTACATTGTTTAGAGAAGGATGCCATGGCGTGGTGTTGTAGCCTAGCAGGTGACACGAGTGTTTCATGTAGGTGTTAGTTGGTGGCTTAGTTGCTTGACTTCCAGATTTAGTTCTCTGTTAATGTGGCAGGGAAAGCAATGGAGAATGGTCCCAATTTCCCCACATTGAATTCTCATGGGAGATCCGGAGGAGGCTCCTGGCTCCTGTTAAGGCCACTTGGGGAGTGAACCAGCAGATGAAAGATCTTTCCTTCTGTGTCTCCCTCTCTCCAACTCTACTTTTCAAATAAATGTATCTTTAAAATAATAAAGGTCTTGTTCAGTACATAATTTAGAGAGAAATTATCTATCTATTATCTATCTACCTACCTATCTATCTATCTATCTATCTATCTCCATTTGTGTTTTCCATTTGAAAGAGTTACAGAAAGAGGAGGACAGAATTCCATACAGTGGTTTACTTCCCAAGTAGCTGCAATGGCTGGGAGAGGCTGAGCCAGGTCGAAGGTGGTAGATTGCTAATTTTCTCTGCCTGGCAGAAACCCATAGGATCCAGTTGGAGTTGCTGAGCTCTGGAAACCCAATATCTAAGGCAGACTTTTCACGGTTTGCACCTCCGGTGTGTAAGCGGTGGCGTTACAAAGACCATGGAGTCTCACAGAGGCCTGGGCGCACATTTCTAGCTGAGACTGTCCCAGCCGGCCTGAGATTAACCATCAGGTGGGGGAAAGCAATTACATTTTGCACAGGCGAGATCTGCTCGTCCCATTCTCCCTCCCTGAAGGCTATGTCAAAACACGAGGGCAGGATCCTGCTTCTTCTCAGATTTTAAAAACATACAGTGGACTTGTGTTTACAATAGTGCGGAGGGGGTGTGACGCGGAGTCGGAGCGCACACCACCCCTGCGAAGTCACCCGGCCTCACCCCGACTCTCGCCTGCCGAGGCCACGGGGTTCTCCTGGGCGCCGATTCAGAGAAGGAGCCTTGCCCAGGGATGTCTCAGAGCTTCTTCGGGACTTAAACAACGTCACGCATTGTGCAAACAAACAGCTCCAACGGTTATCTGCCCCTTGGACCAGGGCCCTGTACGTCTGGATCGCTTAGCCTGGGATTCTTGCAGCAGGAACACACAGTAGGCATCCGGACTTGAAGTTCCAGCCTCCCTTTCTGCTTCTGTGAGGACTTCTAGGTGAGATTTGGAGCTTTTTCTTTCTTCTTTTTTTTTGGCCTCAACTTCCACATCTGGAAAATGGCAAGAGTTGGGTAACATTGAGCTCGCCTACTGGCTTTCATTCCCGCGCATGTGTTCTAGTAAAGTTTTTTTGTTTTTGTTTTTTTTTTAATGGAGTCTGCCAGACAAATCCAAGAGTTAAATTAGATGGGAGCCAAGATGTCCTGCAATGGCCGAAGCAGAGGGCCTGTGGATGCCCGTGGTCCTCAGAGCATGGGCTGGGCACCGCTTGATCGTGCAGGCCTTTTCTGATGACCTGTGGCCCATACAGAAACTCAAAATGCTCTCACATTTGTGTTTGCAGAGAGAGGTCACAGATTACAACAGGAAGTATACTTTTACCTGTATCAAGATGTATTTTTAACTTCTTTTTGATTATAAAGACAAGTCACTGTTTAAAAGTTGGATTACTGTAAAACATAAGTCATTGCAAACCTCCTCTGAATCGCATGTGTTTGGAAAAATGATCCACAACTTCACGTACAGAACTTTGCAGACTGAGGAAGGATATTTTAGGGGACCAGAAAGGTGTTACAGTGAGTTCAGACTGAGTTGTGGGACAGTGGCATTCATTTTGGAACTCTGATTCCAGTCCTGGCTGCTCTGCTGCCTGAGCAAACGGCAGAAGAAGGCCCAGCACTCTGGGCCTCTGGCATCGGTAGGGCGGAGCCAGAAGAAGCTCTGGACTCCTAGCTTGGCTCTGCTCAGCCTGGACCATTGCCGGCCTTCAGGGAGAAGGTCTTCTTCTCTCTGTCTTTCAAAAATAAAGTTCAGGGGCTTTATTTTAGTGTAGCAAGTTAAGTTGCTGCCTGTACCGCTGGCCTGCCTGTGGGTTCAAGGCCCCGGTGGTCCACTTCTGATCCAGCTTCACGTTAATGAGCTGAGAAAAGCGGCAACTGGTGACCTAACTGCTGGACCTCTTCCTCTCAGCTGGGAGACCTGAGAGAAGCTCTGAGCTCCTGTCTTCATCTTGACCCACCCCCGGCCCTTGTGGCCGTCTGGGGGGTGAGCTAATGGATGGGAGTTCTCTGTTTCTCCCTCCCTCTCTCTTTTACTCTGCCTTTCAAGTAAATAAGTAAATATTTTAAAAATGTTGACAGAGAGAAAGGACACAGCGCAGAGGGCAGATGAGTGCTCCACATGCCTGTGCCGGTTGGGAGGTAATCTCAGTGCCTCTCACCTGTGCATCCTGCCACAGTGAATACACCCTGTCTATGTGCCGCGAATTCCATGACCCCCCAAAGCAGAGATGAGAAATATGGCTCAGAGATCACACAGCAAGGAGGGGAGCAGTCAGGAGTGGAATTTCTCAGTTGGCTTCTAACAGAAAGCTGGCACTTGGCTCATGATCACCTCAGTTCCTTTGCTTTCTCTTTGGGTCTTGGTTATGTTTGCTGAAACACTGTGTAGGAGCAATGAGTCTGTGCCTTGTGCTCTGATTGCCACCCCCATCCTAACTTCTCTCCTGTACCAATTCCTTGTCCCCTTCCCAGTTCTGCAGTTTCCACCTCACAGTGCAAGAGTCTAGGGGGCAGTGATTTGGATAGTCACAGTGTCCACAGGGTGAATATAAACATGGTGTCCAGCATCAGCAAGGAGGGTCTTGGTCGTCCTGTACTTTAGGGAATCTAAAATTAGGAGCCACATTTCCCAGACTCCCTTGCAGCTAGGGCTAGATGACTTGCTTGAAATTTGGAAGGTCAAAGTGAAGTAGCAGTTCCCTGTACTTTATGGCAAATCAAATGCATGAAAGTCAAGTTTTCTGTGGTTATTTAAAGTTTGTAAGTAGGTTATATCAGGTCATTTTCTTGAGCAACCACCCTCTGCCATGCATGTAAACTCATTGTTCCCTCAGCTTCAGATGATTTCTGAGCTACAAGATAGAAATAAAAAGAAATCCTACTTTCTAGTTTTTTTTTTCTTTTCAGAGTTATGTATTCACTCATTTTTTGAATGAAAAACTATACAGGGAGAGAGGGTAGGGAAGAGGGAGAGAGAGGGGATATCTTTTATTTTCTGGTTCACTCCCTAAATGGCCACAGTTGGTGGGACTGAGCCAGGCCAAAACAAGGAACCTAGAACTCCATCTAGTTTTGCCATCGCATAGAGGAAGGCCTGGGTCCTTAGGCTGTCTATTGCTGCCTTTCTGGCACAGTGCACAGGCAAGTAGACCTCCATTTCCATTTTTTACCCTGCCCTAGGCCTTGATACCTTGCCTGGACAGAGACAGCTAGCCGGCCCTGGCAGAATCGCAACGCCAGGATCACAACAGTGTTTCCCAGTGGTTCTTCTGAAGCCCTTTTCCCATCTCCTCAGGCACTTCGGTTCTGAGTATCCACATTGGGAAGACTGTTCAGGAATGTTCTTACCGGAGAGGACTTTGGAGACCTTGCATTTCCCTGTATTAGGGGACTGTAGCCCAAACAGGAAAAGTGACCCTAATTAAATAGTAAGTGACTTTCAGGAGAATCCCACTTTTCCATTAGGGTCAGGGAGATATTACTCTAGCTCTCTGAGCTTCCGTTTCTTTATGAATTGGCTGTGATCATGCCTGCTCTTTCTACTGCATGTGAGATAAGTAGCAATAAGATGTTAGTTGTGAAAGTGCTTTGAAATTACATATATGTGTGTTTATATGAAATAGTCACAAAATCATGTATGAATATGCATATGCACATAGATTCATGTTCATATTTATAAAGTCTTTGTGTGAAGGCAGGGCATCAATGGCATTTATATGTTCAGACATTGGATAACTTGGTGTTTATTGAGCATCAGCTGTGTGCCGGCTGTGCTGGTACCTGCTGGGCATGCCGTGGAGACCATGCAAACATGGGGCTACCTTCATGAAGCTTATAATTGGAGTGATTGGAGCTGAGTGGCAGTAGGGAGATGAAAGGAAAGCACTGGAGGGGCTAGGTGCTCGAGCTGAAGCAGGACATTGCCATCAAGAGAGGTGAGTCTATTTTAGACCTGTTGGTCATAGTAGTCTAAGACCTTCCTTGGCCTTGAATGACCACAGGAAGTGGGCAGGGCTGCCTTAGAAAGAACAATCCAGATGGGTGGCTGCACCAGAGAGCTTGGGTGAGGCAGGGGCAGTGGAGCTGAGGTCCCACAAACAGCAGATATATACCCTTAGAGGCCATATATCCCAGGGCAGGCAAGCAGTGTGGAAGAGCAGCTGTTTGGAGATCCGACTTGGAGGCCTGGGTCTGTCTCTAAGTAGCCAGGTGACTGTGGCTACACCTTATCACAGTTATGGCACAAACAAATGCTGCCCTCAGCCAGAGGCACGTGGAAAGGGGGGACACAGCCCCAGGGAGCGCGGCTCCTAAGCACAGTGACAAACCCCAATCTCTCTCTGGCCCCGCCTGCAGGCCAGCTGCAGGGATGGGGGCTCCCAGGCCATCCACTGGCACACAGTGCAAGCGCTGTGCTGGCCCTGGACAGCAGGCGCAGGAGAGAGGGTCTGCTTTTTCTTCTCATAGACCTGAGCCTTCAAGTCTTTGGACTGAGTGCCAACAATAATTCATCAGGAACGCTTTACAACTCAGCATTACCAAACCTGTTAGGAGACAGATCACCCGCAGGACGGCCTCTGAGAAGGAAGTGCGCTCAGGGCTGGTGACCTCCGGATGATTAATGATTTCTAACAGGGTGAACTCTGTCCTCTGCCTTCCGTGTGCTGCTTATTCATGCCCCCTCACTCAGCTTGTTTAGAGCTTTGAGGAAGGGAGGGAATGTTGAGGGTGAGAGATGCCTGAAGGCGAAGTCCACCAATCAGAAGAAAAACACAAGAACAGGGGCTCTGTGTCCGAAAGGCAGAAATGTCTTATTATTTTACATTTATGAACTGCAAACACTGCAGTGAATGTTTCCTCCTGAGACACGTGCATTGCGCTTCCTGGCTTCCAGTGAGCTCGTTGCAGCTCTGTTTTACACGGCACCCTGAACCCTCAGCTGTTCTTATCGTGTCTCCCATCTCTGTGGATCCAGATTCTTGTCTGTTTTAGATTTGGGTTAGTTCTGAAAAGGGAATGATGATTCTCTTTTTCGTTGTCCAAAATCATAGGAACTTTATTTTTACATTGTCAGAATAAAAACAACACCACATGTGTTGCTTTAGTAAACCAGAGTTATTGAAAATTTCTTTTTAAAAAGGATTTTTAAGGAAAATTAAAAAAAATTTTATTTAAAAGGCAGAGTGTGAGAGGAGATAGGATGAGATACACGTACATACTGAGAGAGAGAGAGAGAGAGGAGAGAGAGAGAGAATGAATCTCCTATCTGTTGGTTTACTCCCTAAATGAACACAACAGCTGGGACAGGGCCAGGTTGAAGCTGGGAGCCTGGAACTCCACCCAGGTTTCCTGCATGGGTGACAGGGACCCAAGTCTTTGGGCCATTCTCTGCTACCTTCCCAGGTGCATTAGCAAGGAACTGAATCTGCATTGTAGCAGCTGGGCTGGAACCAACACTCAGGTATGGGAAGCTGGCATTGCAGCTGGTCGCTTTAGTGACTGGGCTATGCCATTGGCCTTGAAAGAGACATTTCAGATCTTTTCCTACTCCCTTTTCTAGTCCCATATCCAGAAATCATCCAGAACACATCAGAACACCCCTGAGTAGCACCGTCTTCACCTTACATTGGGGTCATGCCTGCAGACGTAAGCTGAGCAGCACAGATGCTCAGTTGCAAAGTAAGAATAATGACAGCCATTCTAATTTTGTGGGAAAACATGCTGATGAGGATGATAACTGGTCCTTACTGACTATGGTCATGTGTCACCATCTCGAGAAGGGCATTATTGGGCAGTTTCCTTGTAAGCAGACATCCCAAGATGATTCACAGGGCCTGCTTATAGGGAGTACAGCTTAGGCACCGGAAATGGCCTTGATACAGTCATGGGTCAGGTCAACTGGAGGTGCCTGAGGTTGCTTTTGTCTAACCTGGCATTTTGTTTTACACTAAATGCATTTTAGAATTTATTTGTTTATTTGGAAGGCAGAATGGCAGGGAAAAAAGTGAATGATAGAGATCTTTCACCCTGTTGGGCCACTTTCCAAATGCCTGCTGAAGTCAGGGCTTGGGTTGGACTGGAATCAGGAGCTAGGAACTTCATTTGGGTCTCCCCTGTAGATGGCAGGGAGCCAAGAACTTGGGCTATCATGTACTGCCGACCCAGGCACACTAACATGGAGCCGTATCAGAGGCAGAGTAGCCAGGACTCAGAGTAGTGCTCAGGTATGGATGCTGTGTCAAAGTGACAGCTTAACTCACTGTGCCACAATGCCAGCTCCATTAACTTTCTTACAATAAATGCACGTGAGCCCAGTGCATAAACCAGTAATACAGATGCTTATCAGCATAATCAAGTCCGACACATTATTCATCTGTGTACTATATGGGACTCGGCTGCCTTGTGTCTGTACCAGCCTCACCACAAACATGTGAGTAAAACATTGAGCTGCGATGCTAGCATCACTGAGATGTCAGTAGGTGTTAAGGATTTTTGGGATTAGTTCTGACCATATGGGATTACTGTGGCATCTGCTGCTTGTTATTGACTGCATGACTGGATCTGAGTAAAAGGTATTTTTCTACTCTAGTCCAGTTTATATATTATTTAATCCTCATGACAACCATTGGTTGCATTTACAAAGATCATCCCCATTTTACAAGTAAGGACACTGATCTACAGGGCAACTTGGGAAAGCTAGAACCAGGGTTGGAGTCTGGGAGGTATTTCCCTGGCTCCTGATGAAATACTAGATGAACCTTAAGAATTTTAGGTTTTTCACTTGCAATCTTTCTGAAAACTTTGTTGGCTTCGCTGTGTATCTGTTTGCAAGTCCTTACAGACAGCAGAAAAAATGAGGAAGTAGTGACTGACCAATGAAGATGTATGTCCCTTTCCCCATGCTCTTTCACATAGCAATCATGGGATCTTGGGTCTCAATTTCCACATTTGTAAGTTTGGAATAATAGCACCACCTACTTTACAGGTTGGAAACAAAATCTGTAAATTAAGGTGTTACTGCAGAGCCCGGAATGCACTGAGCATTTAATACACAATAGCTGTGACTAACAAAACAGCAACTTGTTGTATGCACTCAAACTCTTTTTAATATCCGCATTTGGAAGTATCATCATCACAAGTTTTAAGCATTATCTCTTTGCATTTTGGATTGAAAACAACATGTGCGTCAACACTGCCCTAACTGTTTTACAAGAATCATCTTCTTTAATACACTTGTTAACTCTCCAGAGTTGCTAATCATTATTTTTTTATTTCATTATGTTTACAAATAAGAGCAAGAAGATTTATAGAGTTTAATTATTGTCCCGTAATAGTAGTGTGTGGTAAACTATATGTAGGGAAACTAGTTAAAAAAACAAAAGTACCATGTGCAGGTTTTGGCTTTGGGCCAGGCTCTGCCTGCTGGTCTCCCGGCGGCGAGCTCTGGAGTTTTTAGGGTATGTAATTGCTGCCTAGGGGCATCCATGGATAAGGCCAGTGTGAGTGTAGGTGAAGGATGAATTCTGGGTGATTCTCAGCAATGGGGTCACGGAACTTTCTGGCAAGTGTGGGGACTGAGACCTGGTGGTTTGGAGGGGAGAGTCCAAAAGTCCCACTGGTTACTGTGCGAACTGGGGTGGTGATGGGCTAAGCTAGGTGTGACCATGGAACCAGCCATCACTTACAGGTAAAGGAACCAATAACAGTCTGGGCAGGTCAAGGCAGCAGCACCCAAATGTGCATCCTAAAATAGGATGTGGGATGGGCTGAGCTGCAACTGGAAGGGGGTGAACTGGGCAGGGCCACGCAAACCTCAACTCACAAGGAAGAACAGAAATCAGGAATGGAGCATAGGTCATGCTGAGCTAGGCTCTTACACCGACTGACTGGTCTGCGTGAGCCGGGGATGCTAGGCTGCAGTATCAAAGGCAAAGGCTGAGATAAGTGAGGGGCTAAGCCAGCTGGGTCAGAGCAACCACTGGCACATGCATAATCTAGGGCTGGGAATAGGCTCCGCTGGGGAGTTATGAGAGTATACCCTTGCTGGGTTGGGGTTCCCACGGAAGTTCAGGGGCCAGAGTGAGGGCTGTGTTCTGGTCTGGATATGACTGCAGTCTCCCTTGGTACACCTAGCCCCACCCGCCTCACCCAGCCATTTTCTGCGCTGCTAATCACTGTTTAAATTCAAATCGAATATATTTCTCTTTTAAACCTTCACATATGAGGGAGAACTGTGGTATTTGTCTGTGTCTGGACTATTTCCCTTAAAATAGTCTCTGATTTCCTCAATTTTGCTGCAACTATCTGGATTTCTTGTGCATACCTGCCGCATATTGAATGCTATTTCTTTGTGCGTATCTACTGCATATTTGTTTATTGATGGATATTGAGGCAGTTTCCTATGTTAGGTATTATCTAAATTTTATTAATTGTTTCCCATTGCCTGGGTTGACAGATCATAGCCTTTTAAAGATTTTGCAGATTGTATAGTGTGGAAAAAAGGAAAACCAAAACTGAACAGCATGTGAAAGATTGTAAAGTGTTTAGTGGAGGAGTCAGAAGTTGAGGCCCAGCATGAAGCAGATGGAACCATAGTGCTGAGTTGTCTAAGTCAGGTGAGTTGGGAGCCTTAGCCTATTTGTTTGTGAGAATGTGTTTCTTCTAAATGTATCTTTTTTCTTAAATGTTTATTTAGAAAGGAAGAGAGTGAGAGGAGAGATGGACAGACATGAGATATTCTCTATCTGCTGGTTCACTTCTCAAATGCCTACAATAGTCAAGCCTGGGCCAGGTCAAAGCCTGGAGCCTGAAACTCAATCTGGGTCCCCCCTGTGGGCAGCAGGGATCCAAGCACTTGAGCCATCCGTGCTGCCTCCCAGGATCTGCATTATCAGGATGCTGGAATGAAGATTGTACCTAGGACTTCACCTAGCACTCTGCTCTGGAATGCAGGCATCCCAAGTGGTGCCTTAACCACTTTCAAAATGCTTACCTTTAGATGTATTTGTTCCATGAAAATTTTAGTAGCATTTGCTATCCTTCCTTTGAAAGATGAATGACTATTGTGTCTCTCTAGAGTAAGGGCCTACGACACATGCCAGTTTTGATTTAGATTTTACTGGTTTTAGAGAACGTACCTGAGCTACTCTCTAAATGTGAGATTTATTTTAAAGAATTTGCTAAGGACAGAATTTCAAGAGAATTCAAGGTATTCAAGCTTAGCCACGAGGCAAAATGTTTTGATCGCAATGTCTTATCTGCAAAGGCATTTGAACCTGGATCTCATACATGTGGATACATTTAGTTTTAATTATGCATACATAA
Source organism: Ochotona curzoniae (assembly GCF_017591425.1). Taxonomy (NCBI): domain Eukaryota; kingdom Metazoa; phylum Chordata; class Mammalia; order Lagomorpha; family Ochotonidae; genus Ochotona; species Ochotona curzoniae. The sequence goes on along the minus strand of NW_024467118.1, from coordinate 5,742,751 downwards.
CTAGCTATTATAACGTACAAATGTAGCTGTTATTATTTGTTACTATCTCAGGGCAAAACGTTCATGAATAAGGCTCTTTGTTAATGATAAAAGACCTAACTATGTTTGAAATAGCCCTAGCATTCATTTTCAGAACCTTCTAATAAGAAAATACCATGTGGTAGATGCTTACAAAAGTTTATCATTTAGCAATTCTAGAGGCCAGAAGTATGAAGTCAAGGTGTGGGCAGAGCTGGTTCCATCTGAATGCTGGGGGGAGGTGTGTTTCATGTCCTAATCACAGCATCCTCCAGTATTGCTTGCTCTTTAGACAGCCCTTTTGTCCCTGTTTATCTACATCGTTGTCTCTGTGTCTTACCAGCTCTGGGTGAAAATTTCCCCTTTTTATAAGGACTGCAGCCCTGTTGGCGAAGGAACCACCCAATGGCAACCTCATTTGAGCTTTATTATCTTTATAAAAGCCCTATTTCCCTTCATGGCCACATTATGTGAACATGTTTATGAGGCATGCAATTCAACCCAAAGCAATTAGTATTTTCAAAATTGGCCAACTCCCTGTCATCTTGTTACGTTGTGGTTGCTTTTCCTTTTGTCATGTGGCTCATAGAGTGTGTGTACTAGGAGTGAGAGACACAGTGCACTTCTGGCTTCCTATGGTTTGTTTGCACTTGTAGTATTACCCGTGCGCAGTAGAAAGTGCCTAAGACCATTTTGTGGGGGTCAGTTAAATTATCCCTGGATGGCATAATCCACACATCACTTAGGTGCCCACTGCAAGATCACAAACCTCTGAGTAGAAGTGAAATGAGGGTTAGTGTCCCTGTGCTGGGAAATGGCCTTCGTCTGTGCAGATTCGTATCAGACCTACATTCTAGATTCTAGGTTTTCGTACACGGATCTTCAGGCACATGTATCTACAGAGGATTTCAGCAACAAGCAAGAAGAAGTGCAATTTTCCTTTTACCCTGAGATAAAGTGGAACTGTAACTGAGATTCAAGTAGTCCTGAATCCCAGTGAATGCATTCCTCATGGGGTGGCCCTGCTGGAGCTCAGGAAGCCCTCTGGACCTGAAGGGCCGCAATGTGAGACATGCTTGTAGAGATCTGGGTTTGGGAGACTCTGCTGCCTGTCCCACGTGTTCTTTTTTTCCTGTTGACGATGGATCTTTCTCCTCCCTATTGACACTTTACTCAACTTCTGCTCCAGTGTGAGCTTGGCACATGTGTGACTCATTATTCTTCTCCGTGGATAAGGATGCAGAGCTGTGATCTTGGGCAATGATGCTGCTGCCTGGAGCCTCACTTTGCTCTATAAAAAAGAAAAACAAACAAACAGACAAATAAAAAATGAACTCCTTAAGACTCCAGAAACTTTCCAGGAGTAGCATTCTCTTCTGTCTTTGTAATCATGGGAGAATTATTGCCTGGGAGAAGAATCCAGTGCCTTGAAGCTTTGCCTTGAGAGCAGATCAAATCCAGGTAGAAACAAGGAGAGCCTAGGAAGGGCAGATGTTCTTTGAGGCTTAGTGGATGCTGAAAGTACAGAGGTAGACTCATGGTTCAGCTTTCCTTCATCCTGGATGTCCACACAGCCAGGAACTTCTATTGCATCTGTCCTGGGTTTTTTCTTCATTTCCATAATTCCCAAAGCCGAACCTGAGATAAGATTTTGGCAATAGGATGTATATTGTGGACATGATCTTAGGAAAGTAAGATGGAGAGGGGCAGGGAAGGCAGAAAGCCAACATAAAGATCCACTATCAAGAATAACCATTGCAGGGGATGGGAGTTGGATGTCAGCAGCACTTCTGAGAATGACTCCCAAGCTCCAAGGACCTCCATTGAGCTCCCTGACAAAGGAAGAGACTGTGAGGGTAAAATGAAGGCAGGCAGACTCTGCTGGTGGTGTAGGCAGTGAGCTGGAGCTGTCTACCGCAGGTTCAGCTGCTGACAAGGTGAGGAAACTGAATGCAGGTGCCAGAGGCAACTGTCAGGGAGGTCTTTGTTACTCTGCTGCTTCGAGTTGGCTTTCATCTCCTGTCTCTTCATCCGTTTCTGGAGGAATCTCTGTCTTCAGGACTCATACTCCATACAGCAGCCCGAGTAGCGTTTCTAAAGCAGACCTCACCTCTCCAGTACCTACTCTGCTGGTGTCCAGCTGTCTACAGAATTGGGGTGATCAGATGATGACAGTAACATGGGCTCCTGAGGACATGCACCAGGCTGAGGATTCAAACCATACTTTCCTAAGCATTAAGAGAGAAAGCAGATCAAAGAACAGGTGAACAGAAGTAGCATTGTCTGGAGGATGACCTTAATTTGATTTTACCAAACAGAAATAAAGGAATTTAACTCCTTTATTATTTGTGTGTGTTGCAGGTGTCTGGAAGAGAACCATTTATGTTTGCATAGCATCTAGACTCCCTGATTTTGCTAATGCTAGTGACTGCTACTGTACACGTTTGACTTTGGTGGAGCACCTCTGCTTTTTCTGGTCCTCTTTCTGCCCCAGGACAGATCAGTGACTGCTTTGAGGTGGAAGAAGGGATGCTATATAATCTCCAAGGGTAGGCACCTGTTGGCCCTGCAACTTCTGCTTCTCCACTCCTGGGATGCTTGTTTATGGGATCCATCTGTTACTGACAGAACAGCCCAAACAAACCTTGTGGAGATTCCTCCACAGAGTATAACTGAGGTCTCCAGTTCCAAGCAATAGCTGAAAATCCTTGCCCTGGAGCCTCCGATTGATGGCAGCCCCCAGGATCTCCATTGATGCTGTATGCAATAGGAAAATGTCCTTTGTTAACTTGGAACATGTTGAGGAAACAAAATGATTACTTTAAACTACCATTATTTATGGTTGTTTCTTGGCAATAGATGTACAAAATATGGCCAAACCACCTTTGCTAGGCTGTCCACTGCTCTCCGGCCATGCCGTCATCCTATGCTGAATCAATATGAATGAATCATCAGCTCATCAAATCAGCTTTTGGTCCTTTTGACTTGCTCTACTCTTGCTTTGGAATATCTCTTCCTCACTTCTCTGCAGGGACATTTCTATGTCTTTAGATAAAGGTTACATTTTCTCTGGCATCTTTGTGACATGTCTCATTTCCTTCCAGAAATGGTTTACAGGTTCTAGAATCTTTTATGACCTATAGTGGGATTTATTGTGTTCTTAAAAATATCTCAGATGGCTTATTCGTTCTGTTAGGCATGAAAGGAGTCAGGTGTTCTGTTAGGAGGTAGCAGGTGTTTGTTGAGTCAATTTCCAGTTCCCCAACTCACTGTTCTTCAGACGATCCACTAAACGTCATTGTTCTCATCTATAGAGTGAGGTGATAACTGTCTTATCTTGAGGTTTTCATAAAGTGTTGGACTGCATGCAAAACACCTACCATGCTTCATGGTCCATCAGATGTCCGGGGTTTGGGATTCCAGAGAGTTTCAGCGTCTGTGCCTCTAGCCAGCTTCCCTGGTCTCTCCTGCTTCTCTTTTTCCTGGGTTGAATGTCCCACCCTGTGCTGCTACAACTTTCATGGGTATATTGCATTGCAAACTAGGTGATTGGGTCCACTGGGAATGTCTATAAGCAGCCACTGTCTATGTTTTACTAGCAATTTCTTAATCTAGTTGTATAGCACAGCTCTTGGTACTTGGATGTCTGTAATTACTTGTTGAATCAGTGGCACCGAGTTTAGGATTTAATCTAAAATAACAGAAGACTTAGGGAGTGGGGTTATTAACTTAGTTTTAGTCAAGATAAACAGTGTATTCTGTCATCCCCCATTCTTTTCCAAAGTTCACCAGGTGTGTTGAGAGAATGGATGAGAGTTAACTGGGGGTGGGGTGGGAGTTAAAAGAAACATGCAAGAGAAGAGCTGGGTAAGTGCAAGTTCATAACTCTGGTCTTTGTGTGTGTGTGTTTTTTTTTCTCATATTGAGGCACATGGTCTGTTAAATTCTCTCTTAGCTCCAGTACTCTGATTTACAATGTTTGGGATTTCATAAAAACCTCTCTAATCTTACAGCCCACTGATTTATTTTCCTTGTCTCTCTTCAATCCATCAGGGCTTTTAAGAAAAGAACTCTATACCAGGACTCCTACACTGTCAAAGAGAATGCCCCATGACATTAAACAATGATGATATGCAAAGTATTCGGTGTTTTATAGGCAGTGAATATTCAGCCCATGCAAATGAGCAGAAATACCAAGGAGGATGGGTGTGTAACACAGAAAGTCTAGGTAGAAGTCCAAAATACAAGCAATGGTTTGGTAAATTTTGAATGTATGTGTTAGCTAAAATAGATATCCCTCACCTTAATACCACCGTGTGTCTCAGAAAACCTTTCCGTCCTGCTCCGAGTCCCTGACTATGCACACTGATTGCTTTTCTGAACCCACACTGCTACCCACCCTTGTTAATGAGCTAAATGAATAAATAAGATGGACACATCTGATGAAGTTGAGCATGTCCTAGGAGTCGCTTAGATTCAGGGCCTACAGTTTAGTGGGAGTAGCATTAGGTGAACAGGCGAAAATGCAGCAGCATGGGGGAAAGTGTGGAAGTTGTGGGGTGCTTTTAGGGATTGAGGTGGCAGCAGTGTGTGGGAATACAGAGTTTGGGAACTGGGGAAGGTTTCCTAGTTAAAAAGCCAGCATGCGTATTAGGGTCAGGGACTGAGGTGAGCCTCTTCTCTTGGGAAGCTGAGAGAGGCCAGATGGGCCGTTTTGTTGAATGGGAAGTGATGGTGCCAGGAAGCTGAGCCCTGGCAGGACATCGGAACTCCCAGCCACTGCCCATCTCCTAGGTTTCCTTTCCATGAGGAGTGGAAGGCCGGCAGACAAAGGATCATTGAATTAGTAAGAGGTGGTGCCATTTTGTATATAGGGGGATTTTATTTGTGTGAAGACAGGAAACAAAGCAAACATGGGGAGCAGACGAAGAAACAGGTGAAATGACAGCAGTAGTCACTTCTGGCAGGGAGTGACCCTTCTTTCTGTGTCTCCATCCTTTACGTATGATTTCAACCATCAGAAAAGAAAATAAAATCCCATGAGATTGGAGTTGGGTGGTGAAAGAGGAGCATTAAGCCACACGTTTTGTAGTGCCTTTGGATGGACAAGGCAAGCTAGCTCCTCTCCCTTATGTATGCCACGGAGGTGGGAGAAGGATAGAGCGGGTGGAGATGGGCCAGGACACAGATGAGGGGAAGGGACAGAGAGACGGGCACAGAAATGGCTGGAAGGCAGCTCATCAAGACATGCATTGTCAGCATGTTCACGTATGTCAATGTATTACGTCAGTAGAACCCAGCTGGGTCAGAGATCAACTTAGAACATGTAAAACTATAAAACTTGAAAACATGTGAGAACATCTGGATTTTTGACTCATTTTAAAACACCTGAAAGTGTACTCCATATGAGGAAAATAATGGTGAATTGAGTTATATCAAAAATAAAAACTGCAGAGAGAAGAGAGATTGGTAAGAAACACACGGATTATCAGAGGGAGGAAGCACAAGACCATGGAACAAGAAGGAGGCAGAGGCAGAAAGCCTGAAGAGGAAGCAGAACTGGAATTGAGCGGCAGATTCCAGGCTACAAGAGAGCCACGCATAGACAGGACAAGCCAGAGCGCAGGACTCCGAAGCCACCCAGAAAGGGATGCCGAGCCAGAGAGCTGATGCTGAGGTGCTGGCCAGCAACAGGGACCCAGGCTGCAAGCCAGGTGGCGGGCCCTGCATGAGAAGACCCCTCTGTATTCATTGTGTCTAAGGGGGAGGTCGAAGCCACGGAGTTCCTGCAGCCATGCAGGCACGTGACAGTCTTGCGGACAAGACACAGGTGTAATGGCTCACTGCCTCCCCAAAAGTTCATACTTTATTTTTTAAGATGTATTTTATTTATTTGGCAGGCACAGTTACAGACTCAGAGAGGGCAAAATAGAGTGAGATCCTCTACCTGCTGATTCGCTCTGTAGATGGTCCCAATTGATGGATCCAGCTCTCCCTCTTCATCCAGCTCTCCCTGATGGGTATAGGGGGCCCAAGCACTTGGGCCATCTTCTGCTACTTTCCCAAGAATGTTAGCAAGGAGCTGGATTGGAAGTGGAGTCATTCAGACTGGAACCAGCACCAATATAGGACGCCGGTGTCACAGATGACGGAAGCTTTACCCGTTATGCTGCAACACCGGTCCTCAGAAATTCATATTTTTTAAAGATGAAAAAACAGTAAATTTCTAAATTTCTCCTGTCCCCCAGTAGCCTGGCGATTGTGTCTCTCAATCAAGTAGCTATGGTAATGGTCCTTTCATTGGATTTGTGTGCCCATTTTACTTATGAGAAACTAAGATACAGACAGGTTAAGCACTTCATGCAGGTGAAACGACTGGCAAACAGCTGAGCAGCGACGAGAATTCACACCACCTGGATTCCTTATTCAGGGCACAGGTGGTTATTGCAAATTCCTGAGATAGCCTTTAAGGAACTGCATATTTAGGAAAATATGAAAATAGTGGCATGTGACGGTCAGTGTTATCAATTTTACTGGTAAGAGTTTGGGCACTCTGATGAAGTTGGAGAGCAAAGAATAAGACTCCAGTCTCGCACGGCTCAGCTTTCAACACCTTGCAGGCTTCTCACCTCCACTTTGAAGTTTCTCAGCTCCTCAGAGCAAGATGTGTCTACATCCCATTGCGTGTCGGGTGGCACTCCACCCCACCGGCCCTTCCCCAGCCCTCCTAACTCATATTCCATGACTGGCTGCATCAACCAGAGAGCTTCCAGGTGTCATTTTTGAGGTTTCTTGTCAAAGAGGAGGAGTGTGGAAACCACCTGCAGGGAGGACTGACTGGAGGAGGTGGCCCCAGAGATAGGCTCCTGCAGAGTCCCCTGGGGTCTCAGAAGGGAGGTGGGAAGTCAGGCTGTTCGGATGCCCCCAACCCAGCCCCTCTGCTTGCAGCTGTTAGACCCTGCCAGCAGAGTAGAAGGCGTAGCCAAGCCGTGCCCAGCCCAGCTGAGCCCGAGCCCACCTATGCCTTAGTGTTTGCAATGGCCAGAGGGAGCTTCAGAGCTGGACGCGGTCCATCTGCGGAGTCTGGCTTCTCTCTTCAAGTGTTCACTTTCACTTTCAGGACTCCGAAATCAGTCTCTTTGCAGACAAGGCAGCAAGGTGAAGGTGTTTGTTTCCCATGGCTTTCCTGCTCCCTGTAAGCTCCCTCCTACTTGTACACAACCCACGGCGACATGTTTACCAAATGCAACGATGCGTGCAGCCTTGAATGGAAAACCAGCAGCGGGGCCACCATCTCCGGGGCCTTTCTGGACCTTCTTGGACATGTCTGTTTTTTTTTTGTGGCCAGCTCGGGTGAACTTTTCATTAACATGTGTGCAAAATGTCCAAGAAACGCATCCGGAGGCTTTCTGTTGACTTCTGCTAACACAGGTGTTACATCTTCTGGCCTGGGCTCAGTCCACAAGTTTACATTCTTATTTTTCAGTCATTCATTTTGATATATGGTGAAATATTCCCCAGTTGTCAGTGAATTTTTAAAACAAAAACAGAGAGAAGAGGAGGAAGAGGAGGGGGACACGCAGGCAGGCGTGGTGAGGTAGAGGCCTCACACCTGGCCCCAGGCTCTTCCCTGGCACCCCTTGTATGTGAAATGACTCAGGCAGCCCTGGCAGCTGAACCTCCATCTCCACTTCTGGAAAATGGGGTCTTATAATCTTCCCATACACTTGCCAGGTCGGTCATGCATGATGGACTTGACACTGCTTTTGATATGCAGTAACTAGGCAGTGAAGGTTTAGGCAAGCTGGAAACTCTTGAACCTGCACAATGTCAGCCTATCTCTTTAATAGTTGGTTTGAGATGCCTACCTTCCCAGGATACACCTACGTACTGGGGACCATGGCGCAAACTCAGACCTTACCTTGGTTGTGTATCCAATGGTGTCATGATTGGTTTTCTTATAAGCAGTGCCAGAAGGCGGGGGAGGCTCCCTGCTCTGGACCCCGCTTAGAGGTGTTGTATCCTGGGCGTATGAACTTTGTCTCATTTTGGTTTCAGCCCTGGATAGCAGGGGCACTAGGTTGTCTTTTTAAATGGTTAAGACAGGAGTCGACAGTGGCCATTGGGGTAATGTATTAGGAGGTGGGTCTTCTAAGAGGTGTTTAGGTTGTGGGCTTCCACCATCACAAGTGGACTCAGCCCCACTGCTGGAGTAAGCCTATCCTCATTGGACTGGGCTCACATTCTCTTCCACTTTCTCTTGCTTGCTCTATCTTCACTTCTCTAACCTGTTAGGCTACAATAAGAAAGTCATTGCCAGATGCTGTCATTTTTAAAAAAGAATTATTGATTTTTATTGGAAAGGCAGATATACAGAGAGGAGGAGAGGCAGAGAGGAAGGTATGTCCGATGGCTCACTCCCCAGGTGGCCGAAACAGCTGGAGCTGAGCTAATCCGAAGCCAGGAGCTTCTTCCGGGTCTCCCACGTGGGTGCAGGGTCCCAAGGCTTTGAGCCATCTTTGTTTTCCCAGGCCACAAGCCAATAAATATCTGTTCCTTCTAAGTCAGTTTATGGCATTCTGCTTTGGATTAAGATGCAGGGCATCATGAAACGGAGTGATCATGGCCTCCAACTCTGAATGGAGTCTTGAGCAGCCAGCTCTTGAAGCAGCAGTGAGAGGGAGCAGTGTGTGTGAAGACCCTGGGGCAAGAGAACATTCTCTATGTTCAAGGAAGAGAATAGATATGAGTGCATTAAGTGTGTAATAGGAAAGAGGAAGTGAAGGCAAGGGTCAGACCATGGAATACCTTGGAGAGCACAGAAGGACCTTTAGCTTTTACTCAAAGCTTAATGATAAGAGATTCAAAACCTTACACAGAAGAGTAATATGTTGGGATTAACAAGTTAAGAAATATTGTTTCATTTTCCACATAGAGCATGATGCGGAAGGGGCGTTGGACTGAATCATAAAGACCAGCGAGAGGTGACAGTAATGCTCAAGGCCAGAGCTCTGGGCAGTGCGGACAGACGGTGACAGACATCAGCTGTTTTGATGAGACACTAGGCAGATGTTGGTTGTTTGTAAGTGTGTCTGAATGGGTAGGAATTAATGGACTTGGAGGAAAGATCATAGGCTCTGTGTGGCAGTCAGAAGTTCTAGATTGAGGAAAGTGCTGGGCCTTGGGTGTGAGGGACAGTGCACATACAGGGCAATAAATCAATAAGACTCTTTCAGATATTGTGTTTGGGGTGACAACTAAACATGTGAATGAAGCAGTCAGGTGACGTGGGCACCTGGAAGGAGCAAAGGCTGGAAGTGTGAACCTGGGCATCAGCAACGTACTGATGGACAAGCGTGTAGGCTCTCAAACTGATTTCTTCTTCCAACCAAGCTGGAGTTACAGGAGATAGGCTTATTTCTCTTCTCTCCACACCTGAGACTATGGAAAACTGGACAGGATGGAAGACAGCAGTTCTCATGCATGAAGCCTCTGACAGTGCAGGGCAGTGGTTCGTGATGAAGCGATGGGGAACCAGACAGTGACCAGTGATCTGCCTCGTTGGGATGACAGATGGACGGAACTGTGCTGCAGGGAGGGAGCTGCCCTGGAAGGAGCTGCCGAGCTGCCTACGGGCCGCGGAGCCACCTCTGCTCCCAGCCAGTCCAGGTGGCACTTTGAGATCTGCAGCCCCAAGTAGCAGTCCTAGCTTTCTCAGTCGTGTTTCCTGGGTGGAAGATTCCTGCTCAGTTCCAGGTGTCGCACGTTCAGACAGACGCTGGCCCTAAATGTGTTCCACAAGCCTTTGCCCATCTCAGCAGTGAAGGCCTCATTGCCCTTGCTGGCTGTTGGCAGCTGACTGCTGGCTGCTGGCTGCTGGCTGTTGGCTGTTGGCTTCTGGCTGTTGGCTGCTGACTGCTGGCTGCTGGCTGCTGGCTGCTGGCTGTTGGCTGCTGACTGCTGACTGCTGGCTGCTGGCTGCTGGCTGCTAGCTGCTGGTCTAGGACCTTTCAGGCTTCCCTTCCCTTCCCTTCCCACCTCTTTCTGGAAGTTTCTCCTCTACCTGTGACCTTAGTACATTCCCATAGAGATATGACTATAGTTTCAAATTAGTCTCATCTTTTATCTCTTTTTGATATATATATATGTGTGTATATATATATGTATATATATATTTCATTAAAGAGCAGTCAGTGTTTCAATATTAGTTGTTGTGTAGATTGGAAAGCCATTGAACAGCCTTGGTTTTTGTCTTCCTGGTCCTCACAATTTCAAGATGTTCTTGACACACAGTCTTCTTCTCTTGGCTCTCATGACATCACTGCTCCCAGTTCTCACCTGCCCCTCTGGAGCTTTTTGGTCCCCTGGTGGAGTGCTCAGAGATCCACTCTTGACAATGTTGTCTCATCTGATTGCATGGCCATTTTAATTTCTGTATCCTTTCTGCTGATCCCAGCCCAGGCTAATCCACTTGGTTGCCCACTAGGCAGTCTCAGCTCAACATGTCTAAAACTCTACACTATAGAACCTACTCCCCAAGTTTCTCCTATTATTTAGTATGGTGAATGACACCCTATGAAGCCATATGTTTAAACAGAAAGATAAATTCCACCATAGATTCCTCCTTAATAAAAATGAATCTGTCTTGCCTAATAGCTCTCCACCTCATCCTTGCAGCACCTAGAACCCACATAGATCTTGGCCTTTCGGCTTTTGTCTTGATGTGAGTCTTCAATTAGATTCACAGAAAAACAGCAGTCTGAAGGGAAACAACAAAAACTGAAGATGAAAGCAGTTCGACTTTTATGGACTCTTCCAAGGAACCAAAAAGGTACCTTGTTCATAACGTATGGGAAACCTTGACATGTGCCCTTCTCAGCTGCCTAACTCCTCCTCTCTGCTCTCCTCATCCTCCCTCAGCCTTTCTTCTTCTGTTGGAAAAAGCTCCAAACTCTCCAGACCCAGACTGCTACTGCCTTCAGACCAAAGACTTTATTCTCCTTTGTCTTGTATTTCCCCACAACCTGTTCTGGCATCTTTGATATAGATCAGATCAATTCCATAACCTTCTGCGCCTTTCAGAATTCTCCTTAATAACAACATCTTTTAGCACCACAAAAGACTGAGGATTGAGTGATTCACAGACACGTCCTTGGAAAGCAGGAAGGGTACTGAAGAGGAAGAATGCATTTGTTTAAAATCTAATATTTTTCTCTATTTATTGCCAGAACACACTTAAATTCCTTTCACATACACTCTCCCCTTTTCTCCTGCTGTAATAATTATGTCCAGTGTCAACAACTGTGAAGGGATTGAGATTTTCGCCTAATGATGACCAAACAAGCAAGGTTCCAGTTTTAGGGCTGCATCATGAGACCCCCAAATCAGAGAGAAAGGGCAACTTATTGCTGACAGTAGAGGAGTCATCTGCATTAATGATGGTGCCATTTTCCTGATCCCCTTGTCACACAGAATGATGCAGAGAGGTAGAATATACTGCACAGAGTGAATTGTACCATGGGAGAGGTACCCCAAGCTTGAGGGGCCCCCATCTTTTACAATGAACAGAAATGGTGGCTATTCCTTGCTTGGACACGCTAGCCTTCAGAGCTGAGCAAGCATTCCTTGTGTCTGTGATCCCACTGATCTTGGCAGAGACGGCAAGGAGAAGAGGGGACTCCTCATTCACAACACGTACCTTTGGAACACTCTGAGTCAACACTGCCTCTGGACAAACCCTGTTCGCTGTCAGAGTCTGTAAAGTACAAGCTCAACTGCCCCTTGTTCCTGGTTGTAGCATCTGCCAACCCAGCTTCCGTCTGCACAACGATAACCTCTCATCCTGCGAGCAGATGCGTGGAACTACCATTGCTTACGATTACTCACCGACTGCTCGTTTTCCACAGGACAGTCTCCTTCGTGTGCCGCACAAGACTTTTTTCTTTTTAACTTGGATTTTATCCATCCTTTTTAGCTTTTTCTTCCATCCATTGCTGGAAAGGTTTTGCACTTAACAAATGATTGTATGCTTCATTTGAAATTATCATAACTTTTGAAGTGCCTCTACACAGAAAGCAACTTACAGGTCATGGACTTGAGCTGACCTTTCTAAACTGCTTTCCCAACTGTTTTAACAAAGATTCAGATATTTCTTGGACTCTGTGTGTGAATGTGTTTGCGTTACTGGCTGACAAAGGGAATTTAAAAAGAGAATTGTGCTGTAAACCCAGTAAGTAGAAGTATATGCTCTATTTTTTTACATTTTCTTCTGAAAGCATCTAGGCTCTAGTTCAACTGCAGCTGAACTTGCTTCTTATCTGACTATCAATGACCTCTTGCTCTGATTTGCAGCTGGGGTTTAAACCCCCTCTCTCAAGTTCACACAACTGTCCCTCCAGCGGCTTTGCATTTTCTTTTAGTCTGAGCTCTTTTAGACAAATGTCAGTTTTTTTTTTTTTAAAGTAGCCTTGTGAGAATTTCTGGAAATAAATAAACAAACTGGAGAAGGAAACCCACTGTGGGCGTGGAGACTGTGAGTCAGGGCCGTGTTTGGAGTGGGACACGGTGAGCCTTACACCTTTGCTCGCTGGCCTTGCCGCATGAAGCTGCGAGTGAACTGGGAGCACTGCTTTCTGGCAGGGACCCCAGACAGAAGTTCATCCCAGGAAAGGCCTGATGCAGCGACGTTTATGAAGACTGTCCATGCTCACTGAAATGCGTGAGTGATTGTCATCATCAGGACTTGGAGTTTACTGAATTCATGAGTTGTGAAGGTCCCATTTGGTACCCCACGAGAAACCCAGGCCCCATCCAAGCTCTGGCTGACTGCTGCTGCCTCATTGTAACCTTGGATGAGTCACTGTCTGAGCCTCAGCTTCCTACCCATAAAATGGGAATAATATAATGGAGCTATTGGGAAGACTGAAATAAAATAAACAGCGTTATATGGCTTAAAATACTGTAAAATGAAGAATTTGTATTCTCTGGCTCCTGAAGTCCAAACATTCTCTCCCATGCTACTCTGGTTTAGACTCTGTCTCTGCCAGATTTATATGCACAGATCTTGCATATAAATGCATGAACATTTTAAGGAAAATTATTTTTTTTTTCCTTGACTATGGGGAGATGGTCAAAAGGGACAAAGTTTCAGCTAGTGGAGCTGGGGACCTGTCGTACACCATGGTGACTCTGGTTGAAAATAATGTATCTGTACTCCAAAACTTTTTAGAGTAGATTTTGAATGTTCTTATTATAAAAAAAAAGTCTCAAAAAAAGTCTCAACGCAGAGGCTGATCCTCTGCGTGAAAGTGCTGTTATCCCATATGTATCAGCTTGTGTCCTGGCTGCTTCTCTTCTGATCCATCTCCCTGTGTGTGGCCTGGGAAAGCAGTGGATGGTGGCCCAATTCCTTGGAACCCTGCACCCAGAGGGGAGGCCCAGCAGAGGCTCCTGGTTCCTGGTTTTGGATCAGCTCAGTTTCAGCTGTTGCAGCCCATTTGAGAGTGAACTGGCAGATGGAAGATCTCTCTCTCTCTATATATAGATCTGCCTTTTTGAAAAAAGAAATTTTAAAAAGAATGAAAAAAATGTGATGTAATGAGTATGCTAATCAAATTGAGATAAATATTCCATATTGAATACCTGCATGAACACTTCTAAAAGTTTGTGGAAAATTAAAACCAAAGGACAAATGTATTTTTAGTCCAAATATTTTGAAACATGTGTAATTTTTATAATTTGCATTTCCCTGAACATATATGTGGAGACCCCATGTATATTAAAACATTAAGTAGTGCACCACAAATACAGTTTTTTACTTGTCAAAACAAATTTAATCTAACACAAAATAAAAGTAAAATTTGTACCTTTAAAAAAATAGTCATGTGCAGCATTAATTTTAGTTCTTACGCTGTAGTGATGTGAGCCTGAGCAAAAGGATCTTTCTAGACTATACTATCCTCAGGGGCATCACCCTGTCTTAGTCCCAAATTTCTGACAGTGTGTGATGGGGTAGGTTGTCAGCAAATGTTTAAACAAATGGATGGGCTGGCCTCAGCTTCTTCATCTTTAAGGAATGAGAGTGCGGCTAAATTAGAGCCCTCCCGAGCAAAACCGATGACTCACTGGCAGATTGTGAAACGGATTTTGTGGGCTGTAACCAGCATTTGAGATGTGACAGAAGGGAACAAAGTAGAAAATTACGGTCAACTAAAGATAAGGTAGATGCTTGTTTATGAAGTCTTTGTTTTTTTTGTGTGTGTGTAGTAGATATAGACGTCAAAATATACTTTCCTTCACATTCATCATGGCCTAAAATGGAAAGCATTAGACAAATCCTCCCAGCTCTAATGCCATGTTGTGGCTGCAGTGAACAACTAACATCCTACAGTCCTTTGGCTTTTGCTGTACATCTCACAAAGACTGTTCACACCCTTCCTTCATACGCTCCTCACGAGAAGCCTGCATGGGGAAGGCAGTGTAACCACAGTGCCCATTCTGGCAGTACCCACTCTTTCATTTATAGGATGGGATATCTGCAGAAACCTGCTACTATGTCATAGAGAGGATGGCTGGACCAGAGTTACTGCAGCCTGCTCCATCTCTTGTTTGAGTAGGCGGTGTTGCCGGAGGCAGGTTCGTGTGGAGAGAGGCTGGTGAGGCTGCATGGAGAAGGAGGAAAGTGCAAGTGAGAACTGCTGGAGCACATGGCTCGTCAGTGCTGTGTGCTGTGTGCTCTGACACCCTGTACTGCTGCTCATCAAGAAGCCAAGGAACGGGCAGAGCCAGATAGGATGGGAAGATGAGGTCACCCAAGTCCATTCCTTTTTAGTTTTCATGGATAGATCTCCACGTCTTCCTGCCACGACAGTGCTCTGCGGAGGCTCAGATGTGGTGTTGGCTATGTGAGGCCCTGTGAGTGGGCCGACAATGGCCTACATGCCAATGGGCAGACAACAGTCAACAAGGAAGCCACAGGCTGCCTGCAACAGGGAGCAAGCCTCTCCCTTTCTCCTCCTCCTTCCTCTCTCCCTCTTTGTGTCTCAACAGTGCAGGAAGTATCAGGGTTGTTGATGTGGATACACTGGGTGGAATTTTTGACTAGTGTGGAAAACAAAACATCCCTAGTATGCCTTTCATTGCTGCACCACAGGGATAAACTGAGAAGTCCTCTTCAGGTTAAGCACAATTTTTAAAGTTAAGTGCAATCTTTGTTATCCCTAAAACTTGTTTTTATAAGGAGCAATGATATAAATGTTAGGAAAGCAGTAGTATGAACCATACAAATGCAGTAAGAAGAAAAGGAAAAAAAAAAACCCTAAGTCTTTACAGACAAAACAGAATTCTCATCAAGGAGCCTCATTAGTTGTGGAGTGAGGAGCCACGTGTTCCTGTGTGACTCTGTTAGATGCAGACTACAGTGGGACAATGGGAAGACTACAGGTGAATGCAGTAATCAGATGGCAAAAGGGCTCAGACCCACACCAGGGCCCTGCTGGAGAGACAGGCCGAGCGCCAACCTGTTTTGTGCTTTTAATTTGGGGCATGTGTGGGAAAGCAGTGTGGGAATTTCTCATGATTTAGTTGTGATTTCTGCCTCTCTACCTCCAGCAGACTTCACTGAACTTCCCCCTGGGATATTTCCTCTCCTGAGTCTTACTCTTTAAACTGAAAATTAACAACTGGGAAAGAGTTGTTGTTAATGGGGTGGGGCGGGGACGCGTTGCACAGAAGTCCCAGGATGCATGTAATTGGGTGGCATACACTTGGTCTAAAACCTCATGTGGAAAGATCAGTGTGGAATTACTTTTTTCCCTGTGGGTTCAGTTATTTTCGGCAACCCTGCTCAGGTGTGCAGATCCTGGTTGATGACTGGAGTCAAGTGTCACATCTCCAGCAGCGGCAAGTGGCTAAGCTGCTCTTGCTCTGGTTGAACCACACCTGAGCAATGGCAGCTCTCATGGTTGCACTCTAAATCTTACAAAAACACCTTTGTGATCACTCAGATGCTGCCCACATGTAACTGGAAATTATTTCTGCCCAACCCCAGCAGGCTTCTCCACTCAATAAGTCACAGGGTTCGCAGTGCTCTTTATGGAACTCTCCATCGCGCCCTCATTTATGAGAGTGTAGCCTGATACAGCTCTTCGGTGCCTTCCTTGTCTGTTGGTAAAAGGCTCAAAGGGAATGGACAAGGCTTTCCTCCAAGTACGGAATGATCCTCAGCAACCCACCCGTTTTGGGTTGGGTCTTCATCTAGACTGCAGCCTTCACATCTGTCTCTGAACCTCACGGCATCCGTGCAGGGGAGGCAGGCTCATTTTATGGGTGAGACCATGCCAGTTAGCCAAAGGCTTTTGCTTGAGACATGGTGATCCTCAGAATGCGTTCTGCTAAACCATCAGCCTTGTGACGTCAGGGGTGAGATCCAGCGTGTTCACTGCTATAACTTCAGAGCAGAAAGATTGAAGCTCTGCTCAGTCATGCTGGTGGAATGAAAGACTGAGAGCAAATGAATTATTTAGAGGTGATCAGCTGTAATGTTCAAGTGCCCCAGGACCTAAACTTTGCATGGGGTAATGTTTGCTGGACATTTGCTGTGAGGATGTGATGAGTAAGTGAATGAACAGTGAGTGAAAGCCTCCATGAGAATCTGGGTTGGGGGCTGGAGTTCCTGTGCTCATTTATCTGGGCTCACCTTGGCTTCAGCAACAAGGACATAACCTTGGCTCTTCCTGACTCTTCCGGACATCCTGGCGGAAGCCTGGTCGTGGTGCTCACAGTTGGGGTAGCAGGAACACTCACCTGTCAGAAACACCCTTTCTCTACAAAAAGCAGGCCTGGAATGTGACTGAGCCTCCCAGGAGCACACACCCCATCTCTTTGGGGCCATATATGGGAATCTCCTATCCCAAAGGCCAGCAATAAAATGTCCGCTCACCCCGCCCCCCGAGATGCTGCGTCTCTGGGGCCTGGCTGTTATTTATGGTCAGGCTGTTTCAGATCTTCGTACATCCTAGGGAGGCCTCGCTGTTCCACGCTGGGCCATCGGAGGACTGTTGATACTTGGTCTCCTGTCCCAATTAATCAGCTGCTCCGCGCACTGGAAATGTCATTGCTGCTTGCCTCTGCGTGGCGGGAGTGCTCTCCTTGCTGGGACTCGGCCACTTCCACGCCCCGGGTGGGGGTGGGGTGGTGACGAGAAAAGATTCGCTGGGCTTTGTCCTGTGTGTTTTCCCTGTCTGGATCAAGTTTATTTGGTTCAAGAAAGTACAGCCCGCTGAGTTTGGATCCACTCCCACCGCCTAGGGTTTGGCCTTGACTCTGCCACTTTCTGGCCAGTTGATGACTCAGTTTCTTTGACTGTAAAACGAGGACCCCAAGACCCTGCCTGCCTGCCAGGCTAGATGTCGGTTTTGGCTTGAATTAATCGCGCTCCCAGAACAGTCTAAAAGTGTCTTGTTTATTTAAATAAGTTCCCCACTTTTACTTTTGGTCATGTTCCATTTTCTATTTAAAGTATACTCCAGGTTAATTGAAAGGAAAGCAACAGAAACAACAACAAAAAAATCGAAAGCAAAACAAATAATTGATGCTAACAATAGGTTGGTGTTTACAATAATTGCCCACTAACAAATGTTTTCAGAAACCACCCCCAAAGTCCCTTGCTCATTCTTTGTGTTTTCATGGGGGAGGGTTTCTGCATGTCCCGTTGGTTATACCAGCCAAGAGCTGACCACAGTTGTGTGAGCTCTTACCTTCAGAAGAATGGCTTGGTAGCACAGGCAACTTAATACGCAACAAAGGAAAGTGATGCTTGGGAAAGCCAGTAAGTGGCTGAATTTCAGGCTTTTAATTCAAGTGGGAGATGTGCCTGTATCTGCTTCTTGCATTTCCCCCAGAAAGCAGGGGTCAAGAGGCCATATGTATGACCCCAAGTGGAGAATACCCTCAATCCTTGCGCCTAAGGGGATCTTGGATATAAAAACTATCATACAAAATTTTGAAATAAATGAGGTGAAGGTTGTATCATTTTCTTTCTTTTAAAAATATTTATTTATTTGATTGGAAGGTTAGGTTACAGAGAGGAGATGCAGAGAGAGAGAAAGATCTTCCGCCTGCTGGTTCTCTCCCCTAGCATCTGCAATGGCTGCAGCTAAGCCAGTCCGAAGCCAGGAGTTTCTTCTGGTTTTCCCACCTGTGTGTAGGGTCCCAGGGTTTTGGACTATCTTCTACTGCTTTCCCAGGACACAAGCAGGGAGCTGGAAGGGAAGTGGAACAGCCAGGACAGGAACCCCTATATGAGTGCTGTCATGCAAGGCACGATTTAGCCACTGAACCATTGCACCAAGTCCAGTTTAGACAACTTTTAGATCTGAAACCCATGAAGAGATAAGGGATCTCACTTAATGAAGTCTACTGCGAGCTTGACATTTTTGTGGAGTTCTGTGTAGCTTCAAACCAAATTCTTTGTAATCTGTCTGTGCGTTAATATGTATTAATGTATTTATGCATCTAATGCACACCTGTTGAGAGGAAACTGTGCTCAAGCACCCAAATACCTGAATGAACAAGTAGGTCTTGTTCTGAGTGGGATGTTCTGATCATGGAGCAGATGGGGTCCTGGGCCTTGTCTGACCTACCTGTGTGGGAGGCACAGTGTCTGGGTGTTACCTGACAGAGGCTCTCAGTGTAGCTGGTAGACAATCACTGCTTGGCTATCAGGTGCTGGGATTGAATAGGGCGTCCATAAGGAACAAGGCCGACTACTGGGTTCTGCCCAAAGCAGATACGTAGCAAACTGTGATATGGTGTTGTGTCTTCAGTGTTCACAGCCTTTATTCTGTAATCCCGAAGGATCCAGTATCGCTCATTCATTCAACATGTATTGGAAATCTCCATCTTAGTGCCATAAGTGACAGACCAAGCACCTATGCTTGTGGAATTTGCCTACCTATACAGTGTTCTAATGTCCCCCTTTTATAGGACAGATGCCTGCCCAGTGGCAGATGCACCTAGTGTCAACATGCTTTTACTTATACATCTAATTTTGATAGAACATTCCACAAATTAGACAAGTCTTTTTATTGTGATTTTATGAGAGGTCAAATATTTGAGAGGTCAAATATGTAATACTGTGAGATCAGAAGGCCTGCAGATAAGACAACAGACGTAGAATTTCAAAGAGGACTTTGGTCACATGGACACATGTTGCTGAAGTACTGGGTTGTGTCCTGTGTGAATGAAAAGGAAACTCCTGTCCATATCAAGTCCTGACTGCTTTCCTGAGAGGCTGTCTTAGTGTCTTGCTCCTTCGATCAATCTAGTCCTTTCCCACCTTCCGCAGCTCAGGGAACAGTACCCCAATCTTTTTTTTTTTTTATTGTTGCTTACATTGTATTATGTAGTACAGTTTTATAGGCGCTGGGGAATTCCCCCCACCCCTCCCATACCCCTCCCCCCATGGTGGACAGTACCCCAATCTTATTACCTCCCTGGCAATGTCATCACTGCAGTCATGGCCTTGCTCTCTCTATCACACTGCTCTTATCCAGTCTACCTCCCAGGTATTCTCTGAGTGTTTCCAGTTCTGCACATCCCTACCATGACCTTCACAGTCAAATCACCCCTTTGCTAGCATCTGGATCTCTTCATTTTCTTTGAAAAGATGTCTTGTTCCTATCTGTGCCTTTCAAGGAGCAGCCTGAATCAACTTTGAAAAAACAAGTTCATGAAGCTACTTGCTTCATATCCTTTAAAGTGTTCTCATCGGAACAAGATCCAATTTTCATATTGATCAGGATTTTCTAATCAATCGATTCCCAGATTAAATGTCGATTTTCCAGAATAGCTTTTGACAACCATATTTATGTGACTTGAGGCATTATAATGTATCTTTGATTTGGCAATAAACCTATATCTGCCTGATATTTCTTCTTGTTTATTTGCCTGCCTGCTTTTGCATGGCTTGGACAGAAGAGTGTATAGTCCATTGGAATAAGAATACTATCCATATTGTCCATTTTCATGCCTTTAGTGTTCAACACTAGCAAGTGCCCATTAAATATTTCCTCCTTGAAGGAACTGAAGTCAGAATCATTGCCGTCTAACTTTGAATTAGCTTTATCAGTGTATTGCTCAAATCAGTTGATTGTTGAATATGACCAGGTGAGAGGTTATGGGCATAAATTTCAGGGCTGGGAAGAGGGGAAGGCGTAAGTGCTGATCTCTCAGGTGAGGGAAGCTACGAACTCTGATTACTCTCAGGGCAAGCCAGGTCCCTCAGAGGCTCACAGGTAACAAATACTCTGGGAGGACCCACTTCAGCCCAGTGGTTTCATGTTTAGCTACCACCAATCCGTGTGGAAGCCTTGTGACATGGAACCTGACTACTTTATGATAGAGAGAAGAAAATGAGTTAACATAAGCCTGGTTGGGGAGCAAAGGAAATGCCCTGGCTGGGTTGTGGTTCCCACCGGTGAGTGCGAGGGCCAGACTGAGGGCTGCTGTCTGGTCTAGACATGGCTGCAGAGTCCCTTGGCACAAGTGTGGACTGGGTCTGGGATGTGCCAGACTGGACTAGACTCCAGCACCCACTTTTGCTTATGAGTACCAGGGTGGGTGTAGGATGGGCTAGGCTAGGTCTCTGACCTTGCTGAGCCATGTGTGAACTGTGTCTGGGTGTGGACCAGGCTTGGCTGGGCTGTACTACCCAATAGTAAAAGCCAGAATGGGTGAAGGCCAATCAGGAAAGGCCATTGCTGCTGCTAGGACGCGAGGTGGACTCACCGATGGGTGTGAGATCTAGCATTGGAAGGAGTTCTGAAGGAGAAGCTTGGGAAACTCCTCTTTCAGGACACAGTGCCTGCAGGTGAGTGCAAGAACCACAGTATGGAACAGCCCAGACCAGGCTAAATAATGATACCCACTGGCATACATTTGGCGCAGACCAGGGCAAACCAAATCTGGCATCCAAATGGAGTGTGGGTTGGGCCAGGTTGGGTCACAACACAAGCCAGTTCACAATAGGGCCAGGACTGGGGGCTAGTTGGTCTGGGCTAGTTGGTCTCACCAATGTGAGCTGGAATCGGGGGTGGGCTGGGCCCAGCCAGGCAACAGCACCCATTGGTAAAATGCTGAGGTGAGACAGGCCATGCCAGACTGGGCCATGGCACTCAACCAACACATGAGAGACCCAGAGGGGAGAGGGTGAACCTGGTAGAGGGTCTGCAAGGGTTCACCTGCTTGGCCACCACTCCACTGGTGAGCATGAGAGTTGGGATGGGGGCAGACCTGCTGGGCAGGGCTTCAATACCTGTTGGCCTTATGTGAGTTGGATCAGGGGAAAGCCAGACTGGGTTGACTGTTCCTACTGCTGCGTGTGTAAGTTAGCGTGGTTCTGGGTTGATTGGGCTTTGCTGCAGCATCAGCTGGCAGATGCTGGCATGGGCAGAAAATTTTGTCAAGTTAAACTGCAGAACCACCTGAAGAGTACATGATTCAGAAATGGAGTGGGCCAGGGAGGGAAACAGTGGGCACCTCTCTCCTGGATTGTCACTCCATCTGGTAAGCATGAGAAGCAGGACTTGGGTAGGCATGGCCAGAGTGGCACCACTGGCAGGTGTGTGAGTTGAGCAGTGGGGCTGGCTGGGTTGAACTAGGCTTCAATGCCAATTGATGTGTATGAGAGCTGAATGGGATGTGGGACAGATTGGACAAGTCTGCTGTCCATACTGGCATGCATGGGAACAAGGGCAGGGGACAGGCCTTGTGGGGGTTGTTGCAGATCACTCAGATTAGGCTGCAGCTCCCAATTGTGTACTTCAAGGCCAAGTGTGTGGTGGGCAGGATTAGGCTGGGCTGCAACACCCATTGGTTTGTATAAAAGACAGGGTGCGAGGCAGAACTGACCCAGCAATTGCAACCACCATCATGTGCATACACTGATTGGGGTGATGGACTTTGCTGGACCCTGCATTTGCAAGCACACACAAGAATCAGATCTGGGACCACTTCAGATGAAGTTTCTATGGGGATTTCCACCAACTGAATCACTGGACTCAGAGCCCCAACCATGAAGAGAATTGCAGGTTCCATGGTCTGACTGAGGAGTTGTGAATCAGAGCTGGACTTCCTCAGTGGTTTAGATGGAGCTGTGGACAGCATGTCCAGATGCACATGGAGGATATTGCAGCACATCGGAGCCTGCAGAGGACACCTGGTACCACAACAGAGGATGGAGGACAGAGAAAATTGATCAACTACTCCAGCCACGTGTTGGTAGTGAGTAACTGGGCAAATGGAGACTCTAAGGTGGATTGTGGAGAGATTTCATTGTGCTTGGAGTGGCGAGGTCAGCAGCAATTCGGAACTGTGGAACTATCAAAACCTCTTGAGCAGGACTCTCAGAGCATGCCCCACATCAGGGACCCTGGGGTGGTGTCGGGTGGCTGCCCTCCTTCCCAGGGTGCAGAGGTGCTTGATAGCCCGGGTGTGGCTTCTCTCCTCGTTTCTCCTCTTTCCGCAGATACAGGAAGAAAAAAAAGAGAATGTGGACATAATGATCTCACCCAGCTTCCTTTAGTGCTCGGCCCTTATCATCCTAACCAACTATGTAAAAACCGTCAAAAATAAAAGTAATTATAAACATTAAAAACATGAAACGAGTTAGCTTGTGTTTGGGGAAAGTTGGAGCTGCCTCTAGGACCCAGAACCATTCTATTTGTGACTCATCTTTCTGCTCTGTCACCCAAGGAAAAAGACTCACTTGAGAGAAAGGCGTCCTCAAGTTCAGACCATGGTGACGACCAGAAAAGCCACATGAGTCTGATTGACTGAGATGGAGACCCTTGGCACGAGTGGAAGAGTGATTGAAGACAGCCCTCCCTCCAAGTGTTTTCATTAGAAAAGAGCGATTTCGCTGCAGGATTTGGAAGGCCCTTCCTCAGAGACAGAGCGAGCCTAATTACAGGGGCGCCACATTCAAAATGCAAGAATGCCTGATTTGTGCCTTTTTAAACAGTAAATGGAGCTCTGAAGCATATTAAATTTTTATGAGGTGTGTTGCTGACTAAAAATTTTTTTGAGCAAATAATCATACAAAAAGAGTAGACCACATACTTAAAATTAAAACCTCCAAATAAGAAAAATATTTATTAAATAAACTTACACCAAGCCACAGTGACCTTTTGAATGAGCTTTCTCCCTGGAATACTGAGCCAATTCCACTCTTGGAATAATTTTGATCAAGGAGCTGATGGGCTATTATTAGAGAAAGCTACATGGGATGTATCTGACCTATTGTACATTGAAAGAGTCCTCAGCTAAGAGCAAGAAGACGTGGCTGATGAATCTGACCGTGACATTGACTGTGGGTCCTTGGGAAGTCAGGCCATTTCTCTGGCCTACCATTTCCCCATCTTAAAATGAGGTGCTGGCTCTTCCTTGTGTTGCGTCTTAAGGTGATTCTGAGAATCCATGACTAGTGAATGTGGAAACACTTTGAGAGGCATAGAATACATCGTTACGATATTCACAAGGTGAATTTTTCCAGTACTACTAAGATTTATTAGCAATGCCTGACATGAAAGCCTTTCTACTTCTATAAATGTTTTTGCTGTCCTTTCTGTGTAACCTATTTCTAAATCCTTTACAAGTTCACTGTAAGATATAGCACATTTGTTCTTTTCCATGGCTTATACCATGAATCTTAATCTTGTCCATTTCCTAGGCCTAGCTATTCAGCAGATTTCTAGTTTTTTTTTTTTTTTTTTTTTTTTTTTAAGATTTATGAATTCCAAAAGTCAGAATTACACACATGAAGAGAAAGATTCTCCAAAAAAAAGCTTGTAGCTGCTTCTGGGTCTCCCATCTGGTGGCAGCACCCCCAGCCCCTGGGTCACCTTCCACTGGTTTCTCCAGGCCATGAGTAGGAAGCTGGATTGAACATGAAGCAGCACCCATGTGAGAGGCTGGCATTCCAGCCAGCTGTGTTCCCCACTGCATCACAACGTAGGCCCCTTCATTAGGTTGGTAAAGGTTTGTCCTGCCCTCATTTCCCTCAGGCCATCCAGTTATCTTCATGTTTTTCCTTAATTCAAGAACATTTCATGGCTATCCATTAACTTCAAAAACAACGTAGCTACCGTTTGAACTTCCAATTTGATCTTCACTTTCCCTCATTGATTCTGACTTGATTCTCACAAGATGAATATTTGTGTCTCCTTGTCCACTAACATATGTGCTGAGTGTATTAACCACCAAGTTGATGGCAGTAGGAGGCGGGGTCTTGGCGCTGTGGCTGGATCACGGTAGTTGAGGATGATATGTCGTGAGTGGCATTAGTGTCTTTCACAAAGGATGTCAGAAAGCTTGCTTCAGTCTCTTGAGGCCTGAGCAAGGAGGTGCCGTCTTTGCATAGAACCTGAACATGCTGGTTTTGATCTTGGAGCTCCCAGCTCCCAGGCCTGCGGTTCTTTCTCCGGCATGTTCTCCTGACAGCCTGAGTAGACTCTCACCCTCTTGCTAACTTTGTACTTGCTGCTTCTCTGCTTGGCAATGTGCTCTGTCAGATTTCCAGCTAGGCTGAGGCGGAAAGCCCGAGGCTGCAATTCTTTAGGTGACGTTGTGACTGATAACCTCTGACATTTTGTAAGTGGGCCTCATTTGCCTGATCCATTGAGATGGTGGGCAATTAGACTTTTCCTAAATTTCTCTTAATTTTTATGATAACATCTTTTAAGTGCCTGACATAGCTCTTGTTAAGAATTGTGTATGATTTCTTTCTTTGTCTTTTTTTTTTTTCTGTAACTCTGCCTTTGAAATAAATAAAAAATCTTTAAAACTGGGATGGGACTCTCATCGTGGTGTTGCACATTAGGCCTCTGACTGCGATGCTGGCGTCCCATACAGGCATTAGTTGGAGATCTGGCTGCCCTGCTGTCTAACCAGCTCCCTGCTAACATGCCTGGGAAAGCCATGGAAGGTGACCCAAGGCACCTGTGCTACTGCCACCCACACGAGAGACCCAGGAGAATCGCAGGGATTCTGGCTTTGACCTTCCCTGCTCGTTGAGAAATCTGGGAAGTGAATCAAAGGATGGAAGCTTTCTCTCCTGCCTCTCCTCCTCTTTCCGTAATTCTGCCTTTCAAATAAATTAAGCATAACTCTTTTTTTTTTTTCCCCAGAATTGTGTTTTACCGAGAAGGTCAGAATACTCATGAAATGAAATGCAAAATGTAAGAAATAATACTTACTCTTATTGTTAAAATACTCTGGCATTTTATTCTGTTCTAGTCCTATAATCTCTTTTGATTTCACAATCTAATAATGTGGTATAACTTTCTGTTTCAAAACCACTGATTTTATAGTATTTTGCATTTAAAAGCAAGGCTGTTGATATTCAAGGTTAATTTTTTTGGAATTAAAAACTCATTTCTCTCAATTGTTCATATTGACTTGGCAAGCCTTGGCCTTAGGACTATATTTTATGCTATGAATTGATAAAGATTAATTTAGGAACTGCACTACTTTGCTCACCTTTTGCAGCAGCAGTAGACACTACACGTTTAGGAAAGCAGAGCTTCCATTCTTTTACTAAAAACATTTTTTTGGTTGCATACTCCTCGGTGCTGGGGTTTGAGAAGGTCCGGGAAGCAGCGTCTCTGTACCTCCTTCATGATCAGATTACAAACGAATCTGAAAGTTCAGAGGTCACTATGTTGCTGGCCACATGGGCCCCTGAGGTTTGTACGTGAAGGTGTGTGCATCGCAGGGGGATCCAGTGTCATTCTCCTCCCACCCAGATGTCTCGCTCTAATGGGACTCATTCACATTTCTAATTCTCTTAAATAATCACCCTTTAAAAAAAAAAGATTTATTTATTTTTATAGCAAAGTCAGATATATATAAAGAGAAGAAGAGACAGAGAGGAAGATCTTCTGTCTGTTGATTCACCCTCCGAGGCGGCCGCAACGGCTGGAGCTGTGCTGATCTGAAGCCAGGAGCCTGGAGCCTCTTCCAGGTCTCCCACGTGGGTGCAGGGTCCCACGCTTTGGGCTGTCCTCGACTGCTTTCCCAGACCACAGGCAGGGATCTGGATGGGAAGCGGAGTGGTTAGGATATGAACTAGTGCCGATATGGGATTTCAGTGCATGTAAGGCGAGGAGTTTAGCTGCTAGGCTATCATGCCGGGCCCCTGAAATAATCACCCTTATTGTTCTGCTGACTCTGGTATTCCTTTATAAAATAGAACTTTTCTGTTACTTGTGACCCAAAGTCTTAAAAGCTCAGGCTAATAAATCTATTTGGTCAACTTTTGAATATTGTCTAGTTCTATCTAGAATGGAAAAAAAGTGAACTATTTCTTGATTAACCCAATATGGTTATTCTGTCTTTATGAGTTCCGAATAATTTACTTGATGCCTTAATTAAAGAAATTATTAATTAATTGGAGGTGTCCCAATGGGCTGTCACTTGATTTTTGGACAATAGTTTTCCTGAAGCCACCGTGAGAGGGTGATTTTCATAACCCTTGCTTGACCACCTCTTATTGAAGCCTTTCAATGTTCTTTACTTTTCACGGAAAAACATCAAAGAAATTTTTCTTCTTTGCTTTCTTCATCTTTTATTTTTCTCTAAATTTTCATCTCACTTAGCCTTAAAATTACTAAAGCAAAGATCTATATTTTAGTTTTAAAATTGAGTTTATTTTCATTAGTTAATATTCTTTTTTTCTTTTATTTTTGATATTGTTTATATAATCGGTAAGGATTGGAAGGGTCGAGGATTAAGGGAAAGTGGGCGAGACCATTGTTTTCATATTTTCTTTTTGTCTTCCCTTTCTCTGGGAGGTGGGGAAGGGGAGAGAAGGGGAGAGGCCACACCCAGCCTCCCAAGCTCTCAGCGCTCGGGAGAGTGAGCGGGAGCCTGCTGTCAGCCCGGGCCCTGAGGCGGAGCAAGCTCCAAGGGTTCTCCTGAGTGGTTTTGACAGTTCTGAAATGCTGTCGGTGTCACCACGCTAAGGATGAGGAAATCTTCCAAGGTTCACTGGCTGAGGTAGTCCACCTTAGGAGCCAAATCGAGCATGTTTTAAAATCTTACTGTTTAGCCAATCTGTACTGCTCCCTAGAAGAACCACTCCTTCCTTCTTGGCTCGCCTTTCAATCACACAGTCGCAGTCCTTCCATTCTTGCCTGATATCAAATGTCTTTTGACAGACTTTGTCCTCTCGCTTTAACCATTCTTCTGACGCTGTCTAGACTGATGACTGTTCGGTTTACATCTCTGCCCAGAATCTCAATAACTTTAGAAGCAAACACCTAAGTAGCTGGACTCTCACTGCGCTGTCTCACAGTCCCAGACCCACCACATCCCAGAGAAGTCATCGTTGTTTCGCTTGGTGTTTGCTCCTCCAGGTTCAATGTATGAGCAAGGGTTTGTGGTGACAATGGGTTGTCCTCAAACATCTCACTCTCTTCTAATTGGATCACATAGCATTTTCATTTGAAATCTCTTAAAGATTAAATTTTCATAGCATACCTGTTGTCACTTTCCCAGTTCACAATCTCATCATTTCTTGACGAGCATATACCAGTGAACTTCCTATTCCTGTTTAAAATTTATTTAAAAATTTTTTTTGGAAAGGCAGATTCATGAAGAGAAGCAGATGCAGAGAGAGGAATATCTTCCATCTGCTGGTTCACTCCCCAGGCGGCCACAATCGTCTGAAGCCAGGAGCCAGCAGCGTCTTCCAGGTCTCCCACATGGGTGCAGGGTCCCAAGGCTTTGGGCCATCCTCAACTGCTTTCCCAGGACACAAGCAGGGAGCTGGATGGGAAGCAGAGCAGCTGGGATACGATCTGGAGTCCACATGGGATCCCAGGCACATGCAGGGCAAGGATTAACCACTGAGACATTCTGCCAGGCACCTTTCTACTATTTCTGTAAGCCATCAGTTACTGGCATTTTCTTACGGCAGCCTGAATGGACTGATACCAACCTTTTACTGCTGGATTTCTGCTGCTTTTCTTGGGAATGATCTTTTTAGTCTCAAATGGGTCTGATGTAGAGAAGGATGCTCTCTGGGGTCTTTTTGAAACAATTCCACCACTTTGTATTTTGTCAGCCATAGGACATAGTCTATAAACACTGTGTAAGTGCTCCTAAGAGAAACCCAGTGCATTTTTTTTTTTTGGTTTCATGATAGAAATTTAAAATGTTATTTTTAAAGGCATACTTTTATGTAAGTCTTATCATATAGTGCTTTAATATGTAGAAAATTATTATTTTTCCCAAGAAAGCAGTTTTAATTTATTGCAGAGAAATTAGGAAGCAGCAGGTAAGTGAAGGTCTCCATGGAAACACCAGCCGCTGGGCAGAACTGGCAGGTCCCAGCTCCTCCTGGCAGCCAGAGGAGGAGCATCCTGTCCCCTTTGGTCCAGTCTGTTGGCTGGGGTTCCAGGCTCTGACTTCTTGTGGCCGAGGCAGGAGATGGCCTTTCCTGTTTTCACCAAATCTGCCAGCAGGGCGTGCACACTGTGTCTAGCTGGGGAGGTGAATGTTGAACTCCGGTCCTCCTTGTTGAGGACTTGCGAGGTGCCTTCAGCACAGGCTTCACAGGTCACGTCCACAGAAAACTCATGTTTCAGCATGACAGGTGCAGTGGCGGTGGCAATGATGGTAGCAGTGACCGGTGTCAGGGAGTGACAAGCTACAGATGTGTGCACTTCAAAATGCTAATAGAAAATGGAATTAAATATATATATGGTAAACTCCCCCCATTGAAATCTATAAATAGTCTTCTTTAGAACATGCAGTTTCCATGAAGTTTGTTTTGAAATGAGATGCATCTTTGAACAACGTTACTAACTCGTTTCTTTTTATTCTCATTTTGGGTGGACATTTATTTAGTGATGGAAACACCATTTGGATGCTCATGTCCCACACTGAGGTGCATGCATTGGATGCTTGGCTGGCATTTGATTCCAGCTTCCTGCTGATGGGAACGCGGAGAGAAGCAGTGATGGTTCAGGTAGTTGGTTCCCTGCCGTGCATGTGAATAACTGAGGTCGAGTTTGTGGCTCCTGGCTTTGGTCTCCGGGCCGTGGAGGATATTTGAGGAATAAATCAGTGGTGGAGACCTTTCTCTCTCTTGAATAAGTGAATAAAAATTAAATGAAGGTTTTCATTCAAATTTTTGTTGTGTTTTCAATGATTTACTGCCCAAGCAAATAAGATCTTCCCTCTTTTATTTTCAACGTATGTCTTCTTTATCTTACTCAGCTGACCTTACTATTGTGTCTCTGATTGAAATACAGATTCATCTGGAATGAAATTTGGAATGGTTCCTCTAATACATTTTTAATAAAAAAGAGAGAGAGAATGAGCAAGTGAGAGATCTTCTATCCACTGGCTCATTCCCTGAATGGCTGCGATGGGTAGAACTAGACTAGGCTGAAGCCAAGTCCTGGAGCTTCTTCTGAGTCCCCGGATGTGGGTGCAGGGCCCAAGCATTTGGGGCATCTTTCACTGCTTTCCCAAGTACATTAGTAGAGATGGATTGGAACTGGAGCAGGAGGCAGCCAGAGCATGCCAGGCACACTTTGAGCTGTCTGTGTTCTGGCTCTAGGTCTCCTCACACTCACACGTGTTCAGCCCTCTGCTCAGCACTGAGGATGGAGTCTTTGGAGACCCTCCTTACGCTGCCCTCTGCGCTGCTTTCTTCGGAAAGCTCAGGCTGCCTTCATCTCTCCAGACTCTGACACCACCCTCTCTGTCAGAGCGCACCGGGCTCTGCCTCTGCTCCTGTTCCCTGCACCCCGGTCTGTTCTGGAAGCTCTCTCCGAGCAGTAAGCTGACTCAGTGTTTTGTGTCTCTCAGGGACCACCGTCATTCATCACCAGAGACTTAGAAAACCATTGTTTTATATACCGTGTCCAAACTCTCGGTTGTTTTAAGTGGAAGGGTAAATCTGGTTCCTGTTACTCCATCTTGGCTGGCAGCAGAGCCTCTCAGCACTTTGTAATTCTCTTCTGACTTTAGTTTTTCTCCGTAGAACTTATCAACATATGACATGGTCTCCATGTTCCCTATTTATTTACTTATTATCTGTCTTCACTACCATTAGAATACAATTCTACAAGGGACCTGTGGCTGTGCGTTTGGACTCAGCTGAGACGCTCACACATGGCAATTACTCAGTAGGTCTTTATTGATTGAATACGTGAAATATCAGGAAGAATTCCCTTTGTCTCGTAGGACTGTGGTTCTAGAAGTACTCTCCCAGGTCAGCTGGGTCTGTGCCCGTTGGAAGGATGCTCGGCTGATGGCACAAGTTTGTCACCTCTTTAGCCAACACTCCTCTTTGTAGAATGCCCGCTCATTCCTCTGGCCATCTCACAGCACGGCCTTTGCTTACCCAACGCTTGGGAGGGGGATCACCGAGAAGCACGGGTGCATGGTTTTAAGTTTCATTTCAAAATAGAATCGTTTTACAACCAAGCATATATATGGAAGCAGTTTCTCCTCTGACTCCATCCCTACCCAGCTGCTACTTAATCCCCATCTCTTTCTTTGTATAAAACATGAGAGGAGAAGTTCAGGTGGGAATGGATCCAAGGGAAACTTTGGACTCTCTCAACAGGGGTGGCCCAGCTAAGTCACAGCACCTTTCCCCACAGACTTCCCCTTGTCATAGTCCTGAACAAGGGTTTCCCATCTGTCAGCTGGTACATCGAACAGGGCAGTTTCTCACTTGGGAATCCTAAGGCAAGTATGTGTGTGTGTGTGTGTGTGTGTGTTCACTGGAATGTGGGAAAGTTTCTGGGTTTTATTTTTGTTTCTATCTTCGTTATGCTTTAATTTTCATTTTAGTCCCAGAATGTTGTGTGGAATCTCTCATGCCTTCTTGACTTGCTGCCATGTTTTAGATCTCAGCTCAATTCTTTATTAGAACTTTTCAAACTGAATCAGGAAGGTCTCTCTTGCTTCCCTCCTTCCGTTTCCCACCCCCGCCTGCTCCCCATGCCTTGCAGCCTTGCAGCGGCAGTGTCCTGTCTTACCCAGTTTGTTTACTTGTCCACGGTTGTTTGCTCTGACTGCGGTATCCACAGGGATGGGATTAATCAGGGTCTGGTTCCCATTTTCTTCTCTTGTGCCTGGCACATAGTAGGTGCTTAGATATGGTGCAATGAATTAGCTCATTGATTCACCAGAGGAACAAGGGACAAGAATATGAATAGGAGAGTGAACGACTTACATGGGGTTTGATATTTACTATGACTGGGATAAGAATTACAAGGGCGATGTTGGAGCTTGAGTTGGATCTGTCTCCCCAAAACTCAGGCACCATTTTAAAAAAAAAGATTTATTTATTTATTGGAAAGGCATATATACAGAGAGGAGGAGAGACAGAGAGGAAGATCTTCCAGGTGCAATGACTGGAGCTGAACCTATCCGAAGCCAGAAGCCAGGAGCTTCCTCTGGGTGCAGGGTCCCAAGGCTTTGGGCCATCCTCGACTGCTTTCCCAGGCCACAGGCAGGGAGCTGGATGGGAAGCTGGGCTGCTGGTGTAGAACCGGTGCCCATATGGGATCCCGGGTGTGCAAGGCGAGGACTTCAGCTGCTAGACTACTGCGCTGGGCCCTCAGGCACCATTTTAAACTCTGAAATTTGCATGACTGATGGATCATTGTGGAGCTTGAGAGATGGAGCTTATGGGAGGACTTGGGTCATGCCCCCAGAGGGTGGCTCTTACGAGAGGGGTGGATGGTTTGAGTTCAGCTTCTGCCTAGTTGCTCTCTATACTCCTTACTCACCCCTGATCCTTCCCCCGCACTCACCATGACCAGCCCCTCCAAATGCTATGCAGTTCCAAACTATAACTTCCAAATTTAAGCTGAGCTCCTCTCAGACACTTTAGTTAAAATAATGAAAATCAGACCAGTTCAAGTAGAGCTGGGGCCAGATCAACAGGGCCTCCCATGCATGCCACAGTGGTAACTGGATCTTAACCTGGGGTTGATATGGGCTGTAGGGTGCACACAGTGGGGTTCATGGTCCAAAATGATCAGGTTGGTCATGGGGAGACGAGCGGGTTAGAATAAGACATGTTGTGTCAGAACCGGGACACTCTTGAAGTAATAAGAGTAACAAGTAGTAACACCTCAGTACAGCCGGTGGCAGCGGGACAGCTGAAGGGCCTGATATGGAAACAAAACATGTCTATTTGATGATTGAAAGTGCAATCAATTCATTTGGCGTTTGGATGAATGCAGTGCCTCAGTCTCCCTTTCTTCTCCCCTCCCCAAGCTTCTTACTCCTTCCGAGCTACAACTAGCATCCATGATCAGACATTTCTGAATCTTCCCTCTTTACTAACCTCCTCTGTATTGAGCGGCCACCATCGTATTTTTAACTTCTGTAAGGACACCTATTTGGTAGTGTTCACATATGAATGAACTCACATGGTTGTTTGTCTTTGAGTGCTTGGCTTATTTC
The DNA here is from genome assembly GCF_017591425.1 of Ochotona curzoniae. Classification (NCBI taxonomy): domain Eukaryota; kingdom Metazoa; phylum Chordata; class Mammalia; order Lagomorpha; family Ochotonidae; genus Ochotona; species Ochotona curzoniae. Next base: position 5,710,237 of record NW_024467118.1, on the reverse strand, counting down.
ACTTAGCAGGATGAGCTCCAGCCCCATCCGTGTTTTTGGAAGTGATGCAACTTTGTCCTTTTCTCATGGCGGAGTACTGCAGGTGCTGCACATTCTTTATGGGTTCATGGGTTCATGGCTACTTCTCTTCTGTCCCTTCCTTGGCTGTTGCAAATACGGCTACACTGCACTCCGGGGTTCAGATGTCTTTTTGACAGACAGATTTCATTTGCCTTGAATATGTATCCAGTAATGGGAGCATCTGCTTAAACCTATTATTCATTTAAAAACTGTACTGCTATATAATTGAATTAAAAATACATTCTAGGGCCTGGAACGATAGCCTAATGGCTAAATCCTCTCCTTGAATGCACCAGGATTCCATATGGGCTCTGATTCCTGTCCCAGCTGTTCCACTTCCCATTCAGCTCCCTGTTTCTGGCCTGGGAAATCAGCCGAGTATGGTCCAAGTCCTTGGGACTCTGCACCTGCCTGGGAGACGAGGAAGAAGCTCCTGGCTCCTGCCTTTGCATTGGCTCAGCTCTGGCCATTGTGGTCACTTGGGGACTGAACCAGTGGGTGGAAGATCTTTCTCTCTGTGTCTCCTCTCTGTAATTCCAACTACCGATAATAATAAAAAAATATGTATTTAGAATATTAATCCCTTATCATATGCATGCTCTCAAACATGTATTTTTTCATTTTGTTTGTTTCTGTAGGTTTTTCTTTCATTTTGTTTCCTTTGATGTGCAGAAGTCAATGATTAAATTTATCTGTTGTTTCTTTATTCTGTGCTGTTGGGGTCTGCTATAGAGAATTTTTTTGCCAACCCAGAATCCTAAAGTTTTCCTTTTTTGTTTGTTTTAAAGTTTTAATCTTTCAGGACCGTTTTTTAGGTCTTTAGTTATTTTTGGATTTTGTTTGTAGCTAGTGCAAGATATAAGTCTAGGGGTCTAGTTTCAGTATTTTAATTTTTCTAGTGCCATTTATTGCAAAAATTACCCTTTTAATGCATGTTCTTAGCACTTTGGGTGAAGGTCAGTTGCCAGTGACTATTTTTTTTTTATCATCACGCTGGCTTAATTACTATAGCCTTGAATGCATTTAAATTCAGGTATTATTGTGTCTTCTACTTTATTCATTTCACTGGAAGTTGCTTCTGTTCTTTGGGGTCCTCTGTGACTGCACATAACTCCTAGAAGCATATTTTGTTCTGTGAATACTGTCCTTGGAATTTTGGCAGGTTCTGCATTGAATCTGTAAAACCTTCAGGTGGCCTGTGTATTTGAATGATATTGAAACGTTCCAACCTGTGAACGTGGCGGGGTGTATTTGTTTGTGTCATTTTCCATGTCTTTCATCAATGATTTAGTTTTTATTTTAGAACTTTTACATCTCTTTAGCTTAATTTATTTGTGGGTATCTTGTTCTTTTGTAACTATTGGAGATAATTCACTATTATGATATAACGATGCTATGATTTGTAGGTTGATTTCTGAAACTGTGCTGAATTTATTAATTTGAATGGATTTTCAATAAAGTCTTTGAGGTTTGACAGTTTGACTTGCTGCTTTCCAATTTAGATGTCCTTGTTTGTTGCTCTTTTGTAATTGTTCCAGATAGAACTTCCAGGACTGTAATGAATGAAAGTGGCAGAAAGTGCACATCCTTGTCTTGTTGCGATCTTGGAGAAAGCCTTAGACTTATGCCTGTCTAATGTGATGTTAGCTGTTGGCGTTTCTATGTTACGGTATGTTCATTCTATACCTAATCTATTTAGTTTTTTGGTCATAAAGGGATGTTTTGTAAAGTCCCGTTTCTATGTGTGTTGTGATGACTGAATACTTTTTGTTCTTCTGGTTACATGCAGTATCAAATCTATTTATTTGAAATGTTTACTCTTACTTGCATCCATGGGACGAATATCACTGGATTCATGGTGGAAGATCCCTTCATGTCTTGTTAGATTTAGTATTTTATTGTTGACTTTTAGATCTACGTTCATCAAGGACATTGGCATTTAGCTTTCTTATTTGTTGTGTCGCTGTTTGGCCTTGTTTTAAAGGTAATGCTAGTCTCATAGAATAAGCTTTGGAAAGTTTCTGTCTCTTTTGCTTTTTGAAATAATCTAAGATGAAATGTTACAAATTCTTATAGAAATGTTTGGTAGAATTCAGCAGTGTAGTTTATGATCCTGGGCTTCTCTTTGATGGCAGGGATTTAAAAAATTCTGAAAATTAAAAAAATTTTAAAAAAATCAAGATTTAAAAAATTCTGATTCAATCTTGCTATTTGCTATTGGTCCCTCTACATATTCTATTTTCACTTGACTCAATCTTGATCATGTGACTGTGTCTTTCTGAGCCACCACTTTGGTTCCTGACTGATAGTAATTTTAATTGCAGTAAAAACTGAAAATTAGCTGCCAGGGCAATTCTTGCTGGAAGAATTTCAGTGGTGTATTTAGAGGATTATCACAGTTTGACCTCCGTAGTGGCCTCTTGAAAAATCCCATTCTCAAAGCTGCCTAATTTAACTGAGTCAGAGTTCACCTGGCATGAGCAGCTTCATTCTTATGGGCACTTGTTGAAAACAAGTACAGTTATAGTTAACATTTGGGGAAAATAGTATGTTAAAAGAAGAAGCTGGGAAATGACACACACTTACAGAAGTGCTCGACATGTTCTGGAGAATTTGGAATGCCATGTGCATGTGATGTGTGAATTTTCAGGAAAGACCCGAGAGAGCTCTAAGCTACATCAAAGGTTGACTTTGACTCTGAGGTTGTGTTCAGAGGGCAACAAAAGGTTAATGCAGAGTTTAAATGATCCAGCTAAATATTGAGTGCAAGTTCATAAAACTCCTTGTCAGACACTGGGGGCCTTATTGATTCCAGATATGTAATGGAATTATATCCAGTTATTAGCTGATCTCTAAGTAGAGACCCTAGGGTTTATACCTGGCTATAAATACAGACACACACAATTAGCTTGGAAAAGTCACTAAAGAAAAGAGAACAAATGTGAATAAACAATTTCTGATATTATGATATAGGATCACTATATTACTTAAAATGTTCAGTTAGAAGTATGATCTATTTATTTATTTATTTGAAAACTTGAGCTCGAGAGAGAGACACACAGGGAAAGAGAAAAATCAAGATTTTTCATCTTCTGGTTCAGTCCCTTGTGGCTATCAGTCAGGCAGATTGAAGCCAGGAGCCAGGCTCTTCCCTGGGGTCTCCTATATGGGTGGCAGAGGCCCATGAACTTGGACCATCTTCTGCTGTTTTTCCAGGCCCACACCAGGAAGCTGGATCATGGGATCTCAAACTGGTATCCCCATGTGATGCTGGCATTGCAGGCAATGGCTTAATCTCACGTATCACAATGAAAGCCCCAATGTGTTCAGTTAAAAAAATTTTTTTTAAAGATTTATTTGAAAGGCAGCTTTATATGGTAGAGTAGTGAGAGAGAGAGAAACGTGGATTTTCTATCCACTGGGTTACTTTACAAATGTTACAACAGGTGTGGCTGCACTATACCGAAACCAGGAAAGTGGAGTTTCCGTGGGATTTCCCACATGGGTGTTATGGGCACAAGCACTTGCCCCTCTTTTGCTAGCTTTCCAGGTGCACTAGCCAGGCGCTGGATTGGAATTAGAGCAGCCAGGACTCACTCAAGCCAGTGCCTGTATGGGCATTGCAGCAGGGGCTAGCTCACTGTGCCATAACACTGGCTCCCCCAATGTTCAATGTTTTTTCAAAGGTTTAATTTTATAACAAATTGTTATAAATGTAATGAAACATGAGAATATGATTCCTACACAGGCAAAGAGGAGTTGTTAGAAATGGATGGGTATTTAACCTAGTGGTTGAGTTGCATAATCCTACACCGGGGTGTTTGGGATGATAGCTAGCTATGGTGCTCAACTCTAACTTCCTGCTAGTGAATACCCTGTGATGTAGCAGTAACGCCTCAAGTAATTGGGTTTCTGTCACTTATGTGGGAGACCTGCATCCATTTCCCAATTCCTTGCAGGCATTTAAGGAATCAATCATTGATTGGAACTGTTTTTTTTTTTTAATGATCTCTGAAGAAGATTAGATGTTCAACTTACTAAATAAAGATTTAATTTGTTCTTTTTTAAAAAAAAGATTTATTTATTTTTATTGGAAAGGCAGGTCAGATTTTCTGAGAGAATGAGACTCAGAAAGATCTTCTGTCTACTGGTTTACTCCCCAAGTGACCGCATTGGCCTGAGCTGAGCTGATCCAAAACTAGGAGCTTCTAGGTCTTCCACACAGGTGCAGGGTCCAAAGTCTTTGAGCTGTTCTCTGCTTCTTTCCCAGGGCACAAGCAGGGAGCTGAGCTAGATGGCAAGTGGAGCATCCATCCAGGACATGAATCGGTACTCGTATGGAATCCCGGTGCTTGAAAGGCAAGGATTTAGCCACTGAGCCATAAGACCCTCATGACATTAATTTGTTCTGTTTATAAAGCTTATTTATTTTATCTGAAATGCAGAGTTGCAGAGAGAGTCAGAAGGCATAGAAAAAGGCAAAGTGAAGTCACATTTTTGTGTTTTTGGACTTACAGAAGTGCAGCCAAGTTTTGTGACATTGAATCTTTCCTACCGGGATGCCAGTCCCTCTTGGTCCCATGAAGTGGGATCTGTCCTTCCTCCTCGCAGGTAACCGTGACGTTGAACTCATTTTCTGCTCGCCTTCACTCTGGCCAGGTGGTAAGCGTCCCAAGGTGTTCAGGCTTTGGGAAGCGGAGACTGGCGCCAGCTCTGAGAGAATGGCACCTGGATGAGCAGTCACACCACGGTGCATTCTAAGTGGCTTGGTTTGGGTGGAAAGCATAGGTACTCTGTCGCCGCCACAGCGATGGTCTATTCCTCTAGCGTCATCCCTCCCCGAGTGCTTTGTACCAATGGCAAATGCTCTTCAGCTTAGAAAGCCACATGTATATACGGGTCTGATTTTACCATGTGTGCCTGTCGCTTCTTGAAGAGTTTATGCCTTCATTTGTAGTAATAATAATAATATTGATCTTGCAGGATTGCTGTCAGAATTAAACAGGAATGAAACTTCTTTCACCTGGTGCCTTGCTGGATTGCATATCCTTCAAAGGACCTGGACCTCGTTAGCCTAGGATTTAGAACTCTGGCCAGGGGAAATCATTCTTTTAATTTAGACAGATTGTTCTTTGGAGAGTTATTGCTCCAGATCAAACTGTATTACAAAAGAAATCCCACTGTCCCAATGGCTCCCTAAGGATGAATTCCTGCTTGCTAAGGTAGTGCCTGAATCAGAGGTATGAAATGGTTAAACAGGAAAAACTGCCCCCGCTCCGCGGAGGGTGAATGCTTAGTAATATTACACAGGAAATATCAAGTCACCCTGCTTCCAACAAATCCATTTGTGTGCCGGACCCCTCATTCCACCGTCTTACAAAAAGCTGTCAGATATAAAACCGGCCTTTTATTGCTGTAACAAAGTTGGGGAAGAGCACAAGCTGAAGCTGAAAATATGACCTTGACTCTGAAAAGGAAGTGGCAGATCTCAGGAGGAGCGCGTGTGGGGCCCGCGGAGGGTTATGCTAGCAGAGACGACGCAGAATCCACAGTGGAACAGAGCAGTGGGTTGTGCTGCGAAAACAAACGTGGCCCATCGTTTGAGACAACTGCAGCTCGTTTTCATTTTAAAGCACTGAGCTCAGCGCTCCTCACGGAGCTCCGTTGTGCCGAGGTCGTTAGTGACAGATGCCAGCAGGGATGTAGCGAGATGGGGGTTCCTGGACAGAGCCGTCTGTTTCAGTCGCGTTTCTAGTGCCCAAGTGAGCAAAAGCAGGTGGCTAGCAGCTTTCTGGACCCTCACGTGGCTGGTTTATTTCTGCCCGGTGAACTTCCAGCTCTTCACTGCGAGATGAGGAACCTCGTGAGAAGAACTTGAAAGGTTCACCTGGTTTGAGGAGGCTGTGGTTTTACCCCAGCCTTGACGGAGACTTGTAGTCATTGCCCGGAGTACGGAGACAGGCGAGGTGAAGTGTGCTCCTGTCACCCTGGCTAGAGGGAACCTTGCGCAGCGTCCTGGTTACCTCATTCAGCCTGGCCTCGGGGACGAGTAAGGCATGGAAGGTGATAGCAGTGAGATTCACGTTGATATATTAGGTGAGGGTTACTGGCCACAGCCTGCTCTTTCAACAGGCTTAGAAGCTGCTAGAAGGTATTTTACCAGTTGCAGTGTATGTATGCGAGAAGGAGCCTCCCATTGGGAACTTTTCCAACGTCTAATAAAGCTGTGCTTTGCTCCCTCTGACCTTGGCCCAGCGACGGGTAAGTCCCACAACTTCTACCACCTTATAAACACTGAGACGGACTATGAGAAAGGACTACAGAGACTCTATTTAGAGACTTAGGTCAGCAAGTAGGCAGAAAAAAATGTCAAAACCACTAATCTAATTTATTGATGGCCTTAATGAGAATACGTAGGAAAAACTTGTGCCTTGCACTGCACAGATTGCGCTAGCACCTTCCTTTCCAGCACCCTAGTGCTAAGGAGTTCCGCACGAGTGTGAGTGTTAAAGCCAGGGTGGGCAGAAGGCAGCAAAGGGAGGAAAGTCAAGAAGAGCTGGGTGAGGGGCATCTCTCCTTTGTTTTTTCTTTTCCTTCCTGTTTTCTTTCCCTCCTTCCTTCCTGTGCCTGTGTCCCATGCCTCAGTTTCCCTATGGCTGTAAATGGCTGGCTACACAAAGGCCTATTTCTGGTGGTGATACTTGAGCAGCTTTGTGGCTAAGGGTGTGTTACCTTCCATCTCAGGGCTAATCATAACAGAGGATTGTAATAAAAGACCTCACCAATTGTCTCCCAAGTTGCTCTTTGCTCTAAATTGGGTGTTCCAATAAAGGTTTGTTGAGGACATGAATGGAGTAGGGTACCCTGGTGGATCCCAGGAAAGATGTAAAGGGCTCGTACCCCAGGGCTGTGGGCCAGCCACCTTGGTGGTGCTTCCCTAGGGCTTATGATCTGTTTGCAGTGACGTTCTCTCGGAGTGATGAGGAAGACGGAGGTGGGAGGGGAGTGAGTTCCAAACCATGGAAATGAACAAGCTGAAATCAGATCTCTGCCAGGTGTGGAGTTGCTCCTGGGTGTCAGGCTGTGGAGTCGGGTCACCCTCCAGCTGTAGCGCTGCACAGGTTGTATTTTTTTCCCCTTGCAACATTTGGTGAAACGTTTCAGGCTGGGCTAGAGGGAGGAGGAAAGATTATCTGAACCAGATGTTTGGGGACCATTTCTGTGACACGAGTGAGGAATTAGTTTTAAGCGATTATCCATGTGACCAGTGTGGGAAGATTTCTCTCTTTGGGTTGGGCCAGTGTGCTTGGCTGTCTGCACCCTGGTTGGAGAAGATACAGGCGATGTTGAGGACTGTGTGTGTGTGTGCATGTGCCTGTCCTGGGAGTTTAATTCCAGCACAAAATTGGTGAGAGAAACAAGAATGGCTGTGTCAGATGTCTGGGCACAGGAGTTTGGGCCCCATGTGGAGGAGGGACTGCAAATTGTTGCTGTGTGTTTCTGAAAGCACAGACTGAAAGTTGCCATCAGGGGAATAGGGATTGGACTGAGGGCTGTCAAGCAGGAACCACTTTGGGACATCCTGGATCCTGAACATACCAGCCTGGCCTGTGACTGTGTGGCAGGCAAGGAGAATAAGACATAGGAAGTTTAAGGATCATATAACACTTATTTCACATGACGTCCAATACTAGGCCTGGTGTATGGATTAGGGTATTGAATCCACACGACAACCCTGGGAATTGAGAAGCATTATTGCAACACTTAGAAATAAGATGGAAAGAGGGTTGCATGATCTTTAAAATCAGTGTTGCCACTGTTGTCTAATGAATCTGAATAATCTCTCTCTCAGTATGTCCTTCCTGTGATTCTAGGACCCTGTGAATTTCATGTGTCACATGGCAGCCGTAATAATGTCTGAGAGAGGGACTTTATGCTGAACTGTTGGGTGGACAAAAGCTGATCATCCTTAGTCTTCAAGGTGGAGACTTCTTCGGCTGTACTGATCATGGGGAAGTGAGACTTCGTTTGAGTTGCTGGGGAGAGTTGCAGACGAGGAAACTGAATGTTGGCAGCTTCTAGGAATAAGATATACCTGATGACTGCCAGCAAGGACACACAACCACATGAGAGGGGGCTTGTAAGTGCGTCTGGCCAGTTCCCTGTTAAAACTTCTTAAGGCTGTCGCCTTTGTCTTGGGAAAGTTGGAGCAAAGAGATCAACAGAGTGGACTGAGACTTCAAAACTACAGAACTGTGAGGTAGCTAAGTTTCTGTTATTTTAAGCCTACATTGGCTGTGCTTGTTTCAGCACCAAGAGAAAGCTAGTGCTTCCACTGAGGAATTCCCCAAGGCTTGTGCTGAGTCATAGAAAATTCAGCTATGACAGAAATGTTCTGTTTAGGTTTTCCCATTATGGTAGCCCTGGTGCCAGCTGGCCACTGAACACTCATAATGTGGCATGGGATGGGTGTTTGACCCATCTGGTAGGACACCTGCATTCCATTTTAGAGTACGTGTGTTCAAGTTCCGGTTCTGCCTTCCAATTCTTGGTCACTGCTAGTACAGCCCTTAGGAGCAACAGGTGATGACTCAAGTATTTGGGTCCCTGTCACACACATGAGAGAAATGGTTTTTGTTGCCAGATTCATTTCCAGCAAATGTAGGCATTTGAGGAATGAAATAGCACATGAGAGTTCTGTCTTTTGCCTTTCTGACAGAGACTCTGATTTTAAGAAAAGATTTCTTCATTTATTTGAGAGGCAGAGTTATAGGCAGACAGGGAGAGACAGAGCCCTTCCATCTGCTGGTTCACTGCCCAGATGGCTACAGTGGTCATGGCTGGCTCACACTGAAGACAGGAGCCTCACCTGGGTCTTCCGTGTGGGAGCAGGGGCCCAAGTTTTTAGGTCATCTTCTACTACTTTCCCAGATGAATTAGCAGGGAGCTGGATTGGAAGTGGAGCAGCTGGGACTCAAGCAGTAAATGTGAACATTTTAGGCAGTGACTTGACTTGCTATGCCACAGTGCCAGCCCCGTCCTTCTGATTGCTAATGAATATATTAAATTTGAATATCCTTTTGAAGCTAGTGACTACTGCATCTGGTGTCTTTCTTTCACTTGCTGTTTACTGTTGAACGGGATCCAGAGTTTTACGTCACTTCTCAGTGTATGGAGAAGATATGCAAGTGTTTCTGTTGGCCAGTGTAATTCCAGAGGTTGTGGGTTTAGTGTCTTTAGGAACTTCACCACTTTTAGATGTAACCTGGAGATCAGGTGCTTTGATTGTTGTGCTTTAATGTTCATAAAATCTCCATCCCTCAAACGCCCTTTGAACCATTTTAACTAGCGTGTTTATTCCCTGCTTAGTAGGCTAAATAAAGCTTTGACAGCTTCTCACTCCATTTATGTGTGTCTTCTATTTCACTTTTTGAAAATTATGCCACTATTAGATATTGTTATTATCCACATTTTATAGTGGCATTGAAGCACAGAAAAGTTTGTCCAGGGTCACATGGCTAATAGGTACGACCAGTGTTGGAGGGTACACTTGTACCTGGTGCATAGAAATATCTCAGCTTTGAATCTTAGTTAATAACATGCCATCAGAGTCTCTGGAAGAGAATGTTCCTGAAGCCTGAAGCAGGGAGGTTCTGAAGACAGTGCTGCAAGGAGAAGCTGTCCCGCTGTGTGGGGTGCTGGCCATGCACAGGGGTTAGGATGTGTGTATCTGACGCCTGCACCAAGTGCAGGTGCAGGATGCTGCTGGTGACCGATTTCTTTGCTCTCCTGGGGATGTCCTGGCTTTGTTTTGGTCGAGGAAGATGTCTCTAGGAGGTACCACAACTATTACTAAGTGATGGAGCGCCTCATTTTTCGTTTCAGAAGTGTCCAGTAACTTGTCCTTTGTAGAGTCACACCAATAATTATTGGAGAAAGGTCGCTCTCCTCCCATGGTGATAATGTTGTGAAGTGAGAGATGTTTCATTTCTTTGGGAGGCAGCAGACCTCTGCAAGGGCAACTTGATCTAGTGCTGTGGCCGTGTGTCTGGAGAACCCACTACCAGTGAGGGAAGATATTCTGCTCCTTACGCTTTGCCTGTCTTTGGGGTTCCTCAGGTTTCCTTCGTGTTCAAGCCAGAGTCATTGAATGACGTATAAGAAAGATGTTGTCCCCTCCGGGTTTCTAATACCTGACTCTCTTAAAGAAAGAAAAAGGAAGGACCATTCAGACTAACTTGACTTAAAGAATAAAACTGATTTGTTAAAGTAGACCTAAGTCACTGATACATTCATTCATTCATTTCTGACAATAAAAATTACATACATATTTTGGTTACAGTATGTTTTGATTTGTGTGTATCTTATAGAATGATTAAACCAGGTTACATAACATATTCCTCTCCTTATATACTTACCGTGTGTGTGTTTGTTGGGAATGTTTAAAGCCTTTTATTGAGGGAAGAGGGAGTGACAGAGAGAACGGCAGATTGATCTTCCACGCGCTGCTTGCTCCCCGAGTGACTTCAATGGTCAGAGCTGAGCCAGGTGGAAGCCAGGAGCTTCTGGGTCTCCCAAGCACTTGGACCATCTCCTGCTGATTTTCCAGGTGTATCAACAAGGAGCTGGATTGGAAGTGGAACAACTGGGACCTGAACCGGTGGCTGTATGGCATGCCGGCATTGCAAGTGGCTGTTTCATCTGTTATGCCACAAAACTGGCCCCGGTGTATGTTTTATATTGAGAATTGTGTATGCAGGTGGCTGTTATCTGCTTTTTAGCTGAGTTCATCTTTCCCTTGCGATTGGGTTAGTTCTAGTTCCTAATGTATTTTGGGTAATAACCTCTGGTCATACCCATTGTTTACAGTTCCCTTCACATGTTGTCTCTTCATTCTGTTGATTATTTCCTTTGCTGTGAAGTTGTAATTTTGATGTAATCTAAAATGTCTTTATGTTTCTGTTGCCTGTTGGATCATATCCAAAAAACGGTTCCAAAGATCAGTGTCAGAAGGATTTTTTCCGTGTTTTTTTTTTCCTAGTAGTTTACAATTACACATTCTAAATTTAGTTAATCCATTTTGGATTGATTTGTATGTGGTTGATTTTCCAACACCATTGTTTTTGAGACTCTCTCTTTTCCTCATTGCGTGTTCTTGTTCCCTTTGGAGGTTAGTCGACTGTGGCACAGGACTCAGTTGTTCCACTTCCAATCCACTCCTTGTTTATTCAGGAGGTCTCTGTTCTGTTGGTCTGTGAGTCTGCTGTTACTCTGCTGCTGCTGTACTGTTTAGGTTACAATGGCTTTGAGATGAGGTAGCTGGAAGACTCCAACTTTGTTCCTTTTGTTCAAGAGTATTTTGATTTTCAACAAGTTTTGATTCCATAGAAATTTTAAGATTGCTAATGTTTCCAAAAAATTTGTTTGGGATTTTGATATAGATTGCATGGAAGTTTTAGATCATATTGACATATTCATCTTTCAGAGCATTAAAGAATTGAACATCTTTTGTGATTAACACATGATATTAGTGATGGTAGTTACAACTTTTTTTTTTTACTTTATCAGAGGATAAACATGATATTGACATTTTATATACATTGTCTCGTTTCTCTGAGTGATCCTCCAAGTATGTCCCCATTTTGTAGTTGTTGAACTAGCACTACAGGGCTCGATATGTAACAGGTGAGGAATGCTTCGGATGCTGTGTATGAGTCAAAATCTGCCTATTTCACAAGATAGTGTCTCTCTTTACCCTTTTTGTAGGCAGAATTCAGGGGAGAGATGGAGAGACGGAGAGACTGGTGAACAGAGAGAGTATCTTCCGTCAGGTGATTCACTGTCTACATAGCTGCGGCTGTCAGGGCTGGACCAAGCTGCACCCAGGAAGCTAGAACTCTGGGTCTCCCATCTTGCTGCTGCTTTCCCAGGTACAGCGACAGGAAGCTGGATTGAAAATAGAACAGCTAGGACTCAAACTAGTGAACCAAGGGAATGGTGGCATCTCAGGCAGAGGCTCAACTCTCTGTACCACAAGGTTGGCCTCAAGGGATAGTGTCTCTCACCTTCTTGTCCTTATTACCAAATGTAATGCTTGAGTTTGTTGATGTTTCTAAATGTTAAAACAAATGTTTAGTTATTGAAAACCATTATTCAGTAAGTATTTGTTGGGCACTGAGTGTGCATTGGATGGCATGTAGTATTGCTTGGAAACTCTGGAGCAACAGTGTACGGAGGGTTAGGCTGCTGTGTAGACCTACCCACATTCTATATTGGAGTGCTGGTCCCAGTAGCTGCTGCTTGATTTTTGACCCAACTTCCTGTTCATGGGAGGCAACAGATAATGGCTCAAGCACTTGACTCCTGACATTCAATGTGGGTTCCCCATAGGTAGTTCCTGGTCCTGGCTTTGGACTAGCCTAACTTCAGCTGTCGCAGGCATTTGGGGAGTGAACAGGATGATTCTCTCTTTGCCTTTCAAGTAGATGATGAAAATTAAATATTAAAAAGGAAACTGGATATGAAATGAAAGAGATCCTTCTGCTGCCCTGAGGAGCTCAGGGTCTGAGAGAAAGAGTGAGAGTTTTTGCCTGAGAGTCTGTTTGATGATACTAATTCTGATGAAGCAATTTATGCACATGGCAGTTGTTAGCATACTTGTACATTCAGTGAATTTTTCTTTCGCTCATGTTGTATCTGCCATCAGCATACAGCACCTTGATTGTATATGTTATGTATGATATGGGGAGGAGGTGTTATAATTTTGAAGAATGGCCAAATGCAGTAAAGTTTCAAAGAGGATCATATTCAATCAAGAAACATTTCAGAACTATGGAGATACAGTATCTTGTTCATTGCCCCAAGAAACATATCACTGAATCTCAATAATTCTATATTCATGGATTTTTTTTGGTCACAAGATTCCAAAGCATACCCAAAAGGGATATGACTCCACAGACAAGAAATTGTCTCAGCAATCTGGCTTTTCTTTTGACTAATTAGTGACTTTCATTAAATTTCTTTTCTTCCCAAATGCCAGATTTCTGTAAAAAGAGACTGATAAAACATTTATTTTAGAGTCATCTTAAAGATCAACTTATAATATGTAGAAAAGAGCCTTGCACTGTGCTTAACACATTGCATGTTTTTCATTAGTAGTAATGATTGTATTTTCTGAATTTTTGTTTCTTTGAAATATCTATTTATTTGAAAGGCAGAGTTCCAGAGAGAGAAGGGCATCCATTGGTTCATTCCTTGAATGACTGCAATGGCCAGGGGTGGGACAAGCCCAAGTCAGAAGCCGGGAGCTTCATCACACAGGTGTAGGGTTCCAAACTAACTGGACTGTCTTCTGCTGCTTTCTTAGGCATATTAGCTGAAAAACAGGACAGCAGGGACAAAATGGAGCCCATATGAAATGTCAGCGTCATAGGAAGTAACTTGATCTGGTATGCCACACTGACAATCCCGTAATGATGAAGACGATGATTTTAGCACACACAGTGAGGATTTTGGTAGAGCTAATACAGTACTTGTCAGAGTTCAGCATCCAACGAACATCTGGGAATCTTGTGAAAACTCAGTTTGGTCCAGTTGCTTGGAGGAAGAACCAAGAAGTCTGTGTTGCTTTTTTTGTTTGTTTGTTTTTAATTTGTTTTCATTTTATTTGAGTGGGAAGGAGGGCAATGGGGATAGGAGATAGAAACTTACAGATTCTGAAACAGAGACAGAGAAATCTATAATGATCCCATTTGTAAGTGACTTCCTTGAAGGCCTGCAGCTGTTAGGGCTGGGCCAGGGCAAAGTCAGAAACCGATCCGGGTGGACAGTGGGAGCCATCATCTGTCTTTGCGGGGTTCACATTAGTGGGAAGCTGAGTCAAGCATCTAGCTGGGACCAGAGTCAGATGTAGATGTGAGATGTAGACCTCCCATTTGGTATCAGTCTCTATTACAAGTGCCCACCTGGCACTTTCTAACCTGTTCCTGGGGGATGTTCAGAAGCTCTGTGGTTGAAAAGCTTTAACAATTAATGTTGTAAAATGTCCCCTTACATATTGTATAGATTGCAAAGTTCCCTGCTTCTTCGTTGAAAAGATAACAATGTGAGCCTTGCGATATGGAGTTACTGGCTTTGGCCTATCTCAGCTCTGGCTGTTGTGGCTATTTGAGAAATGAACCAGTGGATGAAAGATCATGCTCTTTCTTTGTCTCTTTGTGTCTGCCTCTCCCCAGCTCTTCCTAGTTTCTCTTTCAAAATAAATAATTTAATCTTTAAAACTGTTTTAAATGTCAATTTTCTGCCAGTTTTGCTAGACTAAATATTTGATACTGTGCTGTTGGAAGCCTTTCTCCTTCGTGCATCATCAGTTTTGCATCTCAGTGTCCCCTGTCTTCCATTGCTGTGTCTCCAGAAGGACGCAAGGCCATGGCTTCTGACCCACACCTCTCAGTCCACCTCTGTTAGGACCCCTGTGGCCTAAGTGTCTTGCTCAACATCTGGCTGGTACCCATTTCCAGAGTAAATATACCATTTAATTTTCACTAAATTTTTTTCAGGTGAAATGAAAATTACAATGGGAAATTGTGGCTGGCAAGGGAAAAGAACCATTTTGGGTAATATCTTTTATAATTGGAGTAATTTTGACAAACTCAGACATTGCAGAATTCCCACATGTCCCATCCCAACAGGTCAGAGAAGAGCAGTCTTAACAGTACAGGGGCCTCCCCAGTCTCTCCTCTCTGGACCACAGAAAGGGTGTTGACCCTCATGGCAGGGCAGTTTACAGCTCTGAAGAAGCATGTTCTAGGCTACTCCTGCAGAGCAACGAGCTTTATGGAGCAGGGATAGTGCTGGGGCTGGGAGTTGGTCATGGTTTTCACGTATAACTTTGGCTTGGTTTCCACACTATTGTGAAAATATGCATTCTATTTTCTGTGCAGGACAAATTGATCAATGATTTACATTTAAAGTAATTGGAGCAGATAACTTTTACCTTCCTGTTGGGTTTTTCCTTTTAGGATGTTGGGTTATACTGTGAATCCTGGCAGCTGTTGCTGGTTCCCTTTTCAACAGCAGAGGTTTTCTGTGATGTTGGGTGTATGTATGTATGTGACGTGTAGACTGGAGGTGTAACCCTGCCATGCCCCCTTCCCCTCTGTTGGGATCAGGTGGTCCTTCAGACAACGTAAGTTTTAAGGATGCTGTATAGACACTTGTTTGGGGAGCAAAGTATCATTGATAAGAGTTGCTTGAGTCTGTAAGGGGATGGTTTGTGTGAGCAAAGGCTCTCAAACCAGTTGGTTTGTGTGAGCAAAGGCACTGGAACCAATTGGATCTGCATTTGAAATTCAGTTTTCTTTGTGCTTGGAATGGCGAGATTGGCAGCAATTCAAAACTGTTGACTGTCAAAACCACTTGAGCAATGCCCTGGGAGCATGCCCCACATCAGAGACCCTGGGATGGGGTTGGAGGCCGGGTGGGGCTTCTTTCTTTATCTCCCTTCTTACCCCAGATAAACACACAAAAAGTGTGGAAACAATGGTCTTACCCCTTTCCTGTAATCCTTGACCCTTTGTGCCCTAAACAACTATGTAAAGATTATCAAAATAAAGGAATGAAAAGAAAGGAAAAAAAGAGAGTCAACTTTCTTGCTGCTGAACTTTGTGTTACAGGGGTAGGATGAGGCAATGGAGAGTTTTGCATTGTCAATTTTAAGGTGACGCTCACAGTGGTGATCGTAACTAGCCCAACCCTGAGAAGAGTATCTCCTCCAATTTTGCATTTATGTTCCTTGTTTTTCATACTCTCGGTCTGACTCTAAACTGTGACCATGGGTAAGTCACTTATCTTTGAGTCTGTATTTTTATTTGTAAGGTAGATCTGTTAAGAACCATCTCATTGGGTTGCCATACATTTAAATTAAGCTGTGTTTACAAATTGCTTGGTACAATGCTTGCACTGTGACCAATCAATGGTAGTCACGATGATTTTAATTAATCTATTGGTAGATGTATTGATTAACCCTTTTTTAAAAAAAGATTTATTTGTTTTTATTACAAAGTCAGATATACAGAGAGGAGGAGAGATAGAGAAAAAGATCTTCCGTCCAATGATTCACTCCCCAAGTGGGCGCGACGGCCGAAGCCAGGATCCAGGAACTTCTTCCAGGTCTCTCACATGAGTGCAGGGTCCCAAAGTTTTGGGATGTCCTCGGCTGCTTTCCCAGGCCACAAGCAGGGAGCTGGATGGGAAGTGGAGCTGCCGGGATTAGAACTGGAGCCCATATGGGATCCTGGATTGTTCAAGGCGAGGACTTTAGCCGCTAGGCCACACTGCCGGACCCTGATTAACCCTTCTTAAGGATAGATAGTTAATCTCCTTTGTCCTCAGGCAACAAGAACAAATAAAAAGTTTGGGGGAATATATGGAAGTGTTTTTATTTAGGAAATTTCTTCTATTGAGCTATTTCTACTTTAGGAAATTATTTATTTTAAATCTAGTTCTACACATTTCATTTTCTTACGGTTTAACTATAACGTGTTGCACCAGCAAACCTGAAATGAAATCTCCGTGTATACAGTTTCACGTAGGGTAGAGGCAGAGGTTCCCCTGAGAGCAAGCACTTCATTTTCAGGAGGCCGGGAGACCAAATGTCTCCCCTAGAGAGGGAAGCCCCCTCAGCTGGGGCTGGATCTGTGCCTGTTCCCGGCGCAGTCCAGAGCTGAGCCAGAGGGCACCAACCTTGGCTCCCATCCATTCTGCCCTGTCACTGTGATTACTCACTTAGCACACACTCACAGCAGCTTACATTTCTACTTGAACATCCACGCACGTTTTTCTACCTCTTTGCCCTTCTACATTTTTCTTCTCTTTTTTGAGGGTGGGAAGTCAACCAAGGTATTCATGCTGGAACTAAGGAGGGAAATCAGGAATCCTCGTGTGGTTAGACAAGAAGCTCCAATGGGCTTGAGTCTCAGAACTAATATTCTTGCCATATTGACCCGAGGATTTTTTTTGTTAAGAACTCAAGGTTTTCTGTTCAACTTTTAATTTTTGCATCACTAATTAGATAAAGGCTAGGTACTGTGCCATTCAGTAGAATTATCATCATTTTTGTGATTTTAAACTTCATTGCTATAGACACTAACAATGATTGCATTATATTGACCTCTATCTCCACTGGAATGTCTGTCAACATAGGGTTTCTCAATCTCAGTTCTTTTATCTATAAAATAGGGGATTTGATTTCTGGACCGTTTTTTTTTTAATTTATTGATTTTTATTGGACAGGCAGATTTATAGACAGGAGAGACACAGAGAAAGATCTTCTGTTTGCTGATTCACTTCCCAAATGGCCACAACAGCTAGAGCTGAGCCCATCCAAAGCTAGGAACCAGGAACTTCTGGGTATGCCACGTGGGTGCAGAGTCCCAAGGGCTTGGGTCTTCCTCTGCTGCTTTTCCAGGTCATAAACTGGGAGCTGGATGGGAAGTGGAGCAACCAGGACACGGACCAGTATTCATATGGGATCCTGGTGCTTGCAAAATGGAGAAATAGCCAATCGAGCTATTGTGTCAGTCCTTGGACTGGTTTTTATAGGGTGGGATCAATTCCTTTTTTTAAAATAGTAAATTTATCTTATTTTTGATCATGTTTACATTGTTAAGAAGAATGTATGCCCATGTGGATTGCTGATGGGGGGCGGGTCAAGGAATGAGGGAAGGTGGATAAGGCCACTGTCTCCAACATCCTCTCTTCTTCCTTTGTCTCGGGAAAGTAGAGAGGGCCACTTCCAGCAGCCCAGAACCTTCTGTACCTGGGGGTGCAGTGTGGCCATTTGATGTCACCCCAGGGTCTCTGATGTGGAACTCATTCCAAGGGCACTGCTCAAACAGTTTTGATAGTTCTGAGATGCTGTTCGTTTCATTCCTCCAATGTTGAGGAAACCCTTCCAAGGTCCATTGGTGAACATATTCCATCTCAGAGACTCGATTCACCCAGATAGTCACTGTCAAAGCTTGGCTCTAAAGCTTTTCGATTTATTCTGCTCTCCGTGGTACTAGACATCTTCTTCAGGTGTCAACAAACTGCTTATCATGTCCTGCATGTGCTGTCTGCTGCACAGGCTGAAGCAACCAAGGAGACCCATTTCTGACACATGCTCTCTACGGTCAGACTACAGAAACTGTGATGTTCCCCATGGTTCAAGTCCTTAGTTCAGTGATACAGTTGGGTGGGGGGAGTCCCTAAAGAAACCTTAGCAGAGGTGACCCCAGACCTGACTCTGGTGTGTGCCAGCCAGTACAAGGTTGGCTCAGTCTGTCACCCAAATCAGAATGCACATATACTGGTAATTGCAGTTGGTTAATTCCGTCTCTAGCCCCATCTCATATGCAAACCAATGGATGCTGCAGCTCAGCCCATGCCTGCCCACCACTCACTTGGCTCTCATAGCCCTGGCATTCATGCGTGCCAGTAGGTGGTAGTTGATACAAATAATCCTGGATCAGGTCTCCCATGAGTCTGGGTGTGTTGCTCTGGCCCTGAAAAATCCTCTGGTTTCCGTCCTCCAAGCTGCTCAGTCACAGAGCAGCTTAAATGTCCAGATGAACTGGACTCCCTCAGGTAGTAGGTGAAGTCTCTGGTAGGACCAGCTGTTTCAGGAAGAACTTGTGGTGAGGACAAGTGAAGTTAGGCAACTGAGTCACTTATTGCTATTATGAAGGAAAGCAAAGTGTTATATGTGTTAGAGATTTATCCATTTGAATAACTTTTATATATTGAAGAAATATGCTAGAATCCATTTTCAAATGCTTTTTAAAATTTAACATAAATTTAAACTTATTGAGAGCTTCTGGTCAACTACACCAATGAAATTTCATAGATGGAAACCTGGGGCAGAATGATATGAAACAAAGAGCTGTGGCTCTTGTATTAGAAAGAGAAGGAAAACTGTGAAAATACATTGAAGAAACTTTAAGCATCAATCACTATCCTGGGTAATTTATGTATGTCTTAAAAAATTATTTATTGTTCTTGGAAAGTCAGATATACAGAGAGGAGGAGAGACAGAGAGAAAGATCTTCTGTCTGTTGTTGGTTCACTCCCCAAGTGGCTGCAACGATCAGAGCTGAGGTGCTCCCAAGCCAGGAGCCAGGAGCTTCTTCAGGGTCTTCCCCATGGGTGTCGGGTTCCAAAGCTCTGGGCCATCCTCGACTACTTTCCCAGGCCACAAGGAGGGAGCTGGATTGGAAGAGGAGCAACCAGGGCACAATCTTATGCTTATATGGGATCATGGTGTGTGCAAAGTGTGGACTTTAGCCACTAGGCTACCATGCTGGGCCTTATTTGACCACTTAGTACGGATCCTCTGTCAGGTACAGGGAAAGATAGTTGTTACTGACAGGCTCGTTCTAGATTCATCTTCTGATCTTGCTGTATTGATGTATGAATTGGAGTTTGAAAGATCTGATTGTTGGCCTGGAGAATTAAGTGGCTTTAACTGTTAGGAGTTACAGTTTCATCACCCTGAGTTTCTCTTTGTCATTGTGTCCTCTTTGGCACTGGGGATTTGCCTGAACTGGAGGTTTTTGTTTTAAAATTGGACATCTCTGAGCCCTGATAAATTAAAGTTAGCTTTCTTTCTTTCTTTCTTTCTTTCTTTCTTTCTTTCTTTCTTTCTTTCTTTCTTTCTTTCTTTCTTTCTTTCTTTCTTTCTTTCTTTCTTCTCTTTCTTCTCTTTCTTCTCTTTCTTTCTCTTTTTTTAAGTTTTATTTTTATTTTTATTTTTATTGTGAAATCAGATACACAGTGAGGAGGAGAGACAGAGAGGAAGATCTTCCATCTGATGATTCACTCCCCAAGTGATTGCAAAGGACAGAGCTGTGCCTAGCTGAAGACAGGAACCCAGAACTTCCTCCAGGTCTCCCAGGCAGGTGCAGGGTCCCAAAGCTTTTGGCCTTCCTCGACTGCCTTCCCAGGCCACAGACAGGGAGTGAATGGAAGTGGAGCTGTCTAGATTAGAACCGGCGCCCATATGGGATCCTGGCATGTTCAAGGTGAGAACTTTAGCTGCTAGGCTACCATGTCAGGCCCCATATTCTTATTCTTGAAATAAGATATTTTTGTCTATGTTCTAGTTGAAAGCTAAACTTGTGCAAAACTTGCCCATGAAGATGTTCTCAAAGGGCAGGGACTTGAAATAGAATCCAAATCACCACTTTAACCAAGAAACAGTACAGACTGCCTATTAGGGCCATTTGAAAAAAAAAAAAAGGACACGCAGTCATTTTCTGATCTCGATAGGTATTTCTACAAATAGTGCCAGGGATGGGCAAGTGAAAACTGCTTGGTTCATGAAGAGTTGGGCCCCTGAAACATGACTTGCCTGTTGGGTTGGACTAAATACGTGTCAGGATCTGCTGCATCTCAGGGGCTGCCTGAGAAATAGCACAAGTCTTTTGTCTGACTTGTGTCTCATTCTTTTCTCTCTGCCCTCATTGAAGACAAAGTGAAACAAAGAAGAATGGGCAACATTGGCTACACTTGCTCTGATTCCAACATAATGCTCCAACACATTGTTTTCTCTTTTGGTTTGAGCAGGATAAAAATGGCCACTCATTTTAAAGGGAAAGTAGGTGGCTATAAGTGGCCATGTGGTGTTGTGGAAAGAATAAGAATGGCTTTGGATGCCAGCCAGGCGTGACATTGTGGCTCCCCTACCAGCTGTGGGGACATGCAGCAGTGGGGTCTTCAGCATTCACTGGGTATCTCTATGCCTTCATTTGTACATCCAAGAAATGGAAAGGTGGAGATTAGCAGGTTTGTTGTGAGAATTAAATGATATCAGGCACTGTAAAATAATGGATTACATCTTCCAGTTTCCCCAATCCTGAACAAATCATGAGGGTTAACCAGAGTGAAAGGATGGCAGTGAGAGGTGAACATGCTGGGGAATGGGGACAGGGTAGGACTAGCCTTCCTAAACCCCTGGTCGCTGGGTTATGTGTGGGGGCTCTGTACCCTTCCTGTGTGGAAGAGTGACCTGCTGTGTGTTTGACACCTTGCAGCATGTGCCCTTTGAGCTGGCTAAAGCTACATTGCTAGTCTGGTCTCCAGGGACTCTCAAGAGCTGAGCTCTCTTCTGATCCCTGGTAGACATGTAGTTTGATCAAAAATACTTCTTGTGTTGCTAAACACCACTGCTATTCTGATGTTGGTTGTTATCCCCTAACATATCTTGACTGACAGGATCCAATTTTAGATTACTCTCCCCTTTCCCTTTTAAAAAATTGTTTATTTATTTTAAAGATAGAGTTACAGAGCGGGAAGGAGGGAGGGAAAGAGAGAAAGGGGGGCAGATCTTCAGTCTGCTGACTCATTCCTCAGATGGTTGCAGACTGGGCCAGGCTGGGCTAGGAGCTCCCCTTGGGTCCCTCGTGTGGCCGTAGGGTTCCAAGTATTTGTTTCATCTTCTACTGCTTTTCCAGGCACTCACTCCATCAAGGAGCTGGACTGGAAATAGAGCAGCCAGGACTCAAATCTGTGCTCGTACAGAATGCTTCTTCCTGCCCTGCCAAAAAAAAAATATATATATATATATATTTGAAAGGCAGAGGTAGAGAGCAAGGGTGAGTGTGGACTGGAGGGAGGGTGAGAGACAGAAATTTGTGCAATTTCAAAGTAAGATCACATTCACTGCATTTGCTTATCAGACTTTCCATTTGCTGTTTGGCATAGCTGAGTGACCCATCTGATAATGGTATGCCCGAGAGAATCTCAATGGCAAAATCCATCTGAGATAAGCAAGGAATACTTTGCTTTAGTATGACTATAATTCAAATGTTTCATGGTAGCATTCTAAACATTACCCATGTTCTCTGAAATAAAGATTTACACTTGCTTTTACTAAATCTTGAAATTTTGGATTTTTGAATTCCAGTCATGGTTGAATGCCACAGCCTGATTCCTCCTCAAAACGTGTGCTTTCTGCATGGGGAAGTGGGATGGCAGAGAGGGATATTTTTGGTGAAAGAATGATGTATATACCATGGTGGGGCTGGTAACAGCCCGGCCCGTGTTGTGGTGAGAGGAGGAGGGAACCCCATCAGTTGGTGCGGGCGCTCTGCAAAATGCCTAATGTGTTAAACGTGCTTCACAGCCATGGCTCTCTCCTGTCTTACCTTGCTTTCATTGGGAGAAAAATATCTTTGTCAATGACCAGGGCTAGCATTAATCATGACATGGTTTATTTGTCTGTACACTGCATTTTAAATTTAATTTGATAGTTAGACTATAGTTATGTCATGAAAAAACACCCTCCCGATGTTTTCTCTTGGGTTTTCAGTTGGTGTATAATAAATTAAACATTCACGTAAGCCTTGCTGACACAAAGGGGAAGTTTCAGACTGAAAAGACCCTGAACTGAGCAAATGAGACTTCAGATGAGGGGGGTGTTTCCCTGCTGTTATCACAGGCATGTCCCCTGTGGCTGTTTATTTCTGATGGGTGAAAATGGCCATGCTGCAGCCTGGTCACCTCGTCCACCTACCAGGAAGTCCATTCATAACACACATATCAGATGTTTCCTGTGTAGATCATTTATCCTCGTAATACTTGACCTACAGCATCCGTGCGTGGTGACTGTCGTCCGTAATGCATTCAGGCTTCGTGGACTTTTCTTTGCTCCAGTGGAAAGTATTTTAATGGACTTTCTTTGGACTGGCGAAAATCTTTCTTTGGAAGGAAGGTCCTAGAAAGGTCTGTTGCCTTCCATTTTCTCTATTATTGGGAAACTGGGCTGTGCACATCATCCTGTTAACTACACTTTAGCTGAAGAAGTAGGTACAGAATGCCTTCCATTTGTCGGTTCCTTGGATTGGGCAAAGGTAGGAAAGACACAGCACTTGTATTTCACAGTTTGTGATTAGAGTCAGGTTTCAGACAATTATCTGACACTTGTTAGCTTCAGTCATAACCCTAAAATTCAAATATTAATATTAATGGAGACCGGCAAACCCAAAATATTGACAGTGGGCAGGTGGGTGGTTCAAGGCTGAGCCTTCAGGCTGCAGGCCTGAGAGAGCTTCGCATGCAGTGTAAATGGTAACCAGTGGCTGGCAGAATCTTGTCTTGTTGGAGAGGGATTAGTCTGCGTCACCTTCAGATCTTCCCCTGATTGGATGAAGCCCGCCTACTTGGTGAAAGCTGTTTGTTTTTCTAGAATTTTCCGATGTAAATGCTAATTTCACCCCAAAACACTTTAGAAACATGCAGAATAATGTTTTGACCACATATTTAGACACTGTGAGCCAGCTAAATTGGCACATAGAGCTATCACACTAGCATTGGTACTGATGATGTCAGCACTTTGCCAGGTGAGGTTCCAGGCAAGAAACAGAGCAGTAGCATACATACTACACCGACACATGCAGATTTCGTATGTTTAGGAATATGTGCACCCAGGATATGAGCTGAAAAAAGGCTATATTTAGGACAAAGAATTGGCCTTGGAGGCCATGCGTGTGGGCTGTCTGATTCTGAAATCCACAGTGCAAGACAATAACCTGAAACTCTCAGGAAGAGTGACACTGATGGTCACAGGGGATATTTTTGCTTCCTTTGGGAAACCTCAGCTTTTCTTTTAAGATTGTCCAACTGACAGAATCAAGTCCAGCAAGATTATATAGGCGCTATCTTGATTTAAAAGCAACGGATTATAGAGTTTTATCATGTCTACAAAAGACTTTCACAGTGACAGCTAGCTTAGTGTTTGACTACTTGGGTCTTAGTTGACACATAAAACTGGCCAGCAGAATCATATCCAGCAACAAGCAGGGTACTTAGTACATGGTATATGTCAGCCTTTTTTTTTTTTTTAGCAAGTGTGGTGAGAGGTATGATGGTAAAAGATATAACAATATCTTGATTGTTAGGAAGTGAGTTTTACAGTAGAGAAGCTATGGTTAGACTGAAGTAATTATGTGATTAGGTAAGAAATAAAGCAAAAGCTAACCTTCATTGAACCTTAGAATGTACCAGTCACACAGTGTTAAGAGTTCCACGTTTCCTAATTTATTCTCCACACCACTCTGTGAGATGAATATAACTCTTGTTTTGCAGTATGTTTCATAATTTTTATTTTGCATTAGATGAAATTGAGGTGCAGACAGTTCTAGCAATTTGCCCAAGATTATGCATCTAACTAGCCAGTTCCAGAGTCAGGACACTCAAGTTAGGATGAGCTGATGGTCTTAGCTAGAATAGGAAAAAAAATCAAATTCAGTGAGAAGGAAGCACATCATATACTCAGGGCAGACAAAATGGGGTCAGTCATGCAGAGGTGGTGTCAGGCCAGTCCTGCGGCTGGGAATGGACTGGGGCAGGTGGAAGAGAGGATGAAGGGTGAAAAGCAGCAGGGGCTTCCATCAGGAACGGAACAGCAGCCTGGAGAGAGGATGTGTGGGTGTCGCACGAGGCTTCAGTGTTCCTTCCTTGACGCATAGTGCTGGATGGGTCAGGATGCATGGACGTGGCAAAGGCAGTCACTGTGCCCCAAGTCATGGCACACTGTTGAGTATGTTTCTCAAAGAGGCACCATGGGAACTGAAATTGGCATCTGGTTGGAGAAGCCTCTGTAGAATCAAAGACGCAAGATGCAGAAGCCACATTGATACTGCTAATGGGTGTTAGCAATAGTGGTGGGAGGAGGCGTGCGAATAAAGAACGCCATGAAGACCATCCCACATGGCCTGGAGGCCTTGTGGCTCGTTTGTAGGAAAG
Source organism: Ochotona curzoniae (assembly GCF_017591425.1). NCBI lineage: Eukaryota > Metazoa > Chordata > Mammalia > Lagomorpha > Ochotonidae > Ochotona > Ochotona curzoniae. Next base: position 5,685,394 of record NW_024467118.1, on the reverse strand, counting down.
TGAGTTTGTGTGATGTGCTTGTGTAACTTTCAGGACACGTTGACATTGTTTTCTTAAGTCCCTAAGCTGAAAGGAAAATCATAGGGACATGGAGCATCTGCAAGCTGCTAGGCCAATTTGGCTGAGGTAGATTGTTGGGTGCAAAATTTATAAAATGCCTTGAAAGTATTTTCCACGGCACATTCAGTGACTTCACTCAGCCTTGCTTAAATGGTCTATTTTGGTTTTGAGTTCATAAAGCCCCTCTCTCCCCCTCGTTTCCCTGTTCAGGTCCTCGTCCAGATAAAACAGCTAACTCAAATATGGTGTAAAAATACAACTCCCTTTTAGGCTGGTCTTTCATGCTGTGCCCCAAAGTGTGCCTGGGTGTTGAAAGTGAAAAGCGGCAGGCCTGGGGGAGGGGTGTTTTTCCAGCCCAGCTTCTGTGAGGGCATGCTTTCTGGAGCTTGCAGCGGGAGCCATCATCCTCCTGCCACAGTGGAAGTCACTCAGGACGGTGTCCGCATACAGTGGTCGGTTGAGAGCTGGAAAAGCTGCCAAAGTCAGCAGCTGGAGTGAGTAGAGTAAATCAAGTTAAGAGGGAATGGGACAAGATTTTGGAAAAGGAAAGAATACATGGGTCAAACCATTAAGCAGACCTGCAGGGTTAAGCTGATGAGATATAAATTGACTGGTATTTCCTGGGTTTGGAAAAGGAAGTCTGGATGGGATTTATATCTGGTCCTCTCATCTTCCATGCTCTCGGATACCTCCCTTCCCTGCCTGCCTGCCTGCCTGCCCCATGGGCCTCAGGTGTGGGGTATTTAGTCCAGGATGGGGCACAAGCCAGAAAGCTCTGGGTTTTGCAGCTATAAATACATTTATCCAACCCGTCATCCTCAATTAGTGCTGGAGAGCTCACAGTGCAATGTCCTTCCTAGGGGCTGCACCCAAAGACTGCACAGGGCTCTCAGATCTCTCCTTGCTGATGCTTTACAGCCCTTTCTCTTCACATTCGAACAGACATGCATGAACAGGGCCCTGTCCCTGACAGCAAGGGATAACGATAATGGGACTTTGTAAAAAGGGGCCATGGCTCCTGGCAAGCACAGAGCTTGCTTTGGCCATCGGTGGATGTTTCTCTCCTTCCCTGGTTTTTATTTTGTTTTGTTTTTCAACTCAGATGTTAGCAGAAGAGCCTCACTGTCACCTGTTCTGAAAGGTGGCAGATCTTTTCTGCACTCATGTCTTGTTGCTGCTTTTGACTTTACAACTGGCCCGTGAGCGAGGATATCTTGCAGGTGAGGAAGCCGATCCTCAGTGTAGACATGGCTTGCTGTTGACCATACAAACTGCGTTCAGCAGAGGTAGGAACACAAAGTTGATATAATTATCCCCATAACATAGAAAAATGCGGCCCAGGGGCTCACAAACCAATGCAAAGAAAGATGATACCTGTTAGTGATAGGTCTTAGCCACAGTTCTGACTCCACTGCTCTTCCCATCCTGCCGTCTTCCCTGCTACTCTTGGAAATGCCTGTACGAACTTGGGAATTGGGGAAGATGGGTGCTGTCTCCCTGCATACCTGGACCTGTGTTAGCTCTGATTCTCATGATCTTCCTGTCCCGTTGTCCATCTATCAGTCCATTCACTTAATCATCGCCACTCACCATGTCAGAACGCTGGAAACCTGGGGGATGTCTGGACACTTGGGAGCCAACCAGGATCCCTGCTTTTCCTTACTCTTAATATCTCCATAACTGGCTCATTGATCCTGTCAGCACCATCAGCCTGGAAACCCATTTCTTTTCTCCTCCCCTCATTCCATCTTATCTAAACATCTCATTCAACTTTTATTTTTTTTTTTAATGTTTATTTGAAAGACAGAGGGATAAAAGGAGGGTAGGATATGGTCTGGAGTAAAAGCAAAATGGTCCCAAGACTTTATCATTTTATGAATAGCTTTATCTATATTTTATGCATAATCTGATTATATGCCATTCATCAAGGATAACTGCTGTTTTTTTAAAAATTTCATTTTATTTATTTATTTATTTTTATTATATTGCTATTAAAAAAAACAACAAGATGCAGTTCTTTGTGGATAACTGCTGTTAACTTTGGGTGAAGCTTGCCTTGTATCAGAGAGAGCGTATGATATTTGTCCTTTTGAGATTGGTTTGCGTCACTGAGCACAATGGCCTCCAGTTGGGACCACGTTGCTGCAAATGGTGGGATTTCCTTCGTTTTCTATGACTGAGTAGTATTCCATGGAGTAGATGTGCCACAGTTTCTTTATTCATTCCCGTTTTGAAGGGCTCTGGGTTGTTTCCATGTTTTTGCTATTGTGGATTGTGCTGCTACAAATATAAGATAAATAGATATGTATGTAAACATTATATACATACATTCTCTTAGATGAGCTGTATAATGAAGACTAGCATGCTGGTAAGTGAAGGTATGTTGTGATAGGCAACTCTACTTTAGAACAAAAGGAAGACTCTCATGAAACTGTTAAATATGCATTGACAATAGGGTACTGGACTTTATGTCATTGCCTATACCTATAATGCCATGATACACTTAAGCAGCAGAATGTTGAACTTGTGACTGTTGGTGAAGGACTATGTTATTGTAATAATATGGGGGGAAACAGTGGAGAGGGGAAGAAATGCGAGGGATGAAGAAGTGAAGTGGGGACTCCATATACCAAAAAAACTGTATCATGGAAAATAATATAGATATTATAATATAAATATAAAATGCTATTATTACCTATTGATATAAACACTTCTTGCACTTTTGTATGCAATATAAAATCCATCCATCTCTAACCATCTGGAATATCTCCCAAGTTTGGAATCAGGGAGTGTATACAAAGGTTAATGTTTGTGGGAATAGGAAGCACCAATCAGAAGAGACTGAAAGGAGGATGGGCCAAGCTAATGTAGGGGAATGTAAGCACAGAGAGAAGTTTGTGCAACAGGAAAGCATCAGCTAATGTAAGGAAAGAGAGTGCCATACTGGAATTTATGTGGTAGGCAGGCCATTCCTATGCTTGTCCCCATATTGAAGATAAAATATTGGTTAGAGACTGCTGTAGTGGTCCAGGTGAGAGATGAGGAGGGTGCAGAAAAGGCAATGGACAGAAATGGCAGCATATAAGGACTTGCTACTGGACTGGATACTAGGATAAAAGCAAAGATTCTTTGTTGGTAACCATCTAGGAGGCTTTTATGGAAAGATGCTCTAAGCATCTCAACTGCTTTAACAATTATATCTGATTGAGGACAGATTCAAAGAGACTGGAAAGATTTACAAACTTAACAGACAAGGCTGGAAACCCAGCTGCCATAGTATGATGTATTACTGTGATTAACTACTTTCATAAGAAGACTCGATGATTATTTGATCACTTCATTTCATGGAGAGGGAGGTGTGTGGGTGTCAGTAAGTTTCCTTCTGTCCAAGTAAGCATGATTAACTTCAATTATGGCTGCCTTTGGAGAACTGTGCAGGTCTTTTTGTGTGTTTCAAAGTATTTCATTTAAACATCTTGGAAAAACATACATCCCTATTCGTAGCCATGGTTGCTGTTCTGATTTATAAGTTCTGTTCCACTGTAAATCATTCAGAACTCAAAAATTGAGTTTTATGGCATAACACTTTGATGGCTGTAAGCCTGAGCAAAGGGCAGGAGGAATGCAATGTTTCTTACTGCCAATTATGATTGGGCTTCTTTTCATTATGTCTTTTTCTTCTTTCCTAAAGTACAGCAGATACGTTGAGAGGGAGACAGGTAAACTAATGCTCAGTGAAGAAAAACATTCAAAATTTGACTTTTGAGAAATGGTATGCCTTTCATCATTGGTTCAATCTTATTTAGCTTTAGAGTTATGTATCCTAAGCATACTAAAAATTTAATATACATTCCCATGTCTTAAGCCTAGACAAATGTCTGTGGGGCAAGGCCACTTAATTGCCTTGGGTGCAAACATGAATTATGCTGTTACACCTACTTGAGCAGGAGTGGGTCTAGATGTGAACATGCTTGCTTTTTGCTGGCTCTGCTGGGTTCTCTTTCCCTCTTTCCTCCACTTCTTTACAGAAGGGTAGGATTAGTTTGGTTTCCTCTTTGGAGGGGAAGCAGGGAAGCCACATACATGGAGCAACAAATGTATTTCAGGGCTAGGGCCGGGTGAATCCTGCACCCCATCCTCATGTCTTTGGAGTTGTGCCTTAAAGAGTGCTAGTTTTGCAGAGAGTACCACAGGTTTACAGAGACTTACAGAGTTTTCTGACTGAATGTCTGTGCCTTTTTTAGATCCCATATCTTGAAATCTCAGCCCCATAGTTTCTAGAAGGTAAAGCATTTGGGAGGTGATTAGGTCATGGGGCTGGAGCCCTCGTTCATGGAATTAGTGCCCTTGCAAAAGGTACTTAATGAGAAGGCACCATGTGCTGAGAAGCAGGCCCTTCCAGAATGCACTCTGTATCAGATACGCCAAGAATGGGCCTCTCAGCCTCCAGAACTCTGAGTAAACAAATTGTTGTTGTTTGTAAGATCCTCAGTCTGTGCCATTTATTACACCAGCCTGAGCCCCAAGTTCTAAAGTGTGGAGCAGGACTTGAACTCACAGCCATCAGGTGTTCCACAGCCACTCGGTACTAGTTCCTCATCCATGTGCAGACACATGCCATGTGGGCTCTGTAATCTTTGTTCCCATTCTTAGCTGAAGACAATCCAAGCCCGTGTTCTTCCCAGTGGACCTAACACATAACGCTTGAGGATTCCTCTCCTTGAAGAGTTTTGTGTTTTAATTTGTTATCCAAGTAGTTATGAGAAAGAAAAAGGAAACGGGGGCAACAAGGCAGCAGTAAGCCTTCTCTTATGTTGGGGGTTTTCTGGGGTTACTCGAGCTGTGTCTGCCTCTGGTGGCTTGGTACACTCTGATCAGAGGGAGCAGCAACTATAAAGGAAGTGTGGTGATACTATCCCAGGGCTGGGAGCAAGCAAAAGAAAGCAGATCACTCTGCAAGGGCTTAAAGAAGGGGCGTTTCACTCAGGATGCAGCATTTGCACATGGGTAATAAAGGTAGGGCAAAGACAACTGATCCCAGACTCCCAGGCAAGCATGAGGTTAGCTCGCCCCTGAGTGGTGGTAGATGTGTGTTAATCCATTCTCTTATCCTAGCCTCCTTTTTAGGGAGAAGATTCCAGCATGTCCTTCTTCTACCACAGAAGCAGGCCAAAACTCGGAAACTGAACCTGGGATTCTGTCCTGAGGGACTATGGGGGCTTACAGATGCATGTGCACCTGCTGAGCGTTGCCTTGCGTCCTAGGATCGTCTGCACCCCAGCTACTGGAGTGTTGTAGTTTGCAATTATTGTAATGTCTTTTGTGAGGACCAATTTGCATAAATTATATTTAAGGTGGTAAACATTTGACATTGAGATCACCATCACCATCACAGAGAGCAGTACATTTGTTACACTGTATAGCCATTAATGAAGGGCACACCCTGTGGGGCACACAATCGTGATGCTCTTTCTAGGGCAACCACAGACCCCTTTATTTACCGTCTTTTTTTGTTTAAGAAAGGGTTTTCACATATTAGACAACATTGCTGGAGAGTAGAAACTTGAATGAGAAAGCCAAAGGAAATAGAAGGAGGATGGAGTCAAGAAGGCAGCTGGCACAGATAAGTTAAACCCCAGCACCCCGCGTGTTATGACGGAGATTACATTTTCAGCTCTGAGTTATGGTGCTGTTTTCTCTGGCTGGTTTCTTGATGAGACATTTATCACTGTGAAAGGGAACACCCACATGCCTCGATGCTCCTCTTCGTGCCAGTGCCCATGGTGCATTCATCGGTGTACTCATTGGCTTATTCCCTAGAGTGATCCAAAGAAATGAACACCTGGTTGTGAATATAGGTGATTTGGACAACACAGTGAATGTTGATCCTGAAAATGGATGAATAAGGAAGAGGTGGATGCAGGCCTGAAGCAATGCCAACCTGGCACCCTGGTTCAAGTGGCTTGTTTTGACCCTGATGTTCCATTTTTGTCCTTGTCCAGCCTTTGTAGATTCTGCAAATGTTGAATGAAGTGTTAGGCTGAGTGGGCCTGTGCTCAAGTCTGCATTTGGCTGAAATGTACATCATGAGGCACACAACCCTTTTGATATTTTCATTTCCTTTTCTGTTTCTTTTCTTATAACTGAGAAGTCGTTTTCCTCTTGCCTTTGTTCTTTTTCCATAATCACAACATACCTAATAGCTTTCTTTAATGACCATCACACCAAATAACAGATATTAAATAAGGAATATCAGTGTGTCTATGAATCATGCAGTATTTATGCAGAGTCTTCCAGAGCAAATGTCACGGAGTTCTGCAAACTATTAAGTCTCTCTGGTGTAGTTATTATCTTTTAAGTCATTCTTTGTGGCCTACTTTGACTTGTGTGACTTGAAACGTCCTTACACAATAAGTACCTTGATGCAACAACCAGTGGCAGCCCACACATTGTAAGTACTCACAGTCTCGCTATAATTGGGTCTTCCAAGAAAAATCTAGATTCCGGACTGATGAATCAAGTTATTTTCCAAGAGCAGAAAACACAGTGGACCTTTTAAAATTTGCTTTGTACAATCAAAAAAAAAAGAGCATATCCATATTTTGTATTCTTAATGCAAATCAAGTTTTTATTTTATGGGAACTATTAAGTGAGTTTTCTATGTTATGCAATTTGTAGAACTCAGACTAGGGATGTTACATAAAACAGACTTACTTCCATCCCAGGGGAATCTCTGGTCTTCTCAATTTCCTCTCACCTTCTGAGCCTTGATTTTGATGGAGTGATGCTTTTGCCTCTAGTTGGAAAATTCATAAATCTGAGAGGAGGAAGAGGTTGACTTCTTGGCTCCTCTCTCTCCTTAATGCTGATGCTCAATTTATCATAGACTGTCTCTCAGAACATGCCTATAACACCTCAACATCCTGGTAAGATATCTGTGAACTTCCTCCTCTGGACTTTAAAGATCAGACTTGTTTTTTTTTCATAGTTAAAATTTTTAGTTGAGATGATGCTTGCATAGTTGATCAGGGTAAGAATTAGGGGTTAGGAGAAAGTGGGTGTGATCATTGTTTCCAAGTTTTCCATTTCTTTACATGATCAGTTAACATTACTGATCAGAGTGGGCTGGGTCAAGAGTTAGGGAAAACTGGATTAGATCTCTGTTTCCAATTTTTTTTTACATTTTATTATTATTGTTATTATCATTTTATGATACAGTTCCGTAGGCTCCTGGTATTTCCCTTATACCAGCCCCAATCTCCCCCACCCCCCAGTTCCTCTATATCATTACTATAGTATAGTTCTTCATACTCAGTCATATTTCCATCATTGCGGGCATGGACAATGGCAGAGAGTCCAACATCCTATTGTCAAGATATAGTAAACAGTTTCATTTTAAGTCTGTCTTTGTCAGGAAGTAGAGATATGTACTACACTGCATCCTCACATCTGGATGTTAGTCTCCATTTCACAGCTACTGTACATCCCCTCAAATGAAAAGTCATGATACAAAATCAACTATAGGAAGAAAAACAGAAATTTACAATGCCATGAAGTTAAATGACATGTTACTAGATATGACAGTCTCCATTACACAGCTACTATACATCCCCCTTAAATGAAAAGCCACAAAACAAAATCAAAATCAGGGAGAAAAAAGAAATTCACAACACCATGAAGTTAAATAACATGCTATTAAATGACTAACGTGTAGCTGAAGAAATGAAAATCAAGAAGCTTCTTGAAGAAAATGATGCTACTGTATGATCTATGAGTCATTGAATGATTTAATCAGAAGAAAGTGTTTTGAAGAGATGAAACTAACTGAAGACAGAAAAACCCATGCAATATAGTTTCCTGTGATTTTTGTTGGTGAATGTGTCTCTTCTAGACAACAAATAAATGGGTTTTGTTTTTTAATCCCGTCTACTAATCTATGATGTTTGAGCTTAAGCCATTTACATTCAGGGTTAATATGTATGGGTGGTACTTGGGTCCTGTCATTTTAGAAAAGGTTGTTCATTGGTTTAGTCTTCTGTTTTCATTTTACTGGGATGTTCTTCCCATTTGCCTTTGGTTTTGGTAGGTGCTGTTCCTCTTCTCTGTCAAGAGAACATCTTGAAGTACCCTTTGTAGAGCAGGTTTGGAGGAGGCAAATTCTTTTAACTTTTCTTTACTGTGGAAGAATTTTATTTCATTTTCGAAGATAAAGAAAGCTTTGCTGGATATGCTATTCTGGACAACAATTTTTTTTGTTTTAGAATCTGGATATGTCACTCCATTCTCTTCCTGCCTGTTGAGTTTCCTGTGAGAGATCTCCTGTGAGTTTAATTGGCATTCCTTTATATGTCAATTGATTATTTTCATATGCACATTTAAGGATCTTTTCCTTATGTTCAATTGAAGAGAGCTTGATGATCATGTGTCTTGGTGAAGATCGCTTTTGATCAAGCCTGTTGGGAGTTCTGTGCTCCTCCTGGATCTAGTTTCCCAATTCTTTCTTTAGAGAAGTTTTCTTTTATTATTTCAAAAATATATTTGTAAAACCAGTTTCTCTTTCTGCACCTTCTGGGACTCCCATGACTCTTATATTTGGCCTCTTAATAGTGTCTTTCAATTCTTGAATACTTTTTTTGGCCTGACCCATCTCTGCTTCTAGCTTTTTGTTTGCTTTCCCTGATGACAGGAAATATTTTCTAATTCTGAGATTCTTTCTTCTGCTTGCTTCATTCTATTTTGGATACTCTCCATTGTACTTTTAATTTGCTCTACTGTGTTCTTAATTTCTGATATATCAGCCTTGATTTGCTTTATTGCTGCTGTTGCTTGTGTAAAATATTCCTTAAATTCTTTGAACTCTTGTATGTGCATCTCATTGTTTATCAGAAGCTTTAAAATGAGTTTTCTGAATTCTATGTCCCCAATTTTCTCGATGCCTTCTTCAGTTATCTCTGAGGTTGGCATAGGGTTTTGCTTCCTTTGCAGGGGAGTCTTCATTAATATTCATTGTGCCTTTGTCCCTTCTTTTGCTCTTGATCATTGTACTTCTGGTTTGTAGAGTCTTCCCCTTGGGGCAGATTTTAAGCTGTGTCACCCACAGGCCTACTGTTTGATTTTACTTATTGCAGTTGGTACGCAACTCTTTCCTTGTAGCCAATTGTGCCACTCACTCCAGCGAGTTCCAGGTCTGAGTTCTTATATTAGATTTCCACAAAGAACTCCGTAGCCCCAGCTCCTGGCTCACTAATCTCCACCTCCTGTGATACTTTGCTGAGGCTGCACCATTGTCTGTACAACCTTTCTCCCACTTCCGGTTGGAGCAGGTCCCAAGATGAGGGAGACAGCAGGTGTCCTATATAGCTAGGTTGTTGTTAGTGCTGATCTTGCTTGAACTTGTTGGTTGTAAGGTCTGGGTGCCACACGAACCTATTTTGACCTGTGCAATGCTACAGTCGGTATTATTTTCTTGTGGGACCAGTGCAATCCACTGAACTCAGTGAGTTCTCACGAGCTCAGCACATGTGCAGTTCACTGTTGTCACCTGCAGTCCTAAAGCTTTTGCCACAGTGTAGAAAATGGCACCTGACTTACCACTACTAGAATTCTTGATCTGCTGCCTGTCAGGTCTGAGGGCTTCCAGACCTGTTTTGAGTGAAACCTGTGGAATTCCACGTTGCTGCATTTCACTGAGTCAGAAATGAGTTCACTCCCAGCTCAGCGTATCCTCAGTCCTTTCCCTTGTCTTTGCCTCGTTAAACAACATGGCGCCCAATTCAGCTCTAGGGGGCTGACTGGGCTGTGAAATCCACCCTGCTCTCACACTGCCTGTCTGGAATCTGCTGCTCTGTCTCTGCTCCTGGTCAAATCAAATGGACCAGCAGGACGGACAGTTCTTTGTCTGGGTTCACCTCCCAAGCTCTCAGTGAAAGTCCCTTCCCAGCTGGTTGCTGGTGGAATTCAGATTGCCGTTAGCTGAATGTCACTGGAATATCAGTCATTGCAGCACCACACGGCTGTGCCCGCTGCTTTCCTGTGTCTGTCAGTCTCCAGGTACCCCTCTGCTGTTGTTCTTTCCTCTCCTATTTCCTGGAATTTGTCCTCTCTGCTTCATCCTGATTAAATGTTTCTCCATCTGTTTAAAAGTGTCCTTACTCTATTCTGGCATCTTGATTTCTCTTCAAATTTTTAATTTCTCCTTTCTATTTGTAGGGCAGGGGGTAAGCCATACACAGCCTCTAAACCACTCCAGTACCCAGGGATGTAGTACCAGTACTCAGTACTTAGGAACCACCAACCTATATTAACTCAGTGTTCTAATGTGGTGCACATTCTGAGGGTGTTACCCAGGTGGTTTTGAGAGTTCTGAAATGTAGTCGATCTTGCAATCCAAGCAGAAGGGAGCCCTTTCAGTGTTCATTGGCTGACATAGTCATTTCAGTCTCCATTTCCCCAGATACTTGCTGGCATTATTTGTTCTGTCTTCCTTCCTCTGGGATGATATAGATGTCTCCTGCAGGGCCCAAAGGGCTGCTAAATCCTCCATGTGGATATGAGCCAAATTCCATTTCTCCATCTATTCCACTGAGGAAGACCAGTTCTCACTGAAGGCCAGTCTTTAAAGGCTGGTGCAGCTTCTAGTATGGAGGATATCAGAGCTTGGTGGAATCATCCACGAGGCTTGAATGTTGTTAGAGTGTGTGCTGAGCAGTGAACTCCCGAGTAGAGGATGATTTGTTTAGAAAAGACTTTTGGAAGCTGAGAGTGGGTAGCTGCATAGGCCTAGACCTGTGTTTTGGGCACTGACAAGGTCTCTTTCAGGTAGGTATCCACACAACAGTGTGGTCCAATGACAGGAAGCTATAGACTTTAATGCTTGAATTTCGTATTTGTATTTCAGATTGATTTTGCAAAGTCCACTAAAACTGAGATCCTTAGAGTTTATAATAAGTAGGCTAATTTTCTCTGAGCATCCAACTTGCTAGGAAGATAAGTAACACTCATAAGATAGATAGTATACAGAAATGCTCCAGCTTTCTTCTCCTCATTTAACTAAACTTCCTTGTATTCTAGGTTTGAAGCTTCATTTGCATGAGTTGGCTTGCCTTTAGCATCTATCTAATTCTGTACCAGGATGCATGGATTTCATAGGAGTGCAGTGTAGCAGCCACAGTTTGGAGACATTCAATTTTTCAGTTCCAGTTTTGGCTTAATCATTTCTTAGCTTTGTAGTTTTAAAGGAATTACTCAATGCTCTGTTTTTTCCTATGTGTAAGTTCTTGCTTGTGTAATATGTCAACTAAACAAGATAGGATATGAAAAGAACAGAACATAAAGACTGGGGCTCAGAGCATGCTGCTTTTGCTTCCTGTTACTTTGAAGGAAGAGTTTGTTTAAAGAAACATTTATTTTTTATTTGAAAGACAATGTTACAGACAGTAGGAGAGACAGAGGGAGGGATGGAGCGAGGGTGCCAGGGAGAGCAAAAGTGAGAGATATCCCATCTGCTAGTTTCATTCTCCAAATGGCCAAAAACTCCAGAGCTAGGCTGGTCCAAAGCCAGGAGTCAGAAACCTCCTCCTTTGGGCCTCACACCGGGTGCAGCGACCCAAGGCCTTGAGCCATCCTCTGCTGTTTTCCTAGGTCGTAAGTGGGGAGTTGCGTTGGAAGTGGAACAGGCAGGACTTGAACCGGCATCCATACAGGATACTGGTGCCTGAGATGGGGCCTAGCCTACTACACCATGGTGCTGGGGTCATTTAAGCCCTAAAGGAAGGGTTTTAATGAGAGGAAGCACATGCTCCAATTTGTGCTGAAGCATTACCCTGGCTATGGTATCACATGTGCATGGAGGGGTGTATTGGTTACCTACTGCTTTGTATCAGTTGACCATTTGTGGTTTTAAACCATGATAGATCTATTGCCTTCTGGTATCCGTGGGTTGGGAATGACTTTGATGGATGCTTAGGGTTGCTAACAATGCTGTGAAATGTTAACCAGGACTTGGGGGAGTCTTACCTTAGTACAGTTAAGAAGGAGCTGAGATCACCAGCTCCTCCCTACTAACTCACTTGTGTTGCATCCCTGACTGAACCACTTTTAACTCCTCCCCCACTTTCAAGAAGTGAAAAACTAGTGAATTCTAGGATTTTGCCACTCAGAATTGAACTTTCCGAAAGAAACCAATATGATGGCATACCTGTGATGACCATTAGCTCATCATGCCCAAGTCATTATAATAAAATCACCATTGCTGACCACCTATCATGCACTTGATGCATACAACTCTTGAATTTCAAAATAGGGTAAATTATGGGCAACAGTCAGTTCACACCTCAAAGTCTTTCCCTTTTGATGAACATTCAATTAAATCCCATGCAAGACTCCACTCCCATTGCTTCCAGATCATATAAAAGGATGCACATACACTTTTTTTGAGAGAATCTCTCTCTTGAGTACACCCTTTTAAAAAAAATATTTATTTATTTGAAAGGCAAATTTACAGAAAGATGAAAAGACCTGTTCATTCTCTCACCAAATAGACACAGTGGCTCGGAACTGAGCCAAGCTGTAACCATGAGCTAGACACTTGGGTCAATTGCTGTTCTTCTCCCAGGGCATTCGCATGAAATTGGATTTGAAGTGCAGTAGTCAAGATTTGAACCAGTGTCCAATTGATATTCTGATTTTGTAGGTGGCAGGTGAACCCTTGAATGTATACTTTTGTTTTGTGCGCAAATCAATCTTACTTTGGTGCTGACCTTTATGTGTCGTCCTTGAATTTCTTCTGGCTTTGCATTTGAGATTCTGGACCAAGCCACCCCATGGCAATGTGAACATTCCATTAAAGAGCTGTCAGTCTACCCGCATGCTTACATTATTATTGGAAGTGTTTTATTTTTTGCAAGTTGTTGACTTTAGGATGTCAGTCTCATGATGCCTTTGAGCTGGAAGCCACCCTCAGTTCTTTGTCATAAGGACTTTTTTTCTAGGGAAGGTCAAACATTTGTTTTACAAATGGTATCAAAACTAGCAAAGAGGAGGCTCTACTAGCAAGGTGGGAGTCAGAATCTTATGTACTTTATATATATATATCTAAAGGTGTCATCAGAAGGTGTGGCTGTTGGAGACCATCTCACAGTCTGTCAGGCATGAGGGCCTGAGATGAGACTGACATTTGCAGTCAGGCAAGGAAAGGCAGTCAGAATGAGGCTGGTGATGGTCCCAACACATAGGGCTGCATGGGTTTGCCATCTGGTTAGGAGCTGGATGAGCTGGGAATGGTGAAGCGTGAGTGGTAACTTCCAGGTTGCTGGCTTGCTCAACATGAGTTGTCAGGTGATGAGAACCTCTGAACCAAAGAGATTGAAAGTGGGGAACAAAAATAATGAGCATAATTTTTGTCATGTGTTTTTAAGTTTTTTTCCCATTTATTTGAAAGGATGGATATCTTCCATCTCCTTGTTTGTCTCTCAGATGCTCACAAGAGCTGGGATTGGGCTAGGTGGAGCTAGAAGCCCAGAATTCAATCATGGTTTGCTACAATCCGTCACTTGCTGCCTCTCAGGATGCCCACTAGCAGGAATGGACTTGAAGCGGAGCCCTACTTGGACTAGGCACTGTGCTGTGGAACACCACAAGGTGCCAAGTGCCTGCCCCTGGCCAAGTGTTTAGGGACTTGTGTAAAATCTGTGCGGCTAGGATGGTTGATTTTGGGTTTAAATATACTGGATAGAATTTTGCTATTTCAACATTTTTCTTTAATATGAAATGAAAATACATATAGTTTAATTCATACGTGAAAGAAGCTACTGGAAATTCATGAGGTCTTTACATTCTGAGAATTTATGATGCCAGACTTTACCGTTCTCTATGTGGAGGCCAGTGGCAAATAAGGCTCAAGGTGTGACTGTCATGTCTCCATCTCTCTAGTTCTTCTGTGTAAGGTGATTGAAAGTTGCTTGCGAGATCTGGAATTCTTGCCTCCCCAACTCTGGACTCTGATTTCCCTATCCAACTTTATCATAAGTTCTTAGGTTCACCTTTTCATAAAAACTTGGAAATTTTTATCTGTAGCTCTGACAGACAGAACATACTCTCCTTCTTTACTATTTTAGCATGCAATCCAGCTATTGCTATAAAACAAAATCTCAGTTACAAAGACAATTTGTTACTTGTCTTCCATGTCTGCAGGTCAGTTGCAGGTTGGGTGGTTAGTGTGTGTGGCTAACTGGGACAGCTACAGGTTGAGCTAAGTTCTGTTGTATGCATCTCTCATCCTTGTTGCATCAGGAGAGTAGCCATGATCATTTTTCTCATTGTCATGGGAGAGATTTGTGAAGATAAACCGTATTAATATAGTTTTTAAAGATTTTTTTTTTCAATGGAACGGCAAATCAGATTTACAAAGAGAAGGAGAATCAGTGAGTTCTCCTAAATGGCCACAATGGTTAGAGCTGAGCCAATCTGAAGCCATGAGCCAGGAGCTTCTAGGTCTTCCATGTGAGTGCAGGGTCCCAAAGCTTTGGGCCATCTTCATTGCTTTACCAGGCCACAAACAGGGAGCTGAATGCAAAGTGGAGCAGCCAGGACACAAACTGGTGCCCATGTGGTACTTGCAAGGTGAGGAGTTGGCCAGTGAGCCATCGTGCCAGGCCCAAGGTACACCATATTTGAAAAGTTCATTTTAACCCCTTGTTTGTGTCACTACTGCTGACAGCCACTAAAGAAAGAAAATCATGTCTGAGCTGAGATTATCATTAGCTTATGAACAACTCCTTACATTGTAAGAAATCCCTTACATGCTTTGATAGAAACACGTTAGGGAATTAGTTTATAATTTTCGGGGTCCTGAGCATGAAATCTGCTTATAGGTTCTATTTTGGTGTGCCAGCCTCAAGTACACAGGGGAGGCTGTTCAGCAGGATGGGTACTGCAGGTGGTTTTTCTTTGAGTCAGTCTCACTCAGGGCAGAACGACTTCCTTAAAGTCAACAGGATGAGGATCAAAGAGAGCCAAGGAGGTGGTAGATTCTGGAATTTCTCTACAGTCTTAGAAGTGGCCAGGGAAGACAGGGTGTGAATATCAGATGTGGCCAGCATGTGGGCTGTAATTTCCTCTTCTAAAAAATGATGGCATTGACCAAGGTGAGCATATAGTTTGCTGTCCTATATGATGAACCTTTGATGGTGAAAGAGCCTCAGCCATCAGAGTCCAAACCATTACACATGGGGCCGCCTTCCTAAATCCACTGCCAATACTCATCCTAGGACAGGTGCTCTCGGCTGGCTCTGTTCAGGTCCACTGGGTCTTGTGGTCACCTTGACATTGGATATGTTCTATGAATCCACCAATCTCAATGGCAGTGGAGCATTTACTAAGCATTTTTCATATGCTAAGCGCCTTACTTATCATCTAATTTATATACTCACAATGTATTAAAGCTGGCCATTTGAGATTTACTTCTCCCACTGGCCTGTGCATACTTTAAAAGGAGGTCACATCATCTTCTATACAGTGTTCAGCATAGGTCAGTTTTTCAATCAGTGTGCAGTCAATTATCTTAGCTGTCACATGACTCTTTTAATAGGTTGACATGTTTCTTCCCCAGGGATAGGGGAAAGCAGGGCTTGCAGGTTTTCCCACCCAGGGCAGATCTACCATTCTCTGGGTCCCAGGCCTGAATTGCTTTCACAGGCACATGTTAGTTCTGATTAATATTAGAGGTTAGGCAAGGTTCTTTATAGGCCACGGGAAGTGAAGCTTAGTCCTAGCCGGGGGAGTTATTATGGCTGGTATCACAGGGTTTACAGGCCATGGGAACCAAGTCATAGGGTTTGGGGGTTTAAATGTAGGCAGTTCATGGGCTCCAGAAGACCTGTAATGTTTATAAGAATTGCACCGTTAACTCTCAAGTGCCTCCGTTCAAGCCATAGGTCTGCATTTCTTGTAAGATCCAATGAGCGTTATGCTCTGATTTCTGGAAAGACCAGAGAGTTACTCTCTGACTACTTTGGAAATATGGAGAATAACCTTTATTCCTAAAGTCATTCTAGTTATTAAATGGTTTTTACAGATACAAGGGATTTGGAAAATTACAGCAAACAATACATTTTTGTAGGTCAAATAGAAGCATTGAATGCTTAGAAATAGTAGCTTTATATTTTCATGGGAAAATCGTGCGTGTGTGGCAGGTATATACGCGATGTTTGTATATGCGTGTGTTTGTGCCACGTGTGTGCGAATTTGTGCGCATGTCTTTGCGAATGTGTACATTTTGGTGAAGCTTTGTGCACATATCTGTGCATGCCTGTTTAATACTGATTATTCATGCTATATATATATAAATATATGTTTATTACTGTATATTCTTGCATATGTGTGTGAAGGGACAGTGTACATGCATGTGGCTCATGTAGGCATATTTGAGTAGATTTGTGCATGGATGTGTGTAGATGTGTATGTTACTGCAGATGAGGTGTCTGTGTCTGTGTGTGTACGTGTGCTTCCCCAGGGCCTTCAGGAGAAATTACATTTCATCTTTACTTTTTTCCTTTGAAAGTTGACAAACATTTTGGTTGGCCCTGTATGGAGAAAGCCTGTCTTATCTACACTACCTCTAGTAACACATTCTTAAGCTTTACTATTTAAAAGGTGTTTATTTATTTTAGAGGTAGAGAGGCAGAGATACAGACCCACAGAAAGACACACACACACACACTCTTCTTAACTCAGTTAAGCTGATCTGTGGTAGACATAAGGACTGAATGTCACAGAGGATCTGATAACTAGATTGGACATTAAAGAAACAGCCCCCCAGGTAGAAATGGTGGGGAAATGACCCCAGGCACCAAAACCAGCAGGTGGAAAGGCCCAGAGCCCTGGAAATCTGCTTTTAGCATTGGAAGAAGAGTTGCTCAGCAGACAGAGGGAAGGTGCAGGCACCAGGCAGTCATACCGAGTAAAGCAGAAAGTGATAGGTTGGTCAGACATTTGCTTTGGCTGAAAATAAAGAACTCTAATGATTTACAAAATCACGGGACTGGTTCAAAGCATTTCTCTAGGAAGAAATGGATGAAGTTAAGCCATGGGAATTTCTGGCCACATCATGAAAGCAGGTTTTCCAAAAGAGCTGTTAATTTGACGGTGGAATGAGTCACAGCCCATGGGCAGGGCTGTAAGTCCCATCAACTGAACTGCTCAAAACTTAACCGGACAATAAAAAATGTATGGTTAAGGCAAACATCCCTGCAAGGTTAGACCAAAGGGTTGTTGTGTCCTCATTTGAACTTTTTCTTTGTATTTGCATGCCAAGTCTACATGGAAAATTACTTGGTATCTCAGATCACGAGAACAATGAGGGAAGATTGTTTCAGGATGGGACACCTTTCCCATTTCACTTGTCTTGAGAGTGGAATTTGTTGAATGGTGACCAGAATTCCTATAATTATATTATGGCAGGTCTGGAATTTACTGCTGATAGTTGGAAAACAATGTTTTTCAATGAATTTAAGCCTTGAATTTCCTGGCTTATAGGAAAATAGGATGCCATGTGATAACAGCACTCTGGTAATGAACTTATGAAATGGAAGTGTCTAGAAGTGTTGCTTACAAAGTAGAAACCTGGGGACCAACGTTGTATCATACTGGGCTAAGATGCCTCATGTGATGCGTGCATCCCATACAGGCCACAGTTCTAGTCCTGCCTGTTCCACTTCTGATCCAGGTTCCTGCTGATGATACCAGGAAAGAAGCAGAAGATGGCCCAAGTGCTTGGCACCTGCACCCATATGTGGGAGGCCTGAATGAAGCTCCTGGCTTTGATCTGGCTCAGCCCTAACTGTTCCTGCAGTTTAGGGATTGAATTAGTAGGTGGAAACTGTCTTCCGTCCCTCTCTTTGTAACTCTGTCTTTCAAAGGAATAAGATCTGTCTCTTTTTAAAGTAGAAACCTGAAGGCTGGAGCTGTAATGTAGTGAGTTAAACTGCTAGTTGAAAGACCAGCATCCCATACTAAAGTGTTGACTTGATTCCTAATTGATCTGCTTCTGCTAGAATTTGAAGACAGTAAAAATGGCCCAAGAACTTGGGACCTAGCTCCCAGTGTCAGAGACCCAGGCTTTGTTCTGGGCTAGACTAGTTGTTGTTGCCAAGTGGGGAGTTAACCAATGTATGGGCGATTCTTTCTGTTTCCCTCTTTCTCTTTGATGCTGTACCTTTCAACTAAGTAACTAAATCCTAAAAAAAGGAAAGAAAAATAGAAAGCTGCTTTTATAAGCATCCGTCTTAAGAAACACAGCAATCTTCTACCACCTCTTTTATTTTTGGGTTAAAAAGGAAAAATGGGGACCACATTTCGACAAACTGTAAAATGCATTTTATTCACCTAAACTCTGAATATCTTAGCTTAACCTAGCTAAAAACCTAGCCTAAAAGAAAAATGTTCAGAAAAATGTCACTATCCTGCTTTTGGGAAAAATCATCTAATACCAACTTTGTAATGAAGTGTTTTATGTTTCTTGAAATTTGTAAAATACTGTAATTAAGGGTGAAAGCAGAGTGGTCATGTGGGTATGCTTTTGAATCATCATAAAATTGGTAAATTTATACTTAGACCATGGTACATTGGGAATCATATACATAAATATGTTAGACATAGAAATGTTATATCAGAATTAATGTGAAAATTACGTGATTATTGAGGCTAATGGGTCCCTGTTGGTGAGCTGAAGAACCAGGAGAGCTGATGGTGACATTCTATTTGGAAACCTAGCAAGACAGGAATACAGGACGAGTTAGTATTTCAGTTATAATTTAAAGGAGGAAAAAAATCGAATATTCTTGCTTGAAGGCAATATCCAACATGGGCAGGAAAAATTCCTCTTATTAGAAGGAGGATCAGACTTTGTTCTAGTCGAGTCCCCAAGAAATTGAATAACCTTCCCCACATTCCAGCTGATATTTCCTTTGCTCCATGTATTCAAATGGTAGCCATACACGGTCACTCATAACACAGATAGATAGTACTAACCAAATGTCTGAGCACTCTGCAGCCCAGGCGAGTTGGTGTAGAGTTCACTGTCATGGTAGCGTGGAGTCACAGCCTACTGCGGGCCAAGATTCAAAGGAGGTGGATTGAGAGTCTCCTGCTTTAGATCTATGTGCCGCACTTGGTAGAGACGATGCTGTCTCCAGGAACTGTGGAAGACTGCATCCTGCCTCATGCTATTAGCTTGAAATCAAAAAGCTGAGGACCAGAAGTCAACATTTTAATAAGACTTAATGAAGATTACGACTTTAGTCATAGTTTCAGGTACTAGGTCATCTTGCAGGAAACTGTTGGTTTTGGATTTCTTCTTTTGTTTGTTTCTTTTTAGGATCTGCATCTTTGTGTCTGCTTGCATCACCTCTGCCTTTATTGCTTCTCCAGTCCCATCTCAGTGTTGTCATTTTAATAGGAATTGACTTGGTTACATGTTTATATAGGTTTGGCACATTCTCTTATTTCTTATCTAGTCATTTTCATTGTGGCTTTAAACAGTTTGAAGTAAACCTTAATATTTTATAAAATTTATAATTTATAAATTTGTATTTATATTCATAAATAATTTATAAAGTGTTGCAAAGATAACACAGAGTTCCTATACAATTTAAGCCCATTTTCCCTATATCTAACAGGTAGCCACTGTACATTTGGTAAGATTGAGTAATTCACATTAGTACAATGCTGCTCATTGCACATTCGTTTTTATTTGAGCTGTTTTTTCATAGTGTCTTCTTTCATGTTACATTCAGAAAGTACATGTGTTTAGTCATGTCTCATTAGTCCCTTTGATCGATGACAGACTCTCACTTGTTTTATGTGACTTGATGGGCTTAAAATTATTGGTTAAAAGCCTGACACGGTAGCCTAGTGGTTAAAGTCCTTGCCTTGGAAGCACCAGGATCCCATATGGGCATGGGTTCATATCCCAGAAACCCCTCTGCCAGTCCTGGTGTCTGTTAGTGGCCTGGGAAAGCAATCGAGGACAGCCGCAAGCCTTGGGATCCTGTTTCTATGTAGGAGACCCGGAGCAGGCTCTGGGCTCCTGGCTTTGGATCAGCTCAGCTCTGGTGTTGTGGCAGTTTGGAGAGTGAATCAGCGGATGGAAAATTTTCCTCTTTGTCTCTCCTCCTCTTTGTATATCTGACTTTTCAATAAAATAAATAAATCTGTAAAAAATTATTGGTTAAGTACTTGTTGGAATATCCCTTAATTGGCAATTATACTTTCCCCTGTGACTATATAGCAGCTTCATGTGCATTAGACAATTCTATTGGCGTGCCCTTGTATCCATGTATCAGGAAGAATATGAAGTTGGAATGATTGAGCACTGGCAATGTTAGCCTTCATCATTTGGTTTCTTCTGGGCTTCTCTGCTGTAGATTGATCCCTTTCAATCCTCTGTGTTTTAGAGGTGAGCTATTACACCCAGCTTACACTCAAGGGGCGGGGTTTTAGGCTCTTTTTATAAGTGGCATATTTTATTGAGAATTATCTTGTAGTGAAGAGACCAAATAATACATGTTGGGTCTTTCAGATGAAGGACTATTCAGGTAGGAACATGTATGAAGTGGGTGATTGTAGCCATGGAGTCCAGGGCAAGGAGAGGCCCACTTTTTGGTACCTGAGTGGATATATTTGTATACCCTTTCCTCACCTTGGCTAATGGTATGAATGACATCTTTAGAATCTACGAAAACAGCACGTGTTGCCTTGATGGTTCCTGAATGCTGAGGGTCCCCAAGTGAGCGGCCTTAAAAGAGACTTTTTGCCAAGTGAAAAAGACCATACCATGAAAAGTACAATTGCCAGTGTCTCCATGGAAACCGGAGTACAAAGGGGCTGTTTGCCTGGAGAGCTATGTTTATTTTATTTTATTTTTTAAAAAAACTATCAAGAATAACCCTTTGAGATGTGACATTCTGTTTTTACAAGCACACTCAGGGTGTCAGGCAGAGCCCGATTTTATATTCCTTGAAAACAGAGTGTGCCCGAGTGTTGGCTCGACTTTTCAACATGTCATTTTCAACCAATTTTATGCACAAATGGGTTACAGTCCCAAGAAAATATTCAGAAAAAGAGGAAACTGTTTCAAAAAGGAATATGAAGCATGATCACATGGAAAGCCAGTTAGAGCAGAAAGCCTTCTTCTCAGACCCCCACCTTCTGGAGGACGAACGTATTGGGATATTTATACAAAACAGGTCAGTCCCATCTTGCTGACTGGAGGGCCTAGGGGAGTTGTTTGTTGAATTGGCCATTCATCTCCCTTCCTCTGAAATTGTGCTTGCTTGGGTGACGTGCTCTTGGAGCCGCGTTCAAAGGCACTCTTGGTTTCCTGCCCTCTGTGGTATGTATTCAATTCTCTCTTCAATATGGCTGCAGGATGCACTTGCTTGCCCCAAGACCAGATCTTCAGACCTGGGGAGAATTTATTACATGAGATTTATTGAGAAACATTGGATTACGGGAGTCCTTTCCATCTTTAAAATAATACATTCATTTAGAGTACCAAAGGCTGGATTCTTCGATCCGTCATTTTAAAATATGTCCCCTCACACGGATGCAGCTTTGATGCAGCAGTCTTGAAAGGTTGTGGCAAGAAAAGAAGTGGGGGATAATTTAAGGTGACAAGTCCAATTTTAAAACAGAAGCCCAGTGTTTCATATTTTTGAGGACCAGGATCCAACTGAGGTATTTTGCAGCCTCTACACTTCTTAGAGAAGTCTTTTGCTCAGGTTTTGCCGTTAGCTCCCAGGAAAACGAGCCTTTCCGCCAGCAGGCTCAGTGAAAACCCAGGTCCTGAACAGATTTTAGAGTATTAGTCAAGGGACACTGTGTGAACATATGAGGTTGGTGTTACTCTGTTGTTCTTGCAGACTCTTTTCATATTATAAATATTGTGTACACCTAATATTCCTTGCACAGATCCTTGGTACCTGCAAAGACAAATATTTTCATTTGGTGTTGCATTCTTATTAAAGTCAGAAGCATGTAGGGACGCACCAAGGCCACCTCTTGGGGATACTGTGATGCTACCAGGGGAATATTTCTTCTGTTCTTTTCCATGCATCTTCTCTTCCAAACACTAACACCCGATGTAGTTGCCTGAATAACGACTCTCAAAATGTTTAAATCCTTTCACCCTGTAACTGTGACTATGATTTTGTTTTGAAGAAGGATTTTGTAGGTTTAATAGTCATGGGATTGATTTTGGATGAACCCAGTAAGAGCTAAAGCTAGTGCCAAGTATCCTTGTAAGACAAAGAAGCCATCAATGGCGAGGACAAGGCCAGGGGAAGATCCCTGGGAGAGGACACATGTGGGAGTTAATGCTTCCACAAGCCAGGAGGGCACAGCAAGAATTCCCCTTCCAACCTTCAGGAGGAAGCAACATTGCCAACACCTCCATGTCAGGCTTGTGGCTTCCAGAATTAATTTCTGTCATATTCAGCCACCAAGTTGGTTCTGGCGACTGTAGAGGCTCACGTCTCCATATCAATCTTGTTACCTTTGCTCCCTGGGAAGTCAGATTTAGTCATTTGTTTGTGCTTACTCCAGTGTAGGTACTGGAAATATAAACACCAGGCAGGCAGGCTAGTGACTTTGAGTATATGCTGAGGAATGGTTAGAGTGTGATGGGTCTCTATCAACCCTAACAAGCAATGACACACACCTTTAGATCCATGGGCTGGCCAGCATTTTCACAGCTCTGTGCTTTTGCTGGGTCAGAGTGTCTCAAACTCAGCACTACCAACACCTGAGATTGATGTATTCATGTTGCCAGGGCTGCCCTGTGCCTTGTAGGAGGTTGAGCTGCATCCAAGGCCTCCCTCCACTAGATGCCAGTAGAACATTCATTCTTCTGCCCTTCATTGTAACAATGCAAAATGTATCTAGAGATTGCCAAATTTGGTGGAGAAGAATTTTCCCTGGATGAGAATTATAGTGTATGGCATTTCTCTGCCTGGAAGACACCTTGGCCCTTGACCATTTGCAAACTCATGAAGTCTATTAACTTAAATCTGGATATCATTTCTTTCATTACTGTAATACTTGGTACAAACCTTTGAGTTAAAGTAACAGTCATATATGTATATACATTTTTTTGAATTTTTTTGTTCGTATTTCTGACAGAAGCTAAAGTTTTACAAGATGAGGGGCAAGAAGTGTGTTTTTGTATCTGTTTCCCCCCCCCCCCATATCAAATGCTTGTTGTGATAAGAAAGGCTTACTGGGGTCACACTGTGAGGCCCCCAAAGGAGACCCAACGACTGGGTCTTTTATTGCTGGAAAGAGCTTTGTCCCCATGCCTCAGTGTAGCCTCCTGCTGAGCTGGGCCAGGCCTTGTGTGGACCACAATAACTTCTTTTGTACCCCTGGCCTGGAGCCAGCAATTTGAGCAGCCTGAACAACTTCTGAATCCCTTCTCCCCAGTCAGCTTCCCTGATCTTGTTTGGTAGCTCAGCACTCCCTTGAGATGGTTCTCGTAGGAAGGGTCTTCATGGTCACTAACATTTAGGAGACTTTACCTTCTAGATTTCCCTCGAAGAAATCCATAATATACAGTGGTGTAAATTAAATATTGAGAAGGGAAGTTTGCTTTATATGATTTACATAAGTTTTCCATTTACTGGATTATGGAACCTAAAACAACTGAGAAATCTCTGATATCCTAAAATATGATTTAGAAAATGGTAAATTAAATTCATATTCTAATATTTTTGAAAAAATTTTAAAATTATATTTATTTGAAATCTAGGGTTACAGAGAGGAGGAGAGAGAGTTTATATCTACTGGTTCACTCTCCAAAAGGCTACAGCTGCTGGGGCTGGGCCAGACCAAAACCAGGATTCAGGAGCCTTTCTTCAGGTCTCCTACATGGGCCCAGGGACCTGAGGACTTGGGCCATCCTGTATTGCATTTCCAAGTTACAGTAATAGGGAGCTGGATTAAAAGTAGAGTAGCTGGGGCTAGGACTAGCTCCCGTAAAGGATGCCACAATGCTGGTAGTGACACCATACTGACCCTGTAAATCCATATCTTGAGCTTATCTTTCTAAGGTACTGTTGTACAATGAGCTACACTGTTGATTTTTAAATTAATATTTAGAAGCCAAGAGTTTTCAGAGGGCTTTGAGGTTTCTTAATTTCTTTGAAGTGTTGAGTTTTGAGAGCAAAATGTGGGCAGACATTTTGATTTTCTTCCACATGGGTGCTGTCACCTCTTAGGCTGGGATTTGCATGCTTTTTTTTGGTGCAAAAGACAAAGGAAAAAGAAGCACTCTGAAAACTCACCAATGGAAGGAACAGACACATTCCCTCATGGACTGACACTATACATCTTGGCACTCAGCATCCCTAGTGCAAGTGGGCGAGGAAGTCCTTACAGATGCAGAAAAGCTTTAGGCTCATAGACCCTGGGCAGCTGGTAAGGAAGTCTTCCTGCTGAACAGGATACAGTGGGCACAGATCATGGAACTGGAAATGGAAGGTGTGTGCAAGACTCACTAAGCTGGGATGCATAGGTTGCCGTGTTTAACCACAGCATTTGTTGCCCTAAATATCCCAGACCTCACATGGGCACTTAAATACACATGGGAGTAGACAGAAAGGTTGTTGTTCACAGCTCTGCGATGAAGGAATGAAGAGTTGAAGATAGATGTGTGAGAAAAATGAGAGGCACAGAAAGACTTGCACAGATGCAGGCCCGCTGGATGGGAAAGCTGTGAGCAGATTCTGGGTCACTTCTTCCTGATTTGGACTGGTTTTTCCACATTAAGTTGTGACGATAGTGAGACAACACAAAGACTTAAGCCAAAGCAGGAGAGTGGCAGGCACCGAGGTGGGGCTGGGCAGCAGAGGTCTAAACGGAGCTTGTTCTTAGTGTCGCTCTAGGCTAGCTGTGTCCGGGACTGTAGTGACTTTAGCCTGTAGTTTTGCAAGCTCACTAGGCTGCTAAGGACCATGTGCATGCTTCCTCCTTCCACCCATCTTTATGAAATTGTTCACTTTCCCCTGAAAGAGTTAATGTGGCTCCTTATGGCAACCTGTGCAATTAAAATGTCATTCAGACACCCAAGGCTCTGGATGTTGAAGGACCTCAAATAAGACCTCATGGGCCCTTTAGGGAATGAGATAACATTGTTATTGGTGTGAAAGGAGGGTGAAGGAGCGCAGGGTCATGGTCTAACCTAGGGGAGATAAATCTTCCTGCGCTGAGTGGAGGCCTGGCCACCCCCGTGACGGGGACTTTATACACAGGATCTGACTCGAGATTCATTAAACTTCCCATTTTAGCCACCAGTGCCCATGAAGGCAGATCTGTGCAATCTCATATTCCAGGAAGTAAACGCAGCATTGCAGGCCAATGAAATTGACTGGTGTGACAGGAACATACAAACAGCCGGGATGTCGGCTGCGCCCCTATCCCCTGCCGTGTTTATTTAGGAGTGGAGGTCCATTAAGTGCTCGGCGATGGCCTTCTGATAACACCCCCACATTTGGAGGGCCAGCCAGAGCTGGCTGTCTGCCCTCAAATGTGACAGCTGACAGTTCTGGATACACTTAGAGATGGACTTGTCCAGCACCGTGCAGAGGACAGAAACCACACATTTTAAAGTTATAGTCTCTGCTGCTCATGTTGAGGGAACAAGTGGTTTTTTCAGACTTTCAGTTTATGTGGAAGATCCCTTTCCGCTGTGAGAATATTGTAAAACCTGCTGCTAGAGACTGGAGACTGGTTGGAGTGAGGTTTGGGCAAATATTTATTAGATGTGAAAGGAAAACACACATGATGAAACGCATGAGCGATATCAACCATGTAAACGTTGAGGGGTGGAGAGGTAGAGCAGAGACCCAAAACTCTTTAGCCTCCTAAACTGGGATTTTTAGGAGCCAGTTCTTCAAAGTGTTGAAGAGTGAACTGTGACTTTCATATTCACCTCCTAAATCAGGTTTCTGTTGGGTCCTATAGCTTGCTGTCCTTCATCCTGATTAAAAAAAAAAAAGATCTAGCCGTTCTTTCAAATTATTCAGTTATTTGTCTAACATTAGCTGGTTTCCTGGCTGCAGGGAATCTTGCAGTAAACAACCCAGAGATTGGTTTGCTCTTGTTCTGTTGACATCTGTGTAGAGAAGGGAGAGAAACAGATGATATACATGTAAATGAATCGGTGAAGACCATGACTTCCGAGGGTGATAGTTGCTAGGAATGTAATGGAACCTGGAGATACATGGGAGAATATTGGCAGCCAGGTGGTCAGGAGAGGTCGGGCTGGCGAGTTCGGACTAGCTTGGGATGGGATTGGGAAAGAGTAGACCATATGGGTTGTCTGGAAGGGTGTGCTCCATTTTGAAAGGTGACCAGTGTAGCAGGCACTAAGGGTTGAGAAGCGCAGGAGGCGTGGGGCTGTGGGACTCAGGAATAAGCCGTAGGAGCATGTAGAATTAGCTAGGGAGATCCAATGAGTGCAAGACTTGGAGATTGTGATGAAAGGACTACATTTTGTTGACAATGGAAATTCAGCCGGAGGTGTGCACAGTGAGGTGATATGATCAGATGTGCAGGAAGTCGCTAGAATCCCTCTGCTCATTTTAGGGCCTTTCCCCCATGTAGTCTGAGCTCTGAAGGTTTGCAGGCAGGTTGAACTACAGTGTGCTCCAGACGGGCTAGAGGACTGTGTCCCCTGCCCACTGCCAGGGAGCTCACAGAGGGTAAGAACCAAAACCCTGGCTGGCATCGCTTCGCCACAGTAAGTGTGCACCTCCACAGTGCTTGGACCAAGTGCCGAGCTGAACAACGAGTCCTGCATTGACTGTAATTGCGAGCTCTGGAGGTTAGGAACATTTGCCCAACTTATTTTATGACATTATTCCAAAGGGTCCTTAAGGAAAGTTCTTTAATGAAGAACTGGGCTCTTGAAGCAAGGGGTGGGGGATCTGAATAGAGGTATCACACAGGTACCTCCTTCCAAGTTGGGAGCAATTGGCATTAACTGAAAGGATTTATTCAAATTACTTCCCTTGGTCAATTAGTTGCTTGCAGATGATTTTAGCATATTTCTTCAAAGGTGTCAGGGTTTAGGCAATGAAATCAACATTCAAAACCCAGACTCCGAGTTGTGGGTCCCAGCAATAACAGACATTTTAAAGGCTGCTCCCTCAACTGCAACAGTCAGCATATTACATTCTTGGGAGTTCGATTTCAACTTCTTTAAGTTTATGACACAAATGGAGCCATTTGCCCTCACTGCAGTCTATAAAGGCAAGACTCACTAGAAGGAGGAAATTTCCTTTATCATTAATAGGCCGCACTCACATGATAAAAACGTCTCCAATCCTCCCACCTCCTTCCCCAAGCTTCAATTCTCATTTTAAGCAGTTCCCACATAGACTATTTATCTTCCACATTTTCTCAACTCTCAATGGCACCATTATATCCTTTATTTGGAATCATAAAACTTTGAGAATAAAAAAGGAGCAAATTAATCCTCCCAGGGGGAAAGAAGAGGACGGGTTCTGCCAGCTTTTAAATTGCAGGATTGGACTGGCCTCGAAACAGTTTTCTTTTTCAACAACTTCACTGGTGGTGGTGGGGGGTGAAGGTGGGGAGAAGGAATGGTTATGACAGAGAATCCTGAAATAAAATGCAGAATTATGCAAACGTGTTAAAAACTGACATCTTGAAGGGGAAAAAAAACCTGTTGAAAGCCTGAGGAATACACAGCACAGGCCAGAATGAGAAGCTTTCGAAGCTACAAATGGGTTACACCGGTTTTATTATTCACAGCGGAAGAATAACCTCGATCATGATGTGAAAACCACAATTTCCTTTATTTGTGGATCATGCCAGATTAAAAAGCATCCAGGGAAGAAGTGTGGCTGGGAGAGCTGAGCGCCGTCTGAAGAGGCGAGGCCTCCGGGTCCAGGATCCTGTTGCGGACGCCTGGCTTGCTCCCTCCGATTGCATAAGTCACTTAACCTTCTGGTGACTTCTCTCCCATCGGCAGGCTGGAATTAAGGAGTTGGCCTTTCCTCTGGGGATGGAGAGCTGGACTTCCCATCTGCCAGTTGGACAACAGGCTTTGCCGTTTCGGTTTGTTTTAAGGAGTCTCAAGGTTGTTGTGAAAACAGAGGACACAATTCAGTTGGCAAAGCTGGCTGCCTTCAGGAGCCCGAAGAGGACACACCAGGCCACAGGGCATCCTGGAGGCAAGCTGCAGGCTCACTGCTCTGCAAATAGGCTCTCCTGTTATGATCTGATTGCATCCATTCCTTAGTCGTTTTTAAATTGTGAGGTGCCGCCGCTAGGTGATCAGTGGATACTGAACACTCATAAAGCAAAATGAAAATCAGTGAGTTGAGAAACAGTATATAGGAGGTGACTTAAGTCTGAGGGAGCTTACAGATGCAGAGGTCCAGCACTTCATTTTGCAGGAGGAACTTGCAGATGCAGAGCTTAAATGACTGACCTGTCCTCTTGGAAGCATAGGATTCATGGCTCCCAGCAGCTTTGAAATATGATTTAATTATGATTATTGAAATGTGATTGGATTTAATTAATCCAACAGTGGAACACAAGGAGTCTTCCAAAGAGGCTGACCATCCTGGAAGTTTCTATGCAATAGTCAGTTTGAAGTCGGCCAGGGTTATTCCAGTGCGTTGTTGCGTAGGGTCTTTTATTATGTCAGAAATCTTGAAGGAGGCTCTGTATATATGTATATGATAGAGGCTTAGCTACTGATTGTAATGTTTTCAAGGAAATCATTCTGGATTTTAAGATTCTGCTTTGTCCATTCCTTGTTTTTCCTCTCCTCACCTCCCTTTTCACGAAGAATTGCTTTGAAGAGAAGTTCTGGAGAGAAAATCGAACCAGTCCAGGCCTCAGTGACCAAGCTGTAACAGAAGAGCCCAGAGCGTGGAGGGAGTCACCTGGCAGACAGGACAACCTGCCCATGATTTACTCTGACTTGCTAATTTTCAGAAGGAAATTAATAAAATTGATTCCAGCAAAAACTCTAAGTGGACAAATAGAAGAAAAACAGATCAAGAATTATAGATATTTAGGGCAGAGAGAAAGTTCTTAAGAGAAATCTTTCCCTCGGGGAGAAATAAATATTTAGGAGAAATCACTAACTCAGGGTTGTTAAAGCAAGGATCACTCACAGAGCAGAGGCAAGCCCTCCCACCAACTGTTAACTCCAATTCTGAGACTTAGTGGCAGTAGCATGATTAGTTAGTGCGGGTTCTGGAAGAAAGCAGACCTCTGGCATTAAAGTCTTGGAAATATGTATTTTTAAGTACTATAAAAGATGTGGAAAGCAACTTTTCTTTTCATCCTGGGGACTAGAAATAATACACCTGCAAGGACAGATGAGTGGCACAATGTTGGCACTCAGTGGGGCATTAAACATTTTGCACCACATTTAGGGGTTTTCCTGTCATTAAGTCTAGGTAAAATAAACTTTTAAAAAAAGGCTTTGTTGTGTTTTTGGATCGTGTTTGCTCTTCGCCAACCTGCTTTTCTTTGTCCTTCTTTCTCTTGCCAGGTTTCTGCATCTATTCTATTTTCTTGTGTCTGTCACACTCTTGGCTACTTCCCCGGGTGGCCTCCTTCTACCTCCGAGGCCTTTCTTTTCCCCTTCCCTCACCCCTGTAGTATTTTTTGTTTTAGCTCCGCTGCACGTGTTCGGACCCATGGTGGGGTTGGTTCGGCTGGCTGGAGTTGCCGTGGTTTGCCTGTGGCGCCCTGGGATTGGCAAGGTCTTGAGTAGACAGTCCAGGAGCTGCAAAGATTGGGGCCACCTGAATCTCTCCGTTGCTAGGGTATTCAGGCTACAATTGATTGTGATGGCAAGGCCTTGCATTTCTTCCTACTTCAATTTGCAGACTTCCTCAATTTCGTCTGCCTCCTTTAAAACTATTTCCTTCTCTACACATGATTTTCTTTTTAAACTTGTGCAAATTTACAGTGAAGGGATAAAGGGTGGTGTTTGAAGACAAACAAAGAAATGGAACCAAAATGTCCAGGTTATTTGCCTCAGCTCTTCCACTCCCCCAGCGCAGTGTGATGTTGAAGGGAACATTAAACTGACATTTCCTGAGACAGTTGGATAGGATCACAGTGTCTGCTGAGTTCTGTAATGTAGGTCAGTTCTGCAGGCAAGCTCATGAGAGAAGCAAGAGGGAGGGCAGTAAGAAAGTAATCTAGCAGACCACACTGTCTTGATGAAGTGAAATGAAGACTGGCAAAGATAGGACAGAAGGCTTGGGGGCTTGCTCATAAAACGTATTTCAAGGACTAGCTCTGTGGGACTCCTTGGAGCTCTTGTGAAAAGCTGATCTATCAACTCTAACTAAATATGGGATGATATGTTATGCCGGGCTCTCTTGAACGTGCTTGGACTTTAGCAGTAGCAGAAAAGGCGCAACTCAGGTGGAAGGGGAGGGCAGGTGCAAAGGCCTTGAGGTGAGAAGCAGGTTTGAGGAAGACACGATAAGGCCAGTGTAGGAGACGGTGGGAGAGCTCCTGGGCTCCATCATTATATCCAGAAGAGTAGAGCTGGGATAGTTTGGATGCAAAAGAGGTGCCCCAGTTGTTCTCCTGCCCATTCAGCAGTTGACACCAAGGCTTAATGACTGGGTGATCATTGCTGGACTTTCAAGTTCTGGATCCTCAGCCTCTTAGGGCAGTCATTGAGCGCTCTGTTGAAGACAGGTCCTGTGCAGTCTGCAGTGTTGGACTCCCTGGAAGCTTGTTTTCAGAGTGTGAGTGCTCCTCTTGGCATTCAGTACATATCCTCAGACTGGATTTAAGATGCGTCTAAACACCATGAGTTGTTGAATTGAGTTGAGATCATCAGTTTGGTAATCTGATAAAATTGACATTGCTGATTTCAGGTGATGGATCCTTGTTAAACTTGGGAATGAGTTAAGTAGCCCCAGAACTTTCTCCATTCTCAAAAGACTGAGGAAAAAAATTCATCCTCATATCTTGATTAAAATCCTTCTCTGACTCAGGAAATTCCTTTTAGTCCAGGCCTAATTAGCCAGGATTTGGGGAAAAGCATTATTTGTTACCTTGGGAACATTAAAGATCCTAATTTAATGGACTTCTCACTGGCTGGTTAAATCTAGGGTCAGATTAGCTGCCATTCACAATGAGAACCTCCTAGTAAAGATTTGCCCACTTATGTTTGAGTGGGCTTGTTTTGAAGGACCCCAGTGAAGCCAACCTTCTCATGTCCTCCAGTTGTACCAGCCACTCAG
Source organism: Ochotona curzoniae (assembly GCF_017591425.1). NCBI lineage: Eukaryota > Metazoa > Chordata > Mammalia > Lagomorpha > Ochotonidae > Ochotona > Ochotona curzoniae. The sequence goes on along the minus strand of NW_024467118.1, from coordinate 5,654,027 downwards.
CCTCATCTGCAGCTGTGGTCTCACCTCTAGACTTTGACTCAAAGCTTCTTGGCCAGAGTCCACCTCTCTGCTTCTCTCCAAACACTGCTGTCTCTCAGGTTCAATGTAAACCTTACCTTCTCCCTGAAGATGAACTAGAATAGTCTTATTTCTTCTGAAACGTGGAACACTCCTTGACTGTCCCCACTGCCTCCAAATCATTGTGTGGCTTGTTGCATGGAGATGGAAGTATTTTGTAGCTGGATGGCTCACCATGAGAACTTGTCTCTAACCTGACTTTTACGTCCTATGGAGAGAGGCATGTTTTAGTGCTCACACTAGTGTTCAATGCACTCCAGTCTAAACGTGGTACATGGATTGTTTGCTCTTAAAATTATCCATCCATCTATCCATCTATCCGTCTATCCATCCGTCCATCCATCCATCCATCCATCCATCCATCCATCCATCCATCCATCCAGTGTCTGCCTTCCTAGGAATTCTCCCTAGCCAAAATGTTACACCACTTTTCTTCCTGAAGCCTTTCTAATTCTCCCCAGTTAGAGCAAGTTGCTGTTTTCCTGGGTGTCCCAGAGAACTTCAGAGATGTCTTTGTGTAAAACATAAGACATAGGATGAAATAGAAGCTACTTGTGATCCCAAGAGAGACAGATTTGACTAGGAATCCTGGCTCTAGTCTTCACAGATTGCTTGCCGGGACCTGGCTATGTTTTTCTTTCTGTTTTTCTTGTCTCTAAATCCCTGCCCTGCTCACCTGTAAGGCAAGTGACCAAGATCTCTCATTAGTTATTGTGTGGATATGTAGGTGGTAGGAGAGAACCTGGACTCTGCCTTGGACTTGCACTTGTTCTCTTTGCTTCCTCTTTGTGCTCCTATTGAGTCATCCAGACACCTGAGTAGCATGTGTATATCCCCTACAAGGTCAGGTGAATGCTCATTTCTCAGAAACAATGCAGCATCGTAGCCTAGTGTGGGGATTCTGGTACCAGACTGCCAAGCAAAGCCTAAACCTATCACTTCTCAGAAATGCGAACGTCACGAAGTGTCTTGTTGTCTGTGTGACTTGGTTTTCTTGTCTGTCAAATGGGACTGCTAATACTTGCTGCTTTGCAGGGATATTATGAAGTTTACCTAAGGCCCTGGCTGTAGCAGGCCCTCATTAAGGTTGTCTATTATTAGTAGGAGCTCAAGAACTGTTTATTGAGAGCCAATGAATAGAGTTTAGTGTGAGATGGTTTCAGGAAGACTGGCTACCATGAAGGTGTTTATTTGGTCTGGAATGTCTGTTTCTTGACCCAACTATAATTAGTTCTATTACTAGGTTATTATTAAGTTGAGTGGGATTACTTTCTTGTGATGGCCAAGGTCCTGAAATATTAAAGGTTAAATGTTAGGGATGTTTTTTCATGTCAAAGTGGAAATTATTTTGTTGGTTTCAATAACATGGATGAGTTCTAAGGTGACAAGTTTTTCCAAAGTAGAAACTTTCCTATAAAGTGGTGACCAGAAGTACCTGGACCGTGGCCTCTAGGGAATGTTTGGAAACGTTTGCCTCAAGCTTTAACTCTCATCCTAAAGGAATTTGTGCTGCTGTCCCCTTGTAGGGACACTCAAATATGTGGGAAAAGTACTGGGGCGAGAGGCCTGTCTTATTTCCTTTTATCTCATTCAGTTTCCAGAACAATCCACCCACAATCTTAGTCAAGAAAGACCTGTAGGGTAATAACAAAAATCTGAAATATTTTTTTCCCAACCCAGACTTAAAGCTGAGATTTCCATATAATCATCATTGGATCCTACGAAAGCACCATGGCTGGTGTGGGTACACTTTTTGTTTCTGACCATGGGATTTTAAAACAATCTGAGAACTTTTCTGAAAGTTTGTGAAATATAGAATTAAAATATTTTAATTTTGGTGTAAAAATGTTGAAATTTATGCATACAGAGGGTCTTCAGAAAGCTCATGGAAAATGTTTTGACAAAATATAAAGCATGTGTATATTTGTTAGGATGACAATATGTACAAGGACTTGGGCTGTTCTTTGCTGCTTTTGCAAACCATTAGCAGGGAGTTAGATCAGAAGTGGAGCAGCCAGGAAAGAAACTGGTGCCTGTATGAGATCCCTGCTACGCCACTGTGCTAACCACTCTCCGTATTTCTGAAGTCAGATTTTCTGGGGCTGAGAAAGTTGTTCAATGATAAAAGAATTCATGATTACTCTCCCTCTCTTATTCTTATTGAAAAGTCAGATCTACGGAGAGAAGGAGAGACAGAAAGATCTTGTGTCTGCTGGCTTACTCCCCAAGTGGCCACAACAGCTGGAGCTGAGCTGATCCAATGCGAAGCTAGGAGCCAGGAACCAGGAACCAGGAACCAGGAGGGCAAGGTCACAATCTTATACCACTTTCCTGGACCACAAGCAAGGAGCTGGAAAGGAAGTGGAGCAGCCAGGACACAAACTGGTGCCCATATGGGATCCTGGTGGCTGTGAGGTAAGAATTTAGCCACTAGGCAATCTTACTGAAAATTTAACTGCCACTGTAACAGTATTCAGAGTTCAGACTTTTGAGTGATAGTCTTTCCAAGAAAAATAAATCCTTTTTTTTTGTTTTGTTTTTAAAATTTCAGACCTTTAAAAGGCAGGCAATGAGGTTGTCAAGATCTCTGCCTTTGGGAGTGGATCGGCCTCATCATCTTGGGAGAGATCTGCCTATCCTATGACCTGAGAGTATTGCCATACATGATTGCATTCCTCTTTTCCTTTGTTCTCTGTGTGCTTGTTTGCTGCCTCGTCTTTAGGCTCCGCAGAAGCCCAGCAGATCCATTCTGATGTTCTGCTCTTGTACATTGTTGGCTTTGGAGCTGTGAACCAAATCCCCTTCCGTTCTTTATCAGCCTCCTGTTTTGCTAAAGCAATACTAACACAGTGTGGAGGGTTGTGTCAGGGCGTTTGGTAAAGTCCCTGCAGCTACAGGCGACAGAGGCTCCTCGGCTCCTCCCAGAGGTGCAAAGAAGCCACTAGGAAAACCTACAGAGCCTCAGAAAACTCACCCAGCCTGAGGAACTACTGCAGTTACTTACACGCTTCTCAGATTGTAGTCTGTATTGCAACGGATGGCCTCTGGCTGGCCTGCCTGCATGTCAGATACTCACCATGGCTAAGAAACTGCAGCGGCTGCAGGCAGACCACTCAGCACACAGTCCAGCCGGTAGCAGTGGGCAAGTAGGGTTCCAACCTGCAAAAGTATTTGAAAAAATTCATGGTTTAATTGAAAGCCAAGTTTATTTTGGTGAAAAGTTGGTTTCAACCCATGCATATTTTTTTTACAATGCAAATTTCCATGGAACTTTGTGATGATTCCTTATATAAAGAATTCTTTTTTTTTTAGTTTAAAAATTCCTAAATAACCCTAGGGTTAGTTTATCTTTTAATTCCATTTCCATGAATTTTTCAAGGTACTTATATTAATTTGGGGAGAATGTAAATTCTGACTGTTGCATTGTACTAGATAACAGGATTTCATTTGTGCTGTGAGGTGCTCCAGGACTCTGAGCACACACTTGGGGAGCAATGTGAGATCTGAGGGAGGGGCTGAGTTGGAGGAAATGGAAGAAACTCCAGCCCAACTCCTGCTTCCATGTGAATTGTTCTACTCCGGTTTGGCCTTTGCATTGCAGCCATGTTTAAGGTTTCATCTAGACCAAGGCTTTTCTTTTCAAAATGACATGCTCTGGGACCCCCATCATGATAGCAGCTCCAAGTTCCTCCAGGGGCTCCTGGCACCCCATTCTGTCTTTGGTTTGGCCCATTGCACTACACCTGGCAGGTCAGTGACTTTGCAGACCTGCAGGTCGGCTTGCGAGTTGTAGTTTTGCTCTCATGCCTTCCATGTGGCTGCGGCTTCGATCCCTGGTCTTCCAGAGTGTGACTGACTGGATGCTGCAGAGGAAGCTAGCAAGCCATTAAGGAAATGGCTGGTGAGCAGTGCGTGATCTGTGGCTAGCATGGGCTTATTTGCATGACTAATGGTTGAAACACAATCCTGCCTGTAGCCTCCTATTAAATGGCTTAGAGCCAGCCAGCTCCTCAAAGTCTGTCTCAAAAGCTTCTAGGTCTCCATGCATCCACAGTCACCGGGGCAACTACAAATCATGTGGTTTACCAAGAGCATTGAGCAAAAAACTAAGAATGGAACCAAAGAAAGACATGGCTTGTGGCTCGCCTGACAGGTAGAGACTGCAAAGCACTGTTCAAAGCAAACTGTGAAGAGATATTACCAGAGTTCAGTGGTTAGAGCTGGGAGGCATGACTTCTGAGCATGAGTCTTTTTGTTCTCAACTTAGTACTTTTTAAATTTTTGTTTGACATCTAATGTGTGTGTATTTTTTTTGGGACGTAGTACAGTATATCAACACAAATACCAAGTGTACGTTAACCAAACCTGGTTTTTCATTTTGTTATCTTTTGTTCATGCTTAGGGCTTATTGGCTTCTTGCTTCCATTTGTTGATGCAGTATGCAGTACATTCTTAGGACACACAGCTGTTTCATTGTGCTGGGGAGCACGGAGCCTATTGCCTCTGTCTGACCATGTTCTGGTACCTTTCATCCAGTCCCTAACTATTCCCTCTCCCTTGAGCCCTCCAAACCTAAAGTAATTGCATTTCTCAACTTGAGTGAATTTTTAAAAATGTCTTACACATCTAAAGAAAAACATATGGTATTTGTCCTTCTGTGTCTAGCTTATTTCACTTAACCCAATCATCTTCCGTTTTTTTTTTTTTAATTTTTCTGCAGTTGCCACGATTCCATTCGTTTCCATGGATGGATAGTATTGCATTGTGTACCACATTTTCTTTCCATTCATTCATAAATGATCACCTAGGTGGATTCCATGCCATGACTATTGTCAAGAGTGCTGGAATGAGAATGCATATATTTCTTTTCGTGTGCTGAATTTATTTCTTTTAGACTTATACCCGTATGCATCTTTTGTTAGATCAGGCTGGTGGTGAGTGAGTTCCTTCTGCTTTTGCTTGTCTTGGAGAATCTTGATGTCTAACTCAGTTGTGAAGGATAACTCTCCTGATTTAAGTATACTTGGCTGGGTGATTTTCTTTTAGAGCATGTAATGTATTGATCCATTCCTTCATGGCCCTCAAAGTTTCTGTTCAACACTCAGCTGTTAATATAAAAGAAGTTTTTAAAAGTGCATTCACGCTTAGTTTTTGAAAATTTAAAAATTTCTCTGTACTTTGTTTATTATGTATTGCGATGAGGCCCTTTCCTAGTTGCATGTATATGGGGTCCTGTGGGCTCCCTGTATTTGGGTGCCCATATCTTTCTCCTGACCGGAGAGGTTTTCAGCTATGGTGTCATTGGTATTTTCTAAGCCTGTACTCCTTTCTTCATCATGGGAATTCCCATAATTCAAACATTGGTTAAATTGTATCCCAATGTTCTTAAATGTTGTCTTCATCCTTTACTTTTTTGTTCTCCCTCTTTATCTTTTTATTTTATCTTTTAATGTTGGCATTTCTAAAAGGCCTATCTTCAAGTTCAGATATTGTCTCTTTTGCTTGGCATAGTCTCTTGTTCACTTTCTCTTGTGTCTTTTTCTTCTTATTTGAGTGGCAGAGACAGAAGCAGAGATCCTATCCTGCACCATTGCCCAGATGCCCATAGTAGCTGGGGGCTGCACTGGGCCAGAGCCAAGAGCTGGGATCTCAATCTGTATCTCCCATTGCATGACAGGGCCACAGTTAGGCAAATCACCACCTGCTGTTTCTTGGTGTCTGCGCTGGTGGAAAACCAGAACTGAAAGCTAGAACCAATCATTGAATCCATGCACCTGGGTGTCTTAATTGATGTCTTGATTGCTAGTCCAAATGGCTGATGTTCAATACTTTCTCAAAAATTTGATTTAGTGAATTTTTTATCTCCAAGAATTCTGTTTGATTCTATATCTTAATCTCCGTCTCTGACAAATTTATCATTCATAGCATGCACAATTTTCCCAGTTCTGTTCACCCATATTCATACTCTCTGCCTGAGTATCCTTATCATTCTTTTTTTTTGAGATTCATAGATTTATTTTACAGCTGGAAAAAAAATCACAACTATGTAGAAGGGTTAAGCACCTTTAAGATTGCTTCTTTTTTATTCCTAAACAAATAATGCTGTTTTCTAAACCACTTTTATGTATTTAAAAGAGGAGAGAGATCTCTTCTCCATTGGCTCACTCTGCCAATGCTTGGAAGAGCTTGATTCTTTACTAAGCTTTTCATTATCTCCTTTCCCCTGGAGTCTGTTACTAAAGCATTGCTGTGTTTCTATGAGGCAGTGTATCGCCTTGCATCTTCATTCTTCCTCCATTTTTATGTTGTTATTTGTGTATTAGTTGTGTTTGTCACTTTTAACAGGTGACTTTCAGGATAAAGTTACTTTTTTCCCTAAAGATGTGTAGCATTTTGGTTCTCTTTCTTGTTTGATGGTGCAGTCCCCTTGTGTCTTTTGCAATAGCTGGCAGCAACAGTGGGGAAAGGGAATAATCCTCTTGGTTGTAAGAGGCGTGTATGAATCTTGGTAGCAGTCTGGGGGTCAGGGTCTAGGGTTGGAGAAGCAGACGTTCCAATCTTCAGTCCACTGTACTGTAAGTTGTATTGTTGGGTATACTGATTTGGAGATCTGGAGATCCTGCATAGGGAAGGATATATGGTAGTGATCATGGTGTCTCCAGCCCAAAGTCCAACAGGGAACAGAAATCCTGATCTCAGATTTCTATGCAATTTCAAAACACCTATCCATTTTTTTTTAGCAGGCAAAAATCGCTGCTTGAAGTTGGGGAAGCAATGGAGTGGACAATCCTGTGGTCAGCTGTCCATCATACTAGGGCTCCTCTTGAGGACACAACCTGCAAAGCCCAGCATAGTTTGGGGTGCGCTAGGGCTCACTTTCCTGGGGTCTACTGCTGAAATGAGGCTATGGAGCCGTGACCAATTACAGGTGCTACTGGCGGGAACAGTAGTTCCACTGATGATCCAGGAGTCTTCCTCTGGTCCCAGGGCCTCCATCTACAGGCACTAAATGGGCACTTGGCCTTGAAACACAGTCCTGTGTTGAGTGAGATTCCCTCCTTCCCAGTGACCACAGTGTTGCTCCTTGTTCTCTGGCCGCAGCTGGGGGAGGGGCTATGAGCTGGTCAATTGGCCATCCAGGCTGACAGTACAATCTATTGTACTTACGATTCTCAGCTACTGGGCCCTTTGCCTTGAAGGATGTACTCCAAGCCCGTGAATAGCTAGGGGTGATGCAGATTGAGATTCTCTCAACCTGTCAGCCCACAGGTCACCACCTGATGGCAGAGCAGATCCAGAGGACTGGGCACTGGGCCTGTTAGAAGTGAAACCTGGAACTGAGCTCCAGGCTGTAGCCTAGAATGCATTTTCCTCCCCTAGCACCCTTGGGTTGAAGTCTCACTCCTGATGAGGGGGACGAGCATGCGATCACTTCCTTGACTCTCTGGGCTGTCACTACGCTGGATCACACCAGAGCCTCACAGTCATTAGACTTCGAGCAGTGTTGGGATAAACAGCAGGCCTGGGTATTGCCACAGTGTCACTGGTCAACAGAAGTCTCTCTAACAGAGTCTTGGGTCTCTGCCTGATGCCAGAAATGTTCTAGAAACTATATGTGGGAGCACTCTGCTGAAGACAGAGTCCTTTGGAATTGATCTGTTGTGAACCTCATCATGCAAAGCTGACGCTGAGCTTCAAGGTAAGGTCCTAGGTTCCCTTTGGTCCTCTGTTCCAGCCACTGGAGTCTGACTTTTCATCTGATGGCAATGGATGGCTGTCTGCTGGTGCTGGCCTGGGGCTGGCCTGGGGCAGAGGCTGTGGGGTTGTTCAGGTGCTAGTTTTCACCGCAGCAGGCCTGATCCTTGAGTTGAAGTTAGAGGCCCATACTCTGTTTCCTTTCCCTGCACCCTACAGAAGGTTTCTGTCCTCATGCTGTGCTGCTTGGAGCTGGGGGAGGGTGGCGCAACAACTTCTTGGTGTAATACTAAAGCTGGGCACTGTGGTCTCTCACCTGGCTTTCTTGGTTTTCATGAAGGTGACTTGGTGGATGAACTGGTATTCAAAGTGGGGTCTTTGTTGGTATGTGTCTGCTGGAATGTCTTAGTTGGCTATCATCTCACTCTCCCAGCCCACCCATCTCCGTTTCTTGGTAGAATGGAGATGAGTATTGTATACTTCACAAGACAGTTGAGTATTTCATGCAACAGAATCTATGTGTGGCACTTGGCATGGAGCTTGCTAGAAAGAAGTTACTGCCTCTTAGGTGGTTCTCTGGGGCTTTGCTCTCTCTGCACTTCAAATGATGCTAATGTAATTCATCAAGGAGACGCTGGCTTCTGTGCCTGGCAGACAGTGGCTAAGTCAGATGTATGCTGGTACATATACCATCTGCCCAGATAGCCCAGAGAAATATCGGAAATGTGCATTTTTAATTTTTAAAATACTTATTTTTGATTGAGAGACAGTTATAGAAAGAAGGAGAGAAAGAGGGAGAGATAGATCTTCTGTCCACTGATTTATTTCCCAAATGGATGCAATGAGTGGAGCTGGGTCAATCCAAAGCCATGAGCCAAGATTCTTATGTGGCTTATAGGTTTCCAAGAATGTGGGCCATTTTTCTGCTTTCTCAGGTCATTAGTGGAGAGCTGAATCAGAAATGGAACAGCCAGAAGTCTAACTAGTGCTCATATGGTTGTTGGCATCACAGGCAGAGGCTTAACCCACAGTGCCGTGGTGTTGGCCCCTTGTCATGCCTTTCCTAATCACATCAAGGAGTTAGGGGATTCTCTGAGGTGCTAGCATGTTCATTTATGCATAACACCACACTCTGCCTGCCTGCTTGTTCACTTATTTGTTTAAAGAATCCTCCCTGAGTGTCCACTCCACGCAGACTTCGGACAGCCACTGAGCGTGCGCACAGAAATCCTCGCACAGTGCGTTTTCCTCATCTGAACACTACTTCTCTGATGTTTCTGAGTGTCTGGCATTACTATAAAGAAAACAAAGAAAGTTGGGCCCTGTTCTGAGGACTAATTTGCTGTAGTAGGAAAATCTTATTCAGCCTTTGAACACTATGATGAAATAGCCAAGGCAACTTACTTTCTGAAGAGGCTCAGTTCAAGACAGAGTGTCTGTGGTTGGTCTGACCTCCTCCAGGGCAGTGTGTGGTCACAGGATGAGCCACAAAGCAGAGGGAGTGGAAACTTTCACAACAAGCTGTCGCGAGAACTCAAGAGGACACAGACTACTTTCCTAAGGGATGCCTTTGGTGACTTGAGGTTCTCCCATTGGGTCCTTCCTGCTAACAGGTTAGCTGCTTCCCAAGAGTGCCGTCCTGGGGACCAAGGCTTTAACAATGGGCCTTTGGGAGACAAGCAGGCTATTATCCAAGCCACAGCAGATAGTCACACCAGCAATAGCGGCTCGATGAGAGCTCCACATTTCTATGAGCTAAAAAGACAGCTGCAATTGATTCTTTCATAGAATAAAGGTTTGTTCTAGAGGTGACCTGACAGGTGTAATGTCAGAAATATTAAGTGCTGGCAAATTGTAAATATGAATCACTCTTTTTGAAATGTTTCTTAAAAATCAGGCCCCTTGATTATCTAAATTTCCTTTTTCCTTAAGATTTATTCATTTATTTAAAAAGCAAAGCTAGAGAGAGAGAGAGAGAGAGAGAGAGGGAGAAACAGAAGGATCTTCCATTCCCTGGTCTATTCCTGAAGTGGCTGCAGCAGCCTAAGAGGGGCTAGTCTGAAGCCAGGAGCTTCTCCTGCGTCTCCCACAGAGGTGCAGAGGCCCAAGCACTTGAGCCATCCTTCAGTGTTTTCTCAATCCATAAGCAGGGAGCTGGATCAGAAGTGGAGCAGTTGGGACTGGAATTGATGCCCACAGGGGATGCCTATGCTGTTGGCAACAGCCTTTCCCACAATGCCATGGTGTCGGCCCTCACTCAAATTTCTTATGTGACTTCCAGTTCTTAGAAGAGAAAATAGCTGTATTCATTCTACACAAAAGGGATCTGAAATTCACAGGCAATTCGCAATGCTTGCCCAGGTCACAGCGGGCTTCCCCAGCAGAGTGGAGGCTCCAGGCTAGGGGTGCAGGCAGCAGCATTTGGGGGCTTCCATGAGCCTTGTTTCTCACTGAGAGAAAATGATACTCCCCAGCTGATCGTATTCTTGTTTTCCTATTCCTATCCTCAGGAGGGATTTCAAATCTCTTTTGAGTCATCGCTCTTTGGTGGCCAATAACCTTCTCTCTGGCGGCTGTTTCTGTTTTGGTCGCCTATTTCCCAGCTGCCCTCTCGACTGCGGCTCAATACATCACTTCTTCCCCTGCCTCGCCCATTTAGATAGAGTCCCTCTTTCCCACTGTGTCTATTTTTTATTTTCCAAAAACCCCATGTGCTAGAATTTTAATACTGGAGCCTGTTTCCCGGTTGGGTCTTGTCTCAGCTAGCCAATGATATCATGTTTCTTTTAAACACATGGCCAGGGGTTTCATTCCCTTCCACATTTGGATGCTGTTTATGGCTTCTGTGAGAGAAAGGTTAATTTCCCTTCTTGGTGTCTGACTTTCTTCTTTTGAGACATAAATAGCTGGCTTGGTTTTTGTCAGAGTCAATTGACTCCACGTTGACCTGAACTCAGTCGTGCTTGACCAGTGGTGAGCAGTGGTGCCTTCCGTTTATTTTGGCCTTCGAGTCGTATTGAATCTACCCCTGTGAAAATCTTCCATGTCTGTCCTCTTTCTCCCAGGTCTACCTTCGTGCAGGTGTCTGTTCCTGGCTGTTAGGCAACCAGGGGTCTTGGTCTTCTTGCTCCGGCTCTTTGTCAGTGTCCCACCATCTCATTCATTTCTGTGAGGTAAATGTGCTGTAAGCCCAACTCTGATTCCCTCACACATGTGCTGGAGAACTACTCATGACTTCCCATTGCTTACGACATCAAGTTCAAACCCCATATCTAGATTTTCAGCTCAACCATGAGATTTCTGTGGGATTTTTAAAGTCTCAGACAAGCTGAATATCTGGAAAGTTCATTAAGGCCTCCAGAAACTACATTGAGCTCCTTGCCACATGCGCTTGGAATATTCACTGCATAATTTTTTTCTTCCTGTGTACCTCCTCATAGCCTTTCTGTGTTTCAAGGCTTGATTCTATCCGAAATAGCCAGAGTGGCCCATCTTTTTCAGGCCACCTTCTTGTGTCTTTCTTGTTGAAACCCTTTATGGTGATGCAGCAATGCTTGCCAATGAACTGGTCTCTAATTTCATGTAAGAGCCACAAAACCCACCAAACACAATGTCTCCAATTTAGTCAACTGTAAAAATTGAATTGAGAATGAAGCCTGGCCAGTTTATGCCTAAATTTGATTGTGAAACTTTCTTCTCTAGATATTTGTGACCTGGAGATCCATAAAAGGTTGCAGTTGGCTGGGTGGGATCTCAGCAGAGTTGTTCCCTATAGCCTGAGCCTGGTTAAGGCAGGCCCGTGCAAGCCTGTTGTCCCACATCCTCACACACAGCTATCAACTCTTCCTGTGTTATAGACTCTCCTCGCCATCCTGCTGGCTAAGCGAGGCATTTATAAACAGTCTGTGCTTCACTGCTGCTCTCGCAATTGTACTACCTCCCCCTTTGGCCTGTTCACTCTTCTGCCATCAGCTCACTTTCTGAATGCGGCACAGACACGTTGCATGCAGTGTCCTTGTCCACATTCCGTCACCATTCAGGTGATCCTCTGTGTTTACACGTGTGGGCTCTCCGGCCTCTTGAGCTCTTACTCCCATCTCTCATGGCTACTTCTCTAAGCTACTTCCTTCACTTGCTCCGGTGGCCACACCCTGGATTTGGCCGTGTTCTGGAATGGTCCATCCTGGTAGTTACAGGAGTCGCACCTCCCACTCTGTCCAAGACCTTCTTCTCCTTGCTTTTCTCTCATTCACTCACTCTCAGTGTTCTATGTTCTCAACCTGGACCTCAAATTAATTGAACTTCTTTGTCCTATATCATCTGCCGTTCTTGTCTTTACACTTACAGTTGTTCACATAGATTCCATTATTCATCATTTCAACAACTTGGTTCACTTTAATGTCATAGCCCTACTATCATTTTGTCACACACACATCACAAACAACCTGGGTGCTTTTAATCATTAGCACCTCTACAGCAAGGCTGATGAATTCTATAAGGGAAAATGTTTTCCAGTCTACAGATGGAGGTCATTGTCAGTTGAAACACTTGAACGTCAACAGATGATTCAGTGCTGCCCAGAATCTATTTACTATTTTTCTTTTAATATCTCCTATTTGTTCTTTAGTATTCTCCTCTCGCTTATACATTTCTGTTTATTGTTTGGGGAAGCAGGGTAACAGACAATGAGACACATGATGAACTGGTTCATTCGTCTAAGGTCTGTAGCAGGTGAATGTGGGCCAGGTTGCAGTCAGGAACCCGCAATTCCTCAGATCTTCCACATGGGTGGAAGGGACCCAAGTACTTGAGTCACCACCTGGTACCTCCAAGGTGCACAATAGCGGGACGCTGGGTCAGAAATAAAAAGGGGACTTACCCAGGCACTCAGGTAAGTGACACAGGATTGCATGTGGCATCCTAATCACTGTGGAAAACACTTACCCCCATCCTTCTCCTGTCTTAACTCATCTCCACCTGTTCTCTTATGCTTAGCACGTGAAAAAGAAAATAGCCCCAGAGACCTCTCTTTGTTTCCAATCATGAGACCTGCTAGCTGTGGCATGGACCCTCGTCCCTCCTTTCCTCTCGAAAGTTTACTCATCTGCTTTTTCTGATGTTCTCATAACACTGTTGGTTCGTTTATTCCTCCTCTCACAGCTTCTTCATCTTTCCTCGAATGGTGTTTCTTATTGACATTAGAGAAACAAATACTAATTTATTTCTCATCAATGTAGATAATTCCTTAGTCCTGTGTCCCCTTCTATCTGTCTTCTCAGTCAAAGAATGTAGAATCAGAAACTACTGGGCTTGGGGAACCGGGAGGACATCACCGTTCTTTGAGTACATGGTGCTGGGGATAGTATGGGAGACAAGTTTGTAGTTTGATGCTTAGCAAATATTGGTTAAACTGCAATGAATGAGCAAAGGTTTGTTAGAAGGCAGTCTTTTGTGAGTTGATTGCCTGAGGGCTTGATAGCAACATAGGGATATGACACAGAAGCTTATTGTCTTGCTGGGGAAGTAACCGTTAATGCTTGAGAGGTGATGGTCCAAGGCAGATGCTAACTGAACCAGTTCATTCTTGAGTATGTTTTCTGAATCCAGCATTCTGACTCACTGTCATTCCTTTCTAGGAGTGTTTCATTAGCCCCCTGGTTCATCTTCCTGTTGCTAACTCTTTAGTTTGGTTAACTCACCCCTTGAAATGTATCCTGTCTCATCTCTGCTCCAAGCCCTCTCCCATATGCAGCCAGTTGTCCTTAGAGACCAAGTCGGATTCTCCCCAAGGCCTGTGCGTGTGGACATCCATGTCCGGGTGTCTGCGTCCCCACTTGGATCTGACCACACAGACCTCCGTGGTGGATTGTGAATACGCCAGTCATTCTTCTGCCGGGGACATTCTGCTTCCCACCATCGTGGCAGGCTAATTCCGTGTACATTGCTGTGGTCGCTCTTTCACTGCCTCTGAGGCTCTGCTCATGTGTCATCATGAACACACCCGTATCGCCCCGATGCTTTGCCATTCTTTAATTTTTCCTCTAATACCAACTAGTAACTAATTGCTCTTTCACTTGTATGCTTTCTGTTCACTTCCTAATATAATGTAATGTGCACAGGTCAGGGCCTTGGTCTAGTTGATTCTCTGATGTATTCCCTTGATCATGATAGTTACTCAGTAAATAAAGAGTGAAGAAATAAGAGCTGTGTCAGTGTAACAGAAGTTCATTAGGCATCTCCTATGTGTTGGTGGATTTTTTCCCTTACATCTTTGGAGGGCAGCGAATAAGTCACAAAAACAGTGACATGTAAGGAAGATTGTGACGACACAGATGCCATGTTCGTCCTTCCAAATCACAAATCCAAGGGCTGGTTAAAAGCTGAATTACTCCCAAGCAGGGGCCATGGGGCGAGCAGCCATTCATGCCCTCCTGTTCTGCTTGCTATCACATGGCACTGCCAGCAACAGCAGCTGCCAAGAGCAGTAGAGCAGTCTAGACCCAGGCCCTCATTTTACAAATGGGGAAACCAAGGCTTAGAGAGAGGACTTTGCCCCAGATGAGCAGAATCCTGGGGCCCTGCCTCAGGGGCTGGGTGGGGATCCTCTTAGCACACCACCTTGCCCTTCTCACCACTCCTTCCTTTGATCCCTTCTTACAATGTCCTCCTTTTCTCTTGACAGTCAGAACCTTGTTAGGGAGCAGGGCTCTGTGTGCTATGAAAAGGAACTTTATAGCTGTGTGTTATGATCATATTTGGGGGGGTGGGGTGGCCAACGCCCAGGAGGGAAGGAGCCGGGCAGACTTGCCTGCATGACTGCTCTGTATTTTAATGGGATCCCTGCTGCTCACACCCTCTCCAGGGCTCCCTCACCCAGAGAGCCACGGTCACTGAGCAGTCAGGGAAATGAAAACAGTAATCTAAGAGCCAGGAGCTGAGTAGAAGGCAGGACCCCTCCCATCAAGGCCCAGTGTGTGGGTAAGGCAGCAAAGCAAGGAAGCTGGAGCAAGGATGGCTGAGGCCTCCAGAAGAAGTTGTGGGAAGAGCCGTTTTCCATGGAGGAACCCAGACAAGAGCCAAGCACCCACAGGTGGGTGATTTGGACTGCCATTCTCGTGCAAAGCTCTGAAAGATGATGTGGGAGGCAGGAGGAAAAAGAACCTGTTGTGTGACAAGCTCAACTTGGCTACTTAGAAAGCATTTGTTCTCAAAAACACTACTAGAGATATGGTTTAAAAAAGCTGAATTACAGAAAGAATTTGATGAATATTCTGGGAGAAAATACTTGAGCCCTGAAATAGCAATGTCAATGACCAACCTTACTGTGTCTGTTATGCATCAGGCTCTAAGCTCTGATGCTCTACTTCTCACTCATCATCTGCTTCTGTCTTTCCATCCTGGAGCCAGGTGGTGGGGTGGCGGCGCTGTCATTTGCTACTTACTATGGACACGGAAACTAAAATTTGAACAAGTATAGCAGTTTGCTTCTGGTCACACAGTTACTTCAGGTTGGCATCAAGAATCCAGTCTGGTTGATGTGATTTTATTTATTTTAAAAAAAGTTTTAAAAAGTATTTATTTTTGTTTATTTGAGAGGGAGAAAGAACACAAGAAATATTGAGACACACATACACATACAGGGAGAAAGAACATTCCCATTCATTTCCATTTGCTGGTTCTCTCAGTGTGGGGGAAAGGAGAGAGAGAGAGGGAGATGGGAACTTTTCCTCCGAGTACCTACACCAGATGGAGCTAGACCAGGGAGCTGGGAGTCAGAAGCTGGCAGTGCACCTGTGCCTGAATGTTTCAGCCTGCGGACTGTATGTCAGGTCAAGAACAGACTTAGGACACTAGGAGGAGGAACTGGAGGATGGGCAGCATGGACAGTGAGCTGTGGGTAAGCTGTGCAAGAAGCTGCAGCTAGCAAGGTGCTGCAGTAGCCAGCATGACAGAATCTTGTCCTTGACCCTGGAAGTGTGGCCCAGGCAGAAGACAGATCTTGGAGGAATAGTGGCCCAGGAACTGAAAGGCCAGATTATTAAAATAAGTTTTTTTTTGTGTGAGAATAATTACCAAGAATTGTAGCAAAAAATATCAGCAAGAGAGACAACAAATCAGGAGCCAATTTTATGAAAGAAACCCAGCGTTTTTCAAATGATCACTTCAAAAGGGAGGGTAGGGAAGTGGTGTGGGCAAACACTTGCAGGTGACAATGGTGTTTGAGGCAGGAGGAAGAGCAAGGAGGAATCGATTGGGCACCTACTCGACCTGCAACCCTGGGGGGTTTGGTAGAAAAACAGCCACTAAGGAAGACTACAGCAGAAGCAGTGTCCTTCAGAAAGGTGTGGGATAAAAGACGACTGGGCTGGTCAGAGATGTTCAGTCACAGGGGCTCTTACTGAGAGCAGATGCAATTCTGTAGACATAAATGCTAGCACAGTGCCTGCTGGGGCTGGCACTGAGCTTATGGAGCAAGAAGGCAATGATTGTTCCTTGCATTTCACCTTCAGTTCATCACTTGCCAGGTGGAGTGAGTGAGTGAGTGAATGGATGCCTATGGGCTGACTCAGAACCAGGGGAATGGGAGCTATGTGTGTGCTCATCTGTCTGCTCCCCCTGAAGGCTGGTGTGTCAAATGCAGATTTTTCTACCTGACACTCAAGGTCCTTCATATTCAAACTCATTCCAACCCATCCTGCCTTGTTTCCCGTTATCCCGAAATCTGGGTTCTGCGCCTTGACAGTTTGGGCTCCTAGCTGTCCTGTCTAAACACAGTGCTCATTCCTGACTCTTGGTCACAGTTCAGGAATTTCCTCCAGCTAGAATGGCCTATTGTGATCTTTCCCCCAGCCAGTTCTGTCCTGTCCTTCAAAGCCAAGGCAAGTCCAACCGTCCATGAAACCTCTCTTGATGTGAAAAACTTGCCCTTCTCAGATTTTCTACAGCTCTTAAGAAATGCACCATACATTAGAGTGAACTGTGTCACTCTAATGTATGTATTTTTTTTCCTATTACTTGTTATTTTAAAGATTCACCTTGCTTTTCTAGATGCATACGGAGGTTCTTAGGGGAGAGAGTGTCTTCGGATGTGTATGGGCCCTTTCTCACAGTTTCTCTCCTTTTGCCAAGGTCAGCATCCTGTGGGCTCTGACTGTGGGTTGTTTGAGTGCCTTCTTACCAGCTCTTTATCCTCTCGTTCACACAAGCTCCTGGCCTCCCAGCCACCACTGCGGACTTTCTCTAGCACAGGTAGAGACCTGTGCTCTGGTCTTGCCTGTTTCTGTATGAGTGGCAGTGCTTACACAGTTTCACTTAGGATTCTTTTCTTTCCTCACTTTGTACCTTCCCCAGAGTGTCAGTCACTTTTTTTTTTCCCAGCAACAGTTTTAAAGTTTGTCTTCCAAACTGGCTTGATCCTCACAGACTAGTTATTTCTGTAACTGTATACTGGCCGTTTCCACATGGGAGATCATGCCATCCCATACACTTGAACTCCAATTTTCCATCTTGGTATAGATGCATACCCTTTTCCATCCCAAGCTCCCTTCTCTATAAGTGATGTTCATTTCCTGTGTTCTGGGGAATAAAATTTAAATGCTTCGTCATGGAGTACAAGAAATATCATGGCTTTGCCTCCACTTAGCTCTCCTGTTCATTGCTGACTGCTCAAGTTAAAATCTCCAGATTTACTCAACATGGAGTGGCAGTTTAAGTCTCCATGTTTTGGTTTCTGCCGGTTGGGTGCTACTCCCTCCTCCTCCATTGTGGGGAGCCTGACTGAGCTTACTCTCACTTCTCAGGGTCCACACGCCATGTCCACAGTCAGCTTGCATGCTGGTGTATACTATAACACATGCCCTACTGCATTTGCTCATCTGCATCACTGTTGGTGTATCTAGAACATGAGCTGTGTGTTCAGAATTTGCTCATGTAGCAGCTGCTGCTAACATGTGCTCATCTAATGTATTTTGACTAAATGCATAATAAACAACTGGATACATCCCTAACCCCGATTTCCACCTCTCAGTAGGGGTTTCTCCTTCTCCTGTCCATTGCTTGTTTATTCTAGTTCCTTTACTTCTAATCATTGAAAATTACCCTGTTGAGTTTGTTGCCTTTACATTGAGACAATTGTAGTAGAATCACCATTGTCTCTGCTCTCACTTCATATTCTTTCCATTCCATCCCTGGCAGATTCCTGTGACTTTGGCTTTGATAACCACGTGCGTTACTCAGTGTCCAGCCTTGCCTCTACTTGGTCAGAGAGTCCTGAGCTCAGCCTTCAATATTTCCTATGATTTGGAACCAAGCTCTTGCTACCATTATCTCTTTTGGTTTCCTTGAATTCTTCCACCCTTGTTTCTCTCCCCCCTCCTCCCACCTTTACTCCTTTTTAAAGACATTTATTTTGAAAGGTAGAGTTAAAAGGAGGGTAAGACAGAGAGAGAGGAAGAAAGGTAGAAGGAGGAGAGACACATTGATTCTATGTACTTGTTTGTTCTCCACATGACCCAAAAAGCCAGGCCAAGGGCAGGACAAAGCCAGGAGCCAGGAGCCAGGAGCCAGGAGTCGTATGTCATGTGAGTGGCAGGACCTCAGGCACTTGGGTCACCTCAGCTGCTTTTCTCAGGTCATTCGCTGGAGCTGGGTTGGAAGTGGGGCAGCCAGGAAACAAACTGGTGCCCTTATGAGATGCCAGCGTGGCAGGCAGCAATTTCCTTTGCATGCCATATCCCTGGGTGTCCTTGGACCTCTTGAGTAAGACTTGTGTCTCAGTCACCTCATACACTTTCCTTTATTTCAACAGTATTTATTTATTTTTAAGTAGAAATACTTACTGGATCTCTAGTGTTAGAAGTTCAATGTATTTGTTTTGTAAATATTTGGAGCAGTACATTGGTTGGGTAATAGTCTCCCCCCCCCTTTTTTTTTAAATGAGAAATCTAATTCTTGGAGAAAATAGGTAACTTGACCGAGATTGAACATTCTGTGCAAAATTTCAAACTTCTACTCACATATTTTGGGAGGGATCACTTTTTCTTGTGTGTATGCCTTACTTTCCCAACTTATTTTAGGTTATTTTGAGATAAACATCATTATAGACTACGTTTCTGTGCCGATTGGTGAAAGGGAGATGAGGAACTTTTGGCTGCCATTCTGAGTTTGGGGCACATGGGCATCCTCTGAGATTGGTTAGCTGCAAGTTCGAAATCCTCTGTCAAGCAGTCTTTACTGCCCAATGTGAATTAAATGGCAAGAAGAGGCCTCATTCATGGTGACATTGAGATTACAGTTTTCACTTGGTAAGCAACATGAATTACTTATCCTTTGCCAGGATCTTGGGCCTTTGTCTACTTTCTCAGCTGTTGCAACTCTGACTGATCAACCGAGTTACCCCTCGGAACATTTGAGATTTATTAGGTGTAGACCGGTCTTTCAGCTAAAGTTTAATTGTGTTAACTGCAAATGCAATTAATTGTGTCACCTTGGGGGAAGAATTTCACAGCTGTATTTAGGGGAGGGTGGTAAGTCCCTTAGTAAAGTAGCATGTGTTGAAAATCTCAAGAGGGAACCCAGATTCTCTGATTTTTGTGAGGCTTGACCACATCCATCTTGTTTTCCTTTTCCTGACTTGCTGTTCATCAGGGCAACTGGTAGCTGCTTGCTTGTTGCAGTTCAATTTGGGGGAATATTAGCAAGTGTGAGTCATTTCACTCCTGTAATACCGGCTGTCAAAATTAATACCCCATGCGTCCCACAAAACATAGCCATACCTGTTCTCCTGACTGGATTTACTGGGAGTTCTTCATCATCGTGGGTACCCAGGCTCCCTGCCCAACACTGGTCTCTTCGGGAATGTTTCAAATGGCCTTTCCTGCTCCTGCCTTAGCTTCACTCCCGCCTGTAGTCACCCTGGGTCCTCACATAATAAATCACTTTAACCTGTTTCTAAAACAAGGTCAGATTGTGTGGCCATTTCTAAGACGGGCTTAAAAATCTCCATTTAGGTATAATTCTCAATGTGTACTCCATACCACCCAAGGACAAGAGTCCTGAGTGGGAGATGTATGTATGTATGTGTGTGTGTATGTGTGTGTGTGTGTGTGTGTGTGTGTGTGAGAGAGAGAGAGAGAGAGAGAGAGAGAGAGAGAGAGAGAGAGAGAGAGATTCAGAGGAAGAACAACCTCTTGCTTTGGCCAAAGAATCTTTGCAATGTTTGAGTGGGCTTCAATGCCAGAAATGCTGGGGGGAGTTTAACATATCAAATGCAAATACAAATGACAAGCAGATGGCTCACTTGTGAGGCAGCCTTGTGCACTTTTGGGAAGCCTCCATACCTGCGGTTTTCCGAAATATTATAAGTAGATATTCCCGATTAAGCCTGCTGTTTTCCTCTCCATGCCATTGCCTTCCCGTCTTCCCATCTAGCTGGGCTTCAAGACTTGTGTCCCATCAGCAGAATGAAAAGCCAGCACCGACACACGAGCTGCTTAGGGTTTTCTGTGGTGCAATTAAGCACAGGCAGCACCCTATAGCCATGAAGGCGCTGTTTATTCAGTGAAAGTGCTCCATAATTTATTTAAAATAATCCATCTTTCAAAAATAAAGGGGCCATTGACGGCCCCCCACCCAAGGGCAAGCCTTTGCTGCAAGACCCACTCACCATGATCTGTATTGCTGGCCACAGCTAAATACCTGACAAAGTGGTCCAGGCTTTTCTTTTTTCACTTTTGGTGATGGAAGGGCAGTCTCTCTTACTGCTCACTTTTTTTGGGGGGGGGGGTGCAAGCAAAAGTAAGATTTTATTAAGCCTGTTTGTTTCCTTTAACATGGGCAATCAGATGAGCACTGCCCCCCCCCCATTTTTTTTAGCAGCAAAATGTCCCACAGATTGGCTATTAAAATGATTAATGCCAGCCAATTTGATAATCGCCTAGTGGAAGGTGCCAGCCATTTTGGGATTTAGAGCAGCCCCTGAACCAGTTTCTTTATAGCCCTTAGCTAATGAGGAATCACATTAGGCTTTTTACTATATATGAATTGATTAGCTGGAAATGAGATTACGTCCAGGGCACAACACCCGGGACAAAGAGCTCTTTCTTTCCCAACACTTTGCAGTGCCAGGATGCCATTTGAACCTGAAAATGTTCTTTTCTTCTGGATTTCTAAAAAAAAAAAAAAAACAAAAACCAAAACAAAAAACCTGGATATTCCCATGGAAATGGTGTTATCTGTGAAAACCTGCAAAAAAAGATGAAAGATGATGATGGTGAGGACCAGCAGTGTCCCAGGGATGAATCTGCCCTTCCAGGCAGTGGGAAATGGGAAATCATTGGCTTGTTTGGAAGATGGTTTCTGCCACTCACTTGCTGGCACTTGGGACCTCTGTGCAACCACTCTGAGCTTTACTTGTGCCATCTGTATGATGGAACTAGCAATGCATATTCAAGGTCTGCTTAGGATAAAATAACTTAAGTAAACAAGACCTTTAGTGTAGGATCTGCCACACAGTAGGCCCTTAAAATTTTTTCTCTTCCTTCTCCCTCTTTCCTATCTCCTCCTTCACCCCTCTCTTCAACCACTTCCTTTCATGTCTTCTTTCTCTCTTCTCCTTACTTCTCACACTCCCTCCTTGTGCCACTTTACAAAGGAAGTAGCACCTGGAATTGGTGGGGGTTACATAAACCTTCTTTTTGGGAAATAGCCATCTAGTTTGGGCCAAGACAGGGCAGACTACACAGCCACATTGTAGGAGTAGGCATGGCTGTCACCCTCATTACCGCGGTGTTTATAGGATCCATCAGCTGGTGCTGTGGACCGAATATTTGTGTGGCTCCCAAATTCATATTTTGAAATCCCAATCCCAATGTTACTAGGAACTGGAGGTTTTTGAGAGGTGATGAGGTCATAATGGAAGAAACACTAGAGAGCTTTGTCACTGTCTCTCTTGTCTGCCAAGTGAGAACCCAACAAAAAGAGGGGGTTACCCAGGAGGAGGGTCCTCACTGAACCCCAGCACGTGGGCAGCCAGTCCGTGGTTAGCAACCCATCCAAGGGTGCACCATTACAGTTCCCAGACTAAGAAAGCCCAGGATGCTCTTTCCATTTCTCAATGACTGGAAAACAAATTAAGAGAAGAATGTTCAAAGATGAAGTATGTGAGATGCTGCCACAGACCCGGCCTTCACAGAGGAACGCTTGCCATCAGTTTAGGTTGTAGAGAACACTCTGAATCCTAATTACACAAAATGCTGCTTTTCAAAAATGATTAATTTTGTGGCCTAGTGGCTAAAGTCTTCGCCATATGGGCATTGGTTCATATTCTTGCTACTTCTCATCCAGCTCCCTGTTTAGGGCATGGGGAAGCATTCGAGAATGGCCCAAAGCCTTGGAACCCTGCACCTGCATGGGAGACCTGGAAGCAGCTCCTGGCTCTTGGTTATAGAGCGGCTCAGCTAAGGCTGTTGCGGTCATTTGGAAAATGAACCAGCTGATAGAAGAACTTTCCCTGTGTCTCTCTTTCTCTCTGTAAATCTGACTACCCAATAAAAAGAAATAAGTCTTTAAAAATGATTACTTTTGTCTTCATAAAAAGGAATACAAAATGCTCATTTTTTTGTTAGAACATATGTTAATTTTTTATTAAAACATGAGGAAATTATTTTCTTTCTTGTGATAAACGAACAACATCATCATCTTGATTTTTCCATTTTGTTCAGAAAATCTGAAAAAAAGTTCTACCGTTTGACTCTTTATTAGAAAATCTGACTTGTGTTAAAAAGTTTCTTTGTTTAATAGACATTTCTTTTTAGTTATGGGTGCATAAGCTAGAATAATACCAGGCTTTAGGGATATAGATTCAAATGTAAAACTGGAAAGATATATTTCTATGCTGAAAGGAATGGACTCTGCTGTTACTTATTTTCTCTTCTGTTTCCTAAATATAAATAAAAAAATGATTCTAGCTGCAATTAGATAATAGGCAGAAATGGAGATGGGGGTGGGAGGCTAAGATGTGAGAATCCCAGTAATGGTTCCCTTGTGGGCACTCTGACTCTTCCTTGTCACCGCTTGAAGTCACTGGCGTCTGCCCCCTTCTTAGAGTACATGTGGTGTCCAGTGACGCTCAGGGTGCTGCACTGTAACAGCTGAATGGACACTGGGCTGTTCCTTGTACTATAGTGGCTGTGATGCAATCTATGTTGAATTATCTTATTTCCACCTCTGCTGCTTTTGCCCATTTTCCAACTTGGAACATTGGAACTCAACCTTGCCTATCCCACAGCGAAGAAGCCAGTATCATCCTCCTGTAAAGGTAATGGCAAAGAGAAGGTGTCTTGTGTGTTTCTAGGCTTGGTGTAGCATTGGGCAGGACATGGTTCCATCCTCCAGTCACTAAGTATCAGAAGAGTTACCACCTCAGTGAAGGTCAGTAGCCTTCCCCTGTTGGTCACGGCACAATTCCTCGGGATCCCTTTCTCTCCTCTTTTGGTCTCCTAAATTCCAATGTTGCCTTTTGGGGAATGGGACCTCACTGAGCTCTTCTATTCCAGCTCTAGGGAGGGAGCTCTGAAAAGCTCTTGGAGCAAGGCACTGGAAGAAGCAGCTGCAGTCTTGGCTCTTTGTGTTTATCTGAGAGCTTTTGGGCAGCCTTCGTCCTGAGTCAGCCTCTGCTGTGTTTCCTGAGATAGAGACAAGAAGCCCTACTCTAGACTTCACAGGTTGTACAAGATGCAATCAGGTAACAAGTCGAGACACTCTTTAACATGGAGGACTGTGCACGTAATTGTGAGTATGTGCATGCATTGTCATGTACTGACACAGGCATGTGTGCACACAGGGACATAGACAAAAACAGAAGTACACCAAGGAGCCAGGTTTTGTTTCAGAAATTCTGACTCCTTATAGTTAATGAGGTTGACACTGAAGTCTGCGTACTCTGTACCTGACTTATCACACACAAGATTCTTGTTCCTTGTGGGCCTACTGAGGAAAGTGACAATGATCACACGCTACGAAGGTGCTAGTGCTCTTCTGTACTTGGGCCGTCTTCCATTGATTTCCTAGGTACATTAGCAGGAAGTGAATTGCAAATGAAGCAGCAGTTACTTGAACCTTAGCCCAGAAGATCAGAATTCTACATTTCATGGTATATTGCTTTCACACCATTATAAACTTGGCACAAGAAATTAGAATTCAGGAATTATTTGTGCTTCTGTTGTTCTGATCTAGCTGCAGTAGTATAGGGTAGAGCCCTGGTTGTTCTGGGAGAAAGCCTGAAACCATGCTAGGTGACAGAGGGAACCAGGGAGTCTGATGAGATATAGCAAAGGGTGGCTATAGGATGAGATTGATATATTAAAATTTTATTTCTTGACGTTCTACTGAGCTGTGCTAATTGTTGGAGATAGTCAACAAATCACACACTACTCCTGATCTCAAGAAACCTGTTATCTACTGAAGGGATAAAAGAATATGCGTGCAAATTAGAGCAAGATAATATCACAGGGACAGTGTTGGGTACTACAAGAAATGGGTTTTGGGTGGAGACCTAAGGGATGGCAGGTCACCTCTGGGTGAGACTCTTCTGTAAAAGTGGGTGAGAAGGCAAAGTGGGCCATAGTTACACGCAGGGTTCCAAACTACGCCTCAGATTGTTATGCCATGGAGTTGGGATTTATAGTGCACCTTGGGGGTACACTGAAGGGTTTTCAGCAGGAGCAGCTGATGGGTTTCCTGGGCTTTTGTTAGTATAGATTCTCCAGTAGATCTTTCTCTAGGAACGTTGTTCAGTCCCTCCTCAGTCTCCCTAAGGACTGAGCCTTCTGTGCTCATCTTTAAAGGGTCTTAGTCCAGGGCTCCCATGTTAGTGATATCTCACTTGTAGTAATCTTGGTATTGTTGATATTTTTACAGTCATATTATCTGAATTAAAGTGCTGGATGAGGCCAGATGTGTGGTTATAGACAATAAATCATCGGTTTCCTCATGTAAAATCATGGAAATAGCAATAGCATCTCTCATAGTTTTGTTGTGAACTTGACAAAAAAACAATGCAAATAAAAAGTCTTCAAAGTGTTAATGGAAATGTATATTTTGAAAAAAAAAAAACTATGCAAGGATTTCAAACTTTGTGTATGAGGTTCTGCGCGGTTTTTCACCCTGGTAAGTCTTCAAGAGAGATAGACTATTATATTCCATCTTACTCCATGAAAGAATTTAGTTCTTATATCCAACTCTGGGTGTCAGTTAAGAATTTGAGTTTTTCTGATAGAAGTTGACTTTAGCATTAGCTTCATTGAAACACTCTTTGCTGCAAATGAAGATGTTCTAGCTCATTCCTGAAGGTTCTCTTTTAATATTGTGCATTTTAGGTACAAAAACAAAAATCTTGCTCATTGGCCAAAGGTGTCAGGGAAAGTGTGGACGCACAGTCTGGATTTCTTCTTTATCAGCATGAGTTAGTGAGTGTTGGAAGTTACTCGCCTCGTAACTCTTGGTTTGCTCTTGTATAAAATGATAATGCTTGTCTCAAAGCACTGTAAGGAGGATACGACCAAGTAAGTGTTGGATACTCCCTCCTAAATGCTCCTCGTGGTTTAAATGGACTGACACTTCCTTCTTCCCACAGGTGTCTTTGATGTTCATTTTCATTGCCACCTTTTCCTCCATGTGGTACAATAATGCTTGTAAGCATTTGTGAATTTTGGCAGTTAATTAGTTTCATGCGGTGTTTCTGGGTGGCTTAATTCCCTTTCTTAGCACTCCTGGGACTATATGAAATACAAGCCTAGCATTCTTACCATAAAATTATATTGAGGAATTTAATGAACAGAAAATGGCATAAAAGTCTGAATCAGAATTAAGTAGCAGCTTATGCACAGACACAGCATTCCTGAGCCACCTCCCTCTATGAAATCTGTTGTCTGTGCCTGCCCAAGGCTCTTGCTGTAGTGAGATGTTCTCTGGTGTTGCCTATAACGTCTCTGTTCTCAGACAACATTGTGGAATAAAGAGACCTTCATCTCTTGTGGTCCATTCCTATAGTGAGTTAAGCTCTTGGGCTCATGTCCATTGTCTGTCATCTCCAATGCCAACCAGGTCCCATTACTATTACCATACCTCACGTCTGCCTTCAGTAAGGTGATTGCATTAGCCAAGACAATGAATTCTGGTGATTGTCACAGAACTAATGCCAGTGGCTTGACTCTCTTAAACCCTCTATCTTACTTCAGCCAGAGAAGAATGTATCACTGCGGAACCACCTCTGCAAATAGGTGTGTCACTTCTGCTCACTTTCCATAAGCCAGAATCTAGGCATAGGATTCTATTTTGAATCAAGGGGAGGAGGCTGGGGAAAGGAATCTTCCTGTGTGTTAGAAGAAAACTCAGAAGTGACATTGTCTCTGCTTTAGCAAGCACAATAGTGGCTCTGTCTCCTGGTAAGGCTGGGATGATTAATGGGTAAACCCACCTGGAGCATCTAACACGCTGCCTTATGCACAGCATGTCTTGGTATGTGGTTGATGATCTTTGTTCTTGCTCTCATGGTTGGCGTTACCATCGATGACACTCATATTCCCGCTGTGCACACTGTTGGCAGAGCTTCTGCTGGAAGTAGGAGCAGTCTTCTTGAACATTATCTTAGGCAACTGCCAGGTTATGTCCTGGGCAAGTGGCTAAGCTTGCTCAAGTTGCCACTTTTCTGGTAGTTTGCACCTGTTGTTTTTGGCTTGGTCTGCTTGTTTTGGCTTAAGGAAACAGATAATCCCAGGTTAACTTCTGGTTGATTTAATCGGCATGAGAAAAATAAGAAGGATCTTAGTTAGCTTTCAAAGAAATCACTAATTTGATTCCTCACAAAATTTTCTTTGGGTGAGGTTTATTTTTCATTCTCCATCTTTCTCTTTGTTTTCCAATTTGTCAAAGACATTCAGGCTACTTAGCTTCTTCATTTATTCATTAAAAAGTAACTTAGGTTATATCTGTTAGTTGGTAAGTATTGCTGGGGAATACAGCCATGAGCAGAAGATACAGACTTCTTCATCCTTATGGATCTTGCATTCTAATGAGGCTATGTCAGTAATGTGGTGGGAATTGATAAACAGTTAAGTGCAAAAATCCTACACTTCATAGCTGTGGATGCTGTGGGAAAAAGTACAGACATTGAGGGCAAGATCTAGGTGTGCTACAGTGTGAACAGCTATGTTTTGTTTGTGAATTAAATGGCCATTTTAAGGGAATTTTTAGATTTACAGTTAAAGTGAGCAGAAAGTATAGGGAGTTTCCATATGTCCCATTCTTCTCCTGAACATAGCTGTTTCTATGTTTGACATCTTGCATTAGTGAGCCACACATGAACCAACACTCGTACCTAGCTTAGTTAAGGTCCACCGTGTCATGCAGTCCCTCACATAGCTGTGGATTTAGCAAGGTGGTGTAGTAGATGCCTCTTGTGTCCACTTCTGGCATCTTCTCAGCTCTCCTTTTTGTTTGACCCTAATTGAGCCACGGCTTCTCTGCCTGCCAGCCAGCGCTCCCCCTGGTACCCTTCATCTGACTTCATGGAGGGACATGCACATGTGATGTACTAGGGTGTTCAGCTTAGTGCTGCAAAATCCTCAGCTGATGGAAGCAGGGATCTGGCATATTTTACTGAGGATCTCAAAGGGGTCTTAGTGGCGCACCTCACGTTTGTATTCCTGTTGCTCTACTTGCATCCGTTCCAGTCCAAAGCACAGTGCTTGCAGTCAAGCCTTTGTCTGAGATGTTGCTCTCTGGGGGCCTTGGGCTCAGTCAGTTCCTTCTCTTATCTGTACAATGGAAATACTAAGTTCATAGGACTGAGCAGTCATTCTTTTTCAGATAAATTTAGACCAATGCCAGTTTCATAGCAAATCATATTTAAATAATAATCAGTGCAATGTCAGTGCGTTCTATTTTTGCAGATACTATTCGTGAAACATGTCTATGTTCACTGTTCCAGTTCAGCTTCACACTAATCCTGTGAAATAGAAATGAACATTATTCTTAGTTTGCAGATGATGAAGCTGAAGTGATCTTCATCGCTGCTTAGTGACTTGGTCAAGGTTAAGGAGTCAAGAGGCAGACAAATCAGACCTCCGCAGATAGCTCCATTCAGAGAAGAGACAGCATCAAATGTGATGTATTCACTAACACAGCATGACACATGGACGCACATTCTGGGGAGCTTGCAGGAGAGTGCGCTGTGAGAGTGGGGGAACAAGAAAGGTGCTGTCACAGAATCCCAGCTGGGCTTCTGCTTCCCTGTCGTATTGTTGTTCTTTCCCCTGGTATTATTCCTGAGCAATGAGTTCAACCTTTTATGAGAGGAAAATAAGCACCTGCTTTTTCAGGAAGGGTTCCTGGTGACTCATTTAAGAGGAAATCTGCTTACAAGCCAGGATACTGCAAGTTTGAATATTTTGAGCTGTTTGTTTGATAGCTCAGGAGACTGAAATATTGTTTTCATTTCTTTTGTACCCTCCCTCCACACCACCCTCACCGCTCCCACCAGAGATTGCCCTGGTTGCCACAGCATGAATTGAAGGTGACCCTAACTGACCATATCTCAGGGCATTTCAAGTCATTTAATTTCCATATTTATTTAGTCCTTGGGCTTTTTATGTGTGATTTTTGGTGACCATGAGGGAGATGAAGAGGCTTAGATACTGCCAAAAGCTGTGTGGCGAAGGCTCCGTGTGAGTTCCACTCGACTTGCCAGTGTGCTCTGTTCCTAACCTTGGGCCCCTCGGTTCTTGTGCTCAGCCTTCCCAACAGTGCCAGCAGTGCCCAGAAAGGCTGACCCGATTCACGAGGTCCAGGAGTCATGAGTTTAACTGTTAGAACAGCTGATCTCTCAGCTGGTCGGAAGGTTGTGTTAAACTTTTGTCTTTTGTCTAATGCCAACTTCTGAGAGAAAGAAAGGCAGAATCAGTGGTCTGACTTGGAGAAATCATTTATTATTTTTTGTAACATGACAATAAATAACTTTTAAATAGGGTTTACAAGGGCCAAGGTTTCTTCTAAGCACTTTGCAGATAACACTCGTCACACAACCCTTTCTGAAACCCTAGGACGCTGTAGGTATTGCTGTCATTTTCATCTTCAACATCATTTAACAGACAGCTGCTCAAAAATACAGAAAGGAAATGCACATGTTCAAGGTCACGCTGGCAGAAAGTGAAACTCTGGATTTGCATTAAGCCCAGTCATAGTGCTCGTGTATCAAACTGCTAGGCCACAAGTCCGAAAGGGGAAAACAAGCAAACAAACAAACACTATAGCCAACTGTCACATAGAGTAGAGTGAAGAATTGATTCTTTGAAAATTGCAAAGCAAATTAGTGACTGCTAAATTCTTGTTTGAAGTTCCTTTCTCCTCTGCAGAATGAATTGCTGTCACTGAAGGTTAGGAAGAAGCCCTAATGTGTGAGGCACTGGGGGGCGGGGTGGAAGCAGGGAATGAATGCATTTTTATTTGAGATAGAGCCTGCCTCAAAAGGCAAGAAGGTGGTGGTGGAGCAAGTGCAAAGTGTGTGTGTGGGAGGAAAAGAGGACGCTGGATTTAGAAAGCGTGTTGCATTAGGCGTTGGCCAAGCTCCAACGATTTTCATTCATTATTATTATTTTTATGGGAAAAGGAACCTGCAAAAGTTTAGGTTCGGCTGTTTGCCTCTAGGCATTGGTTTGTCAAATTTGGATCCGATGCCAGTGCAGCACAGTGGGTGTTCATGAGTGGTGTGTGCGTGTGAGAGAGCATGGCTGTGTGCTCAGCTGTTTGCTTGTACCCTGCTCTGTGTGTGTCCATGGCATTAGCCTTGAAGGCACCCATCCTAGAGCTTACTCACTACTTTATACCTCCAACCTACCTCCCTAATGTGTCAAGAATTATAAATTAATCACCTGGCTGGTTTGCACTGAACTTGCTAGTGTTTATGAAACGGAATTCATTGGATATGCCTGTTAATGGAACACGTGTAATAATACTAAAGCCTGTGATTAGAAAGAAATTTAAAGCCCATGAGTTTTTAATAGAAAAACATGTCATTTGAGTGTTTATTTGCTGGTGTAAAATGGGTTATTTTTAAGGAGTGAGGGGCTTGCCTATTTTAATTTTAAGAGAACCATACTATTCACACTGAGAGTTGGCAATGCAATTGCTGAAGCCCTTTCGGATTGTGTTTAGCAGTGGTTTCTTTCACTAATGTAGAAGCTGTTTCATGCTTCATTCTGTGATGGAAAATAATACTGAAGAGTGGTTCTGCCTATAGGCCCCATAATTCACTCATCATCAATAACTCATGTCATACTTATCATGGACTAAGCACAGAGCTAGGCTGGAATTCCGAGGTGATTGCAGATGGTCTTCGAATGCTCCTGGTGCTTGGAAGGACCATAGTTCTAAGAGATACAAGCAAGTGAAGAAGTAGTCCCCATGAGAGACGGGCATGTGAAGTAAGCTCATCCCTGCTCTGATGGAAATGTGGAAGGGGCCATGGGTGAGTCAGGATGAGTGAGAGGATTACTGGAGGAGGCAGAGTTTAGCTGAAACTCATCCAGACAGCGAAGGCCATTCGTGATAAAAGGGCAGTGTTCCCATTTCATGAGGAAGTGGGAGTTAAGATGTGTTACATAGAGTAGCAGCTTTTTTTGCTTTTGTGGAATGTCAGCTACCTAAAAAATATTCGTTACTTTATAATTCTCTCATTCACACCTATAACCATTCAGTTGCAGGAGGACGTTCTTGTTTGTTTTGTGCGTTTACAGCAAATATATAAGCATGCACACATGTGCATGTATTTGATATTTCCTGGTATGATGCCTTGATTTTCTTACACATTAGTAATATTTAATCATCTACAATGTTTTCTAGTGAGTCTCAGAAGGTTCTACATGTAAAATGAACCTAGTTGATTTTGGCTTTTCAGAAGTTTGTCTGTGGGTTTTTAAAAAATCTTTCTATTTTCCAGGGAAAGTTTGCATAATTTCTCCACAAATCCTATTTATCTTTCTAAATGGCAAGAAGAACAAACTGCTTTGGGTTTCACAGAATTGGAAGGCATCGCAAAGTCTCTACATGTTTTCAGGACATCTGAGTCGAGATGTCTTTAACAGAAAAGTTGTTTTATCTTTTATTTTTAGTCTTGCTGGTAGATTTTAGAAAAGCGAAAAAAAAAAAAACACGAGGCCCTGTGTATTTAGACTGTATAAAATTCAAGAAAGCAAGCGTGCAGTAATTAATTCATTCACTCACTGTTGGTGGAGTATGCATAAGAATCAAAAGCACAGATGAGATTGTGTTCACCCAATCTCCACTTACAAGAACCTTGCGATACGTTGAGGGAGGAGACAAAACACGCGAGTGGTGTACAGTGATGGTTGTTTTGGAAAAAGCATTAAACTACAAGATGCATAAGCTGACTTTTTTTTTTTTCTAAAATACAGAGCCAACAGCTTCCTCTGGGTATCCTACATGGGTTTAGGGTCCCACACACTAGGACCATCTTCTGCTGCTTTCGCAGACATGTGAGCAGGGAACTTGATCACACGTTAAGCAGCTGGGACTTGAAGTTATGCTTGCATTAGATGCTGGCACCGCAGGCTGAAACTTTGCCTGCTGTATCACATTGTTGACTGTGAGCTGAAAAAATTTTTAAACAAATTATTGGAAACTCAGTGCTAACACATGTGCATGCACACACATGCACATGTATACACACACACGGGAGGAGAGCGTGTGCAAAGTGCCATCTTCCTTTTGCTAGGTCACTCCCAGCCAGTGCTAAGTGAGTCTCAAACCAGGAGCCACGAGCACCTTGGCCATCTCTCACGTGGGTGGCAGCTTGGGTCAGCTTCCTCTGTCTTCCAGAAGCCTTTAGTAGAAAACTGGGTTACAAATGGAGCAGCTGAGGCATGAACAAGTACCCATTTTAGATGCTGGCATCACAGGTGGTGGCTTTACCTGTCATTTCACAGCATCAGTCCCCTGAGCTGAATCTTGGAGCTGGAGGACAGAAAGAGAGGACATTGCAGCAGAAAAGTTATATCCCAGCGCGTAAGAGTGGATAGCTACCTGAGCTTGGAGGATTGTGACCAGTTAGGCTGAGTTGTGTGTGTGTGCTGTGAGCTTTCAACTCTGCGGTTTGATAGATTGATGTGATGGATAAAGCACAGGAGAAAATACCCATAATGGTTCAAAAATAAATATCTCTGTGATTCAGAAAATGCCGGAAGCATGGAACCCAGAGCATAATGGAGCCTCGACGGTGCTGCACTCTGAGAGGCAGGGGAGGTTTATTCTTCAGACCCTTGTGGGAAATTCGGACCAGGCCACCCTAATGCTTCCTGAATCCCACTGCTCATCAGTGCTGGGATGTGGTTCTGCCTGCTAGTGAGAAAACTGCTTTTGATTTGAACGAAGCTGTGCATCTTTTGTCAACAGGCCAGTAAAAGCTCCCAGCTCAGTGTCTTGGAGTTCCTAATTTCCAATATAAGTCCGAGTTACAGGCAAGGATTCCCAAGATCCCAAGTGAAAACAAACTGAGCTAGACTTGGAGCTGCAAAGGAAAGCACAAATACAATTCGGATGAGCCTAAAAAGCAGTCACAAGGCAAATGATGAAAATGTTAGAAGGCAGTAATGCCTGGATGGAAGCAGTATGGTACAGGAAATAAAACCCTACAACAGTGCACAAACCACTTCTGAAATACATAAGGAGCAGTCAAGGGTACTTAAATGAATAATTTATGACCACAAACAGGTTATCAGTTCACAAAAACATGTGCATAATTGGGGAGATAATACTGATTTATCTTAAATACTGATTTATCTTAAAATATAAAAAGTAGTGTAAATTGAAAATTATGAAAATGATAGTTGATTTTTGAAAGTATAATTGCTGTGAACTTCCAAGAGTGAAGAAAAACAGAACTAAACCAGATCAATAAAGATGACACCAATTTTGAAAGCATTATCACAAAATCATAGCGAATTGACTATAGGAAAACTAACCTTAAAGTGAACAGAGAGAAAATTGACTAAACAAATAATTATAAATATACTGACAGTAATTTCTTCTTGTCAGAATAAGTCCCAGAAGGAAGTGGAAGAATAACATCAAGGTAATAAAAGAAAATAACCATCAGTTTATGGTTTTGTATCCAGGTAAACTACCATTTTAGAGGTATGATGAAATAGATGACAAACATAGAAAATATACTTTCCACAATATCTGGAAGCAATGTCAGGAAGATACAAATGAAAACCACATTGCGGTTCCACCAAACTCCAGTGAGATTGGCTTACATTCAGAAATGTACTAGCAACACCTGCTGGCGTGGATGTGGGGAGAAAGATACCCTCCTTCATTGATGGGAATGTAGGCTAGTAGAACTGCTAAGGAAGTCAGCATGCAGAGTGATGGAACATCCACCATACAAGCCAGCTATCCTTCTGTGAATACATCCAAAGGAAATGGGATTTGCATATGAGAAAGGGATCTATAATGCAAGCTACAATACCAAAGACATGGAAACAGTCAGATACCCGTCGAAAGAGGAGTGGATAAAGAAACT
Organism: Ochotona curzoniae; assembly: GCF_017591425.1. Classification (NCBI taxonomy): domain Eukaryota; kingdom Metazoa; phylum Chordata; class Mammalia; order Lagomorpha; family Ochotonidae; genus Ochotona; species Ochotona curzoniae. The sequence continues at coordinate 5,620,657 of NW_024467118.1, read as the reverse complement.
GTGCTACGTACTACTCAGCCATTAAAAGGCATGAAATTTACCATTTGCAACCAGATGTTACCGACTGGAGATCATTATGCTTAGCGAAACAAGTCAATTCCCAAAGGACAATAACATATGCTGTCTCTGATAGTGGGTGACTCTCTTGCAAAACACAAGATCAATATCCCTTTCAATACTTTTTGTGCTACATCTCATGGGTTTTGATATTTTTATTTTTCTTCATTCAAAGAAAAGGTCTTGTTTTTCTTATTAATTTCATTATAGACTACATTTGTGGCAAATTTTCTCTTCCTGATGCTGATTTTGTTTTATAGCTTTTCATTTCAGGGAATGTGTAGTAACTGTGCAGTAGAGACTATCACACACAGATGTGACGATGCAACGCAGTGTGTAGCTCTACTTCCAAATCAAAGACGGACTCCCAGTGAAAATGTCGAATATGTCTTGACAATAGGATGCTAGACTTTCTGCCATCGTCCATGTCTACAATATCAGAATACCCTTAAGTAGCAGAATGATGGACTTACGACTCGTTGTGAAGGGCTATACAATTGTAATGACATGGGGGGGGTTAATTTAAAAATGGAAGTAATAAGGGTGTACTTAAAGGAACAAAAGCGTGGATGAAGGAATGAATGTTAATAAAACCAGTAAACGTAGGGCCTGGCGCATTAGCGTCGTGGTTAAAGTCTTTGCCTTGAATGCGCCCATATGGGTGCCGATTCTAATCGCCTGCTTCCCATCCAGCTCCCTACCTGTGGGCTGGGAATACAGCAGCAGAGTATGGCCCAAAGCTTTGGGACTCTGCACTCGTGTGGGAGACCTGCAAGAAGCTCCTGGCTCCTGGCTTCGGATTGGCTCAGCTCTAGCCATTGCGGCCACTTGGGGAATGAACCATCGGATGGAAGATCTTCCTTTCTGTCTCTCCTCCTCTCTGTATATCCGCCTTTCTAATAAAAAGAAATAAATCTTGCAAAATAGTAAACCTGGAAATTAGTAGAATGATAAAAACGAGACTGCAGAAAAATAAAAATTATTTTAAAAAATCAGTAAGTCTGATTGGAGTTCCTCTATACATTAATTGATTTTTTGCACATGCATATTTAAGAATCTTTTCCCTGTGTTAGACTGAAGAGAGCTTGATTATTATGCGTTGTGGCAAAGATCGCTTTCAATCAGTCCTATCGGGAGTTCTGTGGCCCTGTTATATTTGGTTTCACAATTCTTTCTCCAAATTTTGGAGGTTTTCCTTTATTGTTTCATTGAATACATGTTTAAAATGACTTATTTATGTTTATTGGAAAGTCAGATATACAGAGAGGAGGAGAGATAGAGAGGAAGATCTTCTGTTCGAAGATTCACTCCCCAGTGGCCGAATGGCTGAAGCTGCACGGATCCGCAGCCAGGAGCCCAGAGCTGCTAAGGACTTTAGCCACTAGGCCCACTGAACACATTTTTAAACCCAGATTCCTCTCCTGTGCCTGAGGCAACTCTCATGGCTCTCACATTTGGCCTGTTAATGGTGTGTCTTAATTCTTGAGCACTTTTCTCAGCTTGACCCTGTCTCCCTTCCATCCTTTTTGATTTTTTTATCCCCCTTGTTGAAGGAAATGTCTTCCAATTCTGAGATTCTTCTTCCTCATGCATCTATTATTCAGGTTTTTTTTCACTTAATTTTTAACTTACTCCATTGTGTCCTTCAGAAAAATGAAGAAAATTTAAGCATCAAATGCATAGATACAAAAAAAGGAAATAGAAACTACGTTTTCATCACTTACTTCTAAAATTTTTTTGTTTTCATTTTTATTGAGATATACTTTCCAGTGTTTTACTGCTCCTTCACTCCTCTGCTGTCCATGGCTAGACCAGAAGTCACGAGCCTGGAACTCCGCCTGGGTAGCCTGCGTGGGTGACAGGAACTGAACCACTCACGTCACCATTTTCTGCCTTCTACGGGGCATGGCATCAGGAGCCTGGATTGGAGACAGAATAAGCAATGTTCTGACCAGGCATTTGGCCATGGGATGTGGGCATCCTTAGTGGAGACTGAAGCCCCTGTTCCAAATGCCCATCGCAGAGACTGGACTTCAGATGAGCAGTTGGAACATGAACCGTTCTTTGACTTGCTTGGTGTCTAGAAAGAATGAATACTCTTAGGCTTGCCGGAAAACTGTAAGATTTTAATGCTAATTTTTAAGATAAAATGTGATTTTAGATAGGAGGGAAGACAGTTGGTTACAAAGAGGCTTTGATTCTACTCGCAATATTTTACTTCTTTAAAATGCGAATGAAACAAATTATAAGACTTGTTTCATTGAAGTAATAACTGCAAATATATTGCTATTTTCTTTTGGTTTAAATGTTGCATACGATATATTTCATTAATGTGATGACCACATGGGAAGAGTGTATTTGTTTTTGGTGTTTCTTAATAGTTGCTTTAAGCTATAGTAGAATTTCTGAAAGATTCTTCTCTTGACCAGCCTGTTCCATTCAGCTTTCTGTCACCCAGAAGAACAGCTCAAAAGCCTTAGCTTCTGAGATCATCTGAAGAAGAATTTATGTTATAGTTGAGTTGTTTTCAGTGTCTGACAGTGAAGGAGAATCCAGCATGCGTTGTATTTCTAGCACCGGTATTATTTATTTATTTATTTACTTACTTTTAGCCACCAACTTGGTTTTTAATAAATGCACAAACCAAAGGCAGGCTGCTGGATTTTGCAACGAGTGGTTCTCCATGTTGTCTGTAGGTTCTGTGACTTCACATGAGCCATCACCCCACGCCCCTAGAAGTGACCTTTCTCACCTTGTCTCCTGGGGAAAGCTGCTTTCCATTCACTGCAGTCTGTTAGCTTGGTTAGGACAGGGAGCTTAGCAGTGTCTCTCCATGTTGAGTACACATCACCACTTGGTAGTTTTCATCTTTTTGATAACATTTATTTTATCAAAAATTATTTGCATTTGTTTGAAAGAGGCTGAAACAGAGAGAATGAATAAGCTTTCTTCCACTGGTTCAGTTCTCACATGCACGCTGTGGTGGAGGCTGAGCCATGGCCTCAGATCGGATACAGAGCTCCCATGTGTGGGCCTGAAACTCAGGAACTCGAGTCATCTGGCTGTCGGCTGCACCTGCTGAATGCTCACTCAGTACAAGACATTCTTGATCTAGCTCCCTTTGTTGGCTTCTTCACCAGCGTTCATCAGGAAAATTGTGTGATGATATTATGCCTGGTGCTTGCATTTCCATGGCTGAAATAGTATATGAAACAGTAAATAATTGCCTCTCTCAGTAGATGTTAACTTTTTGAGAATGAGGCTCATGATTTTTTAAAATATCTGTGTCCTATTTTACTTGTTTAGTGTATAGAAAAGAGCACATCTTTCCAATGTACTTGTTGCACTGGACCATATCCATTTGGAAACAGTGTCTTGTGTTTCCTAGAATTTTCTTTCTCAAAGGGACAGTGAGGAGTGACCCACCACCCAGTTAAGTCTTTGGCTGCTTCTGAGGGAACCTGGACTTGTTTAAGGAGGATGCCTAGGAAAGGTTAAGATAATGAGGACAGGGGAAGAAGGGGGTCTATGGTTGAGCTTGACTTCCCTGCCCAGTTCAGTGGCCGATCACTCTCCTGGGACTGACACAGCCCAGTGCTCCCGCAGGGAGGACTCCTGTGCTCTCTCAGTGCCCTACTGCTGCCATCTGTTGATAATTACTGTCCAGTCTCTGCTGAGAATGTGCGATATTTAATATTTCCTCACCACTTGAACAAACATGTGGCAATAACCATGAGGTACTTGGCCACAGGAGTAGAAAGATGTATTAGCATGAAAGAGTCAGTGTACAGCTTGGACCAGAAAAACAACTGCCGTCTCTTTGCAAAATTATGACAAGTCCCCATGGTTGAGAACCTGGAGAATAGGTACATTGACTTAGCTAGTATTTTTGGAAGAAAACTCTTAAAATCCAAAATATCAAGAAAATTGGAAAACAAAGTAGAATAGCCTCTTTTTACAATTGATGAGATTTTTCTCTTAATGAGCAATCTGAAAATTTCCCAGGTAGGCTTTCAGTCTTTTTAGAGAGAGTTAGAGCTCCTGCCAAATAGCTTAAAAATAAGGAAAGCATTCTGTATACTTGAAAAAGAGGTTTTCCCACTCAAAAGCCATTTCCCACTCACCCTTGCTCCCCATCCTTTGTGGGGTAGGGGAGAAGAGGCTTCTAGTTTCTTTTGCAGGTGGGGAAGCTCAACTTCCTTTTTAAGCATAACAGGAGGATTCAACAGGGACACGCTCTCTGGTCTGCTTTGCACATACAATAAACTCTAGATTACTGAAGTGATTGGAAAGAGGCCATTCAGATCTGTTTACCAGCAGCACAGTCAAGTGGGATCACAGATGGCAACCTCTAGTGAGTTGGCCCCTGGCGCTGTGGAGTGAGAGAGAAGTCGGCATTGTTGCTAGCAACAGGAGAGCAAATTAGTCCTTGCCTGGTCTTGTTGAGAGACATTGATACTTGCATAAGTGCTAATTTTAAAATCATATTTGATTTATTCATTTTTACTGATTTAAAAGGCAGAGTGACAGAGATTGGTTGGTTGATTGGGAGACACTCCATCTTTTCATCTATTCCACCAAATATCCCCAGCAGCCAGGGTGGGCTAGGCTGAAGCCAGGAGTCAGGAACTTCATCTGCATGTCTCATGTGGGTGCCAGGCAGTCAGAATCTTGGGCCATCGTCGGCTGCCTTCCAGGAGCAGTAACAGCAAGCTAGATTAGAAGTGGAGGGCAAAACTCAATGCAAAGCCCTCCAGTAGGGAGTGAGGCCATCCCAAACAGTAACTCAATGCACTCTCCTGCAACTTCTACATTACGGATGGTTTGTGTTACTCAATATTTATTATGGCAATGTATACACACACAAAAGTAAAATTTTAGAGGGAACATAGTATGTCTATATCTAGACTTTGCTATTTATATTTTGCCCTAATTGCTTCATCACATTTCTTTATATTTATCTATCCCTCTTATATCTCCAATCAGCTCATTTAATCATCTTTTAATATGTTTGAAAATATGTTCCAGGGAGTCATAAATACCCTTGTTTTCTACTCTCATCTAAAATAATATTTTATTATTAGTTGTTTTAGATCCTTTTTCCAAGCATGATCTGAATATTTGGAGCAGATACTTTCCTAGGCATTGGGGATTCTGTGCACAGATGTGAGAGCTTCTGGTCACTTGGGAGAAGTAAGCTGAACAACAAAGAAAGCGAATATGTTCATCATTATACATCCTGAACTGAATTCCGAAAGAAAAAAAATGGCGTCTCCAAGAGAACTTCTTTCCTTTCAACCCACCAGTGTCCACACTGCTACCAAAATGAGATCTTGGCACACAACCTGGGTCATACCACTGACTTTCCATTCGCTGCAGAATAAAGACTGTAGCTAGGACACACTTGCATGACATGGCTAGAAAAGGTTTATTTCCATTGAAAATATTTGTGGGCTCCATATAATATGTAGGGTGCACTGGGATAAATGTTGTGCATAGTAGAATAAGCGCATTCTGAGTTCCAAGGCTTGAGATGCTTATAGTCCCACTGAAGAAATATCAGTAGGATACTTCAAATTCCACGTGAAAAAAGTAGGAGAGCCCAAAACACAAACAATTTGTCATTTCTGGGAGAGCACATTATGAAATGGAAGGGTTGGCACAAGCTCAAAAGCTGGCTTACAGAGACACTGATTGTTGTGGAAAGAGGATGAGAACTTTGTCATAGAGGAGGCAGTTGGAAATACAGAGCAAAGAATGGAGTGGAGAGTGACAGTCATGGATGACACTGTAATTGAGATGAAGCAGGAGCAGTGTGCCACTGTACTACAGGTAAGTCAGGTTGATGTCATGGGTCTTACCAGCGGAGGAAGAAGGGGACTCTTGCAGAGGGAGCTTAGGAGGTAAAGTCAGGAATAGTTGAAGACTAGAATGGGTAAGCAGAGAACCAAGAAAAGGCTGGCAATGAACTCTGATTTCCCTGCATACCTGAGTAGATGACGAATGCATTCTAATGATTTAAGATTTCAAGTATTGAAAGAAGTAAATTCAGCTTTACAGGTTTAAAGTGCTGGAAGACTATACTAGGAGATGCTGAGAGCATGGTGAGCAAGTGGCATTGAAGCTCAAGATAGAACATGCACATCTAGGCAGATGCTGGTTTAAAAATATGGAAACGAAGGGAGCACTTAGGTGTCTTCCACTTGAGGGGTGAGGAGCAATTGAACACCGATTCTCACCTGTCACTGGTAGACTGTTTCTGGGAGTAGAAAACCTGTCTTGCTCGATGTTTGGGGGAAGTTAACAGATTGAATTCTTTGTTTTTGCTGAGTTGACTATGCTAGACCCTAGTTCTACTGAACTGTATTTCAGTTACCTTCACTCTGTGTTCATGTCTGTCCTATTCTCTGGTACACACTCCATCCATTGAATCATTTGTTTTCTTTCATAAACTCAACAAGCATTTATGACCCCTCCTGCGAGCCAGGCAGCACTAGGTGCTAACTCTAGGTGTTTGTATAACAAACACATCTGTATACAGACTTGGCTTCACATGTTTTCCATTGTTTCTGCTTCATGGAACTGGAACCAGTAGACACCTCCCAAGAGTGCCTGGAGTTTGAATGACATGGCATTGAGGCAATGTGCAAAATAATCACGCTGAGCATGCACAGCACACTCCTCCCCCCCTTTTTTTTGGTAAAAACAGCTTATTTTCTGTGTTACAGGAAGGAATTTGTGTTTCCTATGGCCTTCTGCTCTTAATCTTTACTGGCTACAAGAGGGTATTCCAGGCATTCAAGTACTTAATAAATATTACATTGTTTGCTAATGGCAGTGCTATTTCCTCCAGAACGTGCTAGCTTGGTTTAACAAATCTGCTGTGTGTAATTCTACCTTTCGTTGTGTTGCTGAGACGTCTCGGGGCACGCTCAGCAGGGCCCGAGGAGCTGCTCAGAATTCAAGTCGAAGAGTCTGTGGGATGTGTTAACAGTTGCTCTGCGAAGTCCATGTTTGTGTGCATGGTCACTGCTCGTGGGATTCGGAGGGCTGGCGGGAGCGTTTCTCTGTGTACTTGTCTGTGTCCTTATGGTCAGTCCTAATGAAAGTTATTTTTCATCTAAGTGTAGCATTTGAGCAATGGATTGGTTGGGTAAATGACAAACTGTGTCATTTTCTAATTGTGGTTTTCTTTTTCTTCTGCTCCTGTTTGGATGCCATCTCCATGCACTTGAACCCGAGCCTACCAAGGACTTAACCAGACTGTATTTTAGATCTTGTTTCTGTCTCTAGCTCTTTTCTCTGAATCTGTTTTCTCATCTGACACACGTTACAAGAGTTAATGATATGAGCCCCAGCACCAGGTCTAAATGCTCAGAACTCCTTAAGTTCTCTTCCTTATTTTTCCCTCCCTCTCTTCCTTCTAGCATAAACTAGATTTAAGAAGAACATTAAATTTAAAACAAGATTGAAAAAAACTACACTTTTGTAAAATTGAGTAATATTTCTTAATTGCTTTCGTATTTTCTATCATTGTTTAGTTTAAGATTTCATTCTGGCTATGAATGTTTTTGAGCCATCATGGACTCTCTGTGTTGGTAACAGTTCATTTCTGCATATACATATAATATAGGCACATAAATACATAAACATTTTTATATTAAAGACTTTTTGTGTGTATGATGACGGGTAATAGGCAGAACTGGATGGTGCATCAGGTGGTTTGTTGATCATTGTCGACTTGCAGCTCTCCTCGACCCCAGACATGCTGAAAAGCTTGTAACTGCTTCCTGACAGCATTCATCAATTTTCTTACAGATTCTTCATTTTCTTTCAGATCACTGTTTTTAATCCTTTTTTTTCTATTGCACTTATGTGAACACAATAGTATGATGATGCAAGTATCTAAATAGGACATAAATAGGACAACACACACACACACACACACACACTGGCTGCTGGACTCCTCTCTATTCCACAGTAGGTCTTATCCTTTTATTGTTCCTTTGGACATTTTCTTCTATATTTTGAAATAATATGTTTACCCTAATATTTCAGAAATTGTCAGTTTTGAGTCTTTTTGAGTCCCGACTACAGTCTTAAAACACTCCCTTATTGTTACCTTAATGTGGTTTTCAGATAGAGTGAGGCTACCCTGTGTTTTCATTCTGCAGTGGACACTTGAAGTTACATGGACTTCTTCCTTTATTCCCTGACTCAGGGAGAGGAGAGATAGAGTGGAAAATCTTCTGTCCGATGGTTCACTCCCCAAGTGAGCACAATGGCTGGAGTTGAGCCAATCCAAAGCCAGGTGCCAGGAGCTCTTCCTGGTCCCCCACACGGGTGCAGGGTCTCAAGACTTTGGGCTGTCCTCCATTGCTTTTCTAGGCCACAAGCAGAGAAATGGATGGGAAGCAGGGCTGCCAGGATTAGAACCGGTGACCATATGGGGATCCCAGCGTGTGCAAGGCGAAGACTTTAACCACGATGCTATTGCACTGGGCCCATGTATTGGACATTTATTTTTTTTTAACGTACGTTTATTAAATAATGAATCCTACAACATAACCTGAGCCTTTATAACCAAAATGTCGAAATAAACATTCATTATATACAAAGCTCTAGTTATCTAGCTATATTCTTAATGATTTAATGATATAATCTGAAAAATTGGTCTTTAAAACAGAAAGTAGTAAATAGGTTAAGATAATAAAACAAGAGGTTTTACTAATTTCCACTTTACTACTTCTTATGTCCCATTAGGGAAACAGAGGCATCCTTTATGTAACTATGTGGTATCTTCTTGAGTTCTGATTCTCTTGCCAGCCCGGAACACAGTACAGTTTATGATGACTGAATGTGTTACTGGTGTGAACTGTGACTTCTCCTTCATTGGATGTCTCTAAATGAAAACCACGTCATCTCTCGGTGCACTTGACATGGTTCAGCCGGAAACTCCTGGGCTCTTTCAGTACTTCCAGGACTGGATGACTATTTGGTACCCAGATTCTTTAGAACATAGTTTCTTTTAGGTGTGACAGATAACGTCAAATTTCTTAAATATCTTGACTTTCCTTTTCAGCTAAAAAAAAGTTTTAGCTTCAGTACTTGTGGTGTCATAGCTGTTAGACACCGGGGTCTTTTTGCCTCTCTCTAGTTCTTGAGATGCCCTCTTCTTATTCAAGATGAAAACAGCAGCAGCAGGCACTATTTTCCCATTCTAACCCATAGTCCAGGGAGGCATAAGAAAGCTTCACTCTTCATTTGGAGAATACTTCCAGAAAGCTGCAGATGCCCTGTTGTTTAATACTGGGCCACCTTGTCTCGTGGAGTTGCAAGGGTTGGTAGCAAATGCATCTAGACTAAGCATTTGTGCTGTGTAACTCTTAGACTTTTACTGTGTTTAATGAAGAACAGGCATGACAAGAGAAAGAGTTTTCAGTGACACTTAGATGTAACCAGCATGTGATTCTTCAGCTTTTGGAATCTGTCAAACGCTGGTACAGTTAAGGTAGAATGATGGGGTGATGGGCTTCCATAGGACCATGGATCAGATGTTTCCAGTTTATGGCTGCTGAGCCTGTGTTGAAGGTGAGTGAATATTTTAAAAAATACTGTGTTTTAATGATGAAAGATATCACATATATTGAGTGTCCTCTATTATTTGTCGCTCATTACCAGATTTGGTCCTATTCCTTCAGATTATCCTCACAAGAAGCAAAAGTGATACCTCCTATGAGGTTTCCATTTTCCATATGGTCTATTTTTTGTCAGTAGTATGCGATGCTAAAATGGTATAGCATTTTTTTCATTCTAGTATTATGTATGTGGCACATGGAAGCTGGGCTAGATTGGCTAATTGTAATCAAAGTAGCATTTTCTCAGATATTATTAATAAGAAAAAAGCTCCAGTATATGACACCTTTTTGATTAAAAATAAATATTTCCAATGAGAAGAGTTAAAGTACAGTTTGGAAAGCAGCCATGCTCACCATTATATCACCAATGCAGCACTAGAGTACAGTTTGAATATAGTTAATATACTACATGATATAATTTAAAGAAAGATTAATCTATTTAATAAACATAAATAGGTATCTGGGTATTATTTAATCAACTTAACTATTTTGTAAATGTTATTTACCACTGTATATTATATTGTAAACATCATTTTATTTTTAAAGGTTTATTTATATATTTGAAGTGGACAGTAGTAGTGTGAAATACATCTTGCTTCTGATAGCACATTCCTCAAGTGGCTGCAACTGCCAGGATAGATCCTGGCCAAAATCGGAAACTCCATTTGTTCTGCTGTGCAAGTGTCAGCTCCCGTGTCCTTGGGTTGTTTTCTGCTGCTTTCCAAGGGCACTTAGCAAGGAGTTGGACTGGAAGCAGAGTGGCCAGGACGTAAAGTAAGATTCCAGCATGGAATACTGGTGTTGGAAGTGCCTCCTACTGCACCACTTAAAGTTAATTGACTACATGGAAACTTTGGGCTCCAGTAACTCCCTTCCTACCACTTAGCTAATTGAATTCATGGAAACTCTATTTGTACTGCATGGCCCTCAAGTTGAAAGGAAGCTGAGAGTTTAAACCCCTTGACTTTGGCCAGAAGTGTAGCTGGGGCTGCTGTTGCCAAGCTTGGCCAGTAAAGAATCTCCCTATCATCCTGTACTTGGGTACACCATGATCTCACTCTGTGTGACACTGCTTTGTTGGCCAGTTCTAAGTCAACTTATGTATTCTGAAAGGGTAGTTCGTTTCGTTTTCATTAAGCACACATAATTGCAATATTGTTCATTTGTCTTTGAAAAGAATTCTCATAGGAAAGCTACAAAATAAGGGAATGAACTATTTATGACTGAACATTTATAATCTTTCAATGTTTGGTGCAAGACATGTCATTTATTTTCTGGAATTGTTGGTACATCTTCAAAGATGCAAAGTTTTGAGACTGACCCTTTGGGGACAGCCTGCTATCAGAATCAGTTATGTAAATTAGAATCCAGACTTAAACACAATTACTGGCTGTGAGGCGTTGGCACGCTACCTAACCATTTGGGGCCTCCGTCTTCTAAACATAAAGCAAAACACTTAATCCAAGATTCCTTCGGACTTTCAGACCTCCTGATTTATGAGGAAATGGAACCAGTACTGCCAGTAGATTGGGTCTAAGAACTATCATAAGCTTGACCAATTTCCTGACTGGCTGTCAATAGAATTAACTTATCATCAGCATTTCTTTCACAAGGCAACTCTCACACCAGGGTGCTCTTGGGAGGTGGTGAAACGTGACTTCATGTCAGGACTTCCCTGTGGCCAAGTCTGCCTTAGGAAAAGGCTTAATTCTTTGGCTGGGCCTGAAATAAGGAGCAATGGAGAGGTGGGAGTGGAGCCCAAACAGGTGCCCACAGTGGGAGGTACGACCTCAGAGCCTAGGTCCAGATTACTTTTCAGGCACAGGGATTTGTATAATTGGGTTGCTGCTTGCCCAGCATACACCCATCCTGGTTGTCTGCTGAGGAGCTGACTTGCTCCATGGGTTGGGAACCTAGGCAGCTTTAATTAAGACAGAGGGGCTGCCCACAGGGAAGTGTTGGAATCTGTTCAGCTCCTGAGCTCAGCAAACATGATTCATCCCCCCAAACTGGGGGCCGTGACTTTGAGACTTGAATCCTTGCCATTGGGCTCCCTCACACATATATTTGCCTTTCCCCCTTTCCATTTCTAATTGAGAGAAGATATGCTTTATTTGAAGTGAGAATCCCCCTGTGTCAATGAATGTCTTCCACTCCTGCAAACTACTGCAGAGGGAATAATAATTCAAGCAGTGTAGACAGAAGGCAGTTTAGTGATCTCATAGAGGAGTCTGTTGGGCAAAGCAGGGGGTAGGAGGATTGGGAGAACTTGGCTGCAGAGTGCCTGTTGCTGAGCTATGTAAACTTGCTTCTCCATTTGCAGAGCAAAGAGAGGATCCGGCACAGTCTGCATCTGGGGGCCAGGCCATGATTGATATGAAAGGGGTCTCAGCCCATGGAAATCCAGGCTCAATCCAGCTGTCAACAAAATCAACAGGATGTGTATTGAATGCCTGATGCACGAGTGAAGGAAAACTAATATAGATTTAGATTCATTATTTTAAAACACATTTTCAGGCATTTAGAAGGGGAAAAAGTTTGGCTTGTGTAGACTTGAGAATTTGGCCCTAGTTGCAAGCCTGGTCATGTGCAGTGTGGTAAAAGCACAGCTTGAGCTTCTGTGCCTCCCAAGGTAGCATTTCATCTAGTTGTTCACATAATCCCAAGCTATTTAATTGTGCAGATGGGAGAGTAGCTTGATCTGTACCATTCTGACCTTATGCTTCAAAACTTCACCCAGATCTGGAGTCTAGCAGGCCCAACTTGTTGCAGACACCTGCATCAGCACTTTATCCGGCTTTGGATGACAGAAACAGGACAGAGGCTAGTTGGCATGCACTTTTCATCATGCAAACTCATACATGCCAATCCTTTGTTCTTTGCTTTGAAAATAAACGTGTTTATTCTCTTAGCCAAAGCTGACTCCTTCATTCAGGACTGGTGACTTACATTGTGTAAAATGGGACAAAAGAGTAATGTTCATGGTCAGCTGGCCTTCAAGCAGTTACAACCAGTGCAGTGGCATATGCTCAGGCTCTGGCTTGGAGATGAAAGGCCTTTACTGCACAGCTGACTGAACAAGCCTCGGTGCTTTTTCCTGGGTCAGAGTTGGCCATTGCTGTGCACTGGCCCAAGCTGCTGAATCTGAATTGTTTCAAGCCAAGACCCATAAGACAAGAGAGTGGGGACAAGCAGGTTATTTCTACTAATGAAACCCAGCCCCTGACTTGAGCAGATGGTGTAGGAGAACCAAGGACCTCATCGGGCATCTGAGATCTAATCCTGGGAAGTTGAGAGGTGGCATTGCTTGTGTTCTAATGCTCTACGCCCCAATCCTCACTCCACACACTGTGTGGAGGACAGACAAGATGTAGGCGTCGGCTCTGCACAAGTTGCAGTAGCAACTGCAGAGGTTGCCTATCTACAAGCTGCTTCTGACTGTCCCTCTCTGGAGACTACTCCCTCACATTTTCAGTTCACTGTCAATGATATTCTCTGCCACACCATACTTCATCCCTTTGGATCAATTCATCACCCTTAGAATACATGTCAGAATTCTACCTATTTTGAGCTGTCAATTTTGTTTTTCTGATGATGATGTCTTCTTTCTTCATAGGTAGATGTTTTTGAAAGTGCTGTCCACATGACTTAGGATTGCTTTGAAAGAGTCAAACTCACCTCTTATTCCACAAAATCTTTTGCAAGAGCTATCATCCGTATGGAACTCATTGTAAGCTCCCTTCTGGATTCTTTTTCTCAGTTTACACTCTAGATTTTTGTGTCTTGGAGGTTGTCCCTGAACCATAATCTGCTATATATAAATGCTTGGTTATGGAAACAATTCTGAATTTCTATTGTTCATTTGGCCATCAATATCACACTCAGATTCTCATCTATCAAGGAATGCCTCCACATTTGAGATTCAGTTTAAATGCTTATGTTCAAAATAGAATTAATCATTTTCTTCAAGTTTGTTTTCAGTTATTTTTACTGTTTCTCTCATTTGTATTTCCACTATAGCCCATGTTGCTTAAGTCGTTACTGCTATGGTCAGAGACAGCAATGAAGGGTTATTGTATCAGAAACTTGGATAGAAACTTTGACTTATTGAAACACTGTTACCTAGGCATTTGCTACATGATAGATGCTGTGCCAAGCACTTATCATCTGCTAATTTATCAAACTCCCACAATGATCCTATGTGTTTAACAAAGCATCAGGACAACAGTAGACAGTGCTGCTGGATCTCTTTTACAGGTAAGAAACAAACACAGAAATGATGTGAAATGGCAACATCACACAGTAAGGGGACGTGAGACTATGTTCTCCTGTTTCCATAATTCCCTACGTTTTCTTTAGTATTAGGAGTGTTCTAGATAGTTTAATGTTGTGTTGAATTAAATCTAGTCAGTTACCAAACATTAGGAACGCTCACATTTATAAGTATCTCTCGAAGCTTCCATGTTTCCATTCCTGTTACCACTGTTGCCATTGCAGATCTCACTGTGTCTCACCTTCTCTGTGATCTTCGATTGATTTCTTTCCCTTTAGTGTTTCTATTGCTCCCATTCAGTACTGTGCTGTAATTGGAATGCAATTTCTGGAATGCAGCATGTCAGGAAAATCAGTGTCACACAATTCCAATGAATTTTGTACTCTTTTAAAAAAAATTAGAATACACGTGAATTTTTCTCAACCTAGCCCCTGGGGAATAAATAAACTATGAAGCTTCTTACACAGTCAGATCTAAGTCCCCGGAGGAGAGACCCTTTCTGGAGGACATGTGACCGGAAGCACTCTCCTTGGATGCTGGTAGCCCTGTCCTATTTGTTCACCTGCGGGGGTACAAGGTGTACTGGCCGGTCTTCTCTCCAGTGTTTGTCTGAGTTACTCCTGTTTCACTGCTGATCCTATTGGAACCTAAAATAAAACCTAGTTGGAAACCCCTAAAAGAACCTCAATAACCTTAACCCTAATCCTGTTGTATAAAACTTTCCTTGTATCACATTCCTCTAATTGTCTCAATGAGTTAAAGTGTTTTTACATTTATGGGGAAGAAATCAAGGTCAAAATGTCAAGGCACTTAGTCATTTTGAATAACTGTAACATCTTGGATATTTGTGGACCAGGGAAGCTAGGTTAGAATCACCTGCTCGGAGACCTAGTCAAAGGGTCTTGTAATTGAAATCAGGTTCTTGGTGGCTTGGCTTCCATCTCCCGATTGTTTTCACCCTCTCATTCCCCGTAGGACGAGCAATTTGGGAACAAAGAGGTCAGATACATATTTTACTCACTTCATGTTTAAAATCAAGTAGGGGGAATCTAAACCAACTATATAAATGTCTTCCCGAAAAAGAAGATAATATTGTAATATAAAATGAAATGAGCTCTGATCAAGAAAGACTCTTGACTTTCGTTAAGAATTATTGGGCTAGAGAAGTTATTATTTTTTTTAAGAGCTCTTTATTTTTACTCCAAAGTCAGAATTACAAAGAGAGGAGAGACACAGAGAGAAGGTCTTCCATCTGTTGGTTCTCTCAGCAAAGGACTGCAACAGCTGGAGCTGAGCCGATCTAAAGCTAGGAGCCAGAAGCTTCCTCCAGTTGTCCCATGTGGATACATGGGTGAAAGACTTGAATTATCTTCTGCTGCTTTCCCAGGCCACAGAGCTGCATTTGAAGTGGAGCACTGGGAACATACCATGTAAAATGCCTGCCCTGGGCCTGGCGTGGTAACCTAGTGGCCAAAGTCCTCGCCTTGCCTGCGCTGGGATCCCATATGGGTGCTGGTTCTAATCCTGGCGGCCCCGTTTTCCATCCAGCTCCCTGCTTGCAGTCTGGAATTTCAGTTGAGGATGGCTCAAAGCTTTTGGACCCTGCACCAACGTGGGAGACCTAGAAGAGGTTCCGGCCACTTGGCTTCGGATTGCCACTGCTCCGGCCACTGTGGCTGCTTGGGGAGTGAAGTAATGGACAGAAGATCTTCCTCTGTCTTTCCTCCTCTCTGTATGTCAGACTTTCCAATAAAAATAAATTAAATCTTTAAAAAAAGAAAGATATAAGCACTACAGGTAGAAGATTACCTGATACACGACTCTGTCAGCCCCAGAAGTTGTTCAACAGTTGCAGTATATCTATGTTTATATATCTATATCTATCTCATATTTGCAGTATATCTGTAAATTTACACATGTAAATATGTGTGAGTGTGTGTGTAAATAGTCCATTTCCATACTTGTAGGCTTCACATTCAAGGATCAACTGTGCATCAAAAACATTTTTTAAAAATGCAGGTATACTAAACATGTATAGCTATTTTGTTATTATCTATACAATAGGGTATAGCAACTATACACAAAGCATTTATATTGTGTTACTTATTACAAATGATCTAGAGATGATTTAAGATAGCCAGAAGGATATGTGTTGGTTATGTGCAAGTACTATTTTATATAGAGGTTTTGAGCACCCATGGGATTTGATATTCTCACATTGTCCTGGAACTAATCTTCTAAAGATATTGGAAGATCTTTCAATTCTTGAAGTGTTTTTTGAACTTATGAAATTAGTACATGTTCCTTAGAAAAAATTTACATATCTGGAATAAAGAGGTTAAGCAGAAACAATTTTATTTTTAATCCTATCACCCAACCATACTGACATCATGTTTTCATACATCCATTTAAAAATTCTTATATATCTGAGAGGGAGGGAAGAAGGGAGATTGATAGGTGTAGAGCATTTTTCCATGTCTCACCCCAAATTTCTGCAGAAGTAAGGGCTGGGCTTTAATCAGAGCAAGGAGCTAGCGATTCGGTCCAAGTCTCCCATGTGATGGGTGACTGACCCTGGTCACTTGAACTGTCACTGTTACCTCCCAGACATTGGTGGGCAGCTGCTGCCAAGAGCCTGTACCGGAAATGACAGATACTGTGATGTGGGGTGTGTCTTCACTGCAAAGCTGAATGTATTACTGTGTACTGTAATTCATAAGACCCTAAATATAAGTAGACAAATGCAATAAGATTGTATTTCTCTTTTATGTAAAGTTCAAACACGTGTTCCTGATCAGAAGGTTTCTCTCTAAACAGTGATTGTTCTGTGATCCTGACTTCTGCCATCCTTTGGCCCTGCCATCTCGAACCCAAGGTTTCTGACAGCATTAGCTTAGGGAAAAAAGCTGGAAGATCTCCAAGGGGACTTTCTACATGCGGATCTGGGAGTAGTCACAATCCTTTTCTCATAGTCCATTCTCTAGAACCTAGTGGTAAGTTAGTAACCATTGGGTAATGTGGTAGTGACACGCTTGCAATTAGCTCTAAGGCAATCTGGCCAGGGTAGCATGTTTGGAAGTTCAGAATGAGAAGGAAATGCTTTTAAAATTTTTCCTCTTTAGCAGACTAATTCACAAACTGATTGCACTTCTTCAGAAATAAGCATAAAGCCTGTATGATGTATATGGTCATTTCAGGGTAATTAGCATGTCCATCTCTTAAAATATATTTTGTGTGTGTGCGTGTTGAGAATCTTTGAATTCCACTCATCTAGTTCTTTATACAACTCCTCTTCCTGGCAGTATTTTGGTGCTCATTAATAAAACTCCCCTCTACCCTTCTTACCTTCAATAATGTCTTTTCTGCCCTCTACTTTGTAAGAGCAACATTGTAAGCTTCATGACTCATCACGCAGTGTTTGTTTGTGCCTGGGCTATTTCACATAACAAAAGGAAGGACACAGGTTAGTCTTCTCACAAACTGGAATACTTCTATATGTACATTATTCATATATTGAAAATCCTCAAGACATTTCCTGCTTTACTGCAGAAGCCTCTTCATTGACAAATCAATGCTTCTGATTCTACAAATGGGAATGGTGGTGACTGTCCTCAGCTTTGCAGCCAATACCTGGCCAAACTGGGCTTCCTTCCTTCATTTTTTTATTTCATCAGTAGTACTTTGTAAAACCGGTAGAAAGGGGATAAGAATGCAAATATCACTGTCAGACAGAAACTAGGAAAATCATCTGGAGAGCGTCTTAAAATTTGATTAAAATTGACCATTGTTTAGAATAAAAAGCAAAACCATAAAGCTCTCAGACTTGCATTATGGATTAGGCTGGGTTTGTTTCAAGTGTTTAGGGAACTCATCACTTGAAGTAAGTGGTTGGTTTGGCTCATGGCCACTGTTCTTTGAATTAGCTTTGACCCTTAACAACTTAGTTGACCGATTGGCTAGTGCGCAAGGCCATTCAACTCATGCTTGAGATTTACAAGAGAACTGGCCTCTCCTGTTTGTGAATACCAACATTGATTCTTGGAACCAAGCGAATGTTTTGTTAGGCTGACTATTTTTCTTTCTCACAATATCCCATTTAGAGTCATGGGATCCTGAGGCATGAAAATAACTGGGAAAAATTCAGAAGTCAGCTAAAACTTACTCACTGGATTCTGAGCATATATCTGCTTTGCTGAATCCAAGAACACGTTGATCAATGCACAGAGCAGAGGTTCAAGCTTCCTGTGCAGCGGTCTTTTGGTGTGATATATGTACATGGAGTGCCCTGCTGTGACTAAGAGCATCTGAAAAAGAAAAAGTTACAGCCACCTCCTGAAGCATGTATAAGTTGCTTTTTTAGACCCTATAAAATTTTAGCTAGCACCAAACATAGAACTTCATTCATCATCCTATAAGTGAGGACCGCCAAGGGAAGCCAGCTCTTCCTGAGCTGAAAGTGGCAACACTCCAGGATTGGCAGAAATCAAATGAATCATTTCCTGCTTTTAGTTTTAGATAAATAATCAGAAAAGATTGTCCAGATTGTGATCCAAAAGCCATTTTTCATAGCTCCACAGACCCAGAGTTCTTAAGAACTTCGTGTGAATACCTCCCATTTTCAAATTATTTTATTGTGTGATATGGAATAGGTGTTAGATAAATCTACAAAACACAGTCTACATTTTTAATACTGCATAGACCGAGGGAAAGTCAGTGTGATGTGTGTATTAGGCATGTCTTTCTAGTTCCTGCATGCTGAATCTTTGACATCAGTGTTTCACTGACTCTGGAGGGACTGCCCTGCATGTTTAACTGACTGTGAAAGATAGTGAAGTAGCTTGTTGGGGAAGCTATCATTTCTATGGAGACCAAGCAATCCTGAGTTCCCGTCCCCATCCACCTCCTCCAAGGTGCTTTCAGACTTTCGGTCACTATCCATACAGAACATCCCAGGGCTAGTTACAGACAACTAGGGACATCCCTTAAGAAGGAGTTTGCAGGGTGCAAGTGGTTAAGTCCTCGCCTTGCACGCCCGGGATCCCATATGGGCGCTGGTTCTATCCCGGCAGCCCCGCTTCCCTTCCAGCTCCCTGCCTGTGGCCCGGGAAGGCAGTCGAGGACGGCC
The DNA here is from genome assembly GCF_017591425.1 of Ochotona curzoniae. Lineage (NCBI taxonomy): Eukaryota > Metazoa > Chordata > Mammalia > Lagomorpha > Ochotonidae > Ochotona > Ochotona curzoniae. The sequence continues at coordinate 5,601,564 of NW_024467118.1, read as the reverse complement.
CAAAGCTTTGGGACCCTGCACCCACGTGGGAGACCTGGAAGAGGCTCCTGGCTTCGGATCGGCATAGCATCGGCCGTTGCGCTCACTTGGGGAGTGAATCATCGGACGGAAGATCTTCCTCTCTGTATATCCACCTTTCCAATAAAAAAATAATAAAAATAAATCTTAAAAAAAAGAAGGAGTTTGCAGAAGTTACTCAAACTAGCCAATCCTATTCCCATTTGCTCTGCTTCACCCGTTCCTGCCTGTGGAAGCTACATAGAGGTTGTTACCTTTCTCGCTCACTCCCTTAACTTCTGGGTCCATCCTGGCACTTCCCTGTTTGTCTCTTCATGGGATTACCTGTTGGGGTCTTTGAGCATGACAAGCTCATTGTATTTTCATTCACCTTCATGTGGTTGGCCTTGACATCCATGAGTGATTGCAAAACTTACATTCTGAACTAGTGAGGCGTGAAGACATGACATGGGAAATCAGAGTATGCATTTCAGTTTGGAGTGTGCCGCTATTCTCCATGGTGACCTGATGCAAGTAACTTAGCTTTTCTGGACCTCAGTTTACTTGTGTGTACAGTGAAGCTGTTAATTTCTATAGATGAATTTAAAGTAGTCTTCAAATACTCAAATTCTGTGAGTTTCTTCCTTTGGCATGCAGTAAGACTGTTTATTACACCAATACCCAAATGCTGTGATTTCTGCTTTTAGTGTCACCAAGGTAGACATGAGGAATACAATATGTGCAGGAAAAGTTTCCTATTCTCAGCCAAACACTTCTTTTCATCTATCTGATGCTGTTCTTACAGGTCCAAGGGCCATCCGTGTTAGTTCTCTTGTGAAGGGCTGCTAATGCCACAAAGCAGTGGGATCACTCGGGGTGAAGGATAAGATGTAAGCTGAATTAGCACAGATTTGCCACAAAAAACTAGATACTGGGATGAAATGATTCCTGCTCCCCTGTCTCAGTGCATCTGCAGACACTTGCAAACTGCATGCTAGAGAGCGCGAAGAGGTTGCTTAGCTTCAGATGCCACATTTTGCCTAGGCTTTTCCTAACCTCGCTGTTAACAACTGGTTCTTTATTGTGCCTGCAGTTCCTGCCGAGGGTGCTTGGGAAGTGTGTTATCTTCATGATTTCTGTGTCTACAACTGCGTCTTCAGGCTCTCAAACCTGTAGTGAAGGTCTCCTGAACTCCACGTTTTAGTATCTTCACTCAGAACCTTCCCTTCGCTGCTGCTTTTCTGTTTTCTTCTTGTTCCCCACCGCCCCACCCCCCACCCCGTGGTCTCCCCCTTGGCGTGGACCACAGTTAAAGCAGCCATGGCTTTATTCTCCCTTTTCAGGTACACTTTCCAGTGTTTGCAGCAGAGAGAATATTTTCAAAAAATATTAAAAGGTATTTTTCCTTCCTCATAAACTATGTTGCCTAGCAGTTTCCTCTGCTCAATGAATCAATACCATTCATTGCTTTGGGGAGATTGTGGCTACCAGCTCGAACAAAGAATTCATTGCTTAAAGTTGACTTTCATACTGGATGTTTTAAAAGCACGCACAGAGATAATACTCTGACAGCCTACTTTTCATGGAGAGACTTTTCTTTACCTTAAATTCCCCAGTGTTGCAGATAAAGAGCAAGGCTGTGCATCTGAGCTATGCTTTCCCCTTGCTGATGTGGAAAGAATGTGAAGGAGGGTTGTATGCTTCCCGGAGGGAGAGGGGGACGTGCTGAAAAGAGGACAGCCAGAGAGGGAAGGGCAGGACGTTGCCTAGATCTTCCTGAATGAACTCAAGTCTTCCGTCTTCAGGTCACTGTCAAGTCTGGGAATATGCTAGACATGGAGCTGAGAGAATGAGGAGGAAGTTGAGAAGGAAGACTGTATGCCTTAATTTCTTTTTGAAAATTTTTTTGAAAAGAATAAATGTGTAAGAGTCGGAAGAGGAGAGATCGAGTTGGATTTGACTGAAGCTGATAAGAAGCTCTATAGTGGGGCTCCAGTTTCCTCAAAGTGCCAAGTGACACAGAAGGCCTTTGCAAGTTCCAAGGAGAGCCTGCACGGGACTCAGAAGGTGGTGGTGGGGGTGTTGAGTGTTGCTGGGGGTTCCAGAGTCGTGGAGCACAGGGCCTTTGTAGAAGAGATGAGATGAGAGATGGGATGAGAGATTCCAAAGAACCTGCTGTCAGTTCAGAGCTCGCAGGGCACACACTCTGCCTGCAATAGCAAAGATAGGGAGCCTGCCCGTTCAGGGGAGATGCTGAACTGAAGCAGTCGCTGAGGGAAGTGACAAGCACTTTCATGGCAGAAGCTCAGGGGAGAGGAGTCAGAAACAGGGTGTATGAACGACCCTTAGATGCAAGTTTAGTGGGATGCAGTCAAGAATGATGGCTCAGGAATCCTGTTCTGTTTCCACATTATTACAAGCTTTCTGTTGGTGGCCAATTTTCTGGAGAGATGGAACTCAGGTGGTTGCTGAGAAACACACTGAAGAATTTTAAAATACACACGGAGCAACGAGTGTTTAGTCCAGTGGTTGGGATATCTGTGTCCTGCACTGGAGCACCATGGTTAGATTCCTGGCTCTCACTCCCGACTACCACTTCCTGCTAGTGAGATGCAAGGAGGCAGCGATGCTGCTGCAAGACGTTGCTCTGCACCTGCTATGTGGGAGAATAAGACACGTCTCTGTCCAACCCCGACCACTGTAGACATGTGGGCAGTGGACCGCTGAATATGAACTCTCCCCAATCTCTCCCTTTCCCCTCCTTCCCATGATCCCTCTCAAAGAAATTGAAAATACACACAGGAAGACAGCTATTCTCTCTCTGTGTGATTTTAATGAAATTTTATGCTCCAGTGGGATCGTTTCTTAGGCACCAAACCTGTAGATTTGTCTTGCTGTTTGTCACAAAGCTGGCTGGCAGAGGAGGCAGGACCATCTTCATAATGTCAGCTCCATCTGAAGTAGTGTGCAGATTCATTTCAGTTATGGTAGACCTCCTATACCATAATATTTTAAGGTATTAATGACATTATTGGAATACTTTGTCAATCCTTATGATATCATAAGTGTTTCCCCACATAGTTTTAATTTTTAGAGAATTGTAGAGATAGCTAAAAATTTAAGAAAGAAGTCGTTAATCGCAGTGATTTTTGAAGTACAGTCCCAAGAGAGTAGAGTCAGAATCACCTGGGAATATATGAGAAGCTAAAATTTGGGGGCGGAGGGATCCAGCAAAATCAAAACCTGAGTGTGGATCCCAAGAGATGTTTTTACACGATATACACTTGATGTACAGTGATGCTTAAAGTCCACTGAGTTATTTTATTGTAATCAGCAATGTGTCTAAGACAGAAACTGTTCTATCAAATCTTAGGAAAAAAAAGTTGGTATAGCAACTTGCAGTAGAGACATGGCTGCTTGTTAAATTAGACAGATTAGGGAACATTTCTATGTATTTCTCTCTGGAAAACAAACTAGAAGTCATAAAATACAGTGAACGGGAAGTGAAAGAACTTAAATGGAAGTTTATTATAAATGCTGGGGACTGGATGACGAACATACTTCACTAAAACACGTTTATTCCTCTACTTTGGTTAAGACACAGATTTCCCTAGAGGTTGTTGTCAAAGTCTTGGAAAATCCAACTAGCAATTTTCTTATTAGTGTTTTAAGCTGTGGGGTTCTGAATGGAGAATTGTGTTTGATATGGATGTAACAGAAAGGAATGAGACAGAGTTCAAAGTCTAGCGGAAAAGGAGAACAGTGAAATGAACCAATAGATGCTGTAGAATATCAGAACATAAGAGCTGTGTGGGAGAAAAATCAATCAGGAAAGGGAGACAGAATTAGGGGTGAAGTTTTACTAAATTGTATGGGAAGTACGATAAAGAAGAGGCATTATTTGAACACAGAGGATGAGCGGTTGAGCCATGCAGACAACTGAGCAAAGACCCCATGAGCTAGAATAAATAGCAGGTCAAATGGCTTGAGATAGGAATGTGCCTATTTTGTTTGAGATTCTGGAAGAAGAGCAGTGTGTTCAGGTGGTAGAAGCGAGGAAGAGAGTTGGAGGAAGTGACAGAAAGGGCAGAGGCGGGTGTATCATTCACTGTGCAGCTAACAATAAGGGCTTTGGCATATGTGGAGTTCATATGGGTTTTTCAGTGGTTTCCAGCCAGAGAATGAGTTAGCTGTTAACAATGAGAGGAAACTGGATGGATTTGGAAGCCATTGCCGCAATCCAGGTGAGAGATGAGGGTGTTGGAGCTGCAGGGGAGGAGGAATTGGATTCTAGTCATTTAGTCTTGTCTCAGAGTAGAGCAGGTTTTAACCTTTCACCAGGAAATCTCATTTTCTACATGACTTTTTAAAGCTGCTGTTGATATAATGTGTTCACTTAAAAAATGAATGGAATAACTGTGCTGTAATACTATCACAGTATTTTATTTTCTAGCAAAGAAATATTCAACAATTCACTTGGACTCTATCCAGAGAATATCACATGGGAGATATGGAACCGTGCCTCCTGCTTGCAGGTGCTGCCAACCCTGACAATCCTTCCTGTCCAGGCTCTATTTGCAATTGATCTAGAAAAATCCACCTTTTTTTTTTTTGGTTTTTTTTTTTTTTTTTTTTGCTCTGAAGACTTTATTCTGTTCTATCAGCTTTTTCCAAGAAACATTTGAATTCTTGGAAGTTCTTGAAACCTTTGAGTTCTTGAGAACATTCTTTAGACATTTGAGTTCTTGAGACCATCAAAATGAAAAATGAGTGAAGACATTGAGGACAAAGCAAAATAGATCTTTTACAGCAATGACACCTCTGCAATCATGTGCTGCTGTTTCCCTTTCTTGCTCATTTGGCAAGTTTTTTAAAAAAGTTTTATTTATTTTTATTGTGAAGTCAGATATACAGACAGGAGGAGAGGCAGAGAGGAAGATCTTCTGTCCAATGATTCATTTCCCAAGTGACTGCAACGGCTGGAGCTGAGCCAATCCGAAGCCAGGAGCCAGGAACCTCCTCCAGGTCTCCCATACGAATGCAGGGTTCCAAGGCTTTGGGCCATCCTCAACTGCTTTCCCAGGCCACAAGCAGGGAGCTGGATGGGAAGCCAGGCTGCCGGGATTAGAACCAGCACCCATATGGGATCCCAGTGTGTTCAAGGCGAGGGCTTTAGCTGCTAGGCCACACCGTCAGGCCCATCATTTCGCAAGTTTAATAAGCTGTGCTTATGTTACATTTCATCCATAGCTGCAGTTCTTTGCTTTTAATGTACTGTTTCTTGCTTATATAAACATTTTCATTGTTTCCCTATAAATATTTTTCATCGATATATTTAAATTATTATATATTTTTGAGGGGGAGGGGGTAGAGATAATGTATGCTCCTGTGAACTGATTCACTCTTCATATGTCTAAAATGGCAGGGATTGGACTAAGGTTATGGAGGACTTGAGCCAGGGGTCTAGGAATGCAATTCAACTCTCCCGTGTGGGAGGCAGACACACAGTGATGCATGACATCACGGATGCCTCCCGAGGTCTGCTTTTGCAGGATGCTGGAATCAAGAGCTGTGGCCAGGAACCGAACCCAGGAATGTAGACAGATGGAATTGTTTTAACTTGTTAAAATTCATGGACAGCAAAAAAAAAAATAGTAGTAAGATTCTTGTCTTATTTTATCTGTGAATTCTTGTTTTGGTTGATTTGAAAATGTCATAGATGATACGAGTTATCAGCAACAGAAATTTGTTTCACAGAGTTCCCAAGACTAGAAAGTACAAGGTCAAGGCGTGAACAGGTTTGGTGTCTGGTGAACTCATGTTTTCTGGTTCAGAAATGGTGTCATCTCACTGTGTCCTCACATGGAAAGAGGCAAAGTAGCTGTTTGGAGGTTTCTTGAAAAGGGCATAGATCCCTCTAATGAGAGTTCCTATCTCTATGACATAATCACCCTGAATATCCCACCTCCCAATATCATAAATGTGGGCACAAAATTTCAATACAAGAATTTGACAGAGACAGCGGTGTATACAAATTCAGAGCACAACAATTTTCACACACAAACTAACTTATTCTTTTTTTTTTTTGAAGATGTATTTATTTGAAAGAAAGGGCGGGAGGGAGGTGGAGAGATGAGTGTGGGTGAGAGAGGAATAGAGAGAGGAGAGAGAGAGAGAGAGAGAGAGAGAGAGAGAGAGAGAAAGAGAATGCTATCTCCCCAAATGGCTGCAACTGGTCCAGATTGAAGCCACGTTAGGAGTTTCTTCTGGGAGTTTTATGTGGATACAGGGGCCCAAGCATTTGGGTCACTCTCTGCTACTTGCTCATGTGCACTAGCGTTAGTCGAAGTGCAAGAGGCTTGAACTGGCATCCATATGGGATGACTTCAATCCAGGTGGAGGCATGACCGCTTGCACCACAGTGCTGAGCGAACAAACGAACATCCTTTAAAAAGCATAGTTACACTCTCAAGATAGAGTCTACAGAACTGCTGCTGGTATGTGAAAAAGAGAAGTCAAGGATGAATCTGAATTCTGAAAACTTGATAAATGGCAGTTCCTTGAGTAAAATGAAGAGGTTGTAAGACAAAGAGAAAGGAAGCAGGAAAGACACTAAAATCTCAGTTACGGTGCTAACAGGGTGAAAGACAAAGAGGTTGAATAGGCAGTTGATGGTAACGTTGAGGAAAATGAACTAAGCTAGAGGTAGAAATGTGCTGTGGTCAGCATTACAGCTGTGAGTCTAGATGTGAGCAGAGAAGATAAAGGGAACTTTGAGCTCTGTTACCGCTCAGGTGGGCAGATCACTGGTTGTTAGGTCATGGGTGGGGCAGGGTCATTATCAAGGGACACGAGGACATTTGGTGGACATGGAGCTGTTCTGTATCTTGATTATGGTAGTGGTTATACAATTATGACTGTATGTCAAAACTCACAGAAAGATACAGCATAAGGAGTGGATTTCACTCCATGTCCATAATTAATCACAGATATTATGAATAATCAGGAAAATGATAATGGGTGAAAATGGGTAGTGAGAACTGATACTCTTTGAAGGAGATTCGTTGTAAAGATGAGAAGAGACATAGTATCCAAAGCTTCAAAAAAAGTCAATAAAAACTCTTCAAAATTGGGTTAAAACTGTGAAGGAAGGAAAGGGGGATGTAAACCAGGTAGTGATGTGAGGCAGCCAGGGGAAAGCGTGACGCTGAGGGTTTTGAGGAGTGTGGGCAGTACGTGTCAGGGAGAGTGTGGAGGGCTCATGGGCAGCTTGAGTGATGGCACCTGGGTTGATGTGGTAGGGTGAGAAGGGTGCACTGCTTCTCTTCTCACTGATTTAACTTCCTTAAAATAATAGGAAACCAGAGAGCAAGGAAAGGAGAAGCTGTTGGAATTTTGAGGTGAAAAGAGAAGATAAGGAGAGCTGTATTGGAAGGTGGTAGATGGAAATGGATTGAGACCCCAGGGAATTGCAGGAATTTAATTTTATGTCCTCCCCTGCCCCAGTCATAGAGAAAGGGTGACCTGAATATTAGAGGACTGATTTTTTGCTCGGAGAATGCAACAGATGATTAAAATGGTTAAATGTTGTAAGCAACTTTGGAGAATGACTTCAATGACTCACCTCTTTAACTTCCACTGTAGCTGTTCTTGTGTGTGTGTGTGCGTGTGCACTGAATTATGCCTTCTGATCATGTTGAAGCCCTAAGCCATAGCCTGATGTGATTTGGAGATGCACCTTTGGAGGTAATGAGGGTTAGATGAGGTCATGGGGATGGATGCCTCATGCTGAGAAGAGCTGCTTCCTTCTCCCTGACAAAGACCACATGAGGATACAGTGAGAAGACAGGGGAAGACCACACATACCAGAAGCAGCATCTGCTGGCACTTCGATAATTGGATAAACAAAGCCTTGAAGACTGTTGAGAAAATGAGTATCTGTTATTTAAGCCATCCAGGCAATGATGTTTTGTTATGATGGTCTACACTGAGTAAGAAAGCACCATTTTATTTACAGAATGCAGCCCTACTCACGGCACCCGTTTTTGCTGCTCCTGTGCTAAGAATGAATCTCATTAGATATCTGCCCCCCCTTTGAAATTTTTCTTCAAATATCACATAGGTTTTTTTTTCAAGATTTATTTTATTTATTTATTTATTTATTTATTTATTTATTTATTTTTATTGTTGCTTACATTGTATTATGTAGTACAGTTTTATAGGCGCTGGGGATTCCCCCCACCCCTCCCATACTCCTCCCCCCATGGTGGATTCCTCCACCTTGTTGCATAATCATAGTTCAAGTTCAGTTGAGATTCATTGCTTGCAAACACATGCCTAGCATAAAGTTCAGCGTCTTATTGTCCAGATAAGTTCAGTGGCCTCTTGGGGAGACCTTCTATGGTCTGAAGATAGGTCTAACAGAGTAAAGATCCGGTCAGTTAAAAGCCCCAACAAGGCCTCAGTATCAATATACAACATTATGGAATTAATTGACATAGTATTGGGTAAACAATATGATATAAATAATGCAAGTTCCATTCTTCAAAACATCTGGGTTGAGACAGTATCAATGACAGGTTCAAAAAATAACAAACAACCATACGGCAGAGTTATAGAGAAAAAGAGAGTCAAGGTAAAGGTCTTCCATTTGCTTGTTCGCTCCACAAATGGCTGCAGCGGATGGAGCTGAGCCAATCAGTAGCTAGGAGCAAGGGGTTTCTTATGGGTTATAGGTCTCCATGTGGGTACAGGGGCTCAAAGACATAAGACATCTTCTGCTTTCTCAGGCCATAAGCAGGGAGCTGAATCAGAAGTGGAGCAGCTGGGACATGAACTGGCACCCCTGTGGGATGTTGGCACTGCATGTGGATCCTTAGCACACTACAACTTGGCACCGGCTACAAATATCATGTTTGTAAGTATGCTTCCCTACTCATTAATTTAGCATCGTGGTCCCCTCATTATGTCACACTCTTGCATCTCCTATACCCCTCACCTGTTTATTTTTCTCAAAACATGTGATATTCCTAATATGCTATAAACTTTACTTAATTTGTGCTGCCTGTCTCTCCTTAGACTGTGAACGTCATAGAGATGGGGATTTTTGTCTTTGGCATGCTGTGATACCTACAATGCCTCCAGTAGTAGGTGGAACATAACAGGCACTCCGTAAATATTTGTTGAGTCAATGAATGAAGTCATAAAAATTTTTGCTATTGGACATTATGTCTGAATTAGAAATAAACATTCAAGTATTCCACAGTGTTGTCAATGCAACTGTTGAATTTGGTTTCTCTTTTTGGGTCCTGAAGTTTTCCTTGCTTTTGTGGCTAAGTCTTCTAGGTATGATTTTTAGGTCCAGCCCACCTAACTTTTTAAGACTGAATATTAAGACATTATAATATGCGGTTCCCGTAGAGAGCTCTCATTAGAGAGAGTATCCAGGGTTCAGGTGATTCCAATTCCATTTTAATCTGTGGTTCTTTCTTGTAATTCCAAACTTGAGGTTGACTTTGGACCATCATATTTTTTCAGTTCCCACAATATTTGCTCTAGACTAATGAAAAAATGAATGATCATAAATATAATTACCCTGAAGGCCTGAGGCTATTTTTGGTGTGCTTGGAAGGAAGATGGGTTTAAAAGAAAAGCAATTGACTGCAGAAGGCCTTTGGTACATTTCTCTGTTGGAGTTCAAGTTAACAAAAATAAATAGCATTCTTATCCTCACTTGGATTCTGAATAAATAGAGAAATAAAAACTAAGGAAATGGCAATATGGATCAGAATATCCCTTTAGCTCCTGCTATGGGCTGAGGAGAGAGCTTGGATTGAGGGCCAAAGGGCCTGTGCCCAGAATGAAGCAGACACGCGCATACTACCATGCTTAGAGCTAAGTTAGCTTTGATTCAGCCAGCACCTGTGGGAATCCTGTGATGACAACTGAGACTCTTGTCTCCCTCCTGCCTGCTCCTCAGGGGGTAGGAGCGTGGTAGTGAATCAGGAAGTTTGGGACTATACTCACGGAGAAGCACGATGTCTCTTTCCTGTGAAGGGAACATTTTCCAAACTCACTTGCACACTCTATCTTCACTATTTATTGCATTGTGGCCCTGCTGGTCCAAGAAGTCACACTTAAGGAAGTTAACATGGATAAGTGCTGTACCTTCATTTTCTAATATGAAACAACACAAGCATTGGTTCTCTTTGAGCAGGGATGTGGTTAGCAGTAACAATACCATGTACTGTCAAGTATGCCTCTTCACTTCAGGTCATTGTTTAGATGACTGGGACAAATGGAGGGATATTTTTTAAAAAATGCTTTTAATGTTTACGTTTGTTTATTTGAAATGCAGAAGAGGCAGACCTACCTTCTCCCTTCACACAGGGGAAGAGAAGAGACATAAAGTTGGACAGAATTGATCCTCCATACGCATTTCACCCCTCAAATGCCTGCAACAGTCGAGACTGGGCCAAACTCACGCAATGGCAAGGACTCACCTACGTGAACCACCATCTGCCGCCTTCCAGGGCCTAGATATTAGGATGCGGTGTCAGAAGCAGTGGGGATTCAGGCCCATCATTCTGATATGGAAATATAGGTGTCCCAAGTAGTGGCTTAGCCTTTAGTGTCACAATGCCCTTCTTGAGAAACTTTTTGAGTTTGTTTCTTGATGTGATCTTGATTTTCAATTGTAGCTGTTTAGCTGTAATCGTGAGAGTTGACTTTCACTGACAGTGTTTTTTTCTTTTTTTTTAGATTAAGGGTAAATTAGTGGAAATAAAAATTCATGACTAGGCTTGTTCTTTTGCAGCCAACGGGCTTTAATTTCGTGGAATAAAAAGGAAATAAAAGGGATCTGAGTTCAAATCTCAGTGTCGCTTCCTAGGTGTTGTGAAACCTTGGCCAAGTCACTTTCCCTCCCAGCTGTGATTGACAGGAGTGATTGACAGAATCCTGAAATAGGATGGGAAGATGATGTGAAGTCCATCTGCCAACTGTGCAACATGAATGACGTCACTTCACGGTTAGTGGAGCTGCCTGGGGCTGCCTGCAAAGCGCCCCAGCCTTGCTTGTACCTTATGTTCTGAAATGTAATACAATATGGAACTAGGAAGGTATTTCAAAAAGTTCATGGAGACTAAAATGAAGGAATAATTTTAGGTGTAAAAAATTGTGGGTGTGAGAAGTTCATAAAACCATGGAGAATGCATATTATAGTCAGCCAGCAAGGATAGTGTCTAAATACGACTGATTTTAGCCATATTTCATGTTTTCAAATTTTGGATTAAGTTCTATGTTTTTTAATGAGATGCCTTTAATACATGAATTATTTAAAAGGCATGGAGAGGGTTATGTTAAAATATTATGAGAAAATCATTTTGTTCCATTTCAATCTCACATCAATTTTTCTTTAAATAGCATTACTAGTAAAAAAAAAAAGAACTAAAAATCATTTCTTGAGGGAGAGATATTTTACCCAAAATATCAGCATGAAGAGATTTTTATGGCTCGTTTAAAACCTCCTTAAAGTAGGGAGTTGTAATGGAAACTCTGACAGGCTCAAATAAGGCGGGTCAAAAATATATTCTTAACACTTAACACATACTGTACATGAAATATACTTTAATATGCTATATGTTTATTACAGATTAAATACTTAAAAAAATGGAAAAACAGCCCAAATGTTTCTTAAATATTTGCTTAATATAGTCAGAACACATTGAGAATTGTAAGCGTGAAGATTACATGTTAAGTGTTGAACTAACATCAATTGCAGTAAAATGTTTCAGTTGAAATGTAGAGCAAGTGATAAAAATGCCATGCGAGACGACGGATTACAGTTTCCCTGGGACTTGTCTCTAATTAAGGTGGAGTGATGGAGAGAAGCGTGGTGTGCTGAACGTGCTGAGCTGCAGGCTCCCTGGGTGTGAGCCCCCTTGGAGCTGACTGGTGGAGGGCATCTGAAAAGCCAGCTTTCTTTCAAATCATTGCCCCCTGCTTGAAGGGAATCCAGTCTGTTCAGATTCTCTTCAAGTTTTGATAGTTTCTAGGATTTCAAAATTTCTGACTAGAAGTCATTAATTAGGGAAATACCTTGTATTTCAAAAAAGTTCAGGAGCGTATCTTTTTTTGCAAACTTAAATGCCAGTATATTTTATCATAGTAAATGGTGCACCGAGCCATGGCACTGGGCCCGGGACTGTGTAATGTACTCAGACTGGGTCCAAACACAGTGTTACTCATCATTGAACACATATTCTTTGCTTTTAATATTTGTAGTATGCTTTGAAGGTATTAGGCAAATATTTAAGAATTTTTTTCCATTCATTTTGAAGTGTTGAGCATTCAAAGAGCATATAACATAATGCAATGCTTTAAAATTATTCATTTATTTATTTGGATGGCAGAATGGTAGCAATAGATACGTACATACATACTTACAGATCTTCCAATCACCAGTTCACACCTCAAATGCCTGTAATAGCTGGGGCTGTGCCATATCTAACTCAGGAGCCAGGAACTCCATCAAGGTCTCCTGAGAGTGTGACAGAAACTCAAGTGTTGGTTCATCATTTGCAGCTTTCCCAGTTGCAATAGCAAGAAACTGGATTAGAAGCATCGGAGCCTAGACTGGGACACGCATGTAAGTATGGGATGAGATTGTTATAATGCCTGCCTCTGAAATACTTTCAGTATGTGGAATATATTAATTTTTATAACTATTTGAAATTGTTAGTTTAAAAATTCGTTTCTTCTTTTATGCTAGGTTGTGGCTTTCGTGGTGATATTTTCTGCCTGTTAATGTTGTTGGAGTGCCATGATTATTTACCAACTAAAAAGGTGAGTGAATGAATGAATGGATGCAGTCACTCCGCCAGATAAGCATTTGTTTCATTTATATTGCTAGGTTATTTTAATTTTTTTGCATGATTTCTAGAATTTTAGCAATTTCTTATGAACTGGCATCAGAGAAACATCCCTAAATTGCAAAAAGCTTTCCCTTTGAACCAAAAAACCTATTTCCATTAATATGTCTATAAACTAATTTCTCAAGCAAAGCAAAAGGAAATGAGTTTTGGCAACTGCCATAAATATTAGAAAATACTTCCTAATTCTGCAACCCAGGCCAGTTCTAAACTCATGGTGCCTTTTATTTTCTTTTTCTTTTTTTTTTTTTTTAAAGATTTATTTTTATTATTTTTTCATTGGAAAGGCGGATATACAGAGAGGAGAGACAGAGAGGAAGGTCTTCCGTCCGATGATTCACTCCCCAAGTGAGCGCAATGGCCGATACTATGCCCATCCAAAGCCAGGAGCCTCTTCTGGGTCTCCCACGCGGGTGGAGGTTCCCAAAGCCCTGGGCCGTCCTCGACTGCTTTCCCAGGCCACAGGCAGGGAGCTGGAAGGGAAGCTGGGATTAGAACCGGCGCCCACATGGGATCCCGGGCGTGCAAGGCGAGGACCTTTAACCACTTGCGCCACCGCGCCGGGCCCCTCATGGTGCCTTAATTTCCTTATCTGCACAGTGGGATTAATAAAAGACCTACTTCATAGAATGCACATGTTAACACTTGGAAAGGGCTTGAAACAGGGCCTGGGATCTAGTACATTCTCAGTAAATGTAGATTTTTTGTTAAATATGTTGTTATATTTTAATAAAGTAATTGTTGTAACTGTATAACAATTATAAAATGTTATACACATTGTTACTTAAGATCCTTACAATTTAGCACATTGATGATAGTCTGCATTTGCGATTGCTTGGTTCCAGTCTTGTTTTTCGTTTCTATCCTGTCAGTAAATCTGGCAGGAGAAGGACTTATCCTTTAGGAAGTGCCCAGAGTTACCCACTGCGATTCTGAATGTCATAACTTGTGAACTGTGGACTCTCTCCCCCCATGTCTCTTACCGCACAGAGAAACATTGCAACAGGATTAGAGGGGGAACTCTGTTACAAATAGGAATAGACATTACAAACCGCCTAGATGTCAACTTCTTAGATGGAGAAAAAACAAACTTCTCAAGATAACTGATCAAAAAATCTCCCTCCTTCTTTGTGAAAGAAAATATTGGTGGCTTAAAAAAAAAATTGAAACAATTAATTGAGTCCAGCTGGCTCAGCTGCCTGTGTAAGTCTGTTTTTCACTCTGAATGTGGCTCAGGGCACTTGGAAATTAATGGTGTGGAATTAATTTGAAGTTTAGAGCAAATTTGCACACAAGTGCTTTTAACACTAATCTCAGATTGGGAAATTGCTGGTGTTGCTCCTGACCTCATCCTTCTGTCTGTACATCGCTGATGGGCTCGTTATGACATACGGAAAATCTTCAGGATTTACTCTCACTCTTGATAAAGGATCACAGTTTGTAATAGAATCCTTTCTTTTTTCCTGTTCCTATTGTTGTTTAGCTTTGGAAAGACTTGCTATGCTTTTGTTTCTTTAGCTTTGTTGTGTGAGTTCTAGGACTGTGAGCAAAGAAGTCATAGAGTTTCTAAATCCGGCCAGCAGCTCCTCCAAAGGCCAGCTGTTAAGGCAAGGAAGTGGACTTGCTGAACTTTAAGCACTTCACCTTATTCACACTTGACCCAAGTATGAAACAACTATAGGGCACCATGCACATGTCACAGACATCTTAAAATAATAATTTTACTGAGATATCATCATGTATCATAAAATTCACATTTTATTGTATCTAATTTTGGGATTTTTAAAATTCACAGAGCTATGTAACCAATATATTATCTAACTCCAGAATATTATCATTACCCCAAAAGAAACTCTATACCTGTTATTTCTCATTCCGCATTTTCCCTAACACCAGGTCACCACTGGTCTATTGTCCTCTTCAGTAGACTGACTTATGTATTCTGGGATAAACTAATATACTCTACAGGCTTTTAGGGTTGGTCTCTTTGATTGAACTTAGAGTTTCCAAAGTTTATTCAAGTTGAGTCTGTGACTCATTTTAACTGCTGCATAAATTCCTATTTTGTGAACACACCATCTTTCTTTATCCACTTCACTTCTTAGTTGATAGAAATTTGTGGAGTATTTTTTGGGGGGTGGGCTGTTGTAAATGATGTTTTTATGAAGAGTTGTGTGTAAGTTTTTGTGTTTACGTAGGCTTTAATTTATCCTAGGTAAATATATTTAAGAATGGAATTGCTGGAAAATGCTGGACAGTTTTCCACAGTAGACCAGTGTCACAGGTTATCTTTATTTTTTTTCCAAAGATGTATTTGTTTTTCTTGGAAAAGCAGATTTACAGTGAGAAGGAAAGATAGAGAGGAAGATCGTTCATCTTCTGGTTCACTCCCCAAGTGGCCACAATGGCTGGAGGTGAGCTCATCTGAAACCAGAAGTCAGAAGTTTCTTCCTTGTCTCCCACGCAGGTGCAGGGTCCCAAGGCTTTGGGGCTATCCTCTGCTGCATTCCCAGGCCACAAGCAGGGAACTGGAAGGGAAGTGGCACAGCTGGGACATGAATTGTCATCCATATGTGATCATGGTGCTAGGAGGAGAGGGCATTAGCCTGTTGAGCCAATATAATATAATGGTCTATCACAAGTTATCTTTTAATTATTCTTGTTTCTTTAAAATTATTTTTATTTTGCTGTAAGTGAAGACAAAAGGGAAAAACTGAAGTCCTGGTTATGACATGCGGGAGCAGAAAATTTCACTGTGGTTTAGATTCACCAATGCAGTAGATAACAGAAGAGGCAGACTTCGTTTTGGAATATAGGAGTGAGTTGTTCATTTGAGAATGATAGTTAGGTCCCTAAATAGCTTCTAGTGGAGATGTTTCAGTTAGTTGAAAACTTGAAAGTGATGCATATACATATATATACATACATATATAGAGGCTTAATAACTTTTTATTCAAAAAGAAAGGACGGTCTCCTCTTGATATTATGGTGGAAAAGTTGACCAAGGTATTTTGTCACTGTTAGTTTCCTGAGAAAGATAGGAGAAGTAGGGACGAAGTAGGAAATCTTGTCAGCTAGAATATATGTCAGCTTTAACATCACCAAAGCCATGGAGCAGGATGGTTCAAGTGTAATGCTGAGTCATATTTGAGTCGATAGAGAGGTTGGAATTTGGGAATCAGAAGGTGTTTGCACATGGATGTCAGTGAGTCACGTGGTGCCTTTGGCTCTGTGGCCTAGGACAGTGCTGGAGTTGGTGTAACAGCATGAACCTGAGTGACCTCAGTTATGCCCTTAAGGTCCTTAGTCATTAAAGATCACCCCCACCTCACCATTTGACTTAAATCTTTCAGAGTGAGTATGTTGCAAGGAGAGTAACATGGAACTAGGAATCCATGACAAAGAAATTTATTAATCAAATATTGGAGTCCCTGTTTGACTTGTAGTTTTAAGGGATATGTTAAGACATTGGTGAGGATATATTGTGTGGTCTTTTGCGGACCACACAATGTGGGCAGCATTGGTAGCTGCTATATTTCAAATTTTAACAGAAAGATCATCCTAGTTTGGTTCTGTCTCAGTGCTCATCAGAATGAAAATAAAATGTTTAAATTTAGGGGCAATTGAACCAAGAGAAATATCCAGGGAGGATGAAAACATTCATGCTAAGCGATTGAGTTGGGAGACAAGGACATGGGATGTGTGGCAAAGTGGAAGAAAAGCAAATGCTCTGTGTGAGATTTGCCATCAGCTCCCAGATGGGCACAAGCCATTGAGGAGAGGGGTCTCACGTGGGAATTCAGAACAACAGCCACTTTCCTCTCCAGTACAAGGAGTGTCAATGGAATTGGAGTGTCATCCATCGTAGTTTTATAATAATAGTATCACAGCTAGCTTCAGATCAATGCAGGAACAGTCAGAGGCATCTTAGTCATTTTTGGCTGCCAACAACTGCAGACAGTAGTTTCACGTGCAGTTTTTCACAGCATTTGGAGGTGGGGAGCAGTTAGTGTGGACAGGAGGGGATTACAAGGAGGAGCTGGTGAGCGTGTGCCCTTGATTCCGACTGCTACCTACTTCTTTACTTCAGTGAGTAGATAGTGCTGAGTGAGAGTTGGGATCCAGTGCCATGCTCTGTTAACTACAAAGGCAATATGCACTGCGGTCTCTCATTGTTTCCAGCTTCCTTTTAATTCTAATGAGAGAAATTTGTCAGTTCCCAGTTTTTGAATTTGTAATTGCAGAACTTGATACCATTGTGGATTTAGCTATGCTTTGTTTATTTGAGAAATGCAGAAGGCCAATATCCTCTGCATGCCGTGCTGGGATCCCATATGGGCCCTGATCTGTATCTTTGCTGCTCCAGTTCCAATCCAGCTCTTTGATAATAGCCTGAGAAGGTGGAAGAAAGTGGTCCAAGTTTTTGAACCCCTGCATCCATGTAGAAGACCTAGAATAAGCTCCTGGTTCCTGGCTTTGGCTCGACTCAGCCCCAGTGGTTCAGGCCATTTGGAGAGGGAACCAGTGGATAGAGCTCTCTGTCTCTTGTTCCCTATGTAACTCTGCCTTTGAAATAAAAAAATCATAATAGTAAATATTCTTCTAAAATTCTGAGTGCAATAATACAAATCAAGCTTTTTGAGTTATATTGATTTTTTCACATCAAACTCGACTGTCAATCATTAAGGGAAACCAGATAGCATGTTAACCTGAGATTGTCCCATCCATATCTCTACTCATGTGAGTGTCTGTGTGTGGCATCTGTTAATATCACCTGTTAATGATGTTCTTAATTCCTTCAGTATCCTTTGATTGGTTCCTTATAACTCTAGAGTTTGTTGACTTGAATTGTGGTAAAAGAACAAATTAAGGTCAAATCTCATTATAACAAATATTGTTAGAGAAATATTGCCATAGAAAAAATATTTTAAAGACCTGGCTGTAAGCCTAGAGTAATAAAGGTTTGCTGAGTTTTTTAGACTGAAAATCACTGCTTCAAATAGTTTAGTACAACAACTCCTTTTCTTCTGCATCAAGTTCACAATGTGGGGGGCAGTAGAAACTAGTACCACATTGTGTGGTGTTTACTTTTCCAATGAATATTCACTGACTGTACCCCCAAATAATGCAGAGCCCTGATGGGGATGCCAATGTGTGCCCTGGCCAGGACTCCAGATTCTTAAGCATTCATAATTAGCTGGAGGAATGGGAATAACATAAAATCCTAACCTTAGTGGAAAAACAAAGAGTAAAATTCTTTTTATGTCAGAACGAAAGTCAAGAAATTCTTGAAGACAATGAAAATGTATTATATGAAGTTATTTGAGGCCAGAGACTCCTGAATGTGGCTTCTGTCCTCTCTGTGCGTGCCCTGGCCAGAACGGGCTGGAGCGAGATGGAGCTGTGGTTACTTCCTTCTTCCCCAGTTCCCACCTTACCCCTCTGTCTGCTGCCTGCTGCCCTTCACAGCTGAGGCTGCAGGTGGCTCTGCTGAGGCCATCCTTCAGTGTCAGATCTCCCCAAACCCCTTCGCCTCCTACCTCCTCCAGGTCCTAAGACTGTGAGTGCAGCAGGGCCGCTGTCCTGGCTCCGCAAGGTGCTATTTCAACTGTACTAAATGTCTCTTCCACTGTGAAATATGCGTAACGTATTTTCAAGTTTTATAGTAAGGATCAAAGGAGATGATAGGGGAAAAGGTGCTAGAATAGCACTTGTCCAGGAGTGGCAATTGTTTCTGCTATTATATTGCATGTTCTGCAAATGAATTTGGGGAATTAAAGAAAAGAGAGAGAGAGAGAGAGAGAGAAAGCAACTCGTTTACTTTACTGGTTTACTTTCCAAATGCCTAAAACTGCTGAAAACACTCAATGCAGGTATTCCATGGGGTGGCAGTGAGCTGGGTTCTTGTGCCATCATCTGCTGCCCTCCAGGATACACATCGGAAGGGAAGGAAGTCAGAACTGAGAGCAGAGATAAAACACCTCCTCCGTGCCCACCTGCTGTGTCGAGCAGGAGTCTTCACACTGGCACCTCTGAACCAAAGCCCTTCTTCTCCCTGTGGTCAGGTCATTTTGCAGACCCAGCTTTCTGTTTGACTCTGCCTGTTTGGTTTCTTGGTGGTTACCTTGCTGGGATCCCAGCTACCCTGGACTGGGGTTCTTGGCCAAGTGTGAGTTTACAGAAAGTCTATTAGGCAGGACTCTTTCAGTTACAAGTGACAGAAATCTTTCCAATTCATTGAAGAAAATAATGGTGCTACTGCTGTCGCTGCTTCTGCTGCGAATAGGAGCTTGTAGACTCGTGCAAAGCATTAACTCTCTTGCCAAAGGCATTCCTCATTTATCCTATCCCAACCCCTTTTGATGCGGTCAGCTCCAGGGACACACGTGGGTTCAACAGACACCATTGTGTGACCAGGGAGGGATCTGGAATTACCGAGAGGATGACCAGGCACCAAGGAGTACTACCAGCTTTTAACTTCCCTCCTAGGCCTCTTGCTTCATGTGCTTTGTGGTGCTACAATCAAGCACCACAGATAATAAATAGGAATGTGTCAGCTCACAATTCTGGAAGCTGGGAAGCCCAATTTCACTGCAAACACCTGACAAAGGCTTTCATACAGTGATATCTCATGGTAGAACAGGAAAGGCAGGCGATGTGGGAGGGTCTGTGTAACAAAATAGTTTCTTCAGTCATTAACTCACTCCTGTGATAATGATTTTAATCCCCTATGAGGGCAGAAATCACCTATTAATATTGCTACAATTGAATTAAGGTTCAATAAGAGTTTAGCATGGAACGAACACTCAAACGGCAGCATCCCCTATCTGGCCAACTTCCCCACCGCCTCTCGCACCAAGAAGGGTCTTCTCTAAGCACGTTTCCTCCAGGATCCTCTCAGAAAGTCAGGAAGAAACCACTTGCACTTTTGATGGTTGTGATCTGGTTCCAAATGAGAATGCCTGCTGGACAGAAATGCAGATGTCGTCTGTGTGTTGGTGCCAAGAAAGTACTCTCCGCCTACAAAACTGCAGAATTACTACTTCTCAAATGCACCATTTCTGTCCCTCCCGTTGAAATCCAATCTGACACAGTTAAAACACCGTGGCAGCCCCCAAAGGGCACAGATGCCCTGAAGAATGATTTTCGGGGTGTTTTCCCTGGCTGTGAAAGGTTCCTCAATGTGCAGCCGACCACACACATGTTTCAAAATGAAAGCAATCTTGACAGTAATGGAGCAATTCAATAGCACTAGCTCATGTCTAGAGAGGAGCCATCCTGTAAGGTTGAATTCTGGTTGGGATGATGATACGCAGAGTTGCCTGTCTGTCTTGTTGCTTGGTGCATGTCCCTTTCTCATGCTTTCTGTTTCTCTCTCTGTAAAGTCTGTGGGCGACTCATGAGTGGTAGAAGAGTGGCTCACTCGGTACAAACTCTGCACCATCTTTCCATAGACCATGCTGATGACTTCGCACTGGTGTCCTACAGCAAGATCCATTGAACATCGAAGCTTTCTCCCTTCGATGAGTCGCTGATCCACTTACCAGAGTGAATAAGTGCCATTGCTTACCTGAAAATCTGGACTGATATACGGATCTTTGCTTGTATTATGTATTTGCCTGAAAGTCTGGGTATGCACTGACCCTGATTTGCCTTATCTCCAAGGTTTTGTCACTTCTGCCATTGTGGAAACAGACTCTGAGGAACCTCAGGGTTTTGTTCTGCATTTCTTGCCATTCACCATGGTGCTGTGTTCTTGTTCTCATCCTAGAGTCCTTTCTGACTTTTCCGTGATTCCTCACTGTCTGGAACCTCCCAGCCCACACTCCTGGGCTTGACCTCCTGCGGCTGAGAGTGTGCCTTGCTTTCAGCTGAGGGTTTGACCCTGGAGTTAGGTATTGTTTGTATAAGAAAATGATATCTGTTATTTCAATTCATTATTAAAAATACTTCGTTATCAGAACATAGGACCAGATACTTTTCTTGCACTTGTCTTAAGCATTGTTGGTGCCAAGTGGCCATTTGAAGCATATGCTGTGTGATTTGATCAAAAACATACAAAGTCAAACTCACTTTTAGGGCTGCTTTGATGCCATCAGCCTTGGGGTCAAGCTCTGGGCTTCTGGCTGGGTTGGTAAAAATGAGCAAAGCTTGATGTATTTGCAGTGCCATTTTTCCTCCAGAAAAGCACTTTCCTTCCCCTGTCTGCCCACAGAGTTCTGCTTGTCCTTCATGGCAGCCTCAGCAACACACCAATACGCCTTTTGCTCCTTGAAGGATAATGCATCCTTTCTCAACTCATTGTTTTGTACCATTTTTATTTACATCGAATTTCCAGGGAGAATTGGATCATCGTTTACGCTTATGTTCCCTACACTCACTAAGAACTTGGAATGAAAATGAGAATATGTGTTAGGAAAAGCTACACTATGCTGGGTAACAAGCAATCCCAAATTTCTGTGACTTATAATAAGTTGTTTTTGTTGTTGTTATTTTACCTTTATTGGCAAGAGACTCTTCCCCAACACTGAGGGATTAAAGCTGAGGGCATTTGAGCACCTCCTAGTGGTGTAAATTGGAATTTCTAAGCTCTGAGCTGATGCATTCTCCCTTCCTTTTGCCTTTGTCTCATGTCTCCTGTTCCATGCTTCAAAAAATGTTGGCTGAGGTGTTGTTCCCACCAAGATCCTGCACTTTCTGCATCCTGCTTGAGTCCAGCTAGAGGGAAGCCTGGAGTTAAAGGGGAGAGAGGAGATGGGGAATCATGTGTTTATTTCGCTGCATGAGTCAGGGTGTATCTGGGTGACAGCCAATCTTCTCTTCAGGATTCGGGTCATTTCTTGCCTTTTCAAGGCCGCAGTGGCTCTAGTTTCCTGTTGCCCCAGTCTCTGGCTGCCTCAGCCGGGGGGAGGTGTTTGGCCTTGTCCATGATTCTTAAGTTGTCTCTTTAAAGTCGGCTCACAGATCCTACCGAGACTGAAGTCCGTCTGCCCTGATCCTGCTGTTTTTTTACAAATTTAGACTCTGAACAAACTGGAGGCATAAGCAGCAAGCGGTGACTCATTTTACTTTCTAATTCCAAAGTCCAGGATAGTGTATATACTTTTTTTGAAGATACCATTGAATGGAAAATTAACAAAATAATGGGCATAGCTAATATTGAGTGAATATTTCTATATCCCAGGGCTATGCAACATCACATATGATTTCTACCATACATAAACTCGATGCCGTTTCTGCCTCCTGGTTTCAGATGGTGATGTTTCGGTGTAGGAAGGTGGCATTGCCTGCCTTGCATCATCTAGCTCAGAAGTGGCAGATCCTGAGACTTCATTAGCAGTTGTCTGCACATGGATCTTCCACTCACAACTGTCATCCTGAATTAGCTGCTAACTCTTGAAGGTTAAAAGTGTTAGGGCGATACCTCCAGGTTTCCAGGGCCTTTTGGGCAGACAGCACAAAGAATATTGATAGACATTCCAAAAAATTAGAAAATAAGCCCACTTTTGTTCCTTGTGAGGTTGTGGGTTAATTGACATGCAAGTGTATTTTCAGGGAAAGCATTTGGACACATTTACCCGAGGCCTGTCTTTGTCTTTCCAGAGCTGCTGCCTGGTTCAGGAGGCTGTTGAGAGAGGGGATGCCTTTATATTTGTGGGTGTCTTTTGGGGATGTGGATGGCCAGGCCATAATGGATGCCTCTGTCTGTAGCTTTCTTGGGTTGAGGATGCAAGCAGAAGGTCACATCACAACAGAGAGGAGAGAACCAGCAAGGGTAGAGCTACTTGCATGGCTTAGGGACAGAGACACAACCTGGAGACAGAAAATTCTTTGAAACACCCTTTCTGAAACCTAAAATATTCCCTTCTCTTTGTTGCTTGAAGCAGCTCCCTGAAAAGTTTCTCTGTGTCACTTCCTGTAGCTTCTCTCACTATCCCACTTTTCACTTGAGCCTGTCTGAGACCAGGTGATTCCCCTTATTGATGTTTGCTGAGCTTTCTCCAAATAACCCAAACAGAAATGTTACTTCATGTGTTATGTTCTGCCCCTGCTCTGTGTCTGTTCCATATTAGGGGTCTTTAGTACCTTGAGGGGGATATAACTTATACCAATCGTATTCAAACCATAGAGCCAATCAAAGATGACCCAGTCCATGAAGGCTCTGGCTAGAAAAACCTCTGTGATTGAGGTTTCAAGTAGGTCTTGTTCAGAATAAAACAAACTAAAGAGGAATCCCAGCTACTAAGTACAGCCCTATGTGGCGTTAGGGGATCAGAGTGCTTATGGAGTTATCTGCGTGTGAGTTCTTTTATGCTGGGTCAAGATAAATGAGAATCAGGAACAATTGGCTCTATCCTGCTGGGGTTTGAACTCAAGCTTGTACACTTATTGCAGTTCAGACACCACTGTCCCTTCTCTTGGCAGCACGTGTCATTGGAATGAGCATCTCTAACATTTGAGACCATGTGATCATGCTTTCCCAACACCCATGGCATACCTGGGAAAGAGTCACTTTTGGGTTATTATCGTGGCAAGGGTGGAGTGTGGGGTCCAGACCTGGTGTCTTGAATCTCGTTATCACTGGAGATCAGGTCTGCTGGCAGGGACAGCTCTGCTTGAATGATTCCCTTCCCTGCTGCACCGTTTTCCTGAAGTTGGATGATGGACTTTAAGAGGGCCTACCACTCATCCAACATCTGTTTCTCTGATTTTCCAGGCTCCTAGTTGCTTTGAAGTTCTCAGAATCAGTGTTTTAAGTGCATGTGGGCATAATATTCAGTATATTAATACACACTGGAGACAGTTCTGCCTACTAGAAAGCCAGGTACTACAGGGTTATAAAAGTCATTTGATACCTTGTAAAGCCCAAGACACTTGCCAATGCCCAGACCCGGTTTCTTGATGTAGTCAGGTGATAACACGTGTACACTTGTGTAGCCCTCTCCAGCAAGTGCCAAAAGTTCATGCTAAGTACTACATAAATTATCACCTAATTAAGTACTGTTATGGTTTGGATTGGGGGGAAGTGTAAACTTGATTCTCCTTGGAGAGCAATATGCAGAAATATGATGTGGAATTAATTGTATGGGGCCAGGTCAAAGATCAAAGAACATGTGGAATTGCCTTTGCAAGGGGAGAACTTGGAAAGGATATTTTGTTGGCATCTTAATAATTTTATTTTATTTATTATTTTTATTATTGGACTCCTCAAAGCCTACCCCTACCTCTTCCATCTCTAGGCCTCCTAAAAAGAGTTTACCAGGCATTTCTCAGCCCCAAGCCCCTTCTTCTATGCAACCTCCACATACACTGTTTGTTTTCTTTATTAAGAATGGAAACAGAAAAGGCTTAAGTTAGACAAGTAGGTTCTGGTCTGATTACTAGTTGTTTAATTATTGGCAGACCCCCGGGGACTCAGCACCCTCTTCTATTAAGTGGTCATAATAATTGCTCCGTATCATTAGTATGTAGAGATGAGATAATTCTCACGTTGCATTTGGTAAGGTGCAGTGGGGATCAAAAAGCATTCTTTTTTCCATATTATTTTTATCTTTTTTTTTCTGGATATGACAGAGATACAGGGTATACAAGGATGCACAGTTAACCTTCTTAGTTTGGGATATCTACCTGTTCTCCACCTGGGTTACTGTTCAAGTTTAGGAATCTATTCATCAATCTGTTAATTCAAGAGACATTTGTTAAGCATTTCATGAGCATCAAATATTACACTATATATAGGTTCATGTGACTACAAATTTTCTGAGTTTGAATCTATCTTCCGGGCTTGCTGTTAGAACCAGGTGTTCGCTTTGGTCCCTTGAGAAGCTCTGCTTGGCTTCCCAGCTGGTCCAATTAGCGCTTCCATTGAACTTCATTATCAATCTCACCAGCTGTGAGGCAGGAAGACATGGGAAAGTAGGCTCTGGGGTTCAGCTTTGCAGTATTGGCCATGTTAATTCATTCCCTCCCACTTCCTTGGACTCAGCTTTCTTATCTGTATGATGAGAACTACAATAGCACGCTTTTTTTCCCCTCGTAGTTGCTCAACAGTTTGCTCTCAGATCCAATGCTTGCTTCCTATGTAAGTATAATTTCAAACTCCCTTGCCTCACAGCTGTATTTACTAAGAGGCATTAGCAGGAGAGTGAAGGGTAGGTCCAAGGAGCCAAGATAGAGATTGAGGCCATTTCTTTGTGATCCCAGCTCTTACGGGAAGCCTGCTTGACGGCTACTGCATCTTCTGGTGGCCATGACTTCTACCACCTCATCCTCGTGTCCCCTCCACTTACATCCCCTTGGGGCTGGCATTGTGGCAGAACAGCACCTCATCCTCGCGTCCCCTCCACTTACATCCCCTTGGGGCTGGCATTGTGGCAGAACAGCACCTCATCCTTGCGTCCCCTCCACTTACATCCCCTTGGGGCTGGCATTGTGGCAGAACAGCACCTCATCCTCGCGTCCCCTCCACTTACATCCCCTTGGGGCTGGTTGGCAAGGTGGCAGAGCAGGTAGAGCCACTGCCTATGATGTCATCATTCCAGATGTTCCATTTCCAGGTCAGCTCCCTGCTCATGGCCTGAGAAAAGCAGCAGGACATGACCCCAGTGTTTGGGCTCTTGCAGCCATATAGGGAATGCATGGGGAATGCCTGGATCCTGGCTTCATTCTGGCCCAGCGTGTAGCCCCTGCAGCTGATTGAGAAGTGAACCAGTGGATAGAAGATCCTTTTTCTCTTTCTCTTACTCTCACCCTAACACCGACTTTAAAAATATATAAATAAATCTTAAAACAAACAAACAAAACCCCCTCTACCTCGCACTCCCCTAGCTCGGTGTACTTTTGATGTCCTTTAGGTTTCTGTACCATTCTCTGGTAACTTAGCTTTCCCGATATATTTAAGTCTGAATTTTTGTATTCTATTCTTCTATTGGATTCTCTGGAACAGACTCTGTTTCCTTAATTAGTGGGTGGCTGTGTGAGACTCCCTAAATTCGTCAGCATAAAGCTCTCCAATCACCGTCTGCATGTTGGCTGTTTTATTTTAACAGGCAATTTATCATGTAATAATACAAATATAGGTTTATCTGCTAGGAGTTTAGATGTGAAGAACGTTACTTCCTAACACAGTTTCCCACAATAATGTCATTCTCTTCTGAAGGTGATATTTTCTCCTTTGATTTTTGATATATTTTTTTAAACACTAAGATTTCCTCTAGGCCTTCCTCAAATATCCATGTAATGTGGACTACTGGTGAAGCATGAAGATGCAATGTTTTTCTTGCTTAGTATGTTTGGCTTCCATATTATTAATCTTTTAGAAGGGTAAAATTTCAACGGCCAGATTAAAATCATCTGAAACTGCACTTTGCCGCAGTTTGTTTCATGCTTTCTGTAGAAAGAGACAAAGGACATGGAGATTGTCACTGGCACTGGCCTTTAGTGACACTTGCACTGTGACCAGGGTACTCCTTGGAATGCCCAAGATGCTCACGTGGGTCAGACATGAATTAAAGAATTAAAGTGTGAAGGAGGCAGCAGTCCAGAGAAAAGACATAAATCTCTACCATTATGACAAATAGGAAACTGCTCATGCAAAATGTGTTTTTGGAGCACAGAGGGGAGTAAGAATTCTCCCAGAGTGGAGAATTGGGGAATTTGAGAATACTTGAAAGAGAGCATGATTGAGTTGATAGCAGGTACATTTTTTAGAGTCAAGTTTCAAGTACTTATATCTAAGGTTTCTTTAACTCCAGACTTCTCCGCTTTGGTTAGCGTCTCCAAGAGCATTCAGTTACATACCTGTATAGAGATAATTGCCGTTTGAGTCAGAAGCAGGAACTTTGCATTCTTTAGAGTTAATAAAGCAAAATTGTGTTTTGCTTGGTGTGTTATTCAGGGTAATAATAGTGCTATGCTATCATTACAATTGCAACTACTGCTACAGTAACCACTTCTACCATTACTGCTACTCCATTACTAATACTAAATTCTACTGGTATTATGAGTAGTGATATTACTACCTAAGACTTAACTTTTTAAAAAAAGAGATGGAAAGATAAAGAAGCTCTTTCATTTGCTAGTTCATCACCTAGTTGGCGGCAATGCCCAGATCAAATGCCAGCACTCAGAAGTTCCTCTATCTCCCACATGGGTGCAGGGACCCAAGGCTTTGTGGCACTTTCTGCTGCCTTCCCAGGTCATAAGCAAAGAGATGATTTGGCAGTGGAGAAGCCAGGACACGAATTAATGTCCATTTGGATGCTAGTGCTAGGATGGAAGACTAATCTGTTGAGCTGTGGCTTCAGTCCCAATACTTAATATTCTTACTGGCCACCATTTTAAAGACTTCACAGACTTAATATAGGACACTGTATCACTTTTTAAGAAGATTGTCAAGAGTCTTAATAAAAAAGTGATTGCCAGAAAAACTCAGTTAATAAAATTATTGATAAATCAGGTTTTAATTATCCATGAGTGCCTTTATCTCCCTTTTGCCATTTCTGCAAGCATTTTTGAACATAAGATGGATATCTGTCCTCATCAGAATGGTTCTCACCTGTCCACATCAAAATGAGATCAATAACTATTTTTGCCTGTGTAGTTTTCCTATAGCATTTTGCATGCTAAATGATGTCCTTTGTCTAGCAGAGGACAAGCTATGCATGTGCACTTTTCTATGGTATGAAAGTTCTGTGGATTTAAGTCCAGGGTGTTAAAACCCTCTGTGTCCCCACTCCTCTCTCGAATGAAAGCTCCTTTTCTCCTCTGGCTAAACTGGGACATTTAAAAAATTATATACACTTTAGTATGGTATGATCCATTGTTGCATGGATGCAATGTATCCTGATTAAGCCTAGTAGTTTGTACTTTCATTAAATATTGAAAATGTGCTGATTAATATGCAAAAGTGGCCCACGTTTTTGGGGCACAGTGACAAGTGTATGATGTGTTCTGGGAAATTCGAGGTGATCACCATCTCTCTGGCATCATCTTATGTTCTGCATATTCATCTTCAAGTTCAATGCAAATATCTTCTTACTTGAAATAATTTCCTCATCAGCTTGAGGTTGGAGTGTGTGTCACCTTTCCATTGTTCCACTCCCTCTTACTGTTTTTTACAGGTGCAGGGCAATAAGTGTTATGATTGTGTTTATATTATTACATACATTTTGTTAATTCTTATATACTGTAAAATCTTTGGGAGAAAGGGTTTGCCTTCTGGGCACTACATATACTGCTTGGTACATGGTGGCACTGCTTAGTGTTTGTGGAATGACTGAGTGAGTGCATGAATGAATATATGAATGTAGATTCAGGGGTATGCTAAGTAGGGATAAGCAGCTTTCCCAGCCTGAAAATGAACAGAATGCTTCTGGTTGCAATATAGCACAAATTCAGCACTACTCTAAAAAGAAAAGTGTGCCTGAGTCATTTGCACATAACCTATAGACTATAATGGCCTCAGCAAAAGCAGTGGAAATATTTCCTCAGTTTGGCAGAGCAAGAAGAAAGAGATTAGAGAATACATTAAGCACCGGCTGCTCAAATGAAGGAGCTCCAGTCTTCATTTCCAGTCCAAGAACTGGGCAGGTCCTTGGGGTGGGAAGAACACAGGGTAATAATTTTGAGACTCTGAACTGGCAACACTAATGAGAAATGGCCTTGCTCAAGTTTGAATGGCGGAGTTCAGCAAAGGGCCTGTGAGGCTGAGTCTGTTATAAATGTCTCTCTGCTTGAGTCATCTGGGTACCAACTTCTTCAAGCTCACGATGGCTTGGACAGCTTCCTCCCTGTGGAGTAAAGTGTGTACATTGGCCAGTGAAGGCTCCGCAATTGCAATCTGGCGGAGATGAGTTCTGGAGGAATGCTGCAGTTAGTGGGGCAAGGCGCTTTGAAAGAAGTGACTGAGAAGAACAAGCCCTTGCCTTCTTTTACCCAGAAGCTTTTTTTGGGGTTGTCTCATGAAGCTTGGGCTGTGGTGCAAAGTCTAGATGGAGTGTTGCAGTCGCTATAGGAAAATGAAAGCTGGGAGGGAACAGTGAGGTTCAAAGAGATGGGGAAGGTGAAGAATACAAACCTGTCTGTTGCTCTGGCTTCTTTATGTGGGCTGTGAAATAAGACAAAAGAGAGAGGCAAACAGAGTTAAAAATATCATCTCTTGCTTGTCAACAAAATGAACTGAATGACATAGCTTAGCAGACTACCCAAGTCATAGGCTATGTGAGGAGCAGCAGGGAGATGCATATGCTGTAAGCAGCCTCATTCCAGAAGGAAGGAGAGAAGCAGGGGCTGGTCAAGGTATACTTCGTTATATTTTCTTAAAACTCAATTGTTAGCTGTACTGTTTCCTCCTGCTGGGGTGTCATGATGAAGGCACTATGAGAAGGAAAGATGAAGACTGACCACCCAGCCTGTCACAGGTCAGACACTCTCCATGAGTCACACAAAGTGCTTATAGGAGTTGACATGGGACTCAGGATCCAGAAAATATGTGTTCCTTAGTCTTTGGAAAACCAGACCTAACAATGGCAGCTAATGTTTAGTGGGTGCAAAGTATGACCAAAATACATGTGCTAAAGTTTTCTCCCACAATAAACATTTAAAATCAGTCATATGATTTATAAATAATATAAATAAATAAGTAACTGAGACATAGAGATGTTAGAAAACTCATGAAGTCTCACACCTAGGAAGTGATGGATCTAAAATGTGAACTTCCATAGTTTGGCTTAAGTTTGCAAGTGCTTAACTATTTGTTATATTGCCTTTCATCAGTTTCTAGCTTGAGTAATGCTAGGAAATTTCTGGATCCGAAACACACATCCCTGACTTGGTTTAGTTCTCTAGGTCTACACAGTCTGCAACACACATTTAAACCCATTTTTTTTCTCATTCTTGCCTCTGGACTCCCATGCCTTTTTTTCTTTTTCCTTTTCCCAAGATTGGTTTATTTTTATTTGAAAGGCAGATTTGCCAGGAGAAGAAGAGACAAAGATCTTCCATGTGCTAGTTCACTCCCCAAATAGCTGCACTGATTGGAGTTGAACCGATCCAAAGTTGGCAGCCCAGAACTGCTTCTGTGTCTCCAAAGCAAGTGTAGGGTTCCAAGGCTTTGTGGAACGCTCTACTGCTTTCCCAGGCCTTGAGCAGGGTTCTGGATGGGAAATAGAGTAACCAGGACATGAACCATAGCCCAGATGGGATCCTCGCACTTGCAAGGTGAGAATTTAGCCATTGAGACATTGCACCAGGTCCACCTGTGCCTGTCTTAATCAGATATGACTGCTTCTTAGTGCCACCATTATTCTTGTCATTCATTTCTATTATAACAATTATTCCTCCAGCTTCCTTATTAATAAAATGTCAAATGCATTACTGAAACATACTTTATACTCAATAAAACATAAGAATCTTTAATGTGCACTTTTAATTAAAAATTTTGACATATTTATAATTAAAATTTTGACAAATACATGCAATATGTACCAAAAACCCATACCCTTATAAGACAGCAAGCATTTCTGTCACCCAGCAAGTTCCCTCATGCCAGGTCTTAAACATCTTTTTAACTTGTTCTAATTTTGTTTACTGTTGTGTTACTTGCATGCACGGTGTCATATAAATGGGACCACAGTGTATATATCCTTTGTCTTTGTTTTTGTGTCATTCTTTGTAGAGATTCAAAGATTTATTTATTTTACTTTGAATTCAGAGATGGAAAGAGACACATCTTCTACCTGCTGGTTTATTTCCCAGATGTCTCCAAAGGTCAGAGCTGAACTGGTCTGAAGGTTGGAGGCAGGGTCCTCTTCCAGTGTCATTGGGGTACACGGGCCCAAGAATTTAGACCACGCTCTAAGTGCTTTCCTAGGCCATAGCAGAGAGCTGGCTCAGAAGTGGAGCAGCTTGGGCACAAACCAGTGCCCATATAGAATTCTGGTGTCACAGGTGAAGGATTTGTTTGCTAGGCCACCCTTCCAGCCTCTAGTATAGAGATTTTGAGGTTTTTCTGTAGTGTTGGATAATTCAGTCGATTCCATTGTTTTATTCATGATCCCATTGCATAACTGCATTGACATTTATTTACACTGGGGATGCTTTGATATTTGTTCTCTCTATTGGTGTACTTTCATTTTTAGGCTTTCATGAGTGAAAGGCTCTGAGCCTCCTGGGCAAATATTTTTATGGAAATAAAAAGTTAAGATTTTATTTCTCTTAGGTAAATACAGAGAAGTGGAATTTACAGGTCATAGGGTAGTAGTATGTTTAATTTTACAGGGAATTTCTCAACCACATATAAAATGCTGCCTTTTTTATATGCCTGGCAACAATATATAGGAGTTGCAGTAGCTCTTTATCAACATTCCTGCTGTATCCCATCACACATTTCTTCCCACTTCAATAGATAGCTTTTTAATATAGGAAGATGCTTGAGCAGTTTGTGGAAAATAAAGATTTTGAAACATTTTCTTCCAAAACTGTTTTGATATTCTTGCACATGTTTCTCATATAGTTTCATTGAATGTTTTGAAGATCCATTGTCTAAATGGATTTCAAACTTTCTTTCACCAGAAGAAACTTACCCCTATGTTGCATCTTAAAATTCCTCCTGCAGTTAGTGATGCTATTTCTTCTTGATGAATTGGCTATACTGTCATTTAAAATATTATCTGGACTATTCTTACCCTGAAGCCTATTTCATGTAATAGGCTTCATATAATATTTGCATGATTTTTTTTCATATAACATTTGCATGATTTTTTTTTCAGTTTCTAATCTTTTAAAAACATCCATAAAGTGAACAATTTTAACTATTTCAAAGTACCGGTTTAGGAACATAGGAATACTTTCTGCCTCACCTGCTTCCTGCCAATGTTCTCTGCCCACCCACCTCCTCCCTTATTTCTTCCTCTTTTTTTTTTTTTTTTTTTTACAATGTAATATATTTCATTTTGCAGTCACAGGCTTAACATTCAGTTAGGCAATGATTTTAACAAATAGCAAGTAGAAAAGAAATCCTTAATATCTCTCAAGAGTGCAGACATAGACTATGAAAATAACCAGATCTCAAGATATCATTAATTGAAACAGATGACCATTTTGCTCTTTGTGTATCAGTTACCGCAGATAAGGGAAAACATATATTTGTCTTTTGGGAACTGGATTATTTAACTTAGTGGTTTCCACTTGTACCCCTGTTGCTAAAACCAGGATTTAATTATTTTTATGACTGAGTAGTATTGCTTAATATGTGTACATGTATAATATATACGCATATATATTACATTTTATCTATTCATCTAGTTGACAGACATCTTGGTTGATGTCATAACGTATCTGTTGTGAATTGAGGTGCAGTAAATGTATGTAAATAATTCTGTCATATACCGATTTCATTTCATTTGTGTAAATTCTCAGGAGTGCGATGGCTGGACCAGTAATAGATATATTTCAGATCTCTGAGGAATCACCTCACTGTCCTTTCTAATGGTTGTAGCACTATTTTACATCCTCATCAACAGAAGATTACAGCGCCTTCTCTCCCCCCAACGTCCTTGCCAGCACTTACTGTTTCTTGATTTTTGGATAACAGACATTGTGTCTGGGGTGAAGTGAAACCTTTGTGTGGTTTTTATTTGCGCTTCTCTGATACAGAGAACCTGAGCATTTTGTTTTTTTCATGTCTGTTGGACATTTGTATTTCATTCTTTGAAAATTCTCTGTTGATGTGCTTTGCCCATTTCTAAACTTTTATTTTCATGTTAATTTTTATTTTGGTGTTGTTTCTTGAGCTATTTTGAGATCCTGAGTATTATTTTTCATCAGTTGTATAGTTTACAAATATTTTCTCTCATTCTGTCTATTGCCTCTTTACTTTTTTTGACTGTTTCCTATCCAGTGCAGAAGCTTCTTAGTTTTATGTAATCCCGTTTGTTGTCTTTGCTTTGATTGCCCGTGCATATAGGGTCCTTCCTGGAGGTTTTTGCTCATGTTTGCTCTGCAGAGTTTCCCTGAAGTTTGCTCTAGTCCCTGAAGTTTTGACTGCTTTCAGATCATGGATTTAGATTCTTGATCTATTTCAAGTTGATTTTGTGTCTTTCAGTGTAAAACATTTTGTTAGAGCATAATGTTTGGTTTAGATGTCATTTCTTTAAAAAAATTAATTTCTGCCATTGATTGTTGTTTTGTTCATTTATATGATTATTCCACATCTTAAAATTTTGCTGTTTGCATATGCAGATTTCATTTCAATTGGGTGTATTCCTAGGAGGGATAGCTGGTATATATGGCAAGTTTATTTGCATTTCTCCAAGCATTCTCCATACTGATTTCCACAGTGGTTGTACTAGCCTACACTCCCACCAGCAGTGAAGGAGGGTCCCTTTTTCCCCACATCCACACCAGCAGGTGCTGTTAGTTGAGTTCTGAATACAGGCCAGTCTCTCTGGAGTTAAGTGGTATCTCAACGTGGTTTTCATTTGTATCTGATGGCTAGATTCTCTAGATTCTTGCTTCTTGTCACATAATGCAGAATCTTCTACTTTTTAACATAAAATAAGAATCTGTTATAGGCATGTAATTCTTACTCCCTGTCAATAGACACTTAGTTTGATTCTGTGTCTTGGCAATTATAAAGAAGAAATACATGCATCAGCCTGAAGCTGTACTCCTTTGCACTTTATGAGTTGCAGCCTTGGAGCATCTGGCTTGGGTAGAGTAGCTATCTGTAGTAGAGACACTGCCCTGGTTAGTGGACTTGTAGTTGAAGGGAAGCTTTCAAACAATCCTCAAAGCACCCATGAAAAACTGTTCCCTTTATTCATTTACTTGGAACCAGAGAAGGCAAAGCCAATCACTGAACTTCGTTTTCCTCTTCATTTATTTATTTTTTTGGTAGCTTTCTCCGTCCCCTGCCCATCTTTGATCTTAGGGTTGGAATGAAGTTAGTGAGCAAGGGGGCAGATTGAAGAGCAGAGACACATTGTTCTGAGTTTGAGTGTTGAAGAACCAATTTCTGTGCTCTGAGATCTTCAATCAGAGATCTTGGGAGGGATTATTATGTTGGTTTGCATGTGGTACAAGCACTCAATTAAATGACCTGAAAGTTTTTTAAATGTTGAAACTGTTTATTCCTCAAGGGCAAGGATGGGAAATTGGAGCAACAACTCAAAAGTTCCCTAATGATGATGGACATGTAGGCTGAGGGTTACTCCAGGAGCTATTTTTGGTGGCTTTGGTTGCATAAACTGCCTCTTTTCCCTATTTCTTGGGCCGATCTCTCTAGTTCCACTGGGAAAGACAAACAGCACTAAACCTGCAAGAAAGTTCCACAGCTGACTCTTACAGTATGAGAATTATCACCCAACAAAATTTCTATCTTTAGCCAAAAGACACCTTGTCACAGTGTCAGAGCAAGTGCTGGCCTAAGGTATCCTGGGGGAAAAAGAGAAGCCTGTCTAGACAGATTGGAACCTCTCATGTGCCCGATTAAACAGTCCCTCTTCACATAGCCAGGACTCTTTCAAAAGTTTTCCTGTATATTAATTACTGTGGAACATCCTTTAAAGAGGTGCCTTGCACTTCATCCCCTTTCATGGATTCCAGGGCACTGGGAACTCCCTAGAGAATAAATGCTCCATTCCTGTTTCTAGAGAAGGAACCCTGAAGTCCGGAGAGATGAAATAACAAAAGCTGAGCAATGCGTTGATGGCACTGGAAGCATTGGAGTTCAGGTTTCTAGTATCTGTTCAGAGCTTGTTTTTCCACACCATCATTCTGTGATGTACACGGATAATGTGTCTGTCCCCAGAGACACTTCAGGGCTGGCTTGCTCCTCGTTGTGATTCGTTTTCACCTTATGAATGTCTTATTTAGAACATTCTTGTAATATTAATTTGTCTCTTTGGTGTGGCTATGTTAATAGTGTGAATGCCCTTGAATGCAACAATACAAACTAGGCTTAGATTCTACTAGAAGTAGGAACAAGCATTTGTGTAGTTTATGTTGTAGCTGATCTTTGGGAGAACAGATGTGACAGCTGGGAGTAGACAGGGAAGACAAGGAGATCCTGAAGAGCACGCTAAGGAGCTGTGACTACTATGGGAAACTGAGGCTTTATCCCTTCAGGATTCTAGAGGGAAATTCACAATGTATTACAAAATCGTGCCATTAGAACGATGATAAAGGAACAGTTATTATACTTCAATTACCAACTGCTTTTGGTGTAGAGCCACTCCACAGAGACACTCCATCTTTCTCTTCCTACCTGCCATACTTGGGTCCAGCTCTCAGTCAGAGTTTGTAGTAGCTTTCGTGGTCTTGTTTTGAAGCATAGGGAGTACATGACGCATCAAATGTATGAGCTACAATATCTCTATCAGTCCTTCCCAGCTAGGATACACTAGACTGAATGTTTTCCCATATGATATATACTTGATGATAGAGCAATAAGAAAAATATTAGCTTTGTTGCAGTGGGAGACATTATGCCAAAAAGTCAGGATTCATGGTTTGCAACCTAAGACCTGTCAGCTCCCATAACTGGAGACACCTTGTCAGCTCAGGATTTTTGAAGTCTTGACACCTTTTCATGGATTACTGCAAATTCATAGTCTCTAGTATCCCTACTTTTATCCTCCCAGCTTCTACTCTTCAATTCTAGAAAAAATGTAAGATGTCAAAGAGTCAAACACCATAAATTTCATTTTAGTTTGTCAGTTCAATGAAATCCAATCTGAAGGTAGTAATTCAATTCCATTTTGTTTCAGAGATTCAAGTTAATATGACCAAGAGTTTATTATCTTTAATGTGCTTAGGAAGTGTGATTCATGTAACTTCCTTTAGAGCAACTCACCTTGCAACAGCTTTGTTAAAAAGACTCGGGTGTCTGGTGTCTGGCTAATGATCTCTGACTTCTGTTTAGGCTCATGGCCTGTA
This sequence comes from Ochotona curzoniae, assembly GCF_017591425.1. Lineage (NCBI taxonomy): Eukaryota > Metazoa > Chordata > Mammalia > Lagomorpha > Ochotonidae > Ochotona > Ochotona curzoniae. The sequence continues at coordinate 5,565,698 of NW_024467118.1, read as the reverse complement.
CATCATTATTTAGGAGAAAAAAGTGAACTTGAAGTCAGTTTCAGTCATGGTATTTACTCAGTGCTTGTTTAACTGTCTGTCTTTGAGAAGGACAACTGCGATTTCAGTATAGTCTTGCCTAGTATATGCGAATGTCTCTATTTTGAAATGGATAAATGAAATAATAGATTGGAAAATTTTGTAACTTTTTAAAAAAGTACTTTTTAAAAGATAAATTTATTATCTCAGTGTCTGTTGTATACCAGGTACACATATTTAGCACAAGTGGTATAGATAATAACTACAGGCTATAGGTTGATTGAAAAAAATGATCCTTTCTTGTTTGCAGTTTGTGTTCTAGAGATATTGACTGGTATTGCTACTATTTACATCACAGTGTGGGAGGCATACAAACATGTCACATACTATGTCTGTTTCTATGAGGTCTACCTTCTTTTTTTTTTAGGATTTACTTATTTTTATTGGAAAGGCAGATTCACAGAGAGAAGGAGACATAGAGAGAAACATATTCTACCCTTCTACCCCAAGTGTCCTCAAAGATCAGAACATAGCCAATCCAAAGCCAGGAGCTTCTGGGTCTGCAACATAGGTTCAGGGTCCCAAGGCTTCGGGTCATCTTCCACTGCTTTCCCAGGTCACTTCGTCAATCTCTGCGTTCCCCTAGAACTCAGTGAAAAAGTCTGCATCCAATAACCCAAACATTTCACTTAAGATATTGAAAAATACTGTGTCTAAAATATCTTTTTTATTTTTTCAGATTATGAATAACATATAAAAAAGCTCAACCACTTATTTTATTAACAACACTAACTACCACTCCGTCAACAATTATGAAGTTAGTAGAATGTTTTTCAAAACATGGACAGTGCAAGGTGTCAGACGTCATGTACTTTAGACATGTGTCTTAATGCAGACCCTCCAGAAGCTGTAAAAAGCCCGAGGCAGAGCATAAAGCACTAACTGAATGAGAGAGGCTTATTACCTCATGAGGATGGAGAAGGGAGGAACTGTGGCAAAGAGAGGAGCAACAAATGCTAACTTATGTATTGCCATGCTAGCCTCTGTTTCACAGCAAACAATGACGACAAAAGAGAACCAGGAAGTTGCGAAGGGAAAGTGGGGACAGACGGAAGTCCAGGGAAGGGAGAGGTGGGCAGAGATTTGCATCTCAGAATCCCCATGTTTTCAATTGCCCGGTGACTGCTGTTAATATCAAGAAGTTACTAACTCATGCTCCCTCTTCCATATTTCTCAAAAAGTTTTCTTTAAAGTTTTAAGAAAATTAATGTAAAGAATACATATTTTGTGTATTCTACAGGTATAGTTCCAAGGAAGCAATTACTTCTCTTCAGTAGTATTTACACAGACAGAATTTTAAATTCTTCTATGACATTGGGTTTTATTTGCAAGTAATCACAGTATTCAAGTAAAAAGGGAGAAGACCTCTAGGTGACATTTTTCCTTGAATAGAAACAAAGGCTGAAATTAAAATAATTCCAAAGTGACCATTTCATTCATACACTTTTTTTTTCATATGACAATGAAAACATTTAATGATTGTGCTTTTGGGACACGCTTCTTTTGCTGAGTTGCATCCATTTTTGTTGCAAAAGATAGGATTCATTTTTTATGTCTGAATAGTATTCCATAGTGTATATATTTTAGTGTCTGGTTGTTAGGTGACTCATGCAATCACATAACTCCAGAAAAAAATACTATCAGAGTCCAGAAATGGGGGAACAACTGGCACATCTGGAGCCCTGCCTTGGAGGAACAAAAAGTCATGGAGGGAATCTGAGAGTGTGTTTATAGCTTGTATTTATTTATTGAATTAGTATTTATTTGGAAGGCAGACATACACACACACACATGCAGAATACTCTTCTATCCACTAATCCACTTCTTAAATATCTGTAGCAGTTGTAGTTGTGCCAGCACGAAGCCAGGAGCTAACATCTCAACCAGGGTCTCCCCTTCAGGTGTCAGGGGAATAAATATTGAGCTGTCATGTTCTGCCTACCTGGGTTTGCATTAGCAGGAAGTTGTCATTGAGAGCAGAGCCAGAACGGAAACCCAGGCACTCAAGTGACATTTTCATCACTGTGCCACCTGTTCACCTCGCAGAGCTTGTAGTTGTAACAGGCAATATTTCATATCACCAAACTCTTATTTGGTCACGAATAGGATTCCCTGTTTCCTAAAGGATCCGCCCCGTGGCCACAGCCTTGGCTTCCTCTCTGTCTTTCCACTCAGGAGTGCAATACACTCCACTTGCCGTCTCACACACAGCAGCTTTCCTTCTTCTTTGTTGACTAGTGATTGATGCACAGGGAGCGCACTGCCCCACTTGGACAGTTAGGGTCTTTACCCTAAACAAACCTTTCCCTCTAAGAGAAACTTAAAAACAAACAGAACAACAACAACAAAATGCTTTGATCATGAAGAAAATACGCTTATCCCTGCCCTGTCACCCAACCCAGACACCCTGGCAAGTAACCTTTGCTTTGCAAGTTGTACTCTAAGTTCTATATTCCCACTGGTAGAAATAGCTTCACGTTGTTAAGTAGCTTTGAGGTACAGATGTTTAGGGAGGAATTGAGATTGAAAATTATTTCCCAACCTGGCCTCTTCTTAATGAATAAACATTTGGAAGTAGTGGCCAGTTGAGGGGTTGTGTAAATGAGGCTAAGTGTCGGGGTGGGCAAGGAGAACATGGCCACATGAATAGGAAGGCAGGGAGCATTGCTGGAGGAAGAATGTAAATCAAGGCTTTCTTTTCCCTTTTATGAGGGGCCACCCGGATGGTCAGGGTGCCGACACAGGCCGCGATGTTGTGAAAAATAACAACGGAGACTGCAGGATGTCATAGTACAAACACCATCTCCAACAGAAGGCAAGGCTGCTCGGAGCTTGTCCTTGCAGCCTGCCTGTTCCCTGCCCAGGCCTCTCCCCATCCCCTCCTCCTCCCCACAAGCCCCCTGCCGCTGCATTCTTCATAGGTTCTTGGTTGAGCCTGGATAGTCCCCAAACACCTGGTTGAACAATAAACACGAGTGACTCTGGTGGTCCTATCACCGCTAGCTGTGAAGCCTGTGCAGCCTGGGCCGGGATCGCTTTCCCAGACTGCTCACATCTTTGGATTGATCAGCACTGAAGTCTGCCTAATATACCCTTCCCACCGCCCCGACCGAGATCTTAAGCAGCCTGAAGTTATGAGGAACATACCTTGTTCTTGCCCCTGGAGTCAGTTACAAGTCAAACACTGTGCTTACAAACCCTTATATTTTGAAAAGAACACTTTGCAATGATTAAATATTTATGCATGGCACGCAATTGCAACCCTGATGATTTATCTGCAACTTAAAACTTAGAGTATAACATAAACTATTGCCCTGTGTGACATTAAAAATATATCTAGTGTAAATATATATCTATGTTTAAATAGAATTTATTTTCTCCATGTATAGAGTGTCCAAGATGCTAAATAAAAATGTATCTGTTTTCTTCAGTGTTTGCTGTTGTTGTTGTTTTTTTTTAACCAATCTCCAATAATTCAGGGAGAGATCCTGCTTGTACCACTAGCCTCTTTCACTAGAAACATGTTTTCACTGGGATTTCCATGTTCATAATTATTCCTCTCATTTCTCCACTGTGAGAAGACAAGCTGGTGTTTCATTGCTTTGGGAAAGTTAATAATATGGTAGGCAAAACATCAGGAAAAATTATAATGAATGAAGCTATACAAATCAGAGGGAAACACATGTTGCTGTTCTAAAATGTTCCTGTCCTAAGTCCTGGAAATTTTACTATAGTTGCAAGCAAATAACTCCTGGACATATAAACACTCAATTAATTATGTGTGATATGCTACATAATTTTGAATGAGTTCTAAATAGACATGGTCAACTAAAAATGCTTGGGACCACTGACTAATAGGCATTCATACCAGCTATTCAAAATTTCTCGCTTGGTCTGAAACTGAAGTGAGATTCATGTACAGCCCTTGAGAAGAAAGTATAGCATGTATAGTTTACGAAAGTAATATTATTGACTCCTTTTAGAGTAACCTGTGGCCAAACCTTACACCCGGAACTAAGAGAAAAAAAAGTCTTTTCTCATCTTAAGTTTCTATCTCTTGGGTGTCTCCAGAGCAGTTATTTGACAAGTTCTGTTTTCTCCATTATTTCCAATTTATGGAAGCCAGGATTTTATTATCCTCCTGTTTCTCTTAAGTTTTTCAAACCATTTTTATATGGTACTTATGGGGACGCATCTCACCTGACTGACGTTTTGTAATCCCTCAACAGCTACTTCTCAAATATAACCCTCAAAATGTTTCTAATAAACACACAAACATTTTGAGAAGTGGAAGGCCTTTTCTGACACCAAAGCGGGTCAGGTGGCCGTTGTGCTTATATTTCACCCCGACGGTTTTACTCATATTCTATTCCATGCGTTCAAATGAGTGTGGCTTGTAGTGCTGTTTATATTTTTGCATGCTTGAAGGTGTATCTTTTCCCTTTCTGTAATTTTAGTGGCTGACCCACGACTCTCAGCCTTGTCACAGAGCAGTGTTCTTTTTGAACCATGTTTTCTGTATTTCTCATTCATGCATTCCTTCCTCCAGCAGTCATGTGCTGAGTAGCTCTGTATTTGCTTCCTGGTACTGGGACAAGGATTTGAGAATCTTGATGAACCAGACAATAAAGCATTCCTAGAACTTAGGGCCTGTGATGGTTTTACATGTTTGGGAAGATCGAAAGCAATTTTATAAAAGGAAAGGATCTTGAAAATTTGCTCTTCAGCTTCTTCATCAGGTGGCCAGGGGAAGCACGCCTGAGTCAGAACGTGTGTTCCGGGTAGTGTCGGACTAACCAGACCTCAGCTGAAGTTCCTTCTCAGTGCTTTTCCACGCGTTCTTTACCTGCTGCCTTCTCGTGGAGCAGCAAGAACTCTGAACTCTGTGTGACCCTCAGCGCCCACACCAGAACTTGGCAAACTTCTTTTTTTTTTTTTTTTTTAATTTAATTTTGACAATCCTTACAAATTTAATTGGGGTAAAAAAGGGTCAAGGTCTAAAGGGGGATATAGAGGAAGAAGCCCCACCCAGTCTCCCGCCCACCCCAAGTCCCGGGTGTGGGGCGCGCTCCGAGATACTCGATCAAGTGGTTCCAATAGTTCACCATTCATGGGTCATTGCCAGTCTCGCCACCCCAATCATGATGTGGTCATTGAAGAGTTCATTGATTGACACAGTCCCTTCTAGGGTCTCCGTTTGCCCAGTCTCTGCTGCCAACAGATGGCTGAGGTTGTTGCTTGATTTGTCCTGTCCTTCCCTGGTTAGGACTCCGAGTCCGGTGTCTCGAATGGGAAGATCCTCGAAGAAATTTTGAGGTATTCCCAGTCCAGATTCCTGCTGTTTTAGTAGCTTAGGGCCCGTCACAGTCCACTGCCCCGGTCAGCTGGTGGCTGCAGTCACTGGTCTGGTTCTGTTTCCACCCGTGTCCTCTTGCAGTCCCGCCTGGTTCCACCCTGGACGCATTTGTCTCTCGCACGTACCAGTAGGAGTTGCAGCCCAGTTAGGGCGGCCCACAGTAGCCTCAACCAGGCCCACCTCCTACCCAGGCTTTCCGGTATATATGGCATACTAGCCCAGTCTGTCCCCAGTACCCTTCTGTTCATATTCTTGCCAACAGGTGTTGCCACCTACTTCCATCTAACTATCTCCTCCTACCGTCCCTAACGGATATTGTTGGGTGTCTGTCTAGCCACCCCAGCCCCTGTCCTAGTTCCCATGCCCTCTCGTGGGAGGTGATGACCCACGAGGGAGGAACCCACTATTTCCCTCCCAGGTCGCTCCCATTCCAGTTATGCCCTCTCCATTTGGCCCTGTGGTTCAACTCAACGTGTCTAACCCTTTGTACCAGCTTCCGCCAACTGGTACTACAACTAAGCCCCAACAACCCTCACCAACTCTGATTGTAGCTTGCTCCAGTGGGAATAGTCAGCCCAGCCTGGCTTACACCCAATCTGGTCCCCATGAGGTGTACAGGCGCTGTGTCCCTGCCTGGTCTAGTCTACTCCCCACCCAGCTCCCGTTCCTCAGGGTAATTTGCTGTTCAGCTAGGGAACCTCCGCTTTTTCTCCTGTCAGCTCTGCCGCCTCCTTTCCTGGTTCTCACATGTGTTGGTTGGGTGCTGCGGCTGCATCCGACTCAGGCTACCTCACCTTGGCATTCCAGCTTGTGTGTTGCTTTTGTTACGACCGGACCTGGTTCGACCCACACTCTGTTCTGGCGGTCAGATTTACCAGTGGATGACCTGAACAGATTCAGCCTGGTCTGCCCCCGACCCATGCCAAATGCATGCCAGTGGGACTCTTTCTATGACCTCTTGGCCGTTGCCTTGCATGTTCCTTGCGCTGACCTGCAGGGTCTGTGTCCTGCCAGAGGAGTTGCCTGAGCTCCTCCATCAGAACCCCTCCATGTGCCAGGTTTCACGCATATCAGTGGGTCCATGTGCCAGTTCGCCTCTTATCCTAGTAGGAACATTGGTCTTTCCTAACTGGCCATCATCCCGTTCTGGTTCTTGCTGTAGAGTGTTTCAGTGCAGCCACGATCATCCATGCCCCCATATAGCTTGTACATGGCTAAGTTGAGGTTGGGACCTAGCCTAGTCCGTCCCACATCCACCCTGGTACTCCAGAGCTTGGCAAACTTCTTGAAGGGAAGTAGCTGAGCCACTTTTCTTATAGAAATCAGGAAAATGAAATCCATAGTTACAGAGACATTGAATTTGTCTTATTTTTTTCCTATTGACAAAAGGAAAGTTGTTGTTATTAAGCTTAGTGTATGTAAGACACAGGAGCTTCAGTTACAGAACAATTTTCTATGAGATGGAAGACGGAAGGGTGACGGGTAGGATCCAGTTCTGGTGCCCTGGCAAAAGTAACACAGATCTCAAAGTTCCCACTCAAACGCGAGCAGACACTCACCTGTGCTTCTTCCTATTGACCCCAGGGGGTCAGCGTCCATCCAAGAACTGGAGTGAAGGTATAGCTTCAGTTTAGAACTTGTTGGTTTTGTGGCAGAGACAAAAGGGACCAAACATACTGAAGAAATGGATACAATGTTTTTTTGAATCTTTTCTTTACACATAGCGGGTGTCAAGTCGGTTTGTAAGAGATAACGGGTTGGACACTGTAAGGTGGTCTCAGGTGGCAATGCATAATTGTTCTACAGGATGGAGGAAGAATATTCTATTGTTAGGCCCAAAAGGAAATCCATAACAGAGGAACAGAATGTGAGGTGAGGTGGCGTAGTTTTCACTTGCTTTTCCACTGCTCTGAATATGTCAACCCCTTTTTCACTCAGTGGAGTCCTGCCCATCTTTTTTTTTTTTAAGATTTATTTATTTATTGGAAAGTCAGATATACAGAGAGGAGGAGAGACAGAAAGGAAGATCTTCTGTCCGATGATTCACTCCCCAAGTGAGCGCCAACGGCCGATACCGATCCGAAGCCAGGATCCAGGAACTTCTTCTGGGTCTCCCACATGGGTGCAGGGTCCCAAGGCTTTGGGCTGTCCTCGACTGCCTTCCCAGGCCACAAGCAGGGAGCTGGATGGGAAGTGGAGCTGCCGGGATTAGAACCGGCAGCCATATGAGATCCCAACGCGTGCAAGGCAAGGACTTTAGCCGCTAGGCCACGCCGCTGGGCCCCACTCCTACCCATCTTAAGGGCAAATATGGACATCTGGAGAAGGCGGGTGTGCCTCATTCCTGGTGCATTCATGTTCCTAACAGCTCTTATCCTCTCTGCAGAGAAGTGTCTGTGTCTTACTCTTGTTGCCTTTGACTCTAGAACTGTTGTCCCCCAGACATACTTGTATCTGACATACAGTAAGACAGTGGCCTTAATCTAGCCATACTGTGGGGGAACAGGGCAGAAACAAGACTTATAGGTGATTTGAGAAACAAGAACTAACATTTCCTGGTTCTGTTCACTGAGAAGATGTGTTCTGTATTACTGTCTTCATGACATATTTAGAGCAGCAAAAGTTATTTGATAAAGATTTATTCATTTGTTGTTATTTACTTATTTGAAAGTCAGAGTTATAGAGAGGGAGAGATGGAGAAAGGCAGAGAGATCTTCCATTTTCTGGTTCACACCCCAAATAGCTGCCATTGTAGAACTGGGCTAAACTAAAACTAGGATCCCAGATCTCCTTCCAGGTGCCCCACCAAGCTACAAGTGCCAAGAAATTTGGACATTCTCTTGCCTTCTTAGGCACACTATCAGGGGGTTAAGTTGGAAGTGGAGCATCCAGGATTTGAACTAGCACCCATATGATGTGCAGGCATTGCCCACCACGGCACAATGCTGTACCCTGGAAACTAGCCTTATTTCTGTTTCCAAATTAATACCCAGTGATGGCACTCAGAAAAAAAAAAATCAGCCCCAAGGTACTTTTCCTCCTTTCCTAAAAGAAGTAGGTTCTTCGGAGGTTGTTAAAAACTGGCTTGCATGAGATTAAATGAAACTGAGAGCATCTGCTGGGGAGTGGAGGTAGCATTTATTTCCTCTGAAATAAAATGAAAAGAGGAGAAAGAAAGAGGGAGTAGAAGGAAGAGGGGGAGAAAAAAGGTAAGAGGGGAGAAGGGGAGAAGGAAATAGAGGAGAAGGACGAGAAGATGCTTTCAGGAGGAAGTCCGGACATTTAGTAACTAAATCAACATTGAGCTACGTTGTACATATCAAGCATGCCTTGAGCATCCTAGTGCAACAGTTTGAAAACATGGCAATCCAAGGTTCTGTCTTCCTGATTCTCTGATGTTCAGAGTCACTGCGCAGCACTTAGGGCCTGCCTGCCTACACTGGACCCTGATTGTTGACTGAATTCTTCACTCTGTCTCCTGCAGCTAAGATGCTGCTGTTTAAAGGTGTGTGGTGTTAGGATACAGAAAGCCAGTAGGAAGACGGAGGAAAGCAGGTCCACAGAGAGGGGGTGGCTGAAGGAGGAGGAAAGAAAGACAGAAGAAGAGGAAAGAGATGATGATGCTCATTTTGAATTAGCAAGCAAAGTTCTAAGTGTGTGGAGGAGTGGGCAGCAGGAAGGAGAGGACAGGGGTGGAAGAGGAAGTGGAACACAGCTGGCCCTTGTTCTGCCTATGGTCCTTTCCCAGCTGTTAGGACGAAAGGAAATCATCTTCCATCTTGCATTGACTTGCTAGTTACGTGGTGATTTTGCAGGTGGTATATGAGCTTACTGAATTTCTATCTTTTGATGCAAGTACTACAATATCCTGTTGGGGGGTGGAGAAATTTGTGATAAAGGGAATGTGAGTGACCAGATTAAGGGTACTGGTAAGTGGGCCATGGGACTTGAACTCAGTTATTATTAGGCTGATTAAGTAAACTTGACTTTTTTTTTTTAACATTAGCATGGAGCCTTAATGGCAGGGAGGAGACCCTTGCTTCACTATCTTCTCCTTGTTAGTCTTCAGATACATTGTACACCTTTTCTCCAAACTGCTTTGTACCTGGCTGTGGACCTCTGCCAATGGCATGGCCAGGCTGGCTTCTCAACTGGCCACCAAGAGGCTGTTTCCAGAGATTGGACAGCAGGGACTGGGAAGTGTCTTCTCTCTACACTTCAGGAAACACCTCCAGCTGCAGTCATGGCTGCCTGCTTTTTCAGCCTCTCATGGATGGGCAGCTGACCTGGTAGGATGGGTGTAGGTTGACCTCTGGGAACACTGCCTCCATCGTCTGAACCTCTGTTCCCATCGGGGGACTGGCTTCCTGCTCTTACTATCCTGTGGATGGTGTTAGTATTTCCTGAGGCACTTACGTGGTACAACTAGTTCTCTGTATTAAATTATCTTACTGTATTCTCTGGTCTATCTTCCATTTCCGTGGGTGAATACAGATAAGTGTACCATGTGAGTGAGGTGTAAAAGCAGAAATCAGGCAAGAAGAGGAAGTGGATCAGAGAAGTCTTCATAGTGTAGGGAGTTTGAATGGGTCTTTGAAGGGCCAGGAGGCATTTAGTAAGCAACGAAAAAAAATGGCATACAGAGAGAAGCTAATAGTTAATGTATAATACATTTGTTTTAGAGTTCTCTGGATAGAATTGTTCACATGGGAAAGTTGCGCGTTGTCTAGATTCATGGCACCGGTATATAGCCAATTGTAATTTGGATGTGTCTTAGGTACACTCAGAGAGGCAAAACACCCAACAAGCAGGGGAAGTTACACTCCAGGGATAATAAACAAATATATCTAATTGAGTAAAGAGAACAGCCAGAAACAAAAAAGGCACTGGACTTAAAAAGGCTTTTGAAGCAAGGGCCAACATTACTCCGTTGTTTGTTTGCTCTCTTACTACTTTCAGAGGGTTTATGTATCTACTTTAAAAATAACATGTTTATTTTATCCTTTGGTTAGCCAACAGTTAGTGAGCCCATGACTTGTGTCAGGCTGTGTACCAAGCAGGAGACAACCAAGGGCAAAGGGGAACCAGCTGCTCCCCACCTGTTAGTGCTCAGAGCCCAGTGGGAGAAGCAGGAAGTGACGGCACAAAGAAACGCAGTGCACATCATTATGATGCTGCAGCATGAACGCGCTGGGCAAGCTTGGCCAGCAGAGACTTTCTGGGTGGTTGTCAAGGTGTGCAGATAAGATCAGCAAGGACGGTGACTCTTCTAGGGTTAATGGAGAGGGTAGAATGAGGAGTGACTGCATTCTCAGCTCTCAGAGCGGAACACTGGAGGACACGTGTGGGCTGTTGAACAACTTAGGCAAGGCGAGAATTCGGAGGGTTCAAAATCCAAGACAAAGGGAGCAAAACCCAAGAGCCATTGGCTTTTGTAGAAATGTCGATACATTTTGATAAAGAAGTTTTAATGTCTTACCTTATTGGGGTTAAAACTAAATTTTGCAACTTTGTTATTTTTAAGGTTTTTAATCGTTAAAAACGTTATTGTGATATAAATGTATATCACTCAATTCATCTGAATTATATATCCATTAGTACAGATTTTGATCTAAGTCTTGTGTAACCACTGTGAAACTATTTTAATTGTTATTATCACACAAAAAGGAAACACTATGGATGTTTGTTGTCATTGCCCAGTTGCACCCCACCCCTTCCCACCTAGCCGCTCTTCTCCATGCCCTGAGTGTGGCAAGCACTTACCCACTCTGTTTCTCTCCAGTTGCCTGCGTTGGGCTTCTATTGTGTCTCTCCCACCTGTCGTTGGGAATGCTTGATCAGTGTCCCTCAGGCCCTCCCTTCCCTGTGACCAGCACATTGCTCTAGTCTCCATAGCACAGCATCATCGGCTGACACAGAAGGCAGCGCTGTATACTGTAAGAGCCGAGGTGCTGGAATGGAAGAGACCTGGTGAAAAGCCTGCAGGAAGGAGGAGCACCTGAAGGCTTGGTTTCCACTTCCCACACCTTTTGCTTTTGTTCCTGCTTCCTGTGTGATTGGGTATTCTTAAAGGCAGAAGGAATCAACTGACAGTGCTTTCCAGAAGATGCTCCGCAAATCCTTGTGTGAAGGTGGCTTCGGGAGAGTTTCAATGGAAAATTTTGTATTTTAGACTGAAAAAAAACCAAAGGCTGAAGGGTGTGTCCCAGGAACTAGGCATAACTAGAAATTAATCACTTTTTTTTTTTTTAAAAAGCTCCATTGGCTCTGAAAACACTTGGAGGCATTTTCAGGTATTTGGGGGTTCTTGCATGTATAAAATATATGGTGTTTTCCTAATGCCGGTAATTTGGTGACAGACGCTGGTGAGGTTCCATATAATGAAGTATGTAAAAATGAGGAAGCAATTAAGGCCTTTTTAGTTCCCGTCGAGGCTTGCAAAGATTGCCTAAATATAGCTATCCAAAACAACATACATTTTTTTTTTTTATCAAAGTCAAATTAAAATGTTATTTAATGTTCAATGTTTTGGCCTGGAATAGATGTCAAGTTTTTCTTTTTCTTTTTATTGTTATTTTTAATTTAAACAAATGTTGCTTTGGATTGCGTTGCCTTTAGTAGAATGTTTGTAGGTCTCAGAGGACAGTCCAAGCATGCTCTTTCGCTTTTTGTACCGTTTACAAAGCGTACTGGCTCTGTAGTGGAAGGGAATGCTGCAAATATCAAATGCTCTGCGTAGTGCATGGCTTGGTCGTTTCCCACTTTCTGCTCCTTCATGTTTCTGCCATTTGGAATCCCACACACCTTTCTGGGTCCAGCTCAAACACTTTGTAGTGGAAAAAGCCTACACTTTGCTGCCAGAAGGGGAAAAAGCGTTTCGGTGATGATCCTCGTGGTCTCTACACACAGATTCTCCATTAAATTCCCATGGGCTGCTTAAACTTGCAGAATCTTACCTCGCATCTATTAAATGAAAATCGTCGAGTTTCCACAGGGAAACTCGCTCCTCCCACACCTGCTTCCCCTTCTTCTGGTACCAACGCTGCGATTGTTCTTGGATGCAGCTGAACTGCGTTTCCTGGCCAAGATGCAGCCGTGTGGCCCAGAGAGGCCAAGCAAGGGAGCTCTCACTGGAGTCTGGGTTCTGAGGGGAGAAGAGCAGGAATGCTCTCAGCATTATTGTGCTTCCTGGCCATTAGCACTCGCCACTGTGGTTTTCAGAAACTGCCTGGGTCTTGCTTTTTGTGAAACATGTTTTTATTGTTTGTTTTCTGCATGATTTGGTGAATTGCCCTTTGCAGTTCCAGTATTTCTTTTAAAATCATGCACACAGCTGCTTTTGGTGCTTAGAAGAAAAATACTGTCAAAATAGCGAACTATTAAGTCTCTCTCACTTTTTGCCCCTCCAGTCACAACTTGCTGTGTTCCTCTCAGAGGAGTAAGCATGACTTCCTTCCTTTATGCCAGATGGAGTGGTTTGTATTACTGTTAGCAACCGTGAGCCTGTACAAAGTTAGAGGGTCTTAGGACCCTAGCTCAGCTCCTCTGTCTGGACCTAATTCCTCCCTGAACAAGGAGATTTCCTGCTGGAAACTTCTTCCTTCTGTCTTGTCATGCACACCAATGCTGAACTCTGCTTAAGAGCTGCTGCTTCAACAACATTGCTTCCAACATAACGTCCAGGCTGCTGGCAAGTATTGTAATTAAAAGCAAATCAAGGCAAAGCAAAAAATTCTCTGCCACTCAGTATTTACATGGTTAATTTGTGTGAAAAATCCCCTGTCTCAAACATTTGTGTGGGGCTATATAAAGGTGGGACTGCCAAAAACACACAGCCACCATCACATTATTTCAGGGTTTATCAGAACGTGAGTTCTTCAGGTCAGTACTTGGGGACACATCTGTTTTCTCAGAATACAATTATATTAATAACTTTCTTACTGAAATATTTATTCAACAAATATTTTTAAGGATCACTTTACTTAGCAACTATTTTGTCATTGGACCTGCACTGTGTCTTGGGATAAAAGGTTGAGTAAAACGCAGTTTTTGTTCTTGAGAGATGACCATGACACACGTGGGATTTCATCTAAAGAAGGCGAGTCCTGTGACACAGTGGATGTGCAGTGTGATGGCTGCCCAGGAGAAGGAGGTGGTGCCAGTGTAGGACAGGCTACACCTGAGCTGGTTCCTAGGGGATGCACAGAAATTGACTTTAATAATTACATCGATGCTCCTTGACTTATGATGGGATCCCATCCCAATAAAGCAATGGCAAACTCAAAAGATCAGTTGAAGATCCATGGGTTGCATCTAACCTACTGGACAGTATGGCTTGGCAAAGAAGAGGACCATGGAGCAGCTCGTGTCTCCCCTCATGTTCTCGGGGTTAGTTGGGGAATTGCAGCTGCTGTCAGCAGCAGAGAGCAGCTCAAGAGAGGGGGGATTCTTACTGTTAGTTCAGGAAGAGGCCAAAATTCAAGGTCCAGTTTATACTGAAGTATTATGTTGCACCAGCATGTAGGTGAGGCAGGCTATGGTAAGTCAGGGATGGTCTACGGTGCTACAGCCCTGGCTAACACAGCAAAATGTTCACACTGGGGAAAACATCTCCGGGCTTTCAGATTTAATTCTCATGGCCCCCTTAGAATTACGCAGTGTTGTTACAACCGTTGTTATGGAAACTGAGCCACAAGGGAAAAAATTGTACCTCAGCTACGTCCCCCTAATGTAACCCAGAGTTGATATTTTCTCCTACATAATACCTCACACTGTTCTTTACCACAGCGTTTGTGCTTGTGGTTTTCTGTATATTTCCCCTTTAGAAGAATGTGTGTAGCCTATGTGGAATATAAGAACATTTCCGTAAAAGAATGATGATCTCCGTTTCTTTTGCTTTTTTCAGTATCAAGAGCACTGTCTTGTACTTGCCAGACTTTTCATAACTACTCATTTAGCTATTTTCAGTCTTGGAAAAATCAGTCACATAGCCAAGTCTTGTATTTCTCATGCCATGGCTCTTTATCAGGTCAGATTATCTGTCTCTGAAGACTTCATTTCCATCAATTTTCAGCATGTTCCAGGCCTGGTAATAAGGGCATAGTGAGCATTTGTTGGATGATTGAATGAGCCTCACAGAGAGGAGTCTGGGTGCTATGAAGAGAGAGGGCTTGAAGTTTTAGGATGGTGGTGATGGGTTTATCGGTTTAGCACCCATGTGCCTATATATGGAATCTGTGGAGGTTGAGGCAGACTAACTTGACCTCTATCAGTCATGATAGCTAGTGATCAATTTTATATGTTTAATTTTTAGAGGTTTATTCATTTATTTGAAAGTCAGAGAGGAAAGGGTGAAGAAAAAAGGGAGAGGATGGATAGCAGGAGGGGGAGGGGAAAGAGAGAGAGAGGAAGACAGAGAGAGAGAAAGAGAGAGAGACTGTCATTTACTAACTGACTCATTACCCAAATGCTTCCATCTGGCTAGGCCAGGCTGGAGACTGGAGTTCGGAACTCCATCTGGGTCCCTCATGTGGGTGGCAGGGACCCAAGTTCTTCAGACGTTGTGTTGCCTCTCACATTAGCAAAAAGCTGAATCTGAATTGGAAGTGGCTGGTACTCAAAGCAGGCACTCTAATATGAGATGCAATGGCTTAACTTATTGTGATATAATGCTAGCCCCCTGTGTCCAGTTTTAATACTTAGCGTGACAGGCAATGATACATATTTGTTGTAGTGGTCATCGTGTAAAATATCAAAATTTTATTGAGTGTAAAGATCTATATGGTAGCAAACTGTGTTTTTTTTTCCCCCCAGATAATTAGATTGTTTATTGGGAGGGTGCTGGGATTGGGAAAAGTTAGGAACTTTCCTTACCAAATGTTGGGATATGATTCTCAATAACTTCTCTTTCCTGGTATAAGTTTCTATGCTGTAAGCCTCTTTCGTGACACATGTTGTACAAAATTAGGCCGAAGAATAATGACCTATTGAGGGCATAGCACAGCAGACGAGACTCAGCCCACGACAATTTGGTAATGGGCTAATGTTTTTCCATGTTGTCCTTGTTTGATGTCTCAACTGGTTGCGCATCAAGAAGCTCAATTCTTGGGTTTCATGAGAAAAAAAAATTCACATTTCTGTATTCTTCTCCAATGTTTTAAGTTTCTAACATTCGTAACGTACTGCAGTCTTGGATTGTAATTACCAAGATAAATGACAAACATATTTTTTTTTTTGAAAAATTGGATTCTTTGGCAAAGGGGGCCTGACAGGCTGCTTTGGTCTATTTCCATGTGTCCTCAATGAGGTGCATTGGCAAAGAACCTCTAATGAAACTTTCATCTCTCTAGAGCCCACATCATAATTTGCTGCAAAATGCTTCTACATTTTCCATATGGATTTTACATCTTTTCCATATCTTCCTGGGGACATGGAAGTTCTAGTCTAAAGCTGGGATTAACCTTCTTATCCAGAATTTGATACTGCCATCATCACTGGATTCATAACTTTGATTCATATCCTAATGGTAATCTTTTTGTTTTGTTTTGATTGCATATATTCATACCCTAAATAATCTAATGAGTCTGGAAATTTGCAATGGGAATCAAGTTTGCAAAGTTCAATTTCCTGAAGTAATAGTGGCTCACTGTTAAGTGTTAGGTGATGTTCCTCCACCCCACAAGTGTCTGATGTGTTTATCATAGATGTTAAAATGCACCTGCCCTTTCCTTTAAATCCCCAGCGGAGAGTGGCACTGGTTGTAGGGAGCGCTATCCATAGGGAACTCACCCTTTGAACCATGAGCTAATGTCTTAGTGACCTCAGTCAAATCTCTTTCTGTTTTGTCAATTGCTTCAACTTTCAAATGAACCTTGATTTACCTGTTTTCATAAAATGCAAATTCTCTTACATTGTATCACATGGGAAATTTTAATGATGATATCTCAGTGTGAGCACATAGTCATTTAAAATTCAAAGTTAGACAACTAAAAATCTTAGAAGATTAAAAATGGAAATTCTCATAGTTTATCTCTTGGTCAAGACAAAAAAAAACCTGGTGCAGCAAACACAGCTGATTATATAGACTCCAAATTTCATTTATGAAAAAGGAAATGAACCAGAGTAAGTAGTGAAGTAGAGAAATATGATAGTTTGATCTTTCTCTTAACTACATTGTATCTACCTCAATTATTTTTTATTGACTCAGTGTGCTCAGATTTTAAGTTTGTTGTTGATTCTACATAGTATGTGTGTGTGTGTGTGAGAGAGAGAGGGAGAGAGAGAGAGATTTGGGTAGATTACATGAGTGTATTTCCTTACTAAGCATGCAGCTCAGTTGGCAGGTTTGCCTGGCTAGGGAAATGTCTAATTGAGGATGAGTTTCATCATTAGGAAAACACCGTTGAATTGATCAAACTCCTTATAAGTGCACACATCATCCCATGGCCACACTTCTAACACAGCTGTCTACTCTCTGCTTATAGGCACCAGACTATCATCTCCCCTGGGGCTCTTCAAAGAACGATGGCCCCCAGAGCAGTCCTCTTTCAGTCATGAAACAGTCATGTTTAGGGTTTGATTAAGCTTTCCTAAAATTTATATGACAATGTATTCCCCAGCACCTAATGAACCTAATCAAGTTAAAATGTAATGATTAGGGTGGAACCTAATCCCACATGACTGTAACTTGTAGAAAAATGAAGCTGACACCGAAAGAGGATGAGATAAGAAAGGGGGAGAATTTAGCCTTTCACGAACCAAGGGGGGCAGGTCTGAGGCAGATTCCCTTGGAGATCTGTGAAGGTGTCATTCCTCCTGACGTCTTTCAAATCTCTGTCCGCTGTAACTTTGAGACCGTAACTTTCTGCTGTTTTTAAGCCGCTAGTTGTGCAGTGCTTTGTTGTAGCTGCCCTAGCAAACAAATACATTGTGTTTAGGAACATGAGAAACATGGATGGCTCCAGCTGATATGTACTGAATAACTGTGTTATCACACATGGCGACTGTACAAATTCATTAGTTATCACTGAATTACCTGGAGCAGTCAGAGGCCTTTTTTTCTTTTTAGTAGAGGGTAGCTATAGAGGTACATTGCAAGTGATAAGGCAGAGTTGAGTTTTAGATCATGGGAGTTACCTGCCAAGCAGAAGGAATAGTAAGTACGAAGACCTTCAAAACGTGTTTAGACAAGCATGTTTAAGAAACAGGTTGGGTCTGAAGAGATTCATCCGAACAGATTAGTGTCTGAAGAGCAGAAAGCTGTCAGATAGAGTAAGAGAGATGAGCCTGTACAAAGCGCCAAAGGCAAGCTCAGGTGTTCCCACAGGGCTGTTACCACCTTACACATGCAAGACCTGCTGCTCGTACAGATGTCTATTATTGGCACATTGCAACCAAAATGTTTTGCTTAGAGTAGAAGGAACATACATCTACTTTGAGGCTCCCTTACACTCCATACCATAGTGTGTTTAGCTCAAGTCCTGTAATTGTTTAGAGTAAAGGAAAAGCCATGTTTCGGAGTCAAAGAATGATTCTTACATCCAATAAGGAATTTTAACCTAGGAACATTTAGATACATTAGTCAGGCTGCAACCCACAGATCTTGATACTCCAATCAATAGGACTGTCTTTCCTGCACATTTAAAAATAAGCACAACAGATTCAGCGGAAAGCAATTTGCTACAAAACCGTCCAGTGGTTGGACAACTGCTCCTTCAAGGTTGTAGCACCGGGGCTATTCACCCAAGGCAGTCTTCCTATTTTCTTCTAAAGCTACCTGAAAAGCTTTCTGCATGACTCGGATGCTTCATATAGAGTTACATATCCAGTGAATTAGTTTTTATGGAAGAGTTGATGAAAACATTCAAAAGGCCAGTGATTCCACTTAGAGATGTTTATCCAAGATAAATGGTTAGACGTTCACATACAGCCTTGCATTCAAGTGGCCCCAGTGACTTTATTTGTAATAACACCTAAACTAGCCGTAGCTATTGTACTCAGCAGTTGACCGAAGAGGTGTGGCATATTCGTGTGCTAGAACAAAAGGTGTGAACTACTGATGCAGGCCATGTTATGGATAAACTGAAAATACTAATCGAAGAGAAAAAGTCAGATGATACGAGACCACATATAGGATTCTATTTAATCCTGAACATCTGGAAAAGAAAAACGAGTTTTAAAATAGGCTAGTAGGATCAGGACTAGGATTGACGGTTGTAAATGAGCATTTGTCTATGATAAAGACATTCTAAGACTGATTTGTAAAGTAATTAAAAATTAAACTGTGCATATGAAGTAATAATTTTATAACATGTAAAATATGTCTCAAAAAGCAGATTGAAGGGTTATAACGAAGATGACGAGACAGCAGCTGGCCAATATACCCATATGAAATAAAAATCCCAACATAGCATTTTGACATTTTGGACTTTGAAATGTTAGAGAGCAATCTTATATTTCATTAATTGTCTACTCCTGAAATTAACTTTATAAACGTGAATTAATATACCTGTTTCAATTTTGTCTGCATAATATTCATATTTATTTCTCTTAATTTAAAGAATAAAAACATTTCATACATCAAGATATCTATGTTTTTGGCAGGCTACTCTTTTAAACCTAAGTGTGAAATCAATGACACTTGATAGCTCTTAGAAAGCGAGATTAATTCTACTAGTGAGAAAGCTTAGAGGAGAAAATGGCATTGGCGCTGGCATCATAGCTCTAAGTTTATTTATTGGATATTTTTATAGAGAAGAATGTGGTATGCCCTCTCTAGAAACAGTGCGTAGTGGATGCTGAAGTAGTTTTGTAAAAGAAAATCTAATTAGTCACCCCACTTTATCCTTCAAGCTAAGTTCTGGGACCATTTCCTAGAGAACAAAGCCATTCATTTGGTTGTGCTCTTTTCTGGAAGAAGGGTGCTGCGTATTTTCAGCATCTCTAATCCAAAGTTAGAGTCTGAAAACCTCCTCCCTCACCTCCAATCTTCAAACTGTAGATTCTATTGTGTTTGAAGATATTCAGGAAACTTTTGGGGCCAACTGAAAAAAAAAAGTAGCCATGTTTACTACTACTATCAAGTACAGGCACTGGATAATTTGGGGAGTCAGCAATGGTTTTCATCATTTTTATTTCAATAAAAATAAATAAATCTCAAAAAAAGATGTGATATTACAAGGACACTTAATTCAGTTTCTGAGTCTCTTGTGCATTCTGCAGTCTCGCCTGAATTCAATGCTGGATAGAAAGTCTGTGACTAGAAATGTTTTCTAATCAAGACATGACTGTGGTCTTTCATCTTCATTGCTTCTACTATCAGAGGACCAACCACTTCAAAAGTAATTTGAAAATACTATTCATAATCAAAGATTAAAGTTATATAATATGTGCAGTGCACATTTAAGTATAACATGGTTTTATCTTCCTGTTGAGCTGGGAATTCTGTAATATTCGTTATTAAGTAATCAGAATGTCCATGTCAAAGGAATGTGGAGCTCATGGAAGGCAAGAAATGTTTATAGAGCTGGGTTTTAGAGAGCTAAACATGACTCCCTCGTTATGAGAAGTTGATGTTACCTAAGGCAGTGCACAGCATGTTCACAGAAAATTCCAGACTAATGTAAAATTCCTCACATCTTTTTTTTTGAGATTTATTTATTTTTATTGAAAAGGCAGATTCACAGAGAGAAGGAAAGACAGAGGCAAAGATCTTCCATCTGCTGGTTCACTCCCCAAGTGGCTGCTGAAGCTGAGAATCTGAAAGGAGAAGCCAAGATCTTCTGAGTCTCCTACGCGGGTATAGGATCCCAAGGTTTTGGACCATTCTCTGCTGCTTTCCAAAGACACACAGGGAGCTGGATGGGAAGTGCAGCAGCCAGGACAAAAACCAGTTCCCATTTAGGATCCCGGAATGTGCAAGGTGAGGATTTAGCCGCTGAGCCATCATACCAAGTTTTCAGACTTCTTGTCCAGTGTTTTTTTCTACCACGCGGAGCAACCAGCACTATTATTTTCATATTGATCTTCCCCCAGTAAACATGGCAATTCCTTCTGATAACGTCAGCACTCCTTCATCCATTTCTTTGTACAAACGTATTCTAAGTGGTGGCTGTGAGTCAGACTTTGTTTTGGATTTTTTTCATATTCTCTTTCAATTGCTAACTTAGGTATGAACTTTCTTCTTGCTAATTAGCTTGTCATATGAGTTAATTGAACCATTTGTTTTGCAAGTGACTTTCAAAGGTGGGTCTCTGGAATCAACAGGAAAAGAGTTTACTTCTGAATAAAGAATGTCTAATGCTCTTTAAGGAAGGCTTACAGAAATTTCCCACTTTATACATTTGTTTTTGATTATTTTACAGAGGCTCCCAGAGCTGGGGTAAATTCTCATCTGAAACACCCTTGTTAGTTGGCATTTTGTTGTTCAACTTTTCATTACTGAGTAGCTTGGCCAGAGTAAGAGAAAGAACCCATGCCCAGGGGATGAAAAATTTGATCACCTGTAGCCGTAGCCTCTTTACTAAAAGTGTATTGATGGTTCATTTTGGTATATGAAATTGATTGGTAAATGAGTTTGATTTGCTTATATTGTGTTTTAAATTTGCATATGTATGTGATTAGGGGTAATAACCTTTAATTTTATTTTCTCATGGTGAGCTTGTTTGGTTGGGGAATGAAGGTCATTTT
The DNA here is from genome assembly GCF_017591425.1 of Ochotona curzoniae. Lineage (NCBI taxonomy): Eukaryota > Metazoa > Chordata > Mammalia > Lagomorpha > Ochotonidae > Ochotona > Ochotona curzoniae. The sequence goes on along the minus strand of NW_024467118.1, from coordinate 5,544,577 downwards.
ATCTTTTTAAAATGAGTTTTAAAGTATTCTTCCCTTTTGAATTTTCTTGGAGGGGTGGGGACGACCTGGAGAAAGATTGTTGCAGATTTTTCCTTAAATATGTGGTATGTATTATCGGTGACACCATCTACAGCTGGAATCTCCTTGTTGGAAGATTTTTTGATATCTGATCCAATTCCTTACTCATCATTCTGTTCCTAGTCTTTTTTTTTTAATAGTTGATTTTCCTTCTTGAACATTTTTCTTTTCTTATACTTCTTTTTTTTTATTAGAAAAGCAGATATATATAGAGAAAGAGAAGCAGAGAGAAAAATCTTCCATCCACTGGTTCACTCCCAAAGTGACTGCAATGGCTGGAGCTGAGCCAAACCAAATCCAGGAGCCTAGAGTTTCTTCCAGGTCTCCCATGCAGGTACAGAGTCTCAAAGCTTTGGGCCATGCTCTACTGCCTTTGCGGGCCACAAGCAAATGGATGGGAAGTGGAGCAGCCCATATGGGATCATGACTCATGCAAAGTGGGAATTTAGCCACTAGACTATTACACCGGATCGGAGTCTACCTCATTAATTAATCTTGGTTGACTGTGTTTCTAAAAATTTAACAGTATCTTCTTGGTAGTTTATCCAGTTCATTGATTTACAATTGTCAGTGGTTAGCTGTTAGGATTCTTTATATTCCTGTGACATCAGCAAACTATTTTCTCATTTCTGACTTTATTAATATTCTGCTTTTTACCTTAGGATAGCTGAAGATTTGTCAATTTTAGTTGTCTTTCCAAAAAGCAACTCTTAGCTTTGTTGATCTGACCTCTTGTCTCTGTTTAACTTGTTTTTCTCTTGTTTTTTGCTACTTCTTTTCTCCTCCTGACTTCAGAATGAGCTTACTCTTCCATTTCCCAGTTCGTGAAGTATGAAGTTGGCTTATTCATTTCTCCCTGTTTAATGTAGGTGTTTGCCACCAGAAACATCCATTTTGGACATGCAATTGCTCTATTCCATGTTTTAGTGTCTTTACGTTTTCTTTTGTCTCAAGATATTTTAAGGCTTGTATTATTTATTTATGTTAAAGGCTATATGCGGGGCAAGTGTAATTTGGGGTGGGTGTGGAGGCAGGTAGTGGAAGCCTGGGACATGCGCAAGTGTATTAGTTGTGGCTGAGCTCGAAACTGGGTCCGCTGTACCCGTGTTTGTGACAGGTAAGGCCTGGGTTACTCTGGTCGAGGGACAGGGAGGTGTAGCAGCTCAGATACTGAGGTGGGGTATTGCAAGATGCGCAGCACGGAACCAGGAACAAAGGAAGGGGAGGATGCAGTTACTGTGCTGGCTGTAGTCACATGTCGCCAGCAAAATGAGAGTATTACTGGTTTTTAGGGCAGTATCGGTAGAGAGGAGCTGCAGCTCTAGGAGGCCAGGCAAGAATCATGGCTTAAATCCTCAGCCGTGAGTGAGCTCAGAAAACCCTTACATGAGAGGGGCCTAGTACTTCGGTCTCTTCTTTCCAGGTTCTCTTTCTGCAGTGTCGGAGTGTGGCTTTGATGTCGTCTGGATGCGTCCTGGCCTATTTGTGTGCCTTTTGTTAGTGCAAGCGTTTGTGTCCAGAGAAAGATTCCTATGATCTTTATTCTCCATTAATAATTCAAAATGAGGCAAACATATGGAAACTTATGACAATGGCAGAGTTCCAAAATTGGATTGAAAACACAAAGGAAACCTAGAATGGAACACCGTCCAAAAAGTGCATAAATATTCACGTTTCAGTGAGACTAGTTACTGGCAGCACTTAGGGACAGGCATGTAGCGTTTGATTCTCACATCTATAGAGTGAAAGAACTGGCGTTCTTCCCTTTTGAAGATTTATTTTATTTGAAAGTCAGATATAAAGACAGGAGGAGAGACAGAGGGGAAGATCTGTCTGTTGATTCACTCCCCAAGTGACCGCAACAGCCAAAGCTGCACCGATCCCAAGCCAGGAGCCTGGAGCCTTTTCCGGGTCTCCCAAGTGGGTGCAGGGCCCCAAGGCTTTGGGCTGTCCTCAGCTGCTTTCCCTGGGCACAAACAGGGAGTTGGATGTGAAGAAGGAGTGTCAGGATTAGAACCGACACCCATATGGGATCCCAGTGCAGGCAAGGCAAAGACTTTAGCTGCTAGGCTACCATGCCAGGCCCGCATTCTTCCCTGTTAGAGATGGGAGACTAGGCACTGGGAAGAGGAGGGCTTGTCCTAGGCTGGCAGAGTGTCAGGTGGCCCAGGAATTCAGCTCCTGGGGCCCATGCCTTTCATTTTTTATTTACATTCTCATTTTATATGAGATCAACTTTTTTTCCTTCTTTTTGTCTTTTTATGTAAGTTGAACAAAATTCATGAATTTCAGATTTAGGGGTTTGGAGCTCTTTCCCCCTCTCTGCTGGATTCCTACCTCTACCTCCTTCCTTGTTTTTAATTTTCACAACGGCATGCTTTCAGTTCTCCCAACAGTTAAAGGTTTAACCCTCTACTAGGTAAAGGATCCATCCAATAACAACTGGGGGATGTAACTGTTTCTCGAGAGTAGAGGCTAAAATGAAGAATAATTCTCAAATAGCATGTGTCAATTTTGCTCCTACAGAATAGCTCTTTTGTACTCGGAATTTTAGGTACCACAGATCAGGGAAAACACTGTGCTTTCCAGACTGGCCTATTTCAGCAAACACAGTGGTTTCTAGTTGTGTCAGTTTTATTGCCAACAACAGGGTTTCATTCCTTTTTATGGCTGAGTAGTATTCCTTGGTGTTTATATATATATATTACATTTCCTTTATCAGATATCAGTGAATAGACATCTGTGTTGATTCGATAGCTAACCATATAGGTGTCAATTCTAATCCGGCAGCCTCACTTCCCATCCAACTTCCTACTTGTGGCCTGGGAAGGCAGTAGAGGGTGGTCCAAAGCCTTGGGACTCTGCACCCACGTGGGAGACCCAGAAGAAGCTCTAGGCTCCTGGCTTGGGATCGGTGCAGCTCTGTCTGTTGCGGTCACTTGGGGAGTGAATTAACATATAGAAGATCTTCCTCTCGGTCTCTCCTCCTCTCTGTATATCTGACGTCCCAATAAAAATAAAATAATCTTAAAAAAGGAAGAAATTACAGACCTACTAATTTTTCAAGGTGGGGGATATTGGTGATTGTTCAGTATGTGTTTTTGAAATAATATGTCTTTAGCCTATTCATTTAGTTCACTTTAGTTAAGGTCAATAGAAACATCTACACTAAATGATAGCAACAATGAAGTGAATAATTCTCTGAGTAAAAGCATCTCAGAATCATGCTTCTGAGACGTGCAAAATGGCTGCCAATACTTGGAACCGAGTTTTGAGCAGTGTTTTTACTGTTCGTAGAAATCAAAGTCCTGGGAAAGGGTTGTGAGCTATGCGATGGATAGCCACTAGTAAGTGTGAATGGGGACTAGGGTATGCTGACAAGGACAAGGTGTCCCATCCTATACACAATTTTGCTTGAAGACAGATTCTCCACAGAGAATTCATGTAAGGCTTGGCTGCCCAGTTTGTCCATGCATGTGTCTGAATCTTAAGAGCATTTGTACTTAGTAGGAAATTAAAGCGCCATTTTATTCCTTGTGTAACTAAAACTCTGAGGCGCTTAGAAGCAAGAAGATTCTGTTTTAGAATCTAGCATCAGTGGGAAATAGAAATGGGGAGAGAATTCTTGCTACTCACATTAGAGTAAGGAGATGTTGTAGTGGGCCTGGAAATGGTCAAATGGTCTTCAGAAACGCATTTAGGTCCGAATTCCTTCAGAATGAATGCTTGGGAGAGTTTTGTTTTGTTTTGTTTTGTTTTGTTTTGTTTTGTTTTTGCTTTTCCCAAAATGAGCTTAAGTTAAAGATATTCTGATACAGATGTCACTGATTTTTCACATGTTTTTCAGAAGACACGAAACAAGCGCAATGTAGAAATGAGGAAAGGCAGTGGAGCCAAGGAGTGTCAGAAGCTCCAGCGGCAAGGAAGGATTCTCTTATGGAACTCTTGGTGGGAACATAGCAGTGTGAACACTTGATTTTAGATGTCTATCCATCAAAATTGCAAGAAAAGATAACCGGTTGTCTGCAGTCACTCAACGTGTGAGCATTCGTGTCGGAGTGACAGTAAACTACCATGAACATCAAGGACTTGGAAGGACACAGAGCCGGATAGTTATGGTGGACTCCGTCGAGGACAAAGTGTTATTCCAGAAAACACTTGTAACCAAAATGATGACTTATTTGTTGGATCTTTTAAAGTAATGAAATAGGAAAATCAAAATTCTCCATGTTATAATTATGCGAGAGCCAACCTGTTCTACGTAATTTTGTCTTGTGTTACCCGGTCGGTATTTTCTCTGTGACTGACATGCGACTTCTTCTAACTAAGAATTGTGCAGTAGCTCTAATTATTGTAGCTGGTCGGTAGCACCAACCAGAGCTAGTCGGTTAGGGAAAGACTCCCAGGAGGCTGGAAATCCTTGGAGAAGGTTATTTATTTTGTTGCATTAATGGTATTTGCCACATACAGGCTTTAGATGTTAATATTTACTCTTTTCGGTAGAGCCTGGGATATTTTGAACATAGAATCACGTTAACCAAGGATTGTTACTTGACCTAATTGGTTTGTTTTCTGTTAAGATTTCTCTGAGTTTCATAGGATGAAATTTCAACATTAGCTTATAATTTTCTTAAATTCAATTATATTTAAGCAAGAGAAATAAAGAATGACCTTATTTTATGAAAAGGAGTTGAGAAAATTATCATGACTTACTCTAAATTAGTTTTTAACAGATGCATAGATACAATTCCAAGAATCTGATATTCCCTCCCTTTGCTTCCCTTTCTTTTTTTCCCTTCCACTTCACTTTGTTTTTTAGACAACCTTTTAAATTTATATTAAAATAAAAGGCTTAATGCTTCACCAAATAAAAAAAAATTAACAAGTAAAAAGCAAAAACACCCCAGCCGGGTAAAAATATAGGAAAATAATAATGATTATATAGGAAAACAACTGCTTCATTCATGTGCAGTAAATTTTGAAGTAATCACAGGTCATGAGAGATATATTTTAACTATTAGTATGATCAAGGCATAAAAGTTTTGCAGAAGTAATTGCGCCTGTACTGACGCACAAGAATTATTTCCTTTTGAATTTTTCCTTTTTTGAAAGTTGTGCTTAATTTTGTTTGAAATGCAGATTATACAAAGAGAGAAGATGAAAGAGAGCGAGAGAGAGAAAATCTTCCATCCACTGGTCCACTACCCAGATGACCGCAATGCGAGAGCCAGGACATGAAGTTGTGCCCAACTGCTGCAGGCAGGTGATTTCTCTGTTATGCTACTGTGCTGGCCCCTGAATTTTCTTTTTTTTTTTTCTTTTTCTTTCAAAATTTATCTTCCATTTATAAGGGAAAATGTGTTATTTGTCTTGTAGTGTCTGGCTCGTTTCATTTAACATGTCCTCCAGTTGTATCTTTTGATGAAAATGATACAATTTCATTCTCTTTATAGCTGAATAACTTTCCATTGTGCATCTATAACACATTTTATTCATTTGGTGATAGACACCTTGGTTGATTCCATATTCTGGCAATTGCAAACAGAGGTGCTATAAATTTTATGATGCAAAGATCTCTTGATGCTCCATGTTCATGTTTTTTGTGTATATGCGTAGTAGTAAGAAGGCTGAGCATATGGCAAACCTATTTCTAGTTTTTCAATACATTTTCATGTTATTTTCCACAGTGTCTCTAATAATTTACATTCCTGTCAAGCCACGTCTAGGTGTTCCCATTTTTGCACATGTTCTTTAGCATGTCTTATTCTCTATCTTTTGGATTTTAGCATTCTGATGGAGTGAGATAACATTTCATGGTGGTTTTGTTTGCATTTCCCTAATGCATAGTGGTGATGAGAATTTCAAATATATGCTGGCCGTGTATACTGCTTCTTTTTAGAACTGCCCAGTGAGGCCTTTTTCTAGTATCCTAAGTGCTTTGATCTGTTTGTTGCTGAGATTTTTAAGTTATATGTATATTCTGGATATTAATCCAGTATCAAATAGTTGGCCAATATTTTCCTCGTCTTGTTAGCGATTATTTAACTCTAATGATCATTTCTTTTGCTATAAAGAAGCTTCTGGGAGTGACTTTCGTTTTTATTTAGAGTTGCTTCTGTTGCCTGTGCTTTGGAGTCTTGACCAAGAAGCCATCCTCAGTAAGAAGTCATTCAATGTTTCCCCGGCTTTCCTCCATCAACTTCACAGTCTCGGTCTTAAATTTAGATTTTGGTATGATCGTAATGAATTCTAGAAGTGATTGGTGTGTGTAGTTAAAAAAGTCGTTTCAACTTCAATAAACTTTCACAGTTGAGTTCATTTAATAGGATCACATTGTCAGGGTTGTAAGGAAAGAGAATCTACAAAAAAATCTGATTGGCTCTTCCTTTGTAGTAAATTGCACAGAATAAGTGCAGGATCAGCCTAGTGATGAACGTGAAATTCAAATTTCATATCTATTACAAAGAAAAGAGAGAGAGAAATTGCCCACTGTTCGGTAGGGCTGTTGCTGGGTGCTTTACATTTTGTTGTATTATTTTGTGACCTCATTAATCTCATTCTTTCTAGTTGTAGCTGAGGAAACTATTGCCTGGACGTTGTAAATAAGCAAGGACACACAGCTGGTAAATAGAGAGCAAGTCATCGAATTCAGTCTTCGCACTTCATTTCCTCATTGTTTCTTCCTATAACTCATTGCCCCACTTGTTGGAAAACCAATCTCTTGGACTTCATTGGTTCTGGATACTGTTGGGAAAAGGAACTTGCTATTGTTAAAGCATTTTGTGGCTATAAAAATGAATGTCAGATCATAAGCTACAAAAATATCTATTCCCCTTGGGATGGTCTTTTACAAATAATCTATTTGTTTTTGCCAAGGACAGATTTTCGTTTCATGGGATATAACTTTGTTTTCAACAACTCATTAAAGAAAGATGACTTACTGCCCTGTTTTCTAAATCTAGTCACAGGCCACAATCACTTGCAGGAAATGGAATGTTTACTTGAGTTTATTATACAAGGCCCTGGATATGAGCTGTGGGATTTTTACACCTCATAGCAACGGTATTACAATTTATTTACAACTTCAAGTTGGCAGCTGCACAAACTCTTATGAAAAAGGACAATCACACCTTGGGGACCAGTAATTATAGGCAAAGGTATAAATTGGGCAAAGCAGTGTAAGCATTTGGCACTTAAGTTGAAGAGAATAGAAATGGCTCTGGCAATTGGACAGAAAGCCAGTCTCTTGTTCATTATGAGGCCATGAACTAATTAAACTGAACTTGTCAGAATAGATGGATGAATATATTGAACTGGATTTTGGCACTGACTGGTCCCACGCTCATGAAAACCAAGTTGTTTTAGTGATGTCATCATTTGGAACTTCTAGCTATGATATCACATTTGACAGAATTAATGTGGAATTAATACCATATGTACAAGCATTAATAGGTATGGACTTTGAACACTGAGTGACTATTTGAGCTTGATTTCCAAAGAAAAGCTGAAATATGTCTTCAAGCATTCCAGTTATCAAGTGTCAACTTAAAATTAGATATGGATTTCCATATGGTTTCTCTAAGACAAATTTATATGTTTCTGGAACAAATTTTATGGGGAAATGGTTTAAAATATTTCTTACTTATAATAAGATTGAACCAGTGGATAAGAAGACTTGAAATCAAATGTAAGGTTGAATTAAAAGAGGCTGATCAGAGAACTTTTTCAATAAAACTTTTAGAATGCAGGTAAAAAATTAAAGATATGAGTACTCTTCTTGATGCAAATACTGATTGTGGTTTCCTGTTTTCTGAGTAGGTGGAATCTCCTTTCCTTTGCTCAATCACTCCCCCCCGCTATTTTTTTTTTAATATCCACTTGCTTTAATTGGAAAGGCAGATTTGTAGAGAGAAGGAGAGACAGAAAGATCTTCCATCAACTGGTTCACTCCCCACATGCCATAGATATCTGAAGCTGAGCTGATCTGAAGCCAGGAGCATTGACCTTTTGCCAGGTCTTCCACTGGGAAGAGTCCCAAGGTCTTGGGTCATCTTTCACTGCTTTCTTAGACTATGAGCAGGGAGCTGTATGGGAAAGTGGGGCAGCTAAAACACGAACTGGCACCCATACTGGAATTCAGCGCTTTTAAGAGGAGGATTGCTTCCCTTGCTCACTCTCTTGCATTGTCTGTCTACATGAAATATTTTATGTCCTTCATAATAGGTACTTCAAAACCATGGGTGTGTTGTAGGCTATGATATTTTTTTGATTAAGCAGATAGCTGCTTGTTACTTCCTCAGCTCAAGCAATTTTCTTACCTCTTCAAATTTGTTACAATTATTTCCCTGCATTTGTAGAGAACTTCAAGCCCCAGATACTGTTGCATTTTCTCATCATAATAACTTGATGTGTAGGGGGAAGAGGACAAAAAAATGCAGTTCAAATTAGTACCATCAGTAACTGACAGAATTGATATTGAACCAGGACATCTTGTGGGTTGTACAATATAACACATTTAGCAGGATTTTCTGTGGCTTGTATTTTTGGTTTTCCTCATTAATCTTCATAGTAAGAGAGATTGAAAACCTGCAGGATCCCATAACCAAGCCTTGAACTTGCATCTACTCAACTCCAAATGTCAGGAGTTATTTTTTAACAAGTTACTGTGATGGAGGCCTTGTTCTTTCACTGTTCCACTTAAGAAGCAGATGTATCAGATGCAGAGAAAATAGGTAGCATTTGTGTTTGTGGTAGGAAGCAAAAATGATAGACTGAGAACTCTTCTTTTGTGCTGGCTCGTCCGAATACTCACTGCTGACTTTGCGAATTCCACAGCCCCTCCTCTTGTGTTCCTTTTCTGGGATATCCATGTTTCTTCAGGGGAATTCCTGTGACAACCTAACAAATGAAAGTAAATCCTGTTTACATGTTCGCCACAATTGTTGCAGTGTTGTGATGTTTCTCACTGAGGTAGTTTGACCGTCCTTATAGGTGTTCTCTAGAATGGACAAGGGTTCTGAATTTAGTCACCTAGTGCAATGTCATTGTGAGGGACATTCTTTCTCTTAAAAAGAAGATTGCAAGTGGAATCCACATAATCCAGCTGTGGTCTCTTCCCTAAGGCTGTCCCACTAACTTTGCCAACCACAGGTTGTGTTTTTTCAGACAGGAAAAATCAGAGCTTCTAAGCAGTGGTCCCCCAGCGGTGCGGGACATCACAGCTTACTCAGTGATTCCACAGGCTAATTGGCTAGAGCTATCATAACAAAGCAGCATGAGCATGGGGTGGCTTCCACTGCAGTGTTCTATTGTCTCATGACTTTGCGAGCTCTCAGCTGGGCTGCTTCCCCCCACAGAGCCATGAGGGAGCACGGTTTCCACTCCCGACTCACAAGCCGCGGTGGTCGCTGGCAATAGTCGGTGTTCCTTGGCATGTAGACCGTTGCCTTGATCTCTGACTTCACCTTCTTATGTCAATCGGCATGTGTGCGTGTCTGCGTCCAACTTCTTCTCTTTTCAAAGGATGGAGTTCATGTTACGTTAGACCTTCCTTAGTGCCTCATCTTAAACTAATTACGTCTACAAGGACTCCTGTCCAAACAAGATCAGCTTCTGGGGAATTATAATTCAATATATAAGTTGGAGGGCATGATGTGACGCACAACAGTTGTTTATGCACAGAAAATTGAGATGCACCCAGACTGCCTGTTACGTGCAGTTGTGATTACTGCTTTGGCTGTTCAGGCATGGCTCCTGTGGGTTTGCAAGTAGGTAGGGGATGTGAAATATGGGATTGATCTCTTCATGGCTATGCAGAGGACATTTATCATCCACACTGGGAAGTTGGAGTTTGTATTCATTAATTATTGTTTTCTCACAGTTCCCTTGGACATTTTCCTAGTTTGTGAACTTTTGAGAAACAGCCAGCCCTTCACGCAGACCTATATGTCCTTCCCAGCCACCTGCTTTGGATTCAAATCTTTCCTTCCAGACAAATCACAAGGGTTTTGTAACAGATGTGTAACACATTCCAGACTACCTTTTCATCATTTATATATATTTTCAGAAACCCACATGAAAAGTTCTCCCTAATGCTTTCTATACAAAGAGCACATTAGTGTTTCATAAGAATGAACAAGCAAAGATTTATGGGAAATTAATAAGCATATATAAGTGATAACAAAAACATCTCTTTATTGGACACATAATCTCAGCTAGCTGTGTCAGTTATTCTGAGTCTGGTAAGGAGACAACAGCAGTTCCATTGGACCTGTCCTCACAGACTTAACATGACTCTAATATTGGAGGTCAATGGCTAGCAATGACTAAAGTGGGCGTCTTGTGTTGTGTCAGTCCATGCACGTTCCACAGTCCAATAGCAAAAAGAATGGGATGGATGTCCTTTAGGTGGGACAATCCCTTGTTTCGTGTGAATGCATATAAGCTTCTGTCATTGTCCTTATCAGCTCCTCATCACAGCAAAAAACGTATGACAAGGTACTTAGGAAGAAGGGGTTGACTGAATAACGATTTTTAAAGTATACAGAATGTGGTCTAGTGGCCCCGTGGCTTTGGTCTCTGTGTCATGGGGTGCCTGCTGGCAAAGTCCCGCTGTGGCTCAAAGCATAACACAGCAAGAGGAAACACCTGTGTTTGTGTCTCTGCTTTATAAAGTGACCAGGTTTTGACCACAGGAAGCTCCGCTCTAACAATCTAATTCAAGGTCATTGCTTCCCAAAGGCCACGCTTTTAAACACTCTAATTCCATTCATTGCCATTCTTTTAATACCATTAACTTTTAATACCATTAAGACTTTGGTGACAAAATGCTTGATGAGACATTGAAGGATACTAAACTAATGGCCCTTGGGAAACATTACACATAATATTCACACCGTCACAGTCATCCAAAATTTCTCTCTCAGTGTTCTCATCATAAAAATGGCAGAAACAGTGCTGTTTGAATAGGGGTCTTTTTAAAAATAAGATTTATTTATTTTTATTGGAAATGCGGATATACAGAGAGGAGGAGAGATAGAGAGGAAGATCTTCCATCTGCTGATTCACTCCCCAAGTGGCCTCAACGGCAGGAGCTGAGCCAATCCGAATCCAGTAGCCAGGAGCTCTTCTGGGTCTCCCACGCGGGTGCAGGGTCCCAACGCTTTGTGCTGTCCTTGACTGCTTTCCCAGGCCACAAGCAGTGAGCTGGATGGGAAGCAGGGCCGCCAGGATTAGAACTGGCTCACATATGGGATCCCAGCCCATGCAAGGCGAGGACTTTAACCACGACACTATCGTGCCCGGCCTGAAAATGGGGCTTTTAAAAGATAAATTATGAGAACCAAAAGTACAGAATTTGTCTTGTGTTTGGGAATTAGAATACGCACCTTGTCTAATCAGACAATGAATACTTGAGAAAGTGAGTGTACGAGACATGCCCAGAAAGGCTATTAAGAACGACATCTGAGTTTATAAGGCTCACAAATTAAAATTAATTTTCAAGTTTTTCTAAAAATGTTATTTAACTTGTCTAATGTATTACAGAAGAAACTACTTCCAGTTTTGGAGCTTTTCTGGGTCATTTGCTTCGGGTGAAGTATGTGCATTGTGCAGGACGTCTTATTGCTCTTCCTAGCTGCCGCATGAAATAGACATAATCATTTGATTCCCAGCTGTTCTACCGCCTGCCTACAGGTGAAGCATAGGCAGTAAAGAGATTTGCCTAAGGTACTTGCATTCTCCTGTTCCAGTCAGATACTGAGCCCAAGAGGGCTGGCTCCTGAGACGTGGACCCTGTTCCTAGGCTTCCCGTTGGAACGATCTGTGTGCCTGATTAGATTCAGACTCATTGATTTCATTTTGATCTGTGTAGCATCAAGTGTGATACTCCGGTTCTTTGGGCCCCAGTTTTGTCTTGAAAGTAGAGATTTTTATAATATCTACTTCATTGCGGCAAAAGTGAGTCAGTCCCTAATAGACACTAGCACAGCTTGTGTCACATGTGTTCAACGGAAGCCAGCCTCACCATGGCTGTGATGCTCACCACTTCAGAAGAGTGCAGTCCTAGGAAGGTGTTTGATAAACCCCAACAGTCCCACTTAGAACAACACCTGCAGCTCTCTCATAGTACTCAAACACTTCAGTACTAAGATAATTGCCTGAACTAGAATCTTAGAATTGGCAACCTAATGAACCTATTTAAAAAATGAACCTATCAATTTTTCCAGAAATGTTTATGCTCTTTAATAGAAATGTTTTCTGTGGTTGGCATGAACTTAGATGGACTGATTAGCCACTTAAAAATTTCATTTTATTGTATTATAATCACTAACATTGATTTTTCTCCAGTCACTGCTCTAAGCTCCTTACATGTATTTGATTCTTAAGGTAAGTCTGTGGAACTACATTTTAATATGAATATTGTCATGCAATGAATGAAGAGATGGTGGCACAGAAGGCATAACTGGCCAGTGTCACCCAGCTGAAAAGTAGGGGAGCTAGGACTTAATCCCCCAAAGTCTAACCCAAAATCCGATTCATAAATCCACTCCGGCTACTCCTTAGCATTAACTGTCCCATTTATCTTAATGGAAATAGCAAATGTGATTCTTTATACCAAATCAAATTGATTCCTATTCCTACTTTTGGCTAATTAAGTTTATAATACATGAGAATTTATTATCATCAACATACCTATTATTAAAAAATCACTCTGTGTTATTCTCCTTACAGTGGGCAGACTGGGAGCTCCCTAAGCAGAGATACCAACCTTTCAATTCCCAGAAACTAGATCTATGCTACTCTACAATCCAAAGGGATTTAAGTCCAGGACGTCAAGATTATCTTGGACTGTTTGAGTGTTTCTGATCAACCATAGGGAGTATAACAGGAAAGCAAGGATGTGAATACAGGCAGCAGAGTGGGTAGGATGGTAACATTCAGTGATGGTGTGCTGGCAGCTATGAGATGGAAGGAGGGACAATGAACCGGGTAAGATTGGTGACTTCAAGTAACTGAAATAGCAAGTAAAGGGAACATGCCTTGGATTCCACAGGAGGATTGTTATCTCTGATGCCTCAGGTTCTAGGTGTCTAGAAGTGCAAAACAAAAATTGTGTTATTTTAAGCTCTGAGTTGGTGACGATTTGGGACAGCAATGGAGGAACACTAATACATCCCTGTATGGCATGATTGGGATTTTTTTTTTTTGGTTTGTTTGTTTTGGGCTACATGAATTATCTTCTTCATCCCACAGTGTTTTCCTTTGCTCAAAGATAGAGGGGGGATGACCCAGAAATCCCACTCCTAGGGTACACGGGAAGAAAAAATGAAAACAATGCCAAAATATTCTTAACAGCATCAATCATAATTACTAAATTTGGAGACGGTGGAAATGCATATTACATTGCCAAATACAAAAACAAGGAGTGTATGCCATTGCAACAAACGGGACTGCCCATAGTATGCAGGGATACAGCACTGCTTTGAAGGAAATAGAAAGGATGATAACTCGGTTGACTGGATGGAAAGAATAGACAGGGCTTGGAGGAAATGCAGGATCAACTATGGAAAAGAAAGAATCTGAGGTAGTAGAAATTATCCAGTAGATATTCCAGTGTGGGACTTGTTTTTTGGTTTTCTTGTCAACCAATGGACAATTTCCGTTGTGGATCATCCACTGATCTTGGTTTCAAGTTCTCCCTTCTGCAGAAGCGAGCACTGCTGTGTTTCCTGATGTTCTGTCCATCCCTGTCTCCTCCGAGGATGAATGTTTGATTGATTGCTGGCAATGTTTCTGCCTTCCTGTGGAGGGGCATCTTCAGCTGAACAATTCTTGCATCTTAAACTTCCTCTCACAGCTACTCTTGGGTTTTCTGAATGTGGGTCTTTAAAAGTGAAATTAAACATGCAAGCCTAGTTTTGTTCTTTCCTCCTTTCTGTTGAACCAGAACCCCACTGAGAGAACATGCCCTCCTGCTTTCAGCAGAAAGAGTTTTATAGGAGCTTGCTTCTCCCAAGGTGGTTTGCCACAGCCTGTGCTGGGTGTGTGAGGCTTTGCCATTCTAGGGTTTGCTGTGAGCAAGTCTCATTTCTCATAATCTAGGATTTACTCATAATAAAAGCGATAGGTCATCTGCCATCAGCTATGTATTATTTAGACTTGCTTTTAAACTTGTATGGGAAATAAATGTAAGATTTTTGGGGTGCTGGGAGTACTGGGGGATATTTTTCATGACTTTTGACTTTGTTCTCACTGTTGCTTTAAGCCCTGTTCTTCTAGTCTGAGCACACTCACTCCACAATGTGCCTTTCTGGTCCACAACTCTGCAAATAAGCTCTGAAAATAAGACATTTTGAATAGTTGCCACCTGGACTGTGGTCGTGGTGCCTTTGTTCATTTTTTATTTATTTCTGTATTTTAAAGTTCTGGATAAAGCCCCATACCAGATCCTGACAATCGGAGACAAGGACACAGTGACATTCCCTGAAGTCTTAGCTTTCTAACAGGGTGTGTAGTCATTCAAATAAATGATTGTGCCCAGATTCTAAGTTCAGCCGTAAAAATATGTGAGACATGCTATCAAAAATTACTTAGTCAAAATTATATAACACAGTGTTCCTGCTTCTTTTGAAGGAATATCTAACATAAAGGTACATATCATAGCCCATTACATATGAAGGGAGCCTTATTCCTAAACTGTGTTTAAGATAATGAAAGAATAATTAAAGGTTCTTCAAGGGTAAGAGTTTTACTACTTTTGTTTTTTTATTTATTTTACTTATTCAAAAGAGCAATGAATTTCAATTTTTTTTCATGTCAAAATTAACTGCTATTGTAGCCCCAATTTCCACAGACTGCTCAAATTATTTCATTTATGTACAAAGTACATATATACATACATTAAACATATATGAAACCAAACATGATTTGAAATTACTCATTTAGGATAGAGATTAGCAAATATTTTTGTGAAAAAAAGTCTGAAACTGTGAGGCTTTGTCATAACTATTCAACTCTGGCTCTATCGAAAAAAAAAAGCAGCTGCAGATAATGCTTATACAAAAGGGCTATCTATACTTCAATAAAATTTTGTTTGTAAGTGGGAGGAGGGAGGGAGATTCTATCTGCAATGACTTTGCTGTCTAGATTAGTTCATACTAAGAATCAATAATCAAAGCTGCTACATTCATGTGCTGATTCATCTCTAGACAGCAAGTGCATATTTAGGAGGCTGTCTTAGCTGGAGCATTTGACTGCCACAGCTGAGGTTGTGGTGATCCATACAGCCTGAATGGATGAGTCTGAGCCTACTCTGCTGAGCTCCGGTGCTTTCTGAGGGAGGACTCTATCCATGTGAAGTCCCATCAAAGGGGTTCTTTCTCCCTCTACTCAACCTCACACCTTCCATCAAGTTCAATGTTTGGATCCAACTCCAAGAAGAAAAATTCTCTTTCTTCTTTTCACCCCTGGTAAATAGCAGAGGATGACTCTTAATTGACTGAGAGAGAATTAAAATTGTTTCGCAGCCCTGTTTCTGGACAAGGAGGTCTTTTTGTAAATCTAACCTTTGGGCGAAGTCGTTCTCAAAGATGTCAAAATGATCATGTGGAAGTGATGTAAGTGAGAAATGTGAGAAAGGGGGAGCTGTCACAGGGCGGGGAGGTTGGTGTTGGCACAGAGGAAGGGCATGCCTTCATCGGAGATGGAGAGCACGGTGGAGGGCAGTTGAACATACAGAAAACGAGGGAGAGACACATGTGCGACATCAGTTCTTTGTGTTTTTGTACTCTAGAAATTATGAAGTCTGCACTCCCACGTGTATCAACAACTAAAACAGCATGCTGTAGCAAATTACTCCAAGACTCTATGGCATAGAGAGTAAATATTTATTTTAACCCATCAGCAAGGCAGTATCATTGAAGTTGGCCATATTAATGCTTGGCTGTGCTTTCCGTCCTATCTGCAGTTTGAATGGTATGCTCATCTGTCTGTAGGTTATTCATACATGTACTAAGAGCAGTGGGCTAAGTTGAGCACATTTATTGGGACCAGTGAGCATGCCTTTTCATGGCTATGGCAGAAGTCAAAAGAAGAAACCCCGAACTATAAAAGAGGTTTTCTTGATTATCTGCTTGTATCATGCTTACTACCACCATATTACCACAAAGTGAAATCAGAATTAGGAACAGACCACAGCATCCCATGGCATAGACGGGGGAGGGAGAGAGAGAATGGGGTCTATTATGCTACTCTATCAGAAGATGATCCCCTTTTCCTAGCCTCTGTCCTCGTTTCCAACATGCCCTGCACACTTTGGCATTTAAAAGTACACAAAAATGCGTGTGTGTGATATTAATTCTTAGGAGCTTAACATTCTCAGAGAGTAATCCCCCAGTTACTAATCCTAGAGCAAAGCAAAAGCTATTTTATCTAAAGAGGTTCTTGGGCTATTTATTTCCATCCGTTCATGTTACAGGTTGGGATATGAAGGACAGGAGATATGGTTATGGAAAAGCAGGAATTACAAGTTGAATTCAAGTCCATTAACTTTTCCACTTTATTTTGGACTTGGGCAGCTCTGTAGTGGCAGAGAGAATTAATACCCCATTTTACAGATTGTTGATTAAGGGATGAAGTTACATGCTTCAGGTCAGATGACGGTTCAGGGCCTCTCTGTTTTATTTGGCCAGTTATACATCCCATTTTCTCTACTCACTTTAATATCCAACTAATTTGCAAAGAGGAAGAAGTGAGCATTCTCTTGAAAGCTACAATGCTGTGAATCAGAGGTGTGCTATAGTGCTTCCAAATTAGATATTAGCTTGTAATGTGATCTGGCCATGAGGAAAGCTGGCCTGCTGGGGCCAGCCTGTGCAAGGAGTCACACCGCAGGAAGAGAATAATCCCCCTTTATATGGCACTGGTGAGACTGCACCTGGAAAACAGGCCCCTGTTCCAAGCCTTGGTGCCCAGGCCATGTGGATGGGGAGAAACAAACCAGATGATTCATATATAGCTGAAGGAAATGACCTGGCGAGGAGAGATTAAAGAGCTTAATGAGCTTGTGTTCTTCCTCACAAAGGGACCCCTGATGGCCGTGGGTTCCATCTGTTTGGTCCACTGAGTTGAGGTCTTTGGGTGTCTGGGATCGTAGGCTGGATGATAGCATGTGTCACATCAGACCAGGGCTGTCTCATGCCCTTTACGCCTCCCCTCCCGTTCCCCTCTAGGCTCCTTTCTCCTCTCTGGACTTATTTATGCTTTCTAAAAGCACTTCCTGTCTTTGAGCTTTTTTTTTTTTACCTATACCTCTTCTTGCCTGGATGCGGTCTCCTGCCTTCACTTTTATATATCAGCCTGAACATTGCCTCCTTGGTGAGCACTCTCCAGATTTCCTGGCAGAATTAGGGGCTCTTGTTACCTGTTCTACTAACATCCTCACATTTCCTTGCTTCCATCATCTTCAGTGGGTTGTTCTGTGTGTCTGGAGCAGCAGAAGCAGCTGCCTCTATTTTATCCACTGATGCATTTGTTTAGGTTCCTGGCACCTTGGAAGGGCCAATGATTCTTTCCAGGGGAAAAAGAGCATTTACAACAAAGCATGGAGGCTGTCTTGTGCTATGTCCTTTCTTAGAACCTTCTACTCCATGTCTTTACCTGCTGCAGGCATTAAGAATGGTTTAGAATAGAGAACATGTGGATTCTAGCCTGGTTAAGACAGGAGGGAAAGAAAAGACTCTGTATGAGGCTCCATCTCCACCCTAAAACAGAACGTGTGACTGTTGACACCAGGAAGGCTTGGGGTGTCCTTGCTGCCACTTCCCTTATTGGTGTCATCTTAGTTATTGCATATGCTATTTCATGTGATGTAAATGATTGTGGTTCTTGGACTTGAATCCAACAACAGAAATATAAATACTGGGATCCTTAATTAATCTTAGTCAATGATTCCTCTGTCTTACTGTTTCTTTTTACTGTCCTTTTGGTACCCATTCTCTATTCATTTTTCCCCCCATTCACTATATTTCCTTCATTTTTAAAATCTTTTTTCTGTCTATCATTTACTACTCAAAAGAGATTGTAAGTCACTTGCTGCTAGAGGGGTGAAGTCCTACCTGGGAAAGAAAAGATTATTCACTATCTTGTTTTTTCTTCTCTCTATTAATTTCTTCTATTTTCATTCATCCCTTTCTTTCTGATTTAATAACCAGTTGCCAAGGGTCTATAATGGGTTCCAGAAGATGGGGCTCAAAGGACCAAAAGTCAGTAATGGGATCAGAAATTTGCGCACAATTAAGAGGCTGCTCCGGGTAACCCTTGTTGCATGTCAAAGTGCTTGGGTTCATGTTCCTTTTATATTTCTGCTGAGCTTCCTGCCAAGGTACCCTCTAAAATGCAGAATAGAATGGTTTTAACAGCCTAGTTCTTGCTTGGGTAGCTGGATTGAGGTCTCAGCTCCGGATTTAGGAACAGTTCAGGCCGTTTTGGGAATTTGGAAACTAAAGCAGTGACGAACATCTTTTCTCTGTCACTCTGACTCTACTTTTTAAATAGATACAAGCAAATAAAACTTTCCAAAAAAGTCATTGAAAACAGTCTTTGCCTTCTCATACTTTGTAGTCTGAGACTACGCTGCAGTCATTTCTTTCCTATCTTCAGCCTGTGCTGATTACACCTGTGCTTCACTATTTGCCTTTTGTATTGTTTTCCTGCGTCCTGTGGAGGCGATGGCAATCTGCTTCCACGGTTTATGTTATCAGCTCTTTATTCATCGCCAAACACACTTTAGTGCTTACCTCCATTTCTGCCAGTGTTTAGACATGTATTTTATCTTTATGTTGTACGTTTTCCCTTGGATAAGACAAAATACTTACCACATGCTGCATCACCGTTGAAGAAACAACTAAGAAAGCAGCACATTATTTGAATGAAAACCCAACTCATGACTCATGACTCTGAGAAAATTACCAGTCCAACAGCTCTGGTTCTTTTTTCACCCTTCCTTCCTCCCTCCCTCCCTTCTTTCTCTTTTTCTTTTGCCCTTTTTTTGTTTTTACAAAATATTTCAGCACTGTAAACACTTAACAGAGCACTGCAAAGCATGAAAATTAAAGCGACATTTTCTTAAAATGATAATCAATGAAAAAGTTACTCATTTTGGATTTTATCAAATATACTCACTGTAGGTCAAAGAAGTAGACATTCTACAACCAAAAAGCAAACACAAAATTCCTTTCAATATAAAAATGTCAATTTCAAAGTGAGTACACTAAAGTCTTCTATTGTGTACTTAGTGTATTTTTGTAATCCCCCAATCAGTGGGCTTATGGTAAGTGCTCCTGTTTTATCTGAGGATCTCATGTCAGTGAATCAACACATCTAAATTAAAATCTTTAAACCTCACCCTGCCTATACACATCTGTTTTTTCTACTCTTCCTGTACTGTTAATAACACCATGAAAGCAATATGTACACATTCTTTGAATAAATGTCACTAGTAAGTAAAAACTGAACACTTTCTTATTTTCCATGTCTACCTGCCTTCTTGAGACATATATTTTAATAGGAGTATTTATGTTTTTACTTCTTCCAATGGCTCTTAAATACTATTAAAGATCCTATTGTTGCTTATTTTTTATTTCTATGTTGAATTTTTGCAATAAAATTCCCACATTTACATTTGGTGGGGAAGGTGTGAAAGTCATTGTGGCTGGTGTCTGAATAACAGTCCTACGGGGCTGAACCCTAACTTACAGGGTCTACTCTAATTTATATAGTGTTGGAATTATGGGAGCAGTGTGGAAAAGCAGATTGAGTTGTTTTCTTAGTGTTCTTGGGAACTAACATGTTCCCAACTTTGCAGCAACTTTCCGCAGAAGCATCTACCCGTTGATTTTCTCAGAAAAGCAAAGCTCATCCAATTTGGTGCATGTGACATGCAGAATAATGGTGTTCCAAGTACAGCTGTATCCTGGTATTGGGCCTTGTGGAAAGGCATTAGGAAAGGTGGCAATTATGAGGAAAAGGAACTGAGGTGCTAATTGCTGACAGTGGCGTGAGGACAGTCACTGGAAGTGTACGGGAGAGATTGGAGGTTACTACGCTGTTGGCGCTGAAAATGGGAGAAGGGACCAGGTGTAATGAAATGTGGCCTCTAGACCCCATGCAAGAACACTCTTGTTGGCTCCTACTTAGCTTTTGTTCAGCTGAGACCCCATATATCAATTTACAGAATTTTGCACCCAACTGATTGTGAGATATCACTCCTGAATGTTTCGCATGTCTCAAATATATATATATATAATATAATTTAAACATACAGTTTATAACAGCATAATGATAGTTTCTACCTTTCCTCATCCTTCCTTCCCTATTTCCTTTTTATTTGTGTGGCATACTTTCAGTTTACTTAATAATCACAGATTGATCATCCATTGAATAATAGAATTCAGTGAGCAGTGAGTAGAAAAACAGCTTTCCCTCTTGAGTATAGACAGGGCTGTAAATGGTAATTAGGTCACAGAGGATCAGTATCACTTGAATACACTGTTGTTTTAGTGCTTTATATATTGGATACCACAATTTAGAGAAAACATATGATATTTGTCATTTGGGAAGTGACTTACTTCACTAAGCTTAATGGTCTCTAATTGCATCCATTTTGTTTCAAAAGACAGGACTTTGTTTTTTTATGACTGAATAGTATTCTATAATGTATGTAAAAATATTTTCTTTATCCAGTCATCATCTGATGGACATGTGGTTGATTCCATCTTAGCTCTTGTGAATTGGGCTGCTCTGAACATGAGGATACAGGTGACTATTTGATATGCTGACTTCATTTCCTTTGGGTAAATTGCCAGGTGTGGGATGGCAGTGTCATATGTCAGATGTGTGTTCAGATGACTGGTGAGTCTCCCGTAATGGTCGTACAAATTTGCATTCCCACAAACAGAGTCTCAGGGTGTCTTTGGGAGCAGACTTCAGCCTAACAGTGATGGCTCTGGGAAGCCCGCAGCTCCCACAGTGCGGTACCTGGCTTTGAGTCCTGTCTCCGCTGACTCCCTATTTCAGCTTTCTGCCAATGTGGACCCTGGGAGGTGATGAGTGACATTTCCAAAGATGGGTCAAGTATTTGGACACTGCTACCCATTTGGGAGACCTCAACTGATTTCCTGGTTCCACTTCACCCATCCCTGTCTTTCGTGGGCATTTGAGGAGTGAATCAAAACATAGGTGCTCTAGCTAAATGCCCTTCTGTATTTCTGTCTAGTGATAAAATAAAACAATTGGATTCATGACTTTTTTCTTGGATCTTGTGATTTCTACCTCAATCATCTGTAGACACAATAATGCAGCATGCCTAACTACTCCCAAACTTAGTGATATTACATACGTCCGGCGTGAGTAGGCCTGGAGGGCTGCAATTGTTTGGTTTCCAGATTCACAACAATAGCCTAAAGCCTACCTGTTTTTCAAGAGAATTGCCTTTCCCAGGAAAACACCTTTTCTACCCATCTGGTTACTGAGCCAGAAATGATGTTAGTAATTTTTTTTAAAAAAAGATTTATTTTATTTTCATTGGAAAAGCAGATATACAGAGAGGAGAGACAGAGAGGAAGATCTTCTGTCCGATGATTCACTCCCCAAGTGAGCGCAACGGCTGATACTATGCCTATCCGAAGCCAGGATCCTCTTCCAGGTGTCCCGCGCGGGTGCAGGGTCCCAAAGCTTTGGGCAGTCCTCAACTGCTTTCCCGGGCCACAGGCAGGGAGCTGGAAGGGAAGTGGGGCTGCCGGGATTAGAACTGGCGCCCATATGGAATCCCGGGCGTGCAAGGCGAGGACTTTAACCACTGTGCCATCGCGCCGGGCCCAGTAATTTTAATCATGCCTCTCTCCTCACCCTGGTATTTGTTCTATTAATAAGTCTGCTCACTTCAGATTTACCTCCATCCTGCTCTCTATTCATTTCTCACTCTTCCTCCGCCTATATACCAACTGAAGTGTTTTTCAAACTACCATAATTTTCACGTATTCAGCACATATTTATTGACTGCTCTTTTGTATGTCACGTACAGGACTTTTCTCACTGATCCTAAGTAAGTCCTGCCTTTATTCTCCATCAAAATTTTCAACCATCATGGCATGACTCTAGTTCAAAGACTCAGGGTATTCTGTTAAAGAAACAGATACAAATGACTCTTCACCTTTGTGGAGTTTACAGTCTAAGGACTTTCTCTCTGCCTGGTGCCATTCTACCTGCCTCGCGGAAGCTTAGGGCTCTATTAACGAGAGGGATTTAATGTTGTTTCTACTGTTTAATGGCTTTGCATTTTAGAATCACTAATTATGGATTTTGTCTTTTTAATTGGAAAGTCAGATCTATAGAGAGAAGGAGAGACAAAGGGAAATATTCCATCATCTAGTTCACTCCCCAAGTACCCACAATGGCTGGAGCTGAGCTGATCTGAAGGCAGGAGCCAGGAGCTTCCTCCAAGTCTGCCATGAGGGTGCAGGCTGCTGTATTTGGGCCATCCTTGACTGCTTTCTCAGGCCACAGGCAGAGAGCTAGAAGAGATGTGGAGCAGCTGGGATACAAATTGGCACCCATTTGGGATCCCGGTATGTGCAAGGCGAGGACTTCAGCTAGCTAGGCTATTGTGCTGGGCCCAAACTCTGGATTCTTTATTAGATCCTATCAAGCCCATATTACCTCTTCTTGTAACCTTTGCTTGTCCTATTCTGATAACTACTGAGCATGTTTCTAACTAGAGTATCTGTTCAATCAGGTTAAAAATACTTTCTTGTGAATTCCAGCAACTACCCCTAGAAAGCAATGGAAGTTGTAGTCTAGTCTCAGGTCAGCAATGATTGCAGGTTTGAACTTACTGTAACAGAATGCAAAGACAGCCCAGTCCTGAACGGCACAACAGGCACAGGCTCTAGGCTGGGTGGGCTTCCTGCCGATGACTGAGCACTGAGGTCTGAAAACAGCATTCCTCTTCAGATCTCAGCTGAGTACCATCTGATCACCTAGATATTACCGATGAGGTTAAGCCATCAGGCAAGTTTCTGGAAAGCTTGTGTTGACGTCAGATATCCTGATGTGACCATGACTGGATTCAGCTCTTGTGTAGCAAAGTCATCTCCCTTTTATGCTCTCTGGGTAGGATGGTAGTTTTGACTTCCGGTGTCTTTTATTGTCCTCATGTCCCAGCAGAGTGAACTTTCCACTTTATCCTCAATGCTTGTCTTCATTATTCCAAAAATCCGAATTTCAGTGACATCCTTCAGCAACCACTGCCTTCATCTCAGCCCTTTTCACGTACTGAGCTCCATTCACAGGAAACTCCTTTCTTTTCCGTCTCTAGGACACACCTCACTGCTTTCCAGCTTAGAGACAAGCGCATTCTGGTTTTCTGTCTACAATACTGTGTTCTTGGACCTTCTTGGTATGTGTCAAGTCCTAGTTCAACACATGCCTTCACAGTAGCTTGTTCAATGATGTAAACCAAGACCTAGATGACTTATCTTCCCTGGAGTGCTTTGCTCATTGGCCTTATAGTAGGCGCCCAGTGTGTGTGTGTGCCTACCTGTTTAACCATGTATGTCTTGCTGCCAGGCTTTACATAGAACTTGTTTTTTTTTATACCTAGAGCCTGGTGCAATGTCTGGCATAAAATGCAAACTGCACAAATCCTTTAAATATGCTGGCTAATAATATGTCAGACTTTGGTGGAAAGTGCAATGGGAAGATGGGAATAGCAGTTCCGAGGGTCCCAGTAATGTCTTCTCTGTGTTCCTCAAATTTCACAGTGAGAGCACAGTGGAGGAAATCATTTTGTACGACAGCACGGGTGAATGAATTACTTAGGATAAGGTAGAAAAATGCTGTGTGACTCAATGAGGACCAGTTCCCCAGGTTAGGCCTGTCCACTGCAGGCCAGGTCTTCACTTTCAGTTCCAAAGTTAGGACCCACAGAGACAACTCCATGTTCAACCCCATGTGACCCACTTCAGCAGGATGGAGCTGGAACAGGGAACATAGGCCACGTCGCAACTTTTCCAGGCTCTTTTGCCTACAGTTTGGCTTGTGCTTCTTGCCTCCGGCTCCTCTTGCCCCTTGGATTGCTGACCTTACGTGAAGTCTCGGTCTTCTCTTCCACTCAGAATGAACTAATGATTTTTCATTGTATTTTTCCACTTGGGGTCTTTGAAATCTACAATACTTTGCTTTTGTGGGTTTAGTGTGACCTTTAATGTTCTCTTGGCAGGCTTCTGTTATTGGAAGGGAAGGAATTTTTGATTTGTTAGAGAGAATGGAGTCTAAGCTTTGGACTTCAGCCCCTTAAGCTTTCCGTTAAAAACAGAGAGATGACTAATAACTATTTAGTGTGTAATGATGGCTTAGCAGTATTTACCACTGATTTAGGTTCTCTGGCTCCATTACCTAGGGTGTTTTCCTGACTTAAACGTTTCTCAGTTCTTTAGCCAGCAGCTGTCCACATTTTTTAAAGTCCCCAAACATCCAGAAATTATGATTTCACATTTCTAATAGGCTCTTTTCACTGTTCATCAGAAAGGCCTCTTGGGCCCTGTAGCACGTGTCCCCATGTGAATTGAACACAAATCACAAATAGGGAACACAAACAAAGGATAAAGCCCGAATCTTTCCTAATGGAGTCCACACCCAGCACGACTATCTGTGATGTCTGGCTATGTAAGAAACAGGTGTGTGAAGGGAATAAAAAGTCATCAAAGAAAACAATGCGAACACCATCAGCCCTTGTTTGAGGTAGGAATGCATGGTTCAGTCGCCTTCAAATTCATCAGCATCTCGAGTCTCCTACCTGGTATGAGCATAGGCAGCCCGCGTAAGAACTCAAGGCAATTACTCCCTTAGGTCAATATTTCAGATTAATGTCCCAGCACTGCCATCATTGGCTCACTGAGGTAGGTGAGCAATGTGAATAGGTTTGGGGGTGTAATGACAACAAAGTCACTTGCCTCAGTGGCACACGTGTGCATGATTTATATCGCTAGTGAGCAAAGACAGCCAGGAGTGCAGAAAGCACTGGCGGGGTAGGACCTTGGCATAATACAACAATCAGTAATTTTCTAATGTGTATTATCCACAGAGGAGTTTCCATGGGATAAGCACTATGCTTATGGCTTTATAAGTGCTTATTTATTCTCTGTAAAAATGGGAGGGCTAGGTACTTTCAGAATCCCCGTAACACAGAAGCCAACGGTCTGAGGAATTATTTATTGCCTGGGATTACAAAAACCACAGATTTGTCAATTCTAACCCAGGTCTTTCTTGCCCTCCTGGTCATCCTCTGTCTTTAATCACATAATAATGAAGGTTTTTGTTTTTCCAGAGGGGTGGAAGTTAAGGTTTCAAATGGGTTTTATAACATCACCACTTTGTCACACATGAGACTGTGGATTGCTGGTACAGCCTCTCAGAGATGATATTTATTCTGCCTATCAGACCTACTGGCTGTACAACAGGGAGTCAGAGCTCTGAGCTTGGAGTCCACAGACTATGATTTTGGTCCTAATCTGCCTCTTATTGACTGTAAAATCTTGGTTTCATCTTTCTTAAAATGCAGATTATCACCACAAATTTCAATGAGTCTGAGTATTGAGGAAAAGGAAAATATGGACATGAAATGTTTTTGAACTATTCCTAGCCTTGTGGTTTTAAGGAAACCTTATTCTGTTTGTATCAGACAATGTTAGATGTGGCTTCTCATTCCACGGAGAATAAAGTAACACAGCAGCAACAACTCTCATCCATTTGGTGCCTGCTGTGAGCTAGACAACGAGCTCAGTATTCTTTTAAAAATTTAATCTGGAAATTTAAGGTGCATGTTATGCAGCCACTTTATAGAATCATGCAGTCTTGTATGCATCAAGTGATTAGGTTTTGCAACAAGGCAATAGGTAAACTGAGTTTAAAAATGTAGTATATATACCCTGTGGATTACTACTTAGCAATAAAAAAGAATGAATTATCTTCCTTTGCAACCAAATGAATGCAACTGGAAACCAGGCTAGGATAAAATCATACTTGCTTGAGTCATATTGGCATTCACACGTGCACAGGCAATGCACACAGGGAGAGTGGGGATTCTTTTATGCTCAAACTCCTTCTGTACCTCAAGGAGGAAGCGATGGCCTCATCTTCTGTCACAGAGATCCTCAATAATATGAAACTCAAGTTGTTGCTTTCAAAGACACCTGCAGAGAAATATACTCAACTGTATTTTTAAATATCTCACCAAACTAAAACTAAGCAGACTCATGTAAGTTTTGTAAAATGCCAAGTGAGAGTACAGCTGAGTCCAGAACCACAAGCTCTTGACACCCACTGGAGAATGACTGCTTAATGTAGGGCCTCCGAAGTGCATGGTCTATGGATAAGTGAGGACCTGGCATCCAGCAAGGATGGTGATGTCTACTGAGGACTCCCGTGTTCTTTCTTGGCCTTGAACTCTCCCATAAACATTTCAGTGCTGTCGAAATGGTTACAGATCCAGACCTCAATGTTTGTGCTCCTGTTCTGCCTTAGATTAAGTTAAATATTGTTTGTAGATGATACAGATAACTCGGCTCAACCATGAGCCTGTCTGGATGGTTAAAAGGATGCTGTTTATTTCTCTAAGGAGGTTTCTCAGCTGGGTAAGAGGGCTGTTGGACTATTGCCTCATTTCACACACAGCCTTCATATTTTTTTCGGGGTCTGACTTCAGAGAATGCACTTAACTGGTCTGCCTGCTTGTCATCTGTCATGCTTCTACCGGACTCATATGGTGCAATGGCAGTGAACTTGTCATCTCCCTTCTTCCAGCGCCCCATGTCGCCAAGGATGGTGCCAGCAATCTGCGGCTGCTCCATCTTTGGAAAGGGAATTCAGTATGTGAAAGAATGATTAGAAAATTAGAAGAGGTTCTCAGGCTTCAAGTGCATGAAAATACACTTAGATGAGTGACAGGGAACAGTTGGTCCCCATGTCTGTTCAGGCAAAGAAAACAAATGAAAAACAGAGTAACGTAAAGCTGTTGGAATGCAGACCATCCATTGGGAAGGATGAACTGAAAACGATTATGAAACTCACCGAGATGCTTTAGATTAGTAAGGGCACTGAATTTAAGAATCTGCTGTATTATTAGTGTGTGATACTGAGTGAAGTCGTCAACCACTTCACCTTCTCTAAGGAGTCTTCTTGAGAAGACAGCTGAACCTTTTGCGTTTGTTGCAAGATTGAAATCAAGTAATGGAATCTTTGTATCAAGTATGAATATCCCACTGCAAACTTAGCTCTAATATTTCTCTTTTTTCCTCATCATATTACTTAATTCTGTTCTTTTTATTCAAATAAATAAGCTTACAGCATCATAAAATACTGCAACAAGATTACAAGGGAGAAGACCTTAGAAATACTAAAAATTGAGATGATAGAATTTGGTGTGGGGGCCCAGCATAATGGCTCGATTGGCTAATTCTCCTTCCCGTTGCCAACGCTAGTGTCTCCACTGCTCCACTTCTCATCCAGCTTTCTGCTTGTGGCCTGGAAAAGCAGAGAAGGATGGCCCAAAGCCTTGGGACTCTACCTGTGTGGGAGACTCAGAGGAGGCTCCTGGATCCTGACTGACTCAGACACAGCCATTATGACCACCTGGAAAGTGAGTCAGTAGATGGAATATCTTTTTCTCTGTCTCTCCTTCTGCCTGCAACTCTATCTTTTCAATAAAGATAGATAAATCTTAAGTAAAAGTATTGGTATGGGAATTTATGTGGAAATTAAAGGAATAGGAAACAGCAATTCTTGGAGATGTTGTACCTTGAGAAGAGGAATGGCTTGTGAGATAATTCAATGTATTGTGAGAGCAATAGTCATATAGTCTGAGGCAGGAGTTTTCTTCCCATGTATGAGAACAAGTCACTTTAGGGTCATCTTTGCATATTGAAGAACCTAAGTTAGAAACATGGATTCTTCCCTTTTGATAAAAAGTTCCACGGCAATGGTTTCCACACTTAACTCTGCTTCAGGGAATCACCTGTGTGCTGCTTGTTCAATATATAGTTACATGGGCTCTGCCCCCACAGGTACTGATGTGGTGGTCTGGGCTGTGGCATTTAAATATGCATTGATAAAGAAGTTGCCAAAGTGACAGAAATTGCAGAGATAGGACAGAAGATTTAAGCAACAGGAAATGTCATCTCAGTTTATCATGATTGTTCTATCATCCCTGTCAGGACATGTTTTCCAAGTTTTGCTCTAAGAAACAGTCTAGGGCACTCAGAGAGCGAGTCCTCTCTTGGACTTGTTTTCCCACCTTTCCTTTTGATTACCGGATGGTTGGTTTAAACCACTTTCCCGTTTTCTTCCAGTGTCTGGTGTTAGGCTCTAAGTTTCCTTGGTTCTTCTGAATTAAGTGAGGGGAATGCAAGGAGTTTGCCCAGTAACCAGCTCCTTGAGGGCTGTCACAGAATCATGGGCATCTCTGTTCATCCTTGCACTTGACAGGAACTGAATTCTCATGCTTGTGATTTTATTAAAGCAAAAATGTCTAAGCTGGAGTTCTCCATTTTACCTACCCACCATGTTTCTGCAGCTGAGGTGGGGATCTGTAAATCCATTCTCACCTTCTTGCATGAGGCCTGGACTCACCCGAACCACAAATCTGACCTGACAGATGCCAATTCTGTTTGTCCACTCGTCCACAAAAGACAGGATGAAGCAAGCAGAGTTTTTTTGGGACTCTTGGGGATATGGATTCACTAGAGAAGGTTTAGGAGGAAGTTGGGTTGGAATCTGTTAAGCGAGTAGGGTGAGGAAGATGTCTCCAGCAATGTCACTGTTACGGGTAAAACTTTGCAGTTTTGAACATTGAAAACTTAAGGGCTGATCAGTTAATTGTGAACATCATTTTATAAACAATTATTGGTTTATGCTTTCAAATATGGATGCTATGTCATAGACCCAAGCTGTCCAATTCTCTGATGGATTTGGGTAAAACATTCCATCTCTTCGGTGAAAACCAAACAATAAGCCCTTGAATTTTTCCCCCACAAGATACTTGCAAATGAAAACCAAACACGTAATTTGCGATAAGATTTGATTTTGAAGAAATGGATATTGAATAAAGAAGTAGTGCCTTTTCTTAGAAGCCTAATAGGTTATTTTGCAAACTGCAACGAATTTGCCAAGAGGACTTGGATGATCTCATACCTCTCTTGGTTTTACTAGTGTGCATACGTTGAGGAAATTTTCAGTTAATACCCAATGTCCACAACATATTGGTGAAGTGAACAGAAGCACCTGATTGTTTTTTCTGCTTAGAAGTCATCAAATATTCCAACAATAAAAGTCAGCCTCATCCCAGAGACAGCATGCAACACAGTGAGCGGTTGCTGTGTCCTCAGTCTGCTTAATACACTGCGACTTCCCACTGGCCCCATGGTGCGTGCCTACTGCCGGCAAGGGACACAGTGGACCAGGATCTGAAGCTACATAATGCTGTCTGCCAGGGCACAGTATGGAGCAGATCTCGCCTTAACTAAAGCCCATAGCAGCTTCACTGCTTCTTTGCAAGTACAAGTGTTGACCTTGAGTTACAGCTTTTGTAGGCATGCCAGTCACAGCCTGTTGTACAAATGTCACTTGGAGAAAATAACACATTATTGAACAAATGTGTCTGTTCTTTTAAAAAATTTGTAATTCTACAAACTATTTCCCTCAATAAAATGTGATTTTTTTTCAAAATATTTACTTAGGTCTTAATACCCTTATAGTGTGATTTGACAGTGGAGATTCTTTTGCTTAGGCTCTGCCCTTCACACCAGCTTTTATGGTGCCTACAAACAAATGACTTTGTCCTACTCCTGGTAGAATTACTGTGCCCTGGCATACAGCAAGGGATGGGTGAGAACTAAGTGATTACCCTGATTTTTCCATATTAACACTGGAAAACCAAAGTAAAGGGTTTTTCTTTCCTTTAAACTTTCCTAGGAAGTTAGAATAATAGCCAAATTTAGAGCAGCTGGATCTAGATGTTCTAGGGTTTTGAGTCACATCAGCCAGCAATCCCTGACGTCCATTTCTCAGTGTTTCATCCTACTGTCCAAATAACTCATACATGCAAACCTTATTTAAGGCCTTAGTATAAATACAAAATATTAATTCCCATTTTAAAAACAATTGCATTTCAAATGATTTTGACAACTTTGCCCAAGTTGTCTCTCGGCAAACTGTTCATAGCCCAAGGCAAACGGCTGAATGAGGTCGAAGGATGGACCTCTTGGGATGCATGAGGATGCGATTTCAAGACGTTTTAGGTGCATGCACATTTTTACCATGTTCCAAAATATTAGTGTAATGTGCAAAGGACTTTACCGCTCACTTTCTGATTCTCTGCAGGTGCAGTGTCACTGTTCTAACACACTGCATTAGAATTCATGGTCAGTTTTATTGTTTCTAAGAACTCTGTCACTTGCCATTAGAGTGAAGATGTGTCCTCTTTGGACTTTAACTGTGTCATTTGTGAAATATGGTGATTGAACTAAGTGATCCTTAAACTACCTCTTTTTTGCTTTAGTGAATAATTTAAAAGTTTATTATTCCAAAAATATTACTCTATTAAATCATACTCTTAATCATCCCAAGTTAATATCAGCCTAAATTTCCTTGCTTTTCAGTATGATGACTCACCACCATCATCTTACATATATGTATACATTTTATTTTTTCCTTTAAATTTGGTTAGATACAGAAGAATACACACTCTAAGTTCTAGATTGATGTACTGGTCTACTACTATGAGG
Organism: Ochotona curzoniae; assembly: GCF_017591425.1. Lineage (NCBI taxonomy): Eukaryota > Metazoa > Chordata > Mammalia > Lagomorpha > Ochotonidae > Ochotona > Ochotona curzoniae. The sequence goes on along the minus strand of NW_024467118.1, from coordinate 5,513,663 downwards.
CAGATAATTTAAGTGAATAAGACATCAAAGCCTTGCAAAACAGCTTGTCTGGCTCTATGTAAAGATTGATGGATCTTGGCTATTCAGCCCAAAACAATGCAATTTAATGTGACTTTCTCTGTTACGTTTGTGGATCTAAAATTACCCACTGGGAGAGAAAGGATGATATTGACTATACATGACCTTGTTGCTTGATTTGGGGAAAACTTGTAACACACGTGTTTTCTGGTTTTGGTGTTTACTTAGTACTTGATAAAATAGAAAGTGCTTCTTTTCTCAAAGCGTATGTGATGTGCACAAATTTAGAAACACTCACCTGTCACAGGTCATTTAAGTTCAGTGGTGAAAACATACAAGAGGTAACATTTTCTGAAGACTGTATAGTAAGAAAATAGCTAATTTCTCTCTTGGAAATACATATCATCACCCATGCTGGATTACAATGGGAGCACATTATTTTGGTTGTCAATAATTGTAGCATGAAATTCAACCTGGGGAAATAGGAATACAGTTACAAAAGGTGTATACCATGGGCTTATGGGGAAAATAATTTACTCATGTGATGTGATCTAGATTGAGTCTCGTGTGTCCTTGGGTCTACAATTTTGTACTGAAGATTATGAAATTAGATGCACCCTTTGGCTTGCAATGGGGAAAATCTTGAAGTGAAGTTTCTTTTTTCTCTTTTTTTTAAACTTTTATTATTATTATAATTTTATGATACAGTTCCATATTCCCTTATCCCATCCCCAATTCCCTCCCCCCAACCTAGTTCCTCTATATCATTATTAACATATAGTTCGTCATACTCAGACATATGTCCATCATTGTGGGCATGGATAATGGCAGAGAGTCCAGCATCCTATTGTCAAGATATAGTGAACAGTTTCAAGTCCATCTTTGTCTGGAAGCAGAAATGCATACCACACTGCATCCTCACATCTGGATGTTAGTCTCCATTTCACAGCTACTGTACATCCCCTTAAATGAAGTCATGATACAAAATCAACAATAGAAAGAAAAATAGAAATTTACAATGCCATGAAGTTAAATGACATGTTACTAGATATGACAGTCTCCATTACACAGCTGCTATACATACCCCTAAATGAAGAGCCACAAAACAAAATCAACATCAGGGAGAAAAAGGAAATTAACAACACCAAGAAGTTAAATAACATGCTATTAAATGACTAACGTGTAGCTGAAGAAATGAAAATCAAGAAGCTTCTTGAAGAAAATGATGTCACTGCATGATCTATGAATCATTGAATGATTTAATCAGAAGAAAGTGTTTTGAAGAGATGAAACTAACTGAAGACATAAAAACCCATGCAATATGGTTTCTGCTGATCTTTGTTGACATGTGTTTCCTCCAGACAGTAAACAGATGGGTTTTGTCTTTTTAATCCCATCTACTAATCTATGCCATTTGATTGAACTTAAGCCAGTTACATCCAGGGTCAATATGGATAGATAGTAATCTGCTCCTGTCATCTGAGCAATGGGTTGTTCATTGGTTTAGTCTTCTGTTGTCATTTTACTGGGATGTTCTTCCCATTTGCCTTTGGTTTTGGTAGGTGCTGTTCCTCTTCTCTGTCAAGAGAACATCTTGAAGTATCATTTGTAGGGCAGGTTTGAAAGAGGCAAATTCTTTTAACTTTTCTTTACTGTGGAAGAATTTTATTTCATTTCAAAGACAAAAGAAAACTTTGCTGGATATGTTATTCTAGCCCGACAATTTTTTTTTTTCTTTTAGAATCTGGATATGTCACTCCATTCTCTTCCTGCCTGTTGAGTTTCCTGTGAGAGATCTCCTGTGAGTTTAATTGGCATTCCTTTATATGTCAATTGATTATTTTCATGTGCACATTTAAGGATCTTTTCCATATGTTCAATTGAAGAGAGCTTGATGATCATGTATCTTGGTGAAGATCACTTTTGATCAAGCCTGTTGGGAGTTCTGTGTCCCTCCTGGATCTAGTTTCCCAATTGTTTCTCCAGATTAGGGAAATTTTCCTTGATTATTTCATTAAATACATTTGCAAACTCAGCTTCTCTTTCTGCATCTTCTGGGACTCCCATAACTCATATTCGGCCTCTTAATAGTGTCTTTCAATTCTTGAATACTTTTTTTGGTCTGATCCAGCTCTGCTTCCAGCTTTTTGTTTCCTTTCCCTGATGACAGGAAATATCTTCCAATTCAGAGATTCTTTCTTCTGCTTGCTTCATTCTATTTTGGAGACTCTCCACTGTACTTTCAATTTGCTGTACTGTGTTCTTAATTTCTGATATATCAGCTTTGATTTGCTTTATTGCTGCTGTTGCTTGTGTAAAATATTCATTAAATTTTTTGAACTCTTGTATGTGCATCTCATTGTTTATCAGAAGCTTTAAAATGAGTTTTCTGAATTCTGTGTCCCCCATTTTCTCGATGCCTTCTTCAGTTAACTCTGAGGTTGGCATAGGGTTTTGCTCTTTTGCAGGGGAGTTTTCAGTAATATTCATTGTGCCTTTGTCCCTTCTTTTGCTCTTGATCATTGTACTTCTGGTTAGTAGAGTCTTCTTCTTGGGGCAGGTTTCTAAGCTGTGTCATCCACAGGTCTACAATGCGATTTTACTTATTGCAGCTGATACACAACTTTTTGCTTACAGCCCATTGTGCCACAACCTCTAGCAAGTTCCAGGTCTGGGTTCTCATGTCAGATTTCCACCATGTTCTCCATAGCCCCAGCTCTTGGCTCATTACTCTCCACCTCCTGTGACATCGTGCTGAGGCTACACCATTGTCTCTGAAACCTTTCTCCCACTTCTGGTTAGAGCAAGTCCCAGGATTAGAGAGACACCAGGTGTCCTATATAATCAGGTTGTTGGTGGCGCTGATCTTGTTGGAACCCATTGGACGTTATGTCTGGATGCCACATGGACATATTTTGACCGGTAAGATGCCACATCTGGTATTATTTCCTGTGGGACCAGTGCAATTCGATGAACCAGCAAGTTCTTGCGAGCTCAGCATGTGTGCCTTTCACTGTTGTCCCCTGCAGGCCTAAAGCATTTGCCACAGTGTGCAAAATGGTGCCTGACGTACCACCACTACAGTTCTTGATCTGCTGGCCATCAGATGTGAGGGCTATCCAGACCTGCCCTGGGTGAAACCTGTAGAATGCCATGTTGCTGCATGCAATTCATTGAGTCAGAAATGAGCTCACTCCCAGCTCAGCGTATGCTCATTCCTTTCCCTTGCCTTTGCCTCTTTACGCAAAATGGAGCCCAATTCAGCTCTAGGGGGCTGACTGGGCTGTGAAATCCACCCTGTTCTCGCACTACCCATCTAGGATCTGCTGCTCTGTCTCTGCTCCTGGTCAAATCAAACGGACCAGCAGGACAGACAGTTCTTTGTCTGGGTTCACCTCCCAAGCTCCCAGTCAAAGTCCCTTCTCACCTGATTGCTGGTGGGCTTCTGGCTGCTGGTGGAGATCTGATCGCTATTAGCCGAATGCCACTGCAGTATCAATTACTGCCACACCCCACTGCTGTGCCCGCTGCTTTGCTGTGTCTATCAGTCTCCAGGTACCCCTCTGCTGTTGTTCTGTCCTCTCCTACATCCTGGAATTTGTCCTCTCTGCTTCAATCTGATTAAATGTTTTTCATCCGTTTAAATGTGTCCTTACCCTATCCTGCCATCTTGATTCTCCCTGAAGTGAAGTTTCATCTCACACTTTTGTTAACAAAGCCAGAGAAAATGTAGATCTTAAGAAGAAACAAACCTTTCTTGAATAACAGACACTAAAGAGAACAAAAAAACTTAATAGAAGCTGCAGGAAGGTATGTTTTATTTCAGTTAAAATGGGATTTTAATATTTTCAATGATTCAGAAGTAGAAGAGTGACAAGCTACTTTCATGTGCTCAAAGTTTAGGGTGTTTCTGGAAAACAATGCTTCCAGTTTTTAAAACCAGGGATGTTTTAGGGAATGCCACAAGTTGACTGCTGTAACTGAGAAATTGTTTGAAGTAGTAAGTGTTCCATCAATAGAAGCATTCAAATAGAGGCTGACTTACCAGTCCTCAGGGATGTATCAGTGAAGATTTTGTGTTGGGAATTTAGAATTAGCTCAATAACCTCTGTAGGAGCCATCTAAGTTCCAGACACTGAGAGCATCTACCAAAAAAAATTATATTTGTAGATCCCCATCTCATTGCTAAATCCTCTGGATTTAAAATTCCTTCCAAATTTAGACTGCATATTTAGAACTCAAGTGATTTGAATCTTCTAAGAAGCTCTCTAATCCCTTAGGGGGATTTCTGTAATAAAATCATCAATCAAGAATTATTTTAGATAGAGGCAGACACCCAGCGTATTTCGACAAAAGCAAAGGATTTGAAATCAAAAGACTTACGATTTAGTTCTAAGTCTATCTCTCTTGATTTAGACAATTTGTTTAATCTTTCTCATCAATGATTGTCTCTATTCTGAAATAAGGATAAAAGTGTTTATGCTGGCTGTCTTGGGGGCTGTTGGGTGATTCATGCACGCTAGTGTACTTCAAGGCATCACCGACGGTGAAGCACACACTTGCTCACTGCAGATGTTTTTCACATGACTCTGCCTAGCATCCTAAGTCATTGACAAGGATGGCACTGTGTTCATAGGCCAAAGAAGGATAGACACGTTGCGTTATGAAGGTAGGAGAAACTGTGATAAGGAAAGAAAGATACAGCATACAACAGATCATTCCTAATAGCAAGCATCTATTTCGTGTTGGTTGACATAGCAATGAATAAACACAGATACCTCTCAGCTTGTGGTTCTTACTTTCCATCATTATCTGGCCAATAGGGCCAAGCAAAAACAATGTGCGTACAGTACACTTCTTTCTTATTTTTAAGAATCAGCCTAGCCCATCGCAATTGTTTGATTGGCTAATCTTATGCCTTGCAAGAAATGGGTCCCATATGGGCTCTAGTTTCTGTCCCACCTATTCCATTTCCCTTCCAGGTCTCTGCTTTGGCCTGAGAAAGCAGGAGAGGAGAGAGACCCAGAAGGATATGCTGGCTACCATCTTCAGATGAGCTCAATTCTGGCCTTTGTAACCATCTGTGGAGTGAAACAGTGGATTAAAGAACTTCTGTCTGTCTCCTTGCCATAAATCTGATCTGCCTTTCCAATAAAAATAAATACATCTTTTAAAAAATAAATACATCTTGAAAAAATAAAACAGTCTGTGCCCAGAAATTGCATCTATCAGGTTCACTGACTTCTACTGGACTGAACTTAGTCACTTGGCCAAGGAATGGAAAGACAATCTGATAATTGTAGCCTGGTGTGCCAGGACTCTCAGAAAGATCATGGGTTGTCAAATCAACATGAGCTGTCATGTTCACACAAGTAGGATTTATATTTCCACATTGAGAATCTCACTGCCATCCTGGAAAGTCAGGATGTTTAATGGAAAAGAAAAATCTCTACTTCCAAAATAGGCTGCTACTTCACCAGTTCTAGAATCTGTACTTAATTCTTATATCCATTTAGCTAAATGCACAGACATACTTACAAGAACAACTAAGGAATGTTTAGATGAGATGAAAAATTAGTCTTTAGACCATTGATCTAACTCAGTTAATGAATTGTGCATGCATAGAATTCCTATTACTATACCAGGCATGTTACGAAGCATTGCATACCCAACAATGGACAAAATACAATACTTGCTCTCCAGCAGCTCACAGACTTTATTTTTTTTAATGTGTTTTGCTTATCGCAAGGATAAAATTGTCTCTCATTTGATATTGTAGCCAGCTTTGCATAAATACTTAAATTCAGTAGTTAAAATTGAGGATGATTTTTACTTATGATATTTTACTTAACCCTGCAAATTTACACCATCTCACTTTTCCATCATATTTTTTGAACTCCCCAAGAATATCCAGTGCTGTAACAAAAAAAGTTCAGTGCAGTGACAGATACAAAACAATGTGTACATGAAATACATAGGGGATACTAATTGTGAACCAGATGGAAAAAAACTGCCTTCTGCTTCCCAGTATCAATAGGAATACAATAACCAATAATACACTGGTTCTAGGAATCCTGGCAGACCTCCAAATCTTAGCAGGCTCAAGTTCCTTCTATAAATAATGAAGTAGTTGTGTATACCCTGTATTCATTCTTTGTACTTTAAGTCGTCTGTGGATTTATTAAAATACCCAGAACAATCTAAGTGCTTTGTGTGCAGGTGTCATGCTTGGGAACAATGACAAGTGGAGAAAATGTCAGTAAATGTTGGTACAGATACAATCGAGTTTTCTACTATGTTTTGAGCTATTAAGAGCTGCTTGAAATCAGCGTCCTAAACAAAAATATATCTCAACTGATTTGGGGACATAAAACTGATAGTTCCCTGACAGAGAGGCCCAAAGCAAGGAAGCTTCAGGATTTAGTTACTCAGTGATTCTATTGTGACATGAAAGATCCAAAGTGTGTGTGCCAAAAAGTCACACGTACTATTCACCCAAGTTCACAAGATGCCTTCTCCAAGTGTTCCTTTCCAAGTGTACTTCATTACCTGCAATGAGAATCTTAAGGTCTTACTTCCAAGTTTTTTTTTTTTTAAATATCTGTATCTGTTTCCTGGACACAATTGTTCAAGTGTCCGCTGAAGTAGGGTTTGAGCACTGAAAAATTTTCTGATTTTCTGATCTTATTCTATAAGCCCTCTTGGCACAGTTCTGCCACAGATCTCCATTAGATCTTTGCACCTGCCATAGCAGTTCTTTATCTTGATTTGATTCTCCCAGTATTTTGAGTTTCTGAAGCTGTTTTTCATTTTCTTCTTCAATGATTTATTCATTTATTAGCAGGATAGTTTTACACACACAGAGAGAGAGAGAGAGAGAGAGAGAGAGAGAGAGAAACCTTTACCTGCTAGTTTACTCACCCAATGGCCACAGCCAGGGCTGGGGGTCAGGATAAAGTCAGGAGCCAGGAGATTCTTCCAGGTCTCCCATATGGATTCAGAGGCCAAAGCATTTGGTCTATCTTCCATTGCTTTCCCCAGGCATGTTAGCATGCAGCTGAGTTGGAAATGGAGCAGCTGGGACAGAACTGGTGCCTGTAAAGTGTGCTGGCATCACAGCCAATGGCTTTATCCTGCATACTATAACATTGACAATATCCATAATTTTAATCAGTAACACTTCTGCTTGAAAAATTCCATCCTTTGCAATTCAAAGTCTGAATGCATTTTTTTTTCCGTCTGGCTGAAATCTCTAACTACACTTGCCCCATTAAATATAGAAAGTACCATGGCCACAGACTCTGTGATATTTTTTTCTCTTGAGACATAGGAGATTGAATTTGCCTTGGTCCTCAAAAAGATGATTGTTGTGTTGGCAATGGGATGGACAGGATGACCCAGAAGGTCTACCTTAGCCCCAGTTTTGATGATGTGATTCTAACCAGATGGGACCCATGGCATATTAGACGTCTATTGATGCTACCTCTGTGCTTTTCATCTGGGTTTATTCTTCTGGTAACTGTATATTTTCTTTGGCCAGGCTCTCCACTTGTGATGCACAGCATGTGTGTCAAAAAAGCTCTTTGTGTCTTTTGTGGAGCAGGCTGCAAAGGGTTTGCGAAGGAACTTAGCAAATCAGATCTCGGCATCTACATTTTCATTTTTTACATGGAAAACCCTGCGATCCTTCACAGATTGCAGCTTTTAGTGTATTTTATTTATTTGAATATGGCCAGAGAGATGACTTCCTAATGTTATAGTGCCATGTCTGTGTCTATAGAAAAATAATAAACCATAGTACAATATCATGCCATGTATCATTTTTCCTTAATAAGAGAGCAGAGTAGTTATTAAACAGTAATTTAGAGATAGTTGGTCAATCACTAGATAAATACAACTTTCTTAGAGATGAAATCTTTTATGACTTTATTAATTATGTTTTAGGCTTACATATTACTTGGAAATATGCACTTTTCATACTTCTGTATTTCTTCTTCATCTATCCCACTGCACTGGGAATGAAATGAAAAGCAAAATGAAATCTCTGGATAATAGCTGAGGGATTTCTCTGTAACTCTGGGAGTCCTCAATACACGTCGTAATATCTCATTAAGAATCACGAACTGAACGTAGTGCCTGGCTATAGAGCTGAACACATTTTTATTTAGAAAGAACTGTACCTGCCAACACAAGACATCTTGACTACAAGGGAAAGATTGATCTTGCTCGTTTCTTTTCTCCATTGAGACTGAAGTCTTGAGAATTCAGGACTGGCATCTTCTTGTCATGGGGCTCACAATTGCATACAGGGTCAAATTCAAATCCTTAGCTAAACACTTTAAATTTTTTTCTTCACTCAATCTCAACTGATCTTTTCTAGTTGCAGTCCACGTTGATATTTCTCCTAAATGTTAAGCTAACAAATGTAAAACCTTTCACCATTCCCAGGCATTTTCTAGCACACTCTAAGTGTTGGTCTATTCTCCCCTCTTAGATTTCCTGTTCAAGCCAGCTTCTAGGGAACTTGTACGCAGGTGTCAAAACATACCTTAAATGCTGTTCTCTTTCATTTTAAGTGTTTATCATGGGTAGGAGTTTCATATAGCAATAAAGATGCTGTTCAGGATATTCATATCCCATATAGGAAGGCTTGAGTTTGACTTCTCACTCCACCAGATTTCTACTCAAGTGCACTCAGATGTTTTGGTTCTTAGTATTCACATGTTAGATCTGGATTCCATTGTCTACTCCTGGTTTTATCATGGCTCAGCCATGGTTGTTTTTGAGCCTATGGGCAATGAGCCAGCAGGTTGAAGATCTCTTCTCTGTTGCTTTTCCTGGCTCTCTGACTTTCAAATAAATTTTTATTTTTAAAGAAAAATTAGCAGACAACTTGTACATATTAGATTCCGGGGACACTTTGACCTCTTGAAGGGTTTTTTTTCTTGTAAGTATTTTGTTTATTTGTAAGGAATAGTTACAAAAATGCAAATAGAGACACAGAGAGAGTTTCTATCTCTTTACTTTGGGGGCTGCTTCACTCTTCAATAGCCATGACAGCCAAGGCTAGTCCAATTCAAAACTAGGAGCATTTCATGGGTCTCCTACATGACTGAAGGGACCAAGCATTTAGATTGTCTTCCACCACTTTCCCAGGCACATTAGGCAGCTGGACCAGAAGAGGAATACCCGGGTCTCCAAATGGTGCCCGTATAGAATGCTAGCATTGCAGCCAGCAGCTTTGTTACACCATCTCTAGATGCATTTTAATCAATCAAGACATGTAAGAAACTCAATAAGTAATGACAACAAGCACTTAATAATGGAAGTTGTCTAGGGCTGTATATTACAGAAGAGTGTAGAGTGGGTTTACATAATGCTGTCTAGATAGAGGTTGGGAGTTACTTTATATGAACAACTGAGGAGTTCCACATCTCCAGACATTCTCCACCTGTATTAATCACCCCAGAGATCTGTCCCAGACAAATAAAGACAACCATTGTGTTGCAGAGGCTGCTTAAGTTTTTCAAAGCAGCCAATCCTAAGTCTGCCTATGATGTGTTTTTCCCATTCCTTCCCTGGAAATCCCGATAAAGGTGCTTGCCCACAGTTCCTTCTGCTTTGCTTTGTGACTGCTTCCCAAAGTGGCCTTGGGTTTGCTGCCATGCTTTCCTTCAGGGTGAGTACTAATGTTGTGAAGTGTGGGAAACAGGCTCTGACTCAAACACTACCTTGCTCTAAATGACTGGGCAGTAGTTGTATGCTGTGCATTTAACACTCAGTCTCAGGAAATGTTCACTCATACAACTGCTAGGAATCGTCCTTTCCCATATCCTAGTTAAAGAAACCCTGTTTTGGATCACATTATATTGGGAAATGAACTGATTTAGGTTACTTACTTAAGCTGCAGTGTCATTGTACAATGTTAGATGAATTTGTACACAAAGATAGGAAAGAGTTTCAAAAGGTTGTTTATATCTTCTAATGTGTATGTGTGTATACTTTAAGGCCATGGGCAAATGGAATTAAAATATGTTTAATTTTGTGCCAAATTTGAAATTCATGTTTTTTTTTTTATTCTATGCATTTACCATAAATTTTCTGATGAATGTATTTCCAAAACCCTTATTCTAAAATATATCATTTTAATTACTTTTTTTTCCTGGAACTTTTTCAAGTCTTTCTGTGTGCAACATTCAATTGTATTCAAACATATTTAAAATTATAATTTTTTGTTAAATATTGACACACAAAAAGATTGAAAAAAAATTAAGCTCCTACAAAATTTTAAGACAAAATAAACTCTCAATGAATTTCATGCTTTTTGTAGGATGTTTTGTGGTTTCACAACTCCCAGAGGTACAAGTAACTCTCCTGTGTCACCAGAGGCACTTTAAAGGTTATGTTTCATAACCTCAGTCCTAAGAATTGGCTACTTCAAAGTCATTTATTGATAGAGGGGTCGTGCAAGTCTCACCTGAATATGTGAAAACTTGTACTTCACAGTTTGGTGACAGAATCCGTGTAGTAATGGATTATTTGTAAAACACATGTAGAAACAGATGCAGAGAGATCAAGCGGTAGAGAGCAGAGGGAGTTACAGAAAGCAAATTTCCGGTTCCATCAATCCACAGTCATTTTGATTAGGCAGTCATTTTCCCAGCTCTTTCCGCTTAGGAGTTTCTAGAATGAGATTAAGGATGACTGAACTCTTCACAGTGGACTTCAGGATTCCCGTGAGGTGGAAACTTGACATGGTAAATCTGTTGTGAAGGGTACTTTAGGCTGAGATGACATGCCGTGAATATAGATTTTACTGCACATAAAATGAAATAGATGAGTGGAAGGGAAAGGAGATTATGAATATTAAGATGGAGATATTTAAAGTCTGTCTTATGAGTTTTTGACATTCTTTGCTCTTTTGACACTTGGTTATCTTGGAAGGGAGAATGGTGCAGCAGGTGATTCAAACCTTGCGCGGTTGTAAACAAACAAGCAAACAAAACACTTGCTGCAAATTGTAATCTTTCATGTGCTCAACTCCATCCCAGACATGTTCATTCAAGATTCCCAGACAGCTACCTGAAAACACTGTAACTCTATCAAGTGCGCCAGATGATTCTTTGAAATAGAAATTCATGGAAAAGAGTATTTTACTAGGGACGGAGTATATCATCCCATTGGACCAAAATAAGCACCTGTTCCACTTATCACTTGCATGAGCACCAGATTCATTTCCATATCTTTAGAACATTGGTCGTAACTCTCCCTCTCATACAGAATTAAACCAAATTATAGCAAACCATCTTGAAAACAAAGTCTTGTGCTAAAAGCAGAAAAAAATTCATTATGCACGTGTCTGCTTCCTATTCTTCCATAACCAGGAAACCAATATTTGTTTCTGACTTTCCCTCTTTTGCTTGAATGTTGTGTGCTATTCTGTAGCTCACTGTAGTAGTTTATGTGGCAGCTTAGGCAGCAATGAGCAGAATAGAGATTCTCCGAGTTTAGTAAAATCTGTCTTAGACAAACGTCCAGGCATTCACAAGTTATGTTAATAAACTACAAATTTTTCTGAATTAAAATTCTGAGCCATCCTGCAGTAATCAAATAAACCAAAAAATCAAACCAAAGAGAAATATCCCTGTTCACCATAATCTCCAATACGTAAGTCCTTGTTGCTTTACAAAAGATTCAAATGTAAAGGGAAAAATAGTCTCTGAAGAGAATGCAGGAACACAGATGAATATGTGTATCATGGAAAAATAAAAGTAATTATTCCATTGATAATGCAATTTCATAAATGGGAAGATTATTTGTACACTCCAACGATATCTGCTAAATTTCATTGCTTAGGAGGCGTTGCTAGAATCTAGACATAGAGGATTAATTACACATAACTTGTGTATTCAAGAATTTCACAAACTAGTAGAGAAAACAATGTGTAAAGACAGCTACAAGATGGGATTTAGAGGTATAGGCAGTTAATGTTCATAGGCTGTTCTTGGACGTTAATATCCAAAATGTGCGGGATTAAGTCTTGAAGCTAGGCATGCCTCAATTATGATTAACATTCTCATTCATCTCATTAATCCCACTGCAATTAAGTTACCATCCACATTGCTTGTGTTGTACCAAATACCCAAGAGTTCTTAACTCATTTTGCAAGTATACTTTACACAGCAGCCTCTATTATTAATTCACTGCTCTTTGCCAGCCCTTATTAAATACTTGTTCATAAATAGATTGCAATAGTCTTTTATCCCCCAAGGAAAAATAAGGGATTAACATTTATTGAATTCAACTAAGTGCCAAGGTGATTACACTAGTTTTCCATACTCAAGGCTACAACAGGTTGTCTTCTAAGAACTCGGGAACAAGGAAAATGAGATTATTCTCTGAAGGCTAAACCAGAAAGTGTGGACATGGCAGAGGAGATTAGCCAACAGCAAGGGAACTAGGCAAAAACAACAGTGTGACTGTCGTTGAAGGACTACGCTATTGTAATAATAGGGGAAAATTAGTATGTGTGAGGGGATTGAGAGTGGGGGGAGAATGGAGAGGGAAGGAGAGGTGAAGGGAGATTTCTGTATCCACATAGCCATATATTGGAAAATGAAAGAAAGAATGAATGTTCGATTTAAAAAAAATAACTGTAAATAACTCTAGAGGCTATTTAATACATAGATAGCACTGGATTTGGGCAAGTCTGTGTGATAACGTTCAGTCTTAGAAAATGTGAATAGACACAAAGGCAGAGAAAGCATATCAACTGACGTTAGTCAAAATAGCATATTCAATAAAATGTTGATAAAAGCATAATCAATATGACTGAGTATTGCTTTTGTGGATGGGGATAAACAGAAATTCAGTAGCTTATTCTAAATTGACAAGATTCTATTTTATAAATGCCTGTTAAATAACATAAAGAAGAGTTTTTCCCAAGGTCATTCCATTCCCATAGTTTTGATTTTCTGACAAGGACCATTTCTTTTTTTTTTTTTTTTGGGTACTTGCAACAATTCCCAGCATGAGACATGATTAATATTTAAGGAGATAGACATGTTATTTATCTTGATATGATCATTATACATTATGTATGTGGACCCAATTTTCCAAATGTACTCCATAAGCATATGTGCAGTTTATACACTATGTTTTAAGAAGACTAAAAATATTCTTGTGCCCATTGAAGAGATGGCAAGCAGGAGGCGATTTACAAACCCTAAAAGTCTAAGTCTTAATTATACTTGTAGCTCTGTATTCCTAATATGTGACAACTGCTCGGCCCTTTCTTAGCCTTCTTTTGCCCTTTGAAAAGCCACAATTTCTGTTTTCTGATGCTGCTCTCAAACTCTACTGTCTGTATCTATGAAAGTAAATACTGCTTAACCTGCCTGGTCTCGGGCAATGTTGAACAGAACAGCTTCCCCTGTAGGCGGGCTGCCAGCAGTATGCTGTTGTCAGGGGTTTCGTCGCTGGTGTCAGTAACATTTGGATCACCGTTCTCTCATGACTGGCTGGGGACATCTGTCTCTGGAGACTTCTCCTGTTTGCTATGTATCCGTGCTGATAGTGAAATTTACCTCTCTGAAGGCCACCTGTGTCCACCCGCTCTGCCACTGCTCCAAATGGACCTGTCAAGTTAACAACCACAGAATTCATTCGAGGATACTGTTCCAGTGGTCCTCGTCAAAGATTAAGTAGACTTTCACTTTGGCTGGAACAAACCAGAAATCTAAGAAACACACACTCTCATCTCAACAGAAAAAAAAATGACTTCCTGCTGCCTCGAGGACCATTCTTAAGGGCGACAGGAGAAGATGCATTCATTAATTTCCAGTTCTTCAGATACATTTCTTCCTTAGTGAAGTCCCAAGCTTTAATAATATAATATTTATTTCCAAGTAATTGAAAGTAGAATATCTATTGTTCAGTTTGTGCCTATGAATTTCATATTATATATAATATGAAAGATATAATATGCAAGATATATGGTTAAGAATGATATGCCTTTGTCCACCTCTTTGGATAAAGGACAAATGGCCTCAATATCCCATTTCATTTTAAATTAATTTGCAATATACAGTACTAGGGTAGACATGGAGATTATTTCTGAGATTTTGAAATACATTTTAGGTTAATGCAAATAGCTCCAAGTTGAGCTTTAGGTATTTTTGTTTCCTTCTTTTAGGTAGTAATTTCTTCATCTTTCTAATCCCTTATGCATTCTCTATTCATGTTCTCTCAGAAAATCTTCCTACCTAATTTTCTGGACACATGCAATCCTCTCTCTCTCTCTCTCTCTTTCTCTCTCTCTTTCTCTTTCATTCTCTCTTCTTCTTTTTTTTTTTAATGAGCATTTATATTTCTCCAAGGCTTACTTATGAAACGCAATGAACAATCCGAACAACCAATTAAGAGGGCATTTTCAGGTAAGTCCTCTTTTGCAAATCATTATTTTATTTTTCAAGTTTAGATTTTTAGTTATGGTCACATTTGTGCTGGCAACCTTACCTTTTCGTGGCTTTTTGATTATTTTTCAGAGACCATTCAACTTCTGGGTCGATTAAGATTGGATCACTCATCTTTCAGAGCAAGGATCAAAATCTGGAAGCTGAGTTTCTTTAAAGCTTAGCAGGATTCTGCCATGAATAGTATATGCTCTTTTCTTTTCATCATAATTCATTTTATTTGAATCTTTGTCATGGCTAAGGTTCTGATTTCTGAAGTAAGTAGCACAGATAATATCTTAAAAATGATTGTAGCTTCTCCAGATGTTGGAGAATATTACTATCCTCACTTTACAACTGATAGAATTTAGAATTAGTGAATATTACAGTGTTTATTTGACCCACACTGCACAGTATGTGACCGAGTTGAAATTTAGATTTAGATAAAATTTATTTTATGAAAGAATATCCATTTTCTATATCGTCCCTGCTGCAAAATATTCCTTGAAATTGAACACAAAAGCCCCCTTTCACGAAATCTTTTAGATAGTTCTGCTAAGATCTTGCTCTGTTGTGTACTTGTTAAAACTGCTGTTCTACAAGAGTTCAAAGAGTCATCTTTTGCCAGAAGGACCAAGAAACTGCCTTCTTTCATCTGTTTCACTTCCAGAACACATAATGGAAATACATGAAGCCTGGTTGTCTCATTTTCCCAAAGCAGACACAAGGTCAGTTACATGTGGTTATTTCAAGCGAATGTGTAATAAACTCAAACATAATAGTTATGTGCACACATATACAGCTCGACCCCAGGAGAGTCCCTGCAGCTGAACTTGAGCTTTCAAGATCAGTTAGAGAAAACTGAGCTCTATCTAGGAGTTAGGACACACAGAAGAGGGCCTTCGGCTGCATTTATTTAGCAGGCTTTAAATTGCTATATTCAATCATAGCTGTGACTGGTGCCAATGCAAATCATCTTGATAAATATTCTAACTACAGCTGGGGAATCGGAATCATTGCACATATTGAGGGATGGAATCGGGGTACATTGCATCTTCAGAGGGTCAACTCTCTGTAGTGTAACTTTGGCACAATGTCTAAAGTCAATAATTTTCTGAGCAATAAGACTTCAGTTAGAAACAAGTTTGTACCGTGTGGGAAAAGTAAGAAATGCAGATCCCATTCCCAGCTGCAGGAGGAGACAGACACTGTGAGTAAGGGATCTTTATTTTATTCATTATTGTATTTAAAAGCCAGGGGGAGAGAGTCAGAGACGATCTGTCTGCTGGTTCACTTTCCACATGTCCACAACAGCTGCATCTGGGCCTGATTTAAGTCAGAAACAAAGAACTACATCTATGTCTCCCATAGGTGGAAAGGACTCAATTTCTTCTTCATCTGTCACTTGCTGACTCCCAGAGTTCCTTTCAGCTAAAGCTGGAGTTGGGAGCAAACTGAGACTTAGAGCGCTGTTCTCTAGAGTTGGATGCAGGCATGCAGGCAGCATTTCAACTGCCACAATTCTCCTGATTTACCTTTCAGCAACTAGTTGGAATAGAACTCTATGAAGTCTGTGAATACTGTAACTTGTCCATGCAACTTGATGTTTTCTTTTTGGTCTGAGTCTTAAAGAAAATGCAATTATATGTGACAAGAGCCTGAGAGTGGAGAGTCTTAAAGGCAGAACAGATTGTGAGGTCAAAGATGCATGGTTATGGAAGGACTCTTGCAGAGTAGAGAAGAATCTTGAAGGAAACTGTTGCCTGTCGGTGATAAAGTTCTGGAGGACTGTGAGAACAGATAACTAGATAAAACTGGGGGCCTTGAAAGCAAGTGCCAAAGCAAGTACCTTGTCCTGTATATAACATTGAATGTAAACTAGGAAGAATTTCTACACAAAGATGTTTTTCTAACCAGAGAGGAGAAAGAAATAAGTAATAGGCAGTAATTCATTAGAAATATAAAGACTGAATAGGTTGAAGTTGAATGAATGTACAGTCAGGGACACCTGGGTTTACCTTGGACAAGCATCGACAGCAACAATCACAATTCTAGGATCATTTGTAAAAAAATCTGGATAATGGAGTCCTTATGTCCTATCTCTTGTTTGGCATGTAATAGTTGCCCTGAAATGGCATGCACTGGAGGATATAGATAATGGAACAGGGATTAGAACTACATGTGAAAGGAGTACGTGGTGGCTTTTGTTGTGACAACAATAACCTTAATACTAACTAAAATATAATGACCCCATTTTTCTAAATACTTGTAAATGCCCTCTCCCTTTTCATGGCAGTCTTATGAAGTACAGATTCATATTATTACCCTTTTATAATTTGTAATCCTGTAGCATAAGAAATTTGAGACTTGACCAGTATCTGACACCTAGAAATGGCAGAGCCAGGATCCAAGGTCCTGCCTTCATGCCTACGTCTGTAACACAGCGTTATGCCACCTCACATTAGTGTACTAACTTATAGTTGGTCAATTTCCAGCAAAGCACACAATTGTGTAGAATTTCTTTTAATACTTATTTAACATATGTCTTAGTATCTGACTTGAATTTTTTCTTGAGATAAGCAAATTTCTCCTGTGATTGAGTACACTGAGTCCGTTTTGGCCAAAAGTTTCGAAGGCTGCAGATCTAATGCAATATGTAGCTGGGTCTAGAAACCCGGTCTCATAAATCGTAGTGCAGAAAGGGTTGTTTTTTGCTTGGGTTAGAGGCAGAAATATTCTATCAAGGGACTAAGCTTCTTTGTTCCTTGACCTGTGGTGGTATCTATTTATAATTATCTGACTTATTCAATTTGAGCACCTGAGTTTTCTTATGTCTTTTCATATAGTCACAAAATGTAAGTGATTTAGAATTCAATATGAAAACTACTTGGGTTGCATTCTGTAGCTTACAAGAAATTTCTGCAAATTTTTATTTAATTCTTTTCATTACCTGCAGAGTGTGAGCTTTAAAAGTGGGTCAGTTCTTCTAGAAACGCATCTGTATAAATCACCGTGTAATCTAACAAGTGTCCACGCTGCTGCGTGCTCGTGGCTGAGGGTCAGTGCTGACCTCCATTTCTTCCTTTCCTTCTTGCAGTACATTTGCTTGATTTTTACTTCTTTAGTGTTTACATATATTTCCGTAATGTCAGATTAAAACAAGTCACATTTCCTGACTCTGCACTCGGTTTTTTTTTTTTTTTGTCTTTCCCTTTCATTCCTGAGTTCTAGTTTAGTCTATACTTTGTGTCTTAGAAGCTTGCATATCTCAGCAATGAAGTTATTGATTCAAGCACCCTTTTCCTCAAAGCCAGAGCCTGATCAGGTCAATTTTGGGCCCAGTCTGGTCCGCCATCTGAGATGAGGATGGGTGAGGCTGTGTTTCCTAGATGAGGAAATGGTCTCAGAGAGCTCAAATAGTCTGTTGCAGGTTGTAGCAGAGCCTGTCTCACAAAAACGTGTTTCCATTGTTCCCTGCATAGGGCTTGACTCTTTAGCTGGAAATGTGGCCTGAAATAAGACCATATCTATCTTCCAGTTGTGGTCCTGTGTGCAAGTTCTAATGAATGACATTTAAGAGGAAGGCTGATGTGGCAATTTACAAAAAACTGGTTTTTCCTCTGTCCCCATTTCCTTCTCATCTCCTCCTTCTGGTGACTAAAGCACAGGCAAATATCTTTTTCTTTGAAAGTTTCTGATTTATACAAGGTGAACAAATTCCATGTATTTCATCTATACAGATTTAGGGACATGCTGATACTTGCAAACCTTTTTCCCCTCCTGCCCATGGTCCCAATTCATTTTCCAAATTTCTTATTTTTTCCCATCTGGAGGAACAATACAAACAAAATAACAACAAAATATAATAAGCTTTTTAGTTTGCTGTTTATTTGTTTATTTGGGCTTTGGCTGTCTTGTGCTTTCGATGACTTTTCTAAGTCTTTACCGAAGCCTATATGCTAAGAAGCTTCTGTTCAGCAAAGGACATGATCAAGAAAGTGAAGAAGCAACCAATAGAATGAGCAGAAATCTTTGCACACTACGCAACTGACAGGGGACTAATATCCAGGGTTTACAAAGAGTTTCAGAAACTCAACAACAGCAAAACAAATACTCTGTGAAGAAATGGGAGAGGAAAATGAACATTTTTCAAAAGAACAAATGACTGATAGAAATGAAAAATGCTCAGGCTCCAGAGCTATCAAATATCTAGCTATAAATGAAAACCACATTGAGGTTTCACTTAACTCCAGTGAGATTGGCCTGCATTTCTCCACCAACAATACCTGCTGGCGTGGATCTGGGAAGAAAGGTGCCTTACTCGACTGTTGGTAAATATAGGCTAGTACAACCACTTAATAAAGTCGGTATGGAGAGTGCTAAGAGAGCTAAAAATGATCCGCCATATGTGCCGGTATTCCCCTCCTGTGAATATATCCAAAGGAAATGAAATCTGCATATGAGAGAGGGATCTGTACTGTTTACAGCAGCACGATCTACAATAGAAAAGCCAGGGAAACCACTCAAACGCCCATCAAAAGAGGAGTGAATGCAGAAACTGCTGTACATCTACTCTGTGGAATACTACTAAAGCAGTAAAAAGAATAAAATCCTACCATTTACAGCAAAATGGTCCTATATATTTATATAAAATAAGCCTGTATTCTTTCTGATATATCAGCATGTGTTTATATATATATTATATATTTTGATTTATATATAAATATAATTACATATATTTATATCATTGCTACATTATATTATTATGTTACATAATTATATATATTTATATATATTCTGATAAAATAAATGCCTAAAAATTCAGTCCATGTGACAGACACAGAAAGGATATTGAATGTCCACATGCAGAAGTTTTAAACAAAATGCCTAAATTACACCCTATACAATCATCAACTCAAAGTGGAAAAGAATCTAAAGATCTGAAACTATGAAGTCATGGAGAAGCACTCTAAAGCATTGGAATAGACAAATGGTTTTTGTGTAAGACACCAAAAATACAGGCAACAAAGGACAGATGAAATTACTTTAAAGTAAGAAGCTTCTGCAAGGCAAAAACTAATAGAATGGGAGAAAATAATTGCATAATATCTATCTTTAAAATTTTAATATTCATGGATCCAAGTCCTCGCTTGCATGTATCAGGGTTCCATATGGGCGCTGATTTGTATCTCTAGTTCCCTGCTGCTCTTCCAGCTCCCTGCTTGTGGACTGGGAAAGCAGTCGAGGACTGTCCAAGGCCTGAGGGCCTTCAACCCACCAGGGAGACCTGGAAGAAGCGCCTGGCTCCTGGCTCCAGATTGGCTCAGCCCCGGCTGTTGATGTGACCACTTGGCGAGCAACCCAGTGGATGGAAGATTTTTCTGTCTTTCCATTGCTCTGTAAATCTGACTTTCCAATAAAAATAAATAAATCTTAAAAAGAGATTAATATCCAGAGTATATATGCAGTTCAAGAATAACAAAACACACTATCCAATGAAGAGCAAAGGATCTGAATAGACAGTTTTCAGAAAGAAGTTTTATATTTTCGTTTTGTGTATTAATTATCACAGATCAGGGAAAACATGGTATCTGTTGTTTTGGCAGTGGCTTATTTCACTGTGTGTGATGCTTTCAAGTTGCATCCATTTTGTTGCAAATACAAGATTTTCTATGAGCAAACTCATTGGATTTGACCATCATTTAGACCTTTTGCCTACAATTTTAAAGAACAGTGGTTCTTTCCTACTTCCTATTTGTTGAATGTTTTTACCTAACAGAATGTGAGGCCTGCAATTGTGAAACTGGAAATATGTCTCTGTAAAAAAAAAAAAACAAAAAATTAACAAATGAAAGTAAGGAGGCGCGTGAGTGGGAACATGGGCGGGAGGGAGAAAATGTGGCAATCATCAGTATACTCCTGGACCTGAGTTAGCAAATACATGAATAAAACAATTTAAAATATAAGTACAAATGGCAAACAAGTACTTGAAAAAATGTTGTGTATTGTTAGCCGTCAGGGTAATGCAAATCAAAACCCCACTGCGGTATCACCACACTCTTGATAGAATGGTTATTATTCCAGTCAAAAACTATCAAGTGTTGGGGTGGGTGTGGAGAAAAGGAAGTTCTGATACACGGTTGATGCGAACATAAACTTGTGCAATCATGATGGAGAGCAGGATGGAGACGCCTCGAAAAGCTCAAGTTAGACCTGCAATGTGACCCAGCTGTCCCACTTCCGGAAATATATAAAAAAGAAACTGAAGTGAGCATTTGAAATAGATATCTATAGTCTCTTATTTATTGCAACCCAATTCACAATAGCATATGTATAGAATCAACTTAGATATGCATCAACTGATGGCTGAATGAAGAAAATGTAATATTACTCAACCATAAGAAAGAATGACCCTGACATTTGCAACAAATTGGATGAAACTTGAGATGATTATTATGAGTGAAATAAGCCAGACACACAGAATCACGAATTCCACATACTTTCTTTATATGTGAAGGTTAATATATAGAATATAAAAATGCATGGATACCATATTACATGGTATATAGGCATTTATAAATATTCTTTTTATGATAATGACATATCCTTCTTTCCTGTTTCTGATCCTTGTCATCAATTTCATTGCATTAAATTTCCTATTTCTAGGAAAATACTATGTATGTGTAGATAAATAATGTTTACATAAAAAGCGACTGGAAAAATTGTTAAGTTTAAAACAGACTCTAGAAGGGTGTTTTACATATTACAGTTGTTTCCAGTTTTTTGATACTTTTCTTGTTTTGGTCAGAGAACTCTGAAATGTCATTTTCATGATTTTCATCGTATTTAAATATAAATGGTGCAGCTGTAGACAAAAGAGCAAGTATTCTGATTTCTTAATAAGCCAACGTTCAATTCTGAAACACAGAACGACTAAGTGTACAACTAAGTCAAACTAAGAGTATCCACTCCATGCTGGGTTTCTGTGCTATTCTGAGACAATCGTTGAAATTTCAAGCAGATGGATTTTTTTGGCAATGATAATGCCACAGAATATTAAGATATGTAACCAAGGAGAGCTCTTAATAGCATAGTGGCTATCTATAAGAAATATGTGTTGATGTTTGAAAATACAATTTGTGAGTTCTTCAAAATGTTCATGGAAAATAGAACTTAAACTTCATTTATTTTGATGCAGAACATTTTCAAATCCATTCAAAGATGTGCCTAATATGTATTTTTTCATGAACTTTCTGATAATCCTTCATGTTCTGCAATACCACAGTGTCAGACAATATAATATAGAATAACCATCCCGTTAGCTACCATAATGATGACATTTTCATCTATCATGAAGAGTTTTGGAAAGACCACTGAACAGTCACAAAAACTGAGTGGAATAGTGAAGTAACTCCTTAGTGTTGGAAAATACTTTGACTTGACGTTTTGAAGCATTTTATAGATCATGAGACTATGAATTGAGAGCTATTAATTTAAATTGTAAGTACTTCAGGTCATAGCTTACTGAAAGCATTGTATGTGAGTTACTTAGTGTTATGAGCTAAACTGAGACACATTGATAGTCCCAGCTCCAGTACCTAGGAATGTCACCTTATTTGGAAATAGGGTCATAGCAAATGCAACAAATTAAGGAGAAGCCATGATACAGCTGGATAAGCCTACTCTGTCTGGTGTTCTAAGCAGAATCAGATGGTAAACATGGTCACTTCACGTTTTACAGAGTGAGTGTGAATGGTCAATCATGCCAGTGTTAGCCAAGAATCGCCAGAAGGTAGGAGATGAGCCGGGAACAGCTGTGTTGGTGTTCCCAGAAGGCAGCCACCAATCACATCCAAACACTGATTAGATGTACAGTCTGCAGAACTGTGCAAAGCCACACGGCTTGTGGTGGTCACTTCTTGTAACAGTACCAACACACTCACAAAACCAGCTTGCCCTAAGCAGCTGGAGGTGAGGTAGGCATCCAGGGTCTGGAAGCCCCCAGCCCTTAGTCATTCTTCATGATTTCCCACCCTCAGATGTCATCATTCCTGGGGTCCCAAGCAAACAGTTTCATCCGTCAGAATCCTGAGCTGTTTCAAAGGAAAGGCAGTCCTCCGGTGCTCCCAGAAACTTCAGTGTGCTGATACCTGCCTGGCCCGCACAGGACCCAAATATTGAGACTGCGACATGTTTTGTTTCTGGCCAAGCTTCTAAGTCTATATTTTCAATAATGAAAATGGCAGAAAGAAAAAAAATAGTATCAACCTTCATTCTTAAGCTGAGCAATTCATTCTGAAATCAGATACACTTGCCGTGGGGGAACCTCCTTCTCAGCATCTCTTCAGAAGCCTCGGGTTTTTTGTGACATTTTTTGTGTTTGGTTTTCTCCCCTGCATCTGACATTTGTTGCTTATGTCAAATTTCATAGACACCACCTATCATTATAGGAAAAAGTAAAGGCGAAATACTCTTAGGAAAAGTGGGCTGCAGATGATCATGGGTTGGCTCTGTTTAATAGATAAGGAAACTGAGATGACAGAGAAAGACAATTATATTGATTAATAAGGGAGCACAGAGAAAAGAAGTATTAACCAGAAAAGCGTGGACTCCCGTTTCTGCTGCTCTAATTGACAGCCCAGCTCCCCCCTCCCCAAACAGATCCATTTCTAAGGAAGCTGGCTTCCGCATCAGACCTCCCAAAGCCTTTAGCTGTGGGGCTTGCCTCAGCAACCCTGCAACAATACTGTGCCCTGCTCCCTTCCCGTTGTTTAGTTACTTCATGGTCATTACATGTGGGTTACCCTGGTATGACTCCTTCAGTACAGACACAAACTACTTTGCCACAATTAATGTTTTGGTCAACAATGTGCAGACTTACAGCCCTGAGTTATATGACTGGGCAAATAGAACCAGACCACAAAATTTGGTCTTTTCTCTTGGCTGTGCTTCACCCAGATGGGCAAGCCAGCAGTCGCCCGGCATTCATAGCAAAATTACACTGTCATTTTATTTGCCTTTGTCTCTTTATACAGATGCAGACCCGGGCTGCAGAAATAGTGAGGCTCCAATATTTAACTTGTGTAATGCAGTGGAACAGTTTCAACAGGTAGAGAGATTAGTCAACTGCCCAACCTGAAAAAATAAAGTAAAAGCACTCACTTGAGAAGTGTGAGATGCTGGCTCTTGTTGCTGGGAGCGAATAGCTTGAGAACAAACATTTGCAGGTTCCTAAAAGTTAGATGTAACAGGCTCCTCCCACCTGGTTTTTTTTTTTTTTTTGAGTCTCATACTTGAAAATAAAAATTATCGATTGTATGAATAGATACATTTTCTTAAATGATTTAGAAAGCTGTGTTTATCCATTTACCGGCAGTGTTTGGGATATATAGTAGCCAGTGTGTCTGCAGATATATTTGTGTTGGAGTGTTTGGCTTGGCTTCACCTCTGTAATAATTTATAACAGTTTCAATGTAAACCTAGCACCGCACAGGTCAGAAAGGTCCTGGATTTCAACCATCCTCGTGGTAGATAAACCCGCAGCCCTGGTTCCCAGCACACAGCCCCGGCTCATCCCCCACGCTCCATCTGCAGCGCTTTCTCGGGAGACTGTGAAGAAGTTCAGTGAGCTTCTTGCTTCCACGTCTGAGCAGTCATTTCCCAAACCAGGCTGCGCGTAGTTCTAAGACACAAACTTTTAAACATTGCAGTGTAATTAAAAACCATTGTGTCTCATATTTTTGAAGCTTTTTTACATTAATTAATGTTTGTGTAGGCTGCATTCATGCAATTGACAGATGTTGGCATAAAATTGCAACAGTAACTGAATTTTAGGCTTTATATCATTTCTTTTAGCACTCAAGTGCCATTTAGGTGGAATTTGCTTCCAAATTTTTCTAGATTTCATAGGTGCTTTCTGGGTACTGTGTAAAGGCTGAGTATGTCATGAACAGACTCAATGTCAAAACATAGTTTTTTCATTAATGTACTCACATTTTAGTTAAGAATTCAGGAAAATACATCTAGTGAAACTGAAAAACTTAGTTTTAGTTACCCGTATAACAATCATTACTCCAGTGCAAAGAAAATAGTGTCTTTTTTTTCATGAAGAACTACAGTTTTTTTTTAATTCACTGCAACAAATATGAACATTTTTGAGGAAGCTCAGCTTGGCAGAGAAATGACTGCTTAGTAGGAGCAGAATGTATGCAGTGGTTTATTTAGCATGAGTAATCCCCACTAAAGGTGTTTTAGATACGGGAACTTGACCGTGTGTTGGCAAAATTGGTTGTACTCTGGTTGTACTCTGGTTCTTCATTTCCCGAAGAAGCTAATGAATGAATGACAATGACAGCTCCAGGGCTCAGTCCTGGCTGCTCCCCAGCCATTGCCGATGTTTGAGGAGTGAATACACTGATGGAAGAGCTTTTCCTCCATCTATCTTCAGTTAATTAGCTGATTAAAAAAGAATGCTTTACCAAACTAATAAATTGGAAGTTAGAGCTTTAAAAGTGGTTTATTCTTAACTATGTGAATGAATACTCTTTAAAGCATCTTTTTTATTTTAGAAAATATTTGAATTTACAGAAAAATCATGAGGATAATGAGGAGTTCCTATGTGTCTATTCCATGAGTTTAACACCAGGCATCATTAATAACATTAGTAAAATATTCCAAAATGTAATAATATAAATATTCCATAGCATAAATAATAATAGTAGTAGTAGTATCTGTCATTGGGAAGGCACATTTATTAAAACTTAGGAACACTTTTAATACATCACTGTTAAGTAAAATTTATTTTAAAAAAATTCTATAGGGAGAATCAAGATGGCGGAATAGGGTAAGGACACATTTAAACGGACGAAAAACATTTAATCAGGATGAAGCAGAGAGGACACACTCCAGGAATTAGGAGAGGACAGAACAACAGCAGAGGGGTACCTGGAGACTGACAGACATAGCAAAGCAGCGGGCACAGCAGTGGGGTGTTGCAGTAATTGATACTCCAGCAGCATTCAGCTAATGGCGATCTGAACCCCACCAGCAGCCAGAATTCCACCAGCAACCAGGTGAGAAGGGACTTAAACTGGGAGCTTGGGAGGTGAACCCAGACAAAGAACTGTCTGTCCTGCTGGTCCGTTTGATTTGACCAGGAACAGAGACAGAGCAGCAGATCCCGGATGGGCAGTGCGAGAACAGGGTGGATTTCACAGCCCAGTCAGCCCCCTAGAGCTGAATTGGGTGCCATTTTGCATAATGAGGCAAAGGCATGGGAAAGGACTGAGCAAACACTGGGCTGGGAGTGAGCTCATTTCTGATTCAGTGAATTGCATGCAGCAACATGGCATTCTACAGGTTTCACCCAGGGCAGGTCTGGGTAGCTCTCAGATCTGACGGCCAGTGTTCTTCTCTTACGAAAAATCCATCTGGGATGCTGCCTGGCACCAGATCAAGAACTGTAGTGGTGGTACGTCAGGCGCCATTTTGCGCACTGTGGCAAATGCTTTAGGCCTCAGGGGACAACAGTGAACTGTGCATGTGCTGAGCTCGCAAGAACTCGCTGGTTCATCGAATTGCACTGGTCCCACAGGAAAATAATACCGGCTGTGGCATCTTACCGATCAAAATATGTCCATGTGGCATCCAGACCTAACGTCCAATGGGTTCCAACAAGATCAGTGCCACCAACAACCTGATTATATAGGACACCTGGTGTCTCTCTAATCCTTGGACTTGCTCCAACCAGAAGTGGGAGAAAGGTTTCAGAGACAATGGTGTAGCCTCAGCATGATGTCACAGGAGGTGGAGAGTAATGAGCCAAGAGCTGGGGCTATGGAGAACATGGTGGAAATCTGACATGAGAACCCAGACCTGGAACTTGCTAGAGGTTGTGGCACAATGGGCTGTAAGCAAAAAGTTGTGTATCAGCTGCAATAAGTAAAATCGCATTGTAGACCTGTGGATGACACAGCTTAGAAAAATTTTATTGAAAAGTCAGGTATACAGAGAGGAGGAGAGACAAAGAAGAAGATCTTCCTTCAGTTGATTTCTCCTCAAGCGACTGCAATGGCCAGAACTGTGTTGGTCTGAAGCCAGGAACCTGGAGTGCAGATTCCAAAATCTTTGGGCCATCCCCGACTGCTTTCCCAAGCCACAAGCAGGGAGCTGGATGGCCATTGGGGCTGGGGGATTAGAACCAGTGCCTGTATGGGAGCCTGGCTTGTACAAGGAAGGGACTTTAGCTGCTAGGCTACTGCGCTGGGCCCCCAGTAAAACTCATTTTTACAAATATTTTCCCAGTGCTCTTCTCTTATGCAAAAATCCATCTGGGATGCTGCCTGACACCAGCAAGCATGGGTGGCTTTGTCACCGTTTACTCTTGTGTTCAGCAAGGGAGGGAGGTGGGAGGAAGGAGCTGAGGACCAGCATGTCCTCACAGCAGCTCTGCAGATCCAGCCCCATCTGGCACCCTGCGCACTAAAGACATGGCTTCGCTCTTCCCTTACAGTCTAGCTCAATACTCTCTAATGCCAAGCTTACCTCCGACTCTGAAAGATAAAAAATCTCTGTAAAATCCACTCCCTGTTGAATCAAGTTGACATGATACAAGTTTCCCACAATGCCTATCACCTTTTGCCTCATTTAACAAATAGATCATGATAAATTTCCTACCTATCTGTTTATGTTCATTCTTGGCCACAGAGACTCTATTCTTGCTCGCATAAATAATGCTTTAACTAGAAAAATGAAAAGCAAAGCAGGCAGCCTTCTTTGCAGACGACAGGTTTGGGCGATGTGATTGCAAGGACAGTGAGGTCAGTGATACAGAGCGGTCATCCTGGGAAACCCGCACAGACTGAGATGGGCTTTTAGAATAGTTAGCTTTGCTATTATTCTATGTTCTGTATGCTGTGGACTTACTAGTTAGGTATCTCATTGTTTTCTTTTGTTTTACAATTATACAGAAATTTTCCTAGGAATAA
This sequence comes from Ochotona curzoniae, assembly GCF_017591425.1. Taxonomy (NCBI): domain Eukaryota; kingdom Metazoa; phylum Chordata; class Mammalia; order Lagomorpha; family Ochotonidae; genus Ochotona; species Ochotona curzoniae. Next base: position 5,486,206 of record NW_024467118.1, on the reverse strand, counting down.
TGAAAGCCATACTCATTAAGTCAGTTTAAAAATGATGGAAAGAGCCTACGAGTCAGGCACGTTTTCTCAGGGCAGAGCAGGTGATTGGCTTTCTTTTTGGGGTAATAATGCTGAGTTTAGGCACTGGTACACTAGGAGAAGGCTTAGTAAACTGATGGGATTTCTACCAGTGCACAACTTAAAGGAAACTCTCATTGATTGGTTGGCATGCTTATGCAAATGAATCTGTCCTGGTTTGACTAGTGAAAGGCTGACACTGATTGACTTGTAACAGCATGCTCATTTCATTGACATTTTGATGGATTAAGTAAGCATAACATTAGTTCTGGCAGCTACTTTTACCAGTTAAATTTTTTTCTAAGTTTGTGAAACATTTTAAAAGTTCTTAGATTTAAAACAAACCTACTCAATCCATCACATCTTCCTTCTCACATAATATTATACCACAAATCTACAAATCTTAACAGGAGCCATCATTGTGACATAGTGGGTGAAGCTGCTGCCTGCAGTGCTAGTACCCCACAGGGGCACTGTCCATGTGCTCAGTGCTCCACTTCTGGTCCAGCTCCCTACTAATGTGCATACGGAAACTGGCAGATGGCCTGAGTGTGAGGGCTCCTGTCACCTGTGTGGAGTACTGAATGAAGCTCCTGGCATATGGCCCAGCCCTAGCCATGGAGACCATCTGGAAAGTGAGTCAGCAGATAGAAGATCTCTCCCTCGCTAATAACTGACTTTCAAAATAAATAACTAAAGAACTAACTAACTAACTAAATATCTCTTTAAAATAAATCCACAGGATGCTCATTGGAAGGCTGAAGGCTCCCCTGCCTTCATGTCGTAGGAGGGTCATTGAATGAACCAGTCAACCATGTGATAACTTCATGTTTTGTACACAAATTAAGGCCTCTGTCTGGTTAACTTTCTTTGATTCCTTTTTTCCCCCTGAAAAGCCCACGCACACTTTATCTCCTAGACAAATCATTATATTGAGACAAAACTAGTATTTCATCAGAGTAGGTGGACGTCAATGAACTCCATTGCATTTTTGTACACAGTATTTGAAGGAAGCAATCTAAGTTCAGAAGCAGAAATACAAATGATTTTCTCTGGTTCTGCTTGAATAAGAAAGACATGGTAGAGATAAAATTGGAATTCTTCAATAGGAAAACAACCAGGGAACTTTTAAAGAATGTATTATTGTTAATAACGAGGCATGGAGGTGGAGTTCCACATTGCAGATGTGGTAGAGGGCAGGAAACACAAGGCAGTGGAGGATCTCAGCGAGAAGCAGTTCTGTGATTGAGCACGAACACACTGCCTAACTGCTGCTGGGAGTTCCTCTGTGGCCGCTGTGTTCGTCTTGCACATGTCTGCTTCTCTGATACATAAATCTGGCATCAGCTGAACGCTTATCCTCCCTTCGGGCACCAACTCACTTTTTGGTTCTGGTTCTTATCAGCTTAGGCTTATCACCGTTTCTTGAACTAACATTCTAGCAGCAAGCTGCAAAGTCCTGTGAGATCTGTAGGGCAGGGACTGTTTTGTTAAGCTGAGATCCAGACAGGCTAAGTGATTAATCTGGAGTCCACGGCTGGCCGGTGGCAGAGCCAGGCCTAAGATTTGGAACTTGTGGCTTCTCAGTCTACATCATGATGCATTTTCTTTGTTGTTAGGTCTTTATCGTTTTGACTTGGGAGCTCAGACTCAACAGGTACATTGGGATCAGGCCACTGAAAGATGAGCAAATGGAGCTGCATTTAGGACTTGTGCATCCTAATGTCTTAAAATATTTTTCTAACATTTTGGGTTTGGCATAGTAAATTGTGCCAACATTCCTTTCCTTTCATTTTTAAACCCACATGTATTTTCAGGGAAATTAAGCTCATATGTTTCTGATTCATTTACTGTATAACTCATCAAAATATTGTTTTATAACAGTTCTTGGCAGTCCATGAAACTTTAAAATATAGACTTTTTCCTCCTCGCTACCATGGAAGCCATGTTTTACCAGGCACACAGCACAAATTAAACTCCAAAACATTTTCACTTGAACTCGAAAGACTTAATTGGATTCTCGACAGTCATCAAGGATGAAGGTCAACAAATGGCTAATAAATATGCATGACATATTTGCAAGATTTTTGCAAGAATTTAGAGATGCCGCAGAGATGGGCCCTGGGCTTCAAATACCTGCAATGATGGGGTGAGAGAATGGTGACAGCCAAAACACTTGTTGAACACTAGGCGTGTGTTTGCTACTGGGATTAGCTTTTTGTATACACTATCTCCTGTAACCTTAAACACTACATCCACCAGTACCCTTGTTTTACATGGAAGGAAAAAAGCTTGGGTAATTTCCTCAGTCCAAGGATGCAATTGGCTGTCAGAAAATCAAAGACAAAGCCTCTGGTTGTATGATGGCAGTTCTTAGTTTTTAAGAGTCTGTATAGATTAGGAAATAAAGCCCCAGAGAGGTTAAGCCACATGCCCGACATGGTGAGGTAGAGATGGAACTTTGATGAGTTTAGTTTTCATTGATGGTATATGATTTTTAATTGATTTCTCTTTAAACTTTAATTCTGACCACAAGCCCATTTCCTTTTGGGTACTTTGATTCCATTTTGGTCATTCTTTGGCAAAGACCATGACTGAGTAACAAGAAATCCAGTTCTTGCCTGGGATGTTAGCTCTGTAAGCAGGTCAGTAACACGGCCCTCTCAGGAAACTGTCGTGTTCGTATTTTATAAGGCAGCCACACAATACTTTCTCTAACCTGACTTCTGTATGTGAGTATCATTTTTATTGATAATATGGGAAGAAGAGTGTCTTTATTTTAAATATTTCTTTATGCCTGATACTGACAAATGCTGTCCTCAAATTGTCTAATTTTATGTCCACCAAAACCCCACTAAGACTTACAGTGTCAGATGAGGGAACTGAGACCAGGAAATTCACCATCACTAAGAGATAGCACTTTTTCACAATAAGTTTCATGAGTTTGAAATCTGAACTAATGAAAAGGTATAATCACACTAATATGCATAATTGTGTTCCATTATTGCACATCTTTAGGTTTCATGAATACTTAGGTTTCGTACAGTGATGAGATAATGGTAACGAAAACAAGGTACCTTGAACAGTTGAAGTTTTCAAGTACTGACTCCAAAAACTGGTAGCATAAAAATAATATGTCTGCTTTACAGTATACTTCATACACACTCATAAATACTTAAATGCACTCATGAATCTATGATCTAGTGCAACAGCGAAGCCTTTGTCTTCACTTCTGTGTTTCTGCTCAGACTCAGCTTCTTGCTAAACTCACCTTAGATAATTACTATGCATTTTTGAGTAACTCTGTTCTTTCTTGTATCTCTCTCTTTTAAAAATGATTTATTTTTTTTATTGGAAATGCAGAGTTACAGATAGAGGGTAGAGAGAAAGACAAAGAGATCTTCTGTCTGCTGGTTCATTCCCTAAATGGCCTCAACAGCTAGAGCTATGCATTCCGAAGCCAGCAGCTTCTTCTGGGTCTCCTAGGTGGGAGTACGGGCCAAGGACATGGGTGTCTTTGCTGCTTTCCTAGGCCACTAGCAGGGAGCTAGATTTGAAGTAGAGTAACTAGGACAAGATCCAGTGCCATTACTGGATACCGGTGCTACAGGCGGAAACTTAGCTTGCTATGCCTTAGTGTCAACCTGAGTCTTTCGCTTTAAAAACAATGATCTAGGCACAGATGTGTCCCAGCAGTGAAGATGCTGCCCGGGATGTCTGACTCCAGCGTGCCTGGGTTTAAATTCCCAGCTCCACTTCAGATCCTGATTTCCCATTTATGTGTATCTTAACAGGCAGCAGGTGGTGGCCAAAGTACTTGGGTATCTGCCACCGTAATGACAGATCCAGATGGGATCTGTAGTTCTTAGGTTTGGATGGGCCAAGCTGTGGCTGGAGCAGGAATTGGAGAAGTGGATGAGATGATGGGAGACGCCTTTCTGCTACTGTCTGTGTCTCTATCCCTGTGTGCACCTGCCTTTCAAATAACGAAAATCAATGTAAAAGCTTAAAGAAGATTGCATGTATACTTGTACATGCCACAAAGGTATTTTGTTTAATTTCACTTAATTTTTTTAGCATTACACAAATTAAAAATATTTTGTTGTGTTTCTTTGTTGTTTAGTTTCCAAAATCAGATGTTTGAGCTGGATTTGAAGTAGAGCAACTGAGGTTTTAACTAGCACCCCGTTAAGGGATGGTTCTGTTAAGGGCCGCAAATGTCAGATTAAGCTGTAATCTCATGATGCCAACCCCATGCTCTGATCTTTAGGCAAGGAGAGAGTCATAAGGTTTGGCAGATGACTCTAATGTTCGTTATGAGAGGAGTGCTCTTGGAAAGTATAGGAGACTCATGCCCCACTCTTGGAAGCTGATGATTTGCATGTGTGTATACAAGACGGTTGTTTGTGTAGAAGAGTTATCTAGGCAAGAAGAGAAGAACCAAACGCAACTAGGCCAGTGCTGTGATAGGGACAAAGCAGTAACATTTGTGTTATTCACGGACGAGTCCGATTCCAAGGCATACATCTGAGTTCCTTCACCCTATGACACAAACATAATGACTTGTAGTTGCTAGGATTCTGTTTTTCCTTTTTTAAGCAATAGTTCTCATTCGGAGGCAATACTGCCTTGCAAGGTTGAATACAGGTATCTACTGGAGAATTTTGTTTGTTTGCATAGTGACAGGATTTGACACCGGCACTGAGTGTGTGGAAACAACCTAGCTCTCTAGAGAACTGTCATATGGAAGATGTCCTCAGACTCCCTGCAGGAGACACTGCGTGGAGTGTAATGACACAGAATCTTCCCATCTCCTTGTTCTGTGTTTTCCACCTGGAGCTTGCAGATTTCTCATTCTGCTGTTTCACCTTTATTTTTATGTGGTCAAGTTACTGAGTTACTGCTGGTTATAGCCACTGAAGTTTGTGTGGCCACATTATGAAATTTGTATTTGAGAAAAATGTTAAGCTCCATTTCTTTTACCTGTTATATCATTGAGAAGGTTACATAACTACCCTGATTATGAAAAGTTCCTACAAAGAATAGGTTTAGTGGCATCTTCTTTGTCCAGAATAATCTGGAGACTAGAGCAGAGAATACACTGCTTTTCAATCATTTGTGCCTTATAGACGTCTTAGGGAAACTTAGCAATAACATCTGCTAAGACCTTCATATAGAATGTGACACATGGAAGCCATTTAATAAATGGTGATATTATTTCCTTTCTGTAGAGTGAATGCATTTGATATTTCATGCCAAGGTGAGAAACTCGACAGTTTGGTCTTAGAATATCTTGCAGATCCTTACACCATTACTACGGTGTAACGGCTTGCAAATTTTTGGCAGACAGAGGAGGCAAATAAGTTAAATTTTATAAATCTGAATAATGAAATCATTTGAGAGGCGGCTGAAGGTTAAGAGGCTGGTCTGGGGAGGAAATGTTATTCTATCTGAGTGCATTCACCTAATCATGCACATTTCAGGATAATACTAGGTTGTATTCTCCTGAATAGAGGATTTGATGCCCAATTTCCAGCCACTTGCTTTCAGAGAATGGTCTCCTATGTAACAGCCCCACTGTGCTATCTGAGCCTCTCCCAGAACTCGAAGGATGGAGTATTCAGGCTTTAGTTTGAACTTTCTTGAATGAGTAAGCTTGCCAAGCCCAAAATGTTACTACTGTAGCATGTTTGAGTGGGGATTTTAACAAAGTGCAACTCTTCTGCAATAATTGACCAGCATTCAAGTGTTCCATCTCCGAGTTAGACTTTTGTCATTCGTGAAGCAGGAAATGGTTCTCTGCAAATATTTAGAAATGCTGTGGGAGCTCTGAAGTTCACATCCATGGCAACCCGCAGAGCTGCAGGCTGTGAAAGGCACCATGCCTTCCTGAACATAATTCTTTAATTCCTAAATATTTGTCATAAGTGAAAATATGGAGACTGACATGGAAGAGGCAAGCTCTTCTAGTCCATTTTAAGAAGGCCTCGTTTGACATCTGACCCCTGCAGTGCTGTAAACAGCAGCAGAAATTCCCTTTCCACTTAAACTGCATCTGCTAGGCAAGGCTTCAATAAAGCAGCGATTCATGGAAAGGTCCCCCCTTACTGTAAGTGTCAAAGTTCTCCTTGTTTAAGCTAACTCCTTGTTTAAGCTAACTTGAAGGCAAAGGGTGCCTGGCCTTAGCTGTGAACTTTGCCTTGTGCCTCGTGGACAGAAATAGACTTTACAAGCAATTGTAGTATGTATAAAAGCTCTACATTTACATGAAAATGACATGAAATGGAATAGATGGAAAACATTATGCATTGTGTATGTATTTTTGAAATGAAGATGATCACGTATAATTAATGTGCACTGTTTTTTTTTAAAGGTGCACTTGCTTCTAATTTAGAGCTGAGTAAATATTCCAAGACAAATATATAAAATAAATACAAAAAATAAGCATGCAAAGAAAAGTCATTTGGTTTGGAATCAGGAGCCTTGCCTTTAAGTTCAGCCATTGCTTCCTTTTATGCTGGAAGATTATGAGTAAATTATCTAGACTAAGGCTATCTCTTACATTTGTCATTGTGTCACTGAGGAGATAAATCCGAGAATAATTTATTAAGTCAGGGGATACACAAAGAGAAAGAGAAGGAAATAAACAAGAAAGGATCAGTTTTATGAGGAAGACAACTCCTCTGATTGCATACTTTCCGAGTGTAGGTGGCGTTGTTCACGAACATGGTCATGTAACATGTGTAGATACAGTCACAGATGGTTCAAACAAGAATTGACATTCTGATTTCATTGATCTCTAAATGAGAAGTTGAGCACTGGACAGGAAAGCAGGTTTGTAAAGTGGGAAGGCTTAGCGGAATGCCGAAACTTGGTGGGTTATCAAAACAAAGAAGCAAGCAAACGAGGCTGACTATGAATGGATGCTCTGGTGGGTGAACAACTGAAAAACTGTCAAGATAGCACAAAGATGTAGTAATTATGCCTGTCAGATGCCTCCAACGACTTGAGAAATAGAATCCATTGGCAAATTTCATGATTTGACATTCATTGCTGGCCTTGTTGAATCAGTGAGGGTGAAACCAGGGTGTAACTGGGTGAGAAATAGAGTCATTAAGACAGGAAAGAAGAGGAATAGTGGCTGTCTTTATATACTTCCTGAATTTATAAAGTGAACAAATTTTACATATTTCACAATACAGGTTTAGGAGCACAGTGAAACTTCCTGCCCTACCTTCCCTCCTGCCCATGTTCCCCTCCCACTCTTTTCCTTGCTTATTTCTTCTCTTTGCAATCACAGTCTTAGCACTCCATTGGATAAAGATTTCAACAAGTGACAAATAAGAAAACAAAAGTTAAAAAAAAAAAACAACACTCTACTAGTCCTAAAAAGTTCTGACACAGGCTATATACCATAATCAAATATCAAGATGTCGGTCTCGCTATGATGTAATCATTTCTTTGCAAGCCATGCTTATACAATGAGAGATATATAAGATATTCACCCTTTGGTTCATTCTTCAAATAGCCACAACAGCCAGAGCTGAGCCAGGAGCTTCTTTTGGTTCTCCCACGTGGGTGGTATAGGCCGAACCATGCGTGTCATCTTTCACTGCTTCTCCCAGGCCATTAACAGGGAACTGGATTTGTTGTCCAGCATGCAAAATAGTAACTGGAACTCAGTGTTTCAGGTAGCAGCTTCACATGCTATGCCACAACATCAGCTCCTTGATGAATTCTTATGGAAACAAAGTGTAAGTTGCCACACACTTTGCCTCCAGGACAAAACAATTGGCAATATGAAGTCAGTTTGAACTATATTTAGGCGGATGTGGATAGCAATCAAAGTTATTAAAGACATGAAGTAATGGTCTTATAAAGTGGTAGTGGACAGAAAATCACCAGGGAAGTGGTCCAGCCTGTTTTAGGTCTTAGATTCTGAGACTCCCTAGAGTCTGCTCATTGTTCTTGCGATCATGTGACCCAGCAGCACATACCAAGACCACAGAGGTCTGAAAGACTGATTATTATCTTTTCCTGCTGTGTCCAATATCAATGGGACAGAGTTCACGTGGAAAAGGCTTGAGGTAATCTGCTGAGTGTTGAACCCAGAGTTGAGAAAGCCCAGGACTGTCTCAAACTTTGCCAAGACTCACCAGGGGATCCACCTAAATTCATCTCTAAATTCATCCTGTTAGTGCTCTGGGAGGGTGCTCTCGGCATTTCTGTGTGTCTGTGTTGCTTCAATAGTTGATTAAAAGAAAAATAAACAGCTCTGGGGTGGAGAGCTGCCTCATGCGTGGGACCAGACATCTAGCTTCGGAGCTTCTCGGTGTCTCGAGGATGGCTAGTGGTCAGACTTTGCAGAAATTTCTCAGGTTGTGAGCTTTGCTCTTAGCATGCACCACAACAGTCCAGGTGCTTTGGCAGTAAAACAGACACCAAACAGCCTAATTCAAAGTGTGCACTAGCAGGAGCTGACACAGAAAGGGTGTGGGGAAAGAGCCAGAAGGATTTCAGGAGCTGTAAGCAGCGAAAGAATGTGGGATAATTTCCCTCTCTCATATGTCATTTATAACCAAGTCAAGTCGTATAATAATTTTAGCAATAATACTGAGAGTTGTTGTTTTTACCATGCTACTATTCTCATGGATATCTTTATTTCAAAGTTTTTAGATAATTATGTATTTTCAGTATTTAATCAGAAGGAACACCTGTAGTGCAAATAGCCAAGAACCCATGAGCGTCTAGCATGAGGGTATTGTACTGTTTTCAATTAATTAATTGATTAAAGGTTGAATGATCCATTAACCAATGGTTAGTTGAGCATGCCAAACAGTAGATAGAGATAGTCACAGGCAAGCAAGACAATCAATATTACTGACTCCAATGATTCCTAATTATTTTAACAAATAAGTGACTATCACATTGTTCACATAAATAAATATCTCTGCTTCTGCTTCCTCTTCTCTATCATGGCACCTAAAAATGAATAGGAGAGCCCCATGGCGAATTTCACTCTGTGAACGCTGTCTCAACGTCTGTCAGAGAGAGAGGGCATCCATGGTGTTGGAGCAGATCAAAGGCCAGACCCCTATGTTCCCCAAATCTCAATACATTGGCAGATAATTTGGCATCAGGAGGCATAAAATGGTTGTCATACACTGCACAGTCTGTGTAGCTAAGTTGGAAGAAATCCTGGAGAAAGATGTAAATGTACAGGAGTGGAAGTTAAGGAAAATAGCAACCTAGATACTACAAACGTCAGTTTTAAATCCAGGAATACATTGACCTAGGGAGTCAAACATGACCCACATTGCCATCTGTGACCTGGGCTCCTGTGGGGTGCTGGGCAGCCCAGGTTTCAGCATTACAAATAAGAAGCACAGGACAGGCTGCCTTGGGGTCAGAAACAGAATCAGCAAAGGGAAGGCCATGGGCTGGTTCCAGCGCAAGTGTGTTGGGATCTGCCTTCCTGGCAGACAATTTCCTGTTTCTCTCCAGAAGGCCAATAAAATGCTTTTTGTGAGATGTCAAACACACACACATATGCGCGTGCACACACACGCATACACAACTGTGCTTTTTATGCTTTTGAGTTAGTGTCTCAGCAATTCTTCTGGAGGAATTTAAAACACTGACTTTGTAATCTTAGTGATCAGATTTCTGGTTGCTATTTCAGATGAAGTCAACTCATGAATATCCAACGAAATCTGGCAAATAAAGTGTTTTAGGAAGTGGTTTATTTAGTATATAATAAAGACTTGATTTCCAGACCATATACACATATTTTTATGATTTTCCAAGTTGTCCACCGTCTTCATAATTTATAGTTTCAACCATGAGTATAAATTAAAATGAATAAATAAATAAGAAAAACACACCCAGGTGTGTGCGTGTATGCACGTAGGAAAAAGACTTTTTGGAGAATAATAAGCCAAATGGTAAACAGCAATCATTCTTTTCAATCCTTCTGCTATAGACTGAATTTTTGTGTCCCCCCCAGATGCTTATGTTGAAGCTTTAATACCCAACTTATTAGAAGGTGAAGCCATTGGGAGATAATTAGGTTGTAATAGGAAGACTCTTTTGAAGGAAGTGATTGCCTTCGAAGAGTAGATACAGAAAGATGAATGCACCCATCCGTGTGAAGATGAGCAAGAAGACAATTGCCCACGGGTCAAGACAAAGCCCTATCCACACCGACTCTGCTCACATCTTTATCTTGGGCTCCTCAGCCTTGGAAATTGTAATAAATAAATATGTTGTTTAAGGCGTCTTTTTAAAACAACCTGAACAGAGTACTGCAGTGACTGACACGGTGCTTGTGGTGCTGAAACAGCTCTAACAATGCAGAAGTGGCTTAACAGTTGGGTAGTGGGCAGGAGCCGAGACAATCTGCGGCTATGTGCCAGAAAAGCTGATATTGCCATGAAAGTACTTTGAAGGTAAATCAAGAGAGGGTTCCAAGTGCAGGAAAGCAATATAGATGTCTTGGAGGACAGATGAATGAGTGTGTATGGAAAGTTGGTAGCAATGTGAATGATTCTGGTGAGGGCTCAGATGGAATTGAGGTATACATATGTGAATAGCAAATGGACACATAGTGATATTTGTCATAATGTGGTAAAGAACTTGGATATATTATCTTCACTTTCTAGAGTTTTGTAGAACGTAGTTTGTAAACAATAAGACTATGTATTCAACTGAAGAAAGTGTAAGTGAAGTGTTGAAGGAGCTGCTTTTGCTGACTGCTGAAGGTCAAATGCAAAAACCAGAAACAACTTGAAGACAGAATTGATGAACAAAAGTGACAAAACTTAGAAGATTTCAGTTCACACACCACACACACACCCACACACAGAATACTAAGATAGACCAATCCTTAGATAAACATGAGTGGTTTGTGTGCGTGTCTGTGTGTGTGAATTAAGTACATAGCCTAAGAATGCCTCTAATTTAAACTAAAGGAGACCGAAATGGAACAGAATGGAGAGATTTCCAAACTCCAGATTTTACTAGCAGGAACTATACTATAGGCATTGATTTTTCATAATAAGGGAAAAAATAGTCTGTAAAGCTGATTCTGAGATTAGCAGGGTATCTGCTTGGCTTTCAAATGGGGATGTATAGCAGACTGAATAGATTCTGTGCAAAATCGTGGAAGTGGCAGCCTGGCTCCTGGAGACCTAAGAACCCAATTCCACCAACAGAGGTGCAGGCTTAGGACCTCTGCCCCAGTGGATCTTGAAAGCCGACCTCAAGCTGAGATAATTGTACATAAGATAAGGGGTTGACTGTGATCAATTTTTGGATTTGTCCAGGATTATACTTTCTTTTCTATGCATCCATTATGAAATGGGTATCTGTTCTACCCCTGTCTTGTCATTATGTTTTGGAGGCACAAACATTAAAGTATTTTTTTCATTTTATATTATTATTTTATGAAACAGTTCCATAGGCCCTGGATTTCCTTTACCCTTTCCTCAAATCCCCTCTGTCCCGCTGATTTCCCTATATTATTATAATAGTATAGTTCTTCGTAAACAGTCGTAAGTCCATCATTGCAGGTATGGATAATGACAGGGAGTCCAGCATCCTATGGTCAAGATGGATTTAACAATTCCATTGGAAATCCATCTTTGATTTGGAAGCAGAGTTGCATACTGCATACTCATATCTGGACATGATATCCCCATTACACAGTTACTATACATTCCCTTAAATGAAAAGCTGCAAATCAGTATCAATTACAGAAAAAACAAATAGAAATTTACAAGGCCATGAAGGTAAATAATATGCTACTGGATGACCAATGTGTCACTGGAGAAACAAAAAAAGAAAAGCAAGAACCTTCTTGAAGAAAATCATCCCACTGTATGACCTATAAGTCAGTGAAGAATTTAACGAGAAAAAAATGTCTTAAAGAAATGAAAACACAAACAAAAATGGCAGAATCCTTGAATTATAGTTTCCGCTAATCTTTGTTGCTGAGAAGCATTTCCTGTAGGAAACAGATCGATGGGTTTTATTTTTTAATCCAGTCTATTAATCTATGATGCTTGATCAATGGGTCTAAGCCATCTACATTCAGGGTCAATATGAATATGTGGTAATTTGGTCCTGTCATTTTAGCAATGGGTTGTCTGTATAGCCTTTCTCCTACTTCCAGTTTGAGCAGTTCCCAGGAATATGGAAGCACCAGGTGTCCTAAGTAACTAGGTTGTTGTTGGTGCTGATCTTGCTGGAATCTTCTGGCTATTTGTTCCTAGCTCAGTGCAAACGCAGCTCACTGTTGACCCTCCAGTCTTCGCCACACTATACAAAATGGTGCCTGGTCTGCAACTGGTGGAATTCTAGATCTATTGGCCATTAAGTCTGAGGGCTAACCCGGACCTGTTTTGGCTGGATCCTGCCGGATGTCACATCGATCTAATGTACTGAGCCAGAAATGAGTTTTCTCCCAGGTTAGTGTATGTGTAGTCCTGTCCCCTAACCTTTGCCTCCATACACAAAATGGTGTCTGATGCGGCTCTATTGAGGATCTGGGCTGTGAAATCCAGCCTGTTCCTGCACCACCTGTTTAGGATCTGCCGCTGTCCTCACTGCTCCTGGGCAAATCAAACAAAGCAGAAGAATGGACAGTTCTTTACCTGGGTTCATCTGTTGAGCTCCTTTTCCACCTCTCTGCTGTTGGAGCTCTGGTTGCTTGTGGAACTCAAATCACCACTTGCTGACTTCCACTGGGGTATCTGGTCACTGCAACACCACACTGTTTTCTCCATTGCTTTCTTGTGTCTGTCAGTCTCCAGGTGCCCCTCTGCCATCAGCCTGTCCTGTCCTGTTTCCTGGAATGTGCGCTCTTTGCTTCACCCTGGCTAATGCTTCTCCATCCATTTAAACATGTCCTTACCCTATTCTGCCCTCTTGATTCTACATATGTTGTTCTATTTCACAGGTTCATCAATGAAGAAGAACCTTACTTCAGGGTGAATAATTAAGTTATATTTAGAGTAGACTTTGAGCTTTTACAGTTGGCCTAAAATACATTAAAACTTTTGAGGTTTATGTGATGGGATGAATCTGGTGAAAATGCAGGAATTTTGAGTGGCCTAAGGCAGACTGTTATGAACTGATGATTTGTATTCCCCTCATATTTGTGTATCAACACTCTAATTCTCAAGGGAGTGGCATTTGGATGTGGGGCCATTGGGAGGTGCTTAGTTTATGAGGGTGAACCAATGAAAGGGCCTAATGCCTTGTGCGATGAGACATAAGAGAGGTGATCTCTCAGATATGTGATCTAGCAAGAAGAAAACTATTAGCATCATGAGAAAAAGGCCTTAATCAGATGTTGAATTTGCATGTACCATGAAGCTGAATTTATTGGCTTCCAGAGCTGTGAGAAATAAAGTGAAACCATGAAAGCAGGAAATAGCCCAGAGACTTTTACTCAGAAAGATAGACTTGAGTATAAACGGTGAGTGAGAACAACAGTACGTATCTACTTTGTTCTTTTTGTATCTTTTTTAAAAAGATTTATTTATTTTTATTGGGAAGTCAGATATACAGAGAGGAGAAGAGACAGAGAGGAAGATCTTCTGTCCGTTGATTCACTCCGCAAACAGCTGCAATGGCCACAGCCAAGCCGATCCTAAGCCAGGAGCCAGGAGCTACTTCTGGGTCTCCCATGTGGATGCAGGGTCCCGAGGATTTGGGCCATCCTCAATTGCTTTCCCAGGCCACAGACAGGGAGCTGGATGGGAAGTGTGGCCACCGGGATTAGAACTGGCACCCATATGGGATCCTGGCACATGCAGAGCAAGGACTTTAGTCGCGAGGCTACTGCATCGAGCCCGCTTTTTGTATCTTGACCTCTTAGCAGAGCTGGCGCATGGCTGTTGATCAATACAAATCTATTTAATGAGTATGTTGATTAGTTAATTAGTTTTGTCAGTATAATTAGTAGACAGGGTTATGGAGTAAATCCTCAGTCACTGTTCAGGGTCTGACAGTTGAAACCCTCAGAGGCATTAGATCAGTGGATGCAGGAACTCCTTGTCAAAGTCTCTCAATCCCTTCACTGCCCATCATTCAGCATGCTGACTTTCCAACGAATAAAATTCCTCTTTTAAAAACAATAAAAAGAAGAAGAGTAAGTGATTAGAGTCACTTACCCTTAGAACCAACACTAAGGGCTCTAGATATGAGTGAGGCTGAAGAAACACCACCCTATAGAAATAAGAATCAGGATGATTTTGTGTGTCTAATATTTTGCATAGTTTGTAAAGTTAGAGAATGAGTTAGCATGCACTGGTAATCTGATTTCAAATAAACTTTTTAGTGTCAATAGCTAAGTATGTTATGATGTTGTAGAAAGGTTTATATTAATTATTGTGGTAATCATGGGTGGGGAAGGAAACTGATAGAAAACTGGACTGTAGATCATCTGTGGTGCTATGATCTACTCCTAGCCAGGCAGTGGGCGCTGGCTTTTCTCATAGCTACACAGGTGAGTCATATGTAACTACCAAAGCCATAAATGTGAGGGTAGCTGCACCATCTCTGGCCTCCAAAGGTTCTTGTTGGCACCTTGAAAGAACCAGGGGTGTGTCCACCTTGTGAGGAGTCAGACAACCTTAAGGAAGACACAATCCTGTTGTCATTTTTATCCCTCTTTCAGGAACACCATTGTTCTGGTAGGCTCCTCTTAAAGATCCCACTCACATGTTGGGTAGAGTTTACTCACACCTCTGTCAGAGATAATTTCTTTCCATCTTCACTTTGGAATGAGACTCATTATTCAGGGCACAAAGTTGGGGAGATGGTTTGTTGTCCAGGTACCTCTGATACTTTCCCCTCTTTGTTGTGACAAGAAAGCCACAGGGCACATACAGAAGGCATCCAGTCAAGATTGAGGAATTTGCGAGTAAGTCAGTCCCAGTAGCTTCATCTAAATTATCCAAAATTTAGAATCATCCTTAACTTTTTCTTCCTCAACTACATGGTTCACAAATATTTGATGAATTGAACTGACACAAACATTGCTAGATATCTAGTCCTTCATGTCCTGTTATGGGATAGAATGGGCAGCATCTCAAGAGTTTACTGTAATTAACTCAACAGCCAAGTTTTGAACATGTATTACGTGTCAGGAATAATGGAATGAATAAAGTATTGCTTCTGGTCTTGAATGTTTTTAAAAATAGATATGAATGATCATTAGCAGATGTGAGAGGATTTAACTTTGAGTTTACAGTATCTACAGTATTTATTATTTATGTATAGTATTCATTTATTTACAGTATTTATTTAAAGGATAAAATTTCAACACATTATTAGGCTGGTAGGAAAGGGGGATTGCAATGTGTAAGAATACTATGAGCCCATAATATCTTATTATAATATAAAGAAAAATAACAGAAAGTGATCAGACAATAGAAATAAATTCAACTTTGCCCAACAGAAAAATAAAGTTTCCATATTTTTGATTCTTTGTAAATACCACCCACACCACCACCACCTCACTGAGTTTTACCTGAATCTCTTGGCATGCATCAAGACGGAGAGAAGGATAAGGTGTAATTTAACAAAGTTTTTACTCTTCAACACAATGAAACTTGTGTCTTCCCTTCAAAAGATAAATCAGAAGATAAAGGAGACAATAAAGATGATAGAGAGCGAATGGATCCTGCCTGACTGTGTGAACATTGCTCCAATTCAACCTCCATGCCGCAGATCAGGAACTACTGAAGCCCTCTCTTATTTCCCTTTTCTCTATCCCATGAAAACTCAGTAAGCCCAGCTGATAGCATCTTGGAGGTGCTGGCAGGCACCCAACCATGGTTTGGCATGGTATGGTTAGTTCTGGTGCTGCTGTTGATAGTCCTTCAGTCTTTCGGAACGAGCATTTTTCTGAGTGTCAGAAGGCATACATGAGCTAGCTTGTCAGTCCTTGTCTGTCTGGTACTCTGCATATACTAAAGAGGGTAACGCAAAGCTAATGGACACTGTGTCTTTAAGCAATGGAGTAAACAGGTCCCTTCAATAGGTTACTGCTTTTGAAGCAGAGCGCATGTTAAGCTATGCTGTCCAGTACTTGGCTTGGAACAAGGCCCCTTTTCCTGTGTACATTCAGTTTTATGACCGAGTAAAAGCGACTGTGTGGTGCTGGCTGCAGGGAGAAAATCAGCAACAACACTAGCAAACAGCCCACAACCAAAAACAACCGTAAAAGAAAACACCAGGTGAAAAATGCGAAGATGGGGCATCAATCGCCCCCACAAGCAACGACTGTGTCAGACGTGGGAATAATTGATTTTGACAGACAGGAAAGTGGTAACTGGAACAAAACTTGTTTGAATAACAGCTTAAATGTTTCTTTCCTTGCTCTCCAGATTACATACACTGTGAAGCCAGATCTCTTTCTCCTGGCTAGTTCACAGAGGACATTCTGTATCCATAGGGCTTATGAAAGGAAGGGGAGAAAAAGGAAAGCTTATGAATGTCCCTGTTTCTGGATAACTGTTGGATCTGGACTGTAGACTCATATAGACAGCCTATTGATACTCAATCCCAAACTGTTTCTGCTGTTAATCTCCCTGTAGAGCGTTTCTAAGACATTGAGAAGCCTGGACAGTGTCTGAGTGATAACCATTCATCCACTCAACTGGCTAACACGCTCAAGCTAATGGTTTTCACAACCTTTCTCATTTTACAGTTTCTAAATACAATGAGAGGAATGGCATGGCTAGTTTCCAGATTGTATTTGTCAAAAAAAAAAGGTAGAAACAGAAATGCTATGTATGATACATATAATCTGATAATGAATAGTAAATAGTAATATCTATGTGTGTCACCTACTGAATGCCACCCCATTCTGCAATTATATCAAGTTTTATACTGTAGTTTAGTACAATATAAGATCAATATTAGATTATGAAGTCTAAGAAATTGTGACCTATCATTTGAAAACTGGTTTAAGCACTGAGGATCGGCTGCGGGCTCCTGAACAACTTTCAGCAGGGCTAAGCAAGGATCTGATTTCAATCTCATGAACAGTAGCCTGACAGCTGCATTTTTACTGGCCTTGTGTGTATCAGTGATTTTCTTATGTGTCTTTCAAGTATTCATGAAGGGAAGAACTTTTGTCTTACTCATCTTTATTTCTAGCAGATTGCATTGCAAGAAAATCAACAAGGCAATTGAATTTGAAGGAAAAGAGATAAATTACTTTCTCTTGAAGGCAGATTATTAATGACCAAAATTAGGTGATGCTTGTTACCACCAAGTTGGGTTAAGCAAATTGACTTATGACATATCCAAGATATCTGAACTAACAGGAGTGATGTTAATAGAGATGATGAGTGATTTCAACACCAAATGACATCATGTTTAGTATGTCAGGATGATGTGCAAAATACATCATTCTTGTCTTTTAAAATATTTTGGTAGTAAATAAAAATCTAAGATAATGGAAGTGACTTTTCTACATGTGTGCAATGAGCAAAGCTATTCTTTTGGCAATCTTACATCTTAGAAAGTAATTATGTTGAGATAAACTCTGATCCAACCCAGGTACTTACAGATATAGCAGATTGGAGAAGAAATAAAATTAAAAACAACATTTATTTGTATTCTTCAATGCGTTAAGTATTTCCAAATTCATCATTTCTCCGTGTTCTCACAGCCACACTGGGATTTCAGAATTATTATTATCATTTAGCAGTAGAGTAAACAAAATCTAAGAGAACTGACTGACCCTCCCTCACCTCACAGTTGCTTGGACAGTCCATATTTGGGTATATACTTTTTGCTCCAAGTTCAGCTCTTTGAACCATATGCCATTGCCTTAAAGTCATATTCTCCATGTCCCCCTTTTATGGATTAAAAATAAGATCCAGAGAGGACAAATATTTGTGTTATACCTTTGTAGAGATCCAGTTTGCAAGCCTCAAGGAGATTTGAGTTCCTTTCATCACTTACATGAAAAACAGTTTTTGAAAAGGAAAATTTAAAGAAGCCCTAAATAGTGAATCACTTTTTGCAGTGCCAGTAGAATATTTCCGAATTACAGCTCAGACAATAATTCAAGGGTACTTCAAAAAATTTATGGAAAAATGAAGCACAGTTTACTAAGCTGATAAATGGGACAGCTATGTCTCTTATCAGAGTGCTTGGGTTTGAGTCTTGCCTCTGCTTTCTGCCCAAATTCCTGATGATGCACACCCCGGAGGTCGCAGATGACAGCTCAAAGGCTTGGGTCCTTGCCACCCGGTGGGGGCACCCAGGTGAATGTCTTGGCTCCTGGCTTAGTTGACCTAGATCTGGTTGTTGTGATACATACATATTTGATACATACATACATGATACATACATACTTTCAGATACATACAAATTTTAAAGATAAAGAATATATATTTGCAAAGAAGGAATTTTTGCAAGTACACATAGTTTTTTTTTTAAGGATACATATTTTCCCTGAAGTTTTTAGGGTATCCTTACATAATGCATTATGAATTTATCACTATGAACCTGTATGTAGCTCCCACAATGTTCATCCTACCCCTAATTATTGAATGCCTGGCACAAGCCAGGAACAATTCTTTTGTAAGATTTATGGAGAAAAAGCTCCCATCTGTTGATCCACTCCCAAATTCACTACTACATTTGGGGCTGGCCCAGGCCTAAGCCAGGAGCCAGGAATACCATCTGTATATCCCCACCTGGGTGGTGAGAGCTCAAACAATTGAACCATCTTACACTGCCTTCCTGCATTAACAAGAAACTGGATTAGCATGGTCCGACTGGGAATCAAACCATCGCTTATATGGTGTGGTGGTATCGTCATCCACTGTGCCTCAACACTAGCTCCCAGCATTTTCGCATGAGTTGAAGAGGCATAATGGGAAGGAGATGTCACACACAGTTTCTGACATTTTAGATTCTAATGAGCAAGTAATCAAGAAACACACAATCACTGGATGTGTATTAGGCAGTGTTCTCCAGAGAAACACACCCAATAAGATAGATGATAGATAGATAGATAGATAGACAGACAGACATATTGAGAGCTACTGAAAGAAATAAAGTGTGATATGGTAATGGAGGATGATGAAAAAGGGAGTATAAATTATACTTTTGTGTCTGGAATCCACTGCCTCCCCATTCACTCCCCAACTTTGCATATTCTTAAACAACTGAGGTTTGCTGCTTCCAGATGCTGGATCTTCCCATCAGATGCACACATGAAATGACCCCATCACAGACGGGCAAGTGAATCCCATGCAGGAGGCCGTGGACTTCAGGTGGAAAGTCTGACGTACTGTAACCTCCAAGGAATATAAAATAAGATTCGGCCATATGCTGAGTCCAAGTACTGCATTTTATAGAGCCTTTCTTTGCTCCTCTGAACAATTTAGATCTCACTATACTTCTTGCTTCAGGGGGCTTCTGCCATCTCAAATGACTGAAGGTATTTTGAAAATTGAAAAGTGCAAAGCTCATTTTAAAGCAGCATGAGGATTTATTTGGCTATTGATGTTATCTCACTACATTAATCAGCTGATAATACTTTCAATCCTAGCTGTAATGATATTTTTAAATGATCCAAAGATCCATCAGAGTCATTTATCGTGCATGTGCTGTGTGATTTCCTGGGGCACAAAGGCACTATTAGTTCATGGAATTCACTTGCATTTCATTTTGAGAAAAAACAACCTGAAAACTCATATAGTAGATATTGCTAAGTTCTGTGTTATGATGTTTTCCAAATTCAATTTGGCTTTCCTTCCCCTTACATTCACTGTAATATATAATTTTTTTCTCCAATTAAATCCATCTAAAATCAGCAAGTATTAAATTCTATAGCCTCAGGAGATATAAACATAAGTAGTTCAACACAAAACGGGTAAAAATAACAAAGAATGATTCCCAGCGGTGGTGTCAATTTTTCTGCAAGGTTAATTAATCACTGCAGATGAATGTAACTGGAACAGGTGATAGAGTGTTGCAGACTGAAAAGTTACAAATTTGAAAATCTCAAGCAAATAGCATAGTGCACTGGTCATGATCACAACACCTCCATAAGCAGTAAATCTTTGACAACGTGTAGGCATTGAGAAAAGGAAATGAAAAATGAATATCAAGTTTATGTGTTCAAAAATCTGTGATCTGAACCTGTTAGTTCAGTTTTATAAAATTAATCAAGTGAAGAAATACATACTGAAGCATCTTCAATGTAGAGTTTTCTGTTCACTGTTTCACAATAGTCATGGAGAAAATGTGTCCCGTTTTTGAACTCCCAATTCCAGCTTCATTTATAAACTGCTAGCAACAGCTAATCCAAGGTGTGGCTTTTTTATTCTAAAACTTCGATGGTATAAAAACGATCATTAAAATGTAAATATACATGGATTGTCCTTGGTAATATCACCCAAACACTATCTTATTTTTCTTCAACATTCCAATCAAGTATTTGTAAAACTTACCTAATAATACCTGTATGCGGCTGGCTTTGACAACAAGGCACTGGCATCCCACTGCTATAGCTAACACCCCTGAAAATCTTTTTAAATGCATTACATACTTTCTATAAACTCCATGGAGATACATCAATCTGGCCAATTCTCTATTTGTCATGGATCTGATTCTGCATGATGCATTGGCAGAAAAAGTAATTTAAAAATGAGAAGATGAACTGGTTCTGCAATATTGTATGTGAAGTAAAGATGAAGATTAAAATAATTTATGATTTTTCCTACTTGACAGGAATGCTTGTTTATTCCTCATGAAAACGTATTTACCACTACTACATATGTGTGACACTCCTGTCACAAGCTAAAATCATGGGGGAAATGCAAAGAAAAATAAAATGCAGTCACGGAGCTCAACATCTGCAAGGATGGTGAGAAAGGCATTAAAATGGCAGGGTGTTTAATAAGAGCTGTTAGTAAAGTGCCAAGGAATCTAGAGAAGTGGATTTACGCATCAGACTTGGGAATGAGCACCAGCTTGGCTATGGGCCCAATATTCTTCCCTGGAACACCGCGCTGTTCTACTTGACATCTCTACTTTGTTTTATTTCAATCTCGTGTGAGGTAAAGAATCCCCACCACAATGAATCTATCCTCTAGTCTTCTTCATCTTTGCAGGTAAAACCTGCATCTTTCCATTTATTCAGGCCAAGAACATTGGGTGCCATTTTTGCTAGTTCTAATATATATTTTTGGAAGATTTATTTATGTATTTGAAAGAGAGATTTAGATTGAAAGAGAGAGAGAGAGAGGAAGAGACAGAGATTTCCCATTGCTGATTCATTCCCCAACCCCAAGTGATGGCAGTGGCCAGACTGAGCAAAGCTGAAGGCAGGAGCCTGGAGTTCTAGCAAGGTCCCCTTGTGCAATCCACCAGCTGCAAATTCACCTGCAGGGAGCTGATGGGCAATCTGCCCATCACCACTCATCAACAGCCCCTGCTCTACAGAACTGTGACAGCACACCACATCAATTCTATCCCTTGTTTGTAGCATCAATACTTTCTTTATATGTGCAAAAAAACACATTTTCTGAAAAGGTATAATCCAGACTTAGCTGTTAAATCCCTGCCCAGTTCCTCAAGGAAGACTTTTCTGAAGTCATCAAGAAACTAAGTTGGGCAGTAACCTATTCCTATTTCCTGGTCTAGGATCCTTTAATGTTCAGAACACGCTTTGCACTCCATAGGCAATGATCTTTACAAATTCTTGATTGGCTTGAGAAATCCTTGTGTATTCAACATAGTGGAAGGTGCATAACATCCAATATTGTGTTATTCCTTTATATCAGCATAAGTTGTGAATATGGTGATTTCAATGATTTTCGTACCTATGTAGTAATGAATTTTATGCAGTCTCTAACACCTGACAGTTTTCTTGAATGAAGCTCAATGGATCCTCTTGGTCTCTGTAAAAACTTAGGATCAAAGTTCTCTACTGGTAAGTGAAATTATTGCAATGGATACTTTTATGTACCAATTTGATTGGCACCCTGAATGCCAAGAGAATTGGTTTAACAGTACTTCTTTGTGTATCTATGAAAATGGGATTTGAATTAGTAGACCAAGTCAGAAGATGCCTCTTCTCATATACATACATGTCTGTTTCGTCTCCCGTGCACATGGGCCATCTTCTGCCACTTTCCTTGGTGCATTAGCAGGGAGCCGGGTTGGAAGTGGAGCAGCTATGTTTTGAGCTGGTACTCATGAGGGATGCTGGCATCCAGGCAGCAGCTGAACCCTTTGTGCCACCACCATGACCACAGGGAAATGCTCAATGAAAAAACCAAAACAAGAACAAGCAGCCACATACCTTCAAAACTGGAGACTGGACATATGTGATTTAATCCTCATGACAGGCACTGAGCCATATGAAAATTTCTGCCTGAATGACTGGAAGCTGAGGACAACTTCACACTTACCCCAACCCTGTGTTCACTGAAGGTTGTCCTTGGAGTGACAACACAGCTGCCCTTCACACATAGGAGTGAATAGTTGGCACGCTCTCAGGCAGGTCTTCCTCTGAGTGAACTGCGGTTTCATGGTGCCACCAGTGGGAAATGCCGAATGCTTTTCTGAACCAGCCATGATGGGACTGCCAGGGTCCAGGACCAACAAGAGTTTGATTATTGCCTGTGACGGGTGATTTCAGTGCCCTGCGTCAGGCCCCTTTCAGTTCATGCTTCTGAGTTCATTAACGGAATGGAATTCAGATGTATGTGTGAGTTTTCATGGCAATCTCACTCTCCAGGGGAGACTTAGTCAGCACTTGAGTGTCACCAGTTCTGAGCCTTGCCAACCCCAGTTGTGGAGAACCAGGTGCTTAAACAAGGGGCTGGAACCCTTGGGGACTGGAACCATTGCTCTTCTTCCTTCTCTGCCTTGGGAGCTATTTTGATTAGCACCATCACTCACCTGGAACTTCCATGCGCCATAGGTTATGCAAGGCAATTTATAAATCTGCCCTAATTTAATACTCATATCAGCTTGAAGAGTGGCTATCAACTCCACATATGGTAGCCAAAGAAATCAAATTTGTAAACCATGGTTTCAAAAGCTGTTTGATTGAGTCCAATTTTGCTTTACAGCCCCAAGTCTCAACCCATTGTTCTTCACACTGGATGGACGGTCAATTGTATTCTGCTACTAAAGTTGAGAGCCTGGTATATGTTGGTCAATGGAGGCCGTTACACTCCAACCTTTGTTTGTCCCAGAAATTCCCTCCTTTCTGACAGATATATATCTACTCTTTGCAATTAGACTGAACTTCATGGATTCTCTTAGCAGCCTGTTCCATGGTCTGACTGTTCCCAGAGGCCTAACATTTTCCCTGATATTTAGCTTCAATATTCCTTATTGCAGCTCACAGCTTGTTAATTCTTATTCTACCCTTGTTGATTAATCAGAAGAGAACTCCCTGCACTGCTCACAATACACTTTTATGAATGTGTCGGCAGAATGATGGCTCCCTTCAGCAGTCCTTCCTCAAGCCTGAACCCTCCCAGCTCTATTAACCTCCCCACAGAGGTCTCACTCTCTAAGTCTGGGACTGTTTCTGTCCCTCTTCTCTCAACTGTGTCAATTAGCCTATGTCCTTTGGTAATTTATAGTGTCCAAAAGGGAGCCCAGCTTTGGAGGGGCGGCCAGCTCCAGGTGGAGAGAGTCACGATGCTATTGAAATTCACTTACTCGTTCTGCAAAGTGATATCTTAATTATTTTTTTTTCCTGAGGCAGACCGCCAAGAGCTCTCTTTTTCAATGTCCTTTTTATGAACCTGGAATTATAGACTGTTGGAGCTCATTCAGACTCTGTGGATGATCTCTCTTCACTGGAAGCAAATTGAGCCATGAAGGTATGAAGATAATGTCTGAAGACATTCAGGGACCTCATGAGAGTGAGGTGCTCAGTGGCTTTCATTGCAGTGTTGCAAACCCTGAGGCTGCTCTGGTGAAAATGTGATGCTGTGGTCTACCCAAGGAACAGAGCTATAGTGTGGTACATTTCAGGCAATGTCCAAAGAAGTGCAAGGAGGGGGCAGCTATGCAGCATTCTATGGCAATTTGAGTGAAAACTGATAGCAACTAGTGGGTTTGACAATGGTAAGTCACATGATGGTGAGGGGGCACTCATGAGGGAGGAATCAAAACATAAACAAATGGCAATAATAAGCTAAGAAATACTAATGGTAGGCTCGCAGGTAGGGTCCTAAGGGGACTTTCCGAGGAAACGTTTCGAGTTGATGTAGGATAATGTAATCATTATACTAACAAGCCTCGAAGGAAGCAGTTTTATTTCATGACCAATTTCTGTTCACTCTATTGTTTTGCTCAGATTTTTCTCCCCGAGGTTCATTTTCTCATACATAAAATAATAACAACAAAATTAAGAATTAATTTAAAATATTACATACATTTCTCTTCAGGCATATGTACATTGATCTATTCTACATCTTTATTACATGTGATAATATGTCTTGCTATTTATGACTATTTGTTATGTATTTGTATTACACAGTAATAATAACATTGAAAGTCATAGATCAGCTTCAGGAGGTGATATGAACATCACATAGGGTAGTAATTCCAAAAGATGTTTAATATAGTTCTGGTACCCAACGAACAAGGGATATTCGTCACACCATTATCATTTATTGGTCTTATGCTCATCACTATCCCACCACCATTGCCATCATCACCATGATTCCAGTGAAGATGAGATGGATTGAACTTAGCTCCTACGAGCCTTTACTTAGCCATCTAATCCTTTCCTGCTCACATTGCACAGAGAACACAAATTGTCTGATACATTTACTGATCTTCATATAGTCCACTGACTTTGTTTCCCCTCTCAATGAGATAATATTTTTAAACTTATTTCTGAGATTGAATCCTTTGACGCTGTTTTAAGCTCCATGGGTTTGTTGCTAAGACGCTTGGTGTTTCTACTTTGCCGTCCGTCTTTGGGGTAGTGTCTTGTTACAAACACACAGGCCTCTAGAACACACTTTACTGACCGTACATCCCCCACCTCTACCATCTTACAAAATGAGCATGTTGAGAATTTCCCAAGTCATTGTAAGTCCTGCTTCTTTTACATGTGATCATTTCCCCCCCCCGACTTTGTCCGATTTTCAATACTTTCCTTGGAACGTTTCTCAGCTAAGTATCCAAGCTCACTGCTTTCTCCTTTTTCTGCTTTTGGCACGGCTGTGATACATGGCTGAGCACAGTTTTCTGTCCCTATGTTACAAGGGTTGCTTTTCTTCCGGTTTCCAGTAACAGGACCCTCCTATCAACTTTTGAGCCATCATGACCAGTGCCTTTATTATTTGTACTTTTAACAATAGTAAGTTTAACAAAGATCTAGATTTTTCATCGAAACTGTCTCAAAATTGTTACAGATATACTTATTTCCATTCCAAAGCCAGTCCACATATTTAGAAGTAGTTTATAGTAGCAGCTCAATTTCTGATGTGTGACTCTGTATGATTTTTCTTGGGGTTACTATAAAAATTTATGATAAATTTGATGAATTAAAATACATTAAATTCACACCACTGCCGTTATTGAGGGTGTAGGTATGAAATTGGAATCACTGAGCTAAAATCAAGTTCCACAAGGCTGCATTTCCACCATTATGGAACTATTTCTTCCCTTTCTCGTTCTCATCTTCCACAAGCTGCCTACAGTCCTTAGCTCGTGACCACATGGCTCCAGCATGTGCGCCACTAACAAACTGCTTTTACTATTCTTGCTGCGTAATTTTTTGTTCCTCTGTTAGGGTACCTATGATTATAGGTAGGGCCTACTTGTTAATATAGATGACCTCCCTTCACAGATCTTTAAATGATCGTGTCTGCCAAGACACTTGTTTTCCCATACAGTCTGGCATTTAAAAAATACAACTATTGCATTCTTAAAGGAAACAACCGTTTTCCAGAGTCTCTTCTTCCATATATCTTTTAAAAGTTGACTTCAAGATATATATAATAAGACAACTGTTAACCTGGAGATATAAAATTGTTAAAAATTATGGTAAGGCCTTTGACAGAGACAATCTCATGTGACTATCACAATAGCATTTCTTGTTAAGCATTTTTAATAGGAAAAGGTGGGTGACCCATGAAATTAATTCATGGCTGATTAGGAGTTAAACTGGAGTTGGTATGATTTGAAAACCTGAGTTTTGCCATGCCTCAGCTCCATGTGTTTTGGTCTTAGAGCCTTTGTGGGTTTGAGGTATGTCACCCTCAAAGGAAACAAAGAAGTCTTACAAACACAAGTCTTAAGAATGATGGGCATTTTTAAAAATCCATTTCTTTCAACAATGATGCTGCTGTCACTCACCCTTGGCACTCCATCATATACGTGTGTGGCCATGGTTGTACTTTCAGCTGACCACACTGGTCACCAGGCTGTGACCACACAATTCACGAATGCAGTCAGAGACTCAAAGAACTCTTCATCCATACAGAGCCTTCTCAGAAACACTCTCGGTGGCCACACCCTACCTATCTTCCCTGCTTTAATGAGCTGAGTTTGGGAAATATCCTGGCCTGGTTTTAGCCTTCCATTCCTGTCTGATCACTCACTTTTCCTAACCAGACTGTCCTTAAGGACAGGAAATAACACTAGGTGTGTGTCTGTATACATGTATATATATATATATATATACATATGTATTTTTTACTTTTATATGACCATGTAGCATGTTAAAACATATTAAACATGTGCATGTGTGAATAAAGCAGAGGTACTAAGTGCTAATTGTGGGGTGACAAGCAGAAATACAGCCTATCTCTAAATAATGTAGGTGAGGTTTTCAGTTCTCTGTGTAGATCTCACAAGGAAGTGATCGTGAAGTCACTCATGTGTATTGGCTTCCAAATCAATGTAAGCTTCGGGTGTCTGATTATGGCAAACTGTGGAGAAAGTTACCAGAGAAGACACTTAAAGAGAGATACTGAACCTTTCCAGGAAGCTCCAAGGCATTCAGTCTCTCCCAATTAACATACAATGTCATGGAGTAGGAATTACTAAGCTTCCTGTTGGAACCTGTCTCACTTCCTGACTCAGAATGATAAATAAATGACAGGACTATTTTTTAGAATAGCAAGTTTAGGGATAATTTCATCTTGCAACAATAGATAAATGAAAACAGAAAACACTTTAGTAATAGATCATGAATTAGGAAGGAGAGAATAATGATCTGGAATTAGAAATTTTTATTGTCATTGTTAAAAATAAGGTCGCGAAATGTGAACTGAGACAATTTTAAAAAAACGACTCAATGATTTTCACAGTTCTCCTCACTATTGTTTGTGAGCTTTAGACTCGGGTATTTTACCCACCCCGGTCACGTTGTGCAGGAGGTGAGACGAGTTCTAGAGGTGAACAGAAGGTGAGCTTTGCTTTACTTCATCGCATCTGTTTCAGTAGTAGCTGAGAACCTGGAAATAAAATTGCACACAATTGCACACATCCAGATGCATTCATGGTTGCTGCTGAAGAGTAGTAATTGTTCTTGTCAGTGCATCGAAGGGGTGGATTAAATTTCAGGGTAAAATGAATTTAAGTAGCCAGATTCGTCAATGGCTTGCTCCTTTTTCTCTCACAAAAGGAAATAAAAAAATGTCAAATCTTATCTTCCAATGAACATGGCAGCTTTGATGGATTTAGAAGGTGAGCATCCTCAGGTCTGCTCTCATTGGCTGATTTCATGATTTATACTAAGCCAGCTAAGCTGTGTGTGCCGTAGGAACATGGTCATTCTGTGTTTGCAGGATTGGTGAGAGAATAAAATGAAAAGTGTGAAGAAATAATTCCAGAGATGACAGCCACACGACTAGCACCCAAAGCATGCTAGTTGAATGAAGCATGCCTTTAAAGATGATACTTGTGTGTTATTACCATTATTATAAGACTTGGTTTCAGCAGTTACATTACCAATATATTTATGGGTTACCATTGGAACACTTTTTAAGACTTTTGACTACATTTGCATGACTCACTTAAGTAGCTGAGTAGAATCTTAGACATATGAAATAATGACCCAATTTAAGTTGCTGTATTTTTGTAAAGCACTGGAAAAGAGGAAAGCACTTCAAAGTAATTAACATGAACATGCTCAATTACATTTCTGTATAACATGCCAGTCCTGCTGCCTGGAAATCCTGAAATGAGGAATCTCCGAGTCTCCAGCTGTTAGCACAATGGGGTCCTACGGCATGCCCCTCTCTTCTCACAGGATGGTCTTTCAGAAAATTATTAAGTATTTAAAGGTTAAAAATTAAGAAAACGGTAGCAAAAAGGGGTAAAAAAAAAGTTCTCCCATCAGGCCAGTGGGTGGAAGGGTAGGGTCACTGAATGTAGCCTTATTTCTGCTGGCCATGTTTCTTTCCTACCCAGGCTCCAAAGTAAGCGGACTGTGTAAGCGGGACTGAAACACACAACCCCCTTGTGACTGTGAGCAGCAAAGCGTTCTCCGTTTGTGGTTTTCTTCAAATGAGGTTGCTTGGAATATGTGTTTGAAAACACTGAGGCTCTTTATTAATCAAGCACTTCACTCGCCCTGCCAGCATAACGTTTCATTGATGTCAAAACTCCCTTAAAAATGGTTTTGGAGCCATTTCTTGTACACAGACTTCAACAGAAGAAATATTTTTGGAATTGTAAATAGAATAATTGAGGCAAATATTTGCCCATTTGGAAGGCTTCTGTAATGGCCTTAATGTTCAGTTGCATTTTATATATGCAGATCTAGGTATGAGTGGTAGGTACAAGCAAAATGAATGAAGCAGTGCCCCCAAGCCCCCAATATCTGGACTTTCCCTGTAGTTAAGTTGCAAAATCAACTCAATTGGAGGAGAAATAGAAAGTCATTTTGAAAAGATACATTATTTGCTAAGGAGGAGTAAGTATGGATTGGAGGTTAAACTATTGAGAGGAAGAATGTGTTGATCAGAAAAGGCTTGATGGACAGACACCCAAGGAAGGAAGAATTACAAAGATTAGCATTAATGATGTCCTTGCAATACATAAAGCACGTCCGACTCTGAGATACAAGCCATGAGCATCTGGAATTAGGAGCATCAGGATTATAGACATGATCCCAATAGGATAGCACCGTTCAAACCAAAACATTGATGAGAAGTAGGAAATCCCACTAGTTTGATTCCATATACTTGGAAATCTTTTTCCCATACAAAATATTCTAAGAGAACATTATATAACCAGGCTACATGAACTATGGGGGAATATCCCCTTGTAAATGACTTATGTCTGCCCAAAGAAGTGGATCAATGCTGTACTTGTTGGCAAGTCTGATCTCTGTGCTTTTGGCATGATGAAAATGAGAGGTAGGCAGTGGTAGGTTCATCTGAGTAGCCAATTCTTTGGAAGGGCTCCTGGGAAAAAAGAAATGAGGTTAGACACTCATGGCTTCTATCTTACAAACTATGCTCTTAAATAAGTTGACCTCTCTATGGCTTAGGGTTTTTGTTGTTGTTTGTTTGTTTGTTTTTTCATCCCATGAAGAAGAGGCACTTTGTAGGATCATTGGGTGTTATTCAGAAATTTTGGTGTCTTTGAAACTCTTAAAACTACTTTCTCCTCTGAGGTGATATGGAACTCTGCATAAACACCTCAAGTCATCTGCATGGCCCCGAGTCTCCTCCAAAAATTGTCCAGATGTGATCACAGAGCTGAATTTGCACTCACTGAGACCCTTTCCCTACAGATGGGGGTGTCTGATCCAGGGCGAGGAATACTAGGTCAGTCAGCTTGTTTCTCCCATAAATATCAGTTGTGTTGTTGTGGCTGTGTCCAATCTCTATGGACTACCTCAACTATCAGAATGTACTTCACAGCTATTTGAAAGCTATGCAACAGAAGTGAGTGGGTCAAGAAGCAGAAATCTAAACAAAAACAATGTGCAAAAAATTGTGGGGCAGCAGAATGGGGAAAATAGAGAACATAGGGTTCTTAATCCTGAAAAGGTTTTTTTTTTTTTGTAAGTTATCTAAGTGGCTTATGGGTTCCAGCTAGTATCTCTGCCCTTCTTTTCCACAAGTTATTTCTGCTACTTTTCCACTAGTCCCATGGAGTGAAGCTAGCTTGAGCTGGTTTTGTTGCATGGCTAGCAGTGGACCTCTGTCTTCCCCTCTTTGAATTGAATTCACAAGAGACAAGGAGAAAGACAAACTCACCCTGTGGAAACTCCTTGAGGAAGGCAGGGTAATAAGCTTGTGGAGAAGAACTGGTATGAGAAGGCTAACCACTTTCATGTAGACACTGCCCTCTCTGAAGCCATTTCTCTTCAAACATATTTTTGAGGAGCTGCTGAAAATCCCACGTGTTAGGCTATTGGTGCTTTTGAAAAAGGCCAGTGTTGCTCTAACAGGTAGAGCTGAAAGTTTGCATCCTCATAGTGGACATGCTTGTTGTTTTTCTTCCGTCAAACACTTCGCACCAGTCTTGGAAGAAGTGTTTGCTTTCTCCCGATGCTTGTTCAGGTGTGTTTTTACAGCAGCAGACACTCTGAGCCCGGCTGTTTCCGGATGACACAATGATACCAAGATTTCTTCCATTCTCAGGGCCCTCTAGAAAAGACTGTTAGCCCCAAAGCTTTGAGTAGAAAAAGATAGGCTTGTGCCAAGGAGGGCATTGGAGTCTCACAAATCACCCGACGTCTTTGAAGTGATAGCCAGAAACTTCATCTTTCTAGGTTGGTCCAAGTCTAGTTGGTAAAGTTCCTGTTTAAGAGTTTTAACTTATGCATCTGTAAGGAAACAACCAGCAATATGAAATAAAGGTTGGAAAGTCTTGGTAAAATTGTATCTAGTCTCATAAATTATGGGGAGTCTGACTATAGGCAAGTTTAATAACATGTTTTCAACTTCAACATGTTCATCTGTAAAATTAGGACACATCATTAGAATTAAGTAAAATGACAGAAATAATGCAGGGAGTTATGTACTAAGAAAAGATGGTGCTCTACAAATATCCCTCTAATTATTATATGTACCTCAATTAGTAAGTGATGCACAACTGATACACTGCTGGAAAATTTGTCTTTAACCAAGTCATTGCTTGTTCATTGATATAGACTCTAGGATTTGTGTGTGTGTGTGTGTGTGTGTGTGTGTGTGTGTGTGTGTGTGTGTGTGTGTGTGAGACCTTGATGTCCTATGCTACTTTCTTTTATGTGAATTTTATGGGATATTTCCATGTCCTTAATTCTGATACAATGCATATCCTGGAAAGATTAAATAATTGCTGTGACTTACTGAAACTTTTTAAATTTGATACCAAATACAAACTATTTATTCAAAGAATAACTAGTCTGTTACTTTTTTTTTTAAAGAAGAAAATATGGGTGAAAAAATACATGTAACCAAACAGGTGGGTATATTCCTCGGTCACTCAGATACTAATAGAGATAAGAGACCAAGTGTTAATAAGAGAGATTTCAATCAGGACTATTGAAATCTAAGTATCTAATTCATCTCACTGGCACATTAAATCTCATGGAGATTTTTATCAAACAGTGAATCAGGGATACATATTAATTAAAGCGAATCAAGGTAAGAGGAGTAGAGAACAAAGGCTCAGAAATTAGATGCTGCTATAAAACATCTGTGAATTTAGTTTTAAGCATCAGGTCAAGTAGTTACCCCAAGTTCAGAGGTTGGGTGGTGTTTCAGTCCATTTTGTGTTGTTATAATCCACATCTTGAGTCTAAGTATTTTGTTTTTATTTTTTAAAAAAATTTTAAATAACATTGTATTATGTGACACAGTTTTATAGGTACTGGGATTCCCACCACCCCTTCCACAACCCTCCCCCCATGGTGGATTCCTCCACCTTGTTGCGTGATCACAGTTCAAGTTCAATTGAGATTCCTTCATTGCAAGCATATACCAAGCATAGAGTCCAGCATCTTTTTGTCCAGATAAGTTCAACGGCTTTTTGGGGAGACCTTCTGTGGTCTGAAGGTAGAGCCAACAGAGTAAAAACCTGATCAATCAAAAGCCCCAATATAACATCAACAACAATATACAATGTTATGGTACTAATTGACATAGAATTGAGTAAACAATCTATTAAAATAATGCAAGTTCTTAATCACATCTTGTGACTACTCCATTGACATTTCAACAATTGAGGTGCATAACAGTTATAGGAGGAGTGTAGCATAAAGTTTTGAAAGTATAGTATGTTTTACAATTTTTCAAAACACATGGTTGAGACAGTATTAATTACAGGTTCAAAAAGAAGAAAAAAAATTATAGGTTAAATTAAGGCAAACCTGTGTACTTTATAAACAAAAGGGATTATTTAAATCAAAGTTGTGGAAGTGAAAAGTATGAAGTCAGGCAGGATCATCTGCCTGGTTTTCTGGCAAGAGCTTTCTGGTTGATTGGTAGATGGCTTCACAAAGCAGATCTTGAGACAAAAAGGGAAAGATGGAGGGAGGGAAAGGAGAGAGAGAAAAAAGAGGGAGAGAGAATGGATGGATGCTTGGTTGGATAAGAGTGAGAAAGAGGAGAGGGAGAAAAAAAGAGAAAGAGAGAGAGATCACATGAAAATAAGAAGTGGGGAGGAGCCAGTTCTCTAATGACAATACATTGCCAAGGGTGTTAGCACTTGCCTGTGAGACCAAACTCACAGGGTGAAAGCTGCGTATTTAAAGAGTGCTTTAAGTACTGCTCATGATCCAGCCACTTTTTATCAAGACACACAGCCTAAAGGTCTTGCTGTCCTTAAATATTCTTTTGTTGAGAAACAAGCTTCCAGAACACGATCCTTTGGAGCACACACCATACCAGGAGCAAGTATAGGGGTCTAAAGCCGGAGCATAGATTTTGCAATAAAAGGGATTCTGGTTGTAACTGGCTAATATTACGAGGCAGAGACACGTTGGGAAGCTAGGGTTGTCCACCATGCCATCAGCCGGGAAAAAGGCATATTTGATTTGGATTCCAAGAATTGATGACCATGGAGTTCTCATGTAGTTCACACTGAATTTGTAACACAGTAATTGATCAGATTATAAGACAATTGATACCATTTCCATACTAACCATGGAGGAAATGTCATTGCGATGATTTCTACCCCATTCTTGTGACCCAAAGAGAACCTTTTCAGTGACTGTGTAATTCAGCAATTGTTTGTATGATTCTGGCTATGTCCTGGGCACCATGCAAAGTGCAGAAATACAATGCTGAATGACACACATTCCTTACAGGAATGGCAATTTGATGGCACATCTGCTGCCCACTTCTTTACCCTTCTCTGCAATAGCCATCATTAATCAATCAACACACTCCTTCCTACTCACAATACATCTGGCCTGCGTTTCTCCTCAATGGGCAGCCACTATCTGTCAACAGGAGATACCAGTGAGTTGAAATGAATCAACACTCCTGCTTTGAAATGCTCCTGGTCTCAGTGAGGGAGAGACTGACTGAGTCCTGATGCGTATCAGCCTTCATGGTTCCGTTTCAAGAAATACAAAAGAGAGCTGGTCTCCAGCTTCCTTCCAATGCAGATGCTGGGCACTTGGAGTAATTGGGCTCCTTCCAACCGCATGAGAGCCTGGATTAAGTTCCCAACACTGGGCTTTGGTCCTATCCAGCTCTGGCCTTTGCAGGCATTGGAGATTATATTATGGATAAGCGTGTCTGCATCTCTGTTGTTTCTATGCCTCTTGAACAGATCAATTAAACTTTTTTAAAAAGGGACACTTGAAGAAGTCTGAGGCCTTAAAACAATGCTCAAATATCCTCCATTTCACATTGTAATATTTAAAAATAAGAGTTTTTTTGTAAATAAAGACATGGTGCTTTTAGGGAGACATTTCTAAAAGCAAATTTATTCTGATCTAAGGGATCACTCAAGGCAAAATTAAAACCCAGGAACACTGTAGAAGAAGTACAAACTCCTGCTGGAGCTGCAATGTATCTACCCTAGGGTTCGTAAGAATGCGCTAAACCCTGAATGCCAGCTTTTCAGCAGCCAAGATAATCAAGCAGCTAAGAAGTCCTCAGGGAAGGCTGCTGGTGAATGGGGACCTATTAGCAAAAGCACACCTTCGACAGCAAAAGAATGACAGGCAACTTCCTTCTTCTCCAGCGCGGGTAGGGTGATAGAACTCCTCTCTGTGGCCATTAAGAAGGCATTGCTTGTTCTGTGGCTTTGGCCATTTATAGTTAATTTATGTTTTTAATTTTCTGGAAAGAACCCAGAGGAGTCTGCTAACCAATAGAGTGCATGATACAGGCTTGGTAAACACAAATTAAAATAAAATAAAAATGCTCTAGTGGTTCTGCACACATCTAAAAACAGAATTAAGAGTTTCTAAGTCCTAGCATAAGAATGAACCTCCAATTTGTCTTAACTGGAAAAGCATAATGGAAGAAAGTTAGGTAAGGGAGAAATGAAAAGGGGGCATTAAAATGACAGGATATAGCATTAGGCATGGTTGGATTTGACTTAAATATTGGCTGCAGCAAACTTCCTGAAAAGGGAACATTATAGCTGTGCAAAATCTGGATTTCACAGTGAGAAGAAATCAAACATAACACTTCTCACTCTGAATCACTTTACTCTGCATCACTCTGAATCAAGAGGATTTTGAATTGAGACCTTCATTCCTGCCAATAACTGAGTTTACCTAAATAATCTCTAGCACTTTGGAAAGAGGGGAAGGCCACTGCTGTTTGGCAGACAAAAAAAGAAGAGGAATGGTGTCCTAGAGAAACCTTTCTCTGTTTGGAATCTCGTAATTCTGGCCCTGACCCTACAGGAATCCATTATGCAAAGCACGGAATATAGCACCATGGACAAGCTGGCTTTTAATACGCATTTTTGCTTGGCATCGCTTGCACACTGCATGCTGACTCTCATTCTTGGACAAGGAAAGGCAAGACACTTAGATGTACTTTATTTCAGGAAATACCCAGGAAGAAATATCAGCTTCTCTAGGCCTCGCATTTATGTTCAAAGAATCTACCTCATGTATGTATTCAAAAGTTGAATTTAGACTAATGGAGGGCATTTTGAATTCTACTTTTAGATTTACATTTAGTGGACTACTGCTGACAATAAAGAAATATACTTGGTCTATGGTTGAACAACTTAGGAATGGTTGATTTCTGTGTATGCTCTTAGCCTGATTGCGATTGTGTGATTCCAACTTGGTGCTTTCACTTTGATTGTAGACACGAGTTACATAATCTGCAGTATATTACATTCCCAAGCTTTTGTGTGCATTATCCTTTAGAGAATTCTCCCAATTACAACAAGAGTAAACAGTGGAAGTTCCTAGTGTGTGTCTTCCTTTGTCCTACACGTGTGTTCATTTAATCCACATGACTAACTTGCATGATTATGGATTCATTTCCCAGCGCAATTTTTTGAAAGATTTATTGATTTTTATTGCAAAGCCAGGTATATATAGAGGAAGAGAGACAAAGGGGAATATCTTCTGACTGCTGATTCACTCCCCAAGTGGCCACAATGGCCGAAGCTGTGCCAACCCGAAGCCAGGATCCAGGAACTGCCTCCAGGTCTCCCATGTGGGTGCAAGGTCTTAAGGCTTTGGGCTGTCCTCGACTGTTTTCCTAGGCTACAAGCAGGGAACTGGATAGGAAGCAGGGCTGCAGGGATTAGAAGCGGCACCCATATGGGATCTCAGTGCTTTCAAGGGGAGGACTTTAGCCATTAAGCTACTGCTCCAGGCTCTCCTAGGACAGTTTTAAAGAATTGGAAGCCATCAGGTGGCTTAACACAACTGTAGGGGAAGCCAAAGGCCCAAATCCCAGGTACCAGCTGTGCCAGTTCTTTCTGCTGTCCATGTGCTAGATATTTCTGGTTTATCTCTATTTCTGGCCACCACAGGAACCCTTTGGTGTATCTTGCTTTGCTTTTTTTATTATTATTTTAATTACATTATATTATGTGACACAGTTCTATAGGCACTGGGATTCCCCCCCACCCCTCCCCCACCCTCCCTCCACCCTTCCTCCCATAGTGGGTTCCTCCCCCCACCACCGTTGTATAACCACAGCTTAAATTTAGTTGTGATCCCTTCATTGCAAGCATACACCAAGCACAGAGTCCAGCATATTATTGTCCAGTCAATCTTGCTTTGACACTTCTCTTTAATTAATGTCAGTCTTCATCTGGTCTTTTCTATGTCCTAAAGTACTTGAGAAAGGTCAAGTTCTCAGGTTCCACATGGACTTTTTCTGCTGTTTTTGTTGGTGGTGGTGTTGGGTGCACCATTGGACTTAACTCACTACAGCCATTGAGTCCTAGATGAGGGAACAAAGTCTTAGTTTCAGTGAGTTCTTCAAAGTCACAAACCAGATCAGAGAGGAAGTCCACACTGTAGCCCATGTGTGTAATTCCAGACAATAGTCTAAATGCCCACAGCAGCATTGCAATGAGTGAGCCTCATTGTGGACCTTCCAGGTACTGGGAATGATCAGCTAAAGTGTTGCCTCTCAGTGGCGGAAGCCATATTGCCTTCCTCCTTCCTTGTAATCCAGTGGACACCAACTGGGCCATGATATAAAACCCCCACGCCAGTATTTCAAGGCACAGTGATTCTGCCAAAAGGCTACACATCCAGATCCCCCCATTCCTGCCTAGCTCCATCTCCTTTCCTAACCTACTGCTTCTCTCTTCCCCAAGAGAGATTCTTGAGCAAACCACAGTGAACACAACTTCCCAAATCAAGCTGTGCTGCCAGAATCAGCAACGGTCATCAGTGTTCCTGCATTTAGTCCCTCACTGCAGCCATGAGGGATAAACCTGAGTGTCTCTGCGCCCAGGCTGGGAAACCAACACTCCGAGAAGGGAGACAAAGTGCTTATGCTTCACAGGATGTATGAGATGGAGTGGAGTTTCGAGACCCAGTTGTGTATTCCCCACTTCCCATTAAACTCTCCTGCCTGCTTAACATAACTCTCAAGCTCAAGACAAGGGTACCCAGGGGAATGAGTCTGGGCTAATGGAACCCTGGGGCTTTGAACTCAGACACAATTGGGTTCTTAATAAACAGGAGCTACTCCTTTAAAAAAATAGACATTTGAAACTTTCATTGTTTTTAGAGGGATTTTTGCTGACTCTGCTACAGCTATGAGAAATGTTTGGAATGGTATGTTTTAAGTGGTTAACACTACAGTTAGCACAAAGCAGACTCAGAAAAGGTGAGGAAATGAGATTGTGTTCATTTTGTTCCTCTCCAAGCTGCAATTCCTGAGGCCTGACATCTGTGACCCACCAGCGTTGAACTGTAGAGTCCCGATGGGTCACTTCCAAGGGAATTTTCAGACTCCCAAGCTGGCTGGACCCTGTGACAGCCACATTGAGACAGTCATCTACAGAGCTGCCAATTTGAATTCAGAGATAATGCTGAAGTGTGGCTTCCCTAAGCTTGTGAAAAACCCACCTGAAAATGAGAAAAAAAAATGCAA
Organism: Ochotona curzoniae; assembly: GCF_017591425.1. Classification (NCBI taxonomy): domain Eukaryota; kingdom Metazoa; phylum Chordata; class Mammalia; order Lagomorpha; family Ochotonidae; genus Ochotona; species Ochotona curzoniae. The sequence continues at coordinate 5,448,632 of NW_024467118.1, read as the reverse complement.
AGGGCATAGGTCACAGGGTGAATTCCACAGCGTGTGACACCCTGGCTGAAATCCTAGCCCGCAGAGCCTTCAGGTGAGCAATTAGAGAAAGTGGCTGAAATTGCTTCCATGTTTTTTTTCTTCTAAAAATATCTGCGCTAAGCATTTGACGCATGTGTGTGCGTGTGTGTGTGTGCCCACACTTGTGCCTGCCTATGTGAAAAGCACCGCTGTTCAGATCTTCATGATAGTTTTGCTGATGTCTGTCTCTTCCTTTGCTTTTCCTCCAAAGTCTGTACTTGAGCAAGCATATTACCGTTCCTCCGTGAACCATGCTTTTGTGGCTTTCCCTTTGTCTAGACCTCTTATTCTAGGACACGCTGTGCCATCTACTTTCATTGATTTGTCCTGCCTCTTTTGTAAATACCACTTCTTCCTCAAACACTGAGGCCTCATCCTCTCCCCCTTGGGGCGTCCTTCCCCCCGCCAGGCTTTCTCTTGGGGTGCTCCTGCACTGCGCTGCGTGAGGTGCCTGCACAGTTCTCCCTCCCTCCCTGCACAGGGACAATGCTATGGATTTCTGCTTTGGAATTATTATGTGAAACATTATAGGCTTTTTATTAAGGGAAAAAAATGAGTGCAGACGGGTGACAAATTTAGCTTGCACTTTGTACTTACAAAATTCTACATCATAAAATAACAAGAACCACAATTTCAAATTGTCATAAACTATATGTTTAACCAATTCCTCTGTCCTTTCTGTATGTATAGAAGCTTGGGGATGTTACTTACTTGGGCTAATGACATGTGTGTAGAAGTGAAGAGGTCCCAGTTTTAAGGCAAGCATTTCTCTATATATTGCCTTCTGTGTCACTAAGATGTGTGCTTTTCCTGGACAGCTGGTCCAGTGCTCTTTGCAGCTTGGACTACAGTATGAAAATGTTCAGGAGACTGTGCCAGCTGACCCGTGGCTCACAGATACACAGGAGCTCAGATGAGCTCAAGCTTCAGGAACAGGTGCAGTCCAGCTAACCTACAGACCTGGAATGATAAAAGATGGCATTTCAAGGCTCTGAGTTTCAGGATGATTTGTTACACAGCCTTAATGCGGCAGCAGTTTACTGATACTTAACCTCATTTAGTTTTTCTGAGGAGTAGACCAGATCATTGTCAAGTGCCGGAGCCAGGCTCTAGAATATGGTAAAACACAGGAATTAGGTGCTACTCTTATTAATGTTCCTTCTTTATTATTTACAAATCTAATCCTGTTATGAAAAGGAGCAGTTGACCGAAAAGGAAAGCAAGAATCTCTAAAACTGACTGAGATATTCGCAGCTTAACTTGACATTATTTTTTAAATACATATTGGTTGAAAGATTTTGGGAGAATGTGAGGCAAGGTAGTGTGCTTTGGGGAGGCGTCAGGATTCGCAGTTGAGCAACGCCGATGTGTCACGCTGGCTGTCCAGCCTGGAGGATCATACGCTCCCTCTGCAGTTGGTGGGACCCTGCACCAACAACGTTTTCAGTTTGTGAAGCAGTTTTTTGGGCAGCCCTTCCTCATTAGCCATTCCGCAGTGTCCATCTCTACAGAAAATCAGTAGCTAGTTCCAAGAAAGTGCCCAAGGTGGGCTACCTATGGCTCAAGGCAGCAGCTTTCTCTGTGTTCCTTGAATGGTCTCCTGTTCTTACCTTCAGCCTAAAGTGATTCTGTTCTCAAGATTAAGTTGCTCAGCTGTTGCTTGATGTGTGTACACTCATGAATTATTCTAAATTAATTTTCACAGCTCTCTTTGGAAAAATATTTCTGCATCTCTATCCTTTTGATTAAAACAGAACTACTGAGGAGAACAGAGTTGTGTCCATAGCAGGTTGCCTTCTCTTGAGAAGAAAGGTTTTTTTTTATAAAATATTATGCATGGGTGACTCTAGATAAGAACAAAGGGCTGAAAAGTTTCTAATGGCACCGTGAAGGTGAAGATGGTGCCGGAAGAATGCTGATTATCAGGAGTGGTTATGACTCTTTTATTTCCTCCCTGATTCATTTGCAGAAGCAAGGAGTTGGGGGGAAGGTCCAGCAGGAACCTGAGAGCTGAGGTCAACCTGCATCTCTACATCTCCAATATAGGCTACTGTTTTCATCTTCTTTATACTAATTTATGTTTGGTGCTTCACTTTCTTTATAATACGTTCTGTCGAGTATGGTCTTGTGATGGATGTAGGATTACTTGTGAGTAATAGTTGTGGGAGAAGCAGCTGAATTGAAACTTTATACTGTCTTACACAGTCCTCAGAACCCCTGTTAGGATGATCATGATTACCCATGTGAAAGAAAAAGCTGGCACATGACAATTTGGTGATTTTAACAAGTGAAGGGTGAAATGAAGTTGAGAATCCATTCTTTGTGAGCGAAAATCCAAGTGTCTTCTAGATCTGAAATTTCCTTGCCAGAGGCAAGTGCAGGAAGTGTATATACAGGAATGTTCCTCTGATTGCTGAGGGTCTGCCCTGTCGGAACATCTTTCTCCATAAAGGAACCTATTGAATCACAGCAAATACTTTCTTTCTGTGGTCATCACGGCTGAACTAATTGTGTTGCTTGCTGTCTGCGTCGAGGAGAGAACCTGACTCCTACCTTTTGCAATCTGTGAGATCAGTGTTTTGCATACAGTAGCCGCTCTTTTTGGCTGCCGGACATCAAAGTACCATTTTCCCCATAGGGTTTTTAAGAAGGGTTAATATCCTGGGGACAAAAACAAACTTTACTTGCTTTTCCCCAAGCCATGTTTTTCAGGGGGATGTCAGGTGGTTGTTGTGGCAGTGTCCAACACTGACAGCATCTGGCACTGGCAGCCAGGGAGTGTGTATGTTGGGCGCTGAGAAACCAAGGGAAGCCCCAGGATGGGAGCAGGCTCCCAAGCCTAAGGGGGGAAAGGGAAGCCTGTAACGTATCCTATCAATGTCCAGTGCTTTCTTCTTCCAAGGGAGTGTTTTGTTTACGGTGTGGCTTTAGGTTGATTAATCCGGACAGGTGGTACGCAGAAAATCCCCTTAAACCTGCTCTCCTTGAAGAACCCCGTTTTCTATTTCCTGGCGAGCCCTGGCTGTGACCTTACCCACTGTCACCTGTTTGATCTCTCACCCTGGGACAGAAACAAAGGTGATGAAATTAAAATCTCAGCACAGCTGTCTGGCTTTTCACCTCCCAGGTGTGAGGAAAAGAGGGGTGGACAGGAACATGAGGGTGCTGCAAGGAGTGCCCCTGGATCTTGCAGCCACTCTGTGGAGCCCCATCTGCAAAGGAGCCTTGGCAATTCACACCCCTCCACCACACATACACACAATATGGGAAGATGGATGGGCTAGGGAGGCTAGGGACAGCAGAATGAAGGCAGCTGGTCGTCATTTTAGTTCCTGGTAGAAGAAAAGGTGCAGACAAAATAAGCTGTCGGGACAAACCAGTAGGCGGATTAGCGATGCTTGAACTTGACAGAGAAGCCTGAGCTTTGGGTCAAAGGATAAACTGATTGGTGGGGCCTTTTTGATGCCTGAATTCTAGAGAAGCGATTAGTGCCAATTAAAATGACACCAGAGAAGAGGCGAGAAAGATGCCGGCCCCCCGGAGCATGTCAGGAGCAGGCATCTGACAGTTGAGACGCAAGGAAAGATGGGTGATTAGGAAGCATAATTTACCCAATTACTCGTGATTTGGCAGAAGTTAGTTTTTAGGACTGTTTTTGTAACCTGAAAATAGAGGCTTTAGAAGCCTTTGAAATGAGGGCAAGACACATAGAGGGAAATAATTTCAACTCAGGGCAGACTTTAAGAACATAAGAACCGCTATGTCAGGTTGGAGTTCTGTGACAGGAGTAAGGTGTGTGTGGGGTAGGGTAGGAGGGGGCAGCTGCCAAACACAGGAATGAAGGAAGCGCCCAGAGGCTGCTGTATCAGCCTGCTGTGGGCTGAGCCCTGGATGAGTCACTTACACTGCTCCAGTATCTTCAGTGTTGTTTGCCTCTCCTGCCCCTTTGCAGCACTTCACTCTAACTAGCCATATAAACTCTTAGAGTTTCAATATCCACGGTGGAACTATAGGTCTGAAAGTAGTTTTGCTCACAGTTTCTGAGCGTTAAGTGGGAAAGCAGCAGGATACATTGAATGGTGATACAGTACTGATGATTGAATGTATACGTTTACCACCACATCTACTAATTTGTTTTGTCCTCACACCGCCTTATGAAGTGTGTTGCCGTAACCACCATCTTCCATATAAAGACAGTGTTTCTATCATGCTTAAACTTCTCATGGGCGTAGGGTGAGAAGCTTCATGGCTGTGAACCTGCCCTCAGGATCTCCTCAATAGACAAGGTAGCCTGTATTAATGAATAAATCTAAGTCTTAGTTGCTTAGTAATTATACATTCCTTGAGTGGCCTGGAGAATTAGGCACAGGCTGAGAAAGTTGCATGCATGTTACCCGAGCTAAGAGAGATCCTTACTTAGAAAGAGCTGGGCTCCGGCCATACTTATTATCACTTTCTCCCAAGCTTGGCACACATAACCCTAGAAACACATTCACCTAGCTTTTCATCAAACATTTAGGTATTTAAGTCAAAATAAACCTCAGCAATAATGTGCACTCGGGAGTTTTGTCACTCTTGGTTCTTTCAAAAATGCTTTTGCTCAAGGTAAAGCTTTTGAGTTCATTCAGAACTAGACAGAGTATAATGTATAATGTATAATGATCTTGAAGGCTTTAAACAGTTATTTTCTCTACATTTTCATCATATATGAAAGAAAGCAATATTTTTATTCATTGATTGGTTATTCTTAGATTAATGTGTTCTCTACAGATTATAAAGAACTGTTTAATTAGCGGCAATGAACATGAACAATGTATCTTTGGAAAAGGAGACAGAGTTGGGAGAGAAAATAAATAGTTGACTTAGAAGCAACAGAGATGCAAAATTCATTGAGTGAGGGAATGCTAAAAGCTTGGATTGATCAACTCTGGATATTAGAACAGTTCAACTATTAATTTACACCAGAGTTTCTTTCATTCTGAACAGTGTAAAGTAGATGAGTGTCTGTGTGATCCAGAGCGTTTAGCTGTATCTCTCAGTCCTGCTCCCTGGATCACCTGTGGTGTCATCAATATATTCAGTTGTCACAAGACAAAATAGTTCCAGATGTTTCTAAATGACTACTATGAAGGGACATTGCCCCAATTGAGAATTATGGATTTACCTAGTTATTGGTGATTGGTAACTTTTCTGCAAAGGAAATACTTTAGAATTTGAGGTCACTACTAATAATCTCTGTCATTATTGTACAAAAGCATCTATAGATAGCACGCACATCAGTTACCATATCTGTGTTCCAGTAAAGAATGGCCTGTACTGGACCTGTGTACTGCAATTTGCTGGCTTTTGATTTGTATCATTATGAAATAAAGTGGCATAATGTGACATGAATTTAGTATTTTTTCAACAAGAATATTTCCAATGATAGCAAGGAAATACTGGGTTCTACCATATCCCAATGTGGGGGAGTAATGGAACATGCATCCCTGCTTCCAGACGAAAGATGGATTCCCAATGAAACCGCTGGACATGTGTAGACAATGGGATACTGGACTGTCTGACATTGTCCGTACCAGCGATGTTGGGGTACATTTAAATAAGAGACTGATGGAATTATGATTGCTTATGAAGGACTACACTGTTGCAGTAAAATGGGGAAAATCTGTCAGGAGATGGGAGTTTGGGGGTGAGTCCCAGGCTATATGAAATTGTACCACATAACTCAAAATTCAAAACAAAAATATATTAGAAAAAGAATATTTTCACTCAACAATAAAAATGAGTATTAGTGATAGTACCAGGTAGAGATATCTGCTCTCATTTTTCTCAGAATGAATACATACACACACATACACACACACACACACACACGCTCACACACACACACACATGCTCACACACACACTCACACACACACACACTCACACATGCTCACATACACACACACTCAAATACACACACACACACACACACTCACATACACACACTCACACACACACGCTCACACACACACACATGCTCACATACACACACACTCAAATACACACATACACACATACACACATGCTGACACACACACACTCACACACATACACTCACACACATACACTCACACACATACACGCACACACACACACTCACATACACACATACACATGCTAACACACACACATACACACACTCACACACACTCACATACACACGCTGACACACATACATGCACACTCACACACACACACACTCACACACACACACATTGTGAATATATATCCTTTTTGTTTTGTCGAGGATGCAAATTTGAAATCTTAATATGTATTCTACATAATTTCCATGTGCATCCGAATGTTTTTTACAACACATTATTGATGACATGAGTCAATTTTGTTGTTTAGTCCTGAAGACTAATGACCATGTAGTCATTCATTTTTTGGATTTACTACAAGAACACAAAGTTAGATGGGGAGCAGATGTGAAATTGCACATGTTTATGGTGCACCAAGTGATGTTGAGTGCATCTGTATTTTAAGTCTTGAGCACATTTACAAATGGACCTTCAGAAATTCTCTCCTGGTATGCATTTCTGTGAGAGAATTAATATTCTGTAGTGAACCACCTGCTTTATTGTAAATGCCCAACAGAAGAAAGTGTGTAGAGCGTTTCCACTCTCCCCATCCCCCATAGTGCCTTGGGCAATGTCTGCTATAACCAACCAGATGGAGAGGAGGACACAGAGTGTGAGTGAGCCATACACGAGTGGAAAAACTTGGAACTCATTCACAAATATTCAGAACTACTCTTTTATAAAAGTGATCCTATGAGGGTTTGGGACAAGCACTAAAGGCAATGTTCTCCACACCTAAGTTCTGGGTGTAAAAAATGACATAGGACACATATAATAGAGTCATTGTCAAGGAGGGAAGATCAGCAGGGTCCAGGTTTTCTCCACAGCTCTGGGGTTTGTGTCCTTTAAATGCGTGGACTATTACCATTAGGAAAATATCATTTATGTGGATCATTGGATTTCCTGTTTTTAATCCCTTCAAGCATTTGGGCAATCTTCAGAGCTAGCAGAAACCACAGTCGTGCTCTACAGAAATCCCAGCTTCCACAGCCACCCAACGCTGCGGGGGAGCTTTCATTTCTTATTTATTTACTTTTTATATCCAGTCCTTTCTCATGTCCTCTCCATGCCAGGTGAGACAGCTAACCAGATTGTGGAACTGGTCTTTATTGTAGGAAGACAGAAACTGAAATATATCAGTCTATCACATCCTGTGTTTTATACAACAGGGTTGAATCCGAAATAAGGTGGGATGTCTGAGCAACACAGTTTTTTTCCAGAGAAGAACTGGAAGGGACCAGTACTTTACCTCTGAGTGCTGATTCTCTGTGGTTCGGGGTGGGTGTTCCCTGAACATATTTTACCAGAACAGGCTGATGATGGTGGGACAATCATCACAAACACCCTGAGTGCCCTGCTTCAACACTTTCTATGCACAAATGAGGACACTTCATAGTTCATGAGAATGGAATTAAAAAATAGATTTACTTTGATACCACAATTTTCAAATACATGCATAGGAGTGATCTTCAAAAAGTTCATGGGGTGCATGCATCTTATTAACAGAGTATAAATGAATTTCAGTGTCTCGATTTCACAATGAATTTGTAATTTGTTGCTCCACAGAAGTTTGGAAGTATATTCATCAACTATATATGTAGCAGAGGTGTGTGTATGAAAAACACAAGCTTTCATGAATGTGAATGATCAACTGATATTTTCAAAACTATCTCTTTGAATGTGTTCTTTGAAATATTTCCGGTGCAAATCCTCTGGCTGAGAAGTAGTCTTCAAAATTCTGCGCACTCTCGACTTTCAAAGATAGCAAGCACCCGATAGTCACAGAGAGCAGGCTCCGGAAAAACCGTAACTGCTCCTAGGTAAGAGTGAGTTATGTGACTCTTACGCTATAAAGCAAACACCCATCAACTAAGCCTGGCTCTGTACTCAGGACTGGCACCGTTAGCCGCATTTAAAGGCACTGCCGTTGTCGCAGCTGTCACTGACGAGGTGACAGTTAAAGCTCTCTCTTCCTTTTCACGTTTGCATACACATTGTCTTTCTGTATCTTCCCGGGTGAGAAACCTTTCCTGCCATGTCAGGTTTCATTTCTACTCATAAGCCATGTCTGGTCCTTTGTGTTTTCTCTGCTGTTTTTACTGTTCTCTTTAGTTCTTACCACAATTTTAAAGGTATTGATTCAGTTACTGACCCTAAATATTGTGTGATTTTCCACAGAGCTGTAAGCTCTCTGAGGATGGGGTATGTGTGGGTTGTGTGTGTGTGGGGGCGGGGGGATGGTGTAGCTGTGTTTGTGGGTGTATGTTTTTCTTTTCAGCTGCTGCGTGCAGTTCATTGCCTAAGTCACTCAGTGTAACACTGTAGTCACTGCACACAGTATTGCCTGGTGGAAAAGGCACCTTTCTTGACAGCTGAGGGAACTCTGTCGGCATCCACTGCCTATTGGGAGAGGCGATGCTTAATTTAGTGTTGTGGGTTTCCTCTAATTTGGCCTTGGGGTTTTTCTTTGAGGACTGGCATTTGCAAGATATCCTCTTTTTAGGAGAGTCAGGCTTGGAGGACAGTGCATTCGGGTGTTAGTCCAGCAAGGCTCTGACGAGCAAATCTAATGGGATAGATCAGCAGGAGCTTTCTGTTCTTTACAGACCCCAGAGAAGAGGGACGTTCCCATGACAGCCAAGCTAAAGAGAGAACGGAGTACTCAGCCAATGACTGGAGGGAAGGAAGAGTTGGGAAGAGGACCGAGTGGGATTTGCCTCTATTAAAGGATGCAGAAGTGATGCTTCAGCTTTCCCACAGGCATGGTGGATGGCATAATTTAAACCAGGTGTGATCAAGGGAGCTTATTCACATGACTGCATCATTAGCCATAGGTTTTATTATTGGTCATTATGGGATGTGTTGGATTTCAGATCAATGACAAATGGAATAAGTAGAGGCTACCAAGTGAGAAGGGAGGAAAGTACAGCAGAAAAAAACTGAAGAGGTTCGGGATTTCTTGGTAGGTGTGGGTCACTTTGCAGTAACACTGGTTCTTGTGCTGTAGTCTCTAAAGCTGACCTGTTAACTCCCAATAAGCATGGCCATGTCTGTAGGCACACACACGCACACATGCTCACATGCACACACACACACACACACACACACACACACACACACACACACACACAACACCAAGAGATAACAGACACAAAGAGCTTGCATATTTTTCTTCAACTGTGTGATACATGCAAGTGAGCTTTTTTCCCTATTTATTAAATCACTGTTTCCTGTCTACTATTACTTAGGGCATTTGGGTAGAAAAAGCTGAATCTTCCTGTGCCAAGACTGTATGTTTCTTTTCTACTTTTTGAACATAGTGTTTATCTGAAGTGCAAGTGGGTTTTCACCTACCTCTGCGGTGAAGACTTTCAAAGAGTTTCTAAACAGAATCATAAACTTGTTCATATATGAGAAACACTTATTAATTGTTGATTATGAGTCCAGATTGTAGGCCTGCACTTGGTATAACTATTGAATATTAAGGGGTGATTTATCTGACCCAGGCTGATAAGAAGTTCTGATGCTGAAGCAAGGCAGGCCACCGTCTGTCAATGTTTCCATAGTGACCGGCTGGTGAAAGTGAAGGTCATTATCTGACCTCTGCTTTAAAGCTGGTGTGCTTTCCGAATTACCCAACACCTTAGTTCATGTGCAGGCATCTTCCATTTGCTTAACGGTCCTCTTGAACCTTGGGACTGTATTTACTCAGCCTGACTTGTGGTTTGGGACTTATGGCTGTAGGCTCAAGCTGAATGTGTTGGTTTTCAAAGCTCCCACAGATGAGTGGCTTAAACAAGACAAATTTGCTCCCTCACAAATTTGGGGGCTAAAAATCCAAAATCAAGGTACTGATAGGATTCATTTCTTGTTGATAGACTCACCTTCTGGGACATCAAGCATTAGGGCTTCAACACATGAATTGGGGGAACGCAACTGAAGCCATGCTGTAGGATGTGCAGAAACACTGAGCTCAAGACTCCAGAGGCAAAATGATGCCCATAAAAACAAAAATTACAATAAAAATTATAATAATAACAGTACTTTTAACTCAGGCTCCATTGATGCTAAGGAGCTCACATGCTTTATCTTACATTAGGAGTCAGGCAACCCTCAGCCTTGTGTGCTTTGTCACCGTGTCACACTGACCTGGATACAGGTCAGCTAGCCGAGAAGCTAAGCAATGCTTCTGCAGTCACACAGCTGGGAAGTCCCACAGGCTGGCTTCAAGGCTCCTGGGGCTGCTCTGTGCTGGGATCCAGATCCACTTGGGCGGCCAATCCTACCAAAATATCATGAGAACCTTGTCCTTCAGAACCTGAACCCAAGTAATCTTAACCCACAAGGGTTGACACCTTGGAGAGTGTAAGAAAGTCCAGCAACATTGCAATTCCCAATGTGACCTCTGAAGTCTGTCATGAAAGACCAGCCAGCCAGGTCCAAGGAGCTGGAAGACACGCAGGCCTGAAGTCAGAAGGCTAATGTCATTGCCCTTCTGAGGGTTCTTGTCTCCTAGGAATGTGGCCATGATAAACGAGAAATATGTATGAAGTGTGAGTCCTTGCTGAATAAATGCCAGACATTATACTATTGTTTATTTGGGCTACCCAAGTGCAGTGAGCTGAACAGGAGTATTTCTGTCACTGACAACTGTGGTCATTGTGGCGAAAAGATTTATATTATGACATATGAATGATACTTCTGTATACACGTGTGTGTTTATGTGTTGCTAATATTGAGTGTGCTGTGTAAAGTGATGGGAGCTGCATTTATCTTGGAAAATAAGTTGGAAATTTCAGGAAAGGTTTGGTTACCCACAATTCTGCTTTGATAGATTTTCCCAAAATTTCAGAGTTAATCATGGAATCTCTAATTTTAAGGGAAGCTCGGGGGTCATCAAATGCTGATCCCACCTCATTTCAAATCCTTCCCTCACGTGCTGGAGATGTGGTTAACCAGCTTGTGCTCGAACTCTTTTGCTGTTCATGAGCTCACTACCTCTAGAGAGGCATTTTGTTGCTGTTGCAGAGTAGTGCCAAGATGGGAAAGTGCCAATGCAGGCACCAGCCCGGGCCTAAAGCTTTTGGCATGCCATTGCAGTTTCTACAGTTGCTACTGTTACTACGATCACAATAGCAAGGCTCAAGTGAAACGGAAAGACTGCTCTACCTGTTTGGGGACGTTCATTGCTTCCTCACACCCCAGGAGACAAGTACACCTACTCCTCCCATTCCAAAGACAAGGAGACTGACGCTCGGAGGGATTGAACCACCTCACTCCAGTGCACACAGTGCCTAAGTGATACAGCACTGGTACTGAGATCCAGCATCTCCATTGCCAGCTATACTACTTTGCTGCCTCTTGTTCCTCTTGATTTAATGATATCAAAACAGAGTCACCGTGCATCTGTGACTGATCACAGAACATACAGTAAAAACACAATAAAATGGTGCTTTGGACCTGGCTCTGTTTGACCCAAACCTGTGCTATTTCTGTAACTCCATACAGAAATACGACAAAACATAAACGGCATGAGCTAAGACTGAAGTCTGCCTCCTTCTGTTTCTGCTCTGGGTTTACGGGTCTGCTGTGGAACTACTGCATGACATTTCGGATCTGGGTGCAGCTCGGCTTGCACTCAGGGCTAAGTAACGTTTGTGCAGTTTTCTATGTCAGTTATCGCATTCTGAACAACACGTTGTATTTCCTTCACTCTAGAGATGGAGTTGGGATGTGAGCCACCCCTGCTCAAGTCTGCATGGACTGCTCATTTTTTTTTCAGTTAGTCACATATTTGAAAAGCACATGAAAATGTGCTTGATGATATGCCAAATCTCAGTAACTGACTAGCTTTTGTATGCCCAGTTACATGTACTACTGTCCCACAAGTGCTGAACTATCAAATACTTTAGTGATCTACAGGGGTACTTTTAAAAGGTCATGTAAAATGGCATTGAAAGCTGAATACATTTTGTGCAAGAAAACCCTTGAAATACATACATTTTTTGATAACACGCATTTCTGTGAGAGACCCCTTAAATCATGGATTTCAAAAACTTTGATATCATCAACTTATATTTTAATTCTGTTTTCACCATGTTTTGAAACTTTAATTTGTTTTAGAGGAAGAGAAACATCCGGGGAAGAGAGCGAGAGAGATATCATTCCATAGTTCACTTCTCAGATGCCTACAATGGCTGGGGCATGAGTGGTGCTGAAGGCGGGAGCCAGGAACTCAATCTGGGTCTGTGGCAATGATGACAAGCACCCAAACACTTGATCCTAAGGTTTACATTAGCAGGAGAAGTGAGGCTTCAAAACCAGATTCTCCAGTAAGGGTGTGTGTGTTTTATGTCATCTTAGCCACTAGGCTAAGTACATCACAAACTGACTTCCGGTAGAGTGGATGATGTCACCAGTTAAGGATAAAAGAGACCACAGGTTATGCCTACACCTTTCTTTTTTTTACTAATTTCATGGATTTTGGTGGTGCTGGCCAAGTCTGGCATATCTTGTTAGAAAAGTGGATCTGGTGTTTGTGTGTGTGTGTGTGTGTGTGTTTAGGAGCTAGAGAGAAAAAGTGAAAACAGGAGTAAGACCTAGATGTAAAAATCAAGTAGCTTCTTGAGCGCAGGAAAGTCTTTGGGTAGTCACAGCATTCACACAGACAGACATTTGCCATTGTTTACTGTTTATAAGTGGTATGTTACTGGATAATATTGCTTCATAATAGACAGGTCAATTCGCTGAAGATAAAGCAGGGAATTGTAAGGAACACTATTTTAAGTATTTGACCTCTCAGCATAACAGTTTATTTGTAAATGTGAGTGTAATTTTGTGTTGTTTTGTGTTTTGGTATGTTGGTTAAATTTGATGCATTGTAGTTTTTCTGCTACTCAGCATTTTATGCCGATCCTAAGCCAGATGTGCGCTTAGATGCCTCTGGGTGGCAGTTAATCTCAGTGATGCATTGAGATGGCCGTGGCAGGAATGGTGGCATTGCCAAGCGGGTGCTCAATGACTGCTCTGTGACTGCATCGAGGAATCAACGAGGAAGATGTTGGCAGTGACAAGGGGATCAGCCAACGTGATGAGAGAGTCAAAAGACAAGAGCTTGTTTCTTCAAAGAAGGAGAAATTAAATGGTGATGAATTTGGTGATCAGAATGCAGGCTCCATTGTTGGTCTTCATAAGGGTCTTTTGGGGAATGGCAGAAAGGAACACGTGACCTCAGTACCAGCCATTGGTGAGGGATGAAAAATATAGGCAGTGTGAGAAGTGTGATAGCAACATTCGAAGTCAGCATAACCTCGTGTGTCAGATAACGAAACTTGATAACAAGGAGGGCAAGAAAACTTTCAAGTACAATGTTCACATGGCAGAGGAGATAGACTTAAAAAGGAGTGGTTACTCTGCAGATAAGAAAAAAGTAGTATATAAGTAAAAATAAAGCGTAGCCTTGGTGGTGGATTTTGTTGAGCCCATCGCTGAACTCACGTATGTGGTATTTCCTGGAATTATAGGCTAAATTACAGCATTCAAGCAATAATTACCTCAACATTGGTGGAAACAAATTGGGAAGTCTTTAGCAAGGAAATAAAAATTGAACAGAGTGGGGTGGGTATATGGCCCAGTGCACAAAACGCCTACGAAGAAGACACTCATATCCCACATTGCAGAGCCAGGATTTGATAGCAAATTTTGGTCCCAATTCCAGCTTGCTGTTGACGAAGACCTTGGTAGGAAACACATGGTGACTTACGTAATTACCGCTCATGTGGGAGACCTGGATTGATTTCTGAGTTCCAGGTCTGGCCGTAGAAGGCGTTTAGGAAGTGAACCAACACAGGGGACCTCTGTCTCTGTTTCTCAAATAATTAAATTTTTTTTAGCAGAACATTTTAATAGTAGCATTTATAACTGTACTATTTATTGGATTTATTTATTTATCTTTTTTTTTTTTGGAAAGACAGATTTGCAGAGAGATGGGGCAAACAAGAAGATCTGTCCACTAGTTCACTGCCCAAGTGGCTGCAGCATTGGAAGTTAGCCAATCGAAAGCCAGAATCCAGGAGCATTTTCTGGGTTGCCTCTGTGGGTACAGAGTCCTAAGACTTTGGGCCATCGTCTACTGTACTGCGTTCTACTAGGCTATGGTACCAGGCCCACAACTATATTAATGAAGAAAGAAGACATATTAAAAAAGGGGGGAAGGTAAGGTGACGTAATACATCAACATTTTGTTGAGAACGGTATATTTTGTATCCCAATCAATCCCTACATGTTGGTGAGCTAGTATAATTTTCCATATCCTATGTCTGAAGAAAGTGAGGCACGGAGAAATATAGAAGCTGGTATAGGTAACACAGAACCCAGAGGGAGGAACTGGGATTAGAACACGAGACTGCCTGGCTTCAGACTGCTTTGCATTGCTCTGTCACTGCAGGGTGTCTCAGTGCAGGACAGGGGGTGACGGTTTGCCCGTTGGAGGAGACTGCATGAGCAAAATGGAAGGATTTCTGAGCAATAAAGGTTGAAGCTGGAGTGACTGGAATTTGGGGTGTGTTTTTGAGTTCCAACAGAACCTGAGCAAGAGATTGTGTTTAGGAGATCTTTTTAACAGCAAGGCAAGGAAGGAAAACAAAACAAAACAAAACAAAACAAAAAAAAACCTCCTAATGTGAGATAATTGATGAAAGTCATACCAAATGTAGGTTTTTTCCTAGGTGGGGGTGGAGGGAGGGACTCTGCCTCGGATGTTACACGTTGGAAATGAGAGATCTGGGCTCACACACACTTGCCTTAGTTATTAGCTGGGACTGGAGTAGAGACGAACACAGAGATGCAGACAAAGCATCCCAAGGGAGTTAGCGATAGCACCAACACCATCCGCGTCAAGTCCGTGGGAAGGCGTTGGGATAGCTGAACCTCGAGAGACACACACAGACTGCTGTCATGAGGAGGATCCAGAGAGCTGCTAGAGAGCTTGCCGTTCGTCTTTGACTAATCAAGGGCTATAGACTATGTTCAAAACCTTAGTATTACTATTTTAATGACACATCTGTGTGGTTTTGGAAAAATAAGTGGCGATACACTGTCTTGCATAAAGCATTCTAAATATGGGTAATAAACTCTGCTGGGAAGACCCAGCAGATTTGGGCTTGTGTATTATTTAGGAATAAACAAATAGGAATGTTATCATTCTATTGCTGAAATTGTCTTCTGTCATATAATTTAGACATTAGGCTAATGCACTGGACCCATAACCATCAAATTATGTGTGTGCCCATGTTATAAGTGGAGAGGCTGCTTCTGTAAGTCACAGGAAACTACTACTTGTAACAGGTATCCCACATCGAGGTCACTACTCATAACACGTGTACCACATAGAGGTAATGGATCATCAAGTGGTTTATACTTGGCAGACCTAAGCCGGCGCACATCATCAAGGACACATTTTTTCCACTTTTCTGGGGCTCTCTCATAAGGCATTTTTTTCTATCTATGCACTGTCTCATTCTTGTGAACTCTTATTCATGTATTTATTTTTATTGGAAAGGCAAAATTTCAGAAAGAAGGAAAGACAAAAAGGATCTTCCACCCATGGGTTCACTCTTCAGTTGGTTGCAGGCCAGAGGTGGGTCAATGTGAAGCAGGGAGCTAGGAGCTTCTTTCAGGTCTCCCACATGGGTGTAGGGTCCCAAGCCTTTGGGCCACCTTCCTCTGCTTTTCCAGGCCACGGATACGGAGCTGGATGGGAAATGTAGAAGCTGTGCCCACAGGGGACACGTGTGCTCGAGGGGGAGGAGGGCCAGTTGAGCCATTGTGCCAGCCCCAACATTTGCTTTCTTTTCAAATCAAGAGCCTCATCTGAGTACTGAACTCAGGGGTCTCAATAGGGCCTCAAATAATTTATTTTTAAATTTTTTCCTATCTTTTAGAATGTGTCAAACAGGCATACAAGATTTCCCATCTGTTAGTTCCATCCCCAAATTCCTGCAGTGGCCACAGCAAGTCCAGATCAGAGAAAGAACGGAGAACTCAGTCCTTCCTGGCCTCCTGAGCAGGCTGCAGGACCCAAGTGCTTGAGCAACCCACCAAGGTGTGCCTTACCAGAAAGCTGGAATGAAGAGCAGAGCCAAGACTTGAAAGCCAGCACTGATACCTAGGATGCGAGTATTGCACATGGTCCCTTTACCATTGTACCGCACGCCTCCCCCGTCTGGTTCGTTTCATACTGTACAAGGTCCTGTTTCAACCGCGTGGGATCTTCTAGCTCTGGCTGGCTGCAAACTCTGATTTTCTTAATTCCACAATTCCTTGCAGTTTATGTTGATTAGCTTAACCTATATTTTTCTTGCTAGCCAGAGAATATTAGCCAGGCTTTGGCAAGCTGAATTTGAGCAACTGACCTCGTGATTCGATTGCTTGTGACAGCTGAGACTGTGAACCGGGACAGTTCACCTTAGCAAGGACAGGGCACATGAAGTCAAGTCATTTGCAAAACATGTCTAATACAATTATGTTCTTGTAAGACTGTGTGTAGTAAACAAGACCAATATCTATGAAGTAAGCTCTCTAGAACTTTGACATGTAAAATTACTAAGAGAAACGGAGAAATGCAAAGGAAGCTATTCCATCAGCTGGTTCACTCCTCAAATTGCCACAATGGCAATTCATTCATTTAAAAAACATTTATGAAGCATTCACTTTGTTCTGGACATGATGGAAATGCAGATAGAAAACCAACATAGGGGCCCAGTGCAGTAGCCTAGCAGCTAAAGTCCTTGCTTTGCATGCACCAGGATCCAATATGGGCACTGCTTTGTGTTCTGGCAGCCCTACTTCTCATCCAGCTGCTTGCCTGTGACCTGGCAAAGCAGTCGGGGACCGCGTAAGGGCCATATGGGAGGCCCAAAATACTGTCTAGGCTACTGGCTTCTGTTTGGTTCAGCTCTGGCCATTGCGGCCACTTGGGGAGTGAATCATCGCAAAGGGGATCTTCCTCTCTGTCTCTCCTCATCTCTGTATATCTGACTTTGCAATAAAAATTAATAAATCTTTAAAAAAATAAACCACCACCAACAACATTATGCTTAATATAAATCACAACTAGTGAGACAGAATTTCTTAAGTTCCAGGAAATTGTGAAAGTGTAAATATGAATCTCCTTCTCTGGCCGATGCTTGTTCTACTCTGAAAGTGCTGGCAGGATCTGGTGCCGGCGGGATCTGGTGCTGGCAGGATCTGGTGCTGGCGGGATCTGATGCTAGCAGGATCTGGTGCTGGCAGGATCTGGTGCCGGCGGGATCTGGTGCTGGCGGGATCTGGTGCTGGCGGGATCTGGTGCTAGCGGGATCTGGTGCTGGCAGGATCTGGTGCTGGCGGGATCTGGTGCTGGCGGGATCTGGTGCCGGCAGGATCTGGCAAGGTAAATGTGGATAATGAAGTGTGTCAGAATCAGATGCAATACTGTGAACACACATAGACGCAAGAAAGAGTTTCTGTATTTCAAAGTTTCAAGAAATATCCTTAACATCTGACCCTATTGTTTCTCTGGATATGTGTAATGTATGACTACAAAAGGAAGCACAGAGTATTCGATCTGACTGGAATTTAGAAGAAGAAGGAGCTGGAGATGGGGCCTGAGCGCGGTGTGAATTTTAGAACGAGTGAAACGATGCAGATATTCAGATATGGGTAAGGGGAAGCAGCACATCCCATTCTTGCTCTTGAATTGGATGCAGCTATTTGGGCAAAATGCCATCTTGAGGACTGTCAAAAAGAAATAAAAGTGGAAATACGAGGAAGAAACCAGAAATCAAAGTGTTATTAAACCAGCTCCTTGCTAATACGCCTGCAAAGGCACGAAGGACGGCCGAGTTCATGGCTTCCTGCCAGCTCTGTGGGAAACCTGGGTAGAATCCTGGGCTCCAGGCTTGGAGTGACCGATACGGCCATTTGTGCAGTGAGCCAGCTGATGGAATACCTTTCTTTGCTTCTGTCCCTCTCTCTTAGTAATTCTACCTTTCCAACAAATTAAAAAAAAAAAATTCTTATAAAAGCACTTGACAGAACAAGTGTAGGAATCTAGCCGTATGCTTGGTAGATGATCTCTGCTCTCAGCAATTCAACTTCTGCTGTCAGTCACTGGCGGCAGCAGCAGCAGGCATTACGTCAGCAAGGATACGGAGGGCATTGACTGAGGCATAGGTATCCTCTGTCACAATTACACTTGAAAGCTGAAAAAACGTAAAGTTGTACAAAGCTTGCTCTCTGAATTGAATAGATGGAATTCGAAATCGATAATGAAGATTGTAGGAAATCTCAAACATCTTGAAACTAAATGATATACTTCTAAATGATTAACAGCATTTAAAGAACATCTTTATGTAGCTAATATGTACAACATGGTGTTCTGACACAGTGAAATGGCTAACAGAGCAAAGCAAATGAGTGCATTAGTTAATGTATATGCATCTCACGTTGTTCCACATACTGAGGACGATAACATCCACCATCTTTTCACTTTTTCATATTAGTGCTCATTCTGTATTCTAGACCTCCAGATCCACTCACTCTTCACAGCTGCAACTCTGCACCCTTTCACCCAAAACTCACAATTTCTTACCCCGCATAACTTACTCCTGCTAGCCCTCATTTATTCTCTGAGTTGTTTTTGTACTTAGTATTTTTTAAAGATTCTACAAGTGAGACCATGCAGTTCTTTTTCTTTCTATGCTTACTTTTTTTTTCATTTGGCATAATGTTCATAGCAGGGCAGAAAAACAAATCAAACAACTGTTAAAAAATTAACAAAGGTGATGCATCTATCAATCTCCAAAAAAGAAAAACAAAAAGGGTAGATGCAATTTACTAACTTACATTGAAAATTGGTTTATTTCTTGAGAACTAACAAGTATTAATTGGATAACAAGCTATGTTAGAACAACTTTATGAACAGAAACATAATTTAAAAAATTGTTTTAATTGAAAGAGCTACATAGAAAGAAGTAAAAGCAGAGATAGAAATCCTCTATCTGCTGGATCACTCCCCACATGTCCGTACCAGCCAGAGCTGGGGCGTTATGAAGCTGGGGACCAGGGGTTTCTTTCGGGTCTCCCACATGGTTTCAGGGTCCCAAGGCCGTGGGTTGTCCTCACTGATTTCACAGGTCATTGCTGGATTGGAAGTGGAGTGGCCATGCCTGAAACCAGTTTTTACACTGCTGCGCCACTGTGCTGGCCTGATGAGCAGCTTAGGCAAAATCCCCCACTTGTCAGTGACTATAACTGTCAGGACTCATCCAAGATACCATAGAAACTCAATGTTGCAATTATTCAAAAGCATAAAGTTCATAGTTAAAACTATCCAAAAACCTAAATCCCCATATTAGACAACTATAGTGGAGAATTATATAAATATATAAAGAGGAATATAACAATGTTAGACAATCTTTTTAAGCAATAGAAAATTGCTTTTATGAGACTAGTCAGTATACTGTGATATCAAAAGTGAAGAGAAGAAAGTATGAAGTGTTGTGGGGTGCAAGCAAGAACACACCAGATATGTATAAGGTTTATTAAAGAGTCTTTATTAGCCAAGCTTGGTGATAACAGGGTCCACTAGAAATAGCAAATCACAAGTCCATATGGCAATCCAACCAATCATAACCCTAAGAGGAGCAAACGGTCATTACCCTGAAGTCCATCCATTTAAGCTGAAGAACTGTGTCCCAGCTTCCCCAACGTTATGTTATCCTAAGAGATATGCAATGAATAACCTGGACACACTTAGAAAGCTGCAGACATTCACCTTTCCCTGGCTTCTCTGCCCATATTCCACTACTGCTAGGTCTCACCCCTCCTGGAACTCCCAACAGCACACAAACCAAAAATACAAAGCATCTTATCCTTGCTACCTAAGCAGTAAGCAGAGAGTGAGGATACAGACACACGGGACCAATCTTAGAGGATTACCTGTCCTGAGGAGGCCAGAGCAACAGAAGCACAGGACCAGGCACAGGATCAAGAGAGCGAGCCACTCCTTATCATGAGCCTTTAGAGGGGCTTATGAGGGGTGTGGTTACACGACAGTGCAGTACCACCCCTCTCAGATGATAGGTGAGAGACACAGGTAGGCAGGAGTGACCACCTAGGTGGTGGGGGGAGTGGCTGAGGGTTTTGGATAAGGATGGAATTAACATTCCATTGCTGTTAGGCCCCACCTTCAGGACAGAGCCAGATTTCATTTACCCACTGTCAAGGGGTGCTAGCTATCACTGGTTGTACCTCAATACCATAAAGCTGTCACTTATGTAGACAAAAAGAATCAATATATTGTTCATCAATCAAGCTTAGCCATACTTAAAAGTAATACATGATCATCAAGTAGAGTTTATGCAGGAAATATAAGTTTGAACAATATTTAGAAATAAGTCAGTGTAGTCTAGAACTCATGGCTGGTTTTAGGACTTCGCACAGGGTGCTGTTAATCAACAGATAGCGGTGTTGAAGAGACAGATACAACCATCAGTAAAACAGAAGAAAATCTGAAAGCACATCAGATAAAATACAACTATGCATTTTAGCTAAGTGATTTTTTAATATATTTTTTTATTTTGATAATCTTGCATAGTTGGTTAGGGCACAAAGGGTCAAGGTTACAGGAAAGTGGTTAAAACCATAGTTTTCACACTAATATCTTTTTTTTTTTTTTTCTGTATCTGGGGTAAAGGGAGAAACAAAGGGAGAAG
Organism: Ochotona curzoniae; assembly: GCF_017591425.1. Classification (NCBI taxonomy): domain Eukaryota; kingdom Metazoa; phylum Chordata; class Mammalia; order Lagomorpha; family Ochotonidae; genus Ochotona; species Ochotona curzoniae. Next base: position 5,427,695 of record NW_024467118.1, on the reverse strand, counting down.
CCCTACCCAGCCTCCCACCCATCCTAGGTCCCCGACCTGGGGCATGCTCCATGGGTCTTGCTCAATCAGTTTTGACATTTCAACAGTTCTGAATTGCAGCCAATCTTGCCACTCCAAGCAAGATGAAATCGCTCCAGAATCCACTGGCTGTGTCTTCAAGGTTGGCTTGACTTTTCATATTCTCTTCATGGTTGGGGTCCTGAGATCAGCAGTTCAGTTGGAGGGATCTCCAAAGAAACTTCATCTGAGGTGACCCAGACCTGATTCTTGTGTTTGCTTGCTAGTCCAGGGTCCAGTACAGTCCGTCGCCCCAATCAGTTTATGCACATGCTGGTGGTTGCAATTGCTGGGTCAGTTCTATTTCCAGCCCTGTCTTCCGCTGGAACCAATGATTGTTGCAGTCTAGCCCAATCCTGCCTGCTTCATACTTGGCCCTGATGCAAACCAGTGGGAGCTGCAGCCTAGTTTGGGCGACTCCCCATAACCCGCACCAGGCCTGCCCCTACCCTGGTTCCCGTGCTTACCTCTAAGTACCGCAGACTTGTTCAGTCTGTCCCACATCCCATTTAGCTCTGGCATATGTCAATGGGCATTGAAGCCTAGGTCAACCCAACCTGCCCTGCTATCCAGTCCATACACATACTGGCAGGTCCCTTCTGTCTAACTAAGTGATTCTTTTATAAAGATAATTTAATGGAAAAGAGATAGTCCTTGCAATAAGCTGTTTTGGAAAGAATGATTATCTATATTCAAAATAACAAACATTAACCTAAATTTAATATTTTATATGTGACTTTTAACTCAAAATCAATCTATGTGACTTTTAACTTAAAATCAATCACAGATTTTAAGCTAAATATTAATGATAAAAATTTTAAAAATCTTTGTTATCTAGGGGTAATCCAGAAGGCCTTTGGTGTTATCCCCAAAGTGTACAGACAAAATGAAATATTTGCTCTTTTCTGAATTTAATTTTTTTAATTTACTTGAAGGCAGAAAAACAGAGAAAGAAGAAACAGAGATTTGACATTCACTAACTTATTCTTTCAGTACCCACAACAGCCCAGGTTGGGCCAGACTAAAGCCAAGAACCAGGAATCCAATGCAGACCAGCTAACTGCTTGTCCTGATGCGTCCTGGTGGCAGTTAGGGGGAGCTTGAATCAGCAATGAAGCTGTTACTTCTTAGGCATTCCAGCCTGGGGTGCTGATGTCCCAAGGGCAGCGTAACTGCTGTACCTGGTGCCTGCCCCAGAAATGTCTGAGAGAATGAGAACAAGACGCAGGCTAGGAGAGAACATTTCCCAATGCCCGAACTGGCTAAGCACTTTGCACATTATCCCTGTGTTACGATGGTTTGCCTTACTGATCTGCCATCTTCATGACGATGCAATGGCGAGATGCAGTAAGCAGAAACTCACATTTGGAATTTTAGTCTTTCCTCATGGCTGCAGAATGCAGCGAGTGGCTGCCGGGCTGCTGGGCAGTGGCCGTGGTCTTGTCAATCTCCACAGTGTGCTGGCTCTCTAAGCTGGCAGATTCCCTTCAGTCATGTTTGTTGCATGCATCGTCAACATACACTGTTTTAAATTTATGACGATTTTATCAGGACACATCTCACTGTAAGTCATGGAGCATATAGATATAGCATATATTTTAAAATCTCCAAAGTCAAATGTTAAAAAAAAATAGACTTAAGACGAGGCAAATTATTTGCCCAGTTTTCATCAGATGAGTTATAGAGAAGACAAATAAGCAAATTAAAAGATGTTTAACACCATAAGCCATTAGTGATATTTGAGGTAACATTGTAATAACAATATAGAACTGTTAGGATTCCTAAAACTAATCATGTGCTACGCAGTTGGTGTGCTCACACACTGCTGGTGGGAATGCAAATGGTACAGCTCTACTGGAAACTATTTTAGCCATTTGTTATAAAGTTAAGCATACACTTATCAGATGACCCAGCAGTCTTATTGATAGATGTTTATCCTAGAGTCAGGGAAACTTAACAGAGAGACCTGCATAGGAATGTTTATAGCGGCTCTATTTATAATTTCCCCAAAGTGAAAACAACTTGAATGGATAAACAAACTGTGGTACATCCATACAGTGACATAATTTTCGGCAATAAAAAGCAATGAGTTATAGACACACCAAACGACTTGGATGGGTCTCAGAAGCATTATGCTGAGTGAAATAAGACAGTCTCAAAGTTCATAGCTTGGTGATTACAGTTATGGAACAGACTCTGAAGGACAAAACTGCAACGATGGAGAACAAATCAGCGCCGGCCAGGGCTTGGAGGGGGAGGGGAAAGCGTGACTGTGGAGAAATGTCACTTCGGAGACTTGGGGAGCTGTTCTGTATCTTGTTGGTGGTGGTGGCTGCTGCTATCTGTCCATGTGTTAGAATCCATACAACTATATATGGTCAATGTTCCATTCCTGTGGGTTCCATACTCATGCATTCCAATAAAGCAAGGATTAAAATTATTTTTAAAATTTTCATTTTTGTTCTTATTATATTGGAAAGGCAGAAAGAGAGAGAGAGAGATCAAGAGAGCACAGAACCCAATCTGAGTCTCCCTTGTGGGTGGGAGAGTCCCACCTGCTTGCACCGTCATTGCTGTCTGCTGAGGTCCACATTATCAGGGTGTTGCAGTGGAAAAGAAGCGGCCAGACTCAGACGGGGCATTGTAGTGCGGGATGCTGTGTCAGCTGCCCTCAACCCAAACTTTCCATTTTAATTACGTATGTCCTGAGTATCTACAGACTTTCATTCATGTCATTATTCCCCAGAAAACAGTATTTAACAACTATTTGCAAAAATTTTACATTTTGTTAGATTCTGTAAGTGAGTTAGATCATTTGAAGTGTTTCAGAAACTATGTGTAGGCTCTATGCAAATTCCATACTGTTTTGTTTAAGGTACTCGAGTGTCTATGGATCTCGGTTCCTGTGAGATGTCCTGGAATCCCTGTGGACATCAAGAGATGCCTGTGCCAAAATAAAGTCAGTGTTAGAAGCAAGTAAGCGCAAGAGTTGAGGGTTCAAACAAGACAAATGCATTTTAATATTATCTACTGCTGGAGTTGTACTGATTTCAGATCTTCCAGCAAGGCTGTTGAAATGTGTGTAAGTATTCTTCATAAACATAATGTGCAGTCTTTGAGGCATAAGTTCCCGAACTGTAAACCACGTTAGTAAACCTTCTCCTTTGGATATGGTTATCATCTTTGAATAGAAGCCCTTCCCCTCCGTTGGACCCAGTGTTGTCAGGAATGGTGAGCGACGCCAGTTCCAAGTTCCCTGACTGGGAAGGATGAAGACTTGGCTGGGCCCGAAGCAGTAAAGGATACATACTCCAGGTGTTTTCTTCTTTTTCTTCCTTTCTTTCTTTTTTTTTTTTTATGACAGTGACATCTTGAATGGTGAAATGATACAATGTAGTGGGCCTAGGAGCCTGCCCATGTGTACAGCAACATGATTGTGTTTGATGCATTAAAAATTGCATTACAAAACCTGGGAGGTGATCAGGAAGAGTTAGACATTTGGTTGGACCAGCTCCATCATAATAAGACACAAGTGGACAAAGATAGCTTTGGTAGCATTTCCCTAAACTCTGTGAATTATGAGATGTGACTTGAGTGTGTTTTCTTCAGGACTGACTTGTTTGTGAAGTAATTAGGATTGCATTTGTCCACTCCTCTGAGCCAGGCACCGCAGTCGACACTGGGAGCAGAAATGGATCAGCCCCTGAAGGAGCTCTCTCTAAGGCACTGACGCACCCTGAAGAATTTATGTGGTCAGTGGGATAAACCACCTCATCTGATCCAAGGATGAGGCAAGGTAATTTCTGTGGAAGGAACGAGGAGCCTTTTCCATGTTCCCAAATAAGTTCCAGGTCCCTTGCTGATGGGCTATTAGCACAGCAAGGACTACGGGATACATTGTCCGGTGTTGAAGCTCTTCTTGGTCGAGGACTCCCCACGTGGCTTTAAGCGGGTAACTCGACCTCTCTGAACTTTGTGCTCCTCCTTTGCAGACAGGTGATCATGACTGTTGCTAGTTCTCAGGGCTCTGTGAAGGAGTCGAAAATCCCAGCACGCCCTAGACATTCCACGGCTGCTGGCTGTCATTGCATCCCAGCTCAATGCTTTGGTGTATGCCTCCCGCCCTTCCCCAGCCTTGGAGCCGTATTGTTCATCTCTCCGGGCCTTGGTCTAAGGTCATATGAACTTGACAGAGATGGACTTCCGTGTTCCGTCAGGCTGCAGTTGTGCAAATGCCAGGAAGAGGAGAATGATGCCCGTGGGATTCTTGTCCATTGCATGCACAATCATTCCTTAGCGTGTTGTGACCCTCAGCACGCTGTGACTTCTTAGTAAAAAGACCAACATTTCCCTCTAGTGGTGACTTCAGAGTAGTAACTTGACTTTTGAGTTATTCAGTGTGTGTGTGTGTGTGTGTGTGTGTGTGTGTGTGTGTGTGTATTTGGAGGGTGCGGGAGGTAGGGTTGGGTACAGATAACAGATTAAGAGGGCTGTAAGTGGTACACAGAAAAGCGTATCAAACTCAGTAATTGCATGGATACTGCTTTTTCATGGGTGAAGTAGAAAGTACAATTTTAAAAGATACCTAATGTTAGGATTTTTACAACGGTACTTAAAATGTTGGTGGAAATGGAATTTAAAAGTAAACTATTTTGATATGAAAGATTTTGAAATCCATGTGTACTGGGGTACTTACAAAGTTCAAGGAAAATGTGTTCTTAAACACTGCATAAATTTCAATGTTGCTTACCCCAAAATGAACTCATCTTTTAATTCTAGTTTTCAATGCCTTGAAAAAAATCCTCATAAGTAGGTAGCTTTCCACACAAAATTAGGAAAATACTGGTGTTAATTTTAGTGTTCAGTGAAATCAAACATGAGTAAGATTCAAAAGGGCCCAAGAGTTACCAAGAATTGTTAGAAAGAACACGGAAGTTGCTCCACATGCTTCCTAGAAACAATGACAGATCATTTTGGAGACAATTATTTTCTATTTGAGTTTAAAAATAATTTTTTAATTTATCTTAAAAGTTGACTTACAGAGGGAAAAAGAGAGACAGGAAGGTCTTCCACGCCCTAGTTTACTCCCCAGATGACTGCAGCAGTCAGCACACCTTAGCAGTGAGCTGGAGGGGACGTGAAGTAACGCCCACGTGGGATGCTAGCGTTGCAGTGGCAGCCTAACTAGCTAACCCACCATATGAAAACTCTTTTCTCTTCTCTCCCCTCCCCTCCCCTCCCCGCCTCTCCTCTCCTCTCCCCTCCTCTCCCCTCCCCTCCCCTCCCCGCCTTTCCTCTCCTCTCCTCTCCTCTCCTCTCCTCTCCTCTCCTCTCCTCTCCTCTCCTCTCCTCTCCTCTCCTCCTCTCCTCTCCCCTCCCCTCCTCTCCTCTCCTCTCCTCTCTTCTCCTTTTCTCTCCTCTCCTCTCCTCTGCTTTTCTCTCCTCTCCTCTCCATTTTTTCTTTCTTCTTAAAAGTAATATTTATTTGGAAGGCAGAGTTACACAGGGAGAAAAAAGCATGAACAAACAAGGTTGTCTCTTCTACTGGTTACTGGCTCACTATCCAAATGGCACCGGTGTCTGGGACTGGGCTCGGCCCAAGTCAGGAGTGGGACTCTAAGAGATCTTCCGGGTGAGGGGCAGGGATGTGGTCCAAGCACTTTGGCCAGCATCTCTGCTTTCTAGGCACATCATCAAGGAGCTGGATCAGAAGCAGAAGGACCAGCATTGACACAGTGCTCACAAGGGATGCTGATCCTACAGGTGCCAGCCTAAGACACTGTGCTACTCTACTCGCCTCATCAATTCCTCTGTAAAAATACTTCATATATTTGCTTTAAATCATATGTCAAGCACTCTGTTAGGTAATGATATCTATAATTGGTCAGTGGAAAATAATCATAGCAACAAAAAAAATAAGCAAAAAATAAAAGTAACAAGCTACCTCTCCGTGGGGATATAAATAAAGGCTGTACACAATAATCCAAGCCCAGAGTGTCACTCTGATTCTTATGGATTACATTTCTTGTGCTCTGTATATTGCTTATCACAGATTAGAGAAGCCATAATGTTTGTCTTTTTGAGACTGGTTCATTTCCCTAAGCGTAGTGGTTTCTAGTTTTTTCCATTTTGTTGCAAAAGATGATGTTGCATTCCTTTTTTATGGCTAAATGGCATTCCATAGTATGTATGTACTGTCTTTTCTTTATTCTGTCATCTCATTGGTGGACATCTGGGCTGATTCTGTTTCTTAGCTGTTGTAAATTGAGCTGAAACTCTTTTTTTGTTGTTCAAATGAGATAATGGCACTTCTAGATTTTCCTGTCTTGATATGTTGGTTGAGTTTCCAATATGAAGTATGAGATTTTGTCTGTTATTTATCCTCCTCCACCACCATTTCTGTCTTGCAACTGTTCCCATGCTTCCTGTCACCCCATCCTCCATCTATAGATATCTGTTGATTGTGGTTAGTTCAGTTCTCAGTATTACCTTCTTATTATAACAGTTTAAAAAACTACTTTTACTTTCAGGTGATCTATGTCAAGCAGTTGAATTTACTTCCTTACAAAATATTACTCACGAAGTCAAGGGTTTTTCTTTTCCTTCATTGGCTTGTTGTCTCAGTAGAGTCATCTCTTGGTTTGTGTGGACGATTGATTCCAGGACAGAAGTTCAAGTTCCTTATATAAAATAACATAGCAATTTCACGTAACTTCAGCACATCCCCTCTGGAACATGTTAAATCTCCACATCTCACTTATATCTTCGGGAAAACAATGCAAATGCAGACAATGCAATGTAAATATTTCTTCCTCTGTATTGTTTAGGGAATAGTGACATAAGCAAAAAAGTTCATATTCAGCACAGACATATTTGGTTTTAAGTACTTTTGATCCACAGTTAGTTGAACCCACAGATGTGGAACCTAAGGTGTCAGAGGGCCAGCTGCAGTTATGACAAATTTTGCACTGTTCCCCTGTTGGGTAAATCTCCTCTGAACACATTGTCTGTGCTATGAGCAGTTAAAAACTTTATCTTCAAAATTAAAAGGATTTGGGTTCGCCCTGGCTCCTGTCTGGTCGGGTCCCTCCCTGGCCTTGCACAGGCTGTTATCTGCCTGATCTCCCACCACCCCTGACACTGACTTGCCTCTGTCCTGTATGGCTCCTCCCATTTACATCCTGCATCCTACTCCTTTCTGTTGCCTAATTTATTCCCTACCTAGAAAAAAAGAAATCAAATCTTCCATCCGATCTCTGAGAAAGCATGCCTGCTATTAAACTTTAACACTATCTGAAAATAGTTTTGTTGTATGTTTAAAAGGAACCGATAGTCTATGCATATGAGTTTGTAGGGGAAAATAATTTTCTCTATTACTTTCCAGATTCAGTACCAACATGAAGAAGGTCCACATTATTCTGACTGTTGATCCTATATGTAGGATCATTTTATTGTTACTCAAACTTTTTGAAAATTTTTGATGATGGTTTTTAAACTCATGTGTGTGTGTATGAGAGAGAGAGAGAGAGATCCTCTCCACTTTTTGAAACTAAGATGGCCACAACAGGGACCAACACCAGGAGCCAGGAATTCAATCTAGGTCTCCTGCATAAGTGCTGAATTCCAAATGCAATTTCCCAGGCTGTGTGTTAGCAGGGAGCTGAAATCAGGAGCCAGAACCAGAGCTGAATACAGATGCTCTGACTCATGGGATAACAATGTTCTAAATGGGGTCTAACTACTGGACCAAACACCATCTCACTAAGACCCGTCCCCTCCCCTCCCCTCCCCTCCCCTCCCCTCCTCTCCCTTCCCCTCCCCTCCCCTCCTCTCCCCTCCTCTCCCCTACTCTCCCTTTCTCTTCTTTTCTAATTGGAAAGGCAAATTTACAGAGAAGGCTGCAATGACTGCAGTTGAACTGATCTAAAGCCAGGATCCAGGGGCTGTTTCCTGTCTCTCATGTGGGTGCAGGGCCAAGGACCTGAGCCATCTTTGGCTGCATTTCCAGGTCACAAGCAGGGAGCTGAATGAGAAGCAGAGCAACTGGAAGTGGAACCGGTACCCATATGGAATGCTGGCATCACAGGTTGGATGTTTAGCCTGTTGAGTTACTGCACAGACCCTCATTTGTCCTATTTTTTTAATGAAAATGATTGATCTTTATCTTCAGCACTTCTACTGGCTGTTTCATTGATGCTGTATTTCTACATATTCTTTTGTATTTCTCATAATTCTGGGAGTCTTCTTCATTCCTCTTTGAGCAGCCCCTTTACTGTTTCCCAATCTTAGGTTACAAGTATCTTTGGCAGTTGGAGGACACTGATGACTTCAGAGTTCTTGCCTGTCTGTGGTTTGTGTCTCCCGCTCTTTCGCTCCTCCTTAGTCCTCTTCCTTTTCTGGTTATTTTCTGTTTCATATGAGATAACCTTTCTACTCACCTTGGATGCTTTGCTAATTTCTGAAGATGAGCATAGAAATTGATGAGGAATTTGTGTGTGGGGGAAGAGGGGAGAGAGAGAGAGTGAGAAGGGGAGAGAGAGAGAGAGAGAGAGAGAGAAAGAAAGAAAGAGAGAGAGAGAGAAAGGCTTGTCAAATGTATTTTTCACCAAAGGGAGACTTAGATGGATTGGAGACCATTTGCATCCAGTGTGTTTCACTTTTCTAAATAGTCTTGTTCTTTAGAAGGAATTCTTCCAGGCTTCAGGAGCTATCTGGACGCTCCAGATCAGCAACAGGCAAGAGGTCTCACTGTCTCGACCCTGAGCAGAATCTTTTTCAGGTTGGCAGCACCGTACCCCTCCTCCTGCCTGAGTTGGCCTGTCAACGTGGTGTCCGTGGACCCACTAACTGACCTCCACATGGAGCAAGGACCTGTGTGGGGGGGGACTTCCCAGAGCCCCAGTGCCTTTGACCAGTGCTTCAGCCGCTGCTCTTGCCCGCGAGCCTGTATCCACACCTGGTGCCCCTACTCAGAGGTACTTGATGCGGCCAATTGCTGAGCCTCGGGGGTTCTGCAGCGTATAAATCAAGTTGCTCTTTGGCTGTCCTCACGGCCAGCTTAAGGATGTGTTGGTGTGGGTCTGCTAAGACGCTTGCTACAACACAGGCGTCTGCTGTGCAGCTTCCAAAAGGGTGTCTAGTCTATGCTCTGTCTGTGGATTTCTGCCTTTAAAAAAAAAAAGCGAGCTGTTCTTGAATTGCTTCCTTCCTGGGTAGTGTGCTGGCAAGGAGAAGCAAATGTGTACATGTGACATGTGTCCGTCAGTGGCTGGGTCCCTTCAACTAGTAGGCTCACAATCATTGTTTTTTTTAGGAACCTTTCCCCTTTTTTCCTTTTTTGCTGGGAGGGCAGAGTGTTTTCAGGCAATCTTTTTACAGTGGGATTACAAAAAATCTGAAAGCAAGAGGTGCATGAAACATTTTTAGGTGTTCTTGAAAAACGGTTGAGTGTGTTGTCACAATTTTAGAGGATAAGAGAAACAGAAAAGCATTTGTTGTAGAGGCCCCTGTGTACACACCCAGCTCTATGCACGGCCACTTTACATGTTACCGCATTTCATTTTTAAATAGATGTGATTGTTTCTGGTTTACAAAAAAAATGATATCAGGGGTAGCCCAGTAAAATAAAAAAAGAGAAAAAGGACTCCTCCCTGCAACTGAAGCCCACCTACTCTCTACTCTTAGCAAATGTACCACCAGGTAACTGCAGAGTGTGCCATTTTGCCGTTTCTTACAATTATCGAATTTCTTTCCTGTTAAAAACCCCTGCTTGACATAAAAGCGGGAAAGGACGGCTGAGAATGTGGTCTCCGACTGGGAGCTCTAATTCATTTTGTGACCTTGAGAACACGCTCCACCTCCGGGGCCTCAATTTCTACATCAGGAAAACACGGTCATCAGAATAAATGGTCTGTTACGTTGCGATGATCTGTCCTGCAGACGGTGGGCTGGAGGTGCTGAGAGCTTCAACAACGCACCGAGTCAGATGGGAAGCCACATGGCCGGCCACCCTCTAACTCTCGGCTCCTACTCAGCAAGAAACTTTCCGACAGACACTTTGATGGCCCCCCAAATGCCACTGGGCATAAAATATGGTTTTCTCCCAAGCCCCTCTAAAGAGCTGTATCTCTCCATGTCCCCCTCAGGGACTGCAGGGCCTCATCTAAACTGAAGGTAAATAAATACTCCAAAATGTGGAATAGAAATGAAAATCAGAGAGACTGGAGAAAGAAGGCAGTGAACCTTGGGCCTCTTGCCATATGGCCTCAGCACTTTTGATTATTTTATGAATACTTGAAGTGACACGCTGGCTGCTTTAAAGCCATTCTTATACATTCCTTTCAGGGTTGTAATTTGTGTGATTTTAGATAATAAGGTAATTGGATTTAATGACCAAAGTAGCGATTCAGGAAAGAGAGGACCTCAGATTATTTATAATAATAATTGTTACTAATACTTGTATGATGTTACCAAGCCAACACTAAAATTTTAATAACTTCCAGTTGAGAGACATATAACCGTATATATTATTTGACCAAGTCCCTACTCCAAACGTCTAAGGAATCCAGGATGGGAACAGCAATATGCTCTGAGCAGACATTTGACCAAGGTTGTGATAACTCTTGATGCAGTATTCTTTCCATGATACTTATTGGTCCATTGCTACAGTCTTAGTACGTCTTCCTCTGTGGACATTGGACAGCTCCTTTGGGGTGGTACCAGTGCCCTTCATATGACTGGGTACTTTCTGATTTATGTATTGATTTGGCTAATAATGATATTATTGGCAAAGTACATCTTCATAATTAGCAGAGAAAATAGAGCAAAGAAAGTATGATGATATAATCTGAATTTCAACTCCAGAAGTTATCACAATTGAGGTATTCGTAAAATGAAAGGATACAATGCAGTATGCATCTCTACTTCCAGACTAAAGATGGACTCCCAATGAAACTGTTTACTATCTCTTGACAATAGGATGCTGGACTCTCTGCCATTGTCCATGCCTGCAATGGTGGACTTATGACTGTGTATGAAGAACTATACTATAGTAATGATATAGGGGAACTCAGGGAGGGAGGAGGGTTTGGGGAGAGGATAAGGGAAATCCCAGGACCTATGGAACTGTAATCATAAAATGATAATTATAAAAGAGAGAGAAATTTTAAAAAATCATAAAAAAAAACCCTTCATTTAAGGATTTGATCTTGTTGTTTATTCCATATTCATCCCATCAAACATCAGACTCCATCTTTGTGCTTTAGATACGTCTTCTGATTAAATTCTTATCGTATTCAATGAAGTGAGTGTGATTCCCATTGTCTGCATTCCTGTGAGATGACTGGGATTTCAAGGTTCAAGTCTGGGATTTGGAAAAATGAGGTATAACCTTAGTGAGACTTACCCTGAAGTTCAGTGTCTTCACCACAGAGATGTCTAACGGGCGGTGCTTTTAAGATGTTTACCAATAAAGTGTAGAATTTCACCAGCTTCATCACCATTCCATAAACTGAAACAAATGTCCCATTCGCCTTGGTGATGCTTGTTTGTAGCCTCCTCCTCAGCTACCTGAGCTTCATTTTCTACCTTTTTGACCATGCCGATATCGCAGTGTCACTAGTTTCTTAAGATATTGATATGTAGGATGCTTCAAGAAACATCTTGTTGTTTCAGACCGGTGGATCCCAAACCCTGATCTACTTTAATTTCTTCTTAGTGTTTTGTTCTTAGGCCAGCGCCTTTGATCTTTCAAATACAGTGCGCTCACTGCTTAGATGCTCACGAGAAGTAAAATAAACTTTCCACCATTTATGAGATTTGCAAAACACGCGTTTTCTCCAACATCTTTAAGTCTCTTTCGTTAGTCAAAAACAGATAAAATAACTTTATTATTTTATCCAACACGTATCTAACATTCGTATTCATCTTTATAAATAAGTGCTCACTGAGTTTAGTGTGTTGTGAGTATCTTATCGATAATTTGTGGAAAGCAGTGCCACTGTCACTCTCCCCATGGTGCTGCTTGAATAAAACAGGGTCCTCTGTGTGGAAACCACAATGCGTGCTGCCCACGGTTGTTTCTCATTCGCTTCCCCCAGAGTATTTAGCCTAAGGTTGCTTGTGTCCAGTGGAAGGCCTGAACACCTCATGACTGAGTAAACAGGTGGCTGGTAAAGGGCAGCATTTCCAAGTGCCCTGAAATCATTGGCTTGAAATGTTTTCTTTCGCATTCAACATTGCTTGTTTACACGATGTCGGATCAAATGGAAGAGAAAAGAATAACATGAGTTGGGGTCCTCCTCTGAAGCGGCAGCTGCGACATAAAGGCTGTCTCAGGAAACGGTAATCTGTTTGTGTGGCCACAAGTCTGTGATCCTTGACCTGTCTTAATCCTCAGCGGTAGGTATGTGTGGCACTCTCGTCCCCAGGTGGAATTAAGTTTTGGGGGCAGGGAAGGGAACCAGTGCTCATTTTCTCATTTTTCTTTTTTTGTACCTTACGATTTGAAAACGTGTGGTAGATTTCTAAATCTCTTTCTTCATCAGTTCAAGTGTTCATGTTTCCTGCTTTAAAAAGTAACAGGAATTTTTCTGAAATCACATCTCTCCTAAGGATTTCGGATGCTCTTGGTATCTGTCCCAGTAAGAAAACAAGCTGAAGGAATGTGGAAATGTGAAGCCATCTGGCTGCTGGTCCACTCTCACACCGGCTCTAGGGGTCAGCGAGAACCCTGCCAGGGCGGCTGAGACCAAGCTCCAACAGGAAGCATTTGATCTCGTCACAGCGGTGCCCGGACATGTGTGCTTACATATGTGAGTTGTCTCCCAACTGGGTGGTGAGAGATTCCAAGAGGGAAACCCAAAGCCCGGTGGAAACTGGTTTCAGTTTCCTAAGAGCTATCAAAGTCCTTAGTTCCAAGCACTTGTTCACTATCATGTTTCAGGGACTGTGTGTGGTTCAGCAAAGCTGGTACTGTGAGAATTGGTGAGAAGGGCTAGTTTACACTTGCAGTGGGGCTGGTTGTGTGTTCCTACAGCAAGGAAACACCTTGACTTCTGGTATTCTGTGCATGGTGGAGGAAATCTCTCTTTTCCAACCCTGAGACACCATATCAAAGACCATGCACTATCCAAAGAAATATGTCATTTATGTTTTTACTTAGTCTTACTGTATGTGGACAGAATTCTGTCTTCTTAAAAGTGCATATGCTAAAGTGCTAAACCCCAGATGTCAGCATAAAATTATATTTAAAGATGGTGTTATGAAGTGATAATTATAGCGAGTTCAATAGGGTGGGCTATCATCTGTGATGAATGCTATCTTTTGAAATGCTTTAAATTTACTTTCATTTTTATTTGAAAGGCATAGAGACAGAATGACCTTATATTTATTGGTTCACTCCTCTGACACCTGCAACAGCAAGGGCTGGACCAGCTCAAGCCCAGGAGCCTGGAGCTGAGTCTGCTCCCTCCATAAGGAGGCCAGGCACCAAGAGCTTGAATCACATGAATTATTACTCTTTGCTTGCCAAGGTATGAGTGAGTAGAAACAAACAAAAGGGCTAACTAAGCATCAGAGGAACCAGGCTTAAACAGGCACTCTGATATCGTTTCTTATATTAAATGTGGGCACTCTATGGCCATCTCTGGTGCCATTTTAAGTAGAGGAGATTTGGGCATGGAGACAGGCTGAGAAGAAATATGATATCAAGGTAATGATAGGAAATGACCACCTACAAGTTCAAAAGAGAGACATGGAGCATGTGTTTCCCTAGGGGCATGCAGCGTGAGCCCGTCAGCTTGGTCTCAGATCTGCCGCTGTCCCCAAGACTCTGGGGACCTTTATCAATGGTTTCACTAGTGCATAAGCCTTCCCTTGCTTACTGACTGAGGAACATTTAAGAGAAGGGCGTACCTCTGATACTCTTTTCTTCCTTTTCTAAGATCATGGCAAATTGCCTGCATGTATCACTTTGTGCGTTGTTTGGCAGGGGTCGGGGCTGGGTCCAGGTCATGAACAGTTAAAACAGAGCAAGCTGGAAGGGGGTAGGTGCTCATAATGGAATGCAACTCAAAAGTCCTTCATTCTGAACATCTTTGTGGTTGTGAAGCTGGATGTGAGATAATAGTGAAACAATCAAGGGGTAATCAAGAGGTAGGAAGCCCTCTCTCTCCCTTCCCTTTACAGTTGCTATCACAGACTACAATTTAAATGCACTTACATTAATTGTACAATGAATATTATTCTCCTGTTTTTTGAATACAAGGTTGTAGACCTCTATTGCTTTTATAATATGGTGCACAGATCTGACCGTGGTCCTATTGGTTTGGTCAAATGAGGAGGATGGAAATTGCGCTTCTGGGAGCTTTACACGTGTTATATTTAGGATAACAAAAATAAAAATTCTGGCTGGGGGCCGTGAGGTGTGGAGGAGACTGAGCAGACAAAACTCTTGAACTCTAGAACAATGTTCCCTCCAAACTCTGTCTCAGCATGTTGCTTCTGCACTTCATTGCATTTTAATGCACGTGTGTCTTCTCTAGAAGGATTAGGAGAGCCGAAGGATGGCAGCGTGTGCCATTTAGTGGTTTGGATTACCGTGATTGATTTGTTCCACTATACTAATGGGGAGGATCAGTTCTCCTTGTTTAACAGATTAGGAAACTGACTCTTAACTCTAAACATGACAGTGGCTGCTATTTGTTAACGGTTGCTTCTAGGTCAGACAGGGTTGTAATCGTTTTACTTGTGTTAGCACATTGAATCTTCTGTGGGAGCACATGATTCAGTTTGATTTGCTCTGCAGGTGAAGAAACCAAGGCATGGAATGCACACATCAACTGTTGAGTGTTTCAGAGCAGTCAGTGGAAGAGGGCAAACGGGAATTTCAGCTCAGGGAGGTGGGCTTCAGAGCTCATGCTCATAATCACTGTGTAAAAGATGTTGATTGACTTATGTGGGATGCGGAGGTGGATACAAGGGAAAGTTAGAGATGGATGCAAGAAGAGCAGTGGCTTCACGCTGCGTGCACTTTTTAGTAGGTACATGGGCATCTCACTGCACTCCTGCGCAGTGTTGGGCAAACCACCCATTCTCACCATGCCTGAATTTCATCATCTGATAAGGGAACACAGGCAAGCTTTGTTTGTGTCCTTTCAAAATTAATTTGTGGAAATCCTGGTCCCCTAGGCGATGGCATAAGGAGGTGGCATCTTTTGAGAGGTGAATAGCTCTTGAGATTACAGTGGTCACGAATGGCTTTAAGTGACCTCATTAAAGAGGCGTGGGGAAGATCCGCTCCTTCCACCATGTGAAGACATGCCCTCCTAGGTCCGGTAAATGGACTAGACATGCAACAATCTGATGCTTGGATCTTGACCTTTGCAGTCTCCAAGTTGTAACAAATTTCTGCTGCTTAATAACCACTTAATGTAAGATACTTTCTTTTCTTTATATATATATATATTTATTGTTATTAACATTGTATTATATAATACAGTTTTATAGGCACTGGGGATTCTCCCCACCGCTCCCATACCCTTCCCCCCATAGTGGATTCCTCCACCTTGCTGCATAACCACAGTTCAAGTTCAGTTGAGATTCCTTCATTGCAAGCATATACCTAGCATAAAGTCCAGCATCTTGTTGTCCAGATAAGGTCAGTGGCCTCTTGGGGAGACCTTCTCTGGTCTGAAGGTAGAGCTAACAGAGTAAAGTTCTGGTCAGTTATGAAGACAAGTCACTGTGCCCAAGGGTTAAGCGTTATACTATGTGTAAAAGCTTAGTACACCACCTGTTAAATAGGAAATACTCAGGCAATATTACCTATAATTATTTGTAGGTGCAGTTCACATATTGGCATCAGTGTTTATAAAATCATAGATATTGCCATTAAAATATGCAGTTTTCTGTGGTGGAAAATGTCCTGGGTTAGCTCTAGGCTCTGAGTTCCTAAAAGAGACTCATTTTCTTATCTAAAGAAATGGGAAACTTCATGAAGCTGTATACCTGAAAGAGAGGAAAGCAAAAGCTCCAAGAAATCATGTCAGGCACCTGCTAGATGACAAGTGTGATACCCAGATGTTGGGGTGGGGGAAACGAGGTGGCTAAGCGAGATGGAAGGAGCTCAGTAGCCCTTGCCTGAGACAGGTGTGACCTGAGGCAGGGACAGTGGGGGCAGCCTTAGAGAAGTCCACCGTGTTGAGAAACCTACTTGAAACACAGTAAGAATTTCCTCAAATTCACCACTTTTCCAGGATAAGGAACTGTGCAGACATGGGCAAAGATGCTGACCAATTGACAGTTACCTATCAAGCTCCATAGATGTCATTTTTAGAAACAAAGGAAGGTTTTTTATATAATCACCTGTTTTCATGACAGTTCTCATGACTGGATTTATTAACAATAAAAAACAAACTGGGCCTGACATGGTAGCCTACTGGCCAAAGTCCTAGCCTTACACACACCAGGGTCTCCTGTGGGCACTGGTCCTAATCACAGCAGCCCTGCTTCCCATCCAGTTTCCTGCCTGTGGCCTGAGAAGGCAGTGGAGGATGGCCCAAAGCCTTGGGACCCTGTACCCTCATGGAAGACCCAGAGGAGGCTCTGGGTTCCTGGCTTCGGATAGGCTCAGCTCCGGCCGTTGCAGCCGCTTGGGGAGTGAATCGATGGATGGAAGATCTTCCTCATTGTCTCTTCTACTTTCTGTATATCTGAATTTGCAGTAAAACCGAAATAAATCTTTAAAAAAAAAGAACAAGCTAAGCCCTGAAGTCAACTGTAACGGGCCAATTTGCTTGAACTTCAGTATCTTCCTCTGCAAAGCGTCCACAGTAACGCTTTCTCTGTGGATTATCAGTTGAAGCAAATACAATGCGCAGTTCTAGGCATGTAGAAGGTCCTGAAAAAAATCATATTGCTGTTACTGCAATGATCACTGGGAACGATGCATCCTGGTGTCCAGCACATGTGTTCTGCAGTGAAACTGGCTTCTGGTGGATGGATGGAGAACCCGATCAGCTCTTGTCAACAAGGACCGAGATGATGAATGGAGATGAAGCAGTGGGTCTGCTGGTGTGGCTTCTTGGGGGCTCATCTTGAAGTGCTTCGCTGAGGTCTGTTTTGTTTTGCTCTGTTTGGGATCATTTCTTTTGCCACTCTAGCTATGTAAAGATAATAATCGCACCAATAGGACTGGTGACCTTTCACCCTACCTCCCTTTGATAAAGACTCATTTTCTCACAAAACTATGACAAATGCCTCTTCCTTTGCCTTTACCAAATTGGCAGACTGTCTATTATGCCTAATATCCTTAACCCAGAAATCTCTGGCATTTGGTTTGGATGCCTCTAAATGGGATGGACATTATATCTCTAACCTATGAGAAAGCTTGGCTCCCTCGCAGTGTTGGTGGAATCACATTTGTTTTCACAGCTGGTTGTACTTGGAGAAGGGTTAGCCGCCGTCTTGAAGGTTCTACCACACCAGTTCATCACTGAGCCTGCTGTGTGGTGGGGACTTGGAGCTGTTAACGGGATGCATGGAGGGAAGTCTAAATTAATCATTTATGATTTATTTATTCTTTTTTCCATCATGGCTCAAAATGAGCAGATGCCAACATTTTCCGTGCAGTGGCTGTCTAAATGATGGGATGTTTGATAATTGACTCCTAATATTTACCTGCCGACAAGACCAATCTGAGAGACTAATAACAAAACCAAATACTGACGGGCTACTTCATAATTTACAGCTTGGTTTTTCTATTCTTGGCCTGCAATGATTCCTATATAATCTAGTGAGTTAAAGACTGTATTTCTTTATTTACAGCTTTATAGGCAGGTAAGCTATAGGTCAGAGGTTGGTCGGTGTTTTGCTTGAGGTCCCATAGCTAGAAAATATGTGACCAAACATAGAAAGTGAGCACCGAGCATCTGTATCTCTCACCCTGAAATGAGCTCTCATTAGTGCACTAAATAGAAGGCATAATATGGTAGACTTCCCTGCCACCAAATCCTGTAATATGTAAGGTCATGTTTTCTAAAAATGACATTGGAACCTGGACTCTAAGTGAGAGCCTTAAGAGAATGGCCTTGGGCCTGTGCCATAGCATAGTAGGCTAAGCCTCTGCCTGAGGCACTGGCATTCCATGTAGGAGCCACTTTGAATCCTGGCTGCTACACTTCCAGTCCAGCTCTCTGCCAATGCACATGGGGAAGCAGAAGAGAATGGCCCAAGTGCTTGGAGCTCCAGAACCACATGGGGGACTAAGAAGAAGATTCTAGCTCCTGGTTTCAGACTGGCCTTGCTTTTGTCACGGCAGCCCCGTGGGGAGTGAGCTAGTGGATGACAGATCTTTTCTTTTTTGTCCGACTGCCCTGTCTCTGAGCATCGATACCTTTCCAATAAAAGTAAGTAGATCTTTTATAAAAGAGCAAAATAGATCTTTTAAAAAGGGAAAGAAGGGAAGAGAGAGTGTGGGGGTATTGGCTCTGGAGAGGTGATGAGATCATGAGGCCTGGGCCCTCACAGACAGCACTAGCTTTCTAATGAGAGAGACTGAGGGTGTTTACTGCGTTAACATTGGAGGTGCAGCAAGACGCCTTATCTTTGAAGCAGCGTACAGGTATTGGTTCCAACCACTCATTGATACTAAGCTTCCTAATCTCCACACCTATGAGTAATAAATTCCTGTTTTCTCTCAATTGTCCAGTTTAATCAGTTTTATCATAACAGTCCAAATGGACCATTGTAATTCCCTGTCTCTTTATCACCAAGGTTAGAAGTTCTTCTTTTCCTGTCAGTTCTGCACTGTGCCATACTGGAAACATCCTAGATGCTTAGGATCGTGAGATGAACTTTTATGCAGGACTCACACTAGTCAACATGTTAGCTCTACATTTAAAGGAATTATGAAAATTAAACAAATCATCATCTTGGGTGTTTGGTGCAGCTGTTGAGACACCACTTGGAGAGCTCACGGATCATGTCAGTGTATCTGGCTGAGAGTCTGAGCTCTGCTTCTGATTGTAGCTGCCTGCCAACGTGTGCCGAAGCAGGCAGCAGGTGATGGCTTAGATAACTTCCATCCCTGTGATCCATGTGGGAGATGTGGATTGAGTTCCAGACTCCTGGTTCAGCTGCTCCAGCTCCTTCAGTTGTGGAAACTTGCAGAGAAAACAGATAGATGAAAGATCTCTTTGTCTCTTTCTTTCTGATTTTTGAAGGAAACACACACACACACACACACACACACACACACACACACACACACATCTAAAGAGCAAATTCAAGGTAACCAAAATAAAGTTAAGTGTCTTCTTAGCTGCACTAGTGATGGTCCAAGTGCCCACGAACCTCATGTAGCTGAGAATCATTGCACTGGAGAAAGCACAAAATTTGTTGAGACAGCATTATTCTAGAGTGAAAAGAAGTAGATGGCCCAAGGAAGTAGCTACCTCCTTTGAAGAAAACAGACTTGAAAATTGTCATTAAGTTTATTATGAAACTTGGAGATGTTCCCAAATAGAGTTGATTCGTGTGATTAATTATAAGTGGTTTTAGCATATGCACTTACCTAGGAAGGGGATATAATTTCAAACAAGACAGGGAACAAAAAGGAAAAGTGAAGAAGGAAAATATTAGATGGCAGTTATTAGGGGCAAGTCGGAAAATAGAAGGGTAGGGCTGTGGGCATAACAGGTTAAATTACTTTTGAGAGGCTTGCATCCTAGGATTGAGCCCTGCCTCCATTTTCTAGTGAGCTGTATGACAATGGACTTGGGATACAGGGGTTAGTGGCCTAAGAACTTGAGTTTCTGCCATGTAGATGGAATTTCTACCTTCTAAGTAGTCTCAGCTACTGCAAGCATCTGGGGTGTGAATTAACAGAAGGAAGACCTCTCTCTCTTCTCTCTTTCTGTCACTTTGCATTTCAAACCAAATACATAAATAAATCCTTTCTAGATAAAGCTGAAGAATGAAGTATGGCGTTGTTCAAAGTCTGATATGGATTTAAATAAGGAGGTTGGGAGGATGTATCTGATGAGATCATATTTAAGCTGAAATATAAATCACAAGGAGCTAGCTGTGGAAAGATTGGGAGAGAATGGCACAAGCAACAGCCAGGAAGAACATTCTTAATGTGCTGAAAACATTGTAGAAGGGAGAGTTTGTGGGGAGCATGACTTAAAATTCGAAAACAGTTCTAGATGTTGGAGAAATAAGTAAGGACTAAGCAGTGCTGTGAATAAGGATCCATCCTAACGGGATGAAAAACAAACAATTTCAAAAACAGAGACATGGTAGGATCTGTTCCATAATTCTTAAAAATTTTATTTATTTTTATTGGAAATGTAGATTTACAGAGAGAAAGATGTTCACCTGTTGGCTTACTCCCCAAGTGGCTGCATGGTAGCCAAGGCTTTGATTGTATTTTGCTTTCAGAATCATACTTGCAAAGCCGTATTTCATCTCTTCTTACAATTTATAAATGACAAAGCCTAGGATATTAATCCACCACATGGACATTTCTCATTGACGGCTCTATTGCTGACTGCAACCGATCTGGGCAGAACATTTTTGGCACCAATTGAACAGAAAACTGTGTCCTCTTAATTTCTAGGTGGACTTGTGTACATTGAACCCACTGCTTTGCTATGGTTACTGACTATTGCTCTTACTGTTAATCTTTGGTCTTCTTCAATCAGGCCTTGAGCAAAATGAATTTTTCCCTTGTAAATGGATGTGGATAATATGCCACTTCAAGTTCAACATCATCTAATCACTTTTTAAAATGAATTATCCTTTTGTAAACTGTTTATTCCCATAAACCAGCAACAACTCACTATTTTCCTAGCAAAGTTACATCGTAATCTTATTATTTGTTCTTTTCAAACTAATATATTATCCTTGTTCATGCCTCAAACTAGACTGTGTTGAAATAAGTTATGTTAGTATAAAAATGATTTAATATCCCCATTAACACACTTATGTTTAAAAGCTTCCTTATATTTGAAAGCCATATACCTGAAATCTCATTATTTACATGTACTAAATTTTGAAGATTAGTGGGAAATTAGCATTCTTTTCATGGAACCAATTATTCAAAATCTGATGGACATTCAGAACTATTTTGCTCTAAATCAGTTACATTTGGGAGCTTAATTAGCCATCTGTAGTTCGTGACATCCATACTGACCAGGGATGAGGACCTGCAATGCTTTCTCTACATGTTGTGAGTGTCAAGAGGAAGTAGTGTCTTGCTAAGAGTAAATGTTTCCAGCATGGCACGGTAGACTAGCGGCTAAATTCCTCACCTTGCATGCATGAGGATCCCATATGAGTGCTGGTTTGTGTCCCAGAAGGCCCACTTCCCATTCAGTTCTCTGCTTATGGCATGGGAAAGCAGGAGAGGATGGTCCAAAGCCTTGGGACCCTGCAACCACATGGGAGACCAGAAAGAAGCTCCTGGCTCCTGGTTTCAGATCAGCTCAGTTCCAGCCATTGTGGCCACTTGGGGAGTGACCCAGTGGACGAAAGATATTTCTCTCTGTCTCTCTGATAAAAAGAAATCAATCTTAAAAAAAAAAAAAAGGAGCAGCTGGACATGAGCCAATGCTCATACACAATAAATAAATAAATAAATGGAATAATTTTTTCTTCTAGGTAATTGTACATTGTCTCATATGATACTTTTATAATTGTTGGCATTTATGCATCTTTTTGTGTAATAGTTGTCTCTCTCTGGGACCCTCTGATGCCTAACAGTTAAGTTTCAAGAAATGTGGCATCTGTGAAATTTAATGCTACAGTTGACTTAAACAGTTAATAATGGTGTCTGAAAACATGGCATATAAGAGAGAAGAACAAGATAAACAGCATGAACTGCTGCTTCGGTGTCTGTAACTGAAAAGACAGGAGTGAGTAAAATCTGGAAAGGACATTAATGCGCTGGCAGGGACTGTTCAAACTTAGCACAAGCAGAGCTCAGACGAGGGGCTGGAGCTAGATAAAATCTCTGAGATTCAAGTGCCTTGTCTAAGGGAATGAGGAGAATCAGCACATATATGAGGAGCGTCCAGAGAGCAGTTACAGACTCAAGGCTGGGTGTGGCAGTGCAACAAAAGATTTTTGAAAGGATTATTGAAAGCCGGAAAAAAAGAACAGTTAAGCTCTTCTAAAAGAAAAGAAAGACAAACACATTTTGAACCATTCACATGCTGCGGTATTTCTTTCCTTTGACAAATGGTGGCATTTTTCAGTGGTTCACGCAATTCAGTGATTTGGCAAAGGCTTATCAAATGTCTTCGGTTTGGCCTTCGGCTAAGTGCTAAGTGCATGGAAATAAATGGTAGTCCTTGCTTTCAAAGAGCTGCAAAGCCAGTTGAAACTTAAAAGCACGCATCAGGACAGAAAGTTGTATGCGTCTGGAAAGGAATGGGCAGAAAATTTCATAGAGGTGGAGATATCGATGCAGATTTTAAATATGGATGCTTGGGGGGAAGCTTCTATGCTGTAGGCTTGACAGTGTTGCTTTAGTGAAAGAAATAGTGAGATCTGAACAAACATTTTGAGAATACCTGAGTGCCTTTGTTTTTCTACTGCATTACTTTATGAGCCCTTCGCTGCTCATATGGACTTAGGAACTTGTTCCAGCTAAATGGGTCAATCAATTTATTTCTGTGGACTTGTGTCAAAGTAATTAACAAAATAATTATAGTGGTTCAGCCAAATATTTGTGTCAGTTATTGAGAAGAATTAATCAAGTATTGAGTAACAATGTGGCTTGAATAATGAAGTATAAGAGGAGTCAAGAAAGAAAGAAGGCAACCGAGGCAGTGGGGGAGAGAGAGAAGCACAGAGCTCGTAATGTAGACATTTCCAAACCCAAAGGGGGTACTGTGGTCAGTGTCCGGAGCTAGTTCTGCTGTGACAGAGGATATGTAAGAGAGACTACAAAAATAAATTAGTCCATTAAAGAGAACAGGAACCTTTATGAAGAGCGTGTGACTATTGGAGAAGGGATTTAGAAAGATGGAAAAGTGGAAAACTAGACTAGCTTTAAATGTGATATTAGAATTGGGGATGCTATAGTAAACCCATGATTTTCAGTAGATAGGTGTAGAAGTAGACACAAAGCAAAAGTACATCTATAAATATATATGTAAATGCATACATATTTCCTAACTGTATTAAAAAGTCCTAAATTCTGATAAGCAATTAGTACAGGTAAAGCCCCAATTTTGATTTAGCAATATCATTCTTCACCAACAGGAATGTGAATTCCCTGGGTAATCACTGATCTGGGCTTTGGGATAATGCGCTATGTCCTGAATTTCTTCATCAGTCCAGACTGCTGTGATGCAGCACTATAGTCTATGTCGTAAGCAAACACTCTGTTTTAGCACTAAGCAAGAAACAGCATTTTTTGATAATAAGAGGTATATACAGAACAATGTTGACACATTAAAGGGGTACCGAACTCAGCTTTGAGGGGCTTCCACTGACTAAACCAGGGACAAATTGAACATCAGAATAACAACATGGCTGTGGGAATCTGTCCTGGCATTTAGGACACTTGTGCCCACAGCCCACATTTCAGGACCTGTGTTCACGGGATCACAGCTTCCTGTTAATGTGCACTGAGAAAGACAGCAAGCGGTGAGTCAGATGTTTGGGTTCTTGCCATTCGTGTGTGAGACCTGGCCCGAGTTTGCTCTCTGGTTCCTGTGTGACCTGATGCGCCATGACAGTTGTGAGCATTCGGGGAGGGAACCAGCACATAGGAGCATCTCTCTGGGTCTCTCTGTCTCTCCGTAGATCAAAGAAATAAATAAACTTAAATACACTTACAAATCAAAATCCATAAATTTACTCTGAGGTAAATGAATTAATGGGAAGAAGAGAAACCCGTTAATAATGGCAGAGTGCATAAAAATAGAATTAAAAATCAGTTTGGTAAGTATCGTTGATAATAAGTAGTTAAAGAACAGTAATATTAAGTACTGCGTAGACCTAGCAAGCAGAGTTGTCATATGTCCCCGCTGTCCTGCTTCTGGGTACATAACCAAAGCAAATTAATAATATGGGGGGGAGGTGAGTAATGGGGGCAATGGAGAGTTCGGAAGGGGAAATCCCTAAGTTCCCAGTCCAACTTCCAGACACAAGTACTAGACTCACCCCGAACCTAGATCAAAGCACTCTGCCGTCCCACAGACACATGAGCTATAATACTAAATGACTGGTTTCTTCAGGTGGATTTTTATTTGCTTATTTGTTTACATTTTGATTTGACAGTTAAGGTGCTTGCATGTGGGAAGTATCAGTTGATATTTTTAATCATATGTACCATCAAATGACCAAAGCTGACTAATTAGCATGAGAGTGATTTCACATCATTGCTGTTTTGGGAGAAGATTTTACTGCGTCTCTGTTGCTGTATTACAATGGAAATATAGAAACGCAATCATGACATTGTAGAACAGCTCTCGAGAATGCATCCCCCCTAACCATCTGAAATTTTATATCCTGGGATCAACGTATCCTCCCGATATCCCTTTCTCCAATCAACAGCCGTTTTACTCGTATGAGATCAAAATTTTGGATTTCAAAATGTTTAAGATCTTGCATTTTGAGGGAACTTGTTTCACATGTATAACCTACAGAATATTTAATATTTAAAAAACTATGTTCTAGATGATTTACATATGCCACGTTTTGCAATGCACTGAGTGTTTTGACATCCAGATTAAGTAAGTTATATATATATATGTATTTAAATTTCAACACTACATTTTCCAGTGAGATAAATTGACCCTGAATATTACTTAGCAGTCAAGTCACACAGCTATGAAGAAATGAAGCCGGGATTCAAGTTTAGATTAGGCAGTCTGAATCAGAGTCTATGTACAAAAGAATTTTCATCAAAGGAGTCTTGTCCGTAAGAGATTTTTCTATCTCCAAATTGTCAAGTTGGCGTGCTGAGAAAGAGAACCAAAAATAAACCATGCTGTAAAATATAGAACTTTTCAAAACGTGTTATAACAAAAAATTTCTTTTTAATCTTTCTCTCTGCCTACACACCACTGACATAGAACACCCTAACACAAATACTTAAAGTAATGAAATACCAACTTCTGTGCTCGCTCACTTGAAGAGTCAACGTGAGCCAGGAAAAACAAGTGCCTGCCGCTCTGGATAGCGTTAGTTCCCAGCCCTTCGGGATGCCTCCTACTATTTTATTTTCATCACTGGCTGTTTGAATTGTATCCTGTCCCCATTATTCCCATCATTCAGCACCATTTAAAAAAGTAGGAGATAAAAATAAAAGTTCTTATTCTTAAAATTTGAGCCATATGGTGGCATTGAGCTGATTACACGGTGTTCCACGGCGGGAGACCTGAACTGAATTTGTTTCTAACTCTAGCAACTGCAGGTTGCTAGTCGAGTCTCAGCTTGTCTGGGAATCTCTGCTTTTCCCTTTAGACTAAGGAAAACCATTCATTTACTCTCATCCATTGAAAACATGATAATTACTGTACACGAGTCACGCGTCAGATGCTACACGGGCCCTGGGAGACAGAGAAACAAGACAAATCCTTGTCAGAGTTCACAGTTTGGAACCAAAGAGTAAGTCATTCCAGTAAAAACAGCAGGGCCCATTTATCTTTTTCGTTATCTGGAATTGTAAATAAGTATGTCAGTGAGCTTCCAGTTAAACACTTTCATTAGTTCATTTTTTAGATTTTTTTTTATCTTAAATGTTTTTTACTAACATGTTCTATTTGTACTTTTTATGGGATGCTGTGTGATATTTCAATACATACATGCAACACAAATTGTGCAGACAAGGCAATCAAGTTTTCCATTGAATTTACTTTTAAATATGAGCTCTGTATTTGGAAAGACTAGACCCAAAAGTTTTCACTGAGAAAAGTAACACTTTTGACCAAGTTAGTGACAGTCTGACGTTTTGGTTATTTACCTCTTTTTGAAACTCTGTTAAAATAATATAAATGGTAAAACAACATAAATAACCCAATCACACACATGTATGTGTATGTGTGTGTATGCGTGTACGAGGGTATTTTAGAGAGTTCATAGAAAATATAATCAAAGGTGAAGTTTTTGTGCCAAAACTAAACCTGCTTGAAATCCATATGAACTAGTTTAAGATTTTTGTACCAAAAGTAACTTACTTTTAAATTTTGTTTTTCGTTAATACTTTGAAGTCCTCTGTGTGTAGACATACGTAAGTGTGTCCCAGTGTCGTCTATGGAAAGGAGGAGCAATTTAGAGAGCGCTCCACAGTAGCTGTCCATTGGATTTGTGGAAGAGTAAACAAAAGCATGACAAACTTGTTTATTTGCCCAGCAGCATGAGTTTATGAATAACCAAATATGCTAATGATTTCCTTTCTCTTCCAATAGTTTCCCATTGTGTCCTTGAAGAGGCAGATTTATGTACTTGGTTTTGCCAGGTCAAAGAAAACCTGCATTTTGCTATACCTGCAATGCTATTTTAGTTAACAGTTAGTTTGTGACTAACGGAAAAAATAAAGTGATAATGGCTTTGGAAAGATAGAGGTTTATTGTTCCTACTGGACAAGAACCAAGTGAATGATACATTTTAGTTTTCACTGGAATAATACTAGACACTGTTCCAAGTGCTTGTCATTTGTTAATGTTTTCATTTAAATCATTTTATTCATTTATTCATTAGAGATAACTGAGAGACCTTCCATCCTTTGGCTTTCTCTCCAAATGCCTACATCAGCTGGGCACTCAGTTAAGGTCTCCCAAGGGGGCAACAGGGACCCAGTTAGCTGTGTCATCGCCAGCTGCCTTGTAGGGAGTGCATTAATATGAGGCTAGAATTGTAAACAGAGCTAGAACTTGAATCCGAGTGTTCAGATACACAAGTGGCAGCTCAGGTGCAGTGCCAAATGACCACTCCTGTTGACTTGCAATGGTTTCTAAAGCCCTCTGGAGCGTTGTGGATGGAAGCGTGGGGTCTGTGCTGCGTAGTTTTCTGCCTGTGTGGGGTCTCTGCTGCCTAGTCCTCTGCCTGCCTGCTACACTGTTTCTACCCACTTCACTTGAAAAGCCTCTCCAGTAAAGATTGTGCACACAGATTTGTGACTCAAACTTGCTTTTAGGTGGCCTGTTTGTAAGAGCATTTTTTTCTTCTTCTAAAGGAGAAATCATTGTTTCATAAATCTAAGACGACTATTCAGATTTTCTTTGTATCTGATCTGTGTAAATCCAGCATCAGAAATACCGTGCTGGAAGCCAGAGCTGAAGTGGCAAGGGGAAGAACAGAGCCGGTTACTTCACAGAGCTCTTGGAAAATGCTTATAAAATACTAAAACTAAGAACAGGCAAATAGAAGAGGAACATGATATATATTCATGAAACTAATTCTCTCCGTCAGTATTGTCATGAGAAATTCTCTATTTATCCTTCATTTCCCAAATGACTAACAATTTGCAATTAATGTATCTGACGCATGTCCCCAAAAGATGCTTCCATATTTGGCAGTTTTTCAATTATAAATGTAGGCTAATATAAATTATTTTTGTTTATTGTGTTTTCTAAGTTTGTTTCAACTTAAATAATAGGTAAAAATTCCAAGTCATGTGGAAACTTCAGTTTTAATTGATAAAATTGGGGGTGCAAGGAAACAGCAGGGAAAAATAAAACATCAGAAAGGATAGTGATATTTTAGCACAATGTACTCATAAGGTAAGCATTTTATTCATTACTACGACTATAATTATTAAACCAGAAACAATATCTTTGAAAAACAGATAATCTCAAAAATGCATGCTGGATATGGGAGTAAAACGATACATACATTATGGGTATAGAAAATGCATAGTTTTTTGGCCAATACATTTGATAAACAAATTGAAAGTCTATTAATAACTTTGCTTATGAAACTGGAAAAAGAAATTTTATTGTTTAATTGATGTCTCACATTAAAGTATAAATCAAATGTTGTAAGTGGATAGAATAATGTAACCTATTCAGAAAGTAGTATGGCGATCCCTAAACCTTTCTCAATGTTCTGACAAATCCACATACTCACTGCAAACTGAAGAGATGCGAAAGGAGGAGGAGGAGATAAACGGACCTTAGATGAAGCTCTTGTGTGCTAATACAGGCAGATATGAGAATGAAAAATGCTACCCAAAGATAAGACACGTGTCATTGTACTTATCTGTTTTGCATTTGATGGCTCCCTTCTTTATGCATCTGATTTTCCCAGCAGTTTTATATAATTTTTCATCTTTTTCCTTGCAGATTGTGTAATGCCCTTTGGTAGGTAATGCAAGAATTTCTTGAAATGAAGAATTTTGTACATGAAAATTTTAGCATCGTACCTTTTATCAAGAAGAAAGCTTATGGTAAGTCTTATAAAAACATCCTAGGTATAACATCATAGTATTTTTATGGTAGCTATTATATTCATAGCAACAGAAATAGTTACCACAGAGTGTCTGATGGGCAAAACCTAAACAATTACAGTGTTTCCTCATCTGAGCAGTGGAATCATGCTGCAATTGAGATGTTATCACGCGTACCTTAGAAATGAGACAACCACAAAAAGCAGACCTGTGAGACCGAATATGTTAACATAGATCGTAAGAAGAAGCAGTGAGATTTGCAAACAGAATTATCTGCTTCTTGCACCAAAACTTTCATTTAAAAAATCCTAATTTTATTCATTTATTGAAATGCAAAGAGACATGTAAACCAAAAGGCAGAGACTTTCCATCTATCTGCTGTTTCACTCTGTAGATGCCTGCAATGGCCGAGGCTGGGAAAGATGGATGTCAAGAGCCAGAAGCTTCACCCGGTGTCTCATGTGGGTGACATGGATACCAGGGTGTCCGTGAGCAGGAAGCTGAGTCAGAGGCAAAGCTAAGACTGGAACCCAGACCCTCTAACATGGGTTACAAGCTTCACAAACATCTCGACCCCTGCT
This sequence comes from Ochotona curzoniae, assembly GCF_017591425.1. Taxonomy (NCBI): domain Eukaryota; kingdom Metazoa; phylum Chordata; class Mammalia; order Lagomorpha; family Ochotonidae; genus Ochotona; species Ochotona curzoniae. The sequence continues at coordinate 5,398,652 of NW_024467118.1, read as the reverse complement.
CCATTGCAGACACCTCAGCATAGGCGTCTCCTGGTATCTAAGCTTTTAAGTAATTTATCACACCAGCCCAAGGGTAGGGCTGATTAACCCCTGCTCCCATGGTGTGTGTGTATTCAAAATGGTGTATCAGAACTGGAGCTGGGACTGAAACTCAAGCCTACAGACAGCGAAGGCTGGTCCAAAAGCCTATCTCTGTGATGAAGAACTCACAGCACCAATAATCATGTTAGTATCCTTATCTCAAAAACTCTTCTAACCTCACTGAAAGGCAGATTTTTTTGTGTTGCTATTGTGTGGCTGTTATGACTGATAATAACAGGAAAACTAATATAAAATGAAATAAAACTTGCTCAATTCAGTTTCAGCTGAGATCTTCAGACTAAAACCTACCTGAAAAGATGCCCACTGAACTGTTTCTACCCACAATAGCTCATTAGTTCCATCCGAGATGCATAAGGTAAGGAGAAAACCTACTGGGAGACAACTTGTTAATGGGAATGTTTGCAGAAAGTCCTATTGAAATGTGATGTGGTTTCTCTTTCTTAACAGCAATGAAGTATTGTGTGTATTTGTCTACTCACACGCCCAGTCTAAACGAAAACCAAGTCAAGGAGGATGAGAAAGCCATTTGGACAACTGAACACATGTCTGGAGTGACACACTGTAACTCAATTAAATCCAAGATGGACTTCCTTTGAGAAGGTTTGTCTGCCTTAGTTTTGGGTAATTTCCAAAAGGTGCCTGTCCCCCTTGAGCAGAATTTTTGTCAGAATTTATATCCCACCAGTTGTAGGGCTGACCATCCCAACTTCTAGTTAGATGTCAGTTGGAACTCAACCCCAATTTCTTGCAACATGCGTCTCCCAAATTGGCTGCTTGCTTCTTCCAGGTCAACCTCAGTCTTGAGAGGAGTTCCACAAGAAGACGGAGTACTATGAAGTACAATAAGCAGCATGCTTATTTTTGCTATGGTCTGTTCAGTGAAACAAATACAGGTTCTGCTAACAGCAGAGATGGGGCTTATGCACACAGTACAGGCACCATTGAAGTCATTGATGGGTCTGCCTACCACATTATCTTATTTTGGATGTTCAATCTTAAAACTTACAAAAATTGATTTTAATATGTATTTTAAGAGGAGGGAGGGATGGAAGGGAGGAAGAAAGAGAGAAAGACCTGCAGAAGTTTCCCATTTGCTGTTCTGCTCCAATAACTGCTAAACTAGTAGCTAACTCAACCCAGGTCTCCCATGTGAATGGCAGGGACCTAAACCCTTGAGCCTTCGCCTGCTATCTTCCAGAAAGTTAGAATCGAGAGGACCTAGGGCTCTCAACCCAGACACCCTGATAGGAGCTGCAGCTTCTCAATCAGCATTTTAAATGCTAAATCAAATGTCTGTCCTGAGCCTTAAGAAGCTAATGATAAACAATATGATGATAAGAGGAAAGGCAAGAGATTTAGAGGTAGAGAGATCTTGATTGATACTTTAGGCTGTTTTTAGTTTTCTAATCTGTGTTTTGTAAGGGGATAACAGGGTCTAATCTTCTGTATCATCATGGCTGTCAGTGAAAACTATGAAATGATAAGTGTGCATCACAATAATGAACACTTAAGGGGAACTCAGCATTATTTTCACTGTTCCTCTGTCCTTTGTCTACATCTGTTTCAAGGAGGGGCATCACTGGAATAAATGAGTCCTAAAATACATGTTATCTTTAGAGAAATATGTTTATATGATGGAGTCCGAGAAAGAGAGAAAAAGAGAGGAAGGAAGGAAGGATAATAAGAAGGAAGGAAGCAAGGAGGGAGGGAGGGAAGGAAGTTGATTAAAAAAGTGGTAAATAGAATCATTCACTTGTTATGAATGCATTTGGCTGAAGCAGGTTCTACTTGCCTTGGACAATGTAGCTCCCAACCTATTCCCTTTCAACAAAGCTGCTGAGGAATTCTAAAATATCAACCAATGAAATGTTTATCTGAGAACTTAGGTAGAGACTGAAAAAATAAACACTGTGAATGTGTTTGGTGTTAGGGTGGAAGGCACCAGGTCCCTCCTGTTGGATTTGTGGCATCCCTGCCAACACCTTGCAGCCCTGGTATCTTAGCTGGCCCTAACGTAGACTTTGAGTGGACGGGAGAAGTGTATGGTGTTTGTACAGCTGAAAACAAGATGAAAAAACCCAGGCCCCCTCTCACACCCCATTAGACCCTGAAATCCACGGAGTGTTGCACTCAACACATAAACACTCTGCTTGGGGGAACTATGGTCAGAGTGAGAGAGAGAGGAATACAGTCTCCGAGAGGAACAATGGCATCTCTGTGAGGATGCAGACATTCCTGATCCTGCAGCTCCTTGGCCCAGGATCCATTAATCATTATTTCTACCTTGTTCATTTCAGTAAACCCCAAACCCTTTAGGGATCGAGGATGGTAACAGGTAAGGAGGTGCTCAATCAGAAAACACTCAGGACCAAGTATTTAACATTGCTGCTTCCTTTTATAAGATGGAGGAGTGCGAGAAAAACGGAACTTGGAATCAGCAAGAAAAGTCCTACTGTATTGTGGTTCAAGGGCAATTGAAGGAGCTCGCCAGTCTCTGTGGCTCTGCATCTGTGATCACATTGCTGTGTCTGCCTGCAATGATCTCCATCCACACACACTCCAGACGGTACTTTCTCATTCGTCTTTCTAGACACGGGTCCTGTGCCCTCCTTGTAGAGGTGCTTTCTCACCTCCTGTTATGCTCAATTATCTCTTCCCTCCTGCGGGACCCCATAACATTCCACTACAAGGCTTTCTTTAAAGCGCTTTTCAAGGTGTGTTGAAATTTGCACGCCTTCATTTTCCGTTGGTCTCTCAATACATACTCACGTGTTTCATTGGGCTGCGGTGATATAGGCCCTGAGGCGTGGGCCCTCATCTCCTACCTGAATTCCTGAAAAGGTTGCTTTACCTAGATCACTGTGTTTACTAATTTATACTGTATTATTCTATATATACATGGAAATTCTAAGCCCTCATTTCTGTGAATGTAACTTTATTTTAAAATGGGGTTTTGGCAAATGAAATCAGATGAGGTGATGATACCGTATGAGAATGGACCCTGAGGTCAGTGGCTTCTAAGAAATGGGATATTTGGAGACACAGACAAGCCTACAGAGAGACAGCCCAGTGAAGGGTGGAAACACAAGCAGCGACATAGTTATATGCCCAGGAAGGCTGAAGAGTGCCGGAAGCCAAAAGCGGCAAAGCAAAATCCTTCTCCTGAGCCTAGAGAGGAACACGGCCCCGATCAACCCGTGGATCCAGGAGTGGCCTCCAGAAGTGCGAGACAATACGTCTGTCTGGCTGGAAGCAACCTTTGCCAACCTATATGTGTGTGAATCACTCCATTGGTTCCAGTTGAACTGACCTTTCTGACTTTCTGTCTGACCTGGGAAAGGAATGAGAACCTGACTCTTTTTTTATTTTTCCTAGCAACCACACCTGCTAAAGCCTCCCATCATTCAAACAGTAGTGCTGTTTTCTGGAATGCTTAAATACCTGTCTAGTTTAGGAATGATGTTTCCTCTTTCCATTGCAGCCAAGTCTGCTCTTGCTTTCTCTACATCTCAAATCCTATGCTTTAAGCCTGCTAAAAGTAGGGTTTGTCTTTGCTTCCACATGAAAGTCATGAATTTCCAAACATTTCAGCTCTCTCACCTATGTTCATCTTACTCTCTTCCACTGGACAGCATCTTTCCATCTCCTTGGCTTACGTGACACCATTTTTGTTCCACTGACTCCCATGCTTCTTTCTCCTTATCCTTTTTGTGGCCTTGATCTATTCTGCAGCACACTTAGTTATTCAGATATCGCAGCGTTCTGACCTCAGTTTTCTTTATTCTCTATTCCTTATGCATTGTTAATCTATTTTATCTTACACAATGCTTTTAATAGACACCTATTTGTTGATTAATTACAAATCTTGACCTCTAACCCAGTATCTTAACTACCCAAATGTAGATCAGATGGTCAAATGACGCAAGCACATTTTCCTGAACAATTAACGCTCAAGATGTTCACACGTCAGATTACTCTCTTTATACCAAGTTTGGCTTTTTTTTTTCCCTTAAATTTCTAATCTAAAGTGATAGAATTGCCATGAAATGAATAATTGATGTCATAAAGGGGACTTCTGTACAGACCACCCTCTGTCGTCCTCCACACCCAAGCAGTGATGGAGCCCCAAAGGTTGGTTGTTGTCTCAGTTCACAGCATCATCGTGTATCTTGAATGACTGCGACGGCTTCCTAACTAGCCGATCTCCATCTCAGAAACTGATTCTTGCTTCTGTACTCACAGTGAACTTGGAAATGCAAATCACACTGTGATATTATTCTGCTGAGCAGTTGAGGTTTCCCTTTAAACTACTTACCACCGCTTGTTTGAATCCTTTTTCATCCCTTCAATCTTTTCTCCACAACATTGTTCATTTCCTCCTTGCCCTGCACACTATGATTCACATATGTCTTGTACTGTTTGTTCCTTGGTAATACATTTCCTCCTTTTCAATGACTTTAAGAATGTCCCCCATCGCTTACCTACCAAGTGTAAAGCTCTCATCTTCTGAGACCGAGCAAGCATCATTTCTTTTCACGTTTCCACGGCCATTCTTCCTACATGCAGGATTACCTCATTCTTTCATTCCAGAGACATTCCACACCTGCTCTTACCACACTCTGCTTTTGAACTTTATATGCTTTAAGGGCTTTAATAAACACATCATCAGTGATCCAAAAGTAAATGGATAGCTAAGTGAACAATCAAATGATTCTAATAAATGGAGCTTAGAAATCTTCATCTTCTTCCTCTCAGGCTTTACAAATAAAGCCAGGTGATGGTTGTCGATAATACTTTGCAATTGCCAAGGAGAGAATTATTTTAGATCTACTCTTGAAAAGGGAGAGCAAAGTCATTCATGTGGTCATTGTAACCCGAGAATTTTCATTCTAGAATGTTTTCTGGGGAAAGTCCTGAGCGGGGCAAACATTTTTTTTAAATTATGCTTTCTTTGATATGTGCCAGGTTGATGCCAAAAGATGGGTAGTTGGAAGCCCAAGATACATCAAGAATTTGAGTAATCCACTTCAACTTTCTGAGCCTTAGTCAAAAACCTAAATCTTGGATTTGTTGAAGTACAACTCTTATCATCTTTTCCCACTGTATAGATGAAGAAGCTGAAACTTGGGCTTAAACAAAGTTCTTCTAGGCTACATAGGAGTAGAGAAAAACTTAGACAAGGTTACCTGGAGAACTGGCCCATGCATACAATCATGTGCTCTGTTGTATTTCCTGAAAATGTTTGTTATAAAAGGAATCCAAGAAAACAGTAAAAAAAAATCTCAATTTTAATTAAAATTGATTTATGTGATAACAATAGCATTCTAATGAAGAAGTTCCAGCAGATTTATTATGTTTTTCCAGACTCCTAGCCAAAGTTCCTAAGACCTCAGACTGAGCCTAAAACAAAGGTTTGTAGTAGGAGTTTATTTTTGGAAGTGATCCCAGAGAAGTAGAGAGGGGCTGAATGTGGAACAGTAGCAGGGAAGCCAGCAGATATATTACCATGTCCATTGATGATGCAAAACTGCAATTCGATCCCACTGAGAACTCTACTAATTTTATGTCCTGCTATGACATCAGCCCTTTCTCTTCCCAATTGTTTTTGAAAAATTTGCCAGATTGAATACATGTGAGTTGAGTACTATATGATGTTTTGATTCAAGTATAGATAGTATAATGTCCAATAAGGGAAAATCTATCTACTCAAATATTCAACATTCCTTTATGAACCTGACACCTAAATTCCTTCTTTCTACCTTGATTCGTTTGTTTTGATAGAAAAACACACGGTAAGTTACATTGCCCCAGGGGAAGTAACCATGAGGCACTCTCAGCTCAATGGATGCCTGGGAGTAGCGAAGAGTATGTCTGGGACTTCTCAAGCTTCACACAGTGTGACATGTGCAAGGTGCTTTCAGGTCATGCTTGTCCATGCAGTACTGCTGACTCAGTATCTAGATTAAAAAGGTAGGTTAAAAAATATGTGAGACAGAGCATAAGGGAGTCACATTGTTTCCCTTCTGACATATAGAACCTTCGATATTCCTTCTACAGGTGAAGTGGGTAGAAGTAATAGGAAATCTGAATCTGAGTTATTTAGGCACATGTCCATTAATTTGCTCTCCCAGAGCATGTTCCAGAGAGTGCATGACATGTTACATCCATTAATGATGAAAAAGAGGTCAGGTGACTCCTGTCCCCTGCATCTCCAAGTGATCCACACTCTACAATTTAAGTATTGATCTAAATTAAGTATAATGTTTTCCCAGATAGCACAAAATTGTGGCTTATCTTACTGTTCTTTGCAATTTGGGGTTCACGAGAAAAGTTTCCTTCGGTTGTGAATTCCTCGGCACAGAGAGCTCATAGTACTTGCAGTGTAGCCTGGCAGCCCGAGTTGATGCAGGGACAGGTGTGCTTGGATGCATGCTCAGAAGTCTTAGCCAGAAGAGGATTGACACTATCAAGGCCCCCAAGCAACTGACCCTTTAGACTGCAGCAGAACAGAGTACAGAGTTTGAGTACTGACAAATTCAGGAAAGAGTTTCTAGAGCCCAGGAGAGACCAGTGAGCCAGTGTGTGCCGAAGAGCTGACATGATCTAGAATACAATTGATAATGTTGTGTAAGCTTCACTTCTGAATGATTTCAGAAGGGTCAGGTAGATGAGAGATGAAGCAGCATTACAGTAAAAGGATTTAAATGACTCACAGGGATTGTTTAAATCGTTAGGCTAACACTTTAAAGGGTTAAAAGGCATTTTAGTTCAGAAATTACTCGTGGGGACCAAGAGGAAAGTTGTTACGGGACTTAACAGCTACGTCCAACAATTGTTAGCAGGCCAGTTGTTTCAGCTCCTGCTTCCATGGTCCTGACTGATTCCTCTGGCACAGGAGACCCGGCTGGACATCCCATCTTCCTTTTGGCTCTTTGCCCTGCAAGTATGACTTGAGAACCCTGAGGTTTCATCTTAAATTTTGCTCTGTCTATCCCTTCTCTGACCTGATACATCTTTCTTAGGTGTTGTGTGCTTAGTGCAGTGGTTTATTTGGAATTGCGATGGCAAACAGAAATATAGCAATGCTCTCACGGGGACTCACAATATGGACACATTATCTGCTTATTCTTCTTTAGTGTAGTGCCACGGAAACTTGGAGGATAGAGACTATTTGATTTTTTTTAAACCACAGTTTGTTGAATACTCTGAACTCTAGTGCTTTACCACATTTTTTTTTCTCTTTTATGCCCCTTCTATTCTGATTTTCCTGTTAGTTTTCAGCTGCTGTTCCTGCATCCCAAAAGTTCCCAAAAGTATCTGCGGTCATGCTTGCTGGTCTTGAGCTTCTATCTTCCAGAAATGTGAAAAATTAATGTGTACTGTGTAAATCACCCAGCCTCAGGTACTTTCTCAAGTAACCTAAATGATTTCATTCTTTGAACAGTTAATTCATCTAATCAACCAGTTCGTCTAAGAGTGCCTTTATTTGGGCTCTGCATGGTAGCCTAGTGGCTGAAGTCCTTACCTTGCACCTGCTGGGATCCCATAAGGGCACTGGTTCTGATCCCAGGGGCCCCTTTTCCCATCTGGCTTTCTGTTTGTGGCCTGGGAGGGTAGTCAAGGATGACCCAAGGCCTTGGAACCCTGCACCCATGTGGGAGACCAGGGGGAGGCTCCTGGCTCCTGACTTTGGATTGGCTCAGTGCTGGCCATTGTGGTCACTTGGGGAATAAAGCAGTGGATGGAAGTTTTCTGTTTCTCCTCCTCTCTGCATATCTGACTTTCTAATGAAAATAAACAAAATCTTTAAAAAACAAGAGTGCCTTGCTTTGTGTATCTACCAAACACCACATTAGGTAATCAAAATATGTTATTATCCATTTGCTTGTTTGATTCCTTTTCCCATATTTGCACAGAAATAAGCCTGTTGAGTACAAGTATACATCTTTTTTTCTTTCAGGTGTGGAGAATTATTTAATAAATTGTAGATTGAGTCTCTTAGGCTCCAGCAGGAATCTGTTTTTCTAGTAAAACAAGGAAATTGGGCTAGACACTCCCTATAGACCCTTCAATATGTGAATCTAGATGCATATTTTCCGAATTGACTTATGGGAAATACTCTCCCAGTGGTTGAAGATAAGAAATATAGTCACAAAACTCTAATATCTTGAGCAGAAAGGCGTGTTTGCATAGAAACGAGTCAAGTATCTGGCTCTGAAGCGCAAGTCTCTTAGCTTTTCCTGACTGGGGGCCCTACGACTCAAGGCAAATAATAAAGATGCTATGTAAGCAGAGCAGGAGGTTCTCACAGTGAACATGAAAGCCTGGGAGCCATATTCCAGCACATTATGGGTAGTTTATGGACCACATCAGTTCATAATGTGAGACAAATTGGCACCAGGGACTCCGCTGGCTGCAGTCCAAGCAGACCACCAAGGGAAGGAAAACGAAGGAAAGCCAGGAATCAAAAGCCTTCGACTCCTCTCTGTGGAGCTTGGGTTTCTGACTCTACCCAGCATTTCCTCAGCCGAAGGTCCACACCCTAATCAATTCATATCTTATGACTCTTGAAACAGGACACGTAGGCACTTATTTATTCATTCATTTTAGTTCCCAATAAATATCAAGCAGTGTGATTGATGCAGAGATTACACTCTTGCAGCAAATTCTATATATGAGCATTGCTTTGGGAGAGTTTAAAGTCTAATGGGAAAGACATTAAGTGGAAGAGGCAGGGTTCTACAGACATACGAATTGGTGATACTGTCCTCTGGGATCTTCGTTCTGATTTTAGTGTACAGTTGAAATCAGTATGATGATCAGGGGAGATGATAGGTTGTGGGAGGTTGGCTGAAGAAAAATCACCCAGAACCCGTAATATACAAAGAAAGAACTTGATCCTCTGGAAGAATGAAAGGAAATACCTAGAGACAAACATGTTGTGAGTCTACAATGAGAAAGTGAAGCCAGATTCCACAGAATAATAAGCACCGTGGTACAACAATGAACAGGTTGTATTCCTCAAGTCCAGAGAACCCATTGGGAGATTTTAGTCAGCGGATGAACATGAACAGATGTCTATTTTAATCGAGCCTTGCTACTTATTCAGCAAAATGGACTGGGGCAATATCAGAGTGTTCCAGTGTAAAGCGAGATGAGGCCATCGTGAGAACCTGGGAATGCAGGTGGCTGGTGCCCTGACAGGGATGCAGAAGCTGCAGACATGTGGCTGGATTCATTACAAAAGGCAACGTTGGTAGGACTTGACAGCTGGTTAGTTACAGGAGCAGGAAACAGAGTAAAAAGATAAGGTTGTCTTCCAACGTCTATGATAAGCAACCAATAAAATGGGATGCTTCTAGTCATTTAGGAAAATTTCTTAATGAGTAATGCACAGAAAAATCACTCAAAATTATGCATGTAGTAAATGCCAATATTTACTCTGTTATGGTCAGAATCAGTTTAAACTAAGAAAAATTAAGGAGGCTGCCACTTATTCAATGCCTGGAATAAGAATTTGTAATAGATATTTTGCATGCAAAATTACTTGTAGTCCTCTTAACCAGGCAGTAACAGGTTTCTATCATTTGACTGAGTTCTCACTGGGAGAAATTGGTGCTGGGACTTCACTAATTCTTATTGTTAGTCATGTCCTTTTCATCTCACAGTAAGATCTTGAAGCTCCTCAATGATGAACTGAGAATAAATTATATCTGGTCTATGGATTGAGATATGCACAATCAGATTGATGAGACACAAATCAAGATACTTATTTGATGGCATTCTTAATGAGATTACCAAGGGCTTTCCAAGTTATTCTGGCTGTCTGATGTACTGCCTTGCTAGCCATGGAACTCTGAATTTATGGCTGCTTTTGCTGGGAGCTTGTGTACAAGTGGATTCAGAAACATTTTCAGTTTATTTTAGAAGGCAGTGTCCGTGAATATGAATTCACTGTTTGTAATAATACCGTATTATCCTCTACAGTAATGCTGTGAACAATTGGCATTGAATTGGATGATTTTAGGCTTTAATTTATAATATAAAGGTATTTCAAACTATGAAACAAAGGTGACCATTGTAATAGCTTCTTGAATTTTATGAGCATGTTGACGGTGTTTGATTGTGTTGGTCATCAGGAAAGAATGAAGACAGAAGTAACTGTAGAGGATTTGGAAAGAGAATGGGATGTGAAGAAATTTATGAAGGTGGGAAAATCAAATATATTGGGGAAATATGAATATTTTTGGAATAACTGAAGATTACTTTAATAGACTTTAATTATTTGTAGAATTTAAGATTAAATAACATGGCTGTGAAGTTTCCAGTTATAATCTACTACTTAGGTGGGTGATAAGAGCAACTATTTTTTTAATCTAGAATTGGAATTTTTATAGTTAAAAATGAAAAAGCAACTGTTGTTGAAGAATTACAATGATCACAATTTAAATAAAAGCAACCTGGGTGATTCAATCACCTAAAATGATCAAAGGGGATGGAATTCCCACTGAAATGCAAAAAGTAGCTAGAGGTGGAAGGAGGCTCATGGCAGAGGCAAATGTGGAATAATGATAGGTGATGGTCATGTGATAATGTCTTCAATTGAGATATTTCAGAGATGTACACTCATTACAGCCATGAGAGGGAGTTGCAAGGCAACTGGTTTGAGGCCCTGTCTATGAAAGAAAACATCAGTTCGAATAGCTGTATTAGCAGGGTACCAAAAAAGTACAGTGAGTTGGGTAGTCAAATCATTTAACAAGCAGGGAGAATTGAACATTCTAGAGGTTAACAATGGTTAAAAAAAGTCAGTGGTGCATTCAGGTGTCACAAGATCCAACAATTTTGGACTTTAGAAGAACATTGATGATATCACTTCGCAGTGGCAAAAGGAAATGCAGTGGTCTCCTGTGTGTCTCGAAGTGTGTCTTGAGATGGTGGTAAACAGCCTTCCCTCCAGGGATGCCCCCTGGCAGCAAGAGCTGTCCCACTCCCCAAGGACACGGATTCTTGGGGAAACTGAAATGGAGTACTCTAAGATCCAGGATAGCAGTGTCCGGACACAGTAAGGGGGAGGAATTGTTGGTGAGGCATTTGAGGCTATCAGAGCTTTAGCCTGATAGTGATAATGAGTATTAAAGAGTCACAGACCAAGAGCTGGACCAGATGGTGGTCTCTTCAGAGTGTCCTGTGGAAGAGGTCAGTGATGTGGGTTGATCTTGGAAGCACAGATGGCTGCTATGATGGGGAAGTGAGCCAGGAGCACTCTAACCCTAAACAGAGTTAGTGACCACTTCCAAGTGCGTGACAAATTGTCACTCTGTTTTTTTTCTGGCAGTTTCTAAGAAGGGGAAGAGGCTAAGGGGTAAACCAAGGCAGCTGGGAGAAATTTCTTTCTATAAGTTTGCCGAGAGTGAGTATTTTATTTACTTTCACACATTTATGTAAATCTTAATACAATGCATACCTTAAGTGCAAGATTTCCATTTGTTTTCTGGGTGCTTTTCATAGCATAGACCAATGATATGGTCTCATTTGTGATTCTTAAATGACTTATTTTTTTAATTAAAATGCAGGTAAAATGTTTTAAATTCTAAACACATAAAATAGTGGGCAGTCCTTTGAGTTGTCCGATACAGATCTTATATCAGGTTATGTCTTATTACAGATGAAGAGGCTGAAGCTCAAAGACATTCAGCAGCTTTCCAAAATGTATTCAGCTGGAGGTGTTGGGGCAGGGCTGGTAGCTGAATTTTTGCATTAACTTTTGTACGAGAGCACCAGAACTGTATCAGTTAAAGACACTTTCAGAATCAGTTGAAAACACAAAGATGGATAAGGCAGGTCACTTTCAAAGGATCACTTTGTGACAAATATATATCACATAATAGATGAACCTACTGTGTAGACAAATAATTCTCTTACATTGAACCATTGAATTTATTTATTTATTTGGAAGCCAGGATGAGACTCAGAGATGAATGGAGAAAGAAACAAAAGATCTTCCAATAGCTGCTTCACTCCCTAAGTGGTCACAATTCGTGAAACCAGGAGCCTGGGACTTCATTTGGCCTTCCCACACAGGTGGCATCTGCTGCTTTCCCATGTGCATTTGCAGGGAGCTGGATCTGGAGGGGAGCAGATCAAGTTTTAACTGAAATGTTAATATCACAGGAGACAGGTTTTGCCACTATGACAAAATGGCGTCACCATCATCTCCTTGCAATTTGTAAAGTATGCCATTCAGTATTTTAGTCACAAGCACTATGTTACACAGATTTTGTGAACTTATTTTTGCATAATCAAAGCTTTGTATATTTTCATTTGTGCACTTTCCACTTACCTTTTCTGTGCTAATCATCTGCCTGATTTTCTTTTGTAAAAATACTTTGTGGGCCCTGCATGAAAGCCTAGTGGCTAAATCCTTGCCTTGCATGCAGTAGGATCCCGTATGAATGCCAGTGCATGTTCAGCTGCTCCACTTCCCAGCCTGCTCCCTGGTTGTGGTCTGGGAAAGCAGTCGAGGATGGACCAAAGGCTTGGAACTCTGCAACTGTGTGGGAGACCTAGCGAAACTCCTGGCAACTGGCTTCAGATTAGCTCAGCTCTGGCTGATGTGGCCACCTGGGGAGTGAAGCCACAGATAGAAGATCTTTCTCTCTGTCTCTAATCCTCTATATATATCTGCCCTTCCAATAAAAAAAAATATTTAAAACCAAAAACAAAAAAAGTCCCTCTGCGTCACACTGTTATATTACTTCTAACCAGGTGTGTGTGCTCTGTACCCTGCATCTACCTATACAATTCTGCTTTGTAAATCACTTCCTGGATTGTACTCATGTGGCACACGATGGCTTTGTCAGCCATTGACAGCATCCTTGAAGCTATTCTCCTCTGACTGTTGTTGCCTTCGCTGTTTGAATACAACACTGCGATAACCAAATGCCACATTTCTCAGAACAAGTTCCTGTGCTGAAGTGATGCGCAGTTGTGTTTGACTCAGAGATCACTGATGCTGCTGGACACAGTTGAAGCCCACATGCAGCTTCTCCAGAATCTCCAGGAGCTGTTAGGTGCCCAGTCTAGACTCCATCAAATGATTGAATCAAACAGATTCAAACAAGTTCTGAGATCTTTAGATCTGTTCCATAAAAGACCTAATTACTTGCCACTGCTTTAAAACCAAAGTGAGAAAATGGTAACAAGCGTTAAGGAAATCGGCAAAGCACTCGGCCGCTTGACTTCAAAGGGCAGTTTCATTTCCTGTCTTAGAGGAAACATGATATAGATGAAATAGGATGTGAGATTTCACACATTCCCCTTTGGGATGTCAATGATAGAGGAGGACCTTAGTAGATGAACACAGAACGATCCACCAATTGTTTGGAACGTCTGATGTGCTCAGTTGTATGTAAAACACTGTGACGTGAGTGACAGCTGCTAATTTAAAAGCCTTAAACCTTGTGACTCTTCCCTCATAATTTTTCTTCGTTCATATTCACATTCCTCCTTTTCCAGATGGCAGCATAAATTTTCAGGTCAAGTGATATTAAAAATAGATAATAGCCAGGACCCCATGAGTCTCTACAGAAAGACTAAACAGTCACAATGGGGAATATCATTGTTTTGGTTTTCTTTATGAGCTTTTATGTACTCAGCTGCTTTTCAGGCAGACTTTTACTGCAGTGGGACCTGGATCATTCTAAATTCCGGTTCCACATCACTTCCCGTCCTCTACACTCCCAGCTCCATGCCACACAAGTCAAGGGAAACAGCCTCACAGCTGCTCTCAGTCTAAAAGTGTTCTCCCTTGAGGCGCTGGCGTGGTTTGGCTCTTGGAGTCAGAATGCTGTATATTCGGTCTCTAGGTACTGCTTGTGCAGTCCTAGGCTATCTTAAGGAACTTGGACTAACAGAACAAAATACAAAATGAAAGCCAAGTGATTTCAAATCAATTTAACAGATACAGTTGGCTTTGTTGAAAGAGTATAATGATTATTATGGATTCCAAGGCGTGATTATTCTTGGCTGACATCTCCAATGCACATCTCAAATGTGATTCCTTTCATAAGAGTTTCCCAAACCCCCCAATCAAGCAGTGTCATGGGCTGCACTCACCAATGACCCTGCCTGCCACCTGCATTTCTGCGTGTCTGTGGAAGCATCCCACAGCTGAATCTTCCAGTGAGCTTTCCTGAGTAAAGAACAAAGGAAGTACTTGTTTATACTTGCTAAATATCATCCAAGTAATCTGTTTTATGTTCATAGATTTGGTGCTGCATATATGAACATCTTGAATTGCTAATAGTGAATTTGGAATGCTTTTTTTATTATTATTATTTCAATGATTTCCCACCCTTTTATTACTGACTTATTTCTATTGCATATACTTAGAATTATCCAAATCCAAGCTATGGTGACTCAATTTATAATTAAAATAAAACTGAATGATACATAATACATCATCGCTGTTTTATAGAAGTTAGAGCCTACAGAGACAGAACTATCTAGCAGAAGTTTCTGGCTTTATAGGTGAGATTTTGAAAAAATACAAGTGACTTGTGGCAGATCACACATTAAATCAGTGCTTGACTCCAGGCTAAACTGAGGTTTTAAAAAAAGCATTACCGAATGCAGTTGGACAGCCATGAGTTCTCTTCAGATTTCATTCCCAGCCGTATCCTTAGAAAAATGGCTCTAAATCCGGAAGATGCGCCTTTTTTAAAGTTGTGAAATAAAGCCACAGTACTAACTCTGCACATTTATAGGAGAGTAAAATGACATGACGTGCAGAAAAACACCTGGTGCTCAGTGGTAGGCACTGGATAATCACTGACTGTGTGGGAAGCCTACATCCTCACGTGACTAGGTGGACACCACTGTGCAAGTCCTCATGGCCAACAGCTGTTCTCAGGAGTGCTTCCTTAGTGCTGGATGCCTCATGGCCAAATACCAGCGTTTCTTCTCGTGAACATGGCTCTTTCTCCCCAGGGGGCATGTCAGTAACATGTAAACCACTGCACGCTGGTAGAGAGATGTCTTCACCCCGCCAGCAAGAGGGACTACTATGCATGTGAACATAACTTACATCACTGTTGATGGTGCCATGTGCAACAGTGGCTCAGCATTGTCCCCTGAGTCCTTGCTGGACACTGAGGGACTGTCTTGACAAGAAATACCAACTTGAACTAGAGCATGGCATGCAATTGCGTCCCAGACTGGCAGTGTGGAAAGCTGAATCCACAGGGTAGAGCAGACGCCAGACTGTTACCAACAAAGTGCTTTCAAAACTGACATTGGCTTTGTGATATGGTCAGATACTGTTCATGTCTTATTTAGGCTAGTCTGAGCAGATTCTGCTCTTGGAAAACAAAACATCATGCATACAGGAAAAAAAAGTTTCATGGCAAATACTGTAAAAACACTGGCCCCAATCACTTCAACGGGCGTATGCATTTCAGCCTTCTTCCAGTGTGACACCACTGATGTTCTAGAAACTCACAGGTTCCTGTGCAGGGAATGACTCTCCGACCCCCCCCTCACCGCGGATCAGCTCCCTCCTGTTCCTTCTCTGAATTCCTGAATGGTGACCATGTGAGCTGCCACCCAAATGTGTGGTCTGAGCTGGCCTTTGATGATTTCCCTAACGATCTTCGCTGACTTCTGCCCTGTGCTTTTATTAGGAACCCCTGCCTAGCTGTTTGCTTGCCTAAATGTTTGCAGACTCAGAGTTGATGAGTTTTAAGTGTCTGTATGACCAAAGCCAGGCCCTTCAGTTTGCATTTGCTTTAGATATAGGAAAATGAAATGGAAAATGTCAAGATAGAGAAAACTCTGTTTCCTCTGTTTCTTGTCCATTACCCTCCCTTTTTCCTTCCTTCCTTCCTTCCTTCCTTCTTTCCTTTCTTCTTTTCTTCCTTCCTTCCTTCCTTCCTTTCTTCCTTCTTTCTCATTTAGTCTCCCTTCCTTAATCCCAACATGTCTCAAATACTATAGCTATTGGATCACAGCTGTGTGATTAAAAAAAAATCTACTACTGAAAATCAATAATCTTGAGATCTCAAAATAAGAATGAGTGCCAAGCAGAAAAATGGAAGGAAATCCCCACCTAGAAACATTCAATCACTATGTAAAAGAGATATTGTAAGCAACAGGGAGGCAAGATTAAATACCTATAAAGGAGTGTCTGGGAGAAAATGAATAGATTTTAACATAAACAAAGACAGAAGACAATAGTGAGGTTTTTTGAATATGTTGAGAAAAATAATATTCTGCATTCTAGAATTGTGCAAAAGATAAAACTTGTTTTAGGGATGGGAGAAAAATGAGTTTGTTACAATATAAAAAAAGAAAACTTAAAAGCCACTTTCCAAAATGCAGTAGCCAGAGAGACAGAGAGCCTCGGTATAAAATATTTGATGCAGAGAAAAGGAATAAAAATGTGCTCGGTTATTTTGTAGGTTACTTTAAACACACTTTAACTGCTTGAAGTCATGGGGTCTAATATGTTGGGAAAATACAAAAAGAACTAAAATATAGA
Source organism: Ochotona curzoniae (assembly GCF_017591425.1). NCBI lineage: Eukaryota > Metazoa > Chordata > Mammalia > Lagomorpha > Ochotonidae > Ochotona > Ochotona curzoniae. Next base: position 5,382,010 of record NW_024467118.1, on the reverse strand, counting down.
GCCCAAAATACTTAATTTAGAAATGTGTGAATGGATTTTAAGTAACACAAGGATTGAGAGAGAGAAGATGCTGATGTGTGTTTTAAACTTGTTAGGCAAGGATATATGGCCAAATAGTTCCTCTACTCACTAGAATAACATGTCTATAATACATAATTTCCAAGCAAAGGAAAAAAGGCTGGGAGAAAAACCAAGTCTGAAGTTGTGAAGGAGGTGGTTGCTTGGCCAGATGTTTAAGAGCTGCTTGGGAAACCTTCATGCTGCAATGCAGCACCTGCCTTGTGCCCCAGGCTCTGGTCTTCATTCCAGCTTCCAGTTATCCAGTCCCTGAGGGGCTGTCCCCAGCACCTGGTCCCTGCCACGCATGCAGCATGCAGAGACTATAATGCAGGTCGCGGCTTCTGGCCCTGGCCTGGGCCGGGCCCCATACTTATACAGGATTGGACGATCAATAGGAGGATGCATATTTCTACTTGTATCTTTCTTTGTACTCTCTGCCCTCCTGGTAGATAAACCGAAAATGAACAAGGGATTAGTAGTAGGCAAAGGAATAGGGGGAGACCCATGGGTGTCAGCAACTATTTCTCGATATGGTTGGTGTTTACTCGGACATGTATACTGTGTGAAAAGTGAGCGATTTGTAATTGAACTTGAGTAATTTTCTATGTTTGCTAAGCGGTGTCAACTCAAAAGTACGAGTACGTGGTTAAGTAATCATTTCATTCCGTGTGTCTATTCAGAAAATCTCAGATAGACATTCTACACTTAGTTTTAAGTATTGTTGCTCATATGAAACATTTACTATGTTTCTGTTATCTAATCTCAGAGCTTTATAACAAGTACACATGTGAGAAGATAACCGTGTTTACCGCAAATGGACGTTACACAGTATATGTATACTATCTGCGTGTATCCTAATTTTTAAAAAGAGTTTATTTCTTTTTATTGGAAAGTAAGATATACAGAGAGGACAGACAGAAAGATCTTCCATCTGCTGGTTCACTCCCCGAATCGCTTCAATAGCCAGAGCTGAGCTGATCCGAAGCCAGGAGCCAAAGGCTTCTTCCAGGTCTCCAACACAGGTGTAGGGTCCTAAGTCTTTAGGCCATTCTTGACTGCTTTCCTAGGCCACAAACAGTGTACTGGATGGGGAATGGAACAGCTGGAACATGAACTGGTGCCCATATGGGATCTTGGTGAATATATGGAGAGAACTGTAGCCAACTAGGGTATCACACCTGGCCCTGTATCTTAATTTTTTTAAAAACTAAATCTAACAATAGTATTTCCTTTCTCTTTTAGTTTTCAAAATCATAATTTTATTATGTAACATTTCATCAATGTGTAAAAATCTATACCGTCCTTTGTTTTACATTCCAGTCCTTTCTGTTTTTCTTCCATTAACTCTTTATTAAACTTGGAAGGGATTTACCATTATACAATATTATCCCTGCAATAAGCTTTTACATGAGTACTATTTGGCTCTCAGCGGACCCTGAGTTGAGTAATGTAGATATCCGTACTCCCACTTGAAAGCTCAGACAGTGTGAGGGGTGTTGTCTGAGGTCATGGAACCTGTCGATCCCAGTGGAACTGAAGACCAGGACGCACTCGTTGAAGGGAATCCAGAGCTTGCCTCTTGCTTTCCTTCCACCCCTCCTTACTGTTTGTTCTCGATGCATCTGTGAATATGGAGGAGATTAATAATATAAACATACTACTACTATATGTATTAATGACAACATGGTCTGATAGAAGGCTTACTTATATCAGGAAAAGTTCATTTTTAGGACATACTGACCATAACTGCACACTCACATGTTTATTTGGGAGGGCACGGTCACTACACACATATACACACATACTACCCGGGATCGACTGCACAAGCACAACTTTGCAGAATGATCTGTGTTGTATATTTCTTGGATATCACCTGAATAACGGGAGTGTGCCAGTGACTAGGGAAGATGTTAAAGGCTATGATGGAAAGAAAGAGAATGCCAAGACATAGCTGAAGAAGGAGGTAAGGACAGGCAGCTAGAGTCCACAAAGTGGTCCAGCCAGCGTACAGACAGGGCCACCCGGGGCTGGGGATAGGTGAGAAACTCTGCAAGAGGAAAACAGGTTTCTGACCACACCTGGAGAGACCTCACCTCAGCAGAGGAAAGTGAACAGAAGGGTTTTCGGGTTGAGAGGAGCTGTGGCACAGGAAGAGCCGGGGTGCAGCACTATCCATCTCGTTGGTGGGAGGCTGAGAGCCTGCTGTGGGTGACATGCTCTAGGGACATGCTGCCCTTGCACAGGGCTCTGTCTGCCAGCCCTACCTCTCCCCTGAGGCTGGCCTCTTCTTAGTTGGTCTCTGTGCAGAGGTGTGAACTGGTAGCAATGCTGGTGGTACTATCGGCAGCTCATGACTAGCATTTCAAGCTCGAAAATCCGATGTACTTATGCCCAAATGTAATACGGGCAAGATAAGACATCCTGAATGATAGCTGGACGGAATGAACTCCCCAACACTGCATGTCTGTTGCGTGCCAGAACAAGCTTTTGCAATTCCTCTTTGCAGCACAATGTAGGTACACTTGAGTAATGCTGTTTTACAGAAAAGAACACCAAGGCTACGAAAAAGCACTCGGGATTCCACAGGGAGTTCAATGTGACGCGCCGGATGTTTTTGGAGTTCTAAGCTGAGGGTGTTTGCCTTACTTGGTCCTGGGGCTGAAACTCAGTTGCCGCTGGCAGGACAGCGAGACCTGGTACTTCCCTGACATCTGAGATGGACTCTGTGCACTGAGGGATGACCAAACATTTAAGTCGTCGCCCACTATTAACTCTCTGGGCAGGGAAACACGCGTCTCCATTTATACGGAACGTCTTGGTGGTCATGCCGAGGCGGCGCTGGAGCATGGTTTCTCTGGGTCCGTGGCAGGAGGCCACACGCCATGCCTAGGTGCACGTTAACATGACATAAATGTTAATGTCCTGTTCTAAAACCAAAGCCTGCGGGAGAGAGGAAATTCCAGCCCCACCATACCCAGGCCTGGTGTTTGGATACTGCAGTCTCTATTTTGACTCCAGAGTGTGATGACTATGTAACTTTTCACAAGGATTTCATTTTTTTCCCTGTCAAGCCACATTATTTTAAGGGTGACAATAACTTGGCTGCAAATGAGCTGAAACCATCAAGGTGATAAATGAGTTTCTGGGGGAGGGAGGCCTCGGCCTTGCCTACGCTCGGCTGGACCACACACCTCCGTCCCTCTTCCACCTTCTCAGAACAATGTGTCATAGAGCTCCCCTCCCTGCACCCCCAAGACCCCTTCTCTCCTGGCCTCCTGCATCTTAAGGCAATAGAGAACCATGAGTACTTGACTTTGGAAAATATACCGTATTTCACAGTGTTGGAGAAGGGGGAGAAAGAGTTGATCTTTTCCTTCGGCTGTTAACAAGGATCTGATTTATGAAACTGCCTTGGAGACAACTTCTCATCCTGTTTGTTTTCTCTGTCAGCCAGGTCTGTCTCTAAAGGGGTTGCCTATGGTCAGCGCAGTGGTCAGCCTGAAGCTTTGAATCGAAAATCAAGAGTTAGGTCAGGAAAGACCTGGTGAGCTGGAGTTTTTATTATTATATGATTTTATTGGCTGATGTAAGGGGCAGGAGCAAGATTATGTTCTGAATTTTATATGTAAATCTTATTTAACATGAGTAGGGTAAGTAATTTGCTGAAGGATTTTCCCTGAGACTTGGTGGCTAGGATTCGAACTACCTTCTCTGTTCCTGACTGCTCCAAAAAGCAGCACCACACCTTCAGGAGGCACAGTGAAAATGAGAGTACGGGCTTGTCTGCTCTGTGCCAGGATTAGGACTTTGTGGTGAATGGCAGCTGAAGCACCCTATCAGCTCACTGAGAACTATCCTATTTGTGGATGCTTGCTTTTTACATATTCACAGCTGCCAGCAATATGAAGGCTCCGAGAGGCGAGTGGGAGAGATGAGGAGATAAATTGAACTCACATACTGCATTTCATTAGCACCACCAAGAAACGGCGCAAAGGATTCAGGGTGATGAAAAATCTTCTGTGTCTAGTAAGCCAACTGCATGTGTGGGTGGAGCGAGCTAGCCATTGGTCACTGCCTTTCTCAGGACAGCTGCTTTCAAAGGCAGAGGCCAATGTGTAGAAAGAAAGTGCACCTGCTGGTTTCTTTTGTTATAGGGTATCATTTGTTTGCTTTTTTATGTTTTTACTGTCTCCTGAAAGTTGCATTGAAAAGTTAAGAGTCTGTACTTAAGTAGAATGTCTTCGATGCTATTAATGTACATGTGATCCGTTTGCAACACTTGATAGCTGCTTGAGGGCAAAGATTTTGTCCTACTCAATGGTCCTTGTGTGCATAACTTGAAGCTTTCGGTTCTTGCTCAGTGACCACCTGGGAAGGAATCACTCAAGGAAACCTCTGTTTTTACTGTCTGTAGACTCAGTTTGTTTTCATTGTTAAACACAGATAAAAGTACCAGCTTGATTGGCCTGTGGCAAGCATCCACAAAGCTAGCCTTTGCTAAAGATGTTGTGTGCATTTTTCACACAATTTCTGAGACTGTGTTTAGAAGGACTTACATAATAAATAATAGGAGTAATTTGTTATTCATTAGAATATGTACATCTGTGCTCCAAAATCCATCTCTACATCCATCACGTCTTCAGAAGGCCAGACTTGGAAGGCCAACTGCTTACTTGATATCTGTAAAAGGTTATTTGCATGGCCTTTAGAATTTAAAAAGTAAAGTTATATTCTACATGATTCCTATGGCGCAGCTGCATCTCTTTTGCTTTTGATCTTGTGAAATGTCACCAGCTTTCACCTGGCTGTTCAGATAAACATATTTGGAATCTTCCTTAGGTCGTCTTTGTAACATAGTAATAAGTCTAAGCAAATCCGGATGGCTCCTTCAGCATCTGAGCTCTCTTCCACTTCTTCTCATGCACTTTTCAGCCACCTGCTTCTTCCAGGGCAGTTCATCCTCAGACCCAACGGCCTTCTGGAAATATTATATAAGCATGTATAAAATTCTGCTTGAGCCATTCCAAAAATGTACCCTCTTATCACACCACCATTTCTATTCACAGCAGACCTTTCTGCTGGCTGCCCCTCTTTCTTCATTCCTATTATAGAGTGTTCATTCATCCTTTTTTTGGTTTCTTGATTCTGTTCCTTTTTTAACCTTGTATGTTGTTTGGAATAAGGGCATTTCTAATGGCTCTTTAAAATCCTTGTCCAAATACTTCCACGGCTCTTTCTGCCATTTTATTCCCGTTTCTCTCTGGGTGTCAATTCTAAGAGTCCATGTGTGATTCCCAGAACCCACTGCACTTAGCACTTTATCCTGTCCTTCTTTGCTTTATTTGATTATCATAGTGCAGCATTTGATTTGTATATCTGCTCCCAGGAGAAATGTGTGCTCCACGGCATCGGGGCTGTGGTCTGCTTGATTCACAACGACCTCCACAGTAGTATTCATTCATCCCGTGTCTTTCTGTGGAATGACTAGTAGATGCTAGGCAATGTATTAAGGAATGTGGCAATAAATAAACTAGCGGGAAAATCAGTGCTTTTGTGACTGTTATATTATAATGAAATAAGATAGACAGCAGGGAAATAAACAGAATGTATCAAGTGCAATACAGACAATAAAACAGGGAAGAGGAATGGTTGCAGTGATGTGGCACACGATTTTCCGGTTTTTTATTCTGTGGTTTGAGAGGACCTCATTGAACAGGTAGCATCTGGCCAAGATTTGAAGGGGATCAGGAGATGCTGGGGAAAATAGTATTCCAGGCATGGGGAGAAAGAAGTCCTGATGACGTAGAGAGGAAAAGCATACAACATGACACAGTCAAAGATCTGGCTGAGAAGGTGGAGATGTTGTAGAATTACACACACACGCACCACTTTTCTTGCACGAGAGAATTTGAAAGTTAAGGGAAGATTCTGAACTGTAGATTAATCAAAATACTGAACAGATATTTGACAATATCGGGCTTATGTTTTATCTATTTAAAATGTTTAAAATGATTTATTTCAAACATAAACAAAAAAAGGGAGAGCTCCCATCTACTCTTTTGGGCCAAGGCCTGGCCTGTGCTGGGCTTAGGGAATTGAACTGAAGTGACAAGAACCAATTACTTGAGCCATTGATGTCTCTCATGGTCTGAATTAGTGGAAGCTAGACCAAGAGCTGGAGCCAGATGTGGAACCAAAGTGCTCTCGCCTGGGACCTGTGCAGCTTTGTTGATGTCTTAACCGCTGCTCTAAAGACATGCCCCAATCTTGCATTTTAAGAATCATCTCTGAAAAACACAATACTACAGGGACAAGTCCAGAAGCAAGAAAACAGGACATAATTAAAATAATTCAAGAGTGAAGATGACCTAGGCAGGGAGGGACTGGAAGAAATTATTGTGGGAGTTGTCAGAATAGATACTTTTTGAAGGGAAGCGGAGCCGTGATGGGTTCTCTTTTGGCTTTAAAAGATAGAGAGATCTCAGGATAACCCAACCCTGTTTGCTTTGAGGAACTGGGAGGGTAAACTTGTTTGCAGAGCTCAGGAAGTTGACTGGAGAAGGCCTTTTGGGGTTCAGTTTGGCACACCAAGGTTGAAGACACCTGTGAGATACGTAAGGGAGATGTCAAGAAAGGCCAGGAAGAAATGGATCTGTAATTTAGGAGATGAAGTAGGCAAAAAGAGTACATCCGGAGGTTTGGGGCATGCACAAGGCCATGAGGTCAGTCAAGGGGAGTCGATGTTGCCAAATGAGAGAAATCTACAGACAGGTCCTTGGAGCAGGCAGTGTCTGTTAGTTAAGAGTAGTCTTCTTCATGGAGCGGGCAGTGTCTGTTAGTTAAGAGTAGTCTTCTTCATGGAGCAGGCAGTGTCTGTTAGTTAAGAGTAGTCTTCTTCATGGAGCGGGCAGTGTCTGTTAGTTAAGAGTAGTCTTCTTCATGGAGCAGGCAGTGTCTGTTAGTTAAGAGTAGTCTTCTTCATGGCACAGTAAAGCACCAAGCAATAGCCCTCTGCTACTCCTGAGAAAGACTCATTGGTTTATTTGAACAGCAGAACAACGGAGACAGATGGACACACACCCACATTCTCACATTCTTACACTCTATCACACGCACACACACTCTCACTCACAGTCACACTCACACACACACACATACGCACACACATAATTAGAGAAAGAGATCATATGTTTGCTGGTTTACCTCTCACATGATTACAGGAACCAAGTCTGAAGTCAGGGGTAGGAACTTCAACTTGGCATAGCATCCACAGGGGCCCATGTACTTGGGTGGTCTTCTGCTGCCTTCCTAATAGCGGGAGAAGGAGGGCCGATTAGAAACAGTGCATTTGTTCTCGAACTGTTGTTCTGATACCTGCTATCAAAGATAAAATCAGTGGCTGAGCTGTGGAACCACAGCACCAGCCTCATCTTACATCTTACTCAAAGAGTACGACGTATCGAGGTTATTTCTCCCCTCATATCATTGCTGTGATTATTTAGGCTAGGTTATTTATTTTAGATTACTACCAGAAATAATCATGTAAGAACCTAAAATAGGTCTGTGTGTGATAAATAAGGAATACTTAAAGTTGGTTCCATGGTGGATAAACATGCATGGATAAGATATTTGATACTAATTTTACTATTATTTACATGGGGCTTAACAATTTCTTATTATAAACCATGATTTCCATAATATCCATACATTCAATATAAGTCTTGGTTTACAAATGTGGATGCATTCAGAGGATACACTTCCGTGTGTGAAATCTCTGCATCAAGAGGTGTGTGAAATGCATCGTTAATCGTTTTTGCGAAATCCATAGTTTTGCACTGCTGTCAACACCCATCAACAATGTGCACGTGGGTCTTTCCCTTTGCCAACAGAATGTGTTCATGCTGTTTGCACGAATGCGGAGCAAAAGGTCTCAAATGGAATTTCAGAATTACGAGATTTTTGTTCTTTTGATGGATGACTAGTATTCGATAGTGTGTGTCTATATAACACATTTATGATAAATTATAAAAACAGAACTTCAAAACTGATGAAGGCTCGCTGGAAGACACGGCGGTTTCCTGCAAAGGAAGCGTGCTTTTGTAATACTGCACAGGTCACATTTCTGGGTACTTGCCCCATTGAGGTAGGAACTCATGTCCGCTTTGATTTTTAGCGGGTTTCTTCATAATTGCAACAAATTATAACTAACCAAGGTAATCTTCACTAGGTGAGAAGATACACTGAGGGGCATGCAGGCAGCAGAATTGTATTCAGTGATTTTAAGAAAAGGGGCGCCCAACACCATAAAAAGTCAGGGAGGAGCCTTGGCTTAGGTTACTGAGTGAAAGAAGAGAGGCTGAAAAACAGCCTTGCGCACCAAGAGCCTTTAAAAAGTTCAAGGAAAAGCTATATGATAAAACACACACACACACACACACACACACACACACACACGAAAAAACCCACATAAATATATTTTGATTCCACTGCTCACAAACTCCTGGGAGTATCCACCTGAAGCCCCAATCACATGACATCATGGAAGTGACAAAACTAAGGAGATAAGAAGATCAGTGGCTGCTGGGATTAAGGGCTGGTTATCATAGTGGGAATTAACTGCTACATGCATCTGAGTCAATACTCTTGAGGAGTGGTAGGGCTTTCATTTTCATTTTAGTTAACTTTCACTTTACATAATCTTATTCCTTCCTTTTTTCTCCTTGCTCTAATTGCCATGATGTGATAACTTGAAATATTGAAAAGGTAAGCATTGTTACAGGGAGGCAAGTGAATTGTAATAATTTAGGAAAACTGAAGTGAGGCGATAGAAAGAGTGGAAGGAGGGGGTAAAGCATCTATGCTTCAAAATATGTTTCTTTATTTGTTTTATAGAAATTAAAGAGAAAATTGAAAAGAAAAAAATACAAAAGAATAGGATGAGATGAAAAGACAACACACAGAGGGTTTCTGGGGAAGTGAAATGACTCCGAATGATAGTACAATATTAGGGTATCAGAATGGGACACCTGCCCATATATTACACAATTGTCACAGCTCATAAAATGTGCCTGAGGCCCCCAAAAGTGAGTCCAAAGCAGGTTTTGACTTTGCCTGATGAAGATGACGCGTCAATGTCGTTTCATCCAAAAAAGGGGTCATTTCTGGGGGGATGCTGCCGTGGGCGTGACTGCGCGAATGTGGGGCAGAAAAGCACATTGAAGAGCTTTGGGCGCTTTCCATCCAGTTTTGCTGGGAAGCTAGGACTTGTAAAGATCACATTGACTATGAAAGTTTGTTAATACTCAGAAGGCATATGTAACACACACAGAAACTATATCCACATGCAAATATCTTCTATTTCCTCCATGGTTGTACACACCCAGAACTGTCCAGTCTGAATAGTTGAAATTTCCTTGAGAAGACTAGAAAAGTAAGTTGATGCGACTAAGCCTACTGAGTATTAACAGGAAAAAGTAGGCATTGCCTCTTCTCCTAAACCTTCCTCATTCCTGAATTTCTGTGAATTCACTAACTCAGGGCTGGAAGACAAAGAAGCTGACCTGTTAGTTCCTTATTTTGATTTCTCTTCAGTGGTGCACCTGTGACCTCCAAGCTCTCGGTGACTAAATTTGGCCACGAGGGAAGCTGGACTGACTTGCCCTGACCTTGCCTGACCTGCCCTGGGGCTAAATCCAAGCCCCGAGGAGCAGACGGCAATGTGGACGGAGCCCCAGTTCAGCTGTGTTTATCAAGAGAGGGTCTCAGGGGTGTCTTTTGGTACTGCTGCATTCTCTCGGAGCACTTCATTTGTTACAACACTTGGAGTCATTAATGCATTTATTGCTTTTACTCTAATCCGTCATTTAAAATATTATGTCTTAATGTCTGTTGGTAGGAAGTGACTCTGCTCTAACAATTTCCTTTGGGTAAGTGAAAGTGGGAAAGCATGCAATCAGTCACCAGTCGGTACCAAACTCACGCGGCGAGAACAGCAGGCTCAATCAGAGAGGCCGCCAGGTCTGAGCCCAGGCATCTGGGGAGGAAGCGATGGATGGCTCTGCTGTCAGCTGTCTGATTCTCCACTCACTCACGTGCCGCCGTCTTCAGTAATTGGGGTAGAGAGAGCCACAAAGCAAGGGAGAGAGAGGCCTGGAATTTGAGGTTAGGTGCATTACTAACCACCCAGTCACTTGCAAATGCCTGGTGAAGCATGTTATCCTGTTACTCACATATGCACCTTTTTTGTGACTTGAACACACTAGTGGTTCCAATGATTTATTCTCCCACCTGATGGTCAGATATCTGCGACAAATTCTGTTTCTTCTATTTCATATTCCTGATTGTGAGAATCTGATTGATCTAATTAGGCTTGGCTGGAACAGAGTCACAAGGCCTATTCAAGGAGAGTCTATAGGTTATGATATAGCTCATCTGGGAAAGCAGATGGGGAAGGATGTGTTGCGGGAACAGAACCTCTGGCCACAGCCAAGCTCATGCCAACGGGGACTCACACAGAAGCTGCGTGGCGGGAGAGCCCCGCATGTTGGGGGGAGCCCAGGGAGAGCACGCCTTTGCCCTGCACATCGCGGTGGTCTCGGAGCTCTGGAGACCCTCGCCCAACAATGCTCCTCAAGGCAGAGTAAAATAACAATGTTTAAACCGAAGTCTCCTAACCTTCACACTAGTTATTTAGTGATGGACACGCAGCTGGGGATCCTATGGATTGAATCGGAACTTGAATTCTGTTCCCAAGAACCCAAGATATAGCAAGAACCAAGCAACAGCCTCCAGGCAGAGGGTCCTGAACGAATGTGGCGCTAGGTCTTCCTTTTGTTGGGGTTCCCTGCCCTCTGCTGGCTGCTTCTGATAGTTTCAGAGACTTAAGTATTGGCCATTTAAAAGTAGCAAATCCTTTTTGTTGTTGTTTTAAAATTTCCCGTCTCCTTGGTGTAGGCCCAATTATTTCAGATAGAAATATCTCATAACATGTGTCATAAGCTTATAAATATGTGATTATTTCAGATGGGGTATGTGCATGTGTGTGTATGCCACATATATGAATATGCGTATTCACTTATTTCTAAAGGGGTTAAATCCTACATGAGCCTGTTACGCAATAAGACAATAGACAATAAGCAAATGCTGCATCAATGTGTTATTGGAAACACACAGAGGAAAAATTTAAGAAAAACTGAAATTTTATAGTAAATGTAGAACTAATATAATAGAAAGAAAATGATATTCTTGAAAGGAAATTTTGAACAGAGGAACATAACAGTATTGCTACAATGGGATCATTAGGACACAAAGGCATCAAATTCAAATTTTTCACCTGGAGTTCTCAAGAAAAAGACTAGTAAGTATTCCAGCTCCAATATGCTGGTTCTGGAGGCCCGATGCTCTTGGCCATTACATAAGCTTGGCTAGTTATCCGTCCGTGGTTTCCAGAGCAAATCAACGCCACCAAGCTTGCACGCTCGGAGACAGAAAGGACGTTGGCATCTAAGTCTGCAATGAAAGGAGGTTAGGGAATAGCCCAGAAAGCATGAAGAAGAAGCAAAGGTTTGTCACTCGCTCGGAGTGACTTGCAGATGGCCCGAGGGACTGGAGGAGAGGGAGACCTCCGGCTGCAGCCCTTTGTACCGCTATGATAGAATAGTTGAAGGTGGGTAACTTAGAAAAAAGCAGAGACTTGCTTCCCACGGTTCTGGAGCCTGGGAAGCCCATGGTTGGGCCCTGGTCTCTGGGGATGGCCCTGCTGTTGCGCTGTCCCTTGGCGGGAGACTGAAAGCCCAGAGGGGCAGTGGTTACAGTCCAAGCTCTTGTGACCGAACCACCACTTGAATGTCCCCACCTCTCCGTACGGTGCATGGAAATGCTCCAAGTTTGCTCTTTGAAGCAAGTGTCCCAGCTTGATGGGGCTGCCTAGGAGCCCTTCGTTCTGTTCGGTGGTTTATGGACACTGTTTTGTCATTCTCAGAAATCCTGTACAGTGTCTAGTTTCCCCAGAGCATTCTTCCTCGGGGCCAATGATGGAAAGCATGAGAAAACCACAGACTCCCGGTGTCTGAAGGAGGACCTGCTGCATTCTAGAACCCTCTTGTTTGGTGTCTCTCAGAGTTTGCTGTGGGTGCAAAGACCTTGGCATTTTGTTGAAATGTAGGCATGGATTCAGCATGGTAGAGATGGGGCCTGGAATTCTGCACTCTCGGACAGGCTCCCGGGCTGGGCCCGTTTCTTCTGGTTCATGCACCACACTTGAGTAGGGAGAGTCAGAGTTGCCTGCAAGGACGCAGCCTAGACGTTTTTGTTGCCTCGTGAATGAATAAATCTACACATGAGTTAGCTGGCTGAATGACTGATCACCCAAGGCTGAGGCTGCAGAGATTAGAACAGAAGCATGAGTTGGTGCTTCACGTCCTTTTCGGAGTTTCATTTTGGCTTAGTTAGTAAACCACTGCTGATTCTCATTTTTCTCTGTACCTGCTGAAGATCTTTTTCATCTTTTAGTTAGATGAAAATCTTTTACATCTTCTGTCTTCTTTTGTAAACAAATCATTAACGTGATGACAAGTGCTGCTCCACCTGACAGGGGATTTTAGAGAAAATACTTTTAAGTAATTAAGTCTTAAAAAAATTACTGAAAGATTCTGACATCTTCAAGGTCAGGGATTTTTCTTACTAGTTGTATTTCTTTCTCCTTCTCTTCACTTCACTTTTCTTTTGACAAAAAGATCAATGTGCCCCCAGTGGCTGCGGTGCTGTCCACTGCCCCCACTGGCTGTCACGCTGTCCACTGTCCCCAGTGGGGCTGTTGTGTTGCTTGGAGCTGCTGAGGACCCAGGCTCTGTTCTGAAGACAGCAGCACTGGGAAGGATGGTCCTCTTTCTCCAATTAATTCTGCCAGGACCCCAAGGACAGAAGGGTATTTTGGAAGTCACGCTGGAAATTTTCCTACCGCAGTGTCAATGGCTACTGCTATTTTCAGGGCTTGGTATGCAAATTCGTTGCTCAGATCAGCAAACAGGGAGGCCATCCGTGGGCTCCCAGGCTTAATGAGTATTTTATTACCTTCACAGCGCAGCTCCCAGCCTGCCCAGTTAGCACTTCTCTGAACACGGCTTGGAACTAATGAGATCGGTGCAGGGCTCAGCTGATGCTTACCAGAGGCTCAGCTCTGCAGCTCCTGGGGGGGGGGGGGGGGACACAAGAGGACTGGAGGAGGGAGCTGTATCTGCTTTGCTGAATTTTCAAAAAATGTTCTGTAGTTTTGGGCTCTAAATAAAACCCACTCAGGAAGCTGGGAGAAGAACTCCACGGCATATTAAGAAGTTTCCCCTAAGTTTAGATCTTAAGGCAAAGTACATATGTACTGCAAACATTTTACACTTATTTTTACATTTTGACTTTAATGAAAACTGTGTCCTGATTGGGTCTTTTCAATTACAGTTAACAATAGCAACTGACTTAGTGTCCTCTTTATTTTAGGTCAACACGGCTGGATTTTGCAGTCAGCCCCAAACACGGGGTGGGGAGGGCTGCTAAATGCTTTCCACTGTAGTAGTAAGTACGGTAATAATGATGGTGAAATACCTGTGCTACGGTTAGCAAAACATTACAAGACCCTATGACGCTATGTACTGATACATTATTACAATTTTCTAAAAGCTATAAAACCATAATATTACAAAAATTTCCAGAAAGTAAGAATGAAGAAGAACCTTTCTCAGTCCCACTGTTTGACACTCCAGCACAGAACACTGGATTTTAGCTTTTCCTGCATTTCTCATTAGGCACCCCGTGTTTGCCAGGGCTGCATAGAGTGCGAGTCTGTGTGCCGATTTTTTCCTCTCACCGTTTTCACACAGTATATTGCTATTGCATTTTTATATTTTTAAAAATTCGTTTATTTTGGTAATCTTTACATAGTTGATTAGGGCACAAAGGGTCAGGGGTTACAAAATGTGGGTAAGACCATAGTTTCCATATTAATGTTATTTTTTTTTCTGTATCCGGGGTAAGGGAAGAGATAAAGGGAGAAGCCCCACCCAGCCTCCCACCCATCCCAGGTCCCCGACGTGCTCCGAGGGTTCTGCTCATGCAGTTTTGATAGCTCAATAGGTCTGAGTTGCTGCCAATCTCGCAGTTCCAAGCGTGATGAAATCTCTTCAGAATTCACTGGCTGACATAGTCTCTTCATGGTTGGAGTTTTGAGATCAGCAGTTCAGTTGGAGACAAACTTTCTCTAAGGTGATCCCAGACCTGATTCTTGTGTTTGCTTGCTAGTCTAGGGTCCGGCACAGTCCGTCGCCCCAGTCAGCTTATGCACACGCTGGTGGTTGCAATTGCTGGGTCAGTTCTGTTTCCAGCCCTGTCTTCCACTGGAACCAATGATTGTTGTAGTCTAGCCCAATCCTACCCGCTTCATACTTGGCCCTGATGCAAACCAGTGGGAACTGCAGCCTAGTTTGGGCGACTGCCCATAACCCCGCCAGGCCTGCCCCATACCCTGGTTCCCATGCGTGCCTCTAAGTACTGCAGACTTGTTCAGTCCCACATCCCATTTAGCTCTGGTACCTATCAACGGGCATTGAAGCGTAGGTCAACCCAACCTGCCCCGTTATTCAGCCCACTCACATACCGTTGGGCACTGCTCTGTCTAGCTACCCCTGCCCCAATCATGCTTTTGTTGCTTTCCAGTGGGAGTGGTAACCCAGGAGGGAGGGAGGCATCCACTATTTCCCTCCTAGGCCACTCCCACTCCCAGGCATTCGGTCTGACCTAGCCTGGGTACTCTCCGCAAGCCTGCCGCCACCACTGCGGAGGGCTGCCGTCATCAGAGCCGCCAAGGCCGAATTCCCAGCCCCTGGGTTCCTGCTGCCACAGGTGGTGGTTGCAGGGTTGGGCAGGAGGCCTTAATCCAGCCCCAGGATCAGGCGCCCAGCAGCCAGGGCTCAGTCACCGTGAGGCGACAGTGCCCATGGGTTGAGCCCCGGGCATTGGGTCCGACCTGCTCGGGTACTCTCCACAAGTGGGTCACCGCCACTGCGGAGGGCTGCTGTCACCTGAGCCGCCAAGGCCGAACTTGCAGCATTTTTATATTCTATGATCCGATGTTTACGACAATAACTCCCAATGATAATTAAACATTTTAACTGGAATAATTAAACATTTTTAATTGGAATAGAAACATTTAATTTTAATGTTTCATCAAATTAAACAGTTTCCTAAAAATTCATTGTGATATTTCTCATTAATAATGTTTCAAAAGTAGAGGTTAGGGTTTTGTGAAAAAACATGTGGAATCCTACATCAAGATTTTTTAAAAATCGATGCTCTTGTATAATTAATTGATTAATTTAAAAGTCAGAAACACAGAAAAAGAAGAAAAGACACAGGGAAAGAGAACTGTGGTCCACAGCTTAACACCTCAAGTGGCCACAATGGTCATGGCTGGACCACAACCAGGATCCAAGGAGTGTCTTCTCGCTCTCCCACGTGGGTGCTTGGAACCCAAGGACCTGGATCATGTGCTGCTTTCTAAAGTACACTAGCAAGGAGCTGAATCAGAGCTGCTGCACCGCAGCTGAACAAGTGCCCACATGGGATGCTGGCACTATAAGTGGCAA
Organism: Ochotona curzoniae; assembly: GCF_017591425.1. Lineage (NCBI taxonomy): Eukaryota > Metazoa > Chordata > Mammalia > Lagomorpha > Ochotonidae > Ochotona > Ochotona curzoniae. The sequence goes on along the minus strand of NW_024467118.1, from coordinate 5,366,321 downwards.
TGGAACATGCTTTGAAACCAACCTTACGGCAACATTACAGTCACAAACTGGTGGGCACAATAGATGTTATGGAGCAGAGAATAGAGTGAGGATCACAAGGTAACCAAGAAACCACACAGAAGAAGGCAAGCCGCATCCTCGATGACGGGAGGAGCATCGCAAGGCGGTCCTCCTGTCTGAATCATCCTGACTTCCAGCACTGCGACCCAGTCTTAGCAATCCCTGAAGAGTCAACGCAGCAAGAACTTAAACCCCTCGGGCACCTGACCACCCTGATAGCTGGTCGTGTTCACCATCTCACCATCACCCTGATGCTGTCGGGCCACTCTGCCTGGTTCCAGCAAGGTTCTTTTCTGGCATGCTTACCCAGAATCCCCATAACTACTGATTAAAGAGTATTCCTTCATAGTGCTCTAGCCATGCATTCCCACCTGCTTCGTCGTTATACATCTCTGTGTTTCTAGGCTGTATTCAAAGTTGGGCCCAGGCAAGACCCTATTGTCACGATCTCTCTGCCAATCAGTGTGCTCTTGCAGAAATGTTAGTTTGCTCTGAGTTAACAAGTATCACAGAAAGAATTTTTTTCTTTAACAACACACAGTGTCATCTACCATGTCAAAAGAAAAATGAATGCTTACAGAGATGAAATCTGCCACTCACACCCGCTCTTTTCCCAGCGGGACATTATTCCATTTCTTGACTTTCAAATTCACTTGGCTAGAATTTTCAAAGAGTGTTTCACAGACACCTTCCAGAAAGTTAAGTGTCTGCTTAAATGCATTTTTTTTCTTGTTTGTGCAGCTTTGTAGTACAGAGGTGATGAAAGTCCCAACACATCTGTCACCCATGATTTCCCAGCTTTTTTGTGGCTAGATAGAGCCATCCAACCAGTGCTGGCCAATGGACTAAAAACAGAAGTGATTGTAAAACTGGTTAGCTCCTTCCATTCTTTTCTGTCCTTGCGTGGAAACCTCGGGGTCACACGTTCCAGAGGGAGACTCAAGATGGAAAGAGGTGTGTGATACGCAATAGCTGTCAATGCCACATCAAACTGTGATACAAATGGAAAATAAACTTTGATTTCATTGGGCTACTGAGACTCCAAGACTTCTCTGTTGCAGCAGTTAGCATTAATTAGCCTGACTAATATAGCTTGACAACAAAGCTGGTTGAAATGCCCAAATGATTTGGACAAGGGACACACTTGCATATCTTGTCTGTATTTCACACATCGAATTGGGGAGTCGAAATCACTGATAGATAATTTAAATTCACTGCTTAATTATTTCCAAGAGATCTTTTTTTGTAATGTGAATTTTCCACAGTGGCTATAATTACCACTTTGCTGCTGTTTAGGATGTTTTAGTTTAGAATGTGGCCATCTTAACTGATGAGGCTGTTAGATCACAGGTAATTGATATAACCTGATTCGTTTATAATCTCAGCATTACCTTACAATTGTGCTGTGTGAGAATCATGCCAAATACACGAATGAACGAATGATGAGTGCACGCCTTTTGAATGTCTGTGTTTCCAGAAATGGCAATATGCTGGTTGCCCTAGTCACAGGACAGAGAACCATGTGCGGTGGGAAGAGAGAAAGGTGGTCAGGCACTTTAAGCTTGAATCACTGACCAGTTCCAACTCCAAGACTTTGCACAGCTTTTCTGTCTTTAACCTGCTCCCCAATGTTCCCAAGCTGGAAAATGAGGGACCTCTGTTTCATTTGGGTCTTTGTGCAAATAAGTTGGTGAACACACTGAAAATCCCCGATGCCCTGCCTGTGCAAGTACAGGGCTTTCTCAGCAGATCCTGCTCTGGGGAGAACTGCCTCAGAGCATTTGTAACATATGCCCACCAGGTGGCAACATTGAGTCAGCATCAGCCATTTTCCTGACATTGAAAAGGTAGCCAATTCTGAACGTCAGAAAATACATAATGTAAGTACAAATGGTTAACTGCTAAACACTACGAGACATGGATTAGGTAATCTTAGGAACAATGTGTTTCTTTATCTAAACAAATTGAATTACTTGTATTGCTTTTTACTTAAGAATTAACTTACTGTTATCCATTGTATTTATTGTTAATTTTGTTGTGAAGTGATAGGAATTAAAGCCTTTTTGCTGTCTTATCTCATAGAAACTTATCACAGATGCACCAAGTTTGCCACAAAATTACCAGGCTTCCAAAGACAGAGAAAAGGGAAGTTGTAGGATCCTTTCTCTGGGGAGCACTTATATTTTCCCAGTGTAGAACAAGGCTCTTCTTCAGAGGCAGGAAGAAGTGGCCAGCTCTGCCTCCAGGAAGCTGAGCAATGCCAGAGGAGCAGCTGGTACCCCAAGGGTGTGGCCCCTGGACCCTCCACTGCTGGGGGACCTTCCCTTGTCCTTCAGGTGCTGCACCCCTAAACCACTCCTGTCTCCTGGAGTCCTGGAGCTCCACTACTCCCAAGATCTCACCTCCAATCTTCCATCAGTTCCTGTTTTCATCCGGATGGACACCTCTAGCTCCTGTAGCTCCTCCTGCCCTTGCTGTGTTTAAGCCTGCCAGGGCTCCCATCTCTGTGTGCTTAGGAAGGGAGAGACGAAGCCTCACTTCTCTTCAGAAAGAGTGAGATGTTCAAACTCAGCACTGCATTTAACACGAACAGTTTATCACTTCTCCGTCAGTTCTTCAACAAGAACAGCACAACAAAGGTCTCTCCAAACAGCCAACAGTCCCACTGATGATGCGTTTCCCCTTGCTCTTCCCTGAGTTAACTGTGAGCCAGGTATGTAGCAGTGCAGGTTTTTGACCCCGTGACTGCTTATTGATGTAACGATGGTTTAAGCAGTTCTCACATCCATGATTGCTTTGGAGATGCAGAGAATGGCAAAGACAGAGGTAGAAGTCTGCCCCGTTCCCTCCCCTGCCTCTCCTGCACCTGTAGACCCATCCTGCTATTTGGCCCCATTTTTCCTTCAAAGTCTCATTTGGCCAGATGCTGGCACCTGAAAGAGCTTGTGGCTTCAACTCCTGAGCATGGGGTTAGGGTCCCAGCCCTGTGACAAATGAGCTAGGGGACCTTGAGCAAGTCACATAGTTTGATGAGCTATAACAGGTTATCAGAAAATGCTATTTCCCAGAGGACTGTTCATTTAATCTATAATTACATGTTATAGATTTTCACTGTAATTGAAAATTATAGATTTCTTGTGCTGGGCACCAGAAATATAAACTGAAATAAAAGAGCCTCTCCAGAACGAAACTGTGCCTCCTCTTGAATGGAAAGGAGGTGTGTTCAAAGCAATTACCAGCCAGCATGACTAACATAACTGAAGCACTTATCAGCCACTATAGGAGCCCTGCAGAGGAGGAAGCCCTGGGCAGTCAGAGCAGCTCAGGGGTAGGTCAGGGGCAGCTCAGGGGCAGTCGGGGCAGTCAGGGGCAGTGCAGGGGCAGCTCAGGGGCAGCTCAGGGCCAGCTCAGGGGCAGTCAGGGGCAGCTCAGGGGCAGCTCAGGGGCAGCTCAGGGCCAGCTCAGGGGCAGTCAGGGGCAGCTCAGGGGCAGCTCAGGGCCAATTCTTGGGCTGTTCCGTGGCTTTGCTATGTTTCCTTTAAGGTGAGAGTTTTGGTCACAGGGAAGTTGCTATCTGTTTGGCACTTACCAAATGCCAGATACCCACATGTTCATATGGTTTCCTTGTCTTTCTCTAACACTAATGCTGGCCTGGTTTGTCTTTATGGTCCAGACAAGAAAGCAAGAGGAAAGACAGTGCTTCCCAGGTCCCCGGACACGGAATGCAACCCAGTCCTCCCCGACACTGAGGGTTAGGAAACAGGAATATAACCTTGGAGCCTGTAGGCTATGGGGCGGCTGCCAGTCATCTCTAAAGCAAAATTATTTGAGTCTGACTTAGATTCTAAGTCAAAAACACTCTTCTTGGCCAGTGTCAGTTTATGACAGCACCACCTCATCTCCTCCTCCTTGAAGTGCTCTTACGCGACTGCTAAGAGACACCTGCTCTTGGTTTTCTGGCACACACACTTCTTACTTGCTCAATGGCTGCTTCCAGCCTTGGGGTTTTGGATCTATTTCTCCCACCAGCAGGACTTTCTTGATCTTCAGTTCGTCTTGATCTTCTTAGATGCCACCGTACTCCTTCATATCACTGCTCACAATGTTCAACATCACAGGTTTTGTGCTTTTTGGTTTTAGATATTTCTTTTTTTCAAAACTCTGAGTTTTTGGAAGACCGACTGTATTGGTAACTTAAAACAGGGTATTCAATGCCTACCATGACAACACAGACAGAAAGTGTAAAATCAATATTTTTCAAAAGGAAGAAATGCCAAGGAAAACTTCCAAACATTCATCTTGAGTTGTTACTGCATCCATTCTAGGATGCTTGTGTGTGCCTCTGACTCACTATGTTAATATGTGCTGTGGCACAGAGTATAGCTCCTGGATTCAGGAACATATTTAAATGCCATAAGTCATAATGTAATCGTTACCAGAAAAGCTCAGTGGGTTCTTTCCTCAGCTTAGTAAAGAAGCAAAGAGCCAAGAATCTGTTGCAGACTGAAACATTTTATTTGTAAAGTGACTGGGTGAACATGGAAAGAGGCAAGAGAAAAAACATCTCCTGGGAGAGACCTGGGAAGTGTGGTGCCTCTTGAAAGAAGAGAGCAGGAGATACCAAAGTTTGGAGGGAATGTCTTAGGATTTTAAGCACTCCATGGCCCCTCCTTGTCTGGGCGGGAACCTGAAGGGAAGACACGCCCTGTTGGTGGTCTCTCAACCAATTGGGAAATGACTGGACAATTCTCTCGGCACTCACTTGAAGGTGTGGCAAAATTGTAGTGGGTTTGGTCCATCTCACTGACGTTGCTAAAAGCATGGAAACTTAATGTAATTATATTGATTAGAAGATGAATATTAGAGCAAGATGGTGGTGTAGGGTGAGGACAGGTTTAAACCAAAGGATACTTATTAGTTAGAGTGGAGCAGAGAGGGTTGATTCTAGAAGATAGGAGAGGATGGGCCAAAGGCACAGGGCCACCTGCAAATTCAAGGACACAGGAATGCAGCAGAGAAAATGGAGCAGTGCTGCTGAGCAGACACCCCAGCAGAGGTCAGCATGTGGTAATCAGAGCTCTGCAGTGGCCAGGTGGGAAGGAGTTCACTGGGAGCTCAGGAGGTGAACTCAAAGAACTGCCCATCCTGCTGATTTGTTTGACCCGGTCATGAGCAGAGTCAGAGCAACAGACTCCAAGTGCTGTAGAAGCAGGGTAGATTTCATGGTCCAGACCACAAGTAGTGTCACATTGGACACCATTTTATATATTGGGGCAAAGGCTGTGGGACTGAATGGACAACGGGAGCCACACATGGACTGAACCGGGGGCAAGCTCACTTTGGCTCAGCACATTGCACTGGTCCTACTGGGAAAAAAGGTGTTGACCTGACATCTTATAGGGTTGACCCACAATAGGTCCAGGTGGCCCTCAAATCTAATGGCTAGCACATTCCAGCAAGAGCAGTACCATCAAAACCCTGTGATTGAGGACAGCTGTTATCTCCCAAATTCTGAAAACTGTTCAAACCAAGAGTGGGAGAAAAACTATAGAGTAATGGTGCAGTCACAGCATGGGATCACGGTGTGGCGAAGGGTGAGGCAGGAGCTGTTTATGGAGACTGTGCTGGAAGCCTAGCATAAGAGCCCAGACTGAAACTTGCTAGAGGGAGTGACACAAGTAACTGCAGACAAAGATTTGGGATACCAAACGCAATCAGTAAAACTTGTAGACATGTGGGCAACACAGCTTAGAGACCTGCCCTAAGGAAAAGCTGCTAACCAGAAGCACAATAACCAAGAGCAAAAAAAGAGACGGAGATACAATGAATATCACTGATGCTGCCCCTCCAGATGAGCAAAAGCCTCTGCCAACCTCAGAGTTTACTGAGGAAGACATGGAGAAAATGGGATTGAAGTACAAAAACGTGTTATAAAGCTTCGTATCAACAATGAGAAGCATATCCAGAAGTTCAAAGAATATATCACACTGACCGTTTCCTGTTTGGAATTGAAAATTTCTCTGCACACCCCGCCCCCCCAAAACTGTTATGCACTGCAACTGTTGACATATGCCTTGTTAGAATTGTAAGCCAGTTTAGACTATCCCAAAATCTGCCAAGTTCAGCAAAATTAAGCTTCAACACTATAAACTGCTGAATGCTAAAACGAAAATAGACATGAGACAGCTGAATAGTACCCTATAGCCTTTTTTAGGTGTATAGCAGCCAGTTCTGTGTATAAACTAAAATTGAAGTGTGAATGACGTAGTCACAAGATATAAGAACTTGCATTTTTAAACATATATTTGTTACTTAATACCATGTCAATTAATTCCATAATGTTGTAAACTGATGTTGATGTTATGTTGTGGCTTTTAATTGATCGGGATGATATTCTGCCAGCTCTGCTTTCAGACCAGAGATGGTCTCCCCAAGAAACCGTTGAATTTATCTGAACAATAAGATGCTGGACTCTATGCTTGCAATGAAAGAATCTTGACTGAATTTGAACAGTAATACCTCAACAAGGTGGAGGAATCCACCATGGGGGGAGGGTACAGGGAGAGGTTGGGGGAATCCCAGAGCCTATGCAACTGTGTCACATAATGCAATGTAATCAATAAAAATTTAAAAAAAACAATATATCACACAGGAACTAACAACATTGAAACAAAATCAAGCTGAGTTATTAGAATTTAAGGACACAATGAAGCAAATTAAAACTTCAGCGGAAAAAGTAATAGAATGAATAACAGAAGAAAAATGTAAGAACTGGAAGATATTTCTTGCCACATTGGGGAAGCAATCAAAAAGCTGTAACTGGAACTGAGTCAAACAAAAAAAAAATGAAGAATTAAAAGATACTAATAAAAGGCCAAAGAGTTATGGGCATTACACAAGGTTCAGAAAGACAAGCTAGGTTTAAAGATGTATTCAATCAAAAATTAAATGTAAACTTCACTAATAGGGAGAAAGAATTGGGAAACAGAACAGAGGAGGGCTCCCAATATGGTTGACAAAAAGCAACACATGATAATCAAGCTCTCATCAACTGAACGTAACAAAAAGCTTCTTAAATACACATAAGGAAAAAGTCAAGTAACATGGAGGAACCCCAGTCAGACTCACAGCTGACCTGTCAGAGGAAACTCTATACCAAGAAGTGAATGGAGTGACATTTTCCAGATTTTAAACGGGAAAATTTGTTAAGCCAGCATAACTTACCCAGCAAAGTTTTCCCTTGTCTTTAAAAACTAAATAAAACTATTCCACAGTAAGAAAAGGTGAAAGAATTTGCCTCTTCCAGACCCTCTGCTTAAATGATACTAAAGAAGTCCTCTCTCAACAGAATGGGAACAGCACCTACCAGAACCAGAGGCAAATGTGGAGAAAACCCCAGTAAAATGACAACAAAACACTAAATCAAAGAACAACCCATTGCTCAGATGACAGGACCAGATTACTACCTATCCATATTAACTCTGAATATAAATAGCTTAAACTCATCAATCAAACGTCATAGATTAGCAGACTGGATCAAAAAACAAAACCCATCTATTTGTTGCCTACAGAGAAACATCTCACCAACAAAGATACACAGAAGTCCACAGTGTAAGAACGGAAAAAGATATTCCAGGCTAATAGAAAGGAAAAGAAAGTTGGTGTAATCAATCTTGTACCTAATAATACAGACTTTGATGTGAAAAACATCGAAAGAGATGCAGAAGGACTCCACATAATGATCAAAGGAGTTATTCAACAAGAAGAGATCACCATAATAAATGTGTATGTACCAAATGCCAGGTTACCTAGCTATGTGAAACAAGTATTAAGGATTTAAAGGGAGACTTCCATAAAAATACAATAATAATGAGGAAACATAGCACCCCATTAGCATCAATAAACAAATCAATGGAACAGAAACTCAGCAACAAAACAATAGAGCTTATCCAGACATTAGAGCAAATGCACTCAATTGATATCTACAGAATCTTTCATCATAAAGACAAAGAATACATTATTTTTTATTGGTGCATGGAAATTTCTCCAGGATTGACCATGTAATAATCCTCTAAACAAGCCTCACCAAATTAAAAAAAAATAGAAATTATACCATGCATCGTCTTAGATCATTACGAAGTGAAATTGGAGACAAACAAATCAAACTATCCCAGGAGATAAACAAATGCCTTGAGACTGAATGATAAACTACTAAGCGAACAACGGGTTAGAGAGGAAATCAAAGGGAAAATTTAAAAATTGCTTGAAGCAAATGAATGCACCAACACATCATATCAAAACATATGGGACATGATCAAGGCAGTGTTAAGAGGAAAGTTCATCTCAGTCAATGCTTATGTTAACAAATTAGAAAAGCATCAAGTAAATGAGCTAACCATACATTTCAAGAAGCTAGAAAAACTACAGCAAAGCAATCTCAAGATTAGCAGGAAAAAACAACAACAAAAATAAAGGAGGAAAAAAATAAATAGAGACCAAAAAACAATACAAAGACCAATGAATAAAGGAGCTGGTTCCTTGAGAAAGTCAACAAAATGTGTTTTCCAATAACCCAACTAATTAAAAAAAAGGAGACAGAAGATATAGAACAACAGAATCAGACAAAAGAGGAAGTATAACAACAGATATTTTACACATACAAAGAATTATTAGGAACTTTTGCAAGCAACCATGTGGCAACAAATCAAAAGACCCAGAAAAAAATGGAAAGATTTTTTTGGACACACACAGTCTGCCCAAATTGAATCATGAAGAATTTAATAGTATAAATAGACTTATAACAAGGACTAAGATTGAATCAGTAATTAAATCCCTCCCCACCAAAAAAAGCCATGGACCAGATGATTGCAAAGTAGAATTCTAAAAATGGTTTGAAGAACTTACCTGATCCTCCACAAGCTATTCCAAACAATAGAAAGGAAGATAATTCTCCCAAGGTCTTTATATAAAGCCAATATCACATTAATGCCAAAGCCAGATAGAAACACGACAGAAAGCTACAGACTGATATCCTGACGAACATAGACACAAAGATCCTCAACAAAATACCAGCCATCGGATACCAATAGTACATGAAGCAGATTATTCACCAGGACTGGAGGGGACTCATTCCTGGCACGCAGGGATGGTGCCAAATCAATTAATGTGATTCACCCAAAAACTATACGATCATATCAATAGATACAGAGAAAGCACCTGATAAAATTGAACAGCTAAAAACCTTAAGCAAGATAAACATAGAAAAAGCATTCTATAACACATCGAAAGTAATATGCAAGATACCCAATGCCAGCGTCACACTAAATGTGAAAGACAGGAAGCTTTTTCACTGATTTGGGCCTAGACAAGGATGTCCTCTTCCACCACTGCTCCTCAATATAATATTGAAAGTCCTTGCCAGAGCTATTAGACAAGAAAAACACATTTAATGAATTCACATTGGAAATGAGGAATTAAAATGAACTGTTTGCAGATGAAATAATTCTGTACTTAGGAGAGCCATAAGACTCAATGAAGACACTATTGGGACCTGGTGCAATGGCCTAGCAGCTAAAGTCCTCGCCTTGAATGTGCCAGGATCCCCTATGGGCACCTGTTCTAGTCCCGGCAGCTCCACTTCTCATCAAGCTCCCTGCTTGTGGCCAGGGAAAACAGTCAAGGACGGCACAAAGCCTTGGGACCTTGCACCCTTGTAGGAGACCTGGAGGAAGTTCCTGGCTCCTGGCTTCAGATTGGCACAGCACCGGCCGTTGCAGTCACTTGGGGAGTGAATCATCAGATGGAAGATCTTCCTCTCTGTCTCTCCTCCTCTCTGTATATCTGGCTTTGCAATAGAAATAAAATTTTTAAAAAGAGACTATTGGAACTCATAAAAGAGCTTGGCAGTGTAGCAGGATACAAAATTAATGAACACAAATGAAGGGTGCTAGTATGCATAAATAACTCCATGGCTGAGAAAGAAATTGTAAGTGCAGTTCCCTTTAAAATGGCAGAGAGGAATCTTAAATACCTGGGAATTCATAACCAACGATGTGGAAGATCTCTATGATGAAAACTATAAAACATTTTTAAAAGCAATAGAAAACATTAAAAGATGCAGAAACTCACCCAAGTTCCTGGATGGGCAGGATGAACATAATCAAAAAGTCCATATTGCCAAAAGTAATACACACATTCAAAGCAATCCCAATCGAAATCCCCACAAAGTTCTCAGAAATAGTAAAGAAGATACAAAAGTTCATCTGGAAACACAAAGACCATGAATAGCCAAAGCCATCCCTAAAAATAACGATCAAGTGGGAAGAAGCAAGCAGTGAAAATGCCCTGCTGTCCTGGGGTGTCCAATTGATTGTTTCTTAGCACATGACCTGACATTGCCATTCTCTAATCCCCCCAGATACGCAACCAATGGGGTCACTCGTTCTTGGACTGTGACCCAAAAGGAACCACCTTCCTTGGTGAATAGCTTGGTGTAGATATTTTCCTGTAATTGTGATCCAACTCTGTGATCTCCAACAGACGATCTGCCTTTGAGGAATGCTCTGTCTACATAGGCTGTCGCTCTGCGCTCTCCCAACAGTCCGATGACTTTGAGCTTCAGCTCTACATGTGGCCTCACTCATCAGGGACTCTTCATATTCTTCTGTAACTAAACAATTGGCTCTTTATGCTGACTGTCCTATTAAATACTTTGCAAACCTACTTCTGAGTAAGCTCTCTGCTCGTGGCCTGGGAAAGCAGCAGAGGACGAGCCAAGTCCTCAGGACCCTGCACCCGCGTGGGATATTCAAATGAAGCTCCTGGCTCCCAGTTTTGGATCCATTCAGTTCTAGCTGTTGTGGCCACTTGTGGATTGAACTAGAAAATGGAAAACATTTACTCTGTCTCTCTTCTCTGTAAACCTGACATTCAAAAAAAAAAAAAGCAGATTTAAAAAAATTATTTTAAAATTAGTCAAGATTTTGTAATTAACAAGACAAATGAAAGCATGAGTTTCTAAGCACTCAGCAGTCTCTTACTATGGAATGATTGCCCTTGCACACTTATTAACTTGATTATTGCCTTTAATGCCTCATCACATCTCATTATTTTACACATCCATGGGTTTGTGTAACGCTTCCTCCAGACACCGGCTTTGTCCTTAACATATAGGGTTCATATTATAATGGCTTTGGCTACTGATTCCAACTGAAAGTCTGCACCTTTTCTATCTGAGTCATTAAGGCAATCTCTGTTCAAAGTAGGATTACATTTAAATAAGAGAAGATTAGAGGTTAATGGGAGCCAAGCTGGTAAGCAAGGGATCAATTAAAAAGTAGAAGTCAGACCCCAGACATCATCCTCAGCTTTACCCCCTTCAGTCCCTGTCACCCGAAATTGTTGTTTCGCCTACTTTAAGGTCACCATTTGCCCATGAAGGGAGACCCTCTTACACCGTCTCATATTCACCACAGTCAGCGCGGAACTCCATGCTGACCAGAGGACATTCTCCCCATTTCTTCCTGCGTGCTAGCACTTTGTCTCAAAGTTGGAAGCTTTCTCTTCACACCTCTCTGCCTCTTGTGTATTTTCACCTGAGCTGGTGTAACACTTGTGTTCCCTACTTACATGTCTTCCCTGAGAGCATTTGCCATCCTTTCCTAGGGTGGCTTGCCTGAAGTCTTCCTCAACCGTAAAATGCTAGATTTTTTTTTTTTTAAAGAAATTTCGTTGGGGTTTAGATGCCACAAGAAATCACTGCGTGCTATTGCTTTTTGTATTTGTGACTTTTTATGTAAAGGCACAGTTCTTTCGGTCTCTGTTATTGGTTGCCTGAGGAATCTGACTGGTCAGCCCTGGGAGATGAAAGTCTGTTTCCTGCTGGTCAGCCCTCAGAGAGGTCGCCGCCTACGGATGGGAGTGCAGTAGGGAAACACACCTTTCCTGGTTCTGACCACTCAGCTCTAGGGGCTTGCCGCGTTCTCAGGAACTCGCTTTAATTAGCCCCTTGATAATTTTCCCTTTCTCCAAAAATGCTCTTGTTTTGTTGGCAGACAAGGGGAACCTGTTTCTCCAGGAGAACACTCTGGGCTTCCTCCAGGGAATGTTATGGAAGCTGTAGCGCATGCTGGGGTGTTTGCTGTCAAAGCCCTCCACTGAATCATTCTCACTTTTCTTGCACGATAAACAGGCTTCTCTGGTGACACATGGGGTGATGTGTCTCTGCTTCTTGCTCTTCCTTTTGAATCAGGATATTTAGAAATCTGTGAACACTTTCTGCATTCTTTTCTCCAGTTACTGTAATTTTTGCTTATTGGGCAAAAGGTGACTTGAACTCAGGGATTTAGCAGATATTCATTTTGTTTTTCATTTTAACTATCACATTCAAATTATGTTGTTAGAAAACCAAGAAACTAATTTTCTTTCTATTTATCTGGCAACTTTCTAGAATTGAGCTTGTTAAATCTAATTTCTCCTCTGCTAAGAAGCAAGCTCCTTAAGAAAACAGCACGGCTTCCTTCAGCAACCTACGTATTTTCCTTGTTAACTCTCAGTCATAGAGGGTAGGAGGATACCTCAACACATTCATGAAAAAACAGAGCTAAAAGAAAAATGTATTTTGGTTCAAAATTTTGGTAAGTCTATTCATACTTCTTGACCATAGCACATTCTTTGTTTTAAATAAAGGTTTATTTATTTTTATTGGTAAGGCAGAATTACAGAGAGATGGAGAGATAGAGAGAAAGATCTTCCATTTGCTGGTTCACTCCCCAAATGGCCACAATGGCTGAAGCAAACTGATTCGAAGCCAGGAGCTTCTTTCAGTTCAGGGTCCCAAGGACTTGGGCCATACTTTGCTGCTATCTCAGACCATAACCAGGGAGGTAGAATGAAAATGGAGCAGCAGGGACACATATTAGAACCAATGTGGGATGCCGAAGCTTGGAGATGGAGGATTAGCCAGTTGAGTCAGCTTGCCAGCCCACGTAACACACATTCTTCTTAACATTTTTTAACATCCTTTGTACTCATGATTTTAACGTGAACTTTATGAAGTACTTTCATAGGTGTTCTGGTGAATGAACTCAAGGTGGTGAACTCTGTCTTACGGCTTTCATCTTCCTGGTCTGCCTAAGAAGATCTTCTAGACTCTGACATGTATGAGGTTCTGTCTTTATGCCTTCTGGCTTCTTTTCTGGAATTGAGTCCTTTGAACCTGACATGAGACTGTTTCAGCTTACCTCCAAGTTCATCCTGATTATTCCAAACCTGTTGTACCTTCTGAGTCTGACTTTGGTTTGTCATACCCTAAAGCATGACCACAAGTCAGCGAGATCTTGCAGATGTGGGAATGACCAGGATTCTCTTATTCAAAGTTGTTTTCAGGATATGTCACATAACTTTTAACATACAAGTGAATCAACTTTCATTTAATTCATGAGGATAAAATGACAAGTGCCATGCTTTCACTGCAACATTTTTCCCCTCCTGCTTGCTTCCTTCATCTTTCAACTCAAATGAGATGCATTTGTAAAATAAATGACCTAGGAAACATTAACTGTTTACTGCATCCTTTGAAATTTGGAGGTCAAACCAACAGCAACAATGGAGTAAACTCCAATTCTCCCATGTAGTGTAAGGATGGGGATGGGCAGAGAGGAAGGACGATGTAATAAAGAAACAGATGATACAAGTCTAAGAAGCTAATGGGGCCTTGAAAAATAGCTTTGCACGCTTTGGTTGATTTCCAGGAGCCTGCAGGAACACTTGGGATAATTAGCTAATTACAGACTTTGTGGCAATACATGGCACTATAAGAGTTCACATGGCGGGAGAGGTTAATCTGAGGTTCTAATCCACAGCTCATGATGATGTAGCCTGAGTCAAATTACCTCCACTCTCATGTTCACTTTCTCTCTTCCAGACAGGGACAGTCACATGGAGTAGGCAGGAAAATAAAACGGGGTGGTGGGAGAGGCTATTTAAACCATAATTTGGGATTTCTTCTAAATTCTTTGCCTGTGTAAGAGTATGTATGATTATTCCCCCTCCACAGTGACAGCCTGATGGCAAAGGTGTTTGAATTATAATACAACAGAGGCTTAAAGTAGGGGCTAGTTCCAAAGTGGAATCAAATGTCTTCTGACTCCCACAAACCAAATTATGGGGACAAAAATGCAGTGAAATGGTGTTCCTATGTGAGTAGCACTGGATTGTCTCAATTTTGAGTTTCACCTTGTTATGAAATAGTTAGGCAAGTCAAATAAAGCGTGTGCAGCCAAGCCCCTCCTTAAAAGCATGTTAGGTTACAGAGAACTTCAATTTTAAGTCTTAGTGTTCCATTGATAGAAAGTGTTCCACTGATGGTTTAAAAGTTACTTTTATACGTGGGTTGCTGGAGCCAAGTGCTGTTGATGTGCTGTTGGAAAATACCAGCCAAGCGACGAGAGACTCGGAAGTGTTGATAAGCTGTGCATGCAGAACCGGCAAGGTCCCAAGTTCCAACTTTGTAATTACAATGATAGGGAACCTTACATTTACAAAGAGGCATGGGAGTTTGAAATCCAGCCCCAGGCTCCCTGTTCTATGATGTGTATCCCTATGTGTTACTGGTCTTAGTACCTTGAATTAAACAAAATAGCAGATTTTTTTAGTTTAAAATTACCCACAAAAATTTCAATTTGAAACGAGTTATTAATTGTCTGAGCTATAAAACATTTTGATGATGATAATGAAATCTATCACAGTATTATCTATTAGTTCTTGAGTGAACGCTAAGTCAGGGCATTGAGCCAAGGGATTCACATACTCCCGTGATGCTTTATCTTCAGAGAAAGACAACACATAAGCTCTGAGCCTTTCCAACCATCACAAAATAATGAGCAGCAGAGCCGGCACTTCCCCCAGCTGCTGTTAGCTTCAGAGCCAAGTCTGTAATCCTCTGTAACTCCTTGTCATTGGTGACTATTGTTTCTTTACTTCACAAATGTTGTAATTGAAATATAACAGATTTTATGTAAGGTAATGAGTGGCAAATAAATGGCAAGAACGAAAGTGTCCCAGCCCTAAGTTTTTGTTGTTGTTGTTGTTTTAATGTCTTATCAAATACAATTTCAGTCCAAGTCCAGGTTGAGGTGCTTTCTCACTATTACTAACTTAGTAAAATCTGTCCCATGGCTCTTTCTCATTCTGCAAGTCTATGTTTAGGTATATATCAGTACTGATAGGCTAGATTACTTTCTGGTTGAAAAGAATCCCAGTGATTAAAAGCAACAACAGCTCACTGCTTGTTCCTAGTCCATGTTCATTGCAAGGAAAGTCAGAGCTCTTTCGAATCTGAAAGCCTGTGCTCCGGGGCTGAGGTTACTGGAACACTTAAAATGAGGGAGGAATCTGGTTGCTTTGTCGGGGAAGGAGAACAGTAAAACTGAACCATCGGTCAGAGATGTGACTGGATCTCACCCACCCCATAACCACTTTGACCTTTGAAAAGCTGGAAAAAAATGCTAAGTTGCATGCACACACTAGAGGCCAGGGAGATGGACTCTGCTAGTTGTCTGGGAATGGAAAGCTGATGCAAGAGCTAACTCTGAGGACCTCCCACTGCTTTTCTCGCAGAAGCAGGAACAGCCTTCTGATTCTGAGCTGTGGTTGGGTTTTTCTCCTTGCTGTCAAAACTCCCGAGGGAACTCTCCTGCCGGGTTCTAGTCACAGCTTCTCCATCGCAGACTGCTGCTGGTTGGTAGATGATGCTTTATGTTCTGCTCCTGTCCACGCCCCCGCAGAGGGATCCATCACAAGTCTTCCTTACTTACCCAGTGTCACCTCTCCCCTCCGAGATTCCTTGTGTCCCTGAGCACGCAGGTTAGACTCCTCCTCTCACCACTTGTCAAAGGGCACTCACCAGCCCCCCCACCCCCCCGTGACATCTCTGCTCTGTGCTTGACTCTCTGAAACATGTTTTCTCTTTCTTCTGTTCTTCCACAGTGGCTCTGCCGGAAGCTACACGTGATCACCCCATGGCAAAGCAAACGGATGGATTTTTAAACTTCTTTCATTGTAATCTCTTTCTTTGTGCCCAGGTAGGAGCAGAGCCGATCATGATGAGAAGTCTTCAGACTCAGCTTGTCCATCTCCAGCTTTAATTTGAATCCTTTGGATGATGGCAGAGTTGGACGGGCCTTCATGTAGGAGTACCAGCAGCGTCACCTTCACAAACTCCCATGACTCCTTTGCTTGTCTTGCTTTTCTCTTACAAAGATGGGTATTCCAACATGGTAGCAGAGAAGCTTGATGCCCATTGCTGTGAGGAGTTTTATCCCCCAAATGTTTGTGGCTGTTACTAGAATGTGTGAGTACTTCTTGTAGCCTCGTTCTCAGATTTGCCTGTCAAGGAACAATCTTCAATACTCTGTTCTCCCTTCTTTTCTGAATTTTCTGTTGTATAAAAATGTTACTCAACATTTAGTGCCATAACATAACTTGAGGTTTTCTGGTTCAGGTCTTTGAGCAAGGGTCACCTAACAAGGGGTTCTTCTGGAATGACCTTGTTGAATAGCTGGGAATTTTGTCAATTTGTATAGTTGAACTTTTGATAACTTGAAATTAAGCATAACAGAGATACTTAAATCCCAGAAACCAAAACATATAAAACATTTAGATCTAATTACACTACTATATCCCTTCAAAAACTACGGAATTCTACTCAGCCATGAAAAAAAATGATATTCTACCATTTGCAACAAAATGGTCCCAACTAGAGACCATTATGTTCAGTGAAACAGCCCAGTCCCCAAAGCATAAACATCATATGTTCTTTCTGAGATACACAAAAATTCAAGATCAATAGATATATAGGTAAGTATGCATATGCATATAGTCATCAAGAGGAATTCTATAATAAACATTATCATATCAAGAAGTGAAGATACATTGCAGGGTGCATCTCCACTCCCACTGAGACTATTACCTATATCTATGGCCTGTTTTTGCCTCAATGTGTTCATTTGTCCAGCAGGTTCTTGTGTTCAGCTCGGACTCAAAGGAAGCTAGCAATAGACATTTAACCTGGTGGCTAAGATGTTGTACCCCACAGTGGGTGTCTGAACACAGTTTGCAACTCCTGACCCCAGCTTCCTGCCAGTGTACATCCAGAAAGGCAGCATAGCAATGATGGCAAAAGTGTGTTTTGTTGGCTGCTGGCTTGCAGGTTGAGGCGTGGGTTGGGTTCTTCGCTCCTGGCTTCGGTCCTGGCCAAGACCTTGTCATCGTAGGGATTTCAGAGTAAACCAATGGATGGGAGTTCTGTCTCTTTTTGTGAATCTCTCCTGTGTTTTGTCTTTCTCCCTTTCTCTCTGCCTTGAGGATATATATTTTTAAAAATAATAAAAATTGAAAGCAATTAGAATCCATTTTTCAGTATAGGAAATGGTAAAGAGGTAGTATGTATCTGAGATTTCTCAAAGGAATTAGAACCATGGATACAAGATTACACACACACACACACCTGTACCTATATGAGCTTAAGTGCCTTGTTAATATCTCAGCCTTGATGGTTCATAGACATGTATAAATCCTAATGCTCAGAATCTAATTTTTTAAAAGATTTTTAAAAATTTTTTTATTGGGAAAACAGATTTACAGACAGAAAGAGAGACAGAAATTTTCCATCTACTGGTTCACTTCCCAGGTGGCCACAACGGTCAGAGCTGGAATGATCCAAAGCCAGGAACCTGGAGCCTCTTCCGGGTCTCCCACATGTGTGTAGGGTCCCAAGGGTTTGGGCCATCCTCTACTGCTCTCCCAAGCCAAAAACATGGAGATGGGTGGGAAGTGGCACAAGCAGAACATGAACAGGCACCCAAGTGGGATCCCAGCATGAACTGGCTAGTATTAAGCCACTGGGTCACCACACCAGGCCCCCAAACCTAAGCTGTACTATTTCCTGACATGTCTATGAGAATAAAATCTACTGTCATACACGTCCTGAGAAGTTAATCACTGTTTTAGTTCAGGGTAATTGTGGGAGGTCAGGCTGCCAGCAGACATTCAGGAATCCGTCTTGACTGCTGGGAGACTTCATACATCCTATTTCGCTCTTGCAGGATGTCAGCGAGAGGAAAGGAGAAAGTAGTGCTGGGTCACTTAGGAATTTTCACAGCTTGTTCTCTTTCATCCTGCACTTTACAGTCAAGTTAGTCGTAACCCCTGGGTAGAAAACCCCAACTCCCAGTGTCTGCTGACTTTGACACACATTACAAAGCCTAGGCTCTGGGTGATACATGGTCCTCGCCTTGAGATCACACATTGTCTTTGTGGCTCAGTGACCTCTGAGTAAAGGTATATGCTACCTTTTCCACGTCCCTCTGTGCATCAGTATAGAATAATTCAGGATAGCAGCAGTATGCCTTGCATCTGGTGGAGGGAGTATAAGAAGTCAGGCATCAACTCCTGATGGGTAGTAACTCCAGTCCAGTTCCATGTGGGTGGAAATTTTCTGCTTAGGCCCCAATTCTGCTCTCACAGCAAAGCTCCCTTGCCATTTGGCTCACTGTTGACTATAGCCACTAGTTTTATACCCTAAAAGATTCCTTTACAACCGTGACCTCCCTTGGTTGCCTGAATGGGGAGTCAGGCTCGCATCCCCTCTGAGAATCCCTCATCCTTTTCAGCCTGAGTCTTGCTTAGGAGAGGTTGGTAATTGCAGAGGTATTTGAATCTCAAACACAGATTTCCCCTTCTATTATTTTAGTCTGAGTTCATGATTCCTTTGGCAAAGGAAATGTCATACAAACATTGCTGACTTCTAATTTATTTTTTTTTAGTCAGTCTCATGTGCTTGTTGCCATTCCCCATTTTTCATGAATCATGGTCCTCCAGTCTGATTTGTTTCTTTTCATTTTAGCTTTAAACCTCTTCAACTTTTTAAAGAGATGCTTTTAATATTATTTGAAAGAGTCTCTCTCTCTCTGAGCCATATTTGAGAGAGAGAGAGAGAGAGAGAAAGAGAGAGAGAGATTCTGCCTATTGATTTACTCCCTAAATGGCCACAACAAATGGAACTGGGCTGAGGCCAGGAACCAGGAGCTTCTTTTGGGTCTTCCACTTGGGTGCAGGGGTCCAAGTTCCAAGCAACTTCTGCCATCTCCTGCTGATTTCCCAAGCACATCTGTAGGGAGTAGGATCCAAAGTGGAGCAGGGTCTTAATTAGAATCCATATAGGATGTTGATGCTTCAGGCAGTGGCTTCACTCAGGACACTAAAGTTCCAGGCTCCAGCATTTTCATTTTCTAAGAAAGAGCAGTTGATGCTTTGAAGTGTGTGGGAACAATACATGGGAATGCCATTTTTTTTCCTGAGTTTGGCACAGGGATTTTTTTTTAATGTTCAATCAAGAAATTGCACTAGGTCTTTTAACATAAAATTCTTAAAATTATCTTCATACTTGAGTCTGGGAACAGTTGATTTGTCTGACCAAATACAACTGAATTTTTTGAACTGTGTCATTTTCTATCTATTCTGCTTGCCCTAATTCTATTCTGAGCTATTTTTGTTTTTTATTTAGTTCTTGCCAAACACATCCAATAATGAGCAACATTTAAAAATAATCTGTTAACACCTCTTTTCCATCTCACAAGGGACATGGCAGGATCTCTGAATTATCACACAGATTTTAGCAAATGATTTGTTGCTGCATGGTTCTCTAGCTATCTCCCCAGCCTCATCTTAGTCCCATCTGCTGCCAATTGGCTGTGAGCAGGTGACACCTGAATTCAAGTTTGTTTTGTTTCTGTCATTACTTTGTTTTCTGCAGTGAACTGCTACATCAACATACAAGTTTAAGATTTACTCAGGCTGGGCAAGCTTCCACAAGCAAGAATCTAGGCATCCTTGGGTTACTACTAGAAGGGACTACCCTTCACCTGAGTAAGAGAACAATGCATGTTGACAGAGTCTCCCGTTCACAGTGGAGAGGAATCCCAGCTACTTCCAAGTCTCTGGCTCCCAGGACACTGCTCCTTCCCCTGGGAACCTGAGAGAAGGGAAGCATGGAGAATCATGTGGGAGATTTTAGGAATTGGACATGGCAATGCTGTTGATGTCCACATCCTTTTGGTTGGGATTCAGTCACAAAGGACAGAGTTGAGTCTTCGTATTGGCCTAGGAGGAAAGTACACGGGGGTATGCATCTAGAACCCTGGCTCATTTTACTCCTCAACCATTCTTTCTGTTTGCATCTAATGGATAATGACAGCATTTAATTGGCCCCAGGACAGAGACAGAGCCAAAGGAACCAGCTTCCTATATCCGATTTTCACTGAATCATGCTGCCCCTGACACTTACTTTCTGTAATGCCTCTTACTCTTCGGTGACAGCCACTGTGCGGCCTTACTCATTCCTTTTTACCCAGTTACCACCTACCTGGTCTGCCTATTTCCTGCCAAGACTTTGCCATCCTAAAACATGCTCTTTTGTTGGACTGGTTTTAATGAAGTGAAAACATGACTGTCTTTTTCTAGGACTTTAAATCTTCACCACTCTGTGTGTGTTTTACAATAGGAGAAAACTACACAGAAACACAAACTCCCTAATGATGAATCCCTGTGAGCCTGTCTGGGCTGCCTTCTGCCTCTATTTTCTCCCCGCTCCGATCCTGTCAACTCCAAAATTCATATAGGATTAAATATTTTTTAAAGAATTTAAAGTGACTACCTGTTCATGTGCGGTTTTAAGAATAATGTGGCAACTACTTTAACCCCCCAGGTGTGTCATGCCTCTGTCACCCCCACAGTTCTCTGGAGGGACTTCTATCTACCCATTATTCACATGTCAATTCGTATTTCAGCGGATGCCTGCCGCGTGCCTCTCTCAGGCATGCAAGTGCTGTGCTTGCTACTGTGCCTTGCCGGCTTGCATTTGCACTTTTTCACACAATTGCAGGATCGACATGCTGGCTTCTGTTGGCCTGTTGGTCAGTTCATTCACTCATAGACGGTACATTTGTACAGCTCCATAACCCTTAGTGTATTCTGTGTGGTAGACTTAGTCCACCACGGCTAACTACCCAGGCTCTGGATTATGTCTACTTGGTTTTTGCACAGTAAATTATTAACTCAGCAAGTTGAGGGTGCTCAAAATCTTATTCCAAAGAAAATGTTGGCTATGACCACAAAATCCTTCATGATAAATGTCTTTATGTACTCAGAGCCTTGGGCCACTCTGCATAGGTGAACAAGGGTTGCAGGGTGAGGTGTCTGAGTTAAACTCTTCCAGTGTGACATTGGGAGGGATTGGAGACGGAGTGATGAAGGTCAGTCAAGTGGACTGTAACCCTTGTCACTCATCATTACCTTGGGTGGGAAGGCACAGGTGAATTTCTTCCACACACATTGTTGTGGGAGAGCCGAGCGCTGCCTAGACTACTCCACTGAGAGAAACAAGTAGGCGTTGGTGCCTACTATCTCCTCAACTCTGTCCTAGTTAGCTTCGCTGATATTAATCTCTGTGATTTTACTAAACGACAATCATCAATAAGGAAGCTTTTCCGATTTTCTAGTATACTGATGGCTTAAGCTTAATCTTGGTAACTTAGCCTGGCATTAAAGCTGGTTTTATAATGAATTAGCAATGTAGTTGTGGGTTGGTCATTAAAAAACAAAGATGCCTGGCACCAGCACTGTGATATCTGGAGGTTTAAGCCACCACTTGGAACAGCACGTTCCATGCTGGAGTGCTGGTTTGCTTCCAGCTACTCTAGTTTCAATCCAGCTCTTTCTAATGTGTCCAGGGAACTACAGATGGTGACCCAAGTACTCGAGTCCCTGCTGCCTGTGTGGGAGCTCAGAATGAGTTCCCATCTCCCGACTTCAACCTGCTCCAGCTCCGACTCTTGTGGTCATTTTGGGAGCGATCCTCGGAACAGAGTTGTTGATCATTGCTCGCTTTCTCTCTGTTTCTCTGTATCTCTCTCTGCATTTCAAACATGTAAGTAAATAAATCTTTAAAACATTTTAAAAAGCCAGAAACCTCCATCAAAATATGACAGCATGGTTCAGTTAGCCTCTTCTTTACTGTGGAACACCACACTCTTTTTTATTTTCATCATTATTAACAACATGGCGTAGAATACACATTGATTGCTGTATTTGGGATCATTTGCCTAAGATGTATTCCGGAGATGATATTTCTGGGTCAATCAAAAGAATCAAACACTTTAAAATTTAATGATGTATATGATAGATTGCTTTCAGAAATACCAGTACAGTTTTTCACTTTTGAAAGCCAAGTAAAATTTGTCCATTTTTTTTTGACGCATGAAGGCACAGAAGAGAAGTAATTTTGTGGAATTTCAAATATCTCAGTGTAACAGATCATCTTAATGTGTTCATAAATTTCCTGAGAACAAACTGAGAAAATCATTTTTTCTCCCTCTGCTTCTGAAAACTGAAGAGCCATGTTTGCATAGACTGTAATTAAGTGTATTCTCTATCCACTCGACTATGCATAGAAGAGAATCCACCTAATAAAAGTATCATAATGTAGAAAAAATAACTCCTAATAGCAAATTTGCATCTATTAGTGAAAGTTAAGGGGAAAGGAAAACATTTTTACCTTTGGATCCATGGAAGGAATTAATTCATTAGGCAGAGTTATGCTAATCACACTCATTCTTAATGCGATAGTCTTGTCAATAATGTTTGCAAGAATCTGAGGCAGGAAATGAATATTTTTCCAGAGGTGAATTTTAATTTAAGTACTAAGAAGGCAACAGGACAAATGAAATCTGCAGTGGCGTTGGAAGCAGTATCTTGTTATCTTTGCGATGGAGCATTGTTAGTGTGTCAGCCCTCACTGACTCCTGCCACATGGGAAAGCAGCAACACACATGGCTGTGATCTCTGCTAGAGGAAGCTGGAGGAGTCAGAGGTCACCAAATAACATCCTAGCTGTCTATGGAAGCTGCTGGAAATGCAGGTGATGCCCGCTGCTTTGGTCTACTGCCTCACTACTCAGCATAGAGGACTCCTGAAGTCTCTGAGAAATCGAGGCTTCCAGAGGTGCTGGATGGAAGCCATGGCAACAAAATACTCCTGTGCAACCCACCTCACTTGCCACCCACTTTTGCTGAAAGCCATCTCTGTCACCTTATTCAGGCTGAGCACTGCTGCAATGCCTGTGTCTAGGATGGCTCCTGGCATCTGGCTGCCCTTCTCTCATCTCTGCACAGCGAGTCTTAAGCATCCCTCCAACGTGCTACAAAGCGTTTGCCGCAGACATCTGTTTTCATTGTGGACGTGGCCATTCACTCCGCACACTCATCTTGTGTTAAAGCAATGTCTCTGCGTGTCACTTCTTCCTATGCATCACCAAACTCCCAGGGAAATAAGCTGTATTTGATTGACGTTTATTTTTCCAGTAAGGATTTGCTCAAGGTGATGGGTGAAGAGAGTATGAATAGATACTTGGCGAGATAAAAGGTATTGTGTAAAATGTGTGCCTTAATAGGAAACTGGTTTATGGGATTTTCATTTTTTTCCTTAATAGAGCATGCATGTATATGCATACAACATATTATGTATAGTATGATATATGTTTTTCAAAAAGTTAATGTAATATGTGGTTTATTTTCCAAGATCTGAAGCCTCTTTGTGTGTGTGTGAGTGTGTGGTGTCCCACAGTGTCCCAGGAACTTCCCAGGTCTTCTTAGAGTCCGGTTGCGGATCCGTAAAAAGGTGATAACAGCCTCTGATTTAGAAGCAGCTTCCTCAACCCAGAGCAGCTTAGTGACTAGTACCTGCTCTTTCGTTTACTGTTCAGCAGTGTGAATGGGCCGATTCCCTCGGCAGCCGGTAGGTGTCCTGTCCTTTGCTGACAGCAAGTGTGAGAACATGATCTTTCAAAATGGGCTCCTCTGGAGTAGCAAGCCACATGAAGAGATTTTGCCAATACTGAGCTATGCAATGTACATGCCTACATGTCTATGGTATCTGTGTCCCCAAAGTCTTGTTAAAAGCGGCTTATTATTACTATTATTATTATTATTATTTTGCTGATGAGGAATCTGAGGCTCTGATTAGTCCAGTGGCTTCTTCAATGCTTTCAGGATAGGAACAGTAGAACCGGGAGACAAATCCCTTTTCCTGGCCCCAGGAGAGCATTTCTCAATCCCAGAAACCTCTGGCCAATGCAAGTGTTGCTGCCAAAACATGCATTTCAGTGGAGACTTCTCTCATCAATAGCCTCTCCCTACTATTTTCCCAGTGTGTTCAATTTCCATCACACCTCTGCCTTCTGGGATCTCAGCCTCCTGCTCTTGGAATGCTGCAAGCAAAGCCTGGTAAATATGTCATCGAAGCAGCGTGTCATAAATCCATCAGGCCTTCCTGGCTTTGTTGTGACGCCACCAGAACCCTGCAAGTGCAGCCCAGGTAGACACTGGTGAGCTTCAATGGGAAAACAGATGAGTCTATTTCCAATGAGCCGGATCCTTCTTCCCGAGTTCATGTCTCAGTGGGTTGTTTGCTTCCTGCAGCTGGCTAAGCAGTTTTGGTGTCTGGGATGACAGTTTCCATGGGTTTGTTTTTCTCCCTCGTTGGACTTCTACAGTTTCTACCCTGCAAGAGCGTGAGGATGAGTGTAGTTCATTCTGATCCTGGCTCTGAGAAAGAGCCTTGGGCACCCGATACAGCTTCATGAAGGAGGGGAACATGCTGTGGTCTTTTTCCACGTGGGAACAGGGCATTACTCTGTGCTTACCCCATGAATAGCTCACTGAAGGAGATAATGGATTCAGAGAACTTAGCCTACTGACTGGAGAACCTGGTTTTAGTTTCCTTGGTTGCTAGGTGATCACAGACAATTCACTTTAACTATCAGTTATTTGACCATGACAATTGCTTGGGATAAGTTCTTGTGAAAAGCAGATTCCTGAATGTGAACCCTGATTATTGAAACAGAATTCCTGATATATAAGCTTGGGCCCCTACATTGCTTTTTTAACAGTGTTTCAGATGATGATTTCAGTCAGATGTATTTCAAACACACTGGCCTTCAGGATCCCCACATTCCCGGGCATCGCATGCTTAATGACGTATGCCAGCACTCTTGGTTACCTGGTCCATATCTCACCTGCTTCAGATTTCCTGAAAAGTTTGCTCCAAATGCAAATTCCAAGCTCTACTGAAGGTATGCTGAGAAAAGTCTTGTAAGTGTGACTCATGCACTTTTAAGAGGTTCTCTGGGTACTTTATATATGTGTAAACATTTGGGAGCGACCAATAGGCTTTTTTCTGTAGTTTACTGCTTTTGAAGTTCTTGTCCATTTCACATGGCAGTTGTGACAGCTGTAGGGATAAAGCATTTGCCATGGGTGTGTCCATGATAAATCTGAGGTAGAAACACCAGAGACTGAAGTCTTTTTCCTGAACAGGAATCACATCTTATTTCTGCTCCACTCTAGGTAAGAACATGGTGGCTGGTCTATGCATTCTTAGTGATCCAAGTTGCTTTTTCTGTTTTGAAAGTTTATGCTTTCTCTTCTTTTCAGGCAGTTCCTTTTACTTCTGGACTGGAGAGATCTCCGTGGAATGAGGATGGCACTTCGATCAGAGCTG
Source organism: Ochotona curzoniae (assembly GCF_017591425.1). Taxonomy (NCBI): domain Eukaryota; kingdom Metazoa; phylum Chordata; class Mammalia; order Lagomorpha; family Ochotonidae; genus Ochotona; species Ochotona curzoniae. The sequence goes on along the minus strand of NW_024467118.1, from coordinate 5,340,647 downwards.
TTCCCGTCACTGTAAAATTGAACGTTTGGAATTGTGTTTCTTCTGAGATGGGAAGAATAGTTATTATTAGTCTCATACAAGAAAAAACTATGGATGTAAAAGGGAAAATGACCTGTATAAGCTTTCTCTGTGAATTAAAATAAATGCAGCACCAGAACTCAAAAGCTCTGCTCTCTGTTTAGGGACCCGTGTGCTCCCCAGACTGATATGCACTGAGGTGGTTCAGAGCACCAACAACACACTTCATGCTTCCTCCTCTCATCTACACATATCCCACCCTTTTGTATAAGCCTTTTCATGAGCTAACAATCTGTAGGTTACTGACATCTATGTACTGGTACAAGGTAAACTGATCCTTCCACTCAGTGGTGACTGCTTAGGGTGAAGGAAGGTATGCGAAAGTGCTTGGTCATGCCTGTGTCTCTGCTGGTGGAAATTCAGATACCACAGAATCTGAACCGAGGGAGGCTGCCAGGTGGAACATCTCTCCATCACATCACAAGCGTGATGATAACTTCCTCCTCTATTGCTGACAACAGGATTATAGAGCTACCCTCTTTGTACTAAGAGATCGTAGTCATTAAGGCATCAACATTATATGGATAAAAACAGATCCCTACTGGGGATGTATTGATTCAATGATTCTATTGATCATTGAACGGTTTTGGGTCTATGTTAGATACATGTTTCTTTCCAGTTCTCAATGTGAAGACAGTGTTGGAAGAAGGTATTGGACCCAACCAGAGTAGATACTACATGGTCACACTTGGGCCTGCTTGGATGGGTACTCTGAGAGCAGGCCCAACATCCTGCCTTAGCCCTCCAGACTGAGAGACCGAATGAATGCCAACATTACAATGTCAGTCCAGTGCTTCATCAGGGGTGAATCTGATATTTTCACAGAATCTTCTCTGAGAGAATATTTTTATTTGTGATCCTACACAAGCTGTCATTCAACTGTACTTTATGTTCTGATGAATTATGATGTATTTCTCCACTATTCTGTGCAAATCAGTTTTAGTTGTTGTCACTAAATATTAGTCATCAATTATTGAGAGAGTATCCCCAATTATGCCCCTCTTATTTGTGTTTTATTGTTTTCTAGGAGTTATCATCTCTGCTGTTCAGAGTGATGTAATAAGAACCCACCAGGTATAAAAGACAAATTCAAAAATTTTTAAAATGTGAAGGCTTGGAGATGGAAGATGAGTTCCAGTGGAAGATTTAAACTCCAGCTCCCTCTTTACATGTGAACTCCATCCCTGCTATGCTGTCTGGGGCAATAAATGCTACTTCGTCTCACACAGGATCACCTTGGACCCCTTTCACTCCACAAAGACTAAGCTATCAGTAGAAGAAAACTTAGACCTTCCAGGTGAAAACCCAAAAGTCAACAAGGTCCTTAACCCTGGCTGCTGTTCTAACGGTACACTTAATTTTTTTTTAAAGCTAAATCTCCTTATTTGAGTTTTTTCTTTCTTTTCTTTACTTTTTAAATTATTTTATGACACAGTTCCACAGGCTCTGGGATTTCCCTCCCTCACTACTCCCCCTTCTAATTTCCCCCACATTACTACATTAGTACAGGACTTTACTAACAGTCATAAATTCATTATTCTCTTGATGTTTATCCTGACATTGTAGGTATGGATAGTGGTAGAGAGTCCAGCATCCTATTGTCAAGATATAGTTAACAGTCCATCTTTGATTTGGAGTAGAGATGCATACTGCATTGTGTTTTCATTCTGGTTGGTGATAGTCTCCATTGAACAGTTACTACACATCCCATGAAATGAAAAGCCTTGAAACAAAATCAACAGCAGGAAGAAAAACATAAAATTTACAACAACATGAAGTTAAATAACATGCTACTAAATGACTAATGTGTCACTGAAGAAATGAGAAAGAAAATCAAAAACCTCTTGAAGAAAATAATGATAATGTAAGAATTATCAGTGAAGAATTTAATAAGAGAAAACAAAGTATTCTAAAGAAATGAAAATAAAACAAAAATATGAATTCCCACGAGATGTAACAAAAACAGTGTTGAAAACACTATAGATCTTGTATTTTACATGGAAGTTGCCTTCTGTCAGAGAAAATAGATGGCATTTGTCCTTTCGTTATTGACTTATTTCACTAAGTCATTATGCCTTTTCAAGTCTGTAGTCGGAATCATTTGGTTGCAAATGGCAGAATATCATTTTTAATGGCTGCATAGTATTCCATGGAGTAGATATACCACAGTTTTTTTTTTTTTTTTTTTTACCCACTGCTCTTTGGTTGGCATCTGGGTTGTTTCCATGTCTTTGCTATTGTCCAAGGCAGCAGGTATTTTTAATGGAGTTCTGAATGTAGGCCAATCTCCCTGGAGTTGGGTGGAACCTCAATGTGGTTTTCATTTGTATTTCCCTGTTATCCAAGCAGCACATTAAACTTCTTGCAATCTGGTGCTAACTGATTCATAAATCATTGCATATTAAATAAACTCTTTAAAAATGTGAATGTGTCTAAGTGTATCTTTGAGGGCTATAAGTTAGGATTCTGCATTTGTCTATTGCAGGCCTCTTCTCTCTAGCCAACCATCGATCACAATTCCACTTGTAGTTTTTAAAAGTAAATTGTAGACATGTGTATACTCTCCTCTACTACAGAATTACTTTTCTGCATTGAACTTGTTGTCCTGACTGAGAAGAATAACTGTATAAAGAGATGTTTGAATTAGGGTTGGTGGCCCCATTGGTTTGATCAATGATGTTGGCAATGGTGCTAATGGAACATGAGCTCAGGCAAGTGCTCGCTCACTGAGGAGGATCAAAACAGTCTAGAAAAGGACCTCAGATGCACAGATGTCAACTCTGTCTTGAACATGCATTTTTTCCAGTTACATTTCTACCTTCCTGTTGGTGTGAACGCCCATTCAGTCTGCATTATCAGAAAACAAAAAAGCTAAAACCAAAACCACAGCACCGTTCCCCACCAGCAGATAATAAAGAGCTACTTGAACTTGACTTTCTATCACCACCTCCGCGAGTGAATTTAGTAACTCTTTCCTTTCAACTTGAGAAAGCTCCAAGTTATTGTCCATCAGCCAGACCGCAGTTGGGGAATGTGGGCTCCAGCCTACGCTTTGCAGAAGTGTAAAGATCATTCACATTTTTTGTAAGTTTATTCCCTGTCTTTTCCGTTAGACCTCTTTCTTCTTGCTGACAGGAACATTTGCATCTCTGAATCCCAGATGTTGAGCACTGTATGTGCTCAACGATCGTTGGATGGCTTTAGTGTTCAGATTGTAACCGATTCATGAAAATGTGGAATTCACCTCCCTGGACCCAGCACACTTACTGAATCAGAATCCTCAGGGGAAGAATAGGAATCTGTATTTAAAATAACTTCCTAAGGAATTTAAAGTCAGCATCAGTTGGAGAAAATTTAAGAACTTACTCCTTCTTTCAAATCCATTTTTTAATGTGAAATGCCAGTGTTTCAAATTATGCATTTCAATATTAAAAAAATTGAGCTCTTCAATTTAAATTTTTAATCCCTAAACATTTAGTACCAGGCATTAATTTTCAGCTCCTGCACCCCTCCTTTGAACGTGACCTTTATTTTAATAGTGATGAAATTTATGAGGCATGCTTCATCTCCTTGACTTATGTAACATTACCAAATATATTTTGGAAATGATTAGATTATAGCTCAATATTAAATCCTTAAGATCTACACACAAGTGAAATTATTGGTTCTCTTAAGCCACCTAGTTGAAAACAGATAATGGAAATCAAATCACAACTAATATTTCCTTTTTATTATAACTCAATAGAAGTTGACATTGCTGTCCAAAATCCAGCAACTCATACAGGAAGATGAAAAAAATGAAGGCCATGTGCTCATTGAATCAGTTAATTGTTGAATACCTGAGGGCAAATGAGCAGCTTGACAGATTCTAGGTTCTGAATAGATTGGTTGCTTTGGCACGTTGTAGATGCAGCCTCAGGCTACCTAAAATGAGTGACCGTTTCCAGTATATGCTTTGGCCTCAAATTTATTTTTTCCCTTGTTCCATACCACTTGCCAGCAGGGTAGTCAGTGAAATGCAGTGGGGAAAATATGAAGCCAAATAACACAACGAAATGCTGGAACACTTTTTGGGGTCAATTCTGAACCCATAAAATGCTGTTCAGACTTTCCACTTCTCATTCCAAAGAATGCTAGAGTACTATGGCATTTTTGAGTTTCCCTCAGAGAAGATAAGGGACAAAACTAAAAGCAGAGTGATGCAAATATGTACAGATGTATTTTAGTAGAAAGAGGAAGTACAGATATAAAGTCCCAAGCTATTGTACCAGAGTAGCTCAGTGACTGCGGAAATATCCTAAAAAATCTTATTTTGATGCAACAGATTTTGAAAAACATGCATATTAACATTCTTCAGACATTTCTTGGATAATGCCTATTATGAAAAATGATCCACAGATTTCAATTTTTTTTTTGTACCAACAATGTGCCTATCACTTAAAAAAAACACGTTAGAGAAGGAGGCATGGAAACAAGGAATCAAAAAAGAAAGAGGGAAGACTATCTCCTGTTTCGCTCCTCAAAGTTTCCCAACAGCAAGGCTGGGATGAAGCTGGAAGCCCAGAATTCCAGCCAGGTCGATCGCGGGGAATCAGGAGCCTAACAAACCGAGCTATCACTGCCGTATCGACGGGTGTACATTGACACAAAGCTCAAGTGAGGTGCAGGTGCCAGAAGTGGAAGCCAGTCTCTTTCATATGGGAAGCCAGCATGTAACTTCCAGGGTGACTATCTGCTCCTTTGTTTAAAAAATTTTTTTTTTTGCAAAAAAAATGCTTATATTTTAACTATTTTTCGTGAAGTTCATTGAGCATCCTCTGGACAGACTGAGGAGAGCATTAGGATGAGTAGCGGTGTTACAAGACTCCACATCCAGTGGACTGAACACGGCAATGTCTGCTGACACACCCTGATGACAGTCTTGTGAAACGGGCATTATCGCAAGCAAAGGGAGAAGGCAAAGAGGTTTTCTGTATTCCATGTCATCCGACCAGAACGATAATTTAGTACTACACGAAGTCTTACCGCTTTCACACTTGTAGGGTTCAGACACATGGTGTTTCTGTCTCATCCTCCACACCCTGCTGTGACTGCACAGACTACTGTAGCTACCTGCCTCCCCTGAGACTGGGGTTTGTAAGGAGATGTGGATGTGGCTTTGTTGTGCTTCCTATTACTGGCATAGCGTTTCTCCCTGAGGTTCAGGCTGCATTTCGTTGTCCTTGGTGGACAAAGAGGATCTGTGAAGTACACATCCCAGAGTACATGTTGGAGACTCACGTAACACTCAGGTTGGTTGCTGGCTGCAATGATGCGGAATAGGAATCCAGTAATAGAGTTGTCTGGGCCCTAAAATTGAGTGGGGAACAAGCTATGGATAAACTGGTTTTCGTGAAGGCTGTGGTAGGAGCTGTGTCCCAGGAAGCACTGTGTCTTCTGAATCGTTTTTTTTTTTCTTTTTCCCCCGAGGCAGTATTTTTCCTTCGACCTGCCTATTGCCCCCCATTATTGCTCGTTCCCTCTTGGCACCAACCTGGCCACTCCATCCATCACATCTGCTGACAGGATAACTCTGCCTTCTAACAGGAAGCCCTTGGCTCCTTGTTCTCCTCCACTCTCGGTTTTGAAGAACGCTCCAAAAGTAAGAAAAAAATCCAAGAAAAAAGAACATTCTGTAAGACATGTTCTATCACCCTGCCAATATTTTAAACCGAATAGTCAACACAAATGAACGTGCTATTATGTTAGTACTTTCAAAGAAAAATAGTCACGGAGAAATTTGACGGAAAGAAATAATAGCTGGATATTCATCATATAATAATATTTTGCAGTTTATGAGTATTCATGCTGCAAGCATTATTGTATAAATTACAGAAACGAACAATACTTTGTGCCAGGTACTGTGCTTAAGGAATTGCATCATTTGATAAGCCTCGCCTTAGAAACTACAGCAGATAAGCATAAACAACAAAGTTAATTGCTTGTGATTTTTGAGATCAAGTCGTCATCAGGGTTTGAGCCTTCTTAGATCTCTCTCCTAGAAGATAATCATCCTCTTGTCTTTATGGTCTTGTGTGTGTGTGCACGTGCACACACGCGCGCGCGTGTGTGTGTGTGTGTGTGTATTTGTATCTGTTCTAATCTGATTTTAGGAAAATCATGATGATGTTCAAGAAATACTACTCAGGGATCCATGCAGTAGCCTAGTGGCTAAAGTCCTCAACTTGCATCCACTATGATAGAATATGCATGCTAGTTTATGTCCCAGCTGCTCCACTTCCCATCTGGTTCCCAGCTTACGACATGAGACAGCAGTAGAAGATGGCCTAAAGCCTTGGCACCCTGCATCCTCATGGGAGACCTGAAAGAAGCTCCTGGCTTTGGATCAGTCCAGCTCCAGCTGTTGAGACCACTTGGAGAGTGAACCAGCAGATGGAAGACCTTTCTTTCAGTCTTTCTTTCTCTCTGTGAATCTGACTCTCCAATTAAAAATCCCCAAAAAAACCAAAAAAAGAAAAACGAGAGACTATTCATATAACCTCAGTCTATCTTGATCACATCTTTGAACTTGCTTCCTCCAACCATAATCATAGTGGCAGGTACTGATCATTACGAATTCAAACCATGAACTTTTTGTAGAAGCACAATTTATCTCATGGATTTAAAAAAAAATATTTATGTATTTATTTATTTGAAAAGCAGAGTTAAAGAGAGAGAGAGAGAGGGTGGAGAGACAGAGAGCTTCCATCGGCTGGTTCGTTCCCCACAGAACTGCAATGGCCAGTGCTGGATTGGGCCGAGCTCAGGAATCTGCAGTTTCATCTGGATCTCCTGTAGGTGCGCAGGTGCCTAAACACGTGGGCCAGGTTCTGTGGCAGAACTAGGACTCCAAACAAGTCTGAGAAACTTTGAAACTCGTAACAACTGTTCTGCTGCCTTTTCTGCCCTCCGTCACTGCTTTCTCCTTGATGTTCTCTGAAATATTTCGACACCCACGTACCCTGTTCCTGCACTAGCAGACTCGATGTAATTGCTATTCCCTAATAATGTTCTTGCCCATATGACAATACCTTTTGACAGAGTACGGATACTTTCCTTCAGGCATTACACAGCAGCTGTCTCCACTAGTTTGATAGAATGCGGTACAGGTAGAGGTTGTGAGTGGTTTTGCTTCAATTTCTAGAGTTGAAGTAGTGCTTGGTATGTTTTGTTTTGTTTTATGTACAAGTTTTATGCTTATATGAAGCCAAATTGTGGATTGGACTGGGTGTTAGTGGTGCTACAACAAAAAAGAATACTATTTGCCTAACCGATTTAAACAGCGTACATAAAGACCCTTTCTGGTTTGTGAAAATATATATTTTTACTGAGAAAAGAAAGCAGCTCCTTAATTTTTTTATTATATAAAGAAAGCAAATTTCATATGTACAGTTTTAAGAGCATAATAATACTTCTCACTTTAATCTCTCTCTTCCTCACTCTACTCTCCTCCCCTTCTCCTTCCTTTGCCATTTTTCTTTTAACTTTTTCAATGACCTACTTTTGTGTGTGTGTGTGTGTGTTTAAGATTTTGTGTTTATTGCAAAGGTGAAAGATTTGCAGATGCTTTGGGGCCTCAGGTTAGGATGGATTCAGTTGGGATGAGGGGAAGATGTATGGATTGTATCAGGGTGAGATAAAGGTTTTTGTTTTCCCTTCTGTGTCCACAGGGAGTGGGTGAGGAGCTGGGGTGGGGAGGGCCAGTCAGACTACATTTTGGGATGGAGGCACAGGAATGATAGCTAGTTTGATGTTGCCTTAGAGACCCCAATGAGGGGGAAGAATCTTCCAAGGATGCTACTTTAGTAGTCTTGATTGTTCTGAGAAGTTGTCAGCTTTGCTGTACCAGAGGTGAGAAATTCTAATCCCTGTTGGCTGTCCACATCTATCTTAGTGTGTCCACAGACCTGGATACTTTCTGAAAAGCCTTGTCTTTGGTGTTCAACCTGTTCTGCTTTCCATATTTTGGAGAGGTACTTCAGTGGTTTAGATAAACAGGCTGTTGTCTTTCATGTGCATTTCTCTGCATGCCTCTTTACATGCATGCTGGCGGGTGCTACAGCCTAGCCCTTCCAGGTCCATCCTCAGCCACAGCTCTTGCATGCTCTGGCACATGCTATGGCTTAGCAGAGGCATCCCCTAGAATCCCCTGCGATGCCCACACTGAACCTCACATCTCACATGTGCTAGCAGGGGTTACAGCCTAGCTCAGCATGGCTCACCACCAGCCCCAGTGTTTCCTGGAGGGTGATGCAACCTAGTTCCACCCAGTCCACTCCTGGCCCCAGTGCGTTCAATGATGACTATGGCCTAGTCAGCGGGACTCCAAAGAATACCTATCATATCTTCCCACAAACCTATTTTCTAATACTGGTGGGTGTTGTGGCCTCTCCATTCCTGGTCCACCCCAGCCCTGACTCATGTGTGCTGCAGGTCTGGATTCCTCTGTGTGAACTATCCAGTCTCAGCTCCTTCCATTACCTTCAGGTGCTGTGACCTGGTCCATACAAGTGGTCCCCATTTTGGTTTGTTCCCAGACCCTCTTCCCTGGGAAGTATCTGATTCCCTGCCCCCACCAGTGGTTCAGTAACATAGTTTAATTTACTTCAGTAAGTAAAAAATTTAGCTCATAGTAAGCATAAAAACCACTGTTCCTCTGGAGTACAGGAAGTGGTTATCTCAAGTCTCTTCCCAAACACACTCATCATCATGACGATCAGAACCACATGGCCTAATTTTCTACCAGAAGCCCCATGTACAAATACCATTCGATAGGAAACAGAGTTCCAATATTTGAATTTGGGGGAGAATCTGGCATTCACTCAAAAGCAGCTCAGCAAAAAGAGGCATTGATGTTGGATTTCTTAATGGATTGCCTATCCCAGTCTCATCATCACACAGTGTTCTTGGTACAGAGACCACTATTTTTATCACTCCACTCTTTTTCCCTTTACATTTTTCTATGACTATGTCAGTCTGCATGAGTTGTACCTCCTAGCGTCTTCATGTCATGATCATCATCTTAAAGAAGCTTAGAGGACAGCTAAGCAGATGACCACGAATGCTGTACACCTCCAGATAATGAAGGGAGTAGAGGAAAACTAGAGACCTTCATGAAAAAGAAAGGATAATTAATAATAAAACTAGTGAGAACTCTCAAAAGTCTTGTTGATCCCACTTGTAGGCATGTTTCTCTTATGTGCCAATTCCATTGCCCTCCATTAATCTGGAAGCCCTATCCCCAGGGTTCTGTGTCAGAGAATGTACGGCTCTTGCACCTAAGTTGTATGATGCACATATTTGTAAAGTTTTACAATAAGCACAAAACTGAAAAAAAGAGCAAAATATTATAAGTTTGATTTTGATTTAGGATGTTTAAACATTAAGCTTATTTGTGCATACATCTTTTTTTTTCACATTTCATAGATTGGTCATTATCTTATTAGATAACCAGAATACGACTAAAATTATCCTGGTGTCCAAACTAGGCAGTGGTTTCCACTAACGGATGTGTTCTTTGTAATAGTCCATGCTAGAGTTTGAAAGGAAACTGGAAGTGAAATACGTTAACAGAAAGTACATTCTAGTCACTTAAATTTCTAGTTTGTTATTTGTCTATTTGTTACTACACAAAGCCATGGTAGGGGTGGGAAAGATTGATCAAATGAACATCTGGTTACCCTCAAGATTAAAAAAGTCAGCAGCTGTTTCAAAAACTCAGGACAACTTCTCAAGCATTTCCGCGTGATAAGAGGTACCACATTGTATTTGAGGGGCTTTATAGTGTTGACTAACTCTTAAACATTCCAAAATGTGTCACAAGCGGAGAAGAAAAACTTAATGAATTAGAAGAGTTTCTCTAAATATTCTGTGACCATCTTCTCAACCACATAGCAGAAATCAAGACCCTTGTGCCTCAACGCCACAGGCTGTGAGGTAAAATCGATGATAGCAATGCCTCTCATGATATCAATGCTAGACACCCAGAGCCAAAGCACCTAGCTCTCCATATTACAGAGGCCAAAGCACCCAGCTCTCCATATTACATCCTCCGTGGATTACAGAGGCAGCACCACCTAGTGGGCAGAGCAAGAACTTTGGAATAGGAAGATAAAATCCAACTTTTCTTTTGTAAATCACTCATGGCAATACAACCTCACATATAAACCCACAATGTATATATATAATATATACAATATGCAATAGCTTATGTGCAATATACAGTATGTAATATACAATATACAATATACAATATAATCTATTGTATCTATCTATATAATATAGATAGATACAATTATTTTTCAAAGAAATTGGAAGATGGCATAACCTGTGCAACATCAACTACTTTAAAGTTGTAGAGCTGATTTTTCGGACCCTTCTGGGGATGTCCCAGTGAAGAATGTTCATGGCACCACAGCGCCACACCTGTGTGAATGTCACATGGACGAAACACTGTGGCCTTGATCTTCAGAGCCGGGATTTGAATCTTGGCTCTGGTTCTTACCAGCTGTGTGAGTTTGTCGCTTCATTTAATTTCTGTATTCGTTGACATTATCCCTACATGAACAATGAATATTAAACAAGAGCTTGAATACGAATACATTGTAAATTTGAAAGCCATTGATTTTTTGGTGATAATTTTAATTATCTCTATTTTGGCTTCATGTTCTGCAAACACAGATACAGATACGATGGAGGAAGAGAGAAATGAGGGCTGAGATGGGAGGAAGGGCAGACACTAGGTTGTTTCTGCAGTTGATTCTGGCGGGCAGTTCCCAGGCCAGCACTGCTCTTGCCCAAAGACATGCACTGACATCACACTCTCTCCCCTCAAAAACAGATGTAAAATCCCTATTTCTGGTTATGAATGAAACAGCAGATTTTTTTGCAATATGCTAAATATATGAAGGGAGCTTAGTTTTTTTTTTTAAATATTTAGAAGACTTCACCTCTTTGTCAATCCTTTCCTTTCTTGTCTATTTCAGACTGCTTAGTGTAGGAGAAGTAGTACTCACTAAACAAGACACGTCCTGGTTTAAGGCGCTCAGATAGTACCACTGGAGACATTCCTTGTGCTCAGAGGAAAAGCATAAATAAAAATAATGCTTTGTTAGGATCAGATACTACTATTACTCCAACAGACAGGCAGACAGATGAGAAGAACGTAGGTTAGACTCCAAAGGTAAGGATAAACAAAGTGGAGTTAGACACATGTTCTCTGCTTACGGATTTATCAACTTCTCGCCATTCACAAATGACAGGATATGGACTGAGATCGTATGCAGCCAACCAAGCTGCTCCCTGGGTCACCAATGCTCAAAGGCTCAACATCAGTCCTGCTTTGGAATGGGGTCTTAGCCCTGACTAAGCCAAACAAGCCATGTTTTGACCTAGTCACGGCTTGCTTGTCTTGGCCCCATGCTGTTCTTCTCCAGTCCTGTGCAATGACCTTGAAGGGCTTTCAGGACCTCAATCAAGGGCAGCTGGCCACGTCTCTGCATCTGATCCCCCCTGGTGGAGAGGAAATGCAGGGACAAACGGCAGGAATGAGTGAGGTTTTGGTTGTGTTATGTATCCGTGATGTGACAAATATTTGACATCATGCTGGGTATCCTTTACCTAGATAGATAGATAGATAGATAGATAGATAGATAGATAGATAGATAGATAGTGTGTGCACGCAATTATGCTCTGTGGCAGAGGATACACTTGATCTTAGCCAAAGGGCTGAGAAGCGATCTACGGGAGAGAGTACAAACACTCTTGGTTCATAGAACCCTTCATATGTCAATATTGTTTTGCCTGGTATTTCTGGGAAAAAGACATCTGAAGTTATTGTTTCTAAACAGCTAGTTCTACTCAAAATAGATAGCCATTAAAAATGCCATTATATATTGCATAATGTTGGTGATGCACTCTGAGAAATGCATCGTTAGGCGAGTTAGTCAATGTGGAAGCATTAGCGTGTACTTACACACACTAGGGTGTGCAACTGACCACACACCTAGGTCATGTGGCATAGCCATCCTACCAAAAGATCATGTGGGTCCATAGATGTGCTTGGAAATGGAAATAGAATAATGTGGCTTGATTCATAAATAGTTGAACTTAGTCACTAATAATACGCATCTATTTTCAAAAAGTTTTATTTATTTTTATTCAAAAGCCAGATTTACAAAAAGAGGAGAAACAGAAAAAAGGTCTTCCATCTGCTGGTTCTCTCCCCAAGTGGCCACAAAGGCCAGAGCTGAGCTGATCTGAAGCCAGGAGCCAGGAGCTTCTTCAGGGTCTCCCATGTGCATGCAGGGTCCCAAGGCTTTGAGTAGTCCTCTGCTGCTTTCCCAGGTCACAAGCAGAGATCCAACAGGGAAATGAAGCATCCAGGATATGAACCAGTGCCCATACGGGATTCCAGTGCATGTAAGGTGAGGACTTTGGCCACTAGGGTACTGCACCAGGCCCAATAATATTTATCTATTGAGCACTGGTTGTTCAACACTTCAAATCAAATTGGATGATATCATTTTAGTTTCCTGTTTTTCAAGGAATATACAGCACTTCTTAAATCACAGTAATTGGTTAAACCTAGATTTTCAAACATAGACTATCATTCAAAGGAATATGACATGGGCTATTGCTGAAACTAACTTGAGCTGGTAGTTTGCATAATATCCAACAGATGTTAGATATTATCGTATTTCTCTCAAAAATGCCATATATCCTGCACCTGTAAAAGTTTGCTATGGTGGCCCAAGGGGCTTCTACACATGATTTGGGAACTCGCTGCTAAAACTATATGGGAAGTTTAGATTGTCATTTTTTTTTAAAGATGTATTTATTGTAAAGTCAGATACAGAGAGAAGAGACAGAAAAGAAGATCTTCTGTTGGATGATTCACTCCCCAAGTGACTGCAATGGCCGATGCCGCGCCAATCCGAAGCCAGGAGCCAAGAACTAACTCCAGGTCTCCCACGTGGATGCAGGGACCCAGGGCTTTTGGCCTTCCTCAACTCCTTTCCCAGGTCAGAAGCAGGGAGCTGGATGGGAAGTGGGAGCTGCTGGGATCAGAACCGGTTCTCATATGGGATCCCGGCGCATTCAAGGCAAGGACATTAGCAGCTAGGCCATCCCGCCGGGCCCTTAGGTTGCTATTTTAATGTCATTGTTCGTAATGTTAACCATTTCTATAAGGTGTTTAATTTTCTGATTTTGAAAATCAAGCTTGTTCAGTAACATAAATCAATTGAATGGATATCGTATTGATGTTTTGCTATACAATCATAGCTTGCCTGTATTTGTGTGCAGTCTTCCATGTGATGGAAACAATATGGGTTATAACTAAATGCTGCCTTTACTCACTTATTATTGTGTCATATTTTTACTTCTAACCAAGAAGGAGTAACAGGGACAGAATTGGTCATATAGCCTGTGAAAACCAAAATGACAAAGAAAAAATGTAAACAGCGATGCCCAAGACATTAGAAATTAGGACAGCTGTCACTGAGAGACGGAGAGCCTGGATGAGGATCACAATGGTGGGTGCAGCTGGCAGGAGAGGAGGCAGCCACACCGCTGCTGCACAAGGGGTGATTCACTCAGTACCGATCAGGGCGTGTGTGAGATGAAGCTCTCCAGGCGGGGAAAGTGTTCAGAAGGGAACCTAAGGGCAGGGCTTGGCACTCACTGAGTATACTGTCTGTTTTCACTATTCAGGCTGGCAAAATCTGTACTTGATATGGAATTTGGTAAGTGACTGGGGATGTCTTGCTTAGGCAGAGGGAAGTTTTAGGCCCAGACAGAGCACTTATAAAACCCACCTAATGAGTTACAAAAGTAAAACCAAAGGTTTTAAAGTTTACAGCTCACTTGCATTGCAGTGTCCAGCTCAAAATTATGTAATGGATGACAACATAGGACCAATTGTTAGGTTTTCCATTAAAAAACAAGTCCGATGTTATTCCATCTGATTTTTAGTTCAGATATTTAAATTATTTATATTTAATGTGATAAGCCAGGTGGCTAACAGTTTCCCTTTTTATCATTTAAAAAAATCATTCCATTGCTCGTTTTCGTGTCTCCTTTTAACCTCAGTATGTTTATGATTCCCCAGTAGCTTCTTTGTTGGTGTGGTTATGACAGATGGACAGAGGGTAGAGGATCCAGGCTCACGACTCTGGCATGCAGTATGTGCTGGCCCAAGTGTTTGGGTTTTCCACCCATACGAGACCACGCATCAGTTCTGGGTCTCTAGCTTTAGCCTGGACTCGCTCCAGCAGTCAAAAGCATTGAGAAAGCGAACAGCACATGCATATTGATGCTCATTTTCTCTCTGTCTCTGTCTCATCTCTTCTTCTTTCTTTTAAATAAATAAATATAATTTCATCTTAGGATCTTCTTTTGTGAGTCATACTGACATTTATAGATGGTTTGTCAGGGGTTTTCCCAGGAACTGGGTAAGGAATTTTCTCACTAAAAAGCAGATCAGGGGCCCATCACAGTAGCCTAGTGGCTAAAGTCCTTGCCTTGCATGCACTAGGATCCCATATGAGCGCTGACTCTAATCCCGTGGCCCCACTTCCCATCCAGCTCCCTGCGTGTGGCCTGGGAAAGCAGAGGAGGACGGCCCAAGGCTTTGGGACTCTGCACCTGTGTGGGAGACCTGGAAGAGGCTTCTGGATTCGGACCAGTGTAACTCTGGCTGTGGTGGCCGCTTGGAGAGTTAATCAGTGGACAGAAGATCTTCCTCTGTTTATCTGACTTTCTAATAAAAATAAATCTTTATTTTAAAAAAGCAGATAAGAGCAGCATATTCCAACATATTTTACAATCTTTCCTTCAAACTTAATGTATTCGTTTTTACCACTTGTCATCCCTTCCTCATATCCGCTCTCCTCCATTAATTTTTATGCTATTTTATTAGTGAATTTCTCTGTAATGCCTTATAATGTACCGCTTCTATCAGACCAGTGTGCTAGAGTGTCAAATGCGTTTTCATGACAATGGTTTTAAAAATTTCTAGCAGACTCTCAGCCTGGTAACCTTTAGTTGATACTCATCTTCATTACTTCTAATCTTTTCTTTTATATTTTGTTCCCTTGGTACATTTTTATACATTTGAAACTTTTTAAGCTCCTTTGAATGATTAGCTCCTTCGAATATCTTGCTATTGTTTCTATTACCTGAGGAGCAATTTTATTACATTGTCTTTGATTTGTTGGTATCTTTCGTCTTCATAAAATTTGAAATTTCTCTTTAGTTTTAAGGGAGGAATTTCTGAGTAATTTAAAAAAATTGTATGCAGAAAATCTGAGGTGAATTTTAACTTGATGTCGGTTTCACCAGGTGAGCACAGGGTAGCTGATTGCTAGTGGCTTAGCTTCATTTCACAACATTGTAATCAACTACCAAGCCTAACAAAATACAGATATTCCTTTACGGTGCCATAGCTGAGTCATCCTGACTGGAACAGCTGAAAAGGTCTCTCTCATGTCTGGTGGTGGTGCTGCCCATCCACTGGGAAGACGTTGTGATTCCTCCAAATGAGCTGTGGAGTCCACTGGACAGACTCCTCTGAACTGTACAGGACTCCTTACAAAAGGATGAAGACAAGGACGTAGTCGTTACGAATGGAAGGAAGGAAGGAAGGAAGGAAGGAAGGAAGGAAGGAAGGAAGGAAGGAAGAAGGAAGAAAGGAAGGAAGGAAAGAAGGAAGGAAGGAAGAAGGAAGGAAGGAAGGAAGGAAGGAAGGAAGGAAGAAGGAAGGAAGGAAGGAAGGAAGAAGGAAGAAAGGAAGGAAGGAAGGAAGGAAAGAAGAAGGAAGAAGGAAGGAAGGAAGAAGGAAGGAAGGAAGGAAGGAAGGAAAGAAGAAGGAAGGAAGGAAGGAAGGAAGGAAGGAAGGAAGGAAGGAAGGAAGGAAGGAAGGAAGGAAGGAAGGAAGACCTGACAGGAGGGGGTGGGGGCAGGAAAGGAAGGAGGGGTTCTTTTCCAGTTCACTTTCCAAATCCTATCAATGACTGGGTGGTGAATCCCAGAGATGAGAATTCGGCTTAGACCTCCCTCATAGGTGGGGAAACCCAGTTGCTTGAGGGTCCCTACCACATTCTCATTTTCTGGAATCACAAGCAAAAGCCAGGAACTGAACCCAAGCACCAGGCTAGACTGCAGCCTGGCATTTGAGTATAACAACTAGGCTAAAAAACTTTCCCCAAAGGCAACCTGCAACACACTTGGATGGAATATATTTAGCCTCTGAATTAGCATACTTCTAACTGTTTTCTCATGACGGGACTGTGGGTTCAATTCCTCAGAACCCCAAACAACCATCCTGCCAATCTGGACAATGGTGTCATCAACCATGAATATATTTCCCTGTTTTGTGCCACTATTTCACTTAACTATTTTATAAATTTACCCCATGAATCATTTTTGCTCCTTAGGTGGTTGAAGAGGGTTTGTTGTGCTTACATTGTTTAGAAATCCAAGATGGTACTAATAAATAAAAACAATAAAATGAGTTGACTTGAGATACTGAGTCATGAGCCATCACAAGTTCAAGTAGAACCATGTGACTGTGCTTTGGGGTTTCCTACACAGGGTAAACGTTAGACCTAGCTAATCTTAGATTTTGCTTTTTCCCTGTCTTTCGGTGTATACCCCAGATTCTCTTTTCCCAAAGTGGCAGGGAATTGATGACAAATGAAGACACATCTAAAATTAGACTTGGAAGAAGTTTGAAAAATTTACCGTTTTCTCTTTCATGGCTGAGAAAATTTAATAGTTCTTTCTGCAGCGGTTTGTGGCTATCAGGTATACCCCATGATAAATGTGCTTTTTGTTGTATCCAACTTGATTTGTGAATAAGTATTCCAGTTAGCAGTATAAAACACTAGATTTGACTGTAAGTAGGACAAGCCAACCACTACAGTCACCAAGCTTGTTGGTGTTCATTGACATGATGGCTCATTGCGGATAAGCCCTTTGAAGCTTCAAGTACAGTGTTGAGAAAAATGTCAAATAAACCTTGCCACATCTGTACGTTATCCAGAATTAAGTCTGCACTTCTGGCATTTTCAATAACATTTATTTATTTATTTTTTACTCAAATGTGTATGGGAATGGACCTATAAAATATAGTTGAGAGGAATTTTGGAGACAATTCCTTTAAACCTTCCTGTTACGTGTTAGATTTTTGGTTTGGATTAGAGGTCACTTAAAGCTTTTGTGACAATGGCACATGATAATGAGGAGGAGGATGGTGTTGGCAACTCCCACACCTGATATGTGCCTGACATTATACTCCGTGGTTAATAAGGACTAAGTCTTAATTATAATCTTCTGCGTTGTGCCAGCCTCCACTTGAATGAGGAAGAATCTGAGGCATTCTTAATCCTATCAAAAATTGCTACTATGGAATATTCTGGAAATGAGACGTGGTGCTGTATTCTTTAGTAAATGTGATGCATAGTTATAATGCAATGGGAAATTGGCCCAGTTCTATTCTAAGCTCTCTGTAATCCTTTTGTGAACCTGGTTTGGCTTTGCTTGTGCACCAAGTGAGGTAAGGCTCACATTTGGATATCCTAGCTCCTCCATAAGGGAACACCCTGTGTTCAAGAGTCTAAGGGTTATCACATTCGAGAGACCCTAAGGATAAATGCAAACATCACGAACAAAAAACAAGTTCAAAGATATACAATCAAATAAAAGAGCAAAAGAATCACAACAGTCTATTTTAAACAGGTATTTCCAATATCACAAAGCCTGGAAGAATTACTGATAGACTCTAAATGTTTGCACCTCCTGCCCAACCCATATGCTGAAACCTAATCCCTGCTGCCATAACATTAAGAAGAGGGGTCTTTCGCGAGGCCACTAAATGTGAGGGGACAGTTTCTCATGAAGGTGATTATTGCTCCTCTCTATTAATCTGCTGTCTGTTGCTTTAAAACAAAAAAGCGCTGGGGAGCCGGGTGCAGCAGCTAAAGTCCTCACCTTGAACACACCAGGATCCCATATGGGCACAGCTCTAATCCTGGGATCCCCACTTCTTATCCAGATGCTTGCTTGTGGCCTGGAAAAGTCGTCAAGGATGGCCCAAAGCCTTGGAACCCTGCACCCGCGTGGGAGATCTGGAAGAGGCTCCTGGCTCTTGGCTTCGGTTCTACTCAGCTCCAGCTGTTGTGGTCACTTGGGGACTGAAATGATTTTTCTCTCTGTCTCTTCTCCTCTCTGTATATCTGCTTTTCAAAAAAAAATGTTTTAAAATTGCTGAGGGTGAGCAGTTTTTGAAGACACTTGGTTCGTTTAGTTCCCACTCTGGGGGCTCAAGGGTGCAATGAGACATCGGTTCAGCTCTGTCGAGGGCTTAAGGGTGGATGGCTCTGCAACGAGTGGAGTGTGTGCACAGGACAGATCTCAGGGTGATGCAGGAAAGCCACAGGCAGTAGCCCTGCTCCAGTCTTGCAGAACTGCGTCTATGAGAGCTGCATTAACCGTTGGCTTCTCTCAGTGGTGATGGTGCCAATGACCTGCTCATCCCTTCCTTCCCACTTAAGGGTTCTGACACATCCCACGTTCAACACCGATCTTGCCACGTTTGAACCCTGAGAGGCAACTTTGAATCTTGTCCACAAATAGCATTTTACAGAAGACTGCACCTTCCCCCCTTCCACACTGCAATGTTTCAAGAAGGCACCATTCACGAGGAATGGGAGAGTTCTCGTCCGACGTCAGATTTGCCACTGTCAAGATTTTGGAAAGACCAGCCATAGCCAGAATTGTGAAAGATAAGCACTTTCTGTTTACAAGGTGCATAGTTTGCGGAATTTCTGTTTTAACGGCTTGACTTTACTAAAATCAAGACTTTCTTCGCTTGTTAATTTACTGATATATTTGTTATCATATCTTTTCATATTTTTGTTTTTATGCTCATTACCACATTATATAAAAAGAATTTGATAGCATAAATGCTTTGGAGAGAATAAGGACTAATTCAGTCTTCTTCTTCTGCCATGGTTGTTCAATATTTAGCATGTTGATGAATGACACTTTAGAAGTATTACACTTACCAGCATAGTGGATGTGCCATTGTATACATAGGCAGGATTGTTGTGATATTTGGAGAGACATTTACTGAATTTCTTTCATTCACAAGCTAGTGTAGGCAGGTTCATAATGCTCAATTCATAATAGATTTATTCCCTATAAACACAAATTATAACAAATTCTATCTTCTATTGCTCCTAAAATACTTTCAAAAGGCTTAATATATATTTAGTAACTTATGGTGCATTGTTGAATATATTTCTTGCTGCAGCGAATCTTTCTTTTTTTATTGCATTTCATT
This sequence comes from Ochotona curzoniae, assembly GCF_017591425.1. Lineage (NCBI taxonomy): Eukaryota > Metazoa > Chordata > Mammalia > Lagomorpha > Ochotonidae > Ochotona > Ochotona curzoniae. The sequence continues at coordinate 5,321,185 of NW_024467118.1, read as the reverse complement.
TTATGACGTTATTTCATAGGCTCTGAGGTTCCCCCAACCATTCCACATACCCTCCCCCCATGGTAGATTCCTCCACCTTATCACAGTATTACAGTTCAAATCCAGTCATGCTTCTTTCATTGCAAGTATGAACCATGCATAGAGTCCAGCATCTTATTGTCCAGATCAATTCAACAGTTTCTTGGGGAGACCATCTCTGGTCTAAAAGCAGAGCTGCCAGAATATCGTCCCGATCAATTAAAAGCCATAACATAATATCAACAACAGTTTATAACATTATGAAGTTAATTGACATGGTATTGAGTGACTGATATGTTAGAAAATGCAAGTTCTTAACCACATCATGTGACTACTTCATTGACATTTCAATTTTAGTTTATATACAACCGGCTTCTATTCACCTTAAAATGGCTATAGGATACTTTTCAGCTGTCTCGTGTCTATTTTCATTTTTGTATTTAGCAGCTTATTGTATTGAAGCATAATTTTTACTGAACTTGGCAGATTTTAGGATAGTCCAAACTGGCTTATAACTCTAACAAGGCATATGTCAACAGTTGAGGCACAGAGCAGTTTTAGGAGGGCTGTGCAGGGAAATCTTCAATACCCCAGTGAGGAGTTACTTATTTTCATATCCTACCTAGTAAGGCATATGTGAGTCTCCACTGACCATTTCCTGTCTGTTTCTAAGCTTTCCTTGTATTTCTGTGTCTATCTATTCTAATTTTTTTGTTGTGTTGTTTTGTTTTGTTTTGGGGTGGGGGGGCTCCGGTGTGACCCTGATGGTCATTGCAGGAGAGGGTGGGGATCCAAGGTTGGAACTAAGTAAGGACCAGAGAAAGCTCCTCTCCCTAGTCCCGAAGGGAGTTTACCTTTTGTTTCTGCAGACCGCTCAGGGCTCCTGGCTGTTGCAGCAAATGTTTCTTGACAAGGTATCGGTGAAAAGAGAATCCTGTCTGATGACAAGAAGAACATTTCAGAAATGAGATTCTGTTTCCATAAACATGCGGTTCATCCTTTTCCCTCACATTTTCCATGTACTGCTGGCTCTGGAGTCCATGGGGCATAAGGCACATTCATCTTGACGCTGACCTTTGGTCCTGAGTTGTCACACCATCTGATCGCTGAGAGTCGCTGGGTGTGTTCTCCAATGCTGCTCTTTGACGAATAGAGGGGTAACTGCAGTGGTATCCAAGACTCCACTCATCTAAAAGTGGACAAATCCACTACTAGAATCTTCCCTTACGTGGATTTCAAAATGCCCTAGACTAAGTTAGTAGCCAAAGTTGAATGACACACTGAACTTAATCCAATCTAATTAAGAGCATTTATTTTTGGGAAAAAAAAAAGAGAAAGCACTCAGGAAACGCATTCTGGAGTTCATTCATGTCAACTCCTGCAAATAGTACCTTCCAGAATGAAGAAACCCAGCAGGGAGCCTTCAAACCAAACTTTAGCAAGTTTGTGGTACGTGAACTCCTGTACCCATAGACCGCTTCTCGCTCGATAGGGCCAGGGCTGCACTGTGATGATGTAAGCATTAAATGAACTGGCCTTCAGGGAACGATGGGCAACATAAGTAGGGAAACTGCCTGGAACTCACTGCACAGGAAGTTATGTTCCTGTCATGGCTGCCTCTCGCATGTGTGGATATTCAGTTTAGTTGCAGTGTATCTATCTAAGCAACATTCATGGGAGGTGTAAACAAAATAGAAAATTCCCTTTGCCTCTGAAAGGACATCTGGTCTTTCTTAATCTGAGCCACTCTTCACTCCCTGATAACCAGGAAGGAACCAGACTCTAATTTAACCTTTTTCCTAGTTCAGACATGTTTGTTCTCAGAGACCTTTTTTCTTTCTTTCTTTCTTTTTTTTTTTTTTTTGAGAGAGATCCTGGCTTTTTAAAATCAGCTGCACCTGGCCTTTTCTTAGCAGATTGGCACCAGAAATAATACTTAACCTTTCTCTACTTCCAGAATGCATAGATCAGAAAAAAATTCCAAAATTATGCACACACTAAATGCCAGTTAGAGGGAAAAGCAAAGAGATGGCTTTCTAAGACAAATGATAATAATAATAGTTCATTGGCATTGCATGGTCCTGGTTAAAACAGAAAAAAAAAATGAAGGCTAAAGAGGACTCTCACATCCAGTCAAGTGAAGGGCTGAGGGAGGGTCTGTGCCTTCTCACGCTGACACTGGACGAGGAGCTCGCTTGTACTTGATAGAAGTAACTACCAGCAAAAGAGGGCGTGTCGGAGAGAGGCCTGGATGAAGGTGAAGAGAATGGCTTCTAATCTGAACTGCGCAAAAAGCTGGGTACCACTGCGACCTCAGCATGGCCTGGCCACTTCGCTATTCTCATCTGTGACCTGGGGTTTGGGCAAGGTTGAGTTTGAAGAGCTGATGGCTGTGGACATGAAAGCTGAAAACAGGAACACCAATACTGCAGGAAAGTGGAGATGGTAGTAACAGATAAGGAGGCTATCTTAAAGTCCTGAGGGTTTGCAAAGACACTTCTATCTTGTCACCCAAATGTGTTTCTCTGAAACTCAGAAAACACGGCAGGCTGGCCTCACCCTCTAACGCTTTTGGGGACCCAAGGGAATGGGGTGTTAGTCTCCACATCCCATTACATTTTGGGTGATCAAGGAAAAATAAAAGCAGCTGTTTAGGCTCATTCACACAGGAATGATCGATGCCTAAAAGCAATTTGGTATATCTTCACATTACATTATTATTTTACACTAAAGACACTGCCAAAAATATCAAAAACTATGTGTTGCATGATATGAAAACCTCAAAATATTCAAATCTAGAAGGATAAAAGTTAGTGGTTTCCAGAAACTAGGGTTAGGGATTTGTGGTGAAGAGTAATAGGGAGTGACTAGTAAGGAATATGAGGATCTTGGGGTGGGCATTGGAGCACAGTGTAAAATTACAGAGTGTCTGATAGAATTCTAGTTACTTCATGGCAGATCCCTGCAGAGGGTGGTGTGAGTGTTGGGGTTCCTGCCATCTTGGTGGGCAATTTGGATAAAATCCTGGCTCATGGATACCGTCTTTGGCCTGGCCCAGACTTGGCTGTTGTGGGCATTTAGAAAGTGAACTAGTGGGTAGAAGATCTTTTTCTGTCCATCTTAGCTCCACTACCTTTTAGAGTTGCCTGTAAAAATATTCAATCTCAATTTAAGATTTTATGTTACGAACATATTGTCTATCTACCAATGAGATCCAAGCTCTGGTTTATCTCATAGACCATAAGCACAGAATCCAGTATCTGAAACTGTCTGGGAATACATCTGAGTGCTTCGGAACACTCAAGAAGGCAGTAAAGATGTCCCGGTGTGGTAGCTCGCAGCTAAAGTCCTCACCTTACAAGCAGTGAAATATCATTAATGGGCACTGCTCTAATCCCAGCAGCTCCACTTCCCATCCAGCTCCCTGCTGGTGGCCTGGGAAAGCAGTTGAGGAAGGCCCAAAGCCTTGGGACCCTGCACTTACATGGGAAACCTGAAGGAGGTTTCAAGTTCCTGGCTTCGGATCATCTCAGCTCCAGCTGCTGTGACCACTTAGGGAGTGAATCAGAGGACCAGAGATCTTCCTCTCTGTCTCTCTTCCTCTCTGCATATCTGACTGTGCAATAAAAATCAATCAATCTTTTTAAAAGAAGGCAGTAAAGAACTGAGCAGCTGTAACACCCAGAGATTAGGTTCATTATGTGATTTATCAGATTTTCATATGGAGGCACTGTGCTAAAGACAGTTTCAAGGATTGTCCCCAACACACTGATAGCAAGTGGCTATCAAGGACAAGGAGAGGACATACCCTGCTGCCTGGTGACCCAGTTTCTCCTCTGGCCTGAACACTGCACTCCTGCAATGCTTGGATGTTTCAGTCTTTACCAAAAAGGAGATGGTATTAGGAGGTGTGTACTTTGAGGGTATGATAAGGCCACGAGTAAGGGATATTTTGAATGGAATTAATGCTTTTTTCAGAAAGACTCACTTGCCCTTTCTATCATGTGAACACACTGCGCAAAAAAGCTGTCTATGAACCTAGAAGTGGGTTCCTACCACACTCCAAACCTGTCAGTGACATGACCTTGGACTTAGCTCACAGAAGTTTCTTTTAAGAATATTTGCTTGAAAGGTAGAAGGGCAGGTAGAAAAAAATGAGAGAGAGAGAGAGAAAGAGAGAGAGAGAGAGAGAGCGAGCTTCTTCCATCTGCTGGTCTGGAGCTGGGACTAGGTGGGTACAAGGCCAGGAGCCTGAACTCCAGCCAGGGTGGTAGCAGTGCAAGTGCTGCAGACATCTCCCAATGCTTTCCTGGGTGGGAATTAGACGGAAGTTAGATGGGAAATGGAGAAGGGAATCACACCCAGACACTGGGACATGGGATGTAGGTCATGCCCAATGCCACTGCCACAAGAAAACACTTCTGCTGTCCATAAATCATCCAGTTTATGGTAGCTTGTTACTAAAACCTAAATAGACCAAGCCCTTATATCTCAAGATTCCAGTGCTCTTCAGATAACTTGAAAGCTTGCATACCAGGCCATCCTTGACTTGAGTAGATGGGACAACATTTTACATAGTTAAATACTCCTGGTCTCTTGTACCCATTCTAGGTGAAGGCATTTGAATAATATCTCGAATGAATAATTTCAGAAGATTGGAGATTGGCCTTGATGATCTACAGAAAGAAAATGCAAGGTTTCTCTTAAAGTTTCTTTGATTTATGCAATCTTGCTTCAATTTGGAAAATATCCTCTATATTTTCCCCAGACCTCTATCTTCCTTGGTTTCACTCATATCTCACTGGGTGGACACCCATCTCCTTACTCTTTTGCGTACATGGGAGGACAGTGGCCCCTGGGTTGACAGAGTTGTTGTAAAGAACAAGCCTGCTCTATCGCAGTCTCCAGCGTAGCCTCGTGGGCTGAGCGCAGCTTTGGGCGATGTTCTCAGTTCTGGGGTTCCCAGTGTTTGAGCACTACACCCCAGGCTGCTTGCTGCAGACTGAGCAATCTGAGTTAGAGTCCTGAGTGAGGGAGAATGGTTTTATTTTCAGCGTGCATTCCCCTGAAGGGTTCAGATGAATACCGTGTGCTAACAATTTCGAACTTTTTGCTTACAAAAGAAAGCGAACAGCTCAGATGTAGGATTCTGTATGTACAATGAGGCCCAGGTGTCGGAAACACTTAAGCAACCTATAAAACTCCCAGATGAGTTTTCCATCCCTTAGCTTCACGGAGAGTTCAGCTTGTGTTTACGCAAATGGGAAAACAAATCAGTAGTTAACAGGAACACCGCTGGGCTGACACATTAACTCTCACTTGGTAGCCAGATGATGTCAGTGAGCGCAGGTTACCGCAGTGGGGAATCTGTCAGACAGGAGAGTGTGCGGCATGCCTACCGCCTGCTGGGTTGGCAAAAATAGATCCATCTTTGTCAACTCAAATCAACAACAACAAAAAAAAAAAGGGGAGAGATTTTGGGTGTACGATATTGCATGTATACAGATGACTTCATGCAGAGTTAAGCAGAGTTAGCAAAGATCCTGGCTTTAGCCCTGAGTGTTTGTTTCTTAGGGCTGCTGTAATAAATGACCAAAAAATGGGGAGGCTTAAAACAACAAAAGTTTTTCTCTCGCAGTGTCAGAGGTCAGCCGGTGGAAGTCGAGCAGTGTACTGTTTTTCTGTGGTGTCTCTGAGCGGAAACACTCACGTGATTCTCTCCTGATTCCTGGTGGTTGTCAGCCATTCTTGGCAATCTTTAGCTTAGGGCTACATAACTGCAATTCTACCTCTGATTACACATAACTGCATTCTTTCTGTTCATGTTTGTGCCCAAATATTCACGCGCAAGAGGGGATTTGTCTTTCCAAAACTCATGCAGAGGTTTAAGCACTGATGTCTTAAAAAATATATATATTTACTTTGATTTGAAAGGCAGAGTTACAGCGAGGGAAGGAGAGACAGAGATCTTCCATCTGCTGGCTCACTTTCCGAATAGCCACGATGGCCAGGGCTGCTGGGCATGTCTAAAGCCAGGAGCCTGGATATTCTCATGAGGGTGTAGGGACCAAAGACTTGTGTCCCTATCCACAGCCTTCTTAGGCCACAAAGAAGGAGCTGGAGTGAATGTGAAGCAGCTGGCACTCCAGTTGCATCCATACAGGACGCTGCAGATATAGAGTTAGCCTGCTCTGCCATGGTGCCAGCCCCATTAAACTGTGATGTCTTAATGTTAATGTTTGATGGATTCAGGGTAGAGACTCCATCTAGTGTGCCATCCAAGAGGCAAATCTGGTGAGAGGTCTGAAGGCCGATGGGAGCAGGCACCAAGAGGGTGGTTCTCACTAGAAAGTTATTGTTTGGGTTCAAGTTCTATCTGTTCTCTCTTTGCTTCCTGACTCACTGAGTGGTCATTCCTCTGCAAACTTGTTGACCAACACCCATAGATATCATATTTGACACCTGGATTGTAAAATGTGGATTGTAAGTTGCAATAAACTTATTCTTCCCTAAGAAACACCTTCTGAATACTTTAAAGTAACAAAAAGCTTTTCAGTAGAGTATATTCTGGTAAAAATTCTTATAATTGAATTAGGACATACCTTAATCCAATGTGACTGCAGTGTGAATTGATTATGTCCACTAAGAGCTAGTTTTCAAATACGGTAACATTTGTAGGCACCTGGGGTTAGGAATGCGTAATACCATTTTGGAGGGGCACAAATGAGCCTGCTTTAATTCTAAGATGTGGCTGATCTGAGTGTAGGTGGAAGGAGAAGGGAAGAGCTCACATGCCTCTGTTTTGTGAAGAGCAGCTTAGGAGGCAGGGGCTCTACAGGAACACAGTGCTTGCCGGCATGATTGGGTTATAAGTCAATAAACACACATTGGACTTAACCACAATTCAAACACAGAGATGCAAGTTGGTGATATAGATCTAAATAAGACATGATCTCTCCCCCAAAAGCAATAGAAGAGAGGTTGATTTTTTCTGTATTATATGTATATGCATATATACTATGTGCAACCTATATATACACATGATATACAATAGATAGTGAGACAGATATAGTGTGGAGGCTGTTACGTGATTATCCATGATTTATTTTCTCCCTTAGATTACTTCTTGACACTTAGAGACAATGGTGAGTAATGATATCTAGGAGCTCATTTGTGCAATGTGGGAAATGCTGCAAAGAAAGTATGACTCTGTCAGGCCATGCAAAGTGAGGGAAGGTTGGAAACACCTTTGGGTAGATGAAATTTGAAGTGAAGACTGTCATAGGAACAGTTCCTGGGAAGTTGGGCCTCCAGCCAAGAGGCATTTATGCTTCCGTAACAAAGCCAAACAACCAACCAGTGGCTGCAGTCAACGTAATATGTCGCTGCACCATTCTGAAGATTTATTTGAATTGGGTCTTACAGGGCTGAAACTGAAGGGCTGCCCGAGCTGTGTGTCTGGACTAATTGGAGGGAGACTCTGTTGCTTGACTGCCCTGACTCCTGGAGCCATCCTTGCGCCTTCTATGACTTCTGCTTTTGCCCTCACATCTTGGCTGACTCTCCTGCACCGCACCTTCCTTTGTAAGGACTCCAGTCATCTCAATGCCCCCATCTGGATAATCCAGGATTATCTTGGATTTCAATAATTTTAGTCAGAGTTGCAAAGTCCCTCTTCCCAGGTGAGGTATCATGGGCTTAGGAATCAAGGCTTGGACGTGTTTGTGCCTCACTATTCAGCAACTGCAAGCAGCTTTTGTCTTCATTATGAAAAATCTGAGCTTCACAGGCCATATCAGATTGTCAAATTATCTGCCATTTGAACTCCTCTGTCAGGACACAGTCCTTGCTGGTGAGTGCAGGAGCCAAGTCTGGGAGCACCTCAGATCATGCCAGGTTATGGTACCTGCTGGCATACGTGTGGATCAGGTTTGGAGGTGGTCCAGGCTGGGCCAGTCCCTAGAGCCAAGAACCAAGATTGGATATAGGATGATCGGGGCTGGGCTGCAACACGAGCCAGTTCACATTAAGGCCGGGACTATGGGCTGGCTGGGCTGAATTAGGCTGCAGCACCCACCAGCAAATGCTGAGGTGAGGCGGGCAATGCCAGACTTGGGCTCCAGCACCCACCAGTACATGTGAGACCTTGGGGCAGGAGCCTGCGATGGGGAGCTCTCAGGGGCTCTCCTGCTGGGCTATTGATCCCACTGGAAAGTGTGAGAGCTTGGATAGGAAACAGACCAGGCCAGGCAGGTCTACCACACCCGTTGGCCTGCATATGAGCTGGGTTGGGGGAGAGTCAGGCTGGGATAACTGATTGTACCTACTGGTGCCCGAATAAGCCAGAGTGAGTATGGGTTAGACTGCAGGACCACCTGAGGACTGCATGAACCGGGAGTGGGAGTGGACCCTGTAGGGAAACGGTGGGCACCTCTCTGATGGACTGCAACTCCTGCTGGTGTAGCTAAAGGCTGAGCATGTGGTGGGAAGGATCAGATTGGGACGCAGCATCCATTGGTTTGAATAGGAAATGGGACTAAAGTTAGAACTGGCCCAGGAGTTGCAACTAGCGGTGTTTGCGTAAGCTGATATCAGTGTTGGACAGAGCCAGACCTGGCACTGGCAAGCACACACGAAAGTCATGTCTAGGATCACTTCAGATGAGGATCCTTTGGGGCTTCCCCCAACTGAACTGCTGGACTCAAACCTCCAACCCTGGGGAGAATTGCATGTTCTGTAGTCTTACCGTAGAGTGCATATGTCAGAGATAGTCCTTCTCAGTGACTTAGGGCAGTAGACGGCACACCCAGATGTGCATGAAGGATATGGTAGTCTATTGGAACCTGAGAACATCTGGTAACGTAACTGAGGAAGGAGGGCAGATCAAACTGTTCTATCACCCCAGTCAAGCATTGGCAGCAAACATCTGGATGAATGGAGACTCTAAGGTGGACTACGTCAGCCGATAGACCTTGGAAGGATTTTCTCATCCTTGGAGTAATGAGGTTGACAGAATTTCAGAACTACTGAAGCCAGCGAAGCAGAATTGTTGAAGCGTGCTTCACACCGGGACCCTGGGATGATTTCAGGAGACCATTCTCCGTTCCTGGGGACTGAGGCAGTTGGGACGCTGGGTGTTTTTTTCTCTCTTTATGTTCTCCCTTTCCCCAGATGCAGCAAGAAGAAAAAATATGGAAATAATGATCTCATTCACTTTCTCTTAAGACTCGACCCGTCCTACCCTAACCAACTATGCAAACATCGTCAAAAATAAAACAACAACAAAATATTTAGCTTCCATCAAGTCAGGGAAAACTCTGACTTGTCAGTGCCAGAAGGTCCTCCTGTGTACAGGCTGATTCTTTGTTCACCGATGGGCACTTCAGGTTGGTGCTACATGTGCCAGGGTGGCTGTGAGTACTTGTGAGTGAGGGCTGGCAAAGTTTTCATCTCTTCTCATTTGGCACTATCCATCCTGAATGAGTGGACCACTTTCTGTTTTTCAGTTTTTTTTTTCAGTTCAGTTTTGCCAGAATGTACTGCTATATTCAGAACCTAAGTGTATATATTATGTATGTTAAATATTAAACTTATCAGAATGCTTATGTCTAAACATGATAAATATGTAGGAATGAAACTGATGCTTTGGGGTTTAATTATTGTTTATAGTCTTTATTTTTATTCCAGAGGAAAACGGTTTTTCTACTTACACTTGTTGATTATTTAGTGGTGGGCTCAGTTTGTGATTATAAAGTAAATTGAAAATATGTCATGGCAACAATTAAAGAAAAAATAAGAAAGGAAGGAGGAGGAGGGATGGGAGTGAGGGAAGGAAGGAAGGCAGGGTGGAAAATACTACGTATACATTAAATACATGAAATTTGGTTCCTTTATACATATAAGATGAAAATTAATTAGTTATATGAATCATAAAGTATTTCCTAATGATTTAAAGGATATGAATATTAGGCTTATATTAATTTGAATATTATTATAAAGAAATATTTTAAATAACTATTAAATGTATATAAATAAATTATAAATGTATTTTCCTATTAGAATTTTTTAGTTGTTTGGTATTACTTTCATTGATCCATCATATTGGATTATGCTTGTAATGACTTTGATATGATAGATCTTTAGTAGACTCAGGAGCAAATTATAAACTTCAGAGAATAAACCTAACAGTGTCAGACAATTGCCTTATATCTTCTATTATGTAATCCCCTCATCAGTCGCATGTGCTGCTTAAATGATGGTTGTATCTGTTTTATACCAGAGAAAACAAAGACTAAGAATATAGTATCTTTTACGGGAGTCAGATCCCAGACCAGTGCATCTCTGTCCACTGCAGTAACTAAATGTGGCTAATTGTTACAACTGGAAATGGATGTTCTGATGACAGCAGTAGGTTCAGAGGCAGTAGCAGGGGTCAGGCCATCAAATGCAATCATGTATAATGCATTCTGACAATTATACAACATCATGAAAAATGCTTTTTAACACCTTGGCACAGTATGTATATATCTATGTATACACACATTCTAGCAGATTAGATCGGTGGAACGGGCTCCTTTCTCTGTAGGATTTCAGAAAAAAGTAATTCAAATTACTAAGGAGGAGGTCGTTATTGGTGCAAAATAATCTGCTTTGGTTAGTCTAATTGAATCGCCCCCGGTCTGTGGTATATCTGCAGATATTCCATTGTGCAATTGGGCGAACCAAAGTTCAGCAAGGACAATCTTCCTGGAAGCCTGAGTGCGGAAGCAGATCCTGTCCCTCTGGTGACTGTCCCCTGGCTCTGGACAGCCTGAAGGTGCTTGTGGTGGAATGATGCGTCTTTTATACCACTGGGAGACCACATCTATCATTTAAACAGAGATTTGTCCGTACAGCTGAAAAGGAGCATTGACATGATGACAGACAATGATAAGCCAAGTACAGCCCTATCGAAGTGATTCCTCACTCGTTGCTTTGTAAGCATTTTCTTTCCTTCTGCAAGTTAGTCTGGTTTCTCAATATTCTGACAGTGGTTCCAGGAAAAGCAGCAAGCATGAAAAGAGAAAAAAGGATTTTTAAGGCCTCAGGGCAAGCTCTGAGTTCTCCGGAAGGACCTGCCTCACATGCCTTGGTGAGAATTCTGTGCGTATCTAAACCTCCTGCAGGATTCCATGCACTTGCCTTTCAGAGACGAGCATTGACCAGCTGTCCACTCCCTCCTATATATATTTGCAGCAAATACAGATCTGTGTCTTAAATAGCAAATAAAACGCTGCAGATTTTCAAGTTTTACTCGGTTGCACTTGAGACGGAAGTGTGAATTCCTAATGAATACCTCTCTGGAATCTGCATACCACAAACATCTGGACTGGACACATTTTTTTCTTTGTCTGGATCTTGGATGCTTCTCTCACTTACCTATACAAGTGTTTCTGGAACCTAGAAGGCTTACTTGTTCACAAAGCCTCCACAATTCCCTTTCCCCCTAGCCTGAATTAAATATATTGTATTTACAGAGAACCCCAAGCTAACCTAAGCAGTTGAGCAAACTGAGTTAAGTAGAAAATAGATATTGTCTCATAATGATGATAAATGATACAAAATAAATCTTGTATTATTTCACATGAAATCCTACTTAAAGAGGTGCTTCATTTTGTTAGTAAATTGTAGAAAGTAAAGAAAAAGCTCACTGAACAATCCATAACCTCAAGAGGACATTGGGGTAAGCTACATCTTTCTTACAGTTATGAGGCTGCCCCTACCCTAATGAAAGTTATCTTTTGGGCACGTGCGCTCACCAGTGGTTGTGGTTCTAGCACAGACGATGACCAAGATGCTTCTCTAGGTCAACGGACTCCACATTGTCTCCTCTGGGCAGAATAGTCTTCTAGCTGGGCCGTGATTCTTTATGTGAGCATTCTCTGTGTTCCAGATTGGTGATGTCACACACAAATCTAAGTCCTGATTATGTCAGACACAGATTAAAAGCTCATTCCTGCCAATTGCAAGGGCTTGTGCACAAGAAACATATTTGGGGTGGATGGGCACTTGGCCTAATGGTCAAGACACTAGTTAAACTGCCCATGTGATTGGATTCAACGCCCTCTCCATTAGTATTGTGCTAATGTGTGGCCTGGAAGGCAGACTCCCACTTGAGTCCCCTGCTTACAGGTTTGGCCTCAGGCTTGCCCCAGAAGTTTTGGGCATTTGGGAAATGGACCAGTTGCTGACTTTTCTCTTCTCTCTACCTCTCAAATTAATTAACATGAACAAACATGTGCAGCTTTTTCTTGCTTTAAACCATGAACATTTGCTATATATTTATTATGAACCAAAATCTATTACATTCTGAGATATATGAGGGATCTTCAACAAGATCATGGATAATAGGCATTTATTTTGTAATCTTGTTTTTCTGCCAAGATATTGAAACACACTTGTATACGAGAAATGCTTATAAAATTATCATTCCAATGTAAGCATCCTGATTTGCATAGATGGCCTTTAATTCTTACTCTTAACACAAATAATCAGATATTTCAATAATTTTTGTTCCATGGATACTTACATGATACATTTTCCTCCATTATCTTTGAATAATCCCTATTAGAATCTATCTTGATGTCTGAGTATCATAAAAAACGGGTCTATTCCATTCCCTGAAGAGTTTTTAAATAATTCCATCTCTACATTTGGTACATTTGGTACTATACTTTGAAAAGTTCTGCTTGATTTTAATTGGTATCTCTGCTAGTGACTACTAAATCTCCAACTATCAGTGTTCTAAATAAAAAAGGAATAATTGAGATTGATTTTCATCACCTTGGTCGTCTCAGGAATCAAGCAATAAAGGACAAAGTGATCACTTTGAATTTGATGGAGTGAGCAGATGTTGCTGATTGTGCTTTGCTGTAGATAATAAAACATTTGCCTCTCACTCCTCCCGAAATCCTAGTATCTGTGCAGTAGGTACCCAGCTTCAATCATTAGCATTGTCCAAGAGGAATGAAACCACCTGGAGGCTAAGTGAGAAAATAAAGCTGCGCATTACTGCAGACCAAAGATACGGCAAAAACCTATTCTGAGCCTTAAAGATTTCAGTGATAGGTAAATTGCCACATGGATATCGTGTTGGAAACTAAATCCATCAGAAGCTACAATTTTCCAGAATCTAGCAGTAGCTTGAGAAGTTTGAGAAATAGCAAATTGAGCACTTTTGTGCTAATTCAACCAATGCAATGCACTTAGAAAATTTATAGCCATTTCCATGTGTGCGAGCCTTGCCTCGATCTTGCTCACCCCCTTCCCAAAGAATGATAGGAAATAGGACTTCCCTTTTCCTTCTCATAAGAACCACAGCTGTCATTCCTTGGGCAGAGTACGTCTTCCGAAGCCCGTGCTTTCTGATCTCTGAGTCTACCTGGCAGCTGAATAAAGCTATCTTTACCTTTATTTTTCACCTCACTTATGATTTCGTGTTTTACAAAGAAATCGATCAAAGATAGAATCTCATTCTTAATATGATCTTCAGGAAAACAGAGGTTTTATGCTCTAAATGCTTCTGGTTTGCCTTTTTCCCCCTCATTGCCCCATTATAAACAATGGATACATGTTGAGCCTCCTTTTCTTCATAAAAATCAAATGGTTTATTCCTGAGTTTTGAATAAAAATTCCACTAGAAAAGAGAGGCAGTTTAGCAGCTTCAAGTTTGGACGTTCATGAAGCAGGTACACTGATTGTGACAAACGTTTTTAAAATAAGATTATTTAGCATTTCAGCTACATTTCTAGCTAGTAACTGTATTTGATTGTTATTTAAAATTCAAATACTCAGCTTTTTATACAGCACAGCCTTCCATGAATAGCTTTCTGTTGTTTTGTTTGGATAGGTAAAATGAGATATTGAAAACTTTTAAATCGTAAGATGTCAGTAGTTAAAAAAATCAGGTTTGTTTCCCAAAACTCTGAAATGTTGAACTGTGGTTAAGACTGTGGTCAAGATGTCCTCTTTGTTGTTCAGTTCTGGCTGAAGAAAGGGCTTCTAATTATTCCAAAAATGGTGAGAATGATTGATAATACTTAAAGGCTGTTCACTCGGAGGTCATATTCTAATGGCCAAGTGAGAGAAATGAACAAACTTGATGTCAATGTGGTGGGAAATTATTTTCTTGACTGTGGTCACCAAAGAGATGATGTGGGTGGATGACCTAAAAATGAGTGAGTGTTTTGAACAAGTAATCTCCCGCACACAGAAACTCAGCTGTGAGACATCCTTTCAACTTCAGAACCCTTAATTCTTAGAGTCCACTGTGCACAAACAGCCACTTTTATAATCATGGTCAACAAAAGCAATAGCAGCTCTGACTACAGAATTGAGAGTATTGGTTTACCTTTGCTATGTTGAGATTTCTTGAACATCCTTCACTTCAGTGTATCGAAACTGGCTCTCAATAACAACAACAACAAATCATTACTAACTTTGAACACATAATATAAAGCTTTACGTAGACTCCTAAGTCTATGTTAATCTGTTTGCTAGAGGTTTTCCATTGCTCGCTTCCCAGATGCAGTCATGAGAAGCCTTTGCCTTAAAATTTATCCCATTCCCATAGTGATGAATTCATAGCAGTCTACTCAAGCCAGGAATTACATTCAGTCTCCTTATACCTGACTTAAGGCCTCTCCCTGGGTGGAGGAAGAACTCTAAGGATAGCTCAGCCACTCTCCCTTACTTGCCTATGGCAACAATGGACTATTTACATAAGCCTGCTATTGACTTCAGACTTAGCCTTCTTTATCCAGTTTGAACATGACAAAATCCTTAAGAGAAAACTGAGAAATATTTTCCCAGCCTTTTAATCGTTATTCTTTTTCTCCGTGGGAGTCCTGCCGAATCTTAGCTCTGGGTCTGGACCTAAATATCTCGAGGCATTTTTAAATGCTCATTCTTCTGTGGTCTCTTTGCTGGATTTATCCCAACTTCCCAAAAGCAACTTCGCAACAAAAAAACAAAGGGGAAAAAGGGGAGACTTTATTCATTCTACTCATTTTTCGTTTAAAGGTTATTGAATATTCACAGACTGTAATCAAATCTTTTCTGTCTTGTCGCTTGTCAAAGATTTGAAATACCTTTGAAACTCATTACCCTTAAAATTTCCCATTATGAATCTGTCTTTCTACTCACTGGAATTGTTATTCCTGGAGCTGTTTGTTCTTCCAAGACACAAATGTTAATATATCACTACAGTTGTGTAGTATAGCTTTGGTCAAACAGGAAAGGGAACCTTTATGTAGAAACAAGAGCGGTAACCTTAGGCAAGGACGTGAAGGTCGTGAAGGTTTTAAGTTCTTGTGTTAGTGAGTGTTCACCAGAGACACAGAACTGATAAGATGTACATGTGGAATGGAATAAAAAAGGAATCCATTAAGAAGAGTCTATGGTACGAATTTACTCATGGATTAAGGAGACTGGAAAGTCCCACGGAATGACTGGTGGTGTAATACAGAACTGGAGGTCTGAGAACTTGGAGCTGTGATGCACAAAGGCACGAGAAGGTGGAAGTGCTGCAGCTGTAGACAGAGAACAAATTCTTTTATCCTCTGTAGGTTCCTCTGTCCCTAAGAGGCGTTAGCCAATGCCTGTCTGCATTGGTGAGGGCGGATATTGCTTTTCTCTGTCCTGATGCAAATGCTAATATATTCCAGAAACACTTTCACAGCCTTGCCCAGGAATCGTGTTTACCAACTTCCTAAGTGTCTTCAACCCAGACAAGTTGTCACATTACATATAAAGGGTACAGTACATGAACTGAAATTTACAGTCAATGAATTCTGGCATGATCTCCTACCGCTCATTCATGTAAAAATATTTTTGCTCATTGAGTCTAGGGAGGTGAAATACTATTTTATTGAGAATTCAGACTGGACCTGGACTATCTAGGCTCCAACTTCTTACTTAGCCACTTGGCTGATAGCAAGTTAAAAGCCTCAGCTATCATTTCTGTATAAAGAGGTATATATTTATAATTATACTCTTTGATGATTATCTTTATTGAGGCCAGGTATGTGTTTGGGAAGACATTGTCTGACACACATAAACTTATTAAATACTTGATGTTATTAATAGTAATGTTCAGTGGAGCACTTCCTATGCCATTATATTTTGATGTCACATTTTTATGATGTTAATTCTCCAAAATTTTTATCTGAATATGGTGTCAATGACCATGTTTGCCTTATGATAAACTACACTTCATGTTACATAATCAGCATTTCTGTAAGGGAGCAGACAAAACTGCTCCTACAGATAGAAGCTGTACTCATAGATCAGATAAGCTCTGAAAGGTTTAAGTGACATTGTGCAATTTCAATTCCACGTTGGTTTAATTTTACACCTTCCAGAGCCTCTTTTTTTGTCAGATTTCTTCATCTCTCAAAACATAACATAGTAATAGCGGTCTTTTATGGGGTACCTTTCTTCTCTGTGCCCCTCGTTTCCCCGAGGAGGAAAACTCATGGCTGTGACCTTCGAGTGTTGATTTCCTCTGGTTTCTATGCTGTCCATTGATGATGAGTTATGGAATGAGCTGGGAACTGTACTGACAGGATTCCATCAGACTCCTTCCTTCCAACGATGAATCTGTTCAGGGACCAAGAACATGTGGTCTCTTTGGCCAGACGTCTGGGTGGATGTCAGGTTGCATCTCTCCCTGAGGCAAGAGCTGCCTCGTCTTTGGGTAGATCTGCCCTATTTTGCTCAGACCTTTGGGAAACTCACTTTTCCTCAACAGCTAGAGAACTATGCAGACTTTAACAGGGGTAAAGAGAGTATTTTCATGTCCTTGATCCTACCTTTTTTTAAAAGACATGTCTATTCAGCATCTGGTGAAATAGGACAGGGACATACAGGATCCAGGGCGGAAGGAATCAAGGCGATTCGAGGCCGTGGGAGAGTTGGAGTGGTTGCGTCGTCTTCCTGGAAGGCTGCCACCACTGACTGCTAGGTTTGACAGAGGGCAGAACTGTTGCAGGATAAGCAGCAGGAAGACTCAGAGATAAATGGAAAACCTGGTTTTCACAGGTCAAAATGGTGGTTATGAGACATTGCACACTCTATAACCTGAAAGTGCATTTGACTCCTTGACTCTGCTCACATGTGTCTCTTCTGATGTCTTCAGAGGGGTTAGAACCACTGTATAGTGGTTCACCAATTCCACATGTAATCCACAGAAACAGTGGGCACCCCACTTGCTACTTGGTCTCCAAGGACTTGTGTTTCTATTTCTTCTAAGGAAAAGAGAACTGCATGGATGAGTAGCTTCAGATTCTGAGGGAATATTTAAAGAAATGTCTTGGCTGTAAGCAACTTCTACAAAGAATACCGCATTACACAGGGTTTATCCATGGTGCTAAATTCTCTTAATTTGCCTAAGACCAAGGAATTTCCAGGAGTATTGGGCTTTTGGTGTCATACTGGAAAATCTTGGGCTGGCTGAGGAAAATTTGCTACATGTTTTAAGACAGCATGTGTGTGTGTGTGTTTGTGTGTGTGCGCGCACGCACTGTCACAGGTAACTTAGGAGAGAAAAATAGTTACTACTAGCGGAGAAATAAAAAATATATCTATATTGTGTCTCCACCATTCATGACACTGCGTGAGACATTATTGCTATTCAATTGATGAGATTAATATTGCTATCTCATTTAAAATTTTATCTTTCAAAGGTATTATTGGTCATGCATTGCACAAAAAACAGTGTAAATATGGTTTCCCTTCAAACACTGTTATTATCATTTTTTAGATGAGGAAATTGGCTTAATCTCATTGAGAGTAATATTAGAGAGAATAAGTAGTGGCCCAGAATATTTAGTGTGAAAGCTTTGGTGCTGGGATACCTGCTGCGTGCTGACCACTCTTCCTGTTCTTCACTTCTGGGACTTTGGTTGGTTTTCTTGTTCAGTTTCTTATTTTGGACTTTGCATTTTTGTTTAAACTCTGTATTTATCAGATAGGAATGAGAGAGGTGGAGGAGGGAGGGGGAGAGGGATGGAGAGGATAAAGAAGAGAGAGGTGTGAGAGAGAGATGGAGGAAGAGAGGTGGAAGGAGCGTGGTCACCATAGGGAGGGCCGAGCTGATCTGAAGCGGAGAGCCAGGAGCTTCTTCCAGGCTTTCTGTGAGTGCCGGGCCCAAGCGACTGGGCCATCCTCTGCTGCTTTCCCAGGCCACATGCACAGTGTGTCGTATTGACCATGTACAGACTTGCTTTCATTGTTATATATCTGAAACAAAATAGCGCAAAACCATTGCATAGCGTTTACCGTATGTTAAGCATTCTAGTCCATCTAGATATGACATAAAATAGATAGGAGGGCATTACATGCAAATAGAATGCAACTTTATGTAAAGTATTTGAGCATTCATGGATTATAATGTCTCTAGGGACCCTGGAACCAGTTTCCTGCAGAAACTCCCGATAATCATATTGCATAAATAAGAAGTGCCCTCAACTGGTTTAAGACTGCAATGTTCAAAGGACTTCCATAGAAATTCATCAGTGCATCCTTGAAAAATTAGAAAAAGAAATGATTTTGGGGGAGCATGCCATGCAGATCAACTCTGTCCAGAAGACATGGAGTTCAGTGGAATCCTCAAATTCCACAGAGGGAAACTGGGAAATCGGCCACCTTTCCTCTTACTTGGGTTCTTGCTCTTGTTCCTTCCATTTCCCACTCTCTCCATTATCCTCCCTTATTCTATTTATTTTTCCAAGTTACACACTGAGCAACTCTGTTCTCTCAAAGGAAGACAAACAGTTTTAGACAGTGACATCGCTGTGGAGTTCAGATCAACTCATGGCTCTTATCAAGAAGCTTTGAGTAGTTTGAAGTTTAAGACAGTCTTAGTGCTCAGATCATTTTTGCCTGTTTGTAATTTTAACAAAATTCCATAAGATCTGTCAGAAAAAATGGCAGGAGTCAAGCAAAATTACTCTTAACTCAGGGGCCAGGTGAAACCAAATATGGTTACTGCCTCTTTCTGTAACACCTTAAGAAAGGGGATGAGACAGGAAGCTGCATGGCCTTTACGAGGTCAGGATGACAGTAGCTTGGTATAGGCCCTTCCCCAACATTCCCTCCTTGGAGACTGGTATCCAGGATGCCACAGCAGTTATTCAAATACCTCTCTTCTGCAAAAACTCGCTTTGTGAAAACCATCCCAGAAAATTGGATCTCAGTTACGGTAAAGTTTAACCCAAAGTTTTAAAAATGACCCTTCCATGAAGCCCAGCTTTCCTTGTCCCAGTAGCAAGAGCTGGATTGCGGGGAGAGCAAGACTGGGACCAAGTGCCTGTAGGTGATGCTGCTGCTACAGGCAGTACATTTGCCCTGCTTTGGCCCTGAACTTCATCAGCTTACAAATGTTCGTTTTCTTTGTTTTCTTTCATTCCCACAAAAGACACAACAATGGGGTGTGTTGCCTCCTGACATTTCCTCAAAAGAGATAACAAAAGGAATTATAAAATTTCAAGGAATTTAGGATCTTCCATCAGGGTACACAAGAAAGAAGGGAGTTGAAAAGAATGATTTGTGTGTGCCAAGCCACAGCTAGGACGGTTAAGCCTTAAGGAAGAGCTTTAATGTTCTTTTGCTTAGAATAAAAGAACCACATGAGACAGACTCCAGGGCCCTGCATGGGTTCCTTCTCATGCTTTTCAATGCCTTCTCCTTTCCCTCTGTTCACCATGCATTGTGTCCCAAGCACCAGGCTTGAAGACTAAACACTTGCATTTCTGTTTCACTCCCCGGTGCTAAACCTGCTCCTTCTTATAAATTCCTCAAAGACCGACACATCAAATGTTGTTCTTGGTTTGTTTCCTTCATAGCTCTAATCCCAAACTCCCATTGAGTTTACTCTTTGAATGTGGTAACTGATATTTAGGCTCTCTACAGGTAGTACTTGGCTGTTGTAAATCTTAAACCTCTTGATAACTATAAGTTATAGCAACAATTATTATCCCTTTTAATACATGAGAAGAAACAGATATTTCTTTAACTCCAAGATACTATAGTTTCTTGGACAGAACATGTGTTTTTCATCGAGTACTCTCGCACTGTTATTATGGCTTTGGAGCTGGTGGTACCTAGAGTGTGTCTAACAACCAGCTCTTAGGGAAGAGGTGGCCACGACTTTGCGCTTGTAATTGATCGACATGCTTTCGGTAATTTTGCTGTGGCTGATTTTAGGCTATCTTAAACACAGAATCTGCACTTAGAATCCTAAGTGAGTTGATTCAGTGTACCACTGTACCTCGTGTCTCCTAACCCTGCAGAAATGACCTCTCTGTGACTCAGTTTCTTGGTGCATAAAATGGGGATATTGCTAAATGTCTACCAGGATTCAGGCTGCCAGGAGATTAAACGTGGCAGTTTGTCAAAATGCCATGCCTGTTGCTTGGTGTGTAATGAGTGCCAACGCCTTCATTTTCAAGATGACTAAGTTTAAAAGTTTCGTCAAGGCTGTATTGATAGGGACAACTGAGAAGAAAATGCAAGTCAATATTTATCTTAATCTCCCCTACTTTTCTATTCTCTCTCTGTAATGACCTCATCTAAACACGTTTTCTTGGCTTTCAGTTTATCTGATGAGAGCTAAATGGTCAGTTTCAGAAAGGACAAAATAAATGAGAATTAATAACTGTGACCATGGTGCTATATTGACTTTATAAACAAAATGAATCTTTCAGAGCAGTTTGTCTGATAAAATGCCACTTTTGAGACTCTAAGGCTGAATTGAGAAGATTTGAAATATGTGGATTGAAGAATTTTAATAAAAGTGTGAGCTCCTTGATTGATTACAGGGGTTGTGGGAGAGCTGGCTTAGAAACACACTGCCGTGGTTCTGGGCTCAGCATGGACTCCTCCCTTGCCCGCATCCCAGCATCCCAGCCTCAGTGCTGGCCAGGAGCCAAACCTGCTTCCTGACGTTGGCCCTGAACCTGCAAGACATGAGCTCATTGAACCTTATCTATTTATAGAGTTGGTTTTCTTTAATATTTCATTGTCGTAGGAAGATCAACCAAGCAAGACCTGGTGTCTCGGATCTTCCCTTGGCTCCCCTCCTGTGAAGGGAACCCTGTGGGAATGCCTGGTGTTGGGAAACTGAAGCCTGCTACATGAAGCCCTGTGCATGCATCGTGCTGGCTGTAGACCTGTGTACAATTCATGCTGACTGCAGTCCTGGTGGCCAACTCCACACATACACACACACACACACACACACACACACAGAGACTGACTGACCCTGAGTCGAGACACCCTGCTAAGCTGCTCCCAGATTTCTGACTCCCAAAAACTCACCCTTATGGTCCCAGGAGCCCCAGACTCTGTCCCAATGGCTTGAGTGATTTCTACAGTGAGGGGCCAGGCCAGCACTTCCCCAAGCCCGCAGTGGGGATAGCATTGCCAAGGGCAAAGGCTTTGACCTTGAACCTGCTGCTTGGAGGATCTGGATACCTCATGGCTATCTCATGCTTTGTCACCTGCCACGTATTTTGCGATACAAAGCAATTTCACGGAACCTGTCCTGAGAAGTGCACTGAAAGCACTGAATCAAACCCTTATGGTAGGTGGGTGAAATGACACAGACTCAGCCTTTCCTCAAGCAGCCGCTGTGCTGGGCTCATCTTCCGAAAGTCATCTTCAGCATCCACCCACTTCCTGCCAGTAGTTCCACTCCCACAGGTCATCTGCAAAGAGAGCTTCAGCCCTCCCAGTGTTCTTCAAGCTTCCAGAAGGGAGCCCAATCACATGACCAGGCCATTACCATGCTGCCCATTGAATGCATTGTGGTTGCAGAGTGCCGACAGAGTGACAGGCTGGACGAAGAACGGTAATGAGCCCTGAGCCAAGCTCCGGGGTTTGCATCGGGGGACAGCAGTCTCCAGGAGACTTCTAGGATGTGGAAGTCATCCTCGAGGCTGAACTTCCACTTGGGCTCCACAGGAGCAGGACAGCAGCTGTCAACACCTGCTCCTTTCAGCAACGGAGTTTCCAGCCACCGGTGACAGTGTCTCTTGAGCTGTCAATGTGCAGCCAGAGTCTGTGGGACCCCGGAAGTGAATGAGGTGAGTCACTGTCCACAGCCAGGATGTCATGACCCTGCTGATTTGGCTTCCAGAGTCAGAATGGGCTGTTCACAACATACACAAGCACAGATGGTTCAAAGCAGGAAGACAGGGATGCTGGGCATCCTTGCAAAGGAAGGCCTGAGAGCCACCTGACCTGCACCTGGCCGAGATAGTGCAGATCTAACTGAGCAGAGAAAGAACTTTTGGGCTCTGAATGTACATCTAATATAGACTGCATATGGAAACAGGACAAATATTGCCCAATTGAGTAATGAATAACTGCAGGGGAATAGGGCAACAGTAGCTAAATGGGAGGGTAAGTGGTTGTTGGCCAAATGTTTTTGTTATGCTGTTTATTTTTAAATGTATTTAATTGACTTGAAAGTCATAGTGACAGAGAAGAGGGAAATGTTTCATTTATTTGTTTTCTCCCCAAAGAGCTACAATGGCCAGTGCGGGGATAGACCATGTTTGAGAGCCAGGAGCTACTTCTGGGTTTTGCACATGGGTGCAGGGGCCCCAAAGCCTTAGGGCCATTCTCTGTGGCTTTCCCAGGTCACTGAAAGGGGGCTAGATTGAAGGTGGAGCAGCTGAGCTTTGGCCACCCATGGAGGATGCTGGCACCACAGGCGGAGGACTCGTGTGTTATGCTTCCACGCTGACACCCACAGGTTTTTAATATACAAAGCCATGTACTGCACAATGACATTCTGCATAGTTGATGGTGATCCCTTAGAATTACAATAAAAGTGGAAAATCTCTTATCATCTATTGATATAATGGTTGTAACATCATAGAACAAACACTATTTAGGTGTTTATGGTGATGGTATGTAAATAAACTCACTGTACTGCCAGAGATATAAAAGCTAAGTGTATGTGATTGTGCTATACTTGGTAATAAAAAACAATGACTATATTGGTTTGTGCAAAATCTTTCATATCATATATATGCACACAAGCTAGAGTGGACAATACCATGCATGTACGTTCATGCAGTAATAGGAGGGATTCCAGAAAGTTTGTGGAAAATAAAACTAAAGCATAAGTCGAGCATGACTTTGAGAGTCCGGGGAGTTGGAGTGGACAGGGAGAGGAAGCAGGGCAGAGAACTCTGGTTTGTTCCCCAGATGCCCACAAGGCCCAGTTCTACCGAGGCTGCGAGTCAGGATCTTAAGCCAGGTCTCTCACAGAGGTGACGGGAACACACCTGAGCCATCACTGTTGCCTCCCAGGGTGTGTGTCACAGGATGCTGAAACCAGAGGCAGAGGGACCATAAACTTCAGGGACTTCAGAATAGGATGCAGGCATCCCAACTGGGATGTAGGCATCCCAATTTGGTGTAATCTCATTACGCCAAAACACATTCCTCCACACACTTTTTGAAGTACCCTTGGATGTGTGTAAACATACATAAGCATTTTTGATTCCATTTTTAAAGAATTGTCTATTTATTTGAAATCTGGAGATTTGATCTTTGATTTGGTCATTTACTCTCCAAGTGGCTACAATGACCGGGGTTGAGCTGGAAAGCTAGGAGCTTCACCTGGGCCTCCCATGAGGGTGGCAGGGGCTCAGAACAATTGAACCATCTTCTACTGTCATGGATATGGAGCTGGATCAGAAGTGGAGCAGCCATGGAGGGCAAACCAGTGTCTAGATGGATGCCAGCATTACAAGTGGTAGCTTTACCCAATTCACGATATTTTGACCCCGTTAACTCTAATTTTAATTCACACATTTACAATAAATGTTGAGCAGTAAGATCAAGAAACTATTTGTTGATTCTTGTGTTTATTCATTTTTTTCCCCTAAACCAGTCATGCATCCTTCTTTGTAGACTATCTACCATTTGTCAGGCCCTGTTGGCAACAGGTACAAAACAAGCAACAACAAAAACAAACTCTCTGGTCTACCTGCACCATGGAAACCAACTGGCTCTTTGGAAAAAGGAACATCTATTCTGCATGGATGACTGCAAAGTGGAAAAAGCACGCAAATCATGATCAAAATGAAAAGTTTAAGATCCACAGAGTTCGTCATTTTCATTTTATAAAATAAGGATTTTGCAGATTAGGTGGGGGGAGTGTTCCATGTTTTTTGGTTTTAGTTATTTGCTCGTGCTTACATTAATATTGCCTCTTCGTGATGACAGCACTGAATATTAACCGAGATTTATAGCTGATTGATCTATTGGCCCAACACGTCAGTACACCTTCTGGCCTGCAGATGGCAGGCGTGGCTCACTGTTCTGGTGGAGTTCCTCCATGCCTGTAGGACTCAGAGGAAGCCAGGGCCACAGAGGTCTAACTACCCATGACTGGATGCACATTTTTTCAATCGGACTCTTAGAATCATGTGCGGTAACACGTTTTTCATATCAGGGATTTTTTAGTGCTCCTGAACATTCTGTAAGCACAGCTTATCCGTGTGTGTATGTGGGAAGAATTCCAACTTGAATGACTTTTGATCCTCAGACGTAAATAAGGAATTATTTAAGAAAAAATCCAATATTTTAGAAAACTTAGGTAAATTAAAACCAGAGGCCAGTAGACCTAAACATAAGCATGGCTGCCAGGCGCAGACACATGGCTGCACCTGTTTCTTCCCCCTCTCATGAGCAATGCAGTCTGCTAGCGCCGCAGCCATGGGGCTACACTTCCGAATGAGAAACTGCCTGTCGGCTTTCCACGTGTCAGAAGTAGCCGGAGGTGGTAAAGGGCTGTACAGGTGAATAAGCCTAACGTCGACTTTTGAAATTCCTGCATTTGGGAGGTAACTGGCAAGAAAGAAGACAGGATGTTACATTAGGAATTCCGGTAGGAAGTGCCATGGAGTGGAGGGTGGAGACAGTTAACAACGGCGAGGCACACGTGGCCAAGCCCAAGTGAGGATGGGTTGAGGGGTGAGGCAGAGAAACGTCAGGAGGGGCTCCAAGTATTTGGATCGCTTTGAACAAAATCTTATTTGACAAGGTCATCGAAGTCAGGGATTGCATGCCTGTCTCCTTTTTTTCTTTCCCTCACTTGTAAATACACGTAAGGAAGGATACGCGATGTGCAGCGTCGTATGTTTACGCAGAGAACGCATGCGATCTCAGGACAAATGAGTCTATCTCCTCCCTATGGTCCGCTTCACATTCTGAAATACCTGTTTTCACCACTGGAAGTATATGCATTTGGTAACTTTTCAGTGCCTCATAAATGGTTGTTACAGAAACAATTTCAAAGTTCAGGAAACATCAGCAATGAAAAAACCTGTAATGTAATAAACAAAAACCTTTTTCCTAACATTTTTTGAGTAAGTGTAAGGATGAAATGAAAATTCCAGTATCCTAATGTCAACACAACGGCACTTCAAAAAGCTGACGGAAAATGGAATTACAAGTTAAATGTGCTTTGGCACAAACAACTTTTCAAATATAAGTATTTTTTTCATTATATACATCTAGGCAAACTTTATGAAAATCTAGTGTGCTTATTAAAAGCTACTGAGATTGAGATAATATTGTTCATATCTAAAGAAGTCGTGAACACAATGACATTTTCTTACCATGTTAAAAGTTAGAAGCAACCATGAAAGTCATTTCCGTTTTGAAAACAAACAAGCAAACGAGAAGAATTGTTAGTCTCGGATTTGGCTTTTGTAACAGATTTCATTTTAAATCTTGGCTAAAGGGAGTTGGTCTTTGAGGAGCTGCTTCTCCTTGTCTGTGAAATGGAGCAGCTGGACCTACAGTTAGTTCTTTTCTCTTGCCCACTGAGACGCTCAGCCGGCATTGCTCATACATGGCATCAGGAAGAGCTCATCAGTCTGAGTTCCCACAGACACTGCCTCAACCCCAGGCCATGTGGCTGAACCTCTGGCACCTCTGCCTTGGGCACGTTTTGCCACCCAGGCTCGTGAATCGTGGGTCTCTGTCTCTTGAGTGATGGACACATGAGAACTGGTGCAAGACTCTTGCGGAGAAGTAACGGTAAATAGGATTGGGCAACTGCCTTTAAGAGACAATGAAGCAACATTGGGATGCATGAAATAACATTCATGGTTGCTTTTCATTTTATTTTCTACTTGATTATTTTAGTCTAAGCGTGCCTGATCTTGTCTTATTTCACCAATTGCATGCGTATCTGCACACTTTAGCACATTTATGTCTGTAAGAGCTCCTGACACCCTCAAGGGCACAGGTGTCTGCACAAGCATGCCCTCTTGCTGCCTTTCAGTGCCATGGCTGTTCCTCTGAGCTGGA
Source organism: Ochotona curzoniae (assembly GCF_017591425.1). Taxonomy (NCBI): domain Eukaryota; kingdom Metazoa; phylum Chordata; class Mammalia; order Lagomorpha; family Ochotonidae; genus Ochotona; species Ochotona curzoniae. Next base: position 5,294,791 of record NW_024467118.1, on the reverse strand, counting down.
CTTTAAATAAACATAATAGGACCCAGTAGGACGGATCCCTGTCCCACAGTTTCCAGAGTTGTGGGTACTTCCTGTTTAAGTATTTTAATATTTGCTAACTTTTATATGCATTTTCAATACAGGAGCCCATTTAAATAAAACTTAAATGCTTATATACACTGTATCAAAATTCTGGAATGACCTCCACTCTGGCTGGTCTCTTTCTTGCCACTTCAAATTTCCTTGTTTTGTGGTTCAGTCTTTACCCTTGAGTTCTAGATCTGAGTGTTTGTTAAGACTCATCAAAGAGCAAGATTTTAGGTAAGGGCTAATATCATATAGTTTATTTAAGAGAAGTAATTCCAAGGAACAGAATGCGAATACAGAGAAAAGGTAACTGGGAAGAAATGTGTCTTAATAAGGATGTCACTCATGTAGATTTCTGGAGCCAAGTCTTATTGGGACACTTACACCACACAGAATGGTCCTCAACTCATCTGAGGGGCAGACCAGGTTTTCTTTGCATCCACTGGATTCAACTGGTGGTCAAGAGTGGCTTTAATATTAACGCTATTAGAATTCTAAGTTGGGCCACACACCAAAATGGCTGAGCTGATTGTCTCAGTGATTTGTGTGGCCACATTGGTATTTGGTGCAGCCAGGGGACGAGTATACTTCCCTGCCACCGACCACTATGTCAATGGCTGGAGTAAAAATGTGTGCGGAAAGAATTCAAGTCACCTAAAAGCAACTAGCTCATTTCATTTTTAGGTTCAGATGCCTCTAAGTGATTAGCATGAACCACTGTCCAGGAATCAGCATATGTTACCAGCATCAGCACAGAAACAGTAATAACAAAAGCCAGCGAGGTACGCTGTGACTGTTGACAACACCAGCTCCATGCGACCTGCACTTCGTGTTCACGAGAAACCCGCACCGCAGAAGAAAAACAGATGGAATCTCAAGACTGCCTACAATGTGTGTGTGTTTACCCATGTTTCAGATTATGATAAATCCACTCATCTGTTTGTCTTTGCAGTATTTTCTTGTTCAACAATCTCAGTTCATGCTGAGGTCCTCTTGCAGATCTACCGATAAGCCTCCCAAAGGGATGTGTTGACATTGGCCAAAGAGAAGGCTCTATCACACTGTTGCTATCACCTTTATCTTTTGTCAAGGAAACTTTTATATCATGCATAATCATGACAGCATCTGGACTTTTCATGGGTTCAGATTAAACTCAGCCTAAACAAAAACTAATCTTATAGGGACAGAACTTACGACTGTGAACTGTGGAAAGGCCGAAGACAAACAGCTTCAGTGATGCTGGGGACATGGCTGGAGACTTCTCCGCTTGGATAAGGCAGTCTGAAAAGTGAACTTGACATTCATCAACACAGAGCGTGATGGCAGCTCTTCCTCACAAAGCTCTTTCCTGACACCTGTCATCATTTTTCATTCTCTGACTATTTCCTGTGTAAACTTGTAACAGAGCACTGTCTCAGATGGTTGACACACTCGTGTGTGTGTGTGCGCGTGTGTGATGCAGAAGCTACAAACAGCAGGAATTAAATGAGAAAACACTGTCTAGGTTGGGTTTTCCCATAAACACAGCATGACATAAAGAGTTGAGTGTAGATAGCAGACTGAGAGATCCCAGGAAGCTTGGACAGGAAAAGACAAGTGGGAAAGAAAAGAGGAAACTCGGCCGTTCAGTTTCCCTGACAAGAAAACGTCAAGACAGGAATAATTGTGAAAAGACCTATTAGCTGGAAATACATGTTTAAGATAAGTGGAAAGCAGTCGAAAGACATCGGGATGGCATCCGATGACAGTGGAGCTTTGATTCTGTTTCAGTTTTTAATGTTTCATGAAGCATTTCCATAGGCTCCAGGGTTTCCCCTTCGCCCTCCCCTTTCCCCGCCCCGCAGCGTTTCCCCCTGTATTTTTACAATAGTATAATCTTTCAGCAACAGTCTCCACCTGTCTGCCATCCTGTTGAAGTGTGTCATGACATTGTAAGTAGACAATGGTAGAGTCCACCACCCTACCGTCAAGGACAAATATCATAAGTTCTGTCTGACATAAGGCAACCTTCATGCCAAATACAAGATTGATAGATATAAAAGCAAACATGTATATACATCCACCTGGAGCTGTCTAAAGGAGACTACCACATTGAGAAGGGAAGATACGGTGTGGTAGATATGTCTTCTCCTGAATAAAAGATGGAATCCCAGTGAAACTGTTAAATATCTCTTGGCAATGGAATTTTGATTCATACTGACAAAGAAAGGGAAAAGAAAGGGAAGGCAAGAAGGTGAAGTGGAGGCATCTTCAAGTGCTAAGACGATTTAGATAAGAGGTACAGGCCACCATGGGGCGATGGCAAGCCATTCAAGGACTGTCACATCAGCCTCAGGATCCCATCTTTCTGACTCATTAGCTGGGGTGATTCTGGTATGAATGCAGTGTTGAGCTTGAAAGCAAAACAGCTGGGCCCAATGCAATAGCCTAGTAGCTAAAGTCCTCACTTTACACCTCCAGGGATCGCATATGGATGCTGGTTCGTGACCTGGTAGCCCCATTTCCCATCCAGCTCCCTGCTTGTGATCTGGGAAATCACTGGATGATGGCCCAAGGCCTTGGGACTCTGGGAGATCCAGAAAAAACTATTGTCTTCTGGCTTCGGATCAGTTCAGCTCCAGCCTTTGCAGCTGCTTGGGCAGTGAATCAACATATGGACAATCTTCCTCTCTATCTCTCCTCCTCTCTATATATCTGACTTTCCAATAAAAATAAATAAATCTTTCAAAAATATATTAAAAAGAAAAATCAAGGCAGCTGGGAATGTAGGGTAGTTCTCTGCAGTCAGAGATGCAGTGGCTGTCTCCCACTGTCCTCGGAGAAGCCAGGGCATGCTCTGCTCAGATGTTTCACTGCTGTGGACAGCTGGTCTTAGTCATGTCAGGTCCTCCAAAAGGAAAGATCTCAAGGTCTTCCCCCTTGAGAGAAGAGGAGGTTCCTGAGTGGCACTGCCCAAATCTTACTTCCACAGGTAGGAATTCCCTGGCATTTGTGGCATGTCCCATGCTTATCCGAGCTAGAAGGGCACAGGGAGCCTGCAGCAGGAGACCATCGGCCCCAGGAGATGGGGAGGGTGAGGGGGCTGCGGGCAGGTACGGACACAATCTGCTGCTGTTGGCTAAGGGACAAGAAACCAATCTAGCCCCAAATGTTCATTCCTTTTTCAGCCTCTGTGGGTTTCCCAAGAAGTTGCGCTGCTCAAGGAGCAGTTTTATTTGTGTTTACAATTTCTCTCTGAGACCATCATTGCTTTAGGCAAATGTATTCATGTGAAGAATCATTTTTTCTCCATGTCTGAGTCTGTAATAAATGTCAACCTGGTTTCTGGCAATTGTAGCTAATGTTGCAGACCTACCATTACTGAAATTGAAATTACGCTGTTAGGACCCTGGTTCAGTTTATTTCAAGAGACATTCAACACGGCTGTGGAGAGGCAGTGAGTCCCTCCACTTCTGCGGCTCTGAGCCTCTTTCTGGAAAACAAAGACTGGATTTTCCTCGTTTTTCTTGGATGAAACAAATAATGCAAATAAAATCGCTAGCATTATTAAATCTCCTCAAGCCTGCACCCTATCGAAAGTACTTGGTAAACCAGGCACTCAGGAAACAAAGTCTTGAAGTCAGCTTAGTGGAGCTGCTGAGCTGTTTAATGACTAGTCCTCATGCCTGCACACCACCCTAGGCTGAGGGAACGGAAAGCAGGCTCTGGGAACAGCACAGAAAACACCTCGTGGTACAGGTGAGAAAAACAAATCCCAGAGAGAAGTGAGTCCCACAGAGGTGTGCATCCTGGCAGCGACAGAGCTGAGAACAGAACTAGGCTGCCTGGTACTCATGCCCATGATTCCTTATATATTTAGTATCTATGCATTTACTAATCAAATGAGTAAACAGTATTTATTATTTTCTAAGATCTGGTATAGAGACAACATTTTGTGCATTATCTCATTTTGGCAGGCAATACCACATCTGATTAAGTGTGTAGGGTCAGGCCCAGATTGATAGCCTCGTGGGTAAAGTCGGTGCCTTGAATGTACCGGGATCCCATATAGGAACCGGTTCTAATCCCAGTGCTCCCACTCCTCATCCATCTCCCTGCCTGTGGCCTGGGAGCAGTGGAGGATAACCCAGAGCCTTGGGTCCCTGCACCTGTGTGGGAAACCTGGAAGAGGCTCCTGGCTCCTGGTTTTGCATTGGCTTAGCTCCACCCATTGCAGCCGCTTGGAGAGTAAATCAGTTGATGGAAGATCTTCCCCTCTGTTTCCCCTTCTCTCTGTATATCTGATTTTCCAATAAAAATAAAATAAATCTTTAAAAAGAACATAGGGTCGGAATTCAAATTCCAGCTTCAACATGCATTTTCTGCATGCTCTGAGTCATCTTTCTGTGCCTTTTATTTCTCCTTGGTAAGAAGTAACATCTCTCTCTCCTTGTTGTGGATGGAATTGCTTGAGATCATGCAGCTAAGCTTAGCTAGATGGGGCCTGGGCCACTTCAAGTACTGGGTCAACAGGAACTGTTACGATGCCATCTCTCAACAGCTCTCCAAGGGAGGTGATGTTATCTTCATGCTGCAGGTAAGTTTCTCAGTGGCAAATACTAGAACTGTACCTCAGACTTGGGGGTATCTAACCTAAAACTTTAGTCAAAGGAGTTTCATCAACTTTGCCTCTTTAAAAAAATGTTAAATTTGTTATTTGAATGCAATATAGAGAAGAAAGAGAAGGGGAGAGAGAACAAGAGAGAACCAGGTAAACAGACAGGGTTTCCATATTCTGGCTAACTCTGTACATGCAGATGAGCTGAGGCCGATGAGAGCAGGAATGCTAATTCAGGTGTTCCATACGGGTGGTAGGAAGCCAGTCACTTGGGTTACCACGCATGCCTCGCCATGTCTGTGTTAGTGGGAGCTGACGTCATAAGAAGCCAGTTACTTGGGTTACCACTCATGCCCAGCCATGTCTGTGTTAGCGGGAGCTGACGTCATAAGAAGCCAGTTACTTGGGTTATCACTCACGCCTCGCCATGTCTGTGTTAGTGGGAGCTGACGTCATAAGAAGCCAGTTACTTGGGTTATCACTCACGCCTCGCCATGTCTGTGTTAGTGGGAGCTGGAGCCAGGAGCAGGATGTAAGTTAACTGTGATGCCATTTGTTCATCTTTTCCTTGCTTGTGTGATAGATTCTTCTGCAATGATGAGGAATGTGAACTTTTCTCCTTTAATTCGTATTGATGGTGTTTTCCAACATGTTTAACAATCCAACAGGTGTCAGTAATAGCAAGTGGAAAGTGGAAGGTGCGTTTCTCCTTCTGTCTGGTGAATCACCTCCTTTTCTTTGAACACAAAACTCATATGGTTTTTCTTGAAGGGACTGGAGAACACTGCAATAACAAAATCATCTGTAGTTCCTCAAATTTCAACTGAATGACATCACTCCTTAAGATAGATTTTTGCCTTTTAAACATATGTTCTACAAAGTGGCCACCATTACCTACTTGTGTGTATCTTGCTTTCTGTGGCTTAATTAACTTGTCCTTAAGTCTCTTATGCAACTGCCTCCAGTTTTACTTCTTTCTTGAAATAGCAACGTGGAGGGGGACATACATAAATAACTACACCGAGGGGTGTAGGATGAGTTACATCCAATAGACTATGAAGTGGGGCACAGCAAAATGCAATTCCCCTCTTTATTAAGAGAGTTTTAATAATTAGTAGCAGATTATAAATCATAATGTTTTGCACAATCAGAAGTAAGCATTGTTCTTGGCATTTGGAAAAGGGGAAAGTTGAGCTTCAAGAACACACAGGTGAGATATTATACAAATAAAGAATGAACTGAAAAACTGTATTCTTGGGGCAACTAGACGAGAATAATACGCATGCATGCATACATACACATACTTACAAAACAATGTATCAGTTTTGCCTGGTAGTGTTGAGAGAGGAGGACTTGAGGAGTTAATGTCAAAGGCATTTAATGAATCATCTGTGTTATCGAGACTTGCCATGTGTTTGTATTAGCCTGCTTGCCCTTGACCATTGGATGCTGTTCTGTGTTTATAAAGGAACATCAAGGACATATTAGATTGACGAAAACCACTTTGAAATTTTTCATTCTCTTTGATAATGATTTCTCATAATTAATCAATAACATTTTCCAGTTGTGATTTGGGTTTCTTTGTTCATGCATACAGAGGAAGAATAAATTCATCAAGAGAGCTCAACACCTCTAGCTGAAAAGGTAATTATCTCATGATAAGTCTATAACGGATTCTCCGAAAACGCCGGTTTTATATTGTTTATTTAGTGAGTCATTCTCTCGGTGCTTCATTGTGTCTGAGTTATACAATACAGTGATCTAACCTGGGTAGTCAGGGGCAATTAGATTTCCTGATAGAAAACACGTCATCAATACCAATATCAATATGATATAACTGCCCGCCGTTGATACATATCATTTTAAAGGCAAAAATGTATTAGCTTGAAAGTCATACAAATGTGTCTTGGAGAGAAATAATTGTCCTATAGGGAATACCTTGATGTTATGTTGGTGGCTATATGTCAGAGGGATGGGTGCATGATGTTTAAGAAATAAAGTAACATGAGAAATTGACAGAGATTTACCGTGAAAGTGGAGAAAAACAGAGAAATAAAAAAATCAAAGATTTAGTGATCTTCATTAACAAGAGAGAAATTTGCATCTGTGTTGGGAGAAATGATCAATGCCATTTTATGTTCCTTTGATACTCAGAAGTCTGGTCAGCATTCTGTACAAAGATGGGCAGTTGTTGCTGCCAGACCCAAGAGAAGACAGCTGTACTTCGGAGTTTCGTGACACTAGACCAAATAGAGACAACTTTTGCAAGGTGATCTACATAAAAATATTAATTCAGAGGAAGAAAAACTGAATCAGAGGTCCTGGGGAAGAGTGCTGGAGAACATGATCTCCCTGTTGCTTTCAAATGTGAACAGAAATTTCAGATGAAATTTACCAGGTAGAAGTGATCACTTTGTATTAGAACAACCAGAGAACATTTTGTAGATGCTAAAGCAGCAAAGTGGGGCTTTGAAGGATAAGCTGCACTCTGTTGAGCAAAACAGAACTCTGAACCATGTAGAAAGCCGGTTCTGAGCATTTCTTACAATAAAAGGCTGTTTCTCAGTTCCTCAAATGAGCAGACCATTTGGCTTGAAGGCAGGGCTTGTGTAAATATGAAATGTCACTGGTCCCCTACACAATGAAGTAAAAGCTACTTACAACAGAGGTACACCAAGACAGGAGGGTACAGAGGCTATCTTCTTTGGAAAGTGATCCATGAGGCCACGGATGGGACTGATGAACCACTAAAGTGTACAAACAAAAGCCAGAAGATGAATCTGGAGTAACAGGGACTAGCGTCTCAGGAGCTCTCGTTCTTCGGGAAGCATGGCTGACAGTGCTCCAGCCACTCTCTTCTAGGCTGCCTCCAAATATGGTGCCTCTGTGGTGGGCACTCCCATGCATGGATAATGTCATTCCACCAAAACCCCACAGAACAGCGATACAAGAATATCTCTGCAGCCACTAAGGGCTACTGAGCTCAGGCAATTAACAAAGCTTGAAGGTGGTAGAAGAAGGCCTGCATGGGAATTCCTTGCTATCGTGGAGTGCAAGTCAGTGAATAGATGCCCTGTTTCCACGCTTCAGACATGTAGTGCGGAGGCTTATCTCAGCTGTTTCACATGGAACTTCGCAGGAGTTGGCGTGCTAAGCATTTGCTACAGGAGCTTGATATATGATGTAGCTAATACTTTTTTCTTTTCATACAGCTTCACTTATGTTTTTAGGGTACATCCCAAAAAACCTCCCAGGTCCTTCTATGAGACTCTGTGGTATGATAGTTGTCAATTATGAAAGAACTTGAGAAAGTTGGGTGCCCATGAGAGGAAGCTATAATAAAGCTAGGATATTCTGTCTCCCAATCTAGGCCATGATATAGGAGGAAAATATCGATGTTTGTGGAGTCAGGGGAAATGGTTCTGAATGGATCGAGCCAGAAGGCAAAGCCTAGAGTAAGACTTAGAAAAAATTCAATCAAGATAAAACTGTGTCTGCGCTTGGGAGAGCAGACAAAAATGAAAATACTAAATTGCATTTTTTGGATGAAAATATTATCATGTCCAAAGTTAAGAGATGGATTTGGAGCAATCAGAGTCTGTAAGACAGATTTTTTGACACGACAATCAAAACCATAATGTTCTGCTTTTCTTTTAGTTTAAATTCCTTAGAATCTTCATGTATTAGGATGAACTCACAGTGAAACAACACATAAGCCGCTACAATGTTGGCAGACACCTCGATGGCAGTGTCATGGACTTCCACTTGGAAGGCACCGAGAGTGAAAGAATGGAGAACAGAGGTAGGTAGGGAGGTAGAGGGGAATCCTCAATGCCTGCTAAACTGTGTCATAAAATAAATCATTTTTTAAAAAAGAATTTTCATGTATTTGTATCTGTAGTCTTAGGCAAAATGATCAATTGTCCATCAATAGAATTTATTTCCCAGGCACATGAATTAACTGTGAACATCCTTGTAATGCCTGCAGTTCCCTTATTGATGACACACATTCTTAATGTGCCTTTGTTGAACATCAAGTTCTATCAATTAATTTGGAAAGAAGGCATTGGAGCCTTGTGGATCAGTAGAAGCCTTGAGGATTGGTAATCTGATGCAAAGAGAACAGTGGCTTCTTCTTTGGAGGATTAGTGGGACTTGTGAAAGTGGGAAATGTTTTATTTCAGCATGGCTGAATACAAGATCAATATTTATCATGGAGGTTGCTGACATGTCATTAGGAAAGGTTCAGCCATAATTGGGAAAGATGCATGTGGCAAGTTTGAGAGGAAAGTCTGCTTTCTGTTGAATGCAGAAGGCAGTTGGTAATAAAATTCAAAATTGAGTTGAATTGGTCCAATCTAAAAACTGAACAAAGAAATTTAAGTCTTCTTAGAGGAACTTAGTCAAGTTTCAAATCAATAAGGAGTTGATTTATCATCTACGGCATGTAATGAAAACCAAATTCCACTCAGCGCCCAAGTGCCTGTACCATTAATATTTTTGAGGTTTTGCAAAAGCCCTGTGTAGGGACAAAGAAAGGTAGAAAAAGACAAGGTTAGACAGAAATCAACTGGATCATTTTTAATATCTTCAGATATCTTTTCCCAGGCATTGAAAGGCCCTGTGTCTTTATCTTCAACAGTCTGATCACCTCTGGAACAGCATTTCAGAAGAATGCTTTCTTTTTCTCCCTGATACTCCTCAAAGTCATAAACAAGACAAAGACTCACCTGCCCCTGAACCCTCAGGGTTTCTCCCTTCACTTTTACTTGTTTATTTACTCATTTATTTGCAATGCACAATGACGGAGGTGTGAGACTGAGAGTGAGAGAAATGGAGATCTCCCATTCACTAGGTTACTCCCCAAAAGACTGCAACAACGGGCGATAGACCAGACCAAAGCCAGGAGCAAGGATTTCATCTATGTCTTCCATTTGGCGGAGAGGGTCTAATGTGCTTGGGACATCAAAACAAGGTTCCCAGGTGCCTTAACAGGCAACAGGGAAATGGAGTGTCTGGGGTTTGAATCAGTGCCCATGTGGTGGCTTAACCATCTGTGCCACGATGCAAACCCTGTGATTTATCACTGACAGGCCAAGAAGCCTTGAAGATGTTAAATTCCTGGGTCTTCCCTCTTCCCTCTGCCCTTCCCACATTCCCTTCCCTCTTCCCTACTTGATGAGGATGAGAAAGTTGCTTTTCTATGACTTCAAGTCAAACACAGACTTGAAAACAAAGTCCTTGCTGAGCTAAAATTTGAGACTCCCCGGGAGTGACAGCCATTGATCAGGCCCTTACTTGGGTATTACGTAACAGAGGAAGTTCAAGATCTAGTGCTTCTCCATGATTGGTTTAGGTAGCTGGTGATGTTACTGTGCCTTACAAGACATGGATAGTTAAACAGTAGGGAAAGAACCAATGCAGGATAAACATATATATTTATACTTCTGATATATTTTGATATATTTTGGCTTCTGATATATTTTGGCTATTGGTGATGAAGCCTTATATTTCCGTCATCATGAACATGGATATCCAAAATGTAATCAGTGCTGCAGTAACTAAGGTCTGATTTTCTATAAATATTAGCAACCCTAGTTTGGAATAAGCTCTAAGTGCAGCATAATCCAAATTAGAATTGTTAATTCTGCATCAGAAAAGGAAGGAAGGAAGAAAGGAAGGAAGGAAGGAAGGAAAGAAGGAAGGAAGGAAGAAAAGAAGGAAGGAAGGAAGGAAGGAAAGAAGGAAGGAAGGAAGGAAGGAGACTTTAGTGTTGGTGGCTTTGATGTCCTCTCTGTTAGGCAGGGCAGCTCCTATTTCCGTTTGCTCTTGTGCTTGCCTCTGTAAATGAGCTCAGGTGTTTTCCATTGCAATTTACAAATGCTCAATTCAAGGTAACTTAGCTGAAGTTAAATTTAATTTAGTTTAAAGTGGGCCATTTAATTTAAAAAAAATTTAAGAGGCTGAGTAAATTAAGGCATGACTTGGTCAAAATGTTCATACAATGTCTTTGGAATTTGGTCTCTCTCTGTCTTTCTTTTGTTTGGAGCAATTTTTTTTTTTTTTTTTTTACATATACCTATTTGATTCTGTTTGATTCTGAGTTGAAGACTCTGATTATAGCCTGATGGTGTCTCTCTGAAATTCTAGGCTTACCTTTTCCTAGCTATACAACCCTGGATGACAGGAAATATAACCTTTCCATTAGTCCGCACCAAAGTCTACAAATTGAGTAAATGGCCATATTTTTGCCAATGGTGCCCCTGGGAATAAGAATTTGGGGTCAAGCTACTTGAAGCAAAGGTGTTAGGAGCCAGGGTGTAAGGTTATTAGTCCGAGTAAATAAAAGCATTAGGAAGTGTTAGGTGCAGAAATAGCAAACCAGTAGCTGTGCATTCTCACTTTTGCTCCATGTGTCACCCTGCATTTTGATTGTCCATCATTCTCATTCAATTTAAGTCTGGCATGCTACATTCACATATCTCATCGTCATTTATCCACCCGGCGTATGTTCTCTTGACATTTGCTCTGTGACAGGAACTCTATTACATGTTGAGGACACAATGCTGAATGAGATAAAGAAATTTTTGGCTCCCACAGAGCGTGCATGATGTAATGAAGCTAGACATTGGGAAAATGTAATAGACCTTACTACTCTGAGAGAACAGGGATTGTACCGCAATTAAGTGAATATAGTTACAGAGACAGAGTTCAACAGATTATTCCTGGATTAGAAGATAAATGATCACTTTGGACACTATGAACCATAGTAATGTCCCCTGTAACCCATTAAAGTTTGCAAAGGATTTTCACTCTTATTTGCTAACATACTGCAAAAGGCATAAAAGTATCATCTCCACTCATACACAAATATTTCGTCTATATTCTGTGTGTATCTTTATTCAGAGGAAGCAGATAGGACATGGGTCAACGACAGGGGCAGGCATTTGGTGTAGCCATTAGAATGGCTGTCGGCTAAGACATAAAATGCAGATGAGGATATGGAAAAATAAAGTGCACAGATACACTGTTCCTAGGAGTAAATAAAGTAACGCAGTCGTTGTTAAAGACAACATGGAGATTCCCTAGAAGTCTGAAAATAGGGGATGGCACTGTGCACAGTAGACTAAGCCTCCTCCTGCTTGCTTCTGACCCAGATCCCTGCTTACCACCTGGGAAAGCAACAGAGGATGCTCATGTCCTCGGGCTTTCAAGTTCATGAAATCTCTTTTCTTTTTATACAAAATGTAGAAAGTATTCACTGAAAAGGATGCCTTTTTGATATGCCTGAGAACTCTATTGGAATCTTTGGATTGGAATTCCTGCTTTGCTTCCAGTTCCAGATTCCTGTTAATGTGAATGTAAGAATGTCACAGTAATTATTCAAGTAGTTGGGACTCCCTTTTTCTCACCTTCCCAAGAAACCGTGAATGAGTTTTAGGCTCCTGGCTTTGACATGCTCAGTAGATAGAAAGTTTTCTCTCTCCCTCTGATTCTGAAATATGTTCAGTAAGTCATTGTTTTTCTGTAGAATAAATGTACAGTTAGTGAAAGTTGGGCTTGGTGAAGCTGGAGAAGTGAGAAATATGTATCGTAAAGGTTATGAAGTTCTTGAAAGATTTAAGCTAGGGAGCACAAAATTGCCCTTTTGAGAAGTCATTTGCCTGCAGAACGGAGGGTAAACTTCAGGAGTTAGAAACAAGGCAGTCATTGATTTCTCAGTAGACTCCTCTGAATGAGTGAGTACAAACCCACCTCTGACCCTGCTGTTTCCTATTGACTATGAACAGCTGAACTGTGAATTCATAAGGGGTTTTTATTTGCTAACATGCCTTCACACTTACTTGCTTATTTAATTTGGATACAGACTATTGGGGAACAGAGTCTTACAAATTTTCTCCAAGCTATAAGATGGGAAGTGCCCAGGTCCCTGGCTGTCATCCAAAGTGAAGGGCCACGCAGGAAGCATGGATGGCACAGGGTTGGCCTGTTCTTTTGATGGTGCTGAGAAAGCTGGCCTTGGGACACCCTCTTCAATACCCTCTTGCTTTTACACTTTATGAGGCAGGTCTCTATGTGCTTTTGTTATGTCTTCGTTACAAATGGGAACGGCATTAATGAAATGTTCTGCTGTTTTACTTAACAGGTTAACTATACTAATCCAATGAGAAAATATGTAAGTGCCTTGATAACTCATTAAAAATGTATTATTTATTGTATGTCAGGAATTTAACTACATATTGGAGATACACAAATAAAACATAGTGTCTTATCAGACAAGGAAACAGAAGACGAAGGCAACGATTAAAACACAGAGCGTTGGTTGTGATGCAGACCGTCAAGGACTCCGCAGTGATATGGTCAGGAGAGGCCCTTAGGCAGCGTGGGGTAGGCTGTCAGTGGAGAAGGACATTAAACAGAAACCAGCAAATGTTCAACTTTAGGTTTGAACTCTCCAGATTTTAAGTTCTTCATTGATATTTCTGATAGCTATTTTATTATCATGAATTGTTGTTAAAATGTATACTACGAATATTATTGGTCTGCACGTGAATGAAGACCATGGAAGAGCTGCTCAGCTGAGCCCATGGGAGTGGTGGAGAGTTCATGAGTGAGCCCCTGCCCATGTAGGTGGCTTGCAGCATGAAGAGAGATTCCTTCTCAGAGGAAACCATCACACAGCCACTGGGGCTTCTGGTTCTTGCAAAGCTGTCCGTTTTACCCCCATCTGTTTCTTCTGTGCACATGCTGCCAATCACCTGGGTTTTATTAGGAGGGTATTGTGTTTCTTAACAAGGTAACACTTTTAGGAGGTGAGAATGTTCGCCTCTGCCACGAGTAAATGACATTTCAAAAATGTTCTCTGAGCTGCTGCTTGGGCAAGTTCAAACGGATTGAAATACGGAGCAGCAGGTTCCTTTCTCCTGTCATAAACCAAACATTGCCTTTATGACCCTGTGCTTATATATGGATTCAGAAAGGTTTTAGGCTTGAAATTAATAAGTGGTATTTTCCATTTCCCAAGGCAGGATTCTGTTTCCTTACCTTTTATTTGCCTTTCCTTCTTCTGCCTGCTTACCCATCCTTTTCCCTTAATTTTTTTTCTAGATATTTTAAATATTTGATTAGATTTAGTAATGGCACAGAATGACAGATTGGGATATGACTAAATGAATAGGTGAATCTTTTAAAGTTGTTGTGGGTTAATTTGCTTTTTTATTTCGAAATATAAAAATAATAGTCACTATGGTGGATATGCAGATGTTGATGATGAGTAGAATAACCATGATTTTATTGGGTTCCATTATACTTAGCATTTGTTGAATTATTTATTCAGTAGAGGGGTAGGCTTGTGATTATACAATAAGCTGAAAAGGTATCACTGTAAAATTCAAAGAAAAAATTAGTGGGGGGGGGATGGTAAGAACATGGGTAGAAAGGAGGCTAGGGTGAGAAAAGAAACATAATTACACTCTTAAATTGGTATGTGTGAAGTACACAACATTTGTTAGCCTTATGTAAATAACAAAATGAAAAGCAATGACGGGAAGGTGAGAGTGTAATCTTCCCGCCATATTGCATCCTTTCCTCAAACACTTCTGAATCTCTGAAAATGTTCCACTCCATCCCATTCTTTGGGTAATTCTAAAAAGAGAGAACTGCAAAGAATTTGAATATTTTTATTTATTATTACTTTGAAAATTTATACTTAGAATATATCCAAAAAGAGCTTCCCTCTAAGATTTTTATATCTATGTCTTCGATATTAAGTCTGCCTCTCTAAGGTGATAGGTTTCTAAAATAACATCTGTTTTGTGAATTGCATTCAGTGAAAAATCCTCGTCTGATATTTATCCTGAGTAATTATAGAAATTATTTAATACCTCAAGCTGTAATGGAATTTGCAGGAAGTATGTTAGCAAAATAAGCCTGGAGATGTGAGTTAGAACAGGAGTGCCACATGCACAGACTTGAGAACAGGCTTAGAGAGCTGCTGGTCTGGGGGCTCTAGGGTAAATAGGTCACGAGGTCTCACGTGACGGACAAGATGGTGACCAATGGAAGAGCCCTGGGCATGAAGCAGGGCAGGATCAAGTTGTTCTGAAGAAGGACTGATTGGCCATGGCCATTTCGCGTGCTCACCTGCCCCTGGCCTTTGGGACGTGGCTTCCATACCTGTAAAATGCATACATTCCTGACCCTAGTTAAGATTGGCCCTAAGTACTCCTCCTTTTGGAATTCCTGGAATTCCCCGCCTCAGGCTGCCGGGATGCTGGACTGTCTGACACTGTACCAGCAATGTCGGGGTACACCTAAATAAGAGACTGATAGAAGTATGATTCCTTATGAGGGACTACACCATTGTAGTAAAATGGGGAAAATCTGTCGGGGGGTGGGAGTTGGGGGGGAAATCCCAACCTATAAGAAATTGTACCACATAATTCAAAATTCAAAATAAAAATATATTAAATTTAAAATAAGAGTGTGTGTTTCCCAAATAAAGCAGAACTGCACTGACAGAGCCCCTGCCTTGGCTGTGTGTCTCTCACGTGGTGCCAGGAGGCCTGGTGGCAAGCAGCTGGCTCACCCGCTCCGACAACGGGGCAAGAGAGGGTCGAATCTGTTGGCGGGGGGACCCACACTAGTCGAGATGAGAACATGAAGCCCGTGCGCTATGAAGGACACTCGAAAAGAATCACAACCACCAGGATTACTAAGAAGGTAGGTTATATTAGCAAGAGGATATAGAAACGTGTCTTTTTGCTTTTTTTATTTTAAGGTTCTTAGCAATTCTGAAAATATGCAAATGAAATAAGCAGTTCTAATGTAAAATTTTGACAATGAATGAATACAAGGCAGAATAATACTGCCGGAGCATGGGGCAGCAGGCAGAGGAGAAGTGGAGAGAAAAGAGGGTGGGTTCACACCTTCGTCTGAGTGGTGAGTGGCCAAGGAGCATAACATTTAAGGATAAAAAACAGTTATCAGAGGAAGTGAAATAATAATTATTAAAATTGCAAAGCAACAGAGAGCAAAGAAGTTAAATTGTCACCTGCCATGGCCGAAATGAACAAATCACTCCTTTAAAAAGAAAGAAGTAGTGGCACCATAGGGTTGATAAGAAGAAGACAAGGCACTGTTAGGTAGACATGAAAGTGGGAGGTGCGGGGAGGGCAGACAGAATGACTGGCTGCTGGTGAGACTGCAGCGAGGAGAGACATCTCCTGGAGAAACTCAGGGTTGGCTTCCAGTGAGGCCAGGGGTGGGGCAATGCTTGAAGGAGCCTTTGGGCTGAAGAAACTTAGGTCGTGTTTGAGTTTTTATTTAGGTTTCAGGAGACTCCTGTGTTTAAAATCTTGCTGGAAGTAATTCACTGAGAGATAGATTGGGGTTACTGGAGACAGGACGTGTAGATGTACAATGTTCCTAAGGACAGTGAGCTGGTCGGTGCAAGGAGCCAATGCCCAGGGGAAGGGTTCAGGTGTTCCTGCTGATCTGACAGCTTCAGTTCCCTCTTGTCTTCTGATGTGTTTTATTAACCCAGGCCAGAATCTCAAAAACATTCTGTATAGTTGGAGGAAACTGAGTCCAAACCCAGCCCCCTGACTGCCCCAGGGGCTCCTCTGACAAGCACTGGAGGTTGAGCCAGGTGCTTCTCTGCCAGGTGCATCCTTTTCCTGACTTTGTGATTGAGCAGAAGCTCCTCGGTTGGTTGTGTGCTTGCTGCCTACACCCTCCTTGGTGCTTTTGCTCCGAAACTCTCCCAAGTCCTTCGACTCAACCTACCTGCATATCAGAGAAAGCACAGCAAGCAGGGGCATGTTCCATGCCTGTGCCTGGAGACTGCTTTGGTCTGTAGGTAATCCGGGTCTGCAAGAATCTCCAGGAGCCTGAACTCCTGATAGAAAGAGGCCAGCTTCAGTTCCTTCCAGAGCCTCAGCCATCACTATCTGACTGCTGCCAGCCTAAGAAAAGGAAACAGAAAATCAATCCACGCATTCTGGAAATAAGTGACCCAAATTCAGTCTTAGGAGAAAAGTCAGAAAAGTAGAACAAACAACAAACACAGCTTGCAAGGGGAGTGGGGCTGCTACAGATCAGGGTTAAGTTTTGTTCCCATTGTCCTCTTAGGTGGAGTCTGGACTGACAGGGTGAGGAGAGATGGTCCCAGGGGCCTGCAAGCATACAGCTGCCTTTGGAAAGAGGCCAGAATTTGGTCCCCTGTTCATCATCTCTGTGACTTGTACCTCCTCACAATATCCTAATCCAAAATGAATAAATGCATGTTGGAAACTGAAGTTCTAACTACAGATCCCAACTCTCAGTCGAAACCACCTACCCTGCCTTAGGGGAGCCACACCCCACCAGCAGAATGCATGGGGTGGAGAAGCTGGCATACAAAACCACTTCAACTTGTCATGAGAGACTCAGCTAATGATGAGCAGAATTTTGGAGCCACGATCATACTAGATATGTATTCATATCCAAGTTGACCTGCTTAATTAATGCATTTGAAGGATGAGAATGGATTGTAAAGTGCAGAGGAAGCATCATGCGTCACCCTCTGTAAATAGAAAAGAGACATTGGTGAAATGGAGTAAAACATTGTCAACTAGTCCTACATCTCAGAAGTCAGGTAGGTCAGGATTATATATTACCATCAAGGATCTATTTCAAAACCACATACTACATTATTTCAACTAACATGATTACAAAACTTTAGAAAAAGAGCAAAAGAACTGAAAGTTTACTGAATTTTTAATATCTATGTACATCGACACCACACTTATGCAGTTCTGAGAAGTGTGAATACATACAAATGTGCAAGCACGCACAAATATGCTCACACGGGCCTGGTGCGGTGGAGCAGTGCTTAAGGTCCTCATCTTGCACGCCCAGGATCCTATATGGGCGCCGGTTCTAATCCCGGCGGCCCCGTTTCCTATCCAGTTCCCTGCCTGTGGCCTGGGAAAGCAGTCGAGGACGGCCCAAAGCCTTGGGTCCCTGCACGCGCGCCATAGACCCGAAAGGGGCTCCTGGCTTTGAACAGGCATAACATCGGCCGTTGTGCTCACTTGGGGAGTGAATCATCAGATGGAAGATCTTCCTCTCTGTCTCTCCTCTCTGTATATCTGCCTTTCCAATAAAAATAAAAAATAAATCTTTAAAAAAAAACAAATATGCTCACACATTTATGCATGGGCATTATAAGATAGGTGTTTTCACTACTGATCTCGTTTTGGGAAAACAAAGTACAAATTAAGATTGCATAAAACATACCCACACACATAAGCTTCAGAGCCAGCCCTCCATCTGTTCACATGCACCTTGCTCTGTCTGTTGGTTCTATAGTATCTATGCTTTGTTGTTCCAAGGTCTTTAATTCTCCTATCCTTCGTATACAGCAAAACAGTTACTCTCCTCACCACACATTGCCATGTTGCTTGAGGTGTTGTCTTCATTCTCGGTATGTTCTGTGTTTCTTAATGGATCACTGGAGTGACTGTGGAGGACCAGCTTAGCATATAAAGTAGGAGCCCTCCAGCTTCCTTTCCACATCTAATCATGGAGGATGGGAAAGAATGCCGAGGAAACTGCTTTGTGGGGGAGCGAAGGTGACAACTGATTTCCTGTCTACTAACTTTCTACCATGAGTGCAGGTGATCGAAAGGCAGACCATATGGGCCTACTGACATGGATCAATCAGCTTGCGTTAAGAAAAAGGAAGCTCGGGGCATAAGCTTGATGCAGCAGTTACGCTGCCACTTACGCAGAACTCCTGTAACTTGTATCTTGGCTTTTGTGTCAGTGGCAGCTTCCTGCTAATGTGAACGGGAGGAAGCAGCTGGTGGTGGCTCAAACAGGATCTTGGATGTCCTTGGTAGAGACCTTGGTTTGGTCTCGCTAAACTCTAGGGGTGACAGGCATTTGAAGAATGGATCAGCAAATGGAAGATATAAAATCAATGTCTCTAGTTCTCTGTCTCTCTGTCTTTTAAATAAATAAGATATAAAACAAACATTTGAATAAGCAAGATGGGAAATTAACAATCAAATTTCCTTGCATGGATCACATCTTATTTCAACCTGTAGCTGGTTGAAAGCTGGCAGGCTTAGAATGTTGTTCTCTGCTGCGTTATGTCTCTTTGACTTTCATTTTCTCTCTTTTTTTCAATCTGACCTTCAGAACATTCTCTACAGTTTATTTATTTATTTTATACCTACATACTGGTGAGACTGAGCAATGCTCCAGTGTAGAACATTAGCAAACATAAGAATCCAGCAACCAAGAGATACTAGAGTCAATCTAGTTAATTTCCTTAAGCTAAAAGGCTCAGGTGATAATTAGGCCTCTGTATGGAAAGGGAAAGAGTTTAATTACTGTTTCTAGAGTCTCTAATACTGGTAGTATTGTTCAAACTTCAAACTTAAACTCATTTTAAAATCTATAAACTTTGTGGTTGATGATTCCCAAGGGATGTGATGGGATTGACAGTGCTGTTTCTAGCTCAGTGCAGGTGCGTGTTTCTCTGGACCAAGAAGACCACTTTCTGCTGTGTGGATTATCTACCCACTTCTGCTCTCACAGCTTCTGACGCTCGTCTTGGTGACCGAGATTACAACTGCTTCTTCTCCTAGCCGTGAGTGGGGAGACCTTCTCTTGTTCATCATTGAATTTTTACCATTCAGCTCAGAGTCTAGAGTGGAGGCTATATTTGAAGGACATTTGTAAATTGAACTCAATTGAGAAGGGACCAAATCTAATGATAGAAGATGAAGAATCAGTGTTGAGTGCTTGTGGTAATATATCTGCATTGATTGTTAGTTGTATGTGTCCACATGAACAGATTCTAGAATGCTCGGATATCTGGTGAAAAATAATTTCTGGGTGCCTGCAAGGGTGTTTCTGGGAAAGAGTAGCTTAGCTTTTGAAAAGCTAATGTATTTATGTTATTATTCCATGATACAGTTCCTTAGGTTCCATTAATGGCCTGGGTACAGCACTGTCTCCATTGTGGGTGGCCACTGGCTAATCCATTGAGTCTTTGCATAGAGCAGTGAGTAGAAGTAGAAAGGATTTGCGGCTCTCAGGCAGAACGTTTAAGCTGGAACATTAGTGTTCTATCCTTGGACTTGAATTTATAACATTGGATCTCTGACTCTCAGGCCTTTGAAAGACATCATCGGCTTTTCTTGTTTCTCTCTCTTCCCCCGACTCCCTCTCCTCCTTCATCCTGTATTCTTTTTCTATGGAGAACCCTACTGGCTGAGGTCACATGGGCTTGAATATCTAGGCTGAACACAATCAGGCATTCCATTTAGACTTGTATTTAATGGGTCCAGTGTCATCTGATACAGACCCTGAAACTTCATTTATCTGGGTTTAGGTTACCGAGTGCCAGTTCTCTGTGGTTCACACAGAAAATGATTTTCCTGTGCAGTAGGGTCATGATCAGGAAACCTCTAATTCATACTGTTTTCTAGCTTCCAACACATGTCTTTCTGAATACTGCTCCAGTGTAGAGCATTAGCAAACATCCTCTGTCTTTTTCCATCTCTTTCTGACTTCCTTCATCTCTGCATGTTCCTCTGAACCAAGACACTGCAGTCAGTTGGGTGTGGCGTATAGGAATTAATAGACTTGAAGTTTGAATATTTGAGACAATTTGTACTTTGGTGAAAGGAAACTTGAATTTAAACTAGAGTCAGAGTGTGGTCGAAGGAAGACATACAGGCCCGGAGGCCTTCATTGGCTGTGCTCTTTCTCCCCATGCTTTCTCTTTTATGAATTTTGTGAGGACAGATGACACACATAAAATTGCAAGGTCCTTCCATGGAAAGATGAACAGAGCATACAAATTGCACCCCCGGTGAGCAGGCAGGGGAGAGCTGTCAAAAATAGGGTCAGGCCCCTGCTTAGTGATATCAGCAGCACAACCTTGATTTTGTGCTGTCCGCATCCAAGCTCCTGTTGGCTCCTTTGTTGTCTGAGAGTTGACTATCGCTTTGAGTTACAAACTTGCTCTCTCCTTGATGGTCAGGCACACTTGCCAACATGCAAATTAGCTACCTGGGAGATCATTCTCTCCTCAACTTTTGAAAAGCACATCTCATCCTTTCTTCTGCATTTTTTTTTTCAAAGACAATAAATTAAGGACATACTCAAAACTGTCAACTCTGATCTGAATTTTTTCCTGACCCCCTGATGAGACTAAACTCAAAACCAATTAGCTGTTTCATGACTCTCACCTTTGATGGATGAGACTAGCTGCTTTTCTCCCGCCAGGAGTAAAAATAAGAATCAGAGAGCTGAAAAGCATGGGGAAAAAAAAAGCGTATTGAATCAGAAGTTGTCAGTGTCTACTGATATTAGTGAATGCCTGGGGATAAAACTATAGCATTTTCTTGGTTGGTCAGGGCTGTAGAGAACAAGTAATTTCAACTTGTATTGTTAAAGATAAGAAGACTGTTTCAGAGCTAGGTAACTTGCTACAGGTCATGGGTGTAGGGAGGATAGAAGCCTGGCTGAGACAGAAGTTGTAGCCCTCTCTGTCCTCCGGGCTTCATCTCACAGTGAGTTTTCTTGTCTCCTGATCCAGTGTATACTTGCAGCGTTGCACATGGCACTGATTTCTTGGCAAGGAAGACTTAGTATTGGGTTTCAAAGCTCTGAATAGGTGCTCTGAGCCCCTGAGGAGTCTCTTGCAATGCATATGATTGTCTCTTTTATTTGAAATACTCAAGTGACTGCAGCAAATCCTTCCCACAGGTATTTGTCCCAGATGGGCAGAAGGGGTTTGCTGTCAGCGTGTTTCCTACAGAAATGTTCTGAATCACCATTCTCTCAGTATTGCTATTGGCCTTGATCCAAGATAGCTTCTATTTGCCTGCCCAAATTTCCCTTGCTACTCTCATTACTGAGGATTACATCAAAGCTGCCTCTTTTATTAAGACTTGTTACATACACTTCTCCTAAAGCCACCTAACTCCAACCTCTGTGATTTTTTGACATTTGTTGAACGTTCTTGTTAAACTTTTATGTATGAATATCAATTGTTGGCTTAGAGGTAATCTGAGGTCTGATAGTGAACCGAGTCACCATACTGTAAGGTTGTTCCTCAAGCTTGCCCATCTAGAGACGGTAATAGTGACCATTAAGGACCTTTGCTAAATAAAAGGTAACATGTTACGGTCCTGAGATGAACACTTGCTGTACCTGATTGTGTCACACTGTAACGCCCATGAAAGCATGACTTTGGCGGGTAGACACTTGTCCTATCAGTGAATATGCCAGTGAATGTACTCGGGTCCCACAGGAGCAGGCCTGGTGTGTTACTTGCTTTAGATGTCTACTCTATTTTCCTGATAATGCAAATCATGGAGGTAGCAGAAATCAGTCAAATGATTGGGGTCCGTGCTGCCAACAGAGGGGACCTCAGCTGCATTCCTGTGTTCTGCCCTTGGGCTCAGCCCAGTCCTGCCTGTTGTCCACATTTGGTGAATGAACCAAAAGATGGGAACTTTTCTCCATCTCTTACTCCCTTCATCACAAACCAAAAATGGAAATGGAACTGAGACAGCTGATGTCAGGCAAGATTAACTGATCAAGGCCCACCATATTGTCTTGTGAAGCCCATGGCCACATCTTTGCGAATGCCGCACTTTTTTTTTTTTTTTTTTTTTTTTTTTTTAAAGATTTATTTTTTTTTTTTATTATTTTTTTATTGGAAAGGCAGATATACAGAGAGGAGAGACAGAGAGGAAGATCTTCCGTCCGATGATTCACTCCCCAAGTGAGCGCAACGGGCCGATACTATGCCAATCCGAAGCCAGGAGCCTCTTCCGGGTCTCCCACGCGGGTGCAGGGTCCCAAAGCTTTGGGCCGTCCTCGACTGCTTTCCCAGGCCACAGGCAGGGAGCTGGAAGGGAAGCGGGGCTGCCGGGATTAGAACCGGCGCCCATATGGGATCCCGGGCGTGCAAGGCGAGGACCTTTAACCACTTGCGCCACCGCGCCGGGCCCAGAATGCCGCACTTTCCATGGTGCTGCCCTCAGGCACTTCAGTGGCAGGGGCGCTAAGGCAAGTCCCTTTCTAGAGCCCTGGGTCAGCTGATAATTCCCCAGCACCGCTTGGTTGAACTCTCCTTTCTCTACATGCATCCAATGATAACCTTCTGTCTTACTAGGATGAGACTTGTCTTCAAATTTTTCTAGTTCCTTCTTGTTCAGTCTTCCCTGCTGCTCCCTACCACTCAAATCCCATTGCTGTATTCTTATCATCCGTGATTTTGAGGATCCAGATGAGTACAAAACCTTAAGATAGCTCTAAGTCCGGAGCTGTTTTCCTCAGATTTGAATAACGAAAATAAGCTGAGAATTCCCAGAAGTCAGACAGACCTGTGACCCGAGAATACAAAATCTGTGGTTAAAATCTAAGGCAAAGTGACTCTAAACCCTATATTTTTAAATAACTGCTTTGTGCATTTTAGCATACCTAGAGGTTATTCATCCTTAAAAACAAGCATGCAGAATTTCTTAGATGGGCGGAAAGTAGACTAGTTAGAGTTGGGAAGATTATGTGTAAATTAGATGGTAAATCTGAGCAAAACAGCCCATAATATACAGATTGAATTGTTTGCTATACAGACTGCAGAAGTTGTGAAAAATATGGATTTAAAAATGAATATATTTGGAGAAAGATTGACTTTCAAAAAATTAGCTTTTAGTTTTTGATTGCAAGGAAAAGTACCAGAGAGACACAGAGACATTGAGATAGATTAAGAGAGAGAGAGAGACTTAGTTTCCATATGCCGAGTTACCCCACAAATAGCCACTATAGTCAGGGCTATGCCAGGCTGAGCCCAGGAGCCAAGCGTTCCATTTCCTTCCCGCATGTGGTATCAGGCCATCGTTTGCTGCTTTGCCATTTGCATTAACAAGAGACTGAATCAGAAATGGAGAAGCCTGGGATTGAACTGGGTCCCATATGGCATGCTGACATTGTGGAAGGTAGCTTAACCTTATCTTCCACAATACTGACCTGAAGAATGGGTTTTAATGAGAGTTCATTGTATTTGTGTCTGACAGTGCTTGATTGGGGCTGATGCCAACATCCATGAACCCCAGTTCTGGTTCTGACTGCTCCAATTTCAATCCAAGTTCGTGGCTATGGGCTGGAAATTCAGCAGAGGATAGGTAGCTTAGATTTATGGATGCTTGCACCTGCATTCGTAGAGACCTGGAAGAAGTTCCTGGCTCCTGGCTTCAGACAGGCTCAGCTCTGGCCATTGTAGCCACTTGGAGAGTAACCTGCAGGTGGAAGATCTCTCTCTCTCCGTCTGTGTAACTTTGTGTTTCAAATAAAGCTAGCATAATTGTTTTAAAAATATTTAGTCACTTGATTAAGTGAGATAGCTAAGACATACTGGGTCCTTGGAGGAAAGTCTGTCTCTCCAGCAGCAAGACATGTACGGAATGTTGGTTTTTCATCTTAATATAAGTTTTGTTTAACTTCACATCCGGGAACTGGCTTTTTTGTTTGTGCTTGCTTTTCCTCATAAAGTTACTCTCATAATCAATCCATCCTTTTAGAATTTTGATATATCTTTTGGATCAAATATATATATATTTTTTTCTGATAATATAGCATACAAGAGCAGGCTGATTCATGATGCTAAAGCAGTCAGCTCAGAAGTCACTGACCAGGCAATTGTCTGTCACTTAGTACTGAACCCCTTTATTTGAGAAAATGTTCAAGAAAAATATTTCATTATTACTGCTTTCAAAAAGCGTGTCGTGTTGCATCTAAAAGACGAAGTAATTATTGAATTTGCCAAAAAATGTTAATTTAAGACATACTTTAACCATGCTTGAAAAATTAAAACAAGACTGGCTGCTTTCATGAATACTGCCTAGGTACAGGACCCTTTGTTAATTTGATGTTTTTTTGAAGTTCAACGGAAGATCTTTTTAATCTGTTTCATTTTGTTATTTTTCAGTTATATATTTATAATATGGACTTGGTTTAATTTTTTAAGATTGAAAACTGTTTCAAATACCGTAAAATTCACTATTTTAAAGTACGTATTAAGTGGCTTTTAATATAGTCACAAAGCTGTAATCCTATTACCGTTAACTCATTCCAGAACATTCTCATCATTCCAGAGGGAAACCTTACACCGCGTGCATCATTTTTCATGCTCTCCTTCCTGCAGTCCCTGGCAGCCAACTCACTAGTTTGTTCCCAATGCTTCATAAAGATGAAATTTTAATCGCAAACTTGGCTTTCATCAGTCTTTGTCATACAAAAGTAGATGATTTCCAACTCCAAAACTTATTTCTCATGTTATTTACCTTGAATCCAAACCCAAGTAAACAGTGACGCAGTGAACAAATCCAAATGGATTGTGTTAACAGTCATCAATCCTGGATTCAGAAAACTCATGTCACCCCTTCCGGTCCAAAGCTCAAGCTATCGGTAGCTTGTAGATAAAAGAAAGAAGAAATCATTGATGATAATTAGGGCGAAATATTCAATCCAAAAAAGAGAGTTGATTATTTCCCCCACTTTACTGAGGGTTTCAAGAAGCACAGCATCAAGTGTAAGTCTATATTTAGTAATAAATTAAGGCATTGCAATCACATACTAAATTCTTTCTTTGTATTTGATTATTTCCTTTTTTAGTATATTCACATATGCATGTGTGTGTGTTATTTTCCATGAAATGATCTTGTACATGCAGGGATTCTCCAGTTCCCTTCTTCCTCTTCCTCATTATCCCCTCCTACTAAATTCCCCCATGTTATTACAGAACTATAGTCCTTTGGCAACAGTCACAAGTCCAGAATTCTGTTATTTAAGTGTAACATGGCATCGGTCGTGGTCTTTTGTTGGAAACACTTTATTTGAAATGATAGAATTTTATCCTTTTTAATGGCTGAGTAGTATTCCCATAGAATATGTTTTTCACAGCTTCTTTATCCATTCCTGTTTTGATGGGCCGCGGGGTTGTCTACATGTATTGGCTTTTGTGACTTATGCTGTTATAAATATAGCGTTGCTGTTCACTGTATCATTAGCAGGCTTTACTTCCTTTTGATATATTCCCGGAAGTGATACAGGCAGGTCACAATGTAGATCAATGTTCAGCTATTTTAGCACTCTCCTTAATGATTTCTGTAATGGTTGTACTAGCCTACACTCCCACCCACGGTAAAGTTGGCTACCTTTCTCTCCACTTCCACACCAGCAGGTGTTGTTAGTAGATTCTGAAAATAGGCCAATGTCATTGGATTGAGGTGGAGTCTCAGTTTTGTTTTTATTTGTATTTCCCTGGCATCTAGTGAGCCTGAGCGTTTTTCATGTGTGTATTAGCCATTGGAATGTTTGAATTTGTTATTTTGAAAAATGCCTGCTTACTTCCTTTTGCTGTTTCTTCTCAGGTTTGTGTGTTATTTTTTGTTGTTGAGGTTCTGAAACTCTTTGTAAGCCTGGGATATTAGTCCAGTATTCGTTGGGTAGTATGTAAAGATTTTCTCCCATTCTGTTGGTTGCTTCTTCATTTTGTTGATGCTTGCTTTGCTATACTGAAGCTTGTTAGTTTGATGTAGTCCCATGCGTTTATTTTTGGCTTTGAATGCCTGTGCTTCTCTAAGAAGTTAATTGGTGCCTATATCTTGTAGAGTTCTTCCTATGTTTACCTCTAGCAGTCTGGTTGTTTTCTAGGTGTGGATTCATGTCCTTGATCCACTTAGAGCTGATTTTTTTTTTTTTCCAATAAGGTGTTAGATGAAGTTCTTTTTCCTGCAGGCTGCTATCCAATTTTCCCAACTACTTTTGTTGAAGAGAACAAGCTTTTTCCCTGGGTCATTTCAGTTCTCTTGTCACATATTAGTCAGCTGTACATGTGTGGACTCTCTTGTTGGGTTTCTGTTCTGTTCCCTTCATCTTTGTCTGAGCCAGTATCAGACTGACTGTTTTGATGACCACTGCCCTGTAAAATGTCTTGAGATCTGGAACTCTGATTCCTCCATCTTGATTCTTAATTTTCAGGATTGCTTTGGTTTTCCCAGAAGAATTTCTGTATCATCTTTTCTATTTCTGAGAAGAGTGCCATTGGAATTTGATTGAGATCACATTGAATCTGTGTATTACTTAATGTGTACATTTTGATGCTTTTGATTCTGCCACTCCAGGAACATGATACAGTTCTCTATCTGGTAATATATTTTTTTCTATTTCTGTTTTTAATGTTATGCAGTTTTCTTCATGGAGGTCTTCCTCATCTTTGGTTAGATTTTTTCAGTGTATTTAATGTCCTTCTCCACTATTTTTAAGGATACCAAACTGACATTTTTCTCAGCCTTGGAGTTGTTTTCGTGTTCTAGAGCCATTGACTTAATGGTTTTTTTTTTTTGTACCCTTCTTCCTTGTCAAAGTTTCTTATGAGTTCCAATAGTCCCTTGATTGTGTCTTTTGCTTCTGTACATATAGTCTTGTCATCTGTGATAAGGGATAATTACAATTCCTCATTTTCAATTTGAGTTCCTTTAATTTCTTTCTCTTGCTTTATATCTCTAGCAAGGACTTCCAGTACTGTGTTGGTTTTGGCTCTTAGTATGAAAGCTTCCATAGCTTTCAAAGCTGGCTGTTATATTTGAGGCAATCCGGATGCATTTTGGATGGAATCTGCAGGATGCCAAGTCAATATTATTTTCCTGGTGGGAACAATGCAATGTGTTATGTCGGACCCGCGTTCTCTCTTTGCTTGATACACTGTTCTCTACCTCCCCACACCCCGCTTTTTGCTGTAGCAGTTAAAACGGTGATGGATGTGGCACTGGTGGGGGCCTGGGCTGTGAAATCCACCCCGTTCCCACATGCATCCACTAGCGACTCGCCACTCTGCTTCTTATGATCATATTGGAAAAGGCAGCAGGGCTTTGCAGTTCCATGGCTAGATCCACCTCACATGTTCCCAGCGATCTGCCCTTCCCGTCTGACTGCTGGGGAAGCCTGAACTGTCACTAGGATATCTGCTCTCTGCAGCACCACTCCACTCTCTCTGTTGCTTCCCCGTGCCCACGAGCCTCTGGGTGGCCATCTGCTGTGGGCTCACCCTCTCCCATTTCCAGGTTCACACCCTCTCTGCTTACTCTCAGCTGATCCTTTTCTCTCCATTTTCATTGTCCTCATCCTGTTTAGCCATCTTTCTCTCTGATTATTTCTTATTAAGATTATCTTTATTATTGCTAGTCCCTATCATCTGATTTTTTTCCCTAACTTTGGTCAGTATCTTTAAAATGATTCCATATTTGAATGTTTAGATGAGTTATATACTACTTTTTAAGTGAAAGTAATTTATAGTTGTGAATTGGTGGCCTAAGAGAAAAATAATATACCATGGCTATTTGTATTGTGGAAAATTGTTTCTCCTTAATAATTTATTAACTAATGTTTATTTATTTAGGTTTTGGTAAACGTGATAGATGAGATATATAAAATTTTAAAAGTGGTTGGAAAAGGGGTTAGGACCACATTCAGTTGCTTATATTTAGAAGCTGCCACTCCTGACCATGGCAATGATTTGCCAAAATCTGTAGGAAACACAGCAGTAGATTTCAATGATTTCTGGAAAGTGTAGATTCTTGAAAAGACTGTGTTTTATATTTTCTTCATTTAAATCTTGTTCTTAGCTCACTCTTCCTCTGAATTTGTCCTGTTTTCTGATTCTCTTGTTTTCTAGGATTAGTTAAGACACTGGCTGTGCTAATAGATTCTAATAGTTCTCAGCTGGAAGCCATTTTGGTCCTTACAAAAGATACTTGGCAACATCTGGAGATTTCTTGATTATTGTGATTGGATGAGAGGAAAATGCTCCTGACAGCCCATGGATAACAAACATCCTTTAATATGTAAGCAGCTCCATACAGCAAATAATTGACCCAAACTTTTATTAATGCCAAGGTTATGACAATCTATGCTAAATCCTAATTCTGAGGCTAATTTGACAGGAATAGTGCTCACAAGAGTCAGCCTTGCTTTCTCTTGACTCATGTGGTCTGGTGAAAGTGTTGCAGTATTGAAAGAATAATAATACCATAAAGGGGTCCGCACTGGGAGAAACGAAGAGCTCATCAAGAGCCAGCAAGCATGGCCACCCTTAGGGCTATGCCATCATTGCAGCGGATCGTCCCATCACCAGGGAAGTCATCCCATCACCAGTACATTGAGTGCCAACTCAGGATAGAGCTTGAGTCAGAAGTACTCAAACTAGTACTTTCTGAGTACTAGACTCATAGTTACTGTGTGGATAATACTGCAGTGCGGTTTCAAAGCTGTTTTTATACAACTTGTTACACAGCCTTTGCTAGGCAGTGTGATGTTCACATGCCAAGCTTTCAACTTCCTCCAAATCTCATTATCTCTAGCAGGTAGAAATTATTCAAGTTCCCTCTGACTCATTGCATTCAGAATCGATACAACCTTTGCTATGCCACCAGAAGAGCTGAAACAAGAGCTACTAGCACAGGGATGTCAGTGTTTCACAGAACTAAGCCTGTTGTCTTCCTCTACAGCTTCTAAAACATCGAGCAATTGCATCAGTACTAACTCTATCCACTGGCCTATTTTAACTCACATTGTGGAAGGAGCCTGTTTCAACAAAAAGAACAAATTTGGTTACGCCAGTGAAGATTAGCTCTTTGCCTTGTTCCTAGTGGATTTGTGTGTTCTAAACAGAAGGACAAAACTTGCAGATATTTCATTATCCCCAAAATTGTGTTACTACAAAGGTACTTTCTGTTTCCACAGAATTTAATCAGTCTGAAAAAGAGCATTTCTTTTGTTTTTCCTAGTCCCAACTAGTAGGTAGTTTAGATGAATAATTATTTTATTTATTTACTTGTTTATTTTTATTTATTTTGTTAATCTAAAAGACAGTAACAGAGGTAGTTAGAGGCAAAACTAGTTGGAGATTGGTTTTATTTTCACGCACAAATAAGAGCTTCTGGGATACAATAATTTGTTAATTTAGTATATAAATTATCACTTAATTAAGAACCTGCAACTTTATGGCCATAATGTGTTGAAGTCAAGATGAAATGTTACATTGATGAACAACATGACAAGGGGAGCAATTGATCAGCTGGAAAAAAATACAGACAGCAGGAAATGATTGTCTTGTTTGAGGCATGGAGGGCAATTGCTTGAAGATAAAACCAAATACATCAACCAGAAAACATAAGCCAAAGACTATCACAGAAAGGTCATTTATTCAATATTCCTTTAGACATTCTGTAAGTATCATAGTGACATTCCAAAGGCCAGGGTTAGAATACAAACAATCCTATTTGTGACTGGCTGTTAGGGTATTGAGACCGCCGGATTCCAGTCTATTAAAGTTATTCCAATTTCTCAGTCATCTACTTCTGTCTTTTATTAAATTGTGAGTCCTTGAATGGCAGAAGAAATATTTCTTTTACCATCATTTATTCTGCATTCTTTTTTTTAAAAAGATTTATTTAGTCATATATATATATATATATATATATATATATATATATATATGGAGAGACAGAGAGAAATATCTTCTGTCCAATGATTCACTCCCCAAGTGACCACAGCTGCAGACCCTGCACCTGTGTAGTGGACTTAGAAGAGCTCCTGGCTCCTGGCTTCGGATAAGCGCAGCACTTCAAGGCTTTGAGCCATCTTCGACTACTTTCCTAGGCCACAAGCAGGGAGCTGGATGGGAAGAGGGGCTGCCAGGACTAGAACCAGCACCCATAAGGGATCCTTCAACGCAAGGACTTTAACGGCAAGTCCACGGTGCCGGACCCTATTCCACATTCTTGAGCAAACAGAAGGCACTTTATCAATGCTCCTTGGGTTTGGAAGAGGCAGAAAGGAAGTAGAAGAAATTGGGGGGAGGGAAGAAAATGGCACTAAATAAATAAATAAATAAATAAATAAATAAATAAATAAATAAACAGATATGATCAGCTGCACAAGTGGCCTTGAGAGTTTTCTATCCTTAGTTTATCACTCAACAATACGTATATTTTTTTTGAAAAGAAGCAACGAAATGAACATTCACCGGTCCCAGGTTTGCATAGTAGACAGAGGTAGCAGCAAATAAACAAAAATTGTGGCATAGGTCCAATTTTATCTTAAAAGCTTAGAAAAAGACACTTGCAGGAAGACAAGGAAGGTGATGGAAACTTTTGCGGGGGAAGCAATAGTACAAGAGACGTAGTCAGGTTTCAAAACGCAGAATGCACGTGGGTCACAAGAACAATTCCAGCAAGGGTGGGGAGTAACACATGGACTACTTTGTATATTTTGGAAACAAGAACATATATGCAATTGATTGGTTTCCTTTTGACTTAGCAACTTCCTCCTGCAATATGAAAATCAGCAACCTTTAGTCTCTGGCATTCCATATGGGCACTGGTTTGAGTCCTGACTGCTCCACTTTCAATCCAGCCCCGTTATTATGCACTGGACAAGAAGCAGAGGATGACTTGAATCTTTGGACCCTGCAGTTGTGTGGGAGACATAAAGGAGCTCCTGGTTTCCAGGTTTGGATTAGCTCAGCCTGAGCTGTTTGGGCCCTCTGGGGAATACGTCATTGGATGGAAGATCTCATTGTCTCTCTTCGTTTCTCCCTTCAAACAAAAAGGAGTAAAAATTTTAAAAAGAAATGCACTTGTATTTTATCTGATAATAAAAAAAGACTAGCAAAAAGCTGGGATTAAGAGCAAGAGGATACTTCTGAATACTGACACTAGAGCCTGCGACCTGTGTGATCCCCTGCATGTAAACAACAGACACCAAGGTAGAGCACTTATTACTACAGAATAGCCCAACAACGCTTACAAAAGTAGTAATCAAAACGATAAGCCTTGCAACTGCCCCTACATTCTAAGTACGTAGTTATACCATAGTCATCATTGTGAGGACATAAGTATAAAACATTTCTTGCTTCTTGGTGGCCCATTATTCCTTCTTTCAGCAAACCCAAACCACTAATGTGCTTTTTGTCACTAAGGACTTCCAATGCAGAACAATTCATATGAATGGTACCACTCAATATTAACCCCTTTGAATAGTATAAATGTTTGTTTTTATTTGAAAAGCAGATTTTATATACAGAGAAAGAGAGAGAAGTGACATGCCCTGCTTCATCCCCCAAGTCTGACTCCAATCTGTACCACGTGAGGATCTCAGAGCTGTTCCTGGGCCTCCCAGAGGATGCAGGGACCAAGGACTCAGGCCATTCTCCACTGTTTCTGAGGCCATAATCACAAAGTTGCATCTGAAGTGGAGCTACCAGAGCATGAACTGATGCCTGCTTGGGAAAACAGTGCTGCAGGTGGGCGGATTAATGTCGGTGCTACTGTGACAGCCCCAGGTAACCACAGCGTTGTTTTCTGATCCGTATAAGTAGCATCCATCAGTACTTCATTATTTTTTATGGCTGAATAAAAATATTTTAATAGATTTTTCTTTCCCTATCTTGTCTGTACATCAATTTGTGGACATTCAAATTGTTTCTCGTGTTGAGGCATCAGGAATAATATTAACCTAAACATTGTTGTCTAGCATGTTTTGTGTGGTGTGCGTTCTAATTTCTTTTGAGTGCATATCCTCAAATGCAATGTCTCAGTCATGTGGTTACTCTGTAACATTTTGCACAGATCATTTTACTGTTTCTTTAGTTTTATCTTTTTCTAAATTACAACAATGTTGGAATTTTTCCTTTTTTTTATTCCAGTAAGTACTCTTTCTATATTGTGGACACTAGCCCCTGATCACATATATGATGTGGAAGCAAATTATTCTTTTTTCTGATTTGTCTTTTTCACTTTCTTAATATCATCCTTTGGAAACTTGAAAATATTTATTTTTATGAGGCCTGATTTGTGTATTTTGCTTTATGTTTTCTTTTAAAATGCAGTAGATTCACCATTTCTGTTTAGGTTTGGGAGGCATTTAGAGTAACTCCTTTTGTGTCAAGTGTGAGGGAGCAGTCTAAATTCATTTCTTTTATATGAATGTCCAGTTCGAGGTCACTGACAGTACAATAGCAGTCTTTGTTCCCACTGAATTATCGTGAAAGCTTTACCAGAAATCAATGGCCCCTAGGTTCTTGGTTAGTTATGATGTCTGAATTCTATTCTGTCTTTATCCTAATGTCTTGACCATGTGATCTTAATTACTAAATATTAAAGTAAGTTTTGAAAGCGGAGAAGACGCATTCTGTAGTATTCCCATATGGGTTCCTGGCGTTTGAAGGGGGGATCTTAGCCAACTGATCCATCAGACTGAATCCAGCTGTGGAGTCTTCATAATTCTTCATCAGGTTGAGTAACTGACTTTATATTCTTAGTTTGTAGAATGTCTTTTAAATGAAGGAGTGTTACAGCTTCCCCAGATGCTTGTAGTATTTTTATTGAGGTGATTGTGTATGTTAGTCTTTATTTTTGTTTATTTGATGACTTTCATGTGTTTAGCAACATTGTGTTCTTGGAGTAACTTCCAATTGTATATGGCTAGAATTCTTTTTTTTGTGTGTGTACTGCTAAATTCAGTTTCTCGGTATATTTATTTTAAGAACAGCTGTGTCTATATTCACAAGGAATATTTTTCTTATGCTCTATTTAATTTTGACATTAAAGTAATTTTGATCATATGAAACTTTCTTATGAAATGCCACTTGCCATCTCTTCTGTTATGAAGAAATTTGTAAATTAGCAGTGTTCTTTTCCTTTAAACACTTGCTAGTTTGCATCAATGAGACCAGTGGGCCTGGATTTCTCTGTGAAGGATGCTTTTTGACTACGAATTTAATCTGGTTATTTGTTATAGGTATATTTTGAGTTTCTGGGCTTTATTTTTGTTAATGTTAGTTAGTTTATGACTTTCTATGGATCAGTGCATTTCATTTTGGTTGTCTATTATTTTGACGGGCTATTTTATACTGTTATTTTTATTTCTGTAAGATTCCTGGGCTCAGCATGGTAGCCTAATGACTAAATTCCTCATCTTGAATGCACTGGGATCCCATATGGGTACGGTTTTAATCCCAGTGGCCCCACTTGCCATCCAGATCCTGCTTGTGGCTTAGGAAAGCAGTAGAGGACAGCCCAAAGCTTTGGGACCCTGCACCTATGTGGGAGACCCAGAGGAGATTCTGGGTTCCTGGCTGCAGATCGGCTCAGCTCTGGATGTTGCGGCTGCTTGGGGGAATGAATCAATGGATGGAAGATCTTCTTCACTGTCTCTCCTCCTCTCTGTATATCTGACTTTCCAATAAAAATAAAATCAGTCTTCATCACTCATTCTTGATTTTTCTTTCTGTGTTTTCTCCCATTTAATTGTTTATAATAATTAGCCTGCTACTTAGTATATATTTTTAAAGAACCAGTTTTTGGTTCTATTTATTTCCCCATTTTTTTATTATATGTTTCAGTTACTTATACTTTGATATTTGTTCTTTCCATTTTTTTGTTTGCTTTAGGTTTAGTTCATTCCTATTAAGTTAGAAAATTAGGTTATTCGTTTAGAGACCTCTGTGGACCACAATGTTATACACTGAAATTCCTTTTTATTATTTTATTTTAATTCAGAAATTACTTTATGATACAGTTCCATAGGCTCTGGAATTTCCCTTACTACTTGCCCAAATTCCTTTCCATCTACCTGTTTCCCCCAAATCATTACATACAGTGCTTCTAAAACAGATGTAAGTCCATGATTCAGCTGTATAAATTTATTCTCACGTTTATAGTATGGGGTCAAGCATCTTATTGTCAAGATATATTTAACAGTTTTATTGGGAGTCCATCCTTGATTTGGAAGAAGAGGTACATATTCCTTTGTAGCTTAACATCAAATACGCTAGTTTCTATTATATAGTTATCATTTATCCCTGTAAATAAAAAGTCATGAAACAAGATCAATAACAGGAATAAAAATAGAAATTTTACAACAATATATCCTGGGGTACATTTTGAAGTGTCCTTGGAATCTAGCCAAAGGAAATCAAAGCTGTGTATGAAAAATGAATTTGTAATCCTGTATGTACAGCAGCACAAGGTACAAAAAGCAGAGATGAGGAGACAACCCCGATGCCCAACAAAAGAGGAGTGAGTAAAGAACCGTGGCGCATCTGCACCACAGAATACTACTCAGCGATTAAAAACAATGAAATGCTGCTATTTGCATTCAAATGGTCCAAAGTAGAGACCATTATACTCAGTAAAATAAGTGAATCCCAAAAGGACAAATATCATATGCTCTCCCTGATGTGACAACTTACTTGCCTAATGGCTTGGGCTAAAACTTCCAGAACTATAACATCTAGCAATGGTGAAAGTGGGCATCCCTACCTGGTTACAGAGCTTTCATCTTTTTCCATTCCATATGATGCTGGCTATGGTTTTTGTAATATGTTGCTTTAATATATTGCTTTGATTATGTTGAAGAATAATCTTTTTATAACCAATTTGAGTAAGGATTTTTTTAAGGATTTTTCAGGAAAGAATATAGTATTTTATCAAAGCTTTTCTACATCAACAGAGTTATCCTCATTTTCAATATTCAATTTACTGACACGATGCATCACCATTATCAATTTTCATATATTGAGCCAGCAATACGTTTCAGAAATCAGTGATAGAAAGTGGAAAGAGGAAACCAGAATATAACCTTCTGATGATGGCATGGTCCTGTGGATAAGGAAAGCAGAGGACTTCACTAAGAAACCACTAGAACTCACAAAGTCTTGGTAAAGTTGTAGGATATAAAACAAAAACACTAAAATCAGCAGTCTTTGTGTGGACATCTAAAGCTGTAGCTGAGAAAAAAAAAACTTATAAGATTAGTACCAATCACAGTAACTGCCAAAATATAGCTATCTTACAATGAATTTGAAAAAGGATGTCAAAAATCTCTATACTGAAACTGGAAAACGTTAAGGAAAAATAGAAGACAAAGGAAAATCTTTCATGATCATGGTTGGAAGAATTACTACAATCAAAATGTCCATCCTACTCAACGATGCTTACAGATTCAATTCAATCCAAGTCAAAGTACCAAAGGACATTCTTTTCAGTTTTACAAAAAATGGCAAAAAATTCCTGTGGAAATGTAAGAGATCCTGAATAGCTAAAGCAAACTTAACAAGAACAAAGCTGACATCGCAATATCAGATTTCAAGACATACTAAAGAGGAATTATGATCAAAACAGCTTGGTACTGGCACAAAAACAGACATACACCAGTGGAACAGGATAAAAACCTTTGAATTCCATCTACACATCTACAACAAATTGGACTTTGATAGATGAGCTAAAATCAACGACTGTAGAAAGAGCAATCTCTTTGGGCCAGCATGATGGCTCAACTGGCCAATCCCCCGTGCAAGTGGCAGCGTCACAGAATGACTTAGATTGTGTCTTGGATGCTCCACTTCCAGTTTCCTGAATACAGTCTGAGAAAGCAATGGATGATAACTCAAAGCTTTGAGATCCTGCCTCCACATGGAAGACCCTGATCAACTTACCTCTAGCTGTTTTGGCCACTTGTGGAGTAGAATAGCAGATGAAAGATCTTTCTCTGTCTCTCGTTCTCTCTGTAAATCTGCCTTTTCAACAAAGATAAATAAATATTTTTTAAAGAAAGAGCAATGTTTTTGACAAATGATATTGGGGAAATTGTATTTATGTATGAAGAAGTTTGAAAAAATACTGTACCATATGCAAAAAAATAAAGACAACTCTAAATGGATCAAGAATGCGAATCTAGGATGTGATGGCGTTAAACTACTAGAGGAAAACATTGAGGAAAGCTGTGCCAGATAATGGCACAGGCAAGTACTTTCGGGGAAAAACCCCAAACAGCACAGACAAAACCAAAAACAAAACCATACAAGTGCATGAGCCCTAGAAGCATCCTTACTGCCGAGGAAACTCATCAAAGTGAAGAGAGAACTGACAGAATGGGAGAAAACATTTGCAAGCTATGCATGCTTGACTTCTGATTTATTTGCTACTTAGATAGCATCTCAAGAACAGGTAGAAACGAGGGCTTGCAACCTTTGCAGAGATTTTCTGAGCATATGAAAATCTCTGGGAGAGAATACACAGCTTTCAAGGCCCATCACTTATATTTCATTCCCCTAGGTTTTAAAGAATTTTTTTATACTATCGTTGATTCTAATATTAGCCACAGCTGTTAAGTTAAATGATTTTCCATTCCTCTCATTCATCCTGCTACTCATAATTTGTGATTCTTGGGTATAAGAATAATAAAAAAGTCACTGAATTCGGGACATGTATGGAAATAGACAAGATCGTATTGGAAATTCTGGTGAGGTGAGGTGTTTCCAGGGCTCCCATGTCACCACAAGGCTTATTTTTACCATAATTTTGGTTCATCACTATGTAAGATTATTACAGAACTGAAAATCAAGATATAAGACAAGTTGGGACACCACAGTTATTACAGGGCTTACCTCACATCAGTCAACCTTAAATAAACACTACAGGATCCTGGTAAGTATTAGTTACTTTTCATAATGTCAACATTTTTTATTTGTACAGTTTCTGCCAGCTTTTGTGGAACAATTTCTGGGGATTCCTATTCTCACATTTCCACTTTTTGCCTTGTCACGCAAAGGTCATTTTTAACACCCCACTTCCTCTCGGCAGCTAAATTATTTCTCATAATAATGAAGCAATTATCAGTAATAGCCATTATTTTCTTGCTTTGTTCTTCTAAAACATGTCATTACCCAATTTTAAAATAACAGATTTCAGTGGTGAATATTTTGTTCACACTCAATGAAATATTCTGCATAAATTCAAATTTACACTTATGGTATAAAATATAATAACTCACTTTGTGTTTTATTGATTTAAGTGCAAGCAAATATTTCAAATATTCACATAGAATGACAGAATCACAGTAACTTAGATGGTGCTTTTTTCAGTTTTGCAATTATTGGACTGTAATTGTTTCCTTTGAATATGCCATTTTATTGCCGATCTAGTGGGTGCCAAGGGGAGTTGGAGACCCACATTGTGTCCAAAATGAATTTGAAGTTTCCTTTATTTTTATTAACTTACTTTGTACTTGTCAGAAAGAATGCATTTAGCTGAGCTTACATGACGTGTCTGATACGTATGAAGTCTGAATTGCAGTTGTCCAAATTTGCTTCTAGAAAAGCCTCAATATTTGTTAAAAGATGAATGCTAAGTACCTTAATTTGCATCTCACATGCGTATTACTTAAGCTCCGTAATAACTGCAGCCATCCTTCCATTAGTGCCGTTCCCTTTTTTGAGCCTGGGCTGGACTCCTCCCGAGTCAGGGTCCTGATGCTCTGCTGTGTTGTGGGCTCTCCTGGGACTCTGAATGCGCTGTTTCTCACCTGAGCCTCTCACCCTGCCATTGTCTCTGGTCCTTCTCCGTTATATTATTTTTTCAACCTAATTTCCTTATGTTTCTGCTAGTGTAGCCTCCTCAGAGGAGTGTTTCTGTTCCTTCTCTGTTCCTAGATTGGTTTCAGCACCTGAGTTCTGGCAGTGAGCACCGGTCATGCCTCCCATCGGACACTGACCAGGCAGTGCTTGGTCTATGTGTGTGTGTCCATTTTGAGGTCAGGAGGTGAATTTTATTCAGCCAACAACTGATGGTGTTTGCCATGTGGCACTAATGCAATCCATATTTTTGGAAGGAAGGATGGAGAGAAGATACAGTTTCTCCCTGACATGACTTTATTACAGTAGAAAGTAAAAGGATTCGTGTAGTTGACAGACTCAATGCCGGGACCAGCACACAATGCCAAAACCAATTTCTGTTCTTTCATTACACATTTATTCCCTCAGGGTGAGTCTGTGGTGGAAAGGCGTCTCTCACAGTGTGAACACTAACTTCCTTAAGGAAATATTTCCTCATAAAATTTAGAATGTACATGAAACACTTATAATTGTGATGGCAGTGCATAGAGAGTGTACTAGCAATATAGGAAGATTATTTGAGAATAAGACATTTAGTAGAATAAAGTTTGAATTATTTGTATATGATGACATTAGTTAGCACTAGATATAGACATTTCTAAAAGATGAAATATAATTTGTGACCATGATCACACATTATATACTTACATCACTAAGTTACCCTGAATCACTTAAGAGGAAAGAGCAGGCATTTGGTCCTGTGACACACATGTCCTGGGTTTGCACCTGGCTGCTGATTCAGCTCTTCACTCCAGCTTCCATCACAGGCTGACTCTGGTGGCAGAAGCGATGTCTTCAGGAGCTGAGCTGCTGTCGTCCATATGGGGGACCTGGGTTGATCTCCCTTCTCCCAGCTTAGGCCTGTCTGGTCCCTGGCTGTCGTGGGCATTTGTGGGGAGTGGCCCAACAGTTGAGTCATTCATTTCCTCTCTCTCTTTCTCTGTTTCTTCCTGCTTTTCAAATAAAACTATGAAGTGTTTTGTTTTATCAGAATAAAATAATGCATATAAAAACGGAAATACAATACAGATGATCTCATTTGAGAGAAAAGCCAGGAACCCACTTGAACCGTCTGCTGCTGCCTCCCTAACAGTGCCTTCTAAGGAGCCTGGGGTGGAAGTGGAGCAGTCAGGATGTGATTCAGGTGCTCCGTCATGCAATACGGGCATCCTAAGCAGCAGGGCAACTGCTGTGCCAAATGCCCATCTCCAAACTGGACAAGCAGGTATTTATGTAATTTAAACACCAATATGCTGTTACATTGCTTAGTAACAATAAGATATTCTTAGATCATTTAGCAATCTTGAAAAAATGTCAATTTGATGTTATCACAACTTGATCTGAGTTGTTCACCAATCTCTCATTGGGAGATTAAAGACTTTTTTTTATAATGTTGATATATTGAAGCAGAGACATTTATTATTTCAAGTGATGTTTTGTTTATAGTTTTTGATTAGTTGAAGACATATTCTTCAAAGTAATATTTTTCTTTTTTAAAAAGCCTATCAGAGGAGTGAGTGTATGTGTTTGTGTATGTTTTGGGGGATTGGCTAGTTTATTTTATGCATTTTTAAAAGATTTATGTGTTTTTATTACAAAGGCAGAACTATAAAGACATAAGGAAAGACGGGATCTTCTATACCCTGCTTCACTCCCCACACTGACCTTCACTGAGATGACCCAAAACCAGGACCCTGGAACCTCGCCTGGGTCACCCACCTGGGTGCCAAGCCTGGGTCACCCTCTGCTAACTTCCCAAGCCATTCCTTTAGCAAGGAGTTGGATTGGAAATGCAGCAGCTGGGAATAGAATTTGCACCCGTGGGGGAAGTGGTGCTGTAGGCAGAGAATTAACTTGATATACCACTTTGCTGACCCCTCGATTGATGTTATTTGAAACATTTTACTATTCAATGAAAAATCCAGTTGCTGACAAAGCAATTTTATCAATCATATGGCATATTATCAAACATACTACTTATTTTTTTATTTTCAGGTGTTCATAACTTTTAATATCATTTAGAATTCTTTTTAAAAATTTTTATTTTATTACTTGATGGTGCAGTTCCATTGGCTCTGTGATTCCTCCTCACAGAATTATTTCTTCTACATCATTTCAGTAGTGTACTCCTTCATAATCAGTCATAAGTCAATCATTCAGCTATGTAAATGCATCCTGAACACTTTAGGTACAGACAAGGGTAGAGAGCCCAGCATCCTTTCATCAAGATATATTTAACTGCTTCGTTGGAAATCCATCTATGACTTGGCAATAGGGATTCATACTGCATTGTATCTTCATATCTGGGTATGCTAGTCTCTATTGCACAGTTCCTATACATTCCATTTAAATATAAAGTCATAAAGCAAAATCAGCAACAGGAAGAAGAAAGAAAATTAACAACAGTATGAAATTAAATAACATGCTTTGAATGACTAATGTCTCTTTGAAGAAATGAAAAAGAAATTCAGAAACCTTCTTTTTTTTTCATGTTTTTTAAATATAACATTTATTTATTTGATTGTTCTCATAAACAAAACAACTTAAATAGCCTTCAAAAAGATAACAGTTAAATAAACTATGTATAGTTGTGCTGTGGAATAATATTACAGCCACTAAAACACACTGCAAAAGGTCACTTATTTTTTTTTTTTTATTTTTTTTTATTACATTGCATCATGAGACACAGTTTTACAGGCACTGGGATTCCCCCCTCCCCTCCCCAAAACCCGCTCCCCCCCCCATGGTGGATTCTTCCATCTTGTTTAGAGCCTTACAATTTTACAATTCTTTGATGTAGATCAGAAGCAGTCTACTCATATCGATTATTGATTCCTTGATTACTTCACAATGTCTTATTGCATGAGATACAGGTTGTTTGGGGTTGAAATAATATTACTGTTTCAGATTGACATCAATTTATAACAACCACATCAACAACAACACTAACAACATCGACAACAAAGTATATCACCCTGAAAAAAAGTAACACCACTGAATAGCCAACACATGCATGACAAAAAGAAAACACAGAAGTCTCTCGGGAAAAATGGTGCCATCATATACTTCATAAGCACATGATGAATTCTACTAGAGAATAAAGATTATTTGGAAGCAACCAAACTGAAGTAAAAACATCAAAAAACCAGCATAGATTGGACTGTTGGAGTTACCCTTTCCATGTTGGCTTCCTTATATGAGAGAGAATACATGGTATTTGTTCTTTTGTGATTGACTCATTTCACTCAGCATAATGGTTTCTAGTTGGGACCACCTGGTTGTAAATAGAATAATTTTGTTTTTCTTAATAGCTGCATAATATTCCATGGAGTAGATATACCACAGTTTCTTTAACCACTCTTCCTTGGACGCACATCTGGTTTGCTTCCACGTCTTTGCTATTGTAGATTGTGCTGCTATAAATATAGAATTACAGATCCCCTTCTCACAGGCAGATTTCACACCTTTTGGGTATATTCCTAGGAGCGGGATAGCTGGGTCATATGGC
This sequence comes from Ochotona curzoniae, assembly GCF_017591425.1. Lineage (NCBI taxonomy): Eukaryota > Metazoa > Chordata > Mammalia > Lagomorpha > Ochotonidae > Ochotona > Ochotona curzoniae. The sequence goes on along the minus strand of NW_024467118.1, from coordinate 5,253,094 downwards.
AGGTTTATTTGCAATTTTCCCAGCACTCTCCATACTAATTTCCATAGTGGTTGTACTAGCCTACACTCCCACCAGCAGTGAAGGAGGGTACCTTTCTCCCCACATCCACGCCAGCAGGTGTTGTTATTCGAGTTCTGGGTGTAGGCCAGCCTCACTGGAGTTAAGTGGTACCTCAACGTGGTTTTCATTTGTATCTCTCTGATGGCTAGGGAGCCTGAGCATCTTTTCATATGCCTGTTAGCCATTTGAACCTGTTCTTCTGAGAAATGTCTGTTCATTTCTTTTGCCCATTTTGTTACAGGGTTGTTGGTTCTGCTGTCCCTGGGTTTCTGAAGCTCTTTGTAGATCTTGGATATTAGTCCCCTATCACTTGTGTAGTATGCAAAAATTTTCTCCCATTCTGTTGGTTGCTTCTTCACTTTATTAATTGTTTCCTTTGCTGTACAGAAGCTTTTTAGTTTGATGTAGTCCCATTTGTTCATTTTGGATTTAATTGCCTTTGCTTTGGGTGTCTTTTCTAAGAAGTCTTTCCCTGTTCCAATATCTTGGAGTGTGTTTCCTATATTTTCCTTTAATAGTTTGATGGTTTCAGAAACCTTCTTGAAAGTGTGACCTGTGAGATAGGAAGGAAATTAGTAAGAAAAAAAAAATAACTTTTGAATGAATAAAAATAAAAGCAAAAAATATCAAAACCCCATGAAATGTAGCAGACAGTACTGAAAGATATATTGATCTTGCATCTTGCAAGGAGGTTGCCTTATATTAGAGATACCATATGATACCTGTCCTTTTGGGATTGGCTTGTTTCACTGAGCATAATGGTCTCCAGTTGGGACCAGTTATGTGGTTGCAAATGGCAGATTTCATTCTTTTAAATGGCTGAATAGTGTTGTAATTAGATGTACCACAGTTTATCCGCTCCTCTTTTGACAGGCATCTGGACAGTTTCCATGACTTTGCTATTGTACATGGTGCTGATATAAATATACATATGAGATTCCTTTCTCATATGTCAAATTAATTTCCTTTGGATATATTCCAAGATGTGGGATATTAGATTATAAGGCAGGCCAATTTTCAGTTCTTGTAGCGCTTTCCATAATGACTTCCATAGTGGTTGACCTAGCCCACACTGCTACCATCAGTGAAGAAGGCTACGTTTCTCCCCACATCCACGTTAGCAGGTAGACTTCTGAAGGTAGGTCTATCTCACAGGAGTTGGGTGAAACTTCAGTATGGTTTTCATTTCTATTTTGCTGACAGCTAGGAAGCCTGAGCATTTTTTCATGTTTATTAGCCATTTGAACATCTTGCCTTCCTTTTGTTTTCTTTTTAAAGATTTATTTGCTTTTATTAAAAGGTCAGATACACAGAGAAGAGCAGGGACAGAGAGGAAGTTCTTCTGTCTGCTGTTTCACTCCTAGGTGGCCACAATGCCTGGGGCTAAGCTGATCCAAATCAGGAACCAGAGGCCTGTTCCTTGTCTCCCATGTGGGCACAGGGTCCCAAGGTATAGGGCTGTCCTCAACTGCTCTCCCAGGCCCTAAGCAGGGAGCTGATGGGAAGCAGGACCACTGGGACTTGAACCGGAGTCCATAGGGGGTCCCAGGGTATGCAAGGCGAGGACTTCAGTTACTAGGCTACCATACTGGGCCCTTGTTCTTTTTTTACAAATTCAGCAATTAGAATCTTCTAGAACTAGGCTTGCAGACCATATATTTTTTTCATTTTTTAGTCTCTGATTTCTCGTCTGAGTTCCCTAATATGTCACTTTAATCTCTGTAACTCCAAAATCTGAATGATATGTCCTGATTTCTCCCCACACCTTGTCACGTATCTGTCTTGTGGTCTCTGTGACTTACCAGTGTCCTGTGCAAGTCTCAACCTTTACATTTTTTCTGGCCACATTCACCTCTGTCTTTCTCCTAACTGCCTTCACCTCAGCAGCTGACAGGTCCCATCAGCCTGCCGTATGGGACAAAACTCCAAGTCAATCCTGACCACTTTGCCTGCTGACATTTGCAGAGGAACCATCGCAAGGTGAGTGCTGTTAGTTTTACCTTGCGGTATTTCTCACTGATCAATTTCTGTAACCTTTGTTGTCATCACCCAAGAACAGCACTGTTTACCTGTTTCCCTGCAGGGGCAGCCTGTTTCCTTGCTCCAGTCCCAATTGTTCCTCTTATAGCACACCCACACAACCTATTTTCCACACAGCTGCATGACTGAATTCTTAAAAAAACAATCACATCTGTTGCAACTTTTGCACGTAATCTTTTCACACCAAGAAAAGAATGTTCTAACAGCGAAAGTGTTTGACAATTTCCATGAATTCTGGTTGTGCCTCTGTTCTCTGCCCCTCCAGTAATAATCTTGTTTCCATTCATAGTTCTGCCCCAGCCTGTTCTCAAATTCCCGATAATTACGTTGAGGTCTTTTGGCTATAGCCATTCATTTATATAATTTCAGGTTTCCGATAATACTTCTTTTCTTTTAAGTAAATGTATGCTCTGGGAAGGCCTAAGGCTCCACCTGCAATGCTGGCAGCCCTTGTGGGCACTTGTTGGAGTCTGGCTGCCGACTCTTCTCACCCAGCATCCTGTTACTGTGCTGGGAAAGCAGCAGAGGACAGCCCAATTCTCTGGACTCCTGTGCCCATGTCGAAAACTTGGCAGAAGCTCTTGGTTGCCAGTTTCAGCCTGACCTAGTCCCAGCTTTTGCAGCCAGTTGGAGAGCAAACCAGTGAATGACAACGAACTCGCTCTATCTCTGTCTCTTCCATTCTTCCATTCAAATATAAATGTTTAAAATATATGCATATCCAATCAGAAAATTCTACCTTTTCAAAAATGGTTTTGCATATTAGTATTATACTTATCTTTCTCTATGGCTTTTGTTGAATGGCTATTCAATGGCATTTGATTGCATTTTAAAATTAATTGTTATTCTAAATAGGGCTATTCAATTTTAGCAAAAATTAGAGAGTGATGATTTAATGTGGGTCCTTTTATATGATTTTGTGGATAGGAGAATCAAGCATTTATATACTAGATGCAATAGTGTCACCCCGGAGGCAGTAACTAAAGTTCCCACAGAAAGTGCCAAATGTTATGGAAAATATTAAGTTGTCTCTAGTTAAGAAGAAACGGACTTTACTAACAACTTTTTAAAAGCCACATGTCATTTGTTTTTGTTTGATGTCCATGTTCTTTATGTTCCTCTTTATCTTAATTAATTTTTAACGTAAGGTCTTGTAGTTGGCTGGAAGAGCTAGAGAGGCCAAGCAATTTCCTTAGAATCTTATATAGGCTAAGTTAATTATGCCAGGATATCGTAAGTCCATCGGTTTATTCCCCTCAGCAGGCTGTAGGCGATGGAAAGTACATACATAAACACCCAGGACCAATGAGCTGGAGGTGACTCCCAACCCTCTGTCCTGCTAGTGTGTAGTGTCATGCACGTATCTTAATTTTCCTATGACTCAGTTTTCTCATCCGCAGAGGGCAAGCAGAAGCAGTTGCTTTACGTAAATGTTGTGAAGTTTAATATTGATGTATCTCTGGTTCCTACTTAACTTGAGACACTATATGACTGCATCTCCTATTGCTTCTGCAAAAATACAATAATTCAGAAGTGGGGCTTCTTATTAATTTCTAAAGGAGTGGCTACAGAGGTGAACAATATGCAGTACCTGGTCAACAATTCACCAGGCAGTGCAACATTTCCAAAAGGAATATTTAAGTGAAAATGTGGGTGCTATATTAAAAGATGAATTTTCAGATGTTTGAGGTAGTGACACACACACACACATACACACACACACACACACATGCTGGAGGAAAGAATGGGAGCTATGGGATATTCTATTCAATGGTTCATTCTCCAATTACCCCATCTGCACCAGGCCCCAGAGATGCAAGCCAGGAACTCAAGAGACCTCAACCTGGATGGCAAGAAACTAATTAGCTGAACTGTCCTTGACGGCTTCCCAGCGTCTGCATCAGCGGGAAGCCAGGTTTGGGAACTTGAACCCATGTACTCTTATGTGGGAAATGTCAGTGCTTGCCACTTGAAAAAAATCCTTACTTCCAGATCATTCCTTAAGAAGTTCACTCTAAGAGTGATGACAAAAAAAGAATGGTGTTGATTTGGCATGTCATGAGGTACGTTAAATGTATGAATTAGATCAATACGCAGGATGGAATGAGAGGGACAGTACTTATGTAACATTTCATTTTTAGAGCTATGATTTATGTGCCAGAATGGTACATATTCATATGAAAGTATTAATTTTAAAATAATGATCTGCAATCCCATACTTTCCATTGATAGAGCAAGTCCCTAGATGTTACTTTTTAGGGTGACATTCATGTAATACATAGACTCTTTAGACTCAAAAATACATTGGAGAAAAATCATTAAAACAACTTAATTTTCAGGTTATTAGATTGTACAAACTAACAAGAAAGTTAAGAAGGGTTTATTGGTTGTTTGGTAAAATAAGGTTATTAGGAGTTAAATGGAAATATAAGTATTGGCTGGCTCAGAGTTACCATGCCTTTCACAAGAGCCAGCCACTGAATGTTGACATCTCACAGCCAGGAATAGGACTTGCTTTATCCCCCGAATTATCATTTTAACCTTTACAAACTTTTAAGACTGTTTTGTGTGTTACTTTGTTGACATTTTATTTAATCCTTCCTTTGCCAGTTCTGAGATCCAACAAAATCAGTTTTCAAGAAAAGAAATAAAGAAAAAGCATTTAGACATGTTCCATGTTCCAAGTTCCTCTTTTTTTTTTAGTTACAAAAATGAGACCATGGTCATGAAATGGCCAAATTAAGGTCACACAGATATTTTATTTCAGTGCAAAGTTAGAACATATGTCTTCCCACATTTAGACCCTTATTTTATCACCACACTTTGCTTTCTCTCCATGCACCATCTTCTCTCATCTTTTCCAAATGACTGGTTCTCTGTCAAGTTCCAAAGCAAATGCACTGGCAACTCGGTTTCATGAGTCCATTCTGCAACTGTCGGGCCTGATCCCTAGCCCTGTGCCTGAACCCGATCATGGGGAGAATCTGAATCAACTGAAATGCCTGGAGGCTCTGTGCGCTCGCATTGGCCCTCCTCATTGAAGCTATGCCACTGTGATAGCCGACGTTGGACGCTGCCACTTTAAATTAGTGATTTATCTGAAGTCCTAAAGAACGGAAGTCTTTTCAGGGGGAAAGGATGATGAATCACATGGCAGGGAACAAATGTAACTGTGATTAATGGGGCATTACACAACAACAAAAATAGAACCAACTGTGGGTAGAGATAACCAGGACCACAAAGACCGATGTATTGTCCGCAGTGATGTAATTAACTTGAAGTCCTTCCAGCTTGGATCAGTTTGGATGGCTGATTTCAACGAGCTTTCCATTGTGCTAGTACTGATGACAATGTTGTGGCTTCCTGTTTTAAATACCACACCATTAAGTAGCATTTTCTTCCAATGCAAGGTACTGATGAAATGTCAAGGACTAAGATATGGCAATTTGAAGTAGCACACTTTTAAGCAACTGTTCAAATTCATCCAACTTTCCCTTTTTCTCATGGAAGACAATGGAATCTTTGACTTAAGATGTGTGAGCACCTTTGAATATTTCAGTGTATGAAGGGGCTGGGCTCACTTATTGTGCTTCATCTTTTATTATCTTTTTTATGGGTTAAGGAGAATAGAATTTTTCAGAAAACGTTATATTGCATACAGCATGATAAAAAAAAATTTCATTTTGCCTGTCATTTGTCACGAGTTGGTAGAATAGCCATTTCTGACCATGCGCATGCATTTCTCTTGCTTTTAAGAAGTAAACGATTGCTCTCCGTGTTAGCAGAAATAGCAGACATGGATACCTGTGAAGCTGTGTGTTCAGAAACAACTGTACATTTTCAATAATGAAGATCAGCATCCCTATTTCCATTAGGCAATTCAGTTCACATTCTTCAGTTCTCAAAGTTGTAAAGAATGGACATTCAAAAGTTCTTGCCAACCTCTTTTTAAACTTTGGAGACTTTACAAACTTTTGATACTTGCTTCATTTTATGTTACGTGGAATTGTTTGGCTAGTCTCTAAATGTAATTCAAAATAGCAAATATTCTCTACAATTAGGAGAAATGGTCTGTTTGTAATACCAACTTTGATTTTCCAAGTGCCAGGTGTATTTTTCTCTTTCTGCCTTTGAGATAATAACAGCATCTTAGGGTGCCTATGTCCTTTATGGGTTCTAATCACCTATTTGATTCGGCAGGGAAAGCTATTACAGATGTGCTATAAATATAACATCAGCAACTTTTGGATCGTCTGTAGAACTGTGACTTGCAGTTGACTTGTTTATTCATAGCCATACTAGCTAGCATATTTCTTCTCCCCAAATATCATTTTTCTTCTTGATTAGAACAAGTAGCATTTGCTTCGTGGAAGTGTGTAAAGCTGTAAGAGATAGTGCTTTTGTATGATATTGTGAAAGTCTTCAATCAATAATGCTTTTCATTACCCTCAACTCTTCCACATGAGCTATGGGAAGAAAGTAATATATATTATTTACCCATGTTCTGCTGCTAAAGGAAAGAAGATATAAGTATAGCCTTCATTTTGAACCTATCATTTTAGCTCATGTTCTATGCATTAAATTATTCTAAAGGCTTTGTTTCAATATTTTTGGTTAAAATGGAGCAGGTGCGAGGAACATTAAATCAATGGTGCACAATGGGAAAGTGCCCATGTGTTAAGTTTGATAAACACATCTTGAAATGAAACGGGAAGTGGAAGTGACATGTAATGTGCTGTGAGCGAGGTTCTCCAGTTTGTGTCTCCATCATTGCAACGTGGATCGCCAGCACAGACACAGCCGTGCCAGAGTAGCCTGCTCCCTGGTACCGGAAATGCTTCAGATTTATTCGACTTGAACAATGTTTGCTCTCTATGCTTCCTTCCTTGAATCAGCTCAACTGTCAACTGTCTATTGACGTTATCTGTCTTGTTCTCATTGTTTCCATCCTGGATATTTGGTCTTAAAGATGATAACCATCTCTCCAAGAATAAATTTCTTTCCTACCTATGATTTTGGCCTAACCAAACTCCCTTTATCAATGGTTACTAGTATTTCCAGAGCTGACCCATTTTGACAATGAGCTTTGCAATTACTACCCCCTTTGGTAAAACCCATAGCCAATGCTTTTTGGTCATCTAGTAATGCACTAGACAGATGAGCAAACTGGATGAAACAACATTATCTTGTTTCAAGTCACCTAGTCCATTTTACTCTTATTTTCTTTTGCAGTAGGATCTGTTGCCATTCCTACTAGACCAGCAATTCTTATAGAGGGTCATTTTTTGCTCCCGGAGGGCATATTGGAATTTCTGGAGGCAATTTCGATTTTATTGTAAATAACAGCTAGTGAGTAGAAATCAGGAATGCCCAGGACATTTCCCATTCCAGTAAACAATGGTTTGACTTCATTTGTTAACAGCACCATGGTTCAAAATTCCTACACTAGATAACAGAGCTAGGTCATGAGGAAGAAGCAAAAAAAATCCCTTTAAGTGACTTGGCTATTTTAATACAGTAAGAACAATTCTGTAAAGTGATGATTAAAAATATGATTAAAAATGATTAAAAATAGGCCATGAGTCAGTAGTTCCTATTCACATATTTACTATTGATCATCTCATGGCTTCATGTTCGCTCATCACTTCACTTTCCAAACAAACATTTCTTGAGAAGCTCATGTTTATAAATATGAGGCAAATTTTGGGAAGCAGGGTTTTTCCCTATTAGCATGGACCACTGAGACTCAGCAAACACTTCCTGCTTCACTTTTCATTTATTTTGTGTTATGCAATTTCCCAATAATAATGTTACAGCCGAAAAAGCCACAGAAAGTGGACCATAGTGCTTTGTGTGCTATCGGCTAAGTATTTAATGTAATGTAAATTAATAATATTTTATAGTAAAATAGTCTTCTTTACTATTTTCTTTGCACTTTATTAAACATCGTTTACTTGTTTTCTTTATTTTTGCCTTTCCGCCAGCTGACTGGCT